>NC_133426.1:72332500-73582500 GCF_049350105.2 Macaca mulatta | reverse complement strand
TTGATATGAATCAGTCTTGCAAATATCCACTTGCCCAGTTTGAGTAACCATTTCTGTTTAGAGAATAATGAAAAATGTGTACCTATCAGGGTAAGGGTCAATATACTAGTAATATGTCATCTCAAATCATTTTGGAATGAGACAAATTATAAATAATTATAATGACAATGATAATTTAAACTTCTATAGTACTTTACATTGTACAAACCACAATGTACTGCTCATTACTATCCATTCATTGTAGTACTCTTGTGGGTGAAACAAAGTAGGCCTATATTTTTCTGCTATTTTAGAGAATAACTAAACTGAGATTCAGAGAGGTTCAATGATTTTATACTTTCAGAGCTAGGACTGAAACCTAATTCCTCTCATTCCACTTTTACCTGTTTTGTGTCTCAGTTTTTTATATGTAATATATGACTAAAAATAGGGTCTTCTTTATAAAGCTGATATACAGAAAGGATAAATGATATAATGCATGTAAAATGCTTAGTACAGGGCCATTACACAGTAAGTGCTCAATAGAAGTGATTTGTCATCATCACTATCATTATCATCATCATTACATCAAACTATGCAGAAAACATTTTGGAAGACTAGATGCAGAAGTCAGTAAACTCTGGCCTGTGGGTCAAATCTGGCCCACAGCCTGGTTTTGCAAATAAATTTGGAACATAGTTACATCTGTTTTTGTTTGTTTGTTTGTTTTTTTAACATATTGTCTATGGCTGCTTTTGTGCTACAGTGGCAAAGTTGAATACTTGCAACAGAGACTATATATGACCCTTCTAGTCTAAACTATTCGTTATTTGACGTTACAGGAAAAGTTTGAAAACCCCTGGATTAGAGATGAAGCAAGAATAATTTTGTGCTTCTTGTGATCTGAAGACCTTCTGCACACACACACAAACACACACACACATACACACACACACAGAGATTTTACATAAATTGTAGTTCTATTCTTTTCAAGAAAGCTATATCACGTAAATTCATTTAAATGGGATGGGGTGGGCATATTTGTTTTAACAATGGGTAAGAAAGTGGTTGACATGAATAGGACAGCTGCAGAAGAGGCAGTGAGTTCTGGGAAATAACAGAAAGTTATAAATCTGTTTTAAAACAAACTGAGAATGAAGGGTTTAGGAAAGACTTCAGTACAGGAAAAAGGTATAGTTAGAGCAATAGCTACCCTGAAGAATTCCAAGTGCAGCACTGAAGAGAAAAGTCAGAGTTTGGCAGAGTTAAGGGTAGAGGCTTAGAAAAAAAGGCATTTTGGAAACTGACATTAGTAGAGAAGATATTTTTTAGGACAGAACTTGTTGAGGAGCAATAGTGGGTGAGCGCAGGATAGTAAGAGCCAGAAGGCTAATGAGGGTGCAGTGACAAGACTGCAGCTAGACTCCATCCTGAAAGGTCCTAACAATCCCAATAACTGTGTCACAGACAGCAGAGTTGGCCTATAGCTGAAAGAGGTGAGGTGTGAAGGGGCAAGTTGTATCTTACTGTAGAAAACTGAAAACAAAAAAATCAAACAAAGCATTCAGCATATTCATCATCTTTCATGTGTCAGGTGCTGTAATAAGTATTTTTGCATGCATGCTCAGAACATATTCCCTTAATGTTTCTTCATTGACATAGGAAAGAGTTTACCTCTTGTGTTGAAATATACAGATAATGTAATCAGAAAAATTTTAGGGGGAGGGAAGCACAAAATAAGTAAAAATGAAACGCTCTTGGTTCTTTGTGATAGCAGCTGGATTCAAGCAGCAACAAATGTGAGAAAATTTCAGTTTAGGGGCACCATGACAAACTTTGTCACATGGTTCTTCTTTCTATGACACTATAACATTTCTTGTGGTGAAGAAACAAGCTGAGGACATGTTCCTGAACCACTTATATACTGACCTGCCTTGTGGGGCTAGGCCCAACTTGGCTAATATTAGCTGTCTTCCCTTACTTCCTGACTTGGTATGGGGCAGTTGCCTTGCTCCATTCTCAGTCCCAGAGAAAAAGAAGTGGCCAATCTACCTCTATTTTGTCTCTATCTCCCATTAATACCACACAGGACATCATCTTCCCTTCAAAACTTTGCCCAGCAGCACGGTGTCATAAAAATTTCCCCAGCCTGCTCAAAGGAAGGCAGCCCTACTTTCAAATTGCATCCAGTGGGCCCAAGTGAGTGGTATAGCCCCATTAATCTGAGTTTTCATAGGCCTTATCCAACCATGTCTTTATATATAAAATTGTATAGACTTCATTGATTCTTTTTTTGTGGGTCCTCACAGTACTCTCAGAATCATGTAAATTATTCCCTGGTGAACAATAAATTTGATATAAAAGCTATTTAATACATAGATGTAATTAGTTCAGAACTAATATGTTTAATCAGCATAGAGGACCTATGGAAAATGAGCTCCTGTAAAGAAAATGAATTAAGAAGGGCACTTCAAGAGTTGAAAAGACTCTTCATAGGCACATGGAAGTTCTGTCTACTCTCCTTTCTCCTACCTTCTCATGAGAGCCTAGTTTTAGATATTAACTGTAAGTTTGGTAGTAAGAAAAGATATTCAGTAAGATTTCTCCTGCAAACCAAGCCAGGGGGTTGGCTCTCCTCCTCATAGGTGACTAGATGCCTATGAGTCAACTCTCGGAAAGAAGATTCTTCTCTCTTTCTTTACAAAAGGGTGTCAATTATGCTGGGCACAAACTACATTAACCCTTAGGAAAGCCTCTGTTAGAACACAAGCACAGCGAAGACCAGGCTTAAAGCATCCTCATAGGTCAAAACCCCTGTTATGTCAGTACTTCCTTGCCATGCTTTTTTAGAATCGGTCAGTATTTTTTTTTTTTAACAAAGCATGGTAGCCATGTCTATGTAAACTGGTCGGTTAACAGAATGGAGACAGATGAGACAGATTTCTGAGCCATTTAGATTTTAAAGTCATAAGGCCCCTATTATTTCCCAAACAAACTCTTACATGGAAGGTTTAATAGATTGAATTATTTCCCCACTCCCACCAGAAGATATGCTGAAGTGCTAACCATAGTACAGAAGAATGTGACCTTATTTGGAGATAGGGTCTTTACGGAGGTAATCAAGCTAAAATGAGGTCATATGGATGGGCTCTAATCCAACATGATTAGTGTCTCTATAAAAAGGGGAAATGTGGACACAGAGAGAGGCACAGAGAGGAAAGACTATGTGAAGAAGCACAGGGAGAATGCCATGGAAAGGTGAAAGATTGGAGTGATGCATCTACAAGCCAAGGACTGTGAAAGATTGCCAGCAAACCAACAAAAGCTAGAAAGAAACAGGAAAGAATTATCCCCTATGTGTTTCAAATGGAGCATGGCCCTGTTGACACCTTGATTTTGGCCTCCTTACCTTTAAAACTGTGAAAAAAAATTTCTGCTGTTTTAAGCCACTCAGTTTTGGGTACTTTGTTACAGTAGCTCTAGGAAACTAAAATAGCTGGTATATAACATAAAGGACACAAGAGCTTTTCTCCCTGAACAACTGGTGGGGGAGTTATGTGAAGTCCTACCTGTTAGGATCCACCTTTGTCTCTGAAGTACCTCTGCAGAATCATCAGACACCTCATAATAAGCTTGAAACCACTCATTTACCCTTACCCCACCTTTGGAAAAGTGTGACATGCTTTTGCAGAGTGATAAAATGAAATAAACATTTACTTTAGTCTAAAAAGACTTAAATTCCCCTTCCAATTTTAAGAATTATCTACTGTAACCTAGAGAAAGACCTTTTTTTCCTGACTGTCTTTTTTTCTTTATCTCTAGGGCTCCTTTCAGTCCCCAAATTTGATTATGTGAAATACTGGTAGAAAACAAACTCTCCAGATTCCTCCTAGGAATGCATTCAGTTTAGCTGAATGAATTAGGGGCCCACAATCCCTGAACCAATAACTTTTTCTTATTGTTTTTCCAAATTCTTTCAGAAGCCCTATCTACTCTGGTCCTATCTTGGGGGAACATAAGTCATGGTTCTTCATCAAATTAAAATAGAGAAAGACGACCCGTGAGTCCTTGTTGACTGGCATGAATCTCACATGAACTGTTGCAGCCAGAGTTCTCTCTGTTTTATGGACAAATAATGTGTGAAATGATGTGTTAATAATTTGAGGGACAGGCCGGGTATAGTAGCTCATACTTGTAATCCCAGCACTTTGGGAGACCAAGCAGGTGGATCACGAAGTCAGGAGTTCAAGACCAGCCTAGCCAACATAGTGAAACCCTGTCTCTACTAAAAATACAAAAATTAGCCAGGCACGGTGGTGGGGACCTGTAATCCCAGCTACTCAGGAGGCTTAGAAAGGAGAATCACCTGAACCTGGAGGGCGGAGATTGCAGTGAGCCAAGGTCGCGCAACTGCACTACAGCCTGGGCCATGGAGCAAGACTCCATCTCAAAATAAACAAACAAACAAATAAATAAATAATTTGAGGGACAAATGTGAAAGGAAACTTATGTATACTTCACAGAATTCTGTATGGGTCAAGAGTAGGGGCTCATTGAAAAGGAACACATATTTCTGGAATGGAGGGAGACCACCAGCAAAAAGGAGATACTTTTTTTTTTGTAAAAAAGGAAGTCGTTTCAAGAGGGTACCCTTGTTAGAAATGCTGATGTGAGCTCTGAGAGCTCAGGTAGTTGGGTTCTTCATAGACTACAACATTGAAAAAAGTGCTAATGATGGCTACAATTATTGAACATGTACACTCCCAGGAGCATAACAGGCACTACCCAGTTTAATTCTCACAATTATTCCGTTGCTCCAGGTGAGAAATCTGAAGTTTGCTGATGATGAGTAACTTGGCTCACCTAACAGAGTTGGACAGTTGTTGACCTAGGCTGCTAACCCAGATAATCTGACTCTAAGGCCCATGATTTTAACCACTATGTTATAGGTATCTACACTAAGGAGTATTAAAAAGTCATATATCTAAACTGTTTTTCCCTGTTTCATGGTGCTTTCAATAGAACCTGAGCCTGAGTCTTCTTTAAGCCATAAGTTTTTTTTGCCCTCAGATGTTTGGCCTTGTAGAATATTGTCCTAGGGACTACCAATGAGGCAAAAGATTGGAAGTACATGAAGGGCAACATCAGCGTTTCTGGAGCTTCAGTTATAGGAATGAGCATTTCACTGTGCTGTGGGGAACAGAGAAGAATCAGGCACCACCTCCACCTATGAGGAGCTCCCTGTTTAGTAGAGGAGATGCAGTAACACCCAGTTGACTTGGGCACAAAGCAGAATGTGACCAGTGTAGTAAGTAGTCCAGCATTGAGTGTAGGATCACACAAAACAAATTCTAAGGGCTAAAAGAAATTGAGTGTGAGGTCAATGAAGCTGGTAGTTTGCATGAGAAAGTGTACTTTATGGGTGGTTAGAATTCAAGAGGTAGAATAGGAGAGATAAAAGGGAGAAGAAAAAGCAGATTAGCTGAATGAATTTTGGTCGAAAGATAAAAATAGTAGGGTGTGTGTCTGTGTCTATGCATGTACCCACATGTGTGCATGTATGCATGCTTGTGTAAGTATTAATATGTTGCAGTGAAAGGACAATGCACTATGCCACATTTGTCATGGACAGAGCTAAGAAGGGTGTATTTGTGTGAGGAGAATAGGGATATCATGAGACCTGTGGAAAGGAAGGTTGCAAATAAAGCAGAATTGTTGAGGATTTTCCCATCCCTAACTTTACCAGATCCCCTTTCCAAATCCAAAGACTCATTCTATGTCTCATTCTAGTGGACCACCTTAATGTTTATATGCCATATGATACACACTACAGGCTTATTGGTTGAGAATTTAAGGCTCAGTATGTGGCCCCTGAATTTTAGTAGCTAATTTTGGAAGAGTAAGATTCAAAGGACTGAATCTCTAATGGTGAAATTTTTGACCCACTAGCATGCCTTGGAGATTTCTGGAGCGTGGACTTTCCAGTGTTCTTCAAAGCATGTCACCTGTATATTCTATCTTCAGAATTAAACTACTCTCAATACTAAACCCTGTTTCACTACTTACAATGTTGGGTAGCCTTTCCAAAAAATAATGATGTAATTATTACATAAATCTCAACCTTACCTCTGTCCTGTGGCATCAGGATGTTGAGATGATTCCCATATCCACAACCTGCCCTATCTGCATAGACACCCAGGCTGAGCCATAACAAAGCTAGGACCTTTCAGTCCCCATCTCTATCCTTGGGTATAGCCATTTGACTAAGAGAGTTCAGTCAAACTAAAGGCACTTACAAGAGAGCTACTAGAATAGTAAGGAGGCAGGAAAAATCCCATTTATTGAACACTTCTCTGTGTCAGGCACGTTTCTAAGCATATCTTTTTATTTATTTATTTATTTATTTATTTATGTTTTGAGCACAAACATATTCTTGACTAATTGGCTAATATATTACTTATTTGCAACCTGAGACAGATCTGCTTCTAGCAAGTGTTCCCCTTTCTTATTCTCTTTACTCAACTTATAATGCATTAGTAGTTGATATTGATGGCATTAGTGGATTGGGAAATCAGTTTACTTGGTCAAAACAAGATGTTATAAAAAAGGCAATAGGTTAGGATAGAAAAGAAAATGGAGGAAAAAAATATCAGAAGGTGTATTGCAAAGGTTAATATTCTTTCAGGAAACTGTGGTTTTTGTTTTATGTATGTATGTCCATATAGTTTGAAAATTACTGTTTTAAAGTAGAAATAAAAGTTGTCAAGAGAAACCAAATAACCAAGCTTCTCAAACAAGAACCTGTCTTTTACCCATAATAATATTAAATTTGTACATTTATTGTGAGGTTTTAACACTTCTTTTCAGGAGAGTTCATACAGTTCTTCTTGCTACTCAGAGACATCATAAATTTTTTATAGATCTTTGCTATTTCATGCAGTAGCCACTAACCATATATGGCTATCAATCACTTGAAATACAGCTGGTCTTAATTGAAATGTGCTGTTGGTACAAAATACATACCAGAATTTGAAGAAATAGTATGAAAAAGCATCATAAAATACCTCATTAATACTTTAAAAGTATTGATTCCATGTTGAAACAATAATTTTTGATATGTTGGGTTTAATTTAAATACAATATTACGCCTGTAATCCCATCACTTTCGGAGGCCAAGGCAGGTAGATCACGAGGTCAGGAGATCTAGAGCATCCTGGCTAACACAGTGAAACCCCGTCTCCACTAACACTACAAAAACTTAGCCGGGCGTAGTGGCACACGCCTGCAGTCTCAGATACTTGGGAGGCTGAGGCAGGAAAATCGCTTGAACTCGGGAGGTGGAGGTTGCAGTGAGCTGAGATTGCGCCACTGCAATCCAGTCTGAGCAACAGAGCCAGACTCCATCTCAAAAAAATAAACGTATATATATGTATATGTATATGTGTGTGTATATATATGTATATATACATATATAATTAAAATAAATTTGTATTATTTCTTTTCACTTTTAAAAATGTAGCTAATGGAAAATTTAAGTTACATATGTGACTTGCATTATCTTTCTTTTGGATATTGCTGGCCTACACAACAAATATGTATATAGGCAAATGTGTATAATAATTAGGTGAGTTTGTCTGTGCTTATGTTACTCAGATTTCTAATCGGTCCTATACCAAGGCATAATCTATATTTAATTAAAGAGAGAAAGTGCTAATACCTCTCATTCATCCCTCATGCAGAAGTCCTACTATTGTTTGGGGGCTCTAGAAGTCACTTAGGATTTAATCTGGTTCCATCTCAGAGGTTGCAAAGAAAGCCCACCAAATCCATCTTCCAGCCAACCAAGGGAGTCACTCCGCAGTATGGTATCTATAATAGGTGGTATTTCACCGTCTTCATGAATGTCTTGGGGAACTTATCATCTTCTGGGGCAATTTGTTGTTTAAATTGACCCTGAATCTCCTTCTTGTCCATTATGACATTAATTGTATCCTCTGAAGCCACACAAAGTAGGAGTGATGCCTCTTTCATGTGACTACACTGAACATATTAAATATTAATAATAGGTATTTTTTGACTAAATCTTTTCTTTCCCAGCCTAAGTAGCTATAGTTCTTGCAGCTAATCCTGACGTTATGTTTTCCAGCACCTTTATCACTATTTATTCTACTCCTTTTAAAATTATTTTTTATTATTATACTTTAAGTTCTAGGGTACATGTGCATAACGTGCAGGTTTGTTACATATGTATACTTGTGCCATGTTGGTGTGCTGCACCCATCAACTCGTCAGCACCCATCAACTCGTCATTTACATCAGGTATAACTCCCAGTGCAATCCCTCCCCCCTCCCCCCTCCCCATGATAGGCCCCGGTGTGTGATGTTCCCCTTCCCGAGTCCAAGTGATCTCATTGTTCAGTTCCCACCTATGAGTGAGAACATGCGGTGTTTGGTTTTCTGTTGTTGTGATAGTTTGCTAAGAATGATGGTCTCCAGCTGCATCCATGTCCCTACAAAGGACAAGAACTCATCCTTTTTTATGGCTGCATAGTATTCCATGGTGTATATGTGCCACATTTTCTTAATCCAATCTGTCACTGATGGACATTTGGGTTGATTCCAAGTCTTTGCTATTGTGAATAGTGCCGCAATAAACATACGTGTGCATGTGTCTTTATAGCAGCATGATTTATAATCCTTTGGGTATATACCCAGTAATGGGATGGCTGGGTCATATGGTACATCTAGTTCTAGATCCTTGAGGAATCGCCATAATGTTTTTCCATAATGGTTGAACTAGTTTACAATCCCACCAACAGTGTAAAAGTGTTCCTATTTCTCCACATCCTCTCCAGCACCTGTTGTTTCCTGACTTTTTAATGATTGCCATTCTAACTGGTGTGAGATGGTATCTCATTGTGGTTTTGATTTGCATTTCTCTGATGGCCAACACCCTTTAAATTATTGATACTCTTAAATTATGACACCTAGAATTATATCCAATGTAAGATTATCACCTTCCTTACTTTGAACATTATGCTTCTATTACTGTATCCTGAAATTGACAAAATTAGATTTCTGGACAACTGCATAATTCCTGTTCTGTCATACTGAACTAAAATCCTAAGTTTTTTTGATATTTTTATGGCTGACTATTGGTCATTTCATTCATACTATAATTTTGTTGTTGATTTTTCCGTACCCAAGTATAAAAGTGATTGCATTTCTCTGTGAAACTCCATTTTGTGAGTTTAGGTCTATCGCTTGAGTCTGTTAAAAACTTTTATAGATCCTGCTTTTCATCTGATTAATTTTCTATCTTTTCTGTCTTAACAGCACTTACAGATCAGAGTAATTCCTAGCGTTATTTGTCTCTCTGTCTCTAGGGCCTACCAGATGCCCCTGCTCCTGAAGAGTCTTTCTCCTCTTGCCCTTTTTTGCTAGGAGTCCTGGCTACTGGGACTCCAGTAGTCCTGGCTACTGCTGGGAGTCCTGGCTACTGCTGCCCATGGTCTCTATGTTATTGTTTCTTAGTACTCTGCTATAGGAATCTATTTATTTGATGTTGAGCATCAACAAATCATTAAAGTGTTCCTCCTGTTTATCTCATGCTTACTTCTCATTTTCCATCCTATATTTCTGTGAGCACCTCCATTTTCTTTGCATTCCCATCTCATCAGGTCTTGGATTATCATGAACATCACTGCCAACTGCCCTACATAGCAGTCAGTTGGCTTTGGGGGACCTATCCTATCACTGATGAAGTCTGTGTAGTAGCTGATGACAAGGACCAGCTCTTGTAATCATGCAGAATATTGAACTGAGCCACATGCCTTTCCCTTGGTGTTTTGGTGCCCATTTCCAGAAGGGCTTGCTGACTTTTTGTATCATGACTGGAGGCAGGATTAGCAAGCAAAATATAGGGGGCAATGTCTCATATTATTTTCTCAGTAGACAGTGATGGATTTGGGAGAGGTATCCTGGGACATCTGGATGAGAGGAATGGTTCTTCAGCTGGCTTCAGATCCCACCATTGTCTATCTCCTAATCAGCACTTAGTAACTACAATGCCATTTGCCCCCTGTAGGTGCTGGCTGGCTCCTTCTGAGAGTTAAGATAAAGCTTACAGGGTTGACGCTCATGGAATATTTTTCTCATATGCTTAAAAGTAGATAGACCCTGACTTCAAAATTTATTGAGCAAAACTAGACATATTAGACAATGTACCTTCACACTGATCCAGAATCATTCAGAAAGAACACAGTTAGATGAAAGACCTCTACAAGGAAAACTACAAAACACTGCTGAAAGAGATCGTAGACAACACAAACAAATGGAAACACATCCCATGCTCATGGATGGGTAGAATCAATATTTTGAAAATGACCGTACTGCCAAAAGCAATACACACATTCAACGCAATTCCCATTAAAATATAACCATCATTTTTTACAGAACTAGAAAAAAAAATCCTAAAATTTATATGGAACCAAAAAAGAGCCAGCATAGCCAAAGCAAGGCTAAACAGAAAGAACAAATCTGGAGGCATCACATTTCCTGACTTCAAACTATCCTATAAGGCCATAGTCACCCAAACACCGTGACACTGGTATAAAAATAAGCACATAGACCAATGGAACATAATAGAGAACCCAGAAATTAACTCAAATATTTACAGCCAACTGATCTTTGACTAAGCAAACAAAAACATAAAGTGGGGAAAGGACATCTTATTCAACAAATGGTGCTAGGATAATTGGCTAGCCACATGTAGGAGAATGAAACTGGATCCTCATCTCTCACCTTATATAAAAATCAACTCAAGATGGATCAAGGACTTAAATCTAAGACCTGAAACTATAAAAATTTTAGAAGATCATATCAGAAAAAAACCTACAAAACATTGGCTTAGGCAAAGACTTCATGACCAAAAACCCAAAACCAAATGCAACAAAAACAAGGATAAATAGGTGAGACTTAATTAAACTAAAAAACCTCTACACAGTGAAAGTAACAGTCAGCAGATTAAGGAGACAACCCACAGAGTGGGAGAAATCCTTCACAATCTGTACATTTGACAAAGGACTAATATCCAGAATCTACAAGGAACTCAAAGAAATTAACAAGAAAAAACAAACAACCCCATCAAAAAGTGGGCTAAGGACACAAATAGAAAATTGTCAAAAGAAGATTTACAAATGGCCAACCAACATATGAAAAAATGCTCAACATCACTAATGATCATGAAAATGCAAATCAAAAACACAATGCAATACTACCTTACTCCTGCAAGAATGGCCAAAATCAAAACATCAAAAAATAATAGATGTTGGTGTGGATGTGGTGAAAATGGAACACTTCTACACTGCTGGTGGGAACGTAAACTAGTACAGCCACTATGGAAAACAGTGTGGAGATTCCTTAAAGAACTAAAAGTAGAACTACCATTTGATGCAGCAAATGGAGTCTGGGAAAGATAATCCAGTGGGTCTGATTCCAAGGGCTATGCTACTTCTAATGAGGGCTGGGACACATTTGCCCCTAATTCACAAATCTACTCTAATCTCATAATGAATTTTTTTTTTTTTTTTTTTTTTTTTTTTTTTTTTTTTTTTTTTTTTAGTTCTCTAAGTCCTTCACAAAGCACAGAATAGTAAATAGACGCTCTCAAATACTGACTGTTTCACATATTCCTACTTCTTTTAAGAATGTTTTAAACTTGGTGGTGTTAATCAAAGTTTCTATATGACCTAATCATCACTTACTGTCCCACCTCTCACCACCATGGAGTCTACCTCATTGCTCTCAGATATAAACTTAGGGGCCATAAAAATATATAGTCTATTTCCTACATGTAAGACCTTCAGTGTTTAAAGGTAGTAATCCATGAGTCTTGTCTTTCCCAGAATAAGTGCTTTTTGTTTCTTCAGCTCTTACATCTAGTCCATACCTTAAGTTGTGGTTCAAGTTTCTCTGGGCAAACTCCAATTTGTTAATGTCTTTTATAAACATAGAGCCCAGAACTAATTGCCGGACTCTTAGGAAATTACAGCATTGACCTACCCAGAGAAGAGAGGATACCCCATTCTTGAGAATATCCTAGAAAGAATGCAACAACTTTTTAGTTAATTATGCTACTATTTCAGAATCCACATTTTTGGAAAGCTTTGTATTTATTTATTTTTTTTTCGTCTTGCCCACAGCTATCATCTTACATTTTTTTACCTCTCCTTATTTCCGTAAAGGTGCATATGAAGATTTTACCTCCTTTTTTTAGAGATTTTCTCCCTCTCTGCCTATGGTCTAATTGTGTTTAGGGGACACAATCCTTTTATTTCCAGTGGGGCCTTGGTTTGGGAGAGTCTGCATTGCCTGTATGGAGATTGCCTGGGATGACATACAGGCAGGACCCTGCAGCTGAGATTTGATGCCCATGGGAAGAGCTGGAAAAGAGAAGCTTCTCTAGTTCTGGAAGTTGGGATGTGGATCTATGTGTTTGAATTCAACAAGGCCTTCCCTGTCCTCATTTTATGCCATCTCATAATTTTATTGAAGAAGGATGGCAATAGATTAGAGCACCAAGAAAGTGATTCAGAGATAGCCCCGAGAGTGTTGGGAGGGGTTATACAAGAGGCCTGGCAGAAAAGAGTAGGGGGTGAGACAAGAGAAGTAAACCATGAATTAAGAGGTGGTAGCACTAGTGGTCATGGTGATGATGGAGCGATAGTGGACCAAAGTGGGGAAAAGGATGGAAGATAGAAAGGTCAACAAGATAAGGTAGTCTCTGAAATCATGTAAATAGGCTGCACCAAAGCCTCTTAGACTTCTGAGCTCAGTCCCCCCTTGCCCTCAAGAAATATAGTTTCTAGTTTCCCTGTTTGATGGCCTTCATGTGTCCTCAGTCTTTTCCAAAGTGAGAATCCCTCTGCAGTGTGGCTTCCTCACCTACCCTCACTAGCTCCTGCCACAGTTCAACATTCTATCAATATCTCAGCAATAGCTTAATTTTTTTTTTTTTTTTGGCAGATTCTCACTCTGTCACCCAGGCTGAATGCAGTGGTGTGACCTCAGCTCACTGCAGCTTCCGCCTCCTGGGTTCAACCATTCTCCTACCTCAGACCCCTGAGTAGCTGGAATTACAGGTGCACACCACCACGACCAGCTAATTTTTGTATTTTTAGTAGAGATGAGGTTTTACCATGTTGACCACTCTGGTCTCAAACTACCAGCCTCAAGTGATCCACCCACCTCAGCCTTCCAAAGTGTTGGGATTACAGGCATGAGCCACCATGCCCAGCCACTTAGTTCTAGTTTATAGCGATAAAAACAATACTCCACTGGCTTTTCTACCTGCCACCTGCCCAGACTACTAGGCACAGAAACTTTCCACTGGTAATGGGGAGTTGCTTCAAGTCAACTCAAGCAGAAAGAGCCAAGCCTGGGAAAAAGAAGCAGAGGGAAAAGAGTAGAGACTGCAAAGAATGGAAATAGAAAAAATAGAGAAAACAGATACAATTAGAGTAACAGACTCAAAAGAGTGGGTATAAGATAAGAAGGGGAAAATAAAGGAGGAAAGAAATGTAAAATGGGCTTTAATTGAGTGTTTTTGATAGTGCTGAGGTACAGTAGAACAGCGTGTCCCTGGCAAAGCTGAAACACTGGGCTCTGGCCAAATGGTTTCATCCTAGTGACCTTTAGATAGCTAACCATGTCTGCTAGGCACAGATCAAGTTGGTAAATAAATAAATAAATGTTAAAGACCAAAGGAAAAAAGAGAGAAATAAAAAGAAAAAAAATAGGACATGAGGAAAAACAGTTCATTAACGGGGAGCTGATCAAAGGTACCCTGTCCCTCACTTTGGATTGTGGGTAGCTTGCTGTTCCACCTGCAGTCCCCCCCCTCCCTGCCCCAGCTTCCTAGGGGGAAGGGGAGCAAGAAGGATGATGCAGGCTGATAACTCCAGAACCTTCCCTTCTCTCCTGTCACCTGCAAGGCTCAATGAAATAGAAGAAGGAAACTGGCAGGGCTGATGAGGAGATGGCCTTGGGTAAAAGAAGTAGACTCAAAATTGTAGCCAAAAACTGCTGAGGTGTCAGAATAGTAGGGCAGTTAAAGGTGGCAGAAGAAATTCCATGATTATCAATTCCTCTCTTTACATCTTTCTGAGACTCCTTGGTTAATGCTTACATTTGCCACAAATCTTTCCTGGTGCTCTCTTGTCACCCATAACCCTAGACTTCTCTGCCTTTCTTCTGAAGCCATCTCCTAACCAACATTTCACCAGGTAGCTATTTTTCTTTTTGCATCTCTTTTTCTCAGAGTAGATAAATATTCTTCCCTTCATTATCCAAGGCACAGGCAGAAACAGACTGTGATGTCTTACAACGTTTACTGAAAGGAATTATAATATAAGAGAGGAAAATCTTTAAACTAAACACTAGAGACGATTGCTCCTGGAGTCCGTCTATCATGCCTGATTTCCTCAGCCTACCTTCATGTTGTCAGACGGAGTTTTTTTATGACCCTGTCAGTCTTCAACAAAAACCAGAACCCCAAATCCATCTCCTAAGTCCCAGACAGAAGAAGCCAGTCCCAAATCCCTGCAAACAAACAGAAAAGAACTCAAGTTTAGTTCTTCATTGTTCATTCCAGTTAAAAGTATTGTTTTATATTGTCATAATTGTGAGATTCGTTTAGGTATTTTTCCCTCAAAAAAGAAGGCACAGCCTCAAATATAATTTTAGGCCTCTGCTTCCTATAGTAAAAAGAATCAGGAAAGAGTTGAAGTTAGCTTTGTTTTCTCAATAAAGGATTCCATAAACCCAGGTTAATTTCTAAAATAGTTACTAGGGTGTCTCCCCACCCCTAATAGTAACCATAGCACATTATGAGGAGTGGGTAGCTTGTTACAGAGATCAGTAAATCTCTTTAATCCTTACCTTTTTACAGTAAACCACAGGAACTTTTTCCTACTATACATTCGTCATGGATCAATCCTCTCTGCCAATAGTTATGTTATATCATAGCAAAAACTCTTTAAAACTTAAGACTAGGAGGGCAGAGTGGGATATCATATTTTGATGTCCTTCACAAGAGAGGTCTATTGATGATAATTGTTCATTGGGTAGTGGTGCAGTAGAAAGAATCACAAAGATCGGAGCTCCCATGCAAGGTTAACATTTTCCTGGCTATATGAAATTTTGCTGAGCCTCTGTTTATTCATCTATAAAATGGGAGAAACATAACCTAGTGCACAGCTTTGTTGTGAGAATCAAATACCCACTGTATGCCTACACAGCAACTAGCACATAGGCAGAGTTTAATCAGTTTTAGCCATGTTTTCTGTGTAGTGAGATCTTTCTTCAAAGCCTAGAAAAGAACAATAAAATTTAGCTTTAGATGCCACCATAGAATTAACATCAAGAGTGGGGATCTCTACGCTCTCCACTGTCTTCCTCAGAAGCACAGCCCTTCTAACAAGTGTGACCCCCAAACCTATCAGAGCATCTTTAACTTTGTGACTTCAGATTTCCAACTACTTGATGACCATTTCCACTTAGATTTCCCCTTGAACCACTCCAGCTCAACTGTATAGCCACCCAGATTCAATACCTTAATATTGTCATTGCCATAATTTGCATCTTTCACTGTATCCAATTGTCATATAGCCCTGTTAATTATTCCTTCATGACAGCTTCAGACCCATTCTGAATTCTGCATGCTTCAAGTTTTTTCTCTTTGTCTCAGTCCTTTTTTTTTTTTTTCCAGAAGAAGAAGAAGAAGTTTTGCTCTTGTTGCTCAGGCTGGAGTGCAATGGCGCAATCTCGGCTCACCACAACCTCTGCCTCCCGAGTTCAAGTGATTCTCCTGCCTCAGCGTCCTGAGTGGCTGGGATTACAGGCATGCACCATCATGCCCGGCTAATTCTGCTTTTTGGTAGGGTCAGGCTGGTCTCAAACTCCCGACCTCAGGTGATCCGCCCACCTCAGCCTCCCAGAGTGCTGGGATTACAGGTGTGAGACACCATGCCCGGCCTGTCTCAGTCTTTGTATCCCTGTTCATAGAGGCCTCTACTCTCCCTGCTCTCCTTTAATATATCTTGCACACTGTGGCCAGAAAAATATTTCAAAAACATTCTTTCAAGACACAATATGCCCCTGAATAATTTTTTCAATGATTTCACAACTAATAGTATGAAATTCAAACAGCCTGATGTGGCATTCAATGACTGCCATGATCTGGGCCCATTTACCCTTTCCACAGAAAAATAATCTGATTAGTGTTGTCATAACAGAAAGCAGGAGCTGGCGAAGGCCAGAGGAAGCATGCCCAACCTAGCTGTCTGCTGCAAAAAAAGATGTAAGCTGAAGATTAAATAGGCATTACCCAGGAGAAAATTGGAAATGTAGGAATGAAAAGTTTTTGAAACAAAAAGGTGCACTCATTTAAATAACATTTAGTTTCTACTCTCATGGAGGAAATATTCTGAAAACAGGTCACACATACACATACATGCATAAAATCAGATAGTATGAAGAAAAGTAAATAAGGTAAGAAGATAAAAAGTACAGGATAAAGAGTGAGGGGGATGAGTGCTATTATAAATAGAATTGTGATAATGTTTGAACAAAGATGTAAAGGAAATTGATGGGTCAATGTATATAGGAAGACAAAGAGAAATTAAGACAAAGGAAACAGCAAGTGCAAAAACCCTTAAGTGAGAGTGTGCTCGATGTGTTCAGCAAACAGGAAAGAAATCAGTGGATGAAGCAAACAGATATAAGGACCTTTAGGTCACTGTAAGGGTTTTAAGGCATTTAAGCATGCACAAAGAGGGTGAGTGGGGAGAGACAGAGACAGAGACATAATGAATTGCTGTCAGTAGAATTCCAGGTGGTTAAATTGTACCAAATCATACAGTTTGTGTGTGAGAAGTAGCCAGAGATAAGACCAAAGAGAAAGGCAGGGATTGGACATAACTGACCAGCAAGTCACATTAAGTAGTTTTTCCTTTATTTTACCATTAGCATGATGAAGAATTACTGAAGTGTTTTAAGCCACTGAGTGACATGATTAGATTTGAACTTTAGAAAGAGACTCTGGCAACAGTGTGCAGAATGGAATCAGGTAGAGTAAGACCAAAAGGAGACCAACTAGAAGGCTGTTGCAACCATCCGGATGAGAGACAGTGAGGGTTTACAAATAAGGGAACATATTTGAGATATTTAGGAGGTAAAATAGACAAGACTTGGTGCTGTATTTGGTGTGCGGAGTTAGTGACATGAATAGGCAGTGATGATTTTTAGATTTAAAGAAAAAAATCATACACTGAATTGCTGCTTAACATTCTGTAGGTTTCAATTTTGCCTCCCCAAAGGCACTGGCCAAAGCATATGTATCCTGGTATGTGTTATAATCTTCCCCTGTAATTAGCTCCATGCTAGGATTTTGTAATCTCAGTGAAGAGATAGGATGAGGGTAAAAACTAATATGTTTGGGGCCCCTAATAAATGCCAAGCACTGTCCTAGGTGTTTTATATACATTATGATATTTAATCCTTACAACAACCTTGTAGAGGGTTTATTTCCATATTACAGATGGGAATAGAAAAGCCCAGACATTCAACTCAGTGTCAAATAACTAGTAAATGGAAGAAATAAAACATGTTATATATGAAGCAGTAAAATTTAAATGCAGTGGCTTTGTAAATTGCCTTGTAGTTCTAGATATTTTAACTTTTAAACTTGAAGGAGCAGCTATGCTATGAGCCATCTGGAATCTTTGTGAAGCAGTAAGCAATGAATTCACATGACAAAGTTTGTTTTCCTATCTCCAGTAGTCTTTTTGGTTCGCTACAAGGTCTAATATAAAAATACATTGGGTACAGTTTTTAATGTAGCTTCCCTAAACTTTAATGTATTTATTTTTAAATGCTGCTTACATTTTTTTACCATTTCAGAAAGCTAGGGTATTAATTCAACCTACATTGAGTGGATTGAGTAGACCTACTACATGCACGTTTCCATAGAGGACAAAAATGCACATGAAAGAGACATTCTGCCTTCCTCCTGCACCTTACAGCAAGCACTATAATGCAAGAATTATGTGAGAGGAGGTAGAGTGTACTGGTTAAATACCCAAACTCTATAGCCAGACTACCTGCCTGGGACTAAATTCTGGCTCCAACACTAGTCCTTGATATGAAGAGAAAGCACCAAGGCTTGGAGTGAATAGAGAGCAGTGAAGAGATCAATTTCTTTAGAGCAGTAGGTATGGGAAAGGTACTCATAAAAGATGAGGGCCAGAGGACAGCCTCTCCTGAAGGCCAGCCAAAAGGCCTTGGACTTTATTCAGAAGAACAGACCAGTGTTGCAATGCACTGATGTGTCGAAAGTAATCTGTTACCCATAAAAGTTAAAGTACCAAAGTTTGCAAATGATTTACCTGAAAGGAAAATTAAGTAGATTTAGAGTTATCCTATAATAAGATCATCTTTACTAACTTGTTTTCCAGTGTGCTTTCTTCAATAAGAGATGGACTTGGGTGGAGTTATAAGCTAGCTTACTGAGAGTTACATAAAACCCTCATCCTTATATTTACCCAGTCTTATACCTAATCATTCTACAGTAGGTGACTATGATTGTAAGGACTTGGAAGTGGTAGGGCTTGTAAGCTACAACTTTACAGTTACTTTTATATATATATATTTACCTTACACTTGGGTACATTCCTTATTAGAGAAAAGGCAAGGATAGATAAATAAAGGGTGCCCACTGCCTCTATATTTACTTCGTACATGAATGAGAATGAGACTATAAATATTTCTGTTAATAAGATCACAGAACAGCATAGTACCAGTTACATAATAAGTGCTTAATGAATATATGCTGTGTACAACATTATAAACAGTTTTATAAATTTCAAACTCAGTTGGGCTGATGAGAAAAACAATTGCAAACCACAATGCCCTGTGAGGGGTAGTGTCCAGTCATGGTTGACTTGATCAGTGTTTCCAAACACGTTAAAGATACATTTAAAATCAAATCCTGAGCAAGCTGCCAAGAAGTTTACAAGTTATTTCCACCAACTTTGTTCCTCATTAAAAGAAGTAAAATCATCTCTGGGAGTTATTTTAAAACACTTAATGGTATCAGGTAAATACATTCTGACATCATTCAAAATGGCTGAGTTAATTTAAATTTTGATTTCATTACTCACAGTTTTGCAAAATGCTTCTATGAATAACACATCAAAACTTTGCAGTGAATGTGCTTCACTTCCCTGCAGAATTGGTTTGGAGGTAAGCCAAAATCAGAGTAAGTCCATGAGAGTGTATCATACATGTGAAAATTACCTGTTATATATACATTGTCAGAAAAGAGAATGAAAATTCCTTTTGTGATCAATAGGAAGTCATTGGTGGCCTGTGAGCAGGATGAAGCATGATCAGTAGGTTTAGGTTCCATCAGGAGTATGCATGTAAGGCAGCTTAGTGTAAGAAGAGAACCAGGGATTGGGGAGATCAATTAGAAAACTAACTGCTGTAACAGTCCAAGCCTAGAAATGTAAGAAAATGAGAAGTTTTGTTAAACCTTGGGAAGGTATTAGGTTGAACTATGGAAGACGACTGATATTTGACCCTTTCTGCTCTACAGAAATGGGAATTGCATACAGCTTGATCTAATAGAATTCAGGACATGGTGATTGACTTATTGTGAAGAGTGAGGAAAAAGAAAGTGTTAAGGAAGATGGGTATTTAAAGTCTTGGCAACTGACAGGGCATAACTGATTATAAGACAACACGAATTATATTCATACTTATATCTACTAAACTTTTATTATGTGCTAGTCATGATTTAAGTACTTTACATGTATTAAACTATTTAATTCTCAGAATAACTTCCTGAGGTAAGAATGTTTATCCCTATTTCACAAAGGAGGAAACTGATTTATAAGTAACTTCACCACAATCATGTGCTACTAAATCAAAGCTTGAATTTGAACCCAGGCAGTCTGGTTTCAGGACCCACAGTAAACTCTATGTTATACCTGCCTCTGTATAGATATCCCTGGAGTGACTGTCATAAATGAGGAAGTAGAGGTGATGGGTCAACTTGGTTTCATCAGCTATCCTCTTATTTTATCATCTTAATGTATTTTAATTTGAAAAGTAATTCATGCTCATTAAAACCAATATAGACATTTATCAAGGAGAAAACTCTCTCCCCTCCATTTCCCCTTCAAGCCCATGTCTCAGAGATAATTTAGTGTGTATCTTTCCAGACGCTTCCTATGCCTATAAAATTTATGTTTTCATATAAATATACCCACATATAATTTTGTGGGATTTTTTTTTACAAAAATGAAATCATACAGTGCAAATTGATTTTCAACTTACTTTTTTCACATAATGTACCTTGGGCATCTTTCCATATTATAAAGTAGCTCTACTTCAGTCACATCATTGCTAGCACTTTATTTCATAATATGGTTATAGCAAATTTTTAAATCAATGCTTGTTTAGTGAGCACTTAAATTTTTTCAGTTTTTCCTGTGATAAGAAATACCACCTTTATTTATCTGTCTGTCTATGTATCTATCCATCCATCCAATGATGCTGCTATTTTTTGTAGGATGCAGTCTTAAAGGGAGAGTTCCTGAGTCATAGGGTATCCATATTTAAAATATTTATAGATGTTGCTAAATTATCCTATCCTGAATCTCTGTCAATTAACATTCCTACCAGAAATATATGAAAGAGTACATTTCCCCACTTGCTTTTCTTGAGCCAAAACAAGAATGCCTCCAGAGCATTACAGTCAGGAAGAGAGCTAGAATCTAGGCCCCATGAAGAACAATTGAAGGATGTGAGATTGTTGATCCTGGAGAAGAGAAAACTCCAAGTGGTGTAAGTTTGGTCTTCAAATCTCTGAAAGTCAGAGGATACCAACCTAATGAAAATGTCCCCAGTGGGAGCAAACTTCAGGGAATCAAATGTCTGTCTATTGGCTATAAGACAGTGCTTTCTATCAGATTTATTCTGAGGTGGAACTGTTTATCTCTGAGGAGAGTGGGGTCCCTGTTACTGAAGGTATTCACAAAGGTGTTGAATGACCACCTAATAGGAATATTAAACTTTTTTTTAGAGATAGGGTCTTGCTATGTTGCCTAGGCTGGCTTCAAACTCCTGGGCTCAAGTGATCCTCCTGCCTCAGCCTCCCAAGTAACTGGTATTTCAGGTGAAAGCCACTGTGCCTGGCTGGAATATGAAACTTTTAATGGAATTATGTTAGAGAAAATTTTCCACCATTGTCTTGCCCTGAGAATATTAGAAACGACAACTCTTAACCTGGGAAAGAGATAAGGGGACCCAAGATGTTTTCTTCCCAACCAGAATTCCACTGCTTCTAGGGATAATAAATTTGTGAATCCTAGTCCTGCTACACAAATAAGTGACGGTAGGTTTCTGTGTGAGCCCTGTCAATGTGGAGCACATCATAAGAAGAGAAAGGACACACAGAGACAGATATACTCTGCTTTTCCAGGAAATCAACAGACATGTCCTTCACACTGCAGACACTTCACTAGCTTCTTCTATATGTTTTCCCAGGCCAGAGTCCTGAGATAATTTGCAGATCAAAATGCCCACTTTGAAGGAAAGAAAAGTTCATTATCTGTGCAGAATGGCAGAGGACTGACTGAGCCTAATTCTCTAAACTAGAAAGTCCAGTTCTGCCATTGGCTGGTTCTGTAACCTTGGACAAGTCTCTTCAGTGTTCTGAACCTCACTTTTCCAATCCACACAAAGATGAAATTGGACTGCATGTTCTCTGTTTCTGTCCAGATTTCATGTTCTATGAAACTGTGTCTTTAAGTCAAGGGCCCTCCTTTATGCTTCTGCAAGACACTATTTGGACAACTATCACTCCACTTCAGCTTTGTGTTGAAATTTTGTTTACTCTTTCTCCTATTAGGCGGTGAAATGTTTGGCCTAACACATGGTATGGCACTTTGTAGGCACTTATGTCAGCATTTATTGAAGTGAACTTGAATTATTTCTAATATCACGTTCAAAAGTCATGGTATCTGGACAAAGTAGAAAATTGATGTCACAGAGCCCAAAGGAATTTCACTCTTAAGCTCCATTCCTTTCTCCCTGAGTTCCTCTGTAAGGGCAGTCAAGGAGCAATAGTGAGAAAGGCAGAAGTCTTGACAAGGAAATAACTTTTTGGATCCTCTGACATCATGATAGCTGCCTCTTTTCCTGGTTACTTTAAAAAAATTGAGCCTAAATTTCTTTTTCCTTTCTAAGGTTATTGTCAGCTGGAATCTAATTTCTGAGAGTTCTCATTTAGTTTCTTTCTCTGACCTGCCTTGCAAACCACATTTCTGTCAACCAATTCATATCTTCTGTGGAGGCCTATCTTTCATGTATCCCTTTCCTTGCCAAAACAAAGAAGATTTTCTCTTTATTTTCTGCTCTCCCTCAGTCTCCAGCAGCCCAACATCAGAATTTCTGTTAGGAGACATAGGCCAAGGCTTACCCTTGCTTCATCCTCTTTTGAGATTCCAGATGTATAGCAAATGATGACAGCAGCACAGTTCCCTGTACTTTGGAAACTGGATGAAAAGGATGACCATATGGGGGAGATTTTATTTGTATTTAGACTTGTTCTGACCACAAAATTAACAGAAGAATAATAAAGATGGGAGGGGAGAGATTAGAGACCACAGTTTTGTGAGAGAAACATTTTGAGTTTGTTTGCTTTCTAATTTTGGAGCCTGGTCCATCTTACCTAAATAATACCCCTCTCCCACATAGCCCTGAATAATGCATTGTGGGAGAGGGACAAAAATACACCATAATAAAGTCTAGGCTCCCCCTTTCTGCCACCATATAGCTGGAGATATGGGATTACAGCAGACTAAGGCAGTACCAGAACTGGGAGACTAAGGTTATTCAGCTGTAGCCTTTCTCTGCCCATAGAATGACAATACCTGAGAGCCAAAAGTATCTCACAAAGCAATCTTTTTCAGGTAAGATACTATTATCTATGCTCTCAGCTTTAAACGTCTAGACTATAATCTCTAGCAGGCATCTCAAAAATCATCCAGGGTGTTTTGGTTGGTTGGGCATGCAATTAAGTCTTTCATTCAAATAAAATCTTACATGGAATTGAAGGTCTACAAGAGAAAGCAAAGCTGCTCTGGAAAAGTGGAGATATGGGCTGCATTAGTCAATTTTTTGCATTGGTATAAAGAAATACCTGAGGCTTGGTAATTTATAAAGAAAAGAGTTGAATTGGCTCATGGTTCTGCAGGCTGCACATGAAGCATGGTGCTGGCATCTGTTTCCGATGAGGGCCTCAGGAAGCTTACAATCACGGCAGAAGGTGAAGAAGTAAGCTTGTTACGTGGTGAGAGCAAGAGCAAGAGAGAGAAGGTGGGGAAATGCCACACTCTTAAACAACCAAATCACTTGTGAGCTCAGAGCAAGAAATAACTTATTACAGCAAGAATGGTGCTAAGCTACTCATGAGGGATTCTCCCCCATGATCCAACACCTCCAACTAGACCACAACTCTAGCAATGGGGATTACCTTTCAACATGAGATTTGAAGGGGACAAATATCCAAAATATATCATCAAGCCTCTAGCCCCTAAAATATCATGTCCTTCTCACATTGCAAAATAAAATCATACTTTTCCAATAGTCCCCCAAAGTCTTAACTTTCCAGCCTGAACTCAAAAGTCCCATGTCCTGAGCCCAAAGTCCAAAGTTGCATGCGGAGATGTTTCTTCTACCTATGAGCCTGTGAGACGGAAAACAAGTTATTTACTCCCAAGGTAGAATGATGGTACAGACATTGGGTAGACATTCCCATTTCAAAAGGGATAAATCAGCCAAAAGAAAGGGATAATATTCCCCACACAAGCCTGTGAACCAGATATAGCAGTCATTAGATTTTAAAGCTCTAAAATAATCTCTTTTGACTCCATGTCCCACATCCAGGGTACACTGGTGCGAGGGGTGGACGCCTATAGTATGGGCAGTTCTGCCCCTGTGGCTTTGCTAGATGCAGCCCATGTGGTTGTTCTGATGGGTTGAAGTCCAGTGCCTATGGCTTTTTCAGGCTGAGAATGAAAAACACTGCTTACTCTATCATTCTCAGATCTGGAGGGTGGGGTCACCCTTCCAATAGCTCCACTAGGCAGTTCCTTGGTAGGGACTCTGTGTGGGTCCTCCAACCCCACATTTCCCCTCAATCTTATCCTAGTAGAGGCTCAGTGCAGTGGCTCTGCCCCAGCAGCAGGCACCCAGATTTTTCCATACATCCTCTGAAATCTAGGTGGAAGCTGCCAAGCCTACTTCACGTTTGTGTTCTCCATACCTGCCGGCTTCATACTATGTGGAATCTACCAAGGCTTATAACTTACACTCTCTGAAGCAGTGGCTTGAGCTGTACCTGGGCCCTTCACTGCTGAGGCTAGAGCCTGAGGACCCAGGATTTGAGGTGCAGTGTCCTGAGGCTGGGCAGGCCACTGAAAGGATCCTTTCTTTCTAGGCCTCTGGCCTGTGATGGGAAGGACTGTTCTGAAAACTTCTGAAATGCCTTCCAGGTCTTCTTCCCATTGTCTTGGATATTAGCACTGTGCTCCCTTTTAGTCATGCTAATCTCTCTAGCAACTGGTTGTCCCATAGCCTGTTTGGATTCTTTCTTTACCACAGGCCAGGCTGCAAATTTACCAAACTTGTACTCTCTGCTTCCCTTTTAAATATAAGTTCCAACTTTAAGTCATTTGTTTGCTCCCATATCTGATCATAGGCTGTTAGAGGTAGGCAGACCACCTCTTGCTTAGACATTGCTTTGCTGCTTAGAAATTTCTTATGCCATCATTATACGTAAAAGATACATGCACATGCATGTTTATAGGAGTGCAATTCACAACTGCAAGGATGTGAAACCAACCCAAGTACCCACTGATCAATGAGTGGATAAGAAAATGTATATATACACCATGAAATACTACTCAGCCATTAAAGAAACTCAGGAAAGGAAAAATAATATCTTTTGCAGCAACTGTGATGGAACTGGAAGTCATTATTCTAGGTGAAGTAACTCAATAATGAAAAAAGAAGTCCTATGTTCTCACTTATGAGCGGAAGCTAAGCTATGAGGATGCAAAGACATGCAGAACAATATAATAGACTGTGGGGACACTTGGTGGGGAGTTTGGGAGGGGGGCAAGGAATAAAAGACAACATATTGGGTACAGTGTTCACTGCTCAGAGGACAGGTGCCCTAAAATCTCAGAATTTACTACTAAAGAACTCATCCATGTAACAACAACAACAAAAAAGTTGTATCCCCAAAACTATTAAAATAAAACAAATAAATTTCTCCTGCCAGATACCCTAGGTAATCACTCTTAAGCCCAAATTTCAACGGATCTTTAGGACTTGGACGTAATGCAGCCAAGTTCTTTGCTAGGGTGTAACATGGGTGACCTTCACTCTAGTTTCCAATAACTTCCTCATTTTCCATCTGAAACCTCATACCCTGGACTTCACTGTCCATATTTCTATCAGCATTTTTGTCATAGCCATTTGGAACCATTTGTTTTCAAACTTTTTCTCATCTTCCTGTCTTCTCCTGAGCCCTCTAAACTCTTTCAGTCTCTGCCCACTACTCAGTTTCTAAGACACTTCCACATTTTCAGGTATCTTTATAACAATGCCCCACCTCTTAGTACCAGTTTTTTATATAAGTCTGTTTTTGAGTTGCTATAAAAATACCTGAGGCTCCGTAATGTATAAAGAAAAGAAGATTTAGTTGATTCATGGTTCTGCAAATTGTTCAGGAAGCATAGTGCCAGGATCTGCTTCTTTTGAGGGTACTAGGAAGCTTATAATCATGATGGAAAGGCAAATGGGGAGCAGGCATATCACATGGCAAGAGTGGGAGCAAGAAAGAGAAAAAGAAGGTGTCACAAGTTTTTTATTAACAGATCTCACATGAACTCAAAGTGAAAAGTCACTCATTATAGCAAGAATGATGCTAACCCATTCAGGAGGGATCCTCCTCTATGATCCAACATCTTCCACTAGGCCCCATCTCCAATATTGGGGATTATATTTCAACATAAGATTTGGAGGGGAAAATATGCAAATTATATCCTTCACCAAGAGCCCACTTTCTCAATTTCCCATTGCTTCCTGAAGCACTTTCTGAAGTAGTTGCCTAGTGCTCCAAGGAAAACATTTTGAAAAATACCAATCTAGACCAATTCTTTCATGTTATAGATTAAAAACAAAACAAAACAAAACAAGACAAAACAAACAGAGGCCCAAAATTAGTTGGAAGTTTAGTTCATTTTCAGATTTTAAAAACCCAGATTTCCTGATTGCCAATCCAGAAAACTTTTTTTTAACTCTATGCGACATCTTCTTATAAACTTGTTCTTAAAATATTTTGGCAAGGATACTTTCTCTCTTATAGCAAGAATGGAATTGGAGGTATCCCCTGGTAATTGCTTATGCATGGACCACTGCAATGATACATTTTATGGTATACAGGAAGGCAGTGGAACTATCCCAGATCTCAGAAGTTGGTTGATAAAATCAACATACAATGTTAAGAGAAAATATATTTATCTTCCTGAAGCAGCTTGATCACAGCTTGATCAGTTGTGTTAACATCTGTAGGGAGAATGTGTGAATCAGGAAGAGAAGGAATCGTTATGGACACAGAGAAAAACAAGATATCAGAGAGATCCCAGGTGGCACAGTGTATCCAGCAAAGTCTAAGCACCACCAGAATCTGAAGACACCCAAACTCAAAGTTCCTAGAAAGTGTTATTAACAGGTAGAGATGGTCCGGATAAAATATCCCTTAAATTATTATCCACCTTCTTTTTGTCTGGGTCTTTTCTCTTTAAACAACCATATTTTTATGCTGAAGAATTCCTCTTTTTAGGAGGTAATAGTCCTTCCTTGCTTTCTTCTGTTTTAAGTCTCTCTTTTACTCTACACTCTTGTTGGACAATTACCTTCTCTGCCACAGTTTCAACGTCCTCCCATAATTAATGAGTATCATATCACTAGCTCTAGTTTAGGCACCTCTCTTGAGGTCCAAACCCATTGATCCAATTCTCTACTTCTGTATATCCCCACCTGGAGATTCCACATGAACTTCTAGCTAAACTTGCTGAAAACAGTGGATTAGTTAGGGTCTCAAGCAGAAGCAGATGGCATACTCAAAACAAGATAATTTCAAACAGACTTCTTTACAAAGGGGCTATTTATAAAGGGGATAGATATGAGGCAGAAACAAGAGATAGGGAAGTCAGCCAAGATAGTGGACCTTGAGCTGTTATCACTTCTAGGAGAGGACTAGGGGAGGGAGCAATTGCTAATATCTGGAAGAAGAGGCAATTCTGTAGAGTTGGCCACCTTGAAAAGAGCAGTGTTTTTCGGTTTACAGATTTAAGCCACACAGGCCAAGTTCTCAGAGAGGAAGCCAAGGCAATAATAATGTTGACTTCATTGTCCTTTATCCAATTTTCCTATAGTGCCTCCCATTGGCTGAACCCAGAGGACACAAGAATCTAGAAGATGAAGTCCAATTAGGTCAGCCACCTTGGAAGTTGATTTTGAGGAACAAATGGAAGCTATATGGCATATGTGTGTTTGTAAGTTATGCACATGCATGTAAGTTATGCACATCCAAACACATTCCTGTAATATATTATTATTTTTGGTTTTTTTTTTTTTTTTGAGATGGAGTCTTACTCTGTCACCCAAGCTGGAGTGCAGTGGTATGATCTCAGGTCATTGCAACCACCACCTCCCAGGTTTAAACAATTCTCCTGCCTCAGCCTCCCAAGTAGCTGGGACTACAGGTGCCTGCCACCACACCTGGCTAATTTTTATATTTTTAGTAGAGATGGTGTCTCACCGTGTTGCCCAGGCTGGTCTTGAATTCCTGACCTCAGGTGATCTTCCAGCCTTGGCCTCCCAAAGTGCTGGGATTATAGATGTGAGCCACCACACCTGGCCTACACTTCTGTAATACATTCTATATAAAAAAGACATTATAATATAGAATGAATGCCAGCTCAGACTTAACCATCAGCAGGGCCTTCAAAAGAAGAGAATACTTCACCAAAAGGAGGTTCCATGTAATCGCATTTCTACATGATGTTAGTAAATATTTCAAGAAAAATAAATTCTGTGATTAGGTATGTTTGAAAAATATTGCATGAAATAAAGTTTGAGAGTACTCTGTATTTCAGGACTTCCAAGAGTTTTTAATATTCTAGTGTGTATTATAAAATGCTAAGAAAACTGTATAACATTTAATGTTTGTTCAAATTATTTGAATATAAAATTCATTTTACAGAGGATTTCATAGAATTAATATTCTGAAGAACGAACTTTGAAAAATGCTGGTTTTGTCTAATCCATCGATTCAACATATAGAAAAAATAAATTTTGCTTAAGGTGCAAAGTTGGCTCAGTGGCAGGACCAGAATTCAGGTCTATAACTCAAGAATCTGTGGTCTACTCCTGTTTGCACCATACCATATTCCCTTAGTAGCTTTCTCTAATAAGAGCTTATTATTAATTTATATTCTGTGACTACCTAAAACTTTTTGGATTTTATTTTATTTTTTTTATTCTATGTTACTTATTCAAATAACAGTTGTATAAAACCACTATTTGCTGTGTAAAATAACATTTTTGTTTTCTTCCAAGTTTTAAGGAAAAAGGTTTCAAGTTCTCTTATTCTGGATTTTGTGAACAAGGCTATTTTCTCTCTCTTCATGTCTTTTGTGATAACAGTGTTTGTTTTACACTCCCTGTTGGTCTGTCTTTTCATCATGAAAGCACATAAAACTGTCAGGAGACTGTGGTTCAGCCAAAGCTCTGCTAATAAGAAGCAGTTTAATTTTGGGCAAGAGACATTTCTGGTCCTCAGTCTCTTGATATGTAAATCTGTAGGGGCAGGGTCTGTCAAATGGCATGGTAGATACTTAGATGCTTTCTAAGCATACATGATTTAGGACGTTCACCCAGAGGGCTGTCGCATCACGATGCCAGCTAGACCCCGCTGTGTGGTTGTGTCCCCAGCACTCTAGCCCATGTCATGTCCTAAACCTCAGGAAATAGAAAGTTTAGAACAATAGGGAGGCTGCCCCTGGGACAAACGGAGCCAAAGTATGTACTTCTTAGAGCCACCTGCTCAAGGCTGCTGCTACTGACAGCAACTGCACCACCCCTCAACAGCAGGGCTTCCATACTCCTGCATCCACCTTTAGGAGGACTAGGCACTGAGCAACCTACAAGCCATCCTGGGGCCTGAGAACAGATCTGTCATGCTGCCACTGCTAGTATGCACCATCTAGGTGTCTTGAAGACAGGCCCTTCTTACCCACCACCACAATCACTAGCACCCAGGTGTGCCATATAGGGGACAGGGGATTTATCTGCACTGCCCATTGCAGACCTCATCCATGCAAAACATCAAGAAGCTCAAGGACAGGCCCACAGGCCCACTGCCCCTGTCACACACATGTATCATCTGTGAGTTTAGAGATCAGCTTGCCTTGCCTGCCACTGCTGGCACCCATGAATGTTGCCCAAGAGCCTGAGGATAGTCCCACCATACATGCCACTGCTGACCACATGTATTGCATGTGGTGATGGGGATAAGGCACGCCTTGTCCACCACAAGTGGTACAAGTGATTGTCATCCAGGTCTATAAGGATGGTCCCACCCTGTCTTCTGCTGCTGGTTCTCATATGTGCATCCCAGGGCCTGGGACCTGGGGCCTGGTCCACCCTGCCAGCTAATGCTGATGCCAGCATTGACCAATGCATATCACTTAGGGATATGGTGATTGCCATCCAGCTAAGTGCCTCTACTACTGATAGGTGTGTAACCTACTTGGAAGCCTGAAGGTTGCCCTACCACTGCTACTGCCAATGCTGACTCCCTCATGTTGCTTGGGGGACCACGTCCTGCAATCTCAATCCACCACCGCCAGCACCCAAACATGATGACTGGAAGGCCCAAGGATGAGCCCATCTGAAATCAATACTACCAGTGCCCATGCATGGTGCCCAGAGCCTGAAGACTGAAACCTTTGGACCACCACCACTGATGCCTGAGGACTGGACTGTCAGGCATCCCCATCCCTAGCAAATCCTTACCACAGCCTCCATTAAAAGCCACAGCCTAAGACATTGAGGAACTCACAGACATCACAAACACTGATTACAGCCAAAGAAATTATATGAAGACTACACCATGGTATTCACTCAGAATCAAAGCCAAAGAACATTACCCAACCAAAACTATAGATATATGTATAGAAGTAAGTCATTCTCTTAGAAAGTCAATTCATAAAATTGGAAAAAAAAATGACCGTTACACCAGAGGTGAAGATATCATTGTAAAGACACAGGAAATATGAAAGAGAAAGGAAATATAAACCTTCATAGAAACACAATAATTCTGCAATGAAATATCCCAGCCGAAAGAAAATCTATGAAGTGCCAAAAAATGAATTCAAAATAATGTTAAAGAAACTCTGTGAGATAAAAGAGAACACAGATGAATAATAAAGAGAAATCAGAAAAATAATTTGTAATCTGAATGAGAAATAGAAATCATAAAAAGAGCTAATAATTTAAGAAATAAGATAAAAATATAACCAAGAGCTTCAACAATAGACTAGATTGAGCTGAAGAAATAATTTTGGTACTTTAATAAAGCGCTTTTGAAACAACCTAGTCAGACAAAAAATAATAAAAAAGAACCAGAAAAATAGGAAAGCCTATGTGATACATGGGACACCATAAAGTGACCAATTTTCAAATTTTGGGAGACATAGAAAGAGAAATGATGGGCAAAGTCATAGAAAACCTATTTTTAAAAATGATAGCTGAAAATCTCACAAGTTTTGCAAGATATATAGGCATCAAGATACAAGTAGCTCCAAGATCTCCTAATAGATTCAACACAAAAAGGTCTTCTTTAAGGCATGTTATAGTCAAGCTGTCAAAAGACAAACACAAAGTGAGAATTTTAAAAACAGAAGAAGAAAAGTGTAAAATCACATATAATGGTCTCTCCATTAGATTAACAGAGGATTTCTCAGCAGAAACCTTACCGGACAGGAGAGAATGAGATGCTGTATTCATAGTGCTGGATGAAAAAAAAAAAAAAACAACGTCAGTCAAGAATTCTAACTACATCCAAGAAAACTATCCTTCAAAAATAAAGAAGAAATAGTCTTTCATAGGCAAACAAAAACTGAGGGAATTTTACACCTAGACATATTTTACAATAAATAAGTAAGGAAGACATATATCTGGAAGCAGAGAATGATATATAGCATTATAAAAACACACAAAAATATAAAACTCACTGGTAAAACAGAAAAACAAATGAAAAAGAGAAAAGAGGCAAACATTATCACTACACACACACACACACACACACACACACACACACACACAAAAAAAAACCCATCAAATGGTAGAGGCAAACAATAAAAAAGGAAGAAAGAAACAAAGACATATAAAACAATCAGAAAACAACCAACTGACAAGAGTGAGTCATCAACTATCAGTAATAAGCTTGAATGTAAATGGCTTAAATTCCCTCGATAAAATATATAGACTAGTAGAATAGATTTAAAAAACAAGACCTAACTATAGGCTGCTTACAATAAACTCACTTCATCTGTAAATAAATAGACTGAAAGTGAAGAGATGGAAAAAATATTTCACATAAACAGAAGCCAAAAGCATGCTAGAGTAGCTATACTTACATCAGACAAAGTAGACATTAAGTCAAAAAGCATGAAAAGAAAGTCATTAAATAATAATAAAAGAAGCAACTCAGCAAGAAGATATAACAATTTTAAATATATATGTACAAAACAGAGCACCCACATATATGAAACACATATCCTTCATTTATAAGAGGTAACATAAGAGATAAACTCCAATACAAATGCAGTTGGGGAATTCAAACCATGATGACTGGAAGTCCCAACACCCACAGTCAGCATTGGATATATCATCTAGACAAAATAAATTATCAAAGAAACACTGGACTTAATCTGCACAATAGACCAAATGAACCTAACAAACATTAATAGAAAATTGTATCAAATAGCTCGAGAATACACATCTTTTCATTAGCAAATGGAACATTCTCTAGAATAGACAATATGTTAGGACACAAAGCAAATCTTAACAAATTTATAAAAATTAAAATCATATCAAGTATTTTTTCAGACCACACTTGAACAAAACTAGAAATCTGTATCAAGATAACTTTAGAAACTGTACAAACACATGCAAATTAAACAATATGCTCCTGAAGGATGATTGAGTCAATGAGGAAATTTAGAAGAAAATAAAAATTTTTATTGAAACAATAAAAATAGAAATGCAACATATCAAAACCTATGGGACATAGAAAAGGCAATGCTAAGAGGGAAGGTTATAGCAATAAAGACTTGCACAAAAAAGTAAAAACATTTCAAATAAATAATCTAATGATGCACCTCAAGGAACAGGAAAGCACATATGAGACAAACTCAAAACTGGTAGACACAAAGAAAAATAAAAATCATAGCAGAACTAAACACAATAAAGACTAAAAAATTCTGAAGATTCTTTTAAACAAAATCTTGGTAGTTTAAAACTATAAACAAAATTGATAAACCACTAGCTAAATGAACCAAGGAAAAAAGAGAGAAGATCCAAATAAATAAAATAAGAAATGAAAAGAGGACATTTCAACTGATACCACAGAAATACAAACGATCATTAGAGACTATTATCGACAACTATAATATAACAAATTTGAAAAAAAACCTAGAGAAAATAGATTAGTTCCTGGACATGTAAAACCTTCTGGGCATATAAAACCTACCAAGATTAAACCAGAAAAAAACAAAACAAAACAAAACAAAACTTGAACAGATCAATATTGAGTAAGAAGATTGAATCAGTAATGAAAAGTCTCCCAATGAAGGTGGCTTGATGCTGAATTCCTCCAAACTTATAAAGACAAACTAACACCAGTTGTTTTCAAACTTGTCCAAAAAGTTAAACAGAAGGAAATTCTCCAAAACTCATTCTATGAGACCAGCATTATCTGGAAAACAAAACCAAACAAGTAGACAATCAAAAAAGAAACTATAAGCCTATATTCCCGAGGAACACAGATACAAAATTCCTCAAGAAAATGCTACCAAATCCAAAAACACATCAAAACAACAATAGACAATGAGCAAGTGGTATTTATTTCAAGAATATAAGGCTAGATCAACATATGAAAATAAATAAATTTAATATGTCACATCATGGAATTAAGGACAAAAATTATATGAGTATCTTAACAGATGCAGAAAAAGTATTTGATAATATTCAACATTTTTTCATGATAAAAACTCTCAACAAGTCATATATTGAAGGAACAAAACTCAGCATAAAAAAGGTCATATATTACAAACTCAAAACTAACATTATACTGAATAAGGAAAAGCTGAAAGCCATTCCTCTAAGAACTGGAACAAGAGGAGGATGCCCACGTTTACCACAGTTATTCAACCTAATGTTGGAATCTCTAGCCTGAGTGATCAGGCAAGGAAAAGAAAAAAAAGGTATCTAAATTGGAAAAGAGAAAATCAAATTGTCCCTCTGTGCAGATAATATGATCTTATCTAAGGAATAACCTATAGATTCCACCTCAAAATTATTAGAAATGATAAACAAATTCAATAAAGTTGCCAGATACACAATAATCATACAAAAATCAGCAGTGTTTTTATACACTAATAATGAACTAGCTGAAAAAGAAATTGGGAAGACAATCCTATTTATGATGCTTAAAAAAATAAAATACTCAGGAATAAATTTAATATAGGAGGGGAAAGACCTTTCAATGCTAACTAGAAAACACTGATGAAAGAAATTGAAGAGTGAAAAAACAAATGTAAAGCTACCCCATGCTCATGGATCAAAAGTAGTATTGTTAGAATGACCGTACTACTCAAAGCAATCTATGGATTCAATGCTATCCCTGTCAAAATTCCAATGATGTTCTTCGCAGAAATAGAAAAGTAATCGTCAAATTTGTGTGGGACCCCAAATAGTCAATGCAGTCCTCAATAAAAAGAACAAAATTGGAAGCATCACACTGCCTGACTTCAAAATATACTACAAAGCTATAGTAACAAAACCAGTGTAGTATTGGTATTGAAAATAGACACTCAAACCAATGAAACAGAATAGAGAAAACAGAAATAAGGTAATGTATTTACAGCCAACTCATTTTTGAAAAACGTGTCAAGAACATTCATTAGGTAATGGACACCTTCTTCAATAAAAGAGCCCGGGAATATTGGATATTCATATGCAGAAGAATAAAACTGGTTGCCTATCTCTCACCAATATAAAAATCAATTAAAAATATAATGCAAATTAAACATAAAATCCAAACTGTAAAACTACTAGGAAAAAAACGTATGAGAAATGCTTCAGGACATTGGTCTAGGCACAAATTTTATGGCTTCCAAAGCACAGACAAAATAATCAGACAAAAGGGACTGTATTAAACTGAAAAGCTTCTTTGCCACAAAATAAACAATCAACAAAGCTAAGAGACAATCTGTGGAATAAGAGAAAATATTTCCAAACTCTTCATCTTACAAGAGACTAATATCCAGAAAATACAAGGAACTAAAACAACTCAACAACAGTCATCATCATCATCAGCATCATCATCATTGTATCATAATCTCATTAAAAACGGGCAAAAGACCTGAACAGACATTTTCAAAAAGACCACACAAGTGACCAACTGGTATATACAAAAAATGCTCAACATCTCTAATCATAAGAAAAAGGCAAATCAATACCACAATGAGATATCATCTCACCTAATTAGAATGGCTGTTATCAAATAGAGAAAACATAACAAATACTGGTGAAGATGTAGGAAAAAAAAAGGAATCATTATACACTGTTGGTGGAAATGCAATTTAATACAGCCATTATGAAAAAAAACAACACAGAGGTTTGTAAAACACTAAATATATAATTACCATATGATCCAGCAATCTCGCTACTGAGTATTTAGCCCAAGGAAAGGACATTAGTGTATCAAAGGGATTCTTGCACCCTCATGGTTTTCAGCACTATTGACAATAATCAAGATATGAAATCAATCTAAGTGTCCATCAATGGATGAATGAAAAAAGAAAATATGGCATTCATACCTGATAAAATGCTATTCAGCTATTAAAATGAAGGAAATCCTGTCAATTGCAGCAAAATGGATGAAACTGCAGGTTAAATGAAATAAGCTGAGCAGAGAAAGAGAAATATCACATCTTCTTAATCATTTGTACGAGCTAAAAAAGTTGTTTTCATGAAGGTAAAGAATAGAAAGATGGTTAGTAGAGAATAGGAAGTGTGGTGGAGGATGAGAGAGGTTGGTTAATGGTTGCCAACATACAGTTAGATAGAATAAATAAGATCTGGTGTTTGATAGCAGAGTTGAGTGACTCTGTTTCCGATATGTAAAATGATAAATGTTTGAGATAATGAAGATCCTAAACACCTTGATTTGATCATTACAGATTAAATGCGTATATCAGAATATCACATATAGCCCACAATATGTATAGATGTATCAATACAAATAATAAATTTAGCATTGGTTAAATGTTTTATTGTATGACACAGACTGTTCTAAATGCCTTATGTATTGATACATTTAATTATAAAAAAGAACATATGATTTATAAATCATTCTACTATAAAGACACATGCACATGTATGTTTATTGCAGCACTGTTCAAAATAGCAAAGACTTGGAACCAACTCAAATGCCCATCAATGATATACTGGATAAATAAATTGTGGCACATATACACTATGGAATACTATGCAGCCATAAAAAAGGATGAGTTCATGTCCTTTTCAGGCACACGAATGAAGCTGGAACCCATCATTCTCAGCAAACTAACACAAGAACAGAAAACCAAACACTACATATTTTCACTCATAAGTGGGAGTTGAACAGTGAGAACACCTGGACCTAGGGAGGGAAACAACACACACCGGGGCGTGTCAGTGGGGTGGGGGTAGGGGAGGAGTAGCATTAGGAGACATACATAATGTAGATGATGGGTAAATGGGTATAGCCAACCACCATGGTATGTGTATACCTTTGTAACAAATCTGCACATTCGCACATGTATCCAAGAACTTAAAGTATAATTTTAAAAAAAATTAAGAATATGTGATTTAGAATTATTTCTTAGACTGCACATAATATTCTCAATGTAGCTGCTCTTTTATTTTACACAAGAATAGGATGGTGGTGTGCAAGGGAGGTAATGTGCTGTTTTTAAATTTTTTTTTCAATTATCATCCTGAAGGAGAGTGCTCACTGACATATATCTTTGTAAATTGGCTGTTTTGCTACCTGCAAAGTTTGTATTTAAGCAGTAAGCACTATTTCATACAATTTATAAAAACACTAAGATGTGCTCTGGGTAACAGAATTGTTTTAATACATTTTTAGTGTAAGATTTCAAACACTTTTTTTTCTAATTTTTATTCTGAAATTTTCAAACGTGAAGAAAATTTTAAAGACACTGAGTGAACATCTGAACACCTCTACCTCGTTGTGCATATTCTCAGACTCATCAATGGCTAACATTGTAGCCACTTCGTGTTTTCTCTGCTCTTCCTCTCTCTCTCTACTTATACACACACACACACACACACACACACACACACACACGTGTATATGATTATATATATACACATATTTATGTATATATATACACATATATGTATATATACACACATTTATGTAATTTACAAATTTACATGAATGATGTTCATATTTAATTTTTTGATAAACCATTTGAAAATAAGTGGCAAGCATCACATGTTATACCTAAATAATTCAACATACACCTCTTACAAATAAATACATGCCTTATATAGCCACAATATCATCACCACATTGTGTGAATATCTTGTTTGTCAACAATGTTTTGCCTGCCAGTTTTAGTACCTATTGATGATAATGAATGACAAAATTAATCATACAGTAGAGGTGGTAGAATGGTGATTTTGTATGCCCTCAATATTTCTTAGTGAACATTCTTTGTAAAGAAGAGTACTCTACCACCACATACACATATTTAAAAAAATTAACCTTCCTCTCCCTTTTCCACCTTTTTTTAGGTTATCAATATGAACTCCTGGATTTCAAAAAAAAATAAGGTGTTATATACACTTACACTGATATTCTTTTAATGATAAAATTGTCCAATATTTGTCTAGTAAAATTCCTTAAACTTGACTCCTGTTTTTTTTTGAAATAATTCCATTAGATTTCTAAAGTTTTGGCTCTAGTCTCTGACTCCCAGATAGCACTTCTGGACCCACCTGGGGACTGGAGGTACTTGCTGCCCTGAAGGTAAGGTCACAGACCTTCCTGGCATTGCTACCTGCTGACTGTAGAGTCCCAAATCCTTGGGTGAACAAAGAAAGCAGCCAGGGAGTGGTTACAGTGGGTTTTGGGTTGAACTCAGTGTTGTGCTGGCTTAAGGTGTGACACAATGCAGACCTAGTGGTGACAGCCACAGAGGTGCTTGTGTCACACCACCCCCAGCTTTATTTAGGTGGCTTATAACAGAGATAGAGACTCTGTATGTTTGAAAAAAAAGTGAAGGATAAAGAACAAGGGTATCTGCCTGGTAATCCAGATAAATCTCCTGGACCTCGTAGAAGACCATCAAGGTGGTATCTCTATGAGTCTGCAAGAACCACAGTGTTACTGGGCTTAACATGCCCCCTAAAGGAGATAAAGTGTTGATCACAGCATTTGAGTCTTTCAATATCTGGAAAGCCTTCCACAGAAGGATGGCTACAAATAAACCCAGACAGTGAAGACTACAATAAATAACTCTTCAATGCCCAGATGCTGAAGAACATTAACTAGCATCAACACCATCCAGGAAAATATGACCTCACCAAAGAAACTAAATAAGGCACCAGGGACCAATCATGGACAAAGAAATATATGTGACCTTTCAGATAGAGACTTCAAAATAACTGTGCTGAGGAAACTCAAAGAAATTCAAGATAACACAGAAAAGGAATTCAGAATTATATCTGATAAACTGAACAGAGATTGAATTTATTCAGAAGAATCAAGTAAAAATCCTAGAGTTGAAAAATGCAATTGGCATACTGAAAAATTCATCAGAGAACTTTAATAGCAGAATTGATCAAGCAAAAGAAAGAATTAGTGAGACTGAAGACAAGGTGTTTGAAAATACACAGTTGCGAGACAAGAAAAGATAATTTTTTAAAAATGAATCTTGCATACAGAATCTAGAAATTAGCATCAAAAGAACAAATCTAATCGTTATGGACCTTAAAGAGGAGGTAGAGAAAGTAATGTGGTAGAATGTTTATTCAGTTTGATAATAACAGAGAACTTCCCAAACCTAGGAATGACAGAGAACACCAAGCAGATTTTACCCAAAGAAGACCAAAGAAGTCTGAATAATCAAACTCCCAAAGGTCAAAGACCAAAAGGGATCCTAAAAACTGAATGAAAAGCAGAAAAAAAAAGAAAAAAGAAAAGAAATAAATAACATGCAATAAAGCTTCAACATGTCTGGAAGCAGACTTTTCAGTGGAAAGCTTAAGGACCAGGTGAGAGTGGCATGACATATTTACAGTTCTAAAGGAAAAAAAAAACTTTTACTATGAAAGAGTATATCCAGTGAAAATATTATTCAAACATGAAGGAGAAATAAAGGCTTTCCCAGACAAACAAAACTAAGAGATTTCTTCAATACCAGACCTGTCCTACAGAAAATGCTAAAGAAACTACTTTGATTAGAAAGAAAAAGACATAATCATCTGAAGGTACAAAACTCACTGATAATAGTAAGTACACATAAAATCACAGAAAATTAAAACACTAACTGTGGTGTGTAAACTACTCTCATCTTAAGTAGAAAGAATAAACAAGGAACAAATAAAAAATAATAAGTAGAACAACTTTTCAAGACACAGTCAGCACATAAAGATATAAATACAAACAACAATAAATTATAAAGAAGGAGGATGAACTTAAGACTTAAGAGTTTTTATTGTTTTCTTTGCTTGTTTTTTGTTGTTTATGCAAATTGTGGTGTTATCAGGTTTAAAAAATGAGCCATAGGATAGTATTTGCAAGTCACATGGTAATCTTGAACCAAAAAAATACACTATCAATACACAAAAAAAATAAAAAACAATAAATTAAATCATATTACCAGAGAAAATTTGCTTAACTAGAGAAAGATAGGGAAAACAAGAAGCAAGTGAAGACCATAAAACATCCAGAAAACAAAAAGTAGAATGGCAAGAGTAAGACCTTACTTATCCATAATAACATTGAATGTAAATCAATTAAACTCTCCAATCAAAACACATAGATTGGCTAAAAGAGTAAAAAAACAAGACCCATTGATGAGTTGCCTACAAGAAATGAACGTCAGACCTTGCCTGCACCCTCCCGGAGCCAGCAGTTCTTCAAGTACCCAGCATCCAGCGAGACGTGCAGAGCACCAAGGGAGGGGACATGGGCAGAGCAATGGTGGCCAGGCTTGGGCTGGGGCTGCTGCTGCTGGCACTGCTCCTACCCATGCAGATTTATTCCAATGAAACAACTGTTGTAACAGTTTCAAGTAACTCCTCCCAGAGTACTTCGACTGCCCCAAATCCAGCTAATGCCACATCAAGGCGGTTGGTGGTGCCCTGCAGTCAACAGCAAATCTCTTTGTGGTCTCACTCTCTCTTCTACATCTCTGCTTGTTAAGAGACTCGGGCCAAGAAACATCTTCTAAACTTCTCCATCTTCTAAACCCAATCCAAATGGCATCTGGAAGTCCAATGTGGCAAGGAAAAACAGGTCTTCATCGAATCTACTAACTCCACACCTTTTATTGACACAGAAAATGTTTAGAATCCCAAATTTGATTGGTTTGAAGAACATATGAGAGGTTTGACTAGATGATGGATGCCAATATTAAATCTGCTGGTGTTTCATGTACAAGATGAAGGAGAGGCAACATCCAAAATAGCTAAGACATGATTTCCTTGAATGTGGCTTAAGAAATATGGACACTTAATACTACCTTGAATATAAGATTAGTAATAAAGGATGTGATTGTGGAATGGAGATTCAGTTTTCATCTGGTTCATTAATTCTATAAGGCCATAAAACAGGTAATATAAAAAGCTTCCATGATTTTATTTATATGTACATTAGAAGGAACTTCTAGGTGTTACTGCAATTTCTCAACGTGTTGTTTCAACAGTACTAATTTAATGCTGATATATTCTAGATGAAGTTTTACATTGTTGAGCTATTGCCGTTCTCTTGGGAACTGAACTCACTTTCCTCTTGAGTCTTTGGATTTGACATTGCATTTGACCTTTTATGTAGTAATTGACATGTGCCAGGGCAATGGTGAATGAGAATTTACCCCTGGGTCCAAGCATTCTGAGAAACTCTTGATTATCCATATAGAGTCAAATGGTAGGCATTTCCTATCACCTATTTCCATTCAACAAGAGAGCTACATTCATTTAGCTAAACAGATTCCAAAGAGTAGAATTGTATTGACTGTGACTAATTTCAAAATGCTTTTATTATTATTTTTTTTTTAGAGGGAGCCTCACTTTGTCGCCCAGTCTGGAGTGCAGTGGCGCGATCTCAGCTCAGTGCACCCTCTGCCTCCCAAGCTCAAGCAATTCTCCTGCCTCAGCCTCCCAAGTAGCTGGGATTACAGGCACCTGCCACCATGCCCGGCTAATTTTTGTAATTTTACTAAAGACAGGGTTTCACCATGTTGCCCAGGCTGGTTTCGAACTCCTGACTTCAGGTGATCGACCTGCCTTGGCCTCTCAAAGTGCTGAGATTATAGGCTTGAGTCCCTGCGCCTGGCCATCAAAATGCTTTTTATTTCTGCATATGTTGAATATTTTTTACAATAAAAAAAGATCTGTTTTGAAGGCAAAATTGCAAATCTTGAAATTAAAAAGGCAAAAATGTAAAGGAATCAAAACTGTAAATCAAGTATTTGGGAAGTGAAGACTGGAAGTTAATTTGCATTAAATTCACAAAAACTTTTATACTCTTTCTATATATATACTTATTTTTTCTTTAAAAAATAATTGTGGATCAGAATAGCCACATTTGGAACACTTTTTGTTATCAATCAATATTTCTAGATAGTTAGAACCTGGTCCTAAGCCTAAAAGTGGGCTTGATTCAACAGTAAATCTTTTACAACTGCCTCGACACACAGAAACCTTTTAAAAAATAGACACTCCCTGAAGTCTTTTGTTCACATGGTCACACACTGATGCTTAGATGTTCCAGGAATCTAATATGGCCACAGTAGTCTTGATGACCAAAGTCATTTTTTTCCATCTTTAGAAAACTACATGGGAACAAACAGATTGAACACATCTGAAGCTACGGTGTGTGTGAATGAACACTCTTTTGCTTTATTCCAGAATGCTGTACATCTATTTTGGATTGTATATTGTGTTTGTGTATTTATGCTTTGATTCATAGTCACTTCTTATGTTATGGAATTCATTTGCATTGAATACAAACTGTAAATAAAAAGAAAGAAATGGCAAAAAAAGAGAGAAAGAAATGCACCTTATCTATAAGGCATACATAGACTGAAAATAAAGAGATGAAATGATATTCCATACCAATGAGAACCAAAACAGAGCAGAAGTAACTGTATTTATGTCAGGCTAAATAGATTTCAAGACAAAGTCTATAAGTAGATACAAAGAAGTTCACTCTATAATGATAAATAAGTGAATTTAGCAAGAGAATATAGCAATGTCATTATAAGTTTTATTTAATTTTATTTGAAGTTCAGGGGTACAAGTGCAGGTTTGTTATGTAGGTAAACTTGTGTCATGGGTTTTTTTTGTATAGATTTTTTCATCCAGGTATGTTTTTCCCTTTTTAAAATTACTTTTCCATAAGTTTGGGGGGTACAGGTGGTATTTTGTTACATGAGTAAGTTCTTTTGTAGTTATTTGTCAGATTTTAGTGCACCCATCATCACAGCAGTATACACTGCACCATATTTGCAGTATTTTATACCTTGCTCCCACACCTACACTTCTCCCCAAGTCCCCAAAGTCCATTGTATTATTCTTATGCCTTTGCATTCTCATTGCTTAGCTTCCACATATCAGTGAGAACATGTGATATTTCATTTTCCATTCCTGAGTTACTTCACTTAAAATAATTATCTCCAGTCTCATCCAGGTCACTGCAAATGCTGTCAGTTCATTACATTTTATGGCTAAGTAGTATTTGATCACATATATACACCACAATTTCTTTATTCACTTGTTGATTGATGGGCAGTTGGTTTGGTTCCACGATTTTGCAATTGTGAACTGGGCTGCTATAATCATGTGTGTGCAAGTATCTTGTTTGTATAGTGGCCTCTTTTCCTCTGGGTAGATACTCAATAGTGGGATTGCTGGATCATATGTAGTTCTGTTTTTAGTTCTTTAAGGAATATCCACACTGTTTACTGTTTTCCATAGTGGCTGTACTACTTATGTTCCCACCACTTGTAGAAATGTTCCATGATCACCACATTCACACTGACATTTACTGTTTTTTAAATTTTTTGATTATGGACATTCTTCTGGGAATAAGGTGGTATTGCATTTCATTTTTATTTGCATTTCCCTGCTCATTAGTGATGTTGAGCATTTTTTCATATGCTTGTTGCCTGTTGTAATTTTTTTTGAGAATTGTCTATTTAGGTTCTTAGCCCACTTTTTGATGGGAATGTTTGTCTTACAATTTTTTTTAAGTTCATTGTAGATTCTGGATATTAGTCCTTTGTCAGAAGCATAGCTTGTGAAAACTTTTCCCCCCTCTGTGGGGTTCCTGTTTAGTCTGCTGACTTCCTTTTGATGTGAAAAAGCTCTTTAGTTTAATTAGGTCCCAGCTATTTATGGTTTTTGTTTGTTTGTCTTGTGTTGCATTTGCTTTTCGGTGTTTGATCATGAAATTCTCAGCTAAGCCAGTGTCTACAAGGGTTTTTACAATGTTATATTTTAGAATTTTTATAGTTTCAAGTCTTAGGTTTAAGTCCTTAACCCATCTTTAGTTGATTTTTGTATAAGTTGAGAGATGATGATACAATTTCATTCTCTCACATGTAACCAGCCAATTATCCCAGCATTATGTTGAAAAGGGTGTCCTTTCCCCACTTCATATCTTTTGTTTGATTTCTCAAAGATCATTTGGCTGTAAATATTTGGGTTAATTTCAGGGTTCTCTATTCTGTTCCATTGGTCTATGTGCCTATTTTTATATAAGTACCATGCTGTTTTTGTGACTATGGCCTTATAGTATAGTTTAAATTCAGGGAGTTTGATGCCTCCAGATTTGTTCCATTTTTGCTTAGTCTTCCTTTGGCTATGTGGGCTCTTTTTTGGTTCCATACAAAGTTTAGTATTTTTTTTCTAATTATGTGAAGAATGATGGGGGTATTTTAATGGAGATTACATTAAATTTGTAGATTGCTTTTGATAATATGATCATTTTCACAATATTGATTCTACCCATCCATGAGCATGGGATGTGTTTCCATTTTTTGTGTCATCTGTTATTTCTTTCTGCAGTGTTTCATAGTTTTCCTTGTAGAGTTCTTTTGACTCCTTGGTTCGGTATAATCTTAAGTTTTCTTTTCTTTTCTTTTCTTTTCTTTTTTTTTTTTTTTTTTTTTTTTTTTTTTTTTTTTGCTGCTGTGGTGAATGGGGTTGAGTTCTTGATTTGATTCTCCACTTGGTCGCTGTTGGTGTATAGAAGAGCTACTGATTTGTGTATATGAACCTTGCATCCAAAAAATTTGCTGAATTCTTTTGTCAGTTCTAGGAGCTTTCTGAAGGATTCTTTAGGATTTCCAAGGTAAACAATCATCTTGTGAATAAACAGTGAGAGTTTGACTTCTCTTTACCAATTTGGATGCCCTTTATTTTTTTCTCTTCTCAGATTAATCTGGCTAGGACTTCTAGTATTTTGTTGAAGTCGAGTGGTGAGAATGGACATCCTTTTTTTGTTTCAGTTCTCAGAGGGAATGCTTTCTACCTTTCCCCATTTAGTATTATCTTGGCTGTGGGTTTGTCATAGATGGCATTTATTACTTTGCAGTATGTCCCTTATATGCCAATTTTCCTGAGAGTCTTAATCATAAAGAGATGTTGAATTTTGTCGAATGCTTTTTCTTCATCTTATGAGATAATCATGTGAATTTTGTTTTTAATTATGTTCACGTGGTGTATCACATTTATTGACTTGCATGTGTTAAACCATCCCTGCATCCCCGGCATGAAGCCCACTTGATTATGGTGGATTATCTTTTTGATATGTTGTCGGATTTGATAGTTAATATTTTGTTAAGTATTTTAGTATCTATGTTCATCAAGGATATCTGTCTGTAGTTTTCTTTTTGGTTATGCCCTTTCCTGGTTTTGGTGTTAGGGTGATGCTGGCTTCATAGAATTAATTAGGGATGGTTCCTTCTTTCTCTATCTTGTGTAATAGTGTCTTAAAAGATTGGTACCAATTCTTTGAATGTCTGGTAGAATTCAGCCATGAATCCATCTGGTCCTCAACTTCTTTTTTTGTTGGTAATTCTGTAATTACCATTTTAATCTCACTGCTTGTTATTGGTCTGTTCAGTGTATCTAATTCTTCCTGATTTTTCCAGGAATTTATCTATCTCTTCTAGATTTTCTAGTTTATATGCATAAAAGTGTTCATAGTAGTCATAGTAGGCTTGAATGATCTTTTGTATTTCAGTCGTGTCAGCTGTAATATCTCCTTTTTTGTTTCTCAGTGAGGTTATTTGGATTTTCTCTCTTCTTTTCTTGGTTACTATGGCTAATAGTCCATGCATTTTATTTATCGTTTCAAAGAAGCAGCTTTTTATTTCATTTATCTTTTGTATTTTTTTTTTGTTGTTGTTTGTTTCAATTTTATTTATTTCTGCTCTCATCTTGGGTATTTCCTTTCTTCTCCTGGGTTTGGGTTTGGTTTGTTCCTGTTTCTCTAGATCCTTGAGGTGGGACCTTAGAATGTCAGTTTGTGCTCTTTCAGTCTTTTTGATGTAGATGTTTAGGGCTGTGAACTTTCCTCTTAGCACCGCCTCTGCTGTATCCCAGAGGTTTTGGTAGGTTGTGTTATTGCTGTCATTCAATTCAAAGAAATGTTTAATTTACATATTGATTTTGTTTTTGACCCAATGCTCCCTCAGGAGCAGGTTATTTAATTTCCATGTATTTGCATGGTTTTTAAGGTTCTTTTTCTAGTTTACTTCCAGTTTTATAACATGGTGGTCTGAGATAGTGCTTGATACAATTTCAATTTTCTTAAATTTATTGAGGCTCATTTTATGACCTGTCATATGGTCTACCTTGGAGAAAGTTCTATGTGCTCTTGAATAGAATGTGCATTCTGCAGTTTTTGGAGGAAATGTTCTGTATATAGTTTTTAAGTCCATTTGTTCCAGGGTATACTTTACACCCATTGTTTCTTTGTTGACTTTCTGTCCCAATGATCTGTCTAGTGCTGTCAGCAGAACATTGAATTCCTCCACTATTATTCTGTTGCTGTCCATCTCATTTCTTAGGTCTATTAGTAATTGTTTTATAAATTTGGGAGCTCTAGTGTTAGGTGCATGTATGTTTAGGATTGTGATATTTTCCTGTTCGACAAGGCTTTTTACCATTATGTAATGTCCTTCTTTGTCTCTTTTAACTCCTGTTGCTTTAAAGTTTTTTTTGTCTGATATAAGCGTAGCTAACCCTGCTCGTTTTTTGTGTCTATTTCCATAGAATGCCTTTTTCCATCCCTTTACTTTAAGTTTATGTTAGTCCTTATGTGCTAGGTGAGTCTCCTGAAGGCATGAGATAGTTGGTTGGTTTCACCTAGGTATTAAGCCTAGTAATCATTAGTTGTTTTATCTTGATTCTCTCTGTCCTCCCACTCTCCACCATCTGAAAAGCCTGTGTCTGTTGTTCCCCTCTATGTGTCCATGTGTTCTCATAATTTAGCTCCCACTTATAGGTGAGAACATGCAGTAATTGGTTTTCTGTTCCTGTTTTAGTTTGCTAAGGACAAAGGCCTCCAGCTCCATCCCTGTCCCTACAAGGGACACAATCTCATTCTTTGTTACGACTACATAGTATTTCATGGTGAATATGCACCAATTTTTATCCATTCTATCATTGATGAGCATTTAGGTTGCTTCCAAGTCTTTGTTATTGTACATGGTGCTTCAATGAACATACACATCCATGTGTCTTTGCGATAGAATACTTTATTTTCCTTTGGGTATATATCTACTAATGAGATTTCTGAGTTAAATAACATTTCTGTCTTTAGGTCTTTGAGAAATGCCCCACCTGTCTTCCACAATAGAGGAACTCATTTACATTAACACCAACAGTGTATAAGCATTTCTTTTTCTCCTCAACTTTGCCAGCATCTTTATTTATTTATTTATTTATTATTATTATTATTTTATACTTTAAGTTCTAGGGTACGTGTGGATAACGTGCAGGTTTGTTACATATGCATACCTGTGCCATGTTGGCAGGCCGCACCCATCAACTCGTCAGCACCCATCAACTCATCATTTACATCAGGTATAACCCCCAATGCAATCCCTCCCCCCTCCCCCCTCCCCATCATAGGCCCCAGTGTATGATGTTCCCCTTCCTGGGTCCAAGCGATCTCATTGTTCCGTTCCCACCTATGAGTGAGAACATGAGGTATTTGGTTTTCTGTTCTTGCGATAGTTTGCTGAGAATGATGGTTCCCAGCTGCATCCATGTCCCTACAAAGGACACAAACTCATCCTTTTTTATGGCTTCATAGTATTCCATGGTGTATACGTGCCACATTTTCTTAATCCACTCTGTCACTGATGGACATTTGGGTTGATTCCAAGTCTGCTATCGTGAATAGTGCCGCAATAAACATACGTGTGCATGTGTCTTTATAGCAGCATGATTTATAATCCTTTGGGAATACACCCAGTAATGGGATGGCTGGGTCATATGGTACATCTAGTTCTAGATCCTTGAGGAATCGCCATACTGTTTTCCATAATGGTTGAACTAGTTTACAATCCCACCAACAGTGTAAAAGTGTTCCTATTTCTCCACATCCTCTCCAGCACCTATTGTTTCCTGACTTTTTAATTATCGCCATTCTAACTGGTATGAGATGGCATCTCATTGTGGTTTTGATTTGCATTTCTCTGATGGCCAGTGATGATGAGCATTTTTTCATGTGTCTGTTGGCTGTATGAATGTCTTCTTTTGAGAAATGTCTGTTCATATCCTTTGCCCACTTTTTGATGGGGTTGTTTGTTTTTTTCTTGTAAATTTGTTTAAGTTCTTTGTAGGTTCTGGATACTAGCCCTTTGTCAGATGAGTAGATTGCAAAAATGTTCTCCCATTCTGTAGGTTGCCTATTCACTCTGATGGTAGTTTCTTTTGCTGTGCAGAAGCTCTTTAGTTTAATGAGAACCCATTTGTCAATTTTGGCTTTTGTTGCCATTGCTTTTGGTGTTTTAGACATGAAGTCCTTGCCCATGCCTATGTCCTGAATGGTATTACCTAGGTTTTCTTCTAGGATTTTTATGGTATTAGGTCTAACATTTATGTCTCTAATCCATCTTGAATTAATTTTCATATAAGGAGTAAGGAAAGGATCCAGTTTCAGCTTCCTACTTATGGCTAGCCAATTTTCCCAGCACCATTTATTAAACAGGGAATCCTTTCCCCATTTCTTGTTTCTCTCAGGTTTGTCAAAGATCAGATGGCTGTAGATGTGTGGTATTATTTCTGAGGACTCTGTACTGTTCCATTGGTCTATATCTCTGTTTTGGTACCAGTACCATGCTGTTTTGGTTACTGTAGCCTTGTAGTATAGTTTGAAGTCAGGTAGCCTGATGCCTCCAGCTTTTTTCTTTTGACTTAGGATTGTCTTGGCAATGCGGGCTCTTTTTTGGTTCCATATGAACTTTAAAGCAGTTTTTTCCAATTCTGTGAAGAAACTCATTGGTAGCTTGATGAGGATGGCATTGAATCTATAAATTACCTTGGGCAGTATGGCCATTTTCACGATATTGATTCTTCCTATCCATGAGCATGGTATGTTCTTCCATTTGTTTGTGTCCTCTTTTATTTCACTGAACAGTGGTTTGTAGTTCTCCTTGAAGAGGTCCTTTACATCCCTTGTAAGTTGGATTCCTAGGTATTTTATTCTCTTTGAAGCAATTGTGAATGGAAGTTCATTCATGATTTGGCTCTCTGTTTGTCTGTTACTGGTGTATAAGAATGCTTGTGATTTTTGCACATTAATTTTGTATCCTGAGACTTTGCTGAAGTTGCTTATCAGCTTAAGAAGATTTTGGGCTGAGACAATGGGGTTTTCTAAATATACAATCATGTCATCTGCAAACAGGGATAATTTGACTTCTTCTTTTCCTAACTGAATACCCTTGATTTCTTTCTCTTGCCTGATTGCCCTAGCCAGAACTTCCAACACTCTGTTGAATGGGAGTGGTGAGAGAGGGCATCCCTGTCTTGTGCCAGTTTTCAAAGGGGATTTTTCCAGTTTTTGCCCATTCAGTATGATATTGGCTGTGGGTTTGTCATAAATAGCTCTTATTTTGAGATACATTCCATCAATACCGAATTTATTGAGATTTTTTGCATGAAGGGTTGTTGAATTTTGTCAAAGGCCTTTTCTGCATCTGTTGAGATAATCATGTGGTTTTTGTCTTTGGTTCTGTTTATATGCTGGATTATGTTTATTGATTTGCATATGTTGAACCAGCCTTGCATCCCAGGGATGAAGTCCTCTTGATCATGGTGGATAAGCTTTTTGATGTGCTGCTGAATCTGGTTTGCCAGTATTTTATTGAGGATTTTTGCATCAATGTTCATCAGGGATATGGGTCTAAAATCTCTTTTTTTGTTGTGTCTCTGCCAGGCTTTGGTATCAGGATGATGTTGGCCTCATAAAATGAGTTAGGGAGGATTCCCTCTTTTTCTATTGATTGGAATAGTTTCAGAAGGAATGGTACCAGCTCCTCCTTGTACCTCTGGTAGAATTCAGCTGTGAATCCATCTGTTCCTGGACATTTTTTTTTGGTAGGCTATTAATTATTGCCTCAATTTCAGAGCTTGCTATTGGTCTATTCAGGAATTCCACTTTTTCCTGGTTTAGTCTTGGGAGAGTTTAAGTGTCTGTTTGGGTCCGCGTGTTTCCTAAACAAAGGAATGAACACACAAGACAACAGAGTACAAGACATACATGGCGGCCACACTCAGAGCCTCTGCCTCACTTTATTTATACTCCATAAACCCCACGTCAGCAGAAAGAACACAATGCAAAACAAACTTTCTTTACCCAGATGTAACCTTCTGCTTAGTTACTTGTCTCTATGCTCTTCCTTATTTGTCCGCCTTCTTGGCGCCTACGGGAGTTCATTAAAAGTTCAGTTGGAGATACTGTCCTTGAGCCCTATCTATTCTCAGCATACTGTTTTCAAGGGCCCCTGCAAGTGTCCAGGAAATTATCCATTTCTTCTAGATTTTCTAGTTTATTTGCGTAGAAGTGTTTATAGTATTCTCTGATGATAGTTTGTATTTCTGTGGGGTCAGTGGTGATATCCCCTTTATCATTTTTTATTGCGTTGATTTGATTCTTCTCTCTTTTCTTCTTTATTAGTCTTGCTAGCGGTCTGTCAATTTTGTTGATCTTTTCAGAAAACCAAATCCTGGATTCATTGATTTTTTGGAGGGTTTTTTGTGTCTCTATCTCCTTCACTTCTGCTCGGATCTTAGTTATTTCTTGCCTTCTGCTAGCTTTTGAATGTGTTTGCTCTTGCTTCTCTAGTTCTTTTAATTGTGATGTTAGAGTGTCAGTTTTAGATCTTTCCAGCTTCCTCTTGTGGGCATTTAGTGCTATAAATTTCCCTCTACACACTGCTTTAAATGTGTCCCAGAGATTCCGGTATGTTGTATCTTTGTTCTCATTGGTTTCAAAGAACATCTTTATTTCTGCCTTCATTTCATTATGTACCCAGTAGTCATTCAGGAGCAGGTTGTTCAGTTTCCATGTAAGTGAGCGGTTTTGATTGAGTTTCTTAGTCCTGAGTTCTAGTTTGATTGCACTGTGGTCTGAGAGACAGTTTGTTATAATTTCTGTTCTTGTACATTTGCTGAGGAGGGCTTTACTTCCAATTATGTGGTCAGTTTTGGATTAAGTGTGATGTGGTGCTGAGTAGAATGTATATTCCTTTGATTTGGGGTTGAGAGTTCTGTAGATGTCTATTAGGTCTGCTTGCTGCAGAGCTGAGTTCAATTCCTGGATATCCTTGTTAACTTTCTGTCTCGTTGATCTATCTAATGTTGACAGTGGGGTGTTGAAGTCTCCCATTATTATTGTATGCGAGTCTAAGTCTCTTTGTAAGTCTCTAAGGACTTGCTTTATGAATCTGGGTGCTCCTGATGGGTGCATATATATTTAGGATAGTTAGCTCTTCCTGTTGAATTGATCCCTTTACCATCATGTAATGGCCTTCTTTGTCTCTTTTGATCTTTGATGGTTTAAAGTCTGTTTTATCAGAGACTAGTAATGCAACCCCTGCTTTTTTTTTTTGTTCTCCATTTTCTTGGTAGATCTTCCTCCATCCCTTTATTTTGAGCCTATGTATGTCTCTGCATGTGAGATGGGTCTCCTGAATACAGCAGACTGATGGGTCTCGACTCTTTATCCAGTTTGCCAGTCTGTGTCTTTTAATTGGATCATTTAGTCCATTTACATTTAAGGTTAATATTGTTATGTGTGAGTTTGATCCTGCCGTTATGATATTAACTGGTTATTTTGCTCTTTAGTTGATGCAGTTTCTTCCTAGCCTCAATGGTCTTGACATTTTGGCATGTTTTTGCAATGGCTGCTACCGGTTGTTCCTTTCCATGTTTAGTGCTTCCTTCAGGGTCTCTTGTAAGGCAGGCCTAGTGGTGACAAAATCTCTAAGCATTTGTTTATCTGTAAAGGATTTTATTTCTCCTTCACTTATGAAACTTAGTTTGGCTGGATATGAAATTCTGGGTTGAAAATTCTTTTCTTTAAGAATGTTGACTATTGGCCCCCACTCTCTTCTGGCTTGGAGAGTTTCTGCCGAGAGATCTGCTGTTAGTCTGATGGGCTTCCCTTTGTGGGTAACCCGACCTTTCTCTCTGGCTGCCCCTAAGATTTTTTCCTTCATTTCAACTTTGGTGAATCTGGCAATTATGTGTCTTGGAGTTGCTCTTCTCGAGGAGTATCTTTGTGGCATTCTCTGTATTTCCTGAATTTGAATGTTGGCCTGCCCTACTAGGTTGGGGAAGTTCTCCTGGATGATATCCTGAAGAGTGTTTTCCAACTGAGTTCCATTTTCCCCCTCACTTTCAGGCACCCCAATCAGATGTAGATTTGATCTTTTTACATAATCCCATACTTCTTGCAGGCTTTGTTCATTTCTTTTTCTTCTTTTTTCTTTAGATTTCTCTTCTCGCTTCATTTCATTCATTTGATCCTCAATCGCTGATACTCTTTCTTCCAGTTGATCGAGTCGGTTACTGAAGCTTGTGCATTTGTCACGTATTTCTCGTGTCATGGTTTTCATCTCTGTCTGTTTGTTTATGGCCTTCTCTGCATTAATTATTCTATTTATCAATTCTTCCACTCTTTTTTCAAAATTTTAGTTTCTTTGCACTGGGTATGTACTTCCTCCTTTAGCTCTGAGAAGTTTGATGGACTTGAGGCTTCTCTCATCTAGTCAAAGTCATTCTCCATCCAGCTTTGATCCGTTGCTGCTGATGAGCTGTGTTCCTTTGCCAGGGGAGATGCGCTCTTATTTTTTGAATTTCCAGCTTTTCTGCCCTGCTTTTTCCCCATCTTTGTGGTTTTCTCTGCCTCTAGTCTTTGATGATGGTGATGTACTGATGGGGTTTTGGTGTGGGTGTCCTTCCTGTTTGTTAGTTTTCCCTCTAACAGTCAGGACCCTCAGCTGTAGGTCTGTTGGAGATTGCTTGAGGTCCACTCCAGACCCTGTTTGCCTGGGTATCAGCAGCAGAGGCTGCAGAAAAGAGAATATTGCTGAACAGTGAGTGTACCTGTCTGATTCTTGCTTTGGAAGCTTCCTCTCAGGGGTGTACTCCACCGTGTGAGGTGTGCGGTGTTGGTCTGCCCCTAGTGGGGGATGTCTCCCAGTTAGGCTACTCAGGGGTCAGGGACCCACTTGAGCAGGCAGTCTGTCCATTCTCAAATCTCAACCTCCGTGTTGGGAGATCCACTGCTCTCTTCAAAGCTGTCAGACAGAGTCGTTTGCATCTGCAGAAGTTTCAGCTGCTTTTGTTGTTGTTGTTGTTGTTGTTGTTTAGCTGTGCCCTGTCCCCAGAGGTGGAGTCTACAGACAGGCAGGACTCCTTGAGCTGCTGTGAGCTCCACCCAGTTCGAGCTTCCCAGCTGCTTTGTTTATCTACTTAAGCCTCAGCAATTGCGGTCGCCCCTCCCCCAGTCTCGCTGCTGTCTTTCCGCGAGATCGCAGACTTCTCTGCTAGCAATGAGGGAGGCTCCCTCGGCATGGGACCCTCCTGACCAGGTGTGGGATATAATCTCCTGGTGTGCCCGTTTGCTAAGATCCTTGGTAGAGCACAGTATTGGGGTGGGAGTTTCCTGATTTTCCTGGTGTTGTGTCTCAGTTCCCCTGGCTAGGAAAAGGGATTCCCTTCCCCCTTGTGCTTCCCAGGTGAGGGGATGCCTCGCCCTGCTTCAGCTCTCCGTGGTTGGGCTGCAGCATCTGACCAGCACCAACTGTCCCGCACTCCCTAGTGAGATGAACCCAGTACCTCAGTTGAAAATGCAGAAATCACCTGTCTTCGTATCGCTGGCGCTGGGAGTTGGAGACTGGAGCTGTTCCTATTTGGCCATCTTGCTCCACCCCCCCCCCTTTTTTTATTTTTTAAATTTCATAGTAGCCATTCTTACTGGTGAAAGATGGTATCTCATCATGGTTTTGATTTACACTTCTCTAATGATCAGTGGTGTTGAACTTTTTAAAATATAATGGTTGGCCATTTGTATATCTTCTTTTGAAAAGTGTCTTTTTGTCTTTTGCCCACTTTTAATTGGGTTAGTTTTTTTTTTTTTTTCTTGTAAATTTGTTAAAGTTCCTTTTGGATGCTCTATATTAGACCTTTGTTAGATGCATAATTTGCAAAATTTTTCTTCCATTCTGTAGGTTATCTGCTTACTCTGTTAATAGTTTCCTTTTCTGTGCAGAAGCTCTTTAGTTTAATTAGACTCCATTTGTCAATTGTTGCTTCTGTTGCCATTGCTTTTTGTGTCTTTGTCATAAAATGTTTGACCATGCATATGACATGAATAAGATTCCCTAGTTGTTTCCAGAGTTTTTATAGTTTTGGATTTTACATTTAAGTATGTAATCCACATTGAGCTAATTTTCGTATATGGTGTAAGGAAGGGGTCCAGTTTCAATCTTCTGCTTATGGTTAACTAGTTATCCCAGCACCACTTATTGAATAGGAATTCCTTTCCCCATCACTTGTTTTTGTCCGATTTTTGAAGTCCAGATACTTGTAGATATGTAGTCTTATTTCTGGCTTCCCTATTCTTTTCATTGGTCTATATTTCTGGTTTTTTTTTTTTTTTTTTTTTTTTTTTTTTTTTTTTTTTTTTTTTTTTACCAGCACTATGCAGATTTGTTTACTGTAGCCCAATAATATAGTTTAAAATCAGGTAGTGTGATTCCTCCAGATTTGTTATTTTTGGCGTTTGAGCTCTTTTTTGGTTCCATATACATTTTAAAATCACTTTTTTCTAGCTCTGTGATGAATTTCAATGGTAGTTTAATTGGGAATAGCATCAAATCTATAAATTGATTTGAGAAGTAAGGTAATTTTAATGATATTGATTCTTCCTATTCATTAACATGCAATGTCTTTCCATTTGTTTGTGTCATCTCTGATTTCTTTGAGTAGTGATTTGTGGTTGTCCTTGTAGAGATCTTTCACCTCTCTAGTTCGCTGTATTCCCAGGCATTTCATTCCTATTGTAGCAATTGTTAATGGGAGTTTATTCCTGATTTGGCTCTTGGCTTGACAATTTTTGCTGTATAGGAATGCTAGAAATTTTGCACATTGATTTTCTATTCTGAGTCTTTGCTGAAGTTGTTTATCAGCTTAAGAAGCTTTTTGGCTGAGTTTATGAAATTTACTAAATATTGGGTCATGTCATCTGCAGACAGGGATAGTTTAGCTTCCTTTCTTTCTATTTGAATGTCTTTGCTTCTTTCTCTTGCCTGATTGCCCTGGCCAGAAATTCCAATACAATTTTGAATAGGAGTGGTTAGAGAGGACATCCTTGTCTTGTGCCAATTTTTCAGGGGAATGCTTCTAGCTTTTTCCCATTAATTATAACATTGGTTGTGGTTCTGTCATAGATGGCTCTTATTATTTTGTGGTATGTTTCTTCAATACCTAGTTTATTGGGAGTTTCCAGGAATGAAGGCTACTTGATCATGATGGATACGCTTTTTGATGTGCTGCTGAATTTGAATCACCAGTATTTCGTTGAGGAGTTTTACATTGATCCTCCTCAAGGATATTGGCCTGAAGTTTTCTATTTTTGTTGTACCTCTGCCAGGTTTTGGTGTCAGGGTGATTCTGGCCTCATAGAATGAGCTAGGGAGAAATTCTTTCTCCTCAATTTTTCTGGAATAGTTTAAGTAGAAATGATACCAGTTCTTCTTTGTATATCTGGAATAATTCATCTATAAATCCCTCTTGTTCTGGGTTTTTGCTGGTTGGTAAGCTATTTATTACTGCCTCAATTTAAGAACTAATTATTTGTCTGTTCAGGAATTCCATTTCTTCCTGATTCAGTCTTGGGAGGGTGTATGTGTCCAGGAATTTATCCATTTCTTCTATATTTTCTAGTTAATGTGCATAGAGGTGTTCTTAATATTCTCTGATAGTTGGTTGTATTCCTGTGGGGTCAGTGATAACATCTGCCTTAACATTTCTGATTGCATTTGCTTGAATCTTTTCTCTTCTCATTTTTATTGGTCTAGCTAATGATCTATTTTATTAATTTATTCACAAAATAGCTCCTGAATTTATTGATCTTTTGGTTGTTTCTTCGCATCTCTATCTCCTTCAGTTCAACTATGATTTTGGTTATTTCTTGTCTTCTGCTAGCTTTGAGATTTGATTTCTTTTGGTTCTTTAATTCTTTTAGTTGTGATGTTAGGTTGTTAACTTGAGATATTTCTAACTTTTTGATGTGGGTATTTAATGCTATAAATTTTCCTCTCAATACTGCCTTACTTGTGTCCCAGAGATTCTAGTATGTTGTATATTTGTTCTCATTAGTTTCAAATAACTTCTTCATTTCTGCCTTAATTTCATTATTTACCCAAATGTCATACATGAGCAGATTATGCAATATTGTATGCTTTTGAGCAAATTTCTCAGTCTTGATTTCTAATTTGATTGTGCTGATATCCAAGAGGCTGTTTGTTTTAATTTTAGTTATTTTGCATTTGATGCGGAGTGTTTTACTCCTGATTATGTGATCAATTTTACTGTACATGTCATATGGTGATGAGAAGTATATTCTGCTGGTTTTGGGTGGAGAGTTCTGTAGCTATCTATCAGGTCCACTTGACTCAGTACTGAGTTTATGTCCTGAATGTTTTGTTAATTTTCTGTCTCAGTGATATATCTAATATTGTCAGTGGGGTGTTAAAGTCTCCCACTATTATTGGGTGGGAGTCTAAGTCTCTCTGAAAGTCTCCAAAATCTTGCTTTATGAATCTGGGTGCTACTTTGTTGGGTGCATATATATTTAGGATACTAAGATTGTCTTGTTTAATTGAACACTTTACCATTATGCAATACCCTTCTTTGTCTTTTTTAAAACGTCGTTGGTTTAAAGACTGTTTTGTCGGCAAATGAGATTGCAACTTCTGCTTTTTGCTATTTCCCATGTACTTGGTAGATTTTTCTCCATACCCTTATTTTAAGCCTATATGTGTCATTGCATGTGAAATGGGTCTCTTGACAACACCATACCATTTGTTTTTGGTTCTTTATCCACCTTGCCACCCTATGTCTTTTAATTGGAACATTTAGCCCATTTATGTTTAAGGTTATTATTGATATTTGTGGATGTGATCCTGTCATCATGATGTTAGCTGGTTATTTTGCAGACTTGCTTATGTCATTGCTTTACAGTGTCACTGGTTTGTGTACTTCAGTGTGTTTTTGTAGTGGCTGATAATGTTCTTTCCATAGTTAGTGGTTCCTTCTGAAGCTCTTGTAAGGCAGTTCTAGTGGTAACAAATTTCCTTAGCATTTTTTGTCTGTAAAGGATCTTATTTCTCCTTTACATATGAAGCTTAGTTTGACTGGATATGATTTTTTGGGTTGGAATTTCTTAAGTATGTTGAATATTGGCCCCCAATCTCCTCTGGCTTGTAGGGTTTCTGCTGAGAAGTCTGCTGTTAGTCTAGTGGGCTTCTCTTTGTAGGTGACCCATCGTCTCTCTCTGGCTGCCTTTCACATTTTTTCTTTTATTTTGACCTTGGAGAATCTCATGATTATGTATTTTGGAGATGAATCCCTTGTGAAGTATCTTTCTGCTTTTATCTGCATTTCCTGAATGTGAGTCTTGGCATCTCTAGCTACGTTGAGGAATTTCTTATGGAAGACATCCTGAAATATTTTTTTTCAAGTTGGTTCCATTCTCCCTACCTCTTTGAGGTACATCAATCACTTATAGATTTGGTCTCTTTACATAATCCCATATTTCTCGAAGAACTTGTTTATTGCTTTTTATTATTTTACTCTATTCTTATCTTCTTTCAGAAATCCTGTGTTTGAGCCCCAAAATTATTTTCTCCACTTGGTCTAGTCTGCTATTAATACTTGTGATTGCATTATGAATTCTTGTAGTGTGTTTCTCAGCTCTCTCTGGTTCATTACGTTCTTCTTTATACTGGCTATTTTGTTTGTCAGCTCCTGCAATGTTTTTTTTTATTGCATTATTTTATTTTTTATTTATTTATTTTTATTTATTTTTTATTATTATTATACTTTAAGTTCTAGGGTACATGTGCATAACGTGCAGGTTTGTTACATATGTATACTTGTGCCATGTTGCTGTGCTGCACCCATCAACTCGTCAGCACCCATCAACTCGTCATTTACATCAGGTATAACTCCCAATGCAATCCTTCCCCCTCCCCCCTCCCCATGCTAGGCCCCGGTGTGTGATGTTCCCCTTCCTGAGTCCAAGTGATCTCATTGTTCAGTTCCCACCTATGAGTGCGAACATGCAGTGTTTGGTTTTCTGTTCTTGCGATAGTTTGCTGAGAATGATGGTTTCCAGCTGCATCCATGTCCCTACAAAGGACACAAACTCATCCTTTTTTATGGCTGCATAGTATTCCATGGTGTATATGTGCCACATTTTCTTAATCCAGTCTGTCACTGATGGACATTTGGGTTGATTCCAAGTCTTTGCTATCGTGAATAGTGCCGCAATAAACATACGTGTGCATGTGTCTTTATAGCAGCATGATTTATAATCCTTTGGGTATATACCCAGAGATATAGACCAATGGAACAGAACAGAGTCCTCAGAAATAATACCACACATCTACAGCCATCTGATCTTTGACAAACCTGAGAGAAACAAGAAATGGGGAAAGGATTCCCTATTTAATAAATGGTGCTGGGAAAATTGGCTAGCCATGAGTAGAAAGCTGAAACTGGATCCTTTCCTTACTCCTTATACGAAAATTAATTCAAGATGGATTAGAGACTTAAATGTTAGACCTAATACCATAAAAACCCGGAAGGAAAATCTAGGTAGTACCATTCAGGACATAGGCATGGGCAAAGACTTCATGTCTAAAACACCAACAGCAATGGCAGCAAAAGCCAAAATTGACAAATGGGTTCTCATTAAACTAAAGAGCTTCTGCACAGCAAAAGAAGCTACCATCAGAGTGAACAGGCAACCTACAGAATGGGAGAACATTTTTGCAATCTACTCATCTGACAAAGGGCTAGTATCCAGAACCTACAAAGAACTCAAACAAATTTACAAGAAAAAAACAAACAACCCCATCAAAAAGTGGGCAAAGGATATGAACAGACATTTCTCAAAAGAAGACATTCATACAGCCAACAGACACATGAAAAAATGCTCATCATCACTGGCCATCAGAGAAATGCAAATCAAAACCACAATGAGGTACCATCTCACACCAGTTAGAATGGTGATCATTAAAAAGTCAGGAAACAACAGGTGCTGGAGAGGATGTGGAGAAATAGGAACACTTTTACACTGTTGGTGGGATTGTAAACTAGTTCAACCATTATGGAAAACAGTATGGCGATTCCTCAAGGATCTAGAACTAGATGTACCATATGACCCAGCTCCTGCAATGTTTTCTTACAGCTTTTAGCTCGCTTGCTTTAGATTATAATGCAGTCCTTTAGCTCAGTAATGTTCATTCCTATCCATATTCTTATTTCTACTTCTATAATTTCAGCTATCTCAGCCTCAGCCTGGTTCCACACTCTCGCTGGAGAGGTGATGTGGTTATTTGGAGAAAAGAGGGCACTCTGGCTATTTGAGTTTTTAGTGTTCTTGCACTGATTCTTTCTTGTCTTTGTGGGCTTGTCTACCTTCAATTCTTGAGGTTGCTGAACTGTAAATATTTTTACCTGCACCTTCCTATGAGAGTTCCATCCCAGGGATGTGTGGACTTGTGGCCAGCCTGCACACACCTGTAGGAGGTGGCTGGAGACCTGAGATGTAAGTGTCTGTTCAGTTAGTAGTAATGGGATTGAGGGCCCACTTAAAGGAGTAGTCTGGCCATGTGTTTGTGGAGCCATATGCTGTGCTGGGGTCCTGATTCTACCTCAATTGCCCTGGACTCTCTAAAGCCCACAAGCTGAAATGACTAAGTCACCCAAACAACAAATACTGGCAGTTAATTTCTCCCTTTGGGAACTCTGTCTCAGGGAGAATTCAAGTCTCTGTTAGCTAGAGAACACTGGTGGGGGTGGCTGGAGGCCCAAGCTAGAAGGTCCCACCCTGAAAGGAGGAACAGATTGGGGGCCCACTTTAAGAAACAATCTGGCCACGTTTAGGTAGAGCAGCTGTGCTCTGCTGGGGGATCCATTCCACCCCTGATAAGTTTGAACTCTCCAACATCCACCTACTAGAATGGCTGAGTTGCCCAAACAGCAAAGATGGTGGCCTGACTCTCCTCCTATATTCTCTATCCCAGGTAAGCACAACACTGCTGCCAGTGGCTGGTTGGAATTTCAAGTAAGTGGGTTATATCCTATGAGGTGCTGTGGAGGTGGGGCCTAGAGACTGTGGCTTGGCCACATGTGTTCAGCCTCTGTGATAGGGGTGTGAACAGAGGACTAATCTTTTGGTTGCCCAGAGTTGCCGTTAGTTATGCTGGGAAGTCCAGAATCAGAGTTTCTGATGCTCCCACATCTCCACGTGTGCCAGAGTGGCTGCTCTGCTAAAAGCAGAGCTCTCCACATAGCTCTGAGTGTCAGGCTGCAGGCCCTGATGGAGTAGGTTCACAAGGGGACCTCCTGAACAAGGGTTTCAAAGATTCATGGGAGAAGCATGGGTTCTGGAGAGCACACATTTACTCACTGCTTCCCTGGGTACAGGAGATTCCCTTGGTTCCATGTTGCTCCCAGGTAGGCTATCATCCTTCCTTGCTTTTTCTACATTCTCACCAGGTTGAGTTCTTTCCTTGATTAGTCCCAATGTGGGTATCTGGATGTTTCAGTTGAAGGTGTTGTATTTACTCTCCTCTTTCATTCCTCTTTGTTAGAATCACTCACCCTAGCTGCTTCTAATCAGCCACTTTGGCCACTCCTCCCCAATAATTTTAAATATATTGCACTCAATACTGGAGCAACCAGATGTAAAAAGGAAATGTTATTAGAGATAAAGAGAGAGATAAACCCAATACAACAAAAGCTGACACCTCAACAATTCACTTTCAACTTAGACAGATCTTCTAGACAGTAAGTCAACAAAGAAACATCAGACTTAATCTGCACTATGGACCAAATTCATCTAATAGATGTGTTTTGAACATTTTATCTAAGAACTGCAAAATACACATTTTTTTTCTCAGAACATTAATTATTCTCAAGCATAGACCATATATTAGTTAAAAATTAAGAATTAAAATATTCAAAAAATTGAAATAATATCAAGCACCTTATATAATCACAATGGAAAAAACTAGAAATGAATAACAAGATGAATTTTGGAAACTATGCAAATACATGGAAACTATACAATATGCTCTTAAATGACCAGTAAGTCAATGCAGAAATTTAGAAGAACATTGAAAAATTTCTTGAAACAAATGATAATGGAAATACTGTGTACCCAGAACTATGAGATACCACAAAAGCAGTACTATGAGGGAAGGTTATAGCTATAAGTGATTACATCAAAAAAGGGGAAAAACTGCAAATGAACAATCTACTGATGCATCTTAAATAACTGGAAAAACAAGACCAAACTAAACCCCAAAACAGTGCAAATAAAGGAAATAATAAAAATCAGAGCTGAAATAAAAGAAATTGAAATTAAAAAAGAAAACACAAAGAACATTGAAACAATAGGCTTTTTTTTATAAGTTAAACAAAATTGACAAAGCTATAGCCAGACTAAGAAAAAAGAGAGGAGATTCAAATAAATAAAATCAGAAATGAAAAAGGAGACATAACAACTAATACTGGAGAAATTTAAAAGAGAATTAGTAGCTACTATGAGCATCTATATGCCAATGAATTACAAAATCTAGAAGTAATGGATAAATTTCTAGATACATACAACCTACCAAGATTGAACCAAGAAGAAATCCAAAACCTGAACAGACCAATAACAAGTAATGGGATTGAAGCTGTAATAACTTTCCCAGTAAAGAAAAACCTGGGACCTGATGGCTTCATTGCTGATTCTACCAAACAATTAAAGATGAACTAATACAAATTCTACTGAAATTATTCTGAAAAATAAAGGAAAAGGGAATACTTCCAAACTCATTCTATCACTTCAGCATTACCCTGATAACAAAATGAAAGACATATTAAAAAAAATACAGGCCAATGTCTCTAATGAATATTGATGCAAAAATCCTCAACAAAATCCTAGCAAACAAAATTCAAACGTACATCACAAAGATCACCCATTGGGACCAAGTTTGATTTATTCTTGTGATGCAAGGGTGGTTCAACTTATGCAAATCAATCAATGTGATACATCATATCAACAGGATAAAGAATTAAAATGATATTATTATTTCAATTGATGTTGGAAAACCTTTTAATAAAACTCAAGATACCTTCATAATAAAAACTTTCAAAAAACTTGAAATAGAAGTAACATACCTCAACATAATAAAAGCCATATATAACAGATATGCAACTAGTGTCATACTAAATGAGGAAGAACTGAAAGCATTTCCTCTAAGATCTGGAACATGACAAGGATGCCCACTGTCATCACTTTTTTTTAACATATTGCTTGAAGTCCTAGCTAGTGTAATTAGACCAAAGAAAACATAAAGCGGATCCAAATTAAAAAGGAAGAAGCCAAATCATCCTTTTTTGCAGATGATATAATCTCATAGCTTTTTAAAATCCTAAAGACTCCACAAAAAATAAATCTACAAAACACTGATGAAGGAGATTGAAGAGGATACCAAAAAATGTTAAAATATTTCACGTTCTTGAGTTGAAAGAATAAAAAATGTGAAAATGCCTATATTACCTAAAGCAGTCTTCAGATTCAATGCAATTTCTATCAAAATCCCAATGACATTCTTTACAGAAATAGAAAAATCAATCTTAAAATTTTTATGGAACAATAAAATACACTAACCAAAAATAACCTGAGTAAAAAGAATAAAACTGGAGGAATCACATTACCTGAGTTCAAATTATGCTACAGAGCTGTAATAATCAAAACAGCATGGTACTGGCATTAAAACAGACAAATAGACCAATGGAACAAAATAGAGAATCCAGAAACAAATCCACACACCTACAGTGAACTCCTTTTTGACAAAGTTGCCAAGAACATACACCGAGGCAAGAGAGTCTCTTCAATAAATGGTGTTGGGGAAACTGGATATCCATATGGAGAAGAATGAAACTACATCCCTATATCTCACCATAGAGAAAAATAAAATTAAAACAGATAAAAAATTTAAACCTAAGGCCTCATACTATGAACATACTACCAGAGGATTTTGGGGTAACTCTCCATGACATTGGAGTGGACAATAATTTTTTGAGCAACACACCAGAAGCACAGGCAATGTAAGACCAAATGGATGAATGGGATCTTATCAACTTAAAAAGTTTCTGTACATCAATGTATACAATAAACAAAGTGAAGAGATGACCCACAGAATGGGAGAATGTATTTGCAAAATACCAATCTAACAAGGGATTAATAACCAGAAAATATAAGGAGCTCGAACAAGTCTATAGGAAAAAATCTAATAATCCAATCAACAAAATTGGCAAAAGATTTGAATAGACATGTCTCTAAAGAAGACATACAAATGAAAACAGACATAAGAAAAGATGTTCAACATCATTTATCACCGGAGAAGTGCAAATGAAAACTACAGTGAGATATTATATCATTCCAGTTAAAATGACTTACATCAAAATGATAAGGAATAACAAATGCTGGTGAGGATGGAGAGAAAAGGGAATGCTCTTAAACTATTGGTGGGAATGTAAATTAGTACAATCACTATAGAGAACAGTTTGGATGTTTCTCACAAAACGAAAAACTGAACGACCATAGGATCCAACAATCCCACTGCTGGGTATATACCCAAAAGAAAGAAAATTGGTATATTGAAGAGATATCTTCACTTCTATGTTTGTTGCAGCATGATATACAATAGTTTAGGTTTGGAAGCCACCTAAATGTCCATCAACAGATGAATAGATAAAGAAATTGTGGCACATATGCACAATGGAGTACTATTCTGCCATAAATATGAATGTGATCAAATCATTTGCCACAACATGAGTAGAACTGGAGCTTGTTATGTGAAGTGAAATATGCAAGGCACAGAAAGACAAACATAACATATTCTCACTTGTTTGTGGAATCTAAAAATCAAAACGGTTGAACTCATGGACATAGACAGTAAAAAGATGATTACTAGAGGATGGAAATAGAAGTGGGAGGCTGGGGGAAAATGGGGATGGTTAGTGGGTATAAGAAATAGAAACAATAAATAAGACAAGCTGTTTGATAGTATAACAGGGTGACTATAGTCAATAACAAGCTAATAATATATCATAAAATAACTTAAAGAGTGTAACTGGATTTTTTATAACTAAAATGATAAATGCTTGAGGAGATCAATACCCCATTCTTCATGATGCGCTTATTTCACATTGCAGGCTTGTATCAAAACATTGATTGTACCTTACAAATATATACACCTACTATGTACCTACACAAAAAAATAAAAGTGAATTGAAAAGTGAACTAAATATAGCACTACCATATGATAAAATAATTCTACTCACAGGTAGAAAATAAATCACAATAATTCTACTCACAGATTGAAAATAAATCTGAAGATTGCTGGCAAGATGGCAGAATAGGAACAGCTCCGGTCTGCAGCTCCCAGCGAGATTGATGCAGAAGGCGGGTGATTTCTGTATTTCCAACTGAGGTACCCAGTTCATTTCATTGGGACTGGTTGGAAAGTGGGGGCAGCCCATGGAGGGTGAGCCAAAGCAGGGTGGGGTGTTGTCTCACTTGGGAAGTGCAAGGGGTCAGGGAACTCCCTCCCCAGCCAAGGGAAGCCAAGGGACTGTGACATGAGGAACGGTGCACTCCAGCCCAGATACTACGTTTTTCCCATGGTGTTCACAACCTGCAGACCAGGAGATTCCCTCTGGTGCCTAAACCACCAGGGCCCTGGGTTTCAAGCACAAAACTGGGCAACCATTTGGGCAGTCATCAAGCTAGCTGCAGGAGTTTGTTTGTTTTTTTTTTTCATACACCAGTGGCACCTGGAACACGAGCAAGACAGAACTGTTCACTCCACCGGAAAAGGGGCTAAAGCCAGGGAGCCAAGTGGTCTGGCTCAGTGGTCCCACTCCCATGGAGCCCAGCAAGCTAAGATCCACTGGCTTAAAGTTCTCGCTGCCAGCACAGCAGTCTGAGGTCGACCTCAGATGCTGGAGCTTGGTGGGGAGAGGGGCGTCCGCCATTGCTGAGGCTTAAGTAGATGGTTTTACCATCACAGTGTAAACAAAGCCACCAGGAAGTTCTAACTGGGTGGAGCCCACCACAGCTCAGCAAGGTCACTGTGCCCAGACTGCCTCCTTAGATTCCTAATCTCTGGGCAGGGGATCTCTGGGAAAAAAAAAAAAAAAAAGACAACAGCCCCAGTCTGGGGCTTATAGATAAAACTCCCATCTCCCTGGCACTGAGCACCTTGGGGAAGGGTGGCTGTGGACACAGCTTCAGCAGACTTAAACGTCCCTGGCTGATGTCTCTGAAGAGAGCAGTGGATCTCCCAGCACAGCGTTCGAGCTCTGCTAATGGTCCGACTGCCTCCTTAAGTGGGTCCCTGACCCCCGTGTCTCCTGACTTGGAGACACCTCCCAGTAGGGGCCGACAGACACCTCATACAGGAGAGCTCTGGCTGGCATCTGGCAGATGCCCCTCTGGGACAAAGCTTCCAGAGGAAAGAAAAGGCGAGACTCTTTGCTGTTCTGCTGCCTGCATTGGTGATTCCAGGCAGAGTCTGGAGTGGACCTCCAGCAAACTCCAGCAGACCTTCAGCAGAGGGACCTGACTGTTAGAAGGAAAACTAACAAACAGAAAGAAATAGCATCAACATCAAGAAAAAGGACGTCCACTCAGAGACTCCATCTGAAGGTCACCAACATTAAAGACCAAAGGTAGATAAATTCATGAAGATGGGGAGAAACAAGCACAAGAAGCTTGAAAATTCCAAAAAACAGAATGCCTCTTCTCCTCCAAAGGATCACAACTCCTCACCAGTAAGGGAACAAAACTAGATGGAGAATGAGTTTGATGAATTGACAGAAGTAGGATTCAGAAGGTGGGTAATAACAAAATCCTCTGAGCTAAAGGAGCATATTCTAATCCAATGCAAGGAAGCTAAGAACCTCGAAAAAAGTTTAGAAGAATTAGTACCTAAAATAACTAGTGTAGAGAAGAACATAAATGACTGGATGGAGCTGAAAAATGCAGCACAAAGAACTTCATAAAGCATACACAAGTATCAAAAGCTGAATCGATAAATCAGAATAAAGGATTTCAGAGGCTGAAGATCAACTCAATGAAATAAAATGAGAAGACAAGATTACAGAAAAAGAGTGAAAAGAAACAAATAAAGCCTCCAGGAAATACGGGACTATGTGAAAAGACCAAATCTACGTTTGGTTGGTGTACCTGAAAGTGGTGGGGAGAATGGAACCAAGTTGGAAAACACATTATCTGGGAGAACTTCCCCAACCTAGCTAGACAGGCCAATATTCAAATTCAGGAAATATAGAGAGCACCACAAAGATACTCCTCGAGAAGAGCAATCCCAAGACACATAATCGTCAGATTCACCAAGGTGGAAAAGAAGGAAATAATGTAAACGCCAGCCAGAGAGAAAGAGCGAGTTACCCACAAAGGGAAGCCCATCAGACTAACAGCAGATCTCTCTGCAGAAACCCCACAAGCCAGAAGAGAGTGGGGGCCAATATTCAACATTCTTAAAGACAAGACTTTGTAACCCAGAATTTCATATCCAGCCAAACTAAGCTTCATAAGTGAAGGAGAAATAAAATCCTTTACAGACAAGCAAATACTGAAAGATTTTGTCACCACCTGGCCTGCCTTACAAGAGTTTTTGAAGGAAGCACTAAACATGGAAAAGAACAACTAATACTAGCCACTGCAAAAACACACCAAATGGTAAAGACCGTTGGCACTATGAAGAAACTGCATCAACTAATGGGCAAAATAACCAGCTAGCATCATAATGACAGGATCAAATTCACACACAGCAATATTAACCTTAAATGTAAACAGGCTAAATGCCTCAATTAAAAGACACAGAATGGCAAATTGGATAAAGAGTCAAGACCCATAGGTGCGCTGTATTCAGCAGACCCATTTCATGTGCAAAGGCACACAAAAGCTAAAAATAAAGAGATGGAGGAATATTTACCATGCAAATGGAAAGCCAAACAAAGCAGGGTGTGCAATCCTAGTCTTTGATAAAACAGACTTTAAACCAACAAAGATCAAAAGAGACAAAGAAGGGCATTATATAATGGTAAAGGGATCAAATTAGAACTCAGAATTAAGAAACCCATTCAAAACTGCACAACTACATGAAAACTGAACTACCTGCTCCTGAATGACTACTGGGTAAACAACAAAATTAAGGCAGAAATAAATAAGTTCCTTGAAACCAATGAGAACATAGACACAACGTACCAGAATCTCTGGGACACATTTAAAGCAGTGTGTAGAGGGAAATTTTATAGCACTAAATGCTCACAAGAGAAAGGAGTAAAATTGACACCCTACCATCACAATTAAAAGAACTAGAGAAGCAAGGGCAAACAGATTTGAAAGCTAGCAGAAGACAAGAAATAACAAAGATCAGAGCAGAACTGAAGGAGATAGAGACACGAAAAACCCTTCAAAAAATCAATGAATCCAGGAGTTGGTTCTTTGAAAAGACCCACAAAATAGATAGACCACTAGCCAGACTAATAAAGAAGAAAAGAGAAAAGAATCAAATAGATGGAATACAAAATGATAAAGGGGATAGCACCTCTGATCCCACAGAAATACAAACTAACATCAGAGAATGCTATAAACACCTCTACCCAAATAAACTAGAAGATCTACAAGAAATGGATAAATTCCTGGACACATACACCCTCCCAATTCTAAACCAGGAAGAAGTTGAATCCCTGTATAGAACAATGACAAGCTCTGAAATTGAGGCCATAATTAATAGTCTACCGACAAAAAAAGATCCAGGACCAGACGGATTCAAAACCGAATTCTACCAGAGATAAAAAGAGGAGCTGGTATGATTCCTTATGAAACTTTTCCAAACAATAGAAAAAGAGGAAATCCTCCCTAACTCATTTTATGAGACCAGCATCATCCTCATACCAAAACGTGGCACAGATGCAACCAAAAAAAAAAAAAAAAAAAAAAAAAGAAAGAAAATTTCAGGCCAATATCCCTGATGAACATCCATGAGAAAATCCTCAATAAAACACTGGCAAAACCGAATCCAGCAGCACATCAAATAGCTTATCCACCATGATCAAGCCAGCTTCATCTGTGGGATGCAAGGCTGGTTCAACATATGCAAATCAATAAATATAATCCATCACGTAAACGGAACCAATAACAAAATCCACATGATTATCTCAATAGATGCAGAAAAGGCCTTTGACAATATTCAACACTCCTTCATGCTAAAAGTAGAATTATTTATCAATTCTATTCATTTTATACATTTCAGTTTATTAATTTTAAATTTATTAATTTCTGTATTTTGAGATATTTAAAAATTACTTTTAAGTTTTATGGCATTTTTATCAGAGAATGTGGTTTATACTATATCTACTCTTTTTTTTTTTGTTGTCTAATATATGGACTAGTCTTAAAAATGCTCCATGAAGCTTGAAAATGAATAAGATTATGTTATTATCTGTACTCATGGTAATGCACTCAATATCTCTTAGATGTCAATTTTATTAACTTAGAGCCTTTTGATCATTATTGACTGTTTAAAAATTTACTTGCTCAATCATTGCTAACTAAAGTGAGTTTAAATTTCCTACTACTTTTTTCTTTGGCCAATTTGTCCTTGCATTTCCTATGGTTTATAGTTTACATGTTACGATATTTGGCATATACTGATACACGATAGTAGAATAATGAATGTGGATTCAACCTTTACTATTATAAACTTCCCTTTTTGTGTCCTTTATAAATTTTTTTTTTTTTTTTTTTTGAGACGGAGTCTCTCTCTGTCGCCCAGGCTGGAGTGCAGTGGCGGGATCTCAGCTCACTGCAAGCTCCGCCTCCCGGTTTCACGCCATTCTCCTGCCTCAGCCTCCCGAGTAGCTGGGACTACAGGCGCCCGCCACCTCGCCCGGCTAGTTTTTTGTATTTTTTAGTAGAGACGGGGTTTCACCGCGTTAGCCAGGATGGTCTCAATCTCCTGACCTCGTGATCCGCCCTTCTCAGCCTCCCAAAGTGCTGGGATTACAGGCTTGATATAAATTTTTAAACTTCAACTCAAGCTAGTCTGATATTAAAAGCACAACTCTAGCAGTCTTTTGTCCTTTCTTTGACTTTTACTGGGTTGTTTTGTTTTAGATGTATTTTTTGAATTTAATATCAGGTAATATGTATGTTATCCTAATCAGACAGTAATTCTGGTAGGCTTTTTTTCCTTTTTTGTATTTGATATAACATATTTTGTATTATTTTTATAATCATATTTTCTGTTTTCTATTTTTAATGCTTTATTTTCTTTTCGTTTGTTTTGTAGGTTATCTTTCTTGTCTTTTTTGTGTGTTTTTGTTCGAGTTATTTTGGAAGTTCGTAATGTTTTGTTTCTTCTGATAGATACATTTGTAGCTTTAGCTAACATACATAAACCTATTTTCTTGATTTTTGAATTGTACACATTATTTATTTTCCCCATTCATTAAACATGAGCTTATTAGCTCACTTACGCTTTTTCTTACTTTCTTTGCTCCCACCTTCAATATTATTACTACTTTATTTATTCTGATGATCACCTTTAGGAAGAGTTCTCTGACTTAGTTGTTTACCCTTTGGACTTCTTTTTATTGCCCAAGTGCCTGAAGAACATTTTTTAGATAAAAATTCCAAAATTTTATAAAAAGATGAATTGTTGTTTATAAGACTGTCTCTTTTTTTCCCCTGGGATATACTTTACTTTTCTTCTATAGAATCAATTCTTTGGTTCAGGGAATTTTTGTTATGTCTTTGAGTATCTTTTTTTTCTCTTTTCCTTCTGTCGGGTGTTCTACCTTAGGGTCAACAGGTTTCTTTATGGTGGCTCATTGTTGACTCTCTTGCATGACTGACTTGTCTCTAATTTTATTCATGATCGTGTCTTCTACTTCCCATTCACTATTTTAAGCCCCTTTTCCTCTAAATATTTAGCCATGTATATTCTGTTTCTCTGTTTCGTTTGAGGGTGCTTTTGGTTTTGTTTTTATTTTGTTCCTTTCTTTTATAATGTTGTTGTTTTGGTGCTTTAATTAGCTTGGTAATCTCCATTTTCATCACTTTTTTATCATTTAGTCTTTGATATTTTGCTTCATTTGATTAATATTCTCTGTCATTACTTCTGCAGTTCAAAACAAAAATATAATTTTCTTTCAGTTTTTATACTGTTTTCTTAAAGACTGAATTCTTCATATCTCCTTCCTTCCTTCCTTCCTTCCTTCCTTCCTTCCTTCCTTCCTTCCTTCCTTCCTTCCTTCCTTTATAGCTGTAGTATTTTTTCACATCTGCCAAAATATTTTTTCAAATTATTCATATATTGAAAGTGAGTGACTTAATGAAAATCTTATATTTGCTCAGATATAATGTGGGTAAATTCTTGACTCCTTTCTCACTTTCTCTGGGTCTGTTTTTCCTCAGAACTTTTATTTAAGAATTGACTATTGCCTCTTTCATCTTCTTTTCTGTGGCCTGGAGGTGTAAGTAGAGTGGAGCAACTCAGTTGGTTTTGTGATTTATCTAAATTCAAGAACTTGAACTCTGCTTCTCATCATGTGATACATATCTAATATAATATAATATATAATATAACATACATAATATATAATATTGTGTATATATATATATCTTATACATAAGTCCACTAACCATAGGCAAAGATGTATTCTATTTCTATATATGAGGATACCATTTGACTTTAAACCATTTCTCTAATTCAAGGTAGAACATTGGAGCCTTTGTCCACAACAAAGTCAGTCATGTTGTTATTTACTTCTAGTTCAAACTCATCTCCCTAACAACTATGTTCTATACCCACCAAAATGTAGATGGAAAAGATAGGTGAAAACCATACGTTTTGACCTAGGCATTATTAGACTGGAAGGGTTTGAAGGAAGGGGGTAATTATTATTCTCTCTGTGAATCCTATCCCTTACCTACTCACTTTTTATATAGTTTTCTCTTATTATTTCTCTTTTTTGATATCTCTCAGTGACTATAATTATCCTGTTTTCCAACCCTACCTTTCACTCCTACTAGGAAAAATGACGATGGCATATCTTTGTTGAGATACTAAAGCAGAAGGAAACCAAACAGAACTGCATCCACTCTCAAAGGATTTGGATTTGTACCTACACAAACTCCTCTGTTTTTTCATCTCCAGATTCAGGTTTCTTATTAAGATTTTTTAGGATATTATTCACTTACCACCTTTCCGAGTAATACCTGCTTGAAGTTGGCTGATTCTGTTTTTCTAGTATCATTGTTTTCAAAGATTGTGACATTAGATTATGACTTATTCCAAACTTGTTCTCCTCTTTTTTGGAAATGTATATTTTGAAAGTTTTTTTTTTTTCATTTACTTTGATTTGAAGAAATACTGTGATCTGTTGGCTAGTCAAAAGCTATCTAGTGTCAATCACATGCTAGGCACCACTGATGCACAAAGTAGGAGCTCCTAAATACCTAGTGGTCAGTGAAGGATTTAAGTTTAATTGTTTTGTTCGGTTGCTCTCACAGAGAACTGTACATATAGAATGGTCAATTTGTGAAAAAAATAAAAATACACATTTGTATTTCTCTATATACATTTTGTATTCACAAAAATGTATCTGATAGGATATATACCAATTAATACTATTATCTTTGTGGTAAAAATGAGGCTTATAGAGAACATACACTTTTTATTTTGTATCTGTCTGAGTTGTTTAACACTTCCTTTTTTTTTTTTTTTTCTTTGAGATGGAGTCTCGCTCTATCGCCCAGGCTGGAGTGCAGTGGCACGATCTTGGCTCACTGCAACCTCCGCCTCCCAGGTTCAAGCGATTCTCCTGACTCAGCCTCCTGAGTAGCTGGGATTACAGGCATGCACCACCATGCCTGGCTAATTTTTGTATTTTTAGTAGAGATGGAGTTTCATCATGTTGGTCATGCTGGTGTCAAACTCCTGAGCTCATGATCCGCCCTCCTTGGACCCCTAAAATGCTGGGATTACAAGGATGAATCACTGGCAACTCTTTCTTTTCTAAAATGGCAAATATTGTCTTTATAATATGAAAAGATAAAGCTCTCATTTTGAAAGCAATTAAGTTTTAATTGTTAACACAAGAAGAAAGAAATTAACCCTTAGTCATATGCCCTTGTTTCCTTAAATATTGCTCTAAGTCATATTATTTTTAACAATGCAATGCATGTTAGTTACGTTGTTTGTTCACAGCTGTTTTAGAAAGCTTCTGACATTTTTCTAATATACATACATAAAAGGAAGACATATGCTTCCTTTTACTTTTACATAAGTAAAAGTAAAAGGAAGACACATGCTATTTTTTTCAGTTAAACACACCAAAAGGAAGGCTAACTGCTTATAAGGTGCCTTCCTTACACCATACACAAAAATGAATTCAAGAGGCCAGGCATGGTGGCTCACGCCTATAATCCTAGCACTTTGGGAGGCCGAGGGGCCAAGATCACTTGAAGTCAGGAGTTCAAAACCAGCCTGGACAACATGGTGAAACCCTGTCTCTACTAAAAATACAAAAAATAAACAGGGCATGGTGGTGTACACCTGTAAATCCAGCTACTTGGGGGACTGAGGCAGGAGAATTGCTTGAACCCGGGAGGTGGAGGTTGCAGTGAGCTGAGATTGGACCACAGCACTCCAGCCTGGGCAGCAGAGCAAAACTCTGTCTCAAAATAAAAATAAAGAAATAAAATAAAAATAAAGTAAACTCAAGATTGATTAAAAACTTAAATGTAAAACCTAAAAGCATGAAATCTCTGAAAGATTAACTAGGAAATACCATTCTGGACATGGGATCTGGCAAAGATTTCATGACAGATACCAAAAGCAACTGCAACAGAAACAAAAATTTACAAATGGAACCGGACTTAATTAAACTAAAGAGTCTCTGCACAGCCAAATAATGGGAGAAAATATTGGTAAACTATGTATTTGACAAAGGTGTAATATCCCAAATCTATAAGGAACTTAACAAGTTAAAAAGGAAAAAAAAAACCGAATTTAAAAGTAGGTAAAGGACATGAACAGATAGATGCTTTTCAAAAGAAGAAATACACGTGACCAACAAACATATGAAAAAATGTTCAACATCACTAATCAATGGAGAAATGCAAATTAAAAGTACAATGAGATACCATCTCATAACAGTCAGAATGGCTATTATAAAAAAGTCAAAAAATAACAGATTCTGGTGAGGTTGCAGAGAAAAGGGAACACTTACACACAATTGGCTGGAATGTAAATTAGTTCAACCACTGTGGAAAACAATATAGTGATTCCTCAAGGAACTTCAAACCGAATTACCATTTGACCAGCAATCCCATTATTGGGTATATACCCAAAGCAATTGTAATCATTCTACCATAAAGACACATGCATGCATATGTTTATTGCTGCACTGTTCATAATAGCAAAGACATGGAATCAACCTAAATGTTCATCAGCGTTAGAGTGGATAAAGGAAACGTGGTGCATATACACCATGGAATACCATGCAGTCATAAAAAAGAACAAGATTTTGTTTTTTGCAACAACGTGGATGGAGCTGGAGGTTATTATCCTAAAGAAAGTAACCAGGAAAAGAAAACCAAATACTGCATGTTCTCACTTATAAGTTGGAGCTAAACAATGAGAACACATAGACATGTAGAGAGGAACAACAGACATCGGCGCCTACTTAAGGCTGGAGAGTGGGATGAGGGAGGGGAGCAAAAAACTACCAATAAAATAGTATACTTATTACCTAGGTGATGAAATAATCTGTATTCCATGCCACCAAGAAGTGCAGTTTACATATATAACAAATGTGCATATTGTACCCCTGTACCTAAAAGTTTTTTTTAAAACCCCATGATATTATACTTCAATATTTTTGAGTGCAAAAGATTACTCATCTCTGTCCCTAGCCTACCTTTCTAATCTCATCTCCTGCTATTCAGTGCTGCCATTTTAAAAATGTGAGCTACACGACTCCAGGGATTAGCATTCTTTTCACTTCTGTTCTCCTACACCTAGAATAGTACTTGGAACATAATCATGCCTCGATAAATATGTTTAATGAACAAAGGAATAAATGTAGTACATTTGAGTATGCTATTTAATGGAGATACTCAATTCATAAGGTAACTGGAGAAATAAATAATGCTGTCTAGCCCTGTGCTTGGCACATATTTGGTATTTAACACACGCCATTTTTCTTCTTTTTGTGTCAGATAAAATGTCCAGAAAGCTGGGTACTCTGTACCCCATAAGATGCCTTATTTGATTATAATTTAACTGCATCTTTAATCATTTTTAAATCCAAGCTTGCTTAAAGAAATAGGCCTGTGTAGATTATTTCTGCATTGCTTGTAAAACTGCTATTCAGGACAGCATAATGATATTGAATGGCATATACTAATGACTGGCCAGAAAAATAAATCTGCATGGAGAAACTTCCCTCTCCTGATGGAATGGTAGCTTCTTTTCATTAGTAAAATGCCCCATATCTTATCTCATTATCCCTTTGCTTTAGCTGTTAAGGTGCTCAAAGCTATCTCAATGTTTCCGCTATAATTAGCTTTCTCTCTTCTCTCTTTTCACGATCCCATTCTCTTTCTTTTACTCTCGTAATAAATATTTATTTTATCTGTATATTTTCTTGTAAACTGTCTAAAATTCTTTTTGTAAGTAGGCAGGTAGTAAATAAAGGGACTTATATTACTGATAGGTTGAGTTTACTGATAAACTAAAGGGACTAATATTACTGATGGATTGAGTTTGCTGATCAACTCAATCAGCTCTCTAAACACCATAAGACCCACTATATTCTAGGTCAATAAAAATTGATAAGGGATGAAAGAACACCTAGTATCATCCCCCAAGCCAAAGTCCATTTTGAGGTTTGGAGCAGCATCCCATTCGAAGAGGTTAGAGCACACAGGGCAGATCTTAACCTAATGGAAATTCCCACAATTTTGAGTGTTGTCCACCAATTCTGATTCCTGTGAGACTTGAGGGCTAGAACAGTGGTATGTATGCAGGCAATGGATATCTCAGGGAGTAGGCTTGCAAACTGTGGGCCTCAGGGCTACCTCAGTCACTCTAGAAGAATAATAAAAGGAATACTGCTCTAAATTCTTTTCGTGGATTCACACAATAAATTTATTATCAAATACCATTATTATGTCCAAAAGCCATTCTACTGTAGAATGACTATGTTGACAGTCTATCAGCCACACATCAGATAGAGACTTTTGGCTAATATTGACTGATTATTAAAGATCCAGGCCAAAGAGAAGAAATCACTAGTTCAGGTCCCAATTGATACATTTCCAAGAAATGCTCCAGAGGTAAAGTTAGTACATGAAACACCTTGACATCTAAAGAACGTTCCTGTTCCACTTCTCTGGCCCTTGCTAAATGCTATCTTAAGACTGGCAATGTAAGCTTTCTCCAGGCATAAAGGGCATAAAACATATATGCTCCCAACTAAAGAACAACACTGTGTGACATTATATGCTCAGAAAAATTACATATAGTTTTCATGAATAGTTTTCTATTTGTTAGGGTGAATAAAGTAAGTTGCTGTTAAAACAAAAAGACTCCAAAATGCAGAGGCTTAATTAAGTTAGAAGCTTTTATCTCCTGTAACTGTCCAGAGGTGAGTAGTTCAGGTTCAGCACCAATGCATATAAAATTTTCCCCAAACTCACTGTTTCTAAACTGGAAAAAAATGAGATTGAAGTGGACAACCAGCTTCCCCAGTATCTTGGGCTCCATGCCTTAACCCATGGGAAGCATTGTGAATCTCTAAAGAGAGAAATATTCCTAAGAACAGGTGGAGACAAAGGGATAATGTGAGACTTCTATTCCCAGCCCTGGAACCTCTGATCTGTAATTCAGCCAAAGGAGATGCCAAATCATGGTGACTGCTCAATAGCACCATGCTGCAGAAGGTTCATCCCACAGGTCTCCTCAGCACAAACCCCCAGCTAACCTTCCCACAATGCCATGATATTCCCTTTGGGATCTCCCCTATTCAGGAAGAGCAACGCTCAGATAATTTACCGCAGCCGAGGTGAATCTGGACTGCAGGTAACACCTAGAACCGAAAAGCAGCCGTGACATAGCAGTAAAGGACCTCTAAGTAAATATATCAAATAAAAAACAAAACAAGCCAAGAAGAGAGGACTGGAAGAAATAATTGTTTCTACAATGCAAAGACATAGAAATACATTTAAAAGACCAGAAAACAGGGAACCATGATCTCCCCAAATGGGCAAGGCAAGGAATCAGTAACTGACCCTAGTGAGATGATGATATGTGAGCTCTCTGACCAGGAATCTAAAATAGTAGTTTTAAGGAAACTCAGTGATTTCCAAGTGAGAACAGATGAGCAGGTTTAGAAATTTACCAGAGAAATTTAACAAAGAGACTGAAATAATAAAAGAAAAATCAAACAGAAATTTTGGAACTGGTAAATACATTTGCTGAACTAAAAAAAAAAATTAGAGACTGTCAACGGCAGGATGGACCAAGCAAGGGAAAGAATCAGTGAACTTGAATACAGGCTATTTGAAAATACAGGCTCAGTGGAGAATAAAAGAATAAAAAGCAATGAAGATCACCTACAAGACATAAAAAATTACCCCCAAAAGACCAAATCTAATCGTTATTAATATTCAAGTGGAAATTGAGCAAGAACAAGGAGTAGAGCACTTATGCAAATGAAAAATAACATAAATCTTTTCAAAACATGAGAAAGATATGAATATCCAGGTACAAGAAGATCAGAAAACACCAGGCAGATTTGATTCAAATAAGAGTACTGCAAGGCTTATAATAATCAAACTCTCAAAGGTTAATTCTGAAGAGAAAATCTTAACAGTAGCATAATAAAAAGAGCAAATAGCATCTAAAGGAGATCCGATCTGCGTGTCAGCAGATTTCTCAGTGAAAACCATACAGGCCAGAGGGAGTAAAACAACATTTTCGAAGTGCTGGAATAAAAATTGCCTGCATCCAAGAATACTGTATCCAGAAAATTTATCCTTCAAATATGTAGAATAAAGACTTTCCAAGACAAACAAAGGTTGAGAGAATTCATCACCACTAGACCCATCTTACAACAAATGCTAATGAGTTCTTCAATCTGAAAGAAAAACACACTCACATGAAAAAAAAGAATGTATAGAACTTACTGGTAAAATCAAGTATGCAGACAAATCCAGAATAATATAATACTGCAATTATGGTGGGCAGTCTACTCATCACTCTTGTATGATGCCCAAAATACAAATCTATTGAAACCAATAATAACTACAGCAACCTGGTAAGAGCTAGGTAATATAAAAATATGTAAATTGAGATGACTAGATGTCAAAATCCAGGGAGAATGGCGTTAAGGTATAGACAGTTTTGTATTCCATTTTTATTTATTCTCTTTGTGATCTAAAATAAGTTGTCATCTCTTTAAATTAACTTGTTATAGCTATAAGATGGTGTGTTTTGTAAGCCTAATGGTAACCACAATGCAAAAACCTGGAATAGATTTACTGAAAGTAAAAAGCATATCAAAACATACTACCAGAGAAAAATCACCGAACCACAAGGGAAGACAATAAGAAAAGAATAAAGAAAAAGAGGAGTTGCAAAACAACCAGAAAATAAGCAACAAAATAGTAGAAGTAAGTTCTTACCTATCAATAATATTACCGAATATAAATGGACTCAAATCTCCATGAGAATGGCTTAAACTAGTTTCTCTTCTTTCAAACCAATGGAGGTAGAGGCGTGAGATAAATTGTGTGGAAAGCAAGTTCATCTTTACAAAGATAAACAAGAAGTTATATACATTATGTCCACTTGCAGCCCTTTGGTTATAACTTAGTTTCATTGACATACTTAACCTCAAGGGAGACTAGAAAATGTAGCCTCTAGCTGAATACTCAGGTAAACTTAGGGATGATTCTATTGCCAAAAGGAAAAGGGGAAGATGAATAGTGAAGAAGTGTTAGTGGTCTTTCCAGTAGCACAGATCCCAATTTCAATAGAACTTGGGTTCATCATTGAGATTAAGACATTGTAGGAAGTGTGATAAACCTACCAGGGATATGTTTTCTGCAGGTAAAGGAAAAAGTGATCCTTTGGGAAAAACACATCCTAAGAGAAGAGAGGGTCAACAAGACAAGACTAGCTCAATAACAGAGTCTCAACTGGATAGGAGAAATGATACTAAATAGAGCATGGCAAATAAATGTCATTTTTATTTGTTCCATGCTCCAGACCTTTATGTACTCATTTATAAATAATTGAGGAAGACAATTTTTAAAGAATATGAGATAAATTTCTTAATAAAAACCTCTGAAGAAATGGTATACCAAGTGTGACAGAGTATAACACCAAAGGGTGAAGGTGTATGCTTCTCTTGTCTGCTAACATATAGCTTGCCTTTTGTGCATCAAATATACATAACATAGAAAGTATAAACCTCATTAGCTAGTACAGACTCAAAGATCTTGCTTATTAGCTATTTTATATATATATATATGTTATATATATATATATATATAGCTTATCAAACACTTCTTATGTGTCAGGTACTGTATTGAAAGCTTTTATGTGTATTATCTCATTTAATCCTCCGAGCAATTGTATAAGTTAGTTACTTTGTTATTCATTAGAAAAGTGAGGCCAAAGAAATTAAAAGTAATTTTGCCAAGATCAAAAGCTGATAGGTGATATAACCAGGATTTAACTTGGTTTCTTCCCAACCGCACAAACCTCATTTATTGTCACTATATTGCACAAAATCATGAAAGAAATAATTGAAAAAAATAACAAACATGAAGGGAGTTTGAAGCCCTTAAACAGTGAGCAAGAACGAAGACTGGAGAAATGACTTACTTAAAATTCTACTGCAGTGTGACCTAGAGAAACCCAAATTAACCTGGAAATTATCTATTTAATGGGAATTGCAATGAACTATGATAGTGGCACCATGGAGTTTTGCAAATAATACTGTTTAAGCACAGGCAGAATAATTAACTGTTCTTACCTGAAATGAGAAATAACAGGAATTAAGAAATTTCCTAGAATATAACTATTTCCAAAAGGAACAAGCGAAGGCTTGAAGATTTAATTTAAAAGAGCATATTTACTTAGGGATAGAAATGGAGTCATTGACCAACTTTAAAGGTCCATTCAACATGCACAATACATATTCTAATATATAGCTGTCTTTCCAAGGGAGTTCAGTTTCCAGTATGATATTTTATATTTCATTCTGGTATTTGTTCTTTGTGACATTTTGAGTATTAATGCTTAAGGGGAAATTCAATTTTCCTTTAAACATATTATTTGTAAGAGCTTTCTGGTTTTGGAAAAATTAGTTTACTAAGCTGTTTTAAACATATTGCTAACAGTCATCATGTTCTGTAATTTATCTTAATAAATTTTGAATTTTATTTGAGGTATTGTTATGTTTATTATTGAGTCTTTTAAAATTACATTTTTGTATATCACTTATTACATGCTCACTTGTTACTTTTTTTTTTATTATTATTATACTTTAAGTTGTAGGGTACATGTGCATAACGTGCAGGTTTGTTACATATACACTTGTTACTTTTGTTACAAAGTTGGCATCTAAAAACTAATTGCTTATCCAAATATGTCTTCAATTACTTTGTAGAATTCAGTTGCAAAACACAATTTGTTTTATAGCCTTTTTTCCTTTTCAGGAAAACTTCCATTTCATAAAGTAAATCATGTCTTTAACAACTGTCTTCATCTCTGTAGTATTTTGTTGTGTTTATTTTGAAAAGAACATGCAATTGCTAAAAACCATATCAATCGTGAAAGTGACCCAAAGGATTGAAATGGGATCTATAAAATAAGATAAAATAATTCCCTGAATCTGCCACTGGTTTGTATTTGACACTGGTCTGGTCTCTTTTCCTTTTTGGACCTTAGTTTCTCCATATAAAAACCCTGCACTAAAAGCTTCTCTAACTCTGATTTTCTAGGAATTAAAAAAAAATGGCATAGGGTGGCCTGCATACCTTTTGTTTGGCCTTCCAGATCCATGTTCCACCCTCCTCTGTGCATGAGGAGACTGACCAGCGTGTAGTTTCTGGTTGAGTTTGGCTGCTGAGGTGCCCTGGAAGGAGATAAGATGAGGTGGAGATAGTGAAGTTAGGGTATTTATTTCCACCATTTACCCTCTTATGGGGAAGGGTTTTGCCATGGCTGAGCTATATCTTCACTGTGTCTCTTTTCACTTCTTTAGGCCTAGAATGGTGGGTATACACCTACTGTTATAGTTCCAAGGTACTACACTACCCTATTTTCATCTTCTGTAATTATTTTTCTATTACAACTCAGCACAAATTCCCAATTTGAGTGTGCCATTTGTTTCCTGCCAGGATCCTAACTGACAAAAGGTAACTTAATGCTCTGAATCCAACGATTTTCCCTAAGGATGGTGCTGTGCAAGTGTTTAGCCTCTATTCAGTATAGAAGAATGAGTGAAGGTCAGAGACTTCAATAGAAGAGCATTATGTTTATGACTTCTAAGTATATCTTGATTTCTAGTCTATAGGAGCAGTGACTTTCATTTTTGTCTCATTACTTTTTTTTTTTATTTGTAACATGAAAGTAAAGCATTGTTTCAAAACCTTTATCAATGTTTTCTCCAAGCCTCAGCAAGAGCTACATGATTTTTAGTGCCCAAACACCTTCTCCTTCTCATGACTAAATCTCCATCATCTCACTGGCAGCAGATTTGCTTTGATGGGTCTTCTAGTGTTCTCTGGGGTGGTTGTATTTTCCACCCTCTCTTCTTCCTCCTCCTTCTCTTTCTCCCTCCCAACTGCCTGGCCTACATGGAAGCCTTGTTCTTGAACAACAAGGCCGTTTTAGATGACACCCAAGGCTAGCTCAAGATATTGATTAGCAAAAGGAAACCCACCAAGACCCACCAATATATACCATTCAACATAAAGACATAGACTGTCAGATCTGGAAGTACTAACTTAATTGCATCACAGGCTCTATCCTCGAGGTTATAGATCCCTCTGGCATTCCAAAGTTAGAGGAAGGACTCTTTTAATCTATAGGTACATATCTATGATAAATTAAAAAAAATGTGTCTTACACATACAGGAGTTGCAATTTTTCAAAGATTTTTAAACATGACTGTGATACAGTTACTGTGACATTTTGTATATAAGTATTTTCTCAGTCATCTTATACTAAAACATTAACAATAATCTTATAAGTGACCTCAGAATTTTTGAAACTAAAAAGAAGATTTTGCAAGAAAAGACTGCCACAATTCTTTGTTAACTTAGTGAGGCAGGTAATAGAACATTATATGTAGTATGATCTCATACATGTATTTTCAAATATCATAAACTTATACAAGAAAATTGTGGTTATTTCTGGAGGTAAAATAAAGAGGATATTCACTCATATTTTATTCATGTAGTCTTGTTTGAAATGTTTACACATATGTGTTATTTGCATGGGATGAGTTCCCTGTCAAGTGGGGGTATATGTCACAAACTATTAATAGAGGTGGGTAATGCATTTCAACAAACATTGGGATGGTGGTAATAAAAGTGAATAACTTCTGCAGCACTTATAATGTATGAGGCACTGTTCTATTAAGTGTTTTAAATATGTACTGCATTATTATCCCTATTTTACACACTGAAGCCTGAGAAGTTAAGCCATTTGCACAAGGTTACGTAGTTAGAAAGTGATAGGGCAGAATTTGAACCCAGTCGGTCTGACTCCTAAATCCACACTTTAGTTACTAGTTACTGGTCTTAGTCCAGTCCGGGGGTTCAGAGCACTCAAGTATAGTTTCTTGAGTAAATACTGCCTCTTCTGGCCCTAGGGGACTAGACTACAAGCCAGAGTACAGAACAAGACTCAACATCCCTACCTGTTGTTTCTGTTACCCTTGGGCCTCTGAATAAGTTGCTAATCAGGTGGAATTCCCTGTCACATTCCTGACAGGCATTCTGAATGGAGGAATAAGACAAATGCTTTTATACTAATCATTTCATTTAGAATTGACTATAACTTTATAAGGCAAGTAGTATCCCCATTTTACAAGTGAAGAATCTGAGGCTCAGATAGATGAAATGTCTTGCCCAAGCGTACACAACTAAAAAATGGTAGCGTTAGGATTTAAAACCCAGGTATTACGATGCTAGGGCAATGAATCCCCTACCGTATTATGGTATTTTAAAGAGAATTTTGGACTGTGGCAGTGGATGTAGTCCCCAGACTCCTCTCATACACTCCAGTCGTAGTTCAGGTAGCTCCACTTGTCCTCCCAATTCTACCCCTTCCACATCCGTTCTTATCTGGTTATGACCAAGTTTATTGTTCCAAAAGTTAAACTAAAATTACCATTTCCCCCTTCCAAATGAATGGCCCTTTATACAGAAAGCACAGATTGGCCAGAAGTGAGTAAAACAAGGAAATTTTAGAGTATCCTCTTGTCTAGACGAGAGGGGAGAAAAGGATTACAACTTCTCTCATTCGGACAGACTGTAGAAAGGAATGGTGAACATAATTTCCAGCAACCTCCGGTCTCCAGAAAGATAGGTCTTGTCTTTTTTGGTTATAGAAAGCAATTACAACTGAAGGTTCTGTCTGGGATAACAATATCTGACACTGGAAATATATCATGTTCCTTCAGGCTTCAATGGAGGAAAGGCCCAGGGCATAGTCAAAACTGTTATCAAGAGCATCCAGGTATTCAAGACCTAGGTTTCCCAGACAATAGTAATTTATCGGCCCTTCTCAATTACATTGCTAAAAGCCACTCTTATATTTGAAATAAAGTATTTGAGCCAATCAAACTGTTGCATTATAACCAAATTGCTTTGGTCTGCTTTTCATTTAAGGCCTAAAGGCTTCAAAATAATTAAAAGACCATTCTGGTAACCAAAGGGAGAAAGTCTTATTTTAAAATGGCATTTGCTTGGGGATTCAAGGACCCCAAAGACAATTCTCCCCCAGTGCCCTACATGTAATACTCTAGGAAGATCACTGTTATACCCACACGCTCTAGCCCTAGTTTCAAGAGACTGAGGCTGTTAAACCTAATCATTGGTTAATATTTAGTTCTACAATGATCAATAGTTGAGAGGCCATGGCCATAGTGGCTTGGCCTAGGAGTTCTTTTTCAGACTGGGGAAGAAGTTTATTTGTAATATAAGCTCCTACTGGAGTGGACTAAGGTTGGTGGGGGGGGGGGGCAGGGGAGGGGACTCCTGCCCTTTGGAGACATTATAAACAAGATTATGTGATATAAACAAGATTTTGTCACCCTAACTGCTTAAATAAGAATGATGCAGAGAGCTCGCCTGGGAGTAACTGAAAAGAAAGCTGAAAGATGTGTGATAGTAACTGGATGTTTACATTTAGTATTTCAAGAGTGGAGTAGTTCTGGGTGATGACAATAGCCAAGGTGGCTGAAAAGAGATGTAGAACAAAATCGCTGCTGATGAAGAAGTCAGAGGACCCAAGAGCCCAGATTTTAGCTGGATCATCTCTTAGAACTTGTAATCCAGGATGATAGGAGCGATGAAGACAGTGAGCAAGGTGCCAATGTCCACAATAAATGAAGAGATTGACCAGAAAGTACAGAAGTGATAGCAAAGACAAGGGATGGAGGACAATATGCTAAGATGTCATGAGTCCAAAGACAATATATTTTTTAATACAGATGGAGGAACAAATGAATGCAACAAACTTAATAAATAATAGTTCTCCTGCTGAACTCATCCTCAATGTTTTGGGCATGGAAACATTAAAAGGCTATCCTCATTAGTCTAGGTTCCCTTTAATACCCAGCCTTGTCTATCCATACTTCCCACTGGCTCTCCTTCCCCACCTCAACAGATATCAGAGGACTGGCCATTCTGAGAGACTTATGACTGACTCTTTTCAGAAGCAGAAGGCTCAGCAATACTTGTATTTATGTTTAAGAGTGTATGTGTCTGGGCCTAGATGAACCCAAATAGGGCCAATTGGGAAGCTACCCCAGATGGCAGAAATCTGGAGAGCCTCTGATCTGTGTAATTTATTGGGGGCATCTGGTGTCATCAGACTCAATGTCTGTATCAGTGTCAAGAAATTAGAGCAGCTCCTTATCCCCATCTCCACTGGAAGGGAAGACCCAAAAGTTTGAAACAACTACTAATTACACGGTGGCTTGCCTAAACTAGGCCTATTCTAGTCACCTTCAACTGCAGGGCTTTGGTTTAAAGATACCCATATAGAAAATATTAACACAAAATAAAAGTGTCTGCAAAGAGGCGATGAAAGGCTTGGCAGGCTTAACTTCAGAGCGAAACTTCAATCAGCTTATTCCAGGCTGCAGCTGCCACTGCTGAGCATAACAAGAAAGAGATGATTACAATTCAACAGCAATTCACTGCGCTTAAAGGTCCTGTGCCATATATTGTGTTAAACACTGTAAGCAACAGAGAAAAGTGTAAATTTCCATTCTGGAACTTAACAGTCAATGAAGAGAGAGGTACCTATAAAAGTTAATCAAAGGCAGAAATTGATAAGCACTATAATGAGAAAGGTGTAAACAAATTATTCTGAAAGCGTTGAGAAGGAAAGATTGGCTTCTATCAAAATTAATCCAAGAAGGTTACAAAGAGGGTGACATTTGACCTGTGCTGAGAAAAACAAATTGAGTTTTTATACATACAGATTGGATGCAGGCAACAACAATGGACTAATACACAGAAACAGGACAATGCAGAATACAGAATGTATAGTAATGGAATGAGAGAAGGTGATTATGGAAAGTAATACCAATAGTTAATATTAGTTCATTACTTACTGTATGTCAGAAACAATACTGAGTTTAACATGTATTAACTTAATCCTCACAATAACCCTAGGAGACAGATTAATATTATGAACATCATCATTCCCAATTGACAGTTCAGAAACTGAGACCTACAGAAGTTAAGTAACTTATTGAAGATCCCACAGACAGCAAGTAGCAGAGTCAAGATTCAAACCCAGGAAGTCTGGATCCAAACAGAACACATGCTCTCAACCTCTATAGCGCATTCCCTTTCAGCAAAGGCTGGAAAAAGGTTATGAAGAACCTTCAATGCCAGGGAAAAGATTTGAGACTCTATCTTGTAGTCTTTTGTTTGATTTCTGGCTCTAGAATTCACTAGCTGAGTGATTTGTGCAAGTTACTTAATTTTTCTGAACTTTTGTTTCCAAATTTGTAAAATGGAGATAATAAAATAAAATATTATGGGGATATAATATGATATAGTACATAGGTTGTCCTGAAATACTTAGCAAATGTAGTTTCCAGTATTCACAGTAGATGTAGTATAAGACGCGGGGCACATTCCACGTGGAAAGAATAGATTGAAGTTTTCTGGTATTGTTGGAATATGGGCTATGATGATATATGGTGATGAAGCTGGGAAGGGAAGGTGAGGACCAGCTTATGAAAGACTTTAAATGTGACCTTTAAGCATGTGGCTTTTATTCTATAAGTTACAAGAGACCCTTTAAACAGTATAAATTTTAAAAAGACATGTGTGAAAGGTAGAAAAAAATCATAGCTATATATGACATTCAACAAGTACCTGCTTTATACCCAGGCCTGGGCTAGGGGTTATGAGGCATACATAGATGAAGCCCCTGGATTCTAACCAGTGGGATTTATGAGACAAGAGCTCAGTCCTAGTTCACAAGAAACAGTGAAGTAGGGGGAATATAAAATTACACAACCACTTTGGAAGACAGTTTGGCAGTTTCTTTAAAATTTGTACTTACCACATGACCCAGAGCAACTACTTTGGAGTATTTAATGTAGAAAATTTAAAACTTAAATTTACATACAAATATGTACAATAATGTATAATATCCCTATTCAAAATCATCAAAAAGTGAAAACAATCCAAATGTTCACCAACAGTTGAATGGATAAGCAAACCGTGATACTTGGATTCCGTGGGATACTACTTAGGAATAGAAAGGAACCAACTACTGATACATATAGCAGCATGGGTGTATTTGCAAATACATTATGCTAAGAGAAAGAATCCAGAGACAAAAACTTACTTACTATATCGTTGTATTTACATGATATTCTATTAAAACCAGAACTACAGGAGCAAACATATCATTGGCTGCCAGAGTTTAGGGATGGCGGATATAACTACAGAGGGGATAAAAGAACAATTTGGCATCATCAAAACTGCACTGTATCTAGATTGTGGTGATGGTTACATGAATCTATGCATATGGAGGAACTTACAGAACTTTATGCTCCCCAAAAAGGAATTTTTAAAAAGGTAAGATTCAGTATTATACTATGAAAAACTTGCCAGTTCTGGTAAGTTGTTTGTCATTGTCATAAGCTTATGCAAATAATGCAAATAAAATGTCTTATGAGAGTTACCAAAAAGTGACTTATGTTAATCTTTTATCCTTTGACAAGGTTACCAGACTGACAGCATGCAGGTAGACGTTGCTTAAAACTTTGTTGAAATCAAGTTACTAAAAGTTGTGACATCTTTGTGGACTATTAGATGAGTCTAACACTCCTGCTGTTGGATGACTAAATGATTGATCTCTATAAGAACTCATTAATTTATGGAGGTCTGTACTGGAGTGCCACAAGATTCTATACTGAGCTCTATACTACTTGATATCAGTGACATAGATCAAGATATTGGTTGTTTACATTTATGGATAATATCAAGCTTCATGAAATAGTTAATCAGTGCTTTAAATATCTGCATGTTTTGTGGAAAATATATTAAGTCCCTGTATAAGTTTTACTGTACAAGTACAGGAGAGAAGTAGGACATGTAACCTAGGCTTAGGGGGATTCTGTGATGCACATCTCAGTATCAGGTAGCATTCATAATCTTTCTATTGGACAGATCCTCACCTGCCATATAAGCCAAGCTTGGCTCATTGGTCTAAGGGCATGATTCTTGCTTAGGTTACGAGAGGTCCTGGGTTCATCAGATATTTTTGCTGTCTGAGACTGGTTGTACAAGAGTTGAATTTATCAACCTTCATAGAATCCAGTCCAAAGTCCATTGTTTCTTAGAGTTTCCTGCTGAGACTGGGTGATAAAATAACAGTCAAAAGTTATTTAGAGACAGAAAGACCATAGGAATGATGACAACTGTCATTTAGTGAGCCTCTCTTGTATTACAGCCAGTTTCCTACTCATTGCTATATTTAATTCTCACATAACCATACAAAATTGATACCACTAGTATTTCCATTTTTCAGGTGAGGAAACTCAGGCTTAGAGTTGATAATCTGCAGAGCTGTAAATACAGAATTTGAAATTATGGGCCCAATCTCTGGTGATTGTGAAGGTAATATTTTTGAGCTTCATGACATGTAGCAATAGATGGAGGCTACTCTGGCCATTCTAGAGAGGCAGGTACAAAGTCCTGGGGGCTCCAGTAGTTAGCTCCCTATGGTTCTGGAAAGGTGTTATCACTCAGTTATGTTCTTGCCTTATGGCTAAATTTTGCTATTAGTCTCTGCAAATCTGCAAAATGGGAACCCCTACTGCCCAGCTGGACAGTACTAGAAAAATTGAATGAGGACTAGTGGAAGCAATGACCCTAGGCTTTTCCCAGAAAAACAGCAAAAGCAATAGTACCTCGGCTGGGTGCTAGGACAGAAAAGACCCTCAGTTCTCAAACTCAATTAGGCATCAGGGTCTCCCTAAATGATGTACATGTAGATTCCCATACCCCAGCCTTTAAATCCTGATTCAGGGGGTTGGGTCATAATATCAAGAAATCTGTATGTGGAATACACTCCCCAAGTGATTTGGATGCAGATTTTTCTGAGCTGTACCACCCTCATAGAAAGTTAGACCAAATAGACTTTGAAGTCTCTTATATCATTAAGATTCTTACTATGCTTTAAGTATTCAGATATATGGCTTGGAAGATAAGTATCATGGTTATACTAAAAAGAGAGGAAAGAGATGTTGGTGCAAGCAGTTAGAAATACATGGTCAGAGATGGCTTCATGGGATCAGTCACCCTTATGCTGGATCTGGGAATGGAAATTGGATAAATACAGAAGAGGTAAATGGTCCATGCAGAAAGAGAGCTGAGAGAAGCAAAACCTCAAACACAGAAATGACTATGGTTAGTGTGTGGTTAGGTGTAGCAGGAAGGCCGATATTAAGGAATCCAGCCAGTCTCCTTGAAGCAAATAACCAGACATAACTTTATTAGAGAAGAGCCAAAATAAAATGAGTATTAGATGCAACCTGGAAGATTTAGGCCTCAGAAACAAATTGGGGTCTTTGTAAGTTTTGTTGCATAGAAGAAAATGGAGTCTAAAGAAATACTTTTGAAAATTTTTTGGCTGCAATCCACAGTAAAAAAAAAAAATGTACATTATTACTTGGTATATTTGTGTGTGTGCGTGTGTGTGTGTCTGTGTGTATACATATGTGTATATGTGTGTGTGTATATACATGTATGTGTGTGTATATGTGTATATATATGTATATATATAACTGGTCCCAATCCACCCACTAAATAACTTTTATGCCTTTTTAATGGATTATGAACTACAGTTTGAGAAACACTGCTCTAAAGTTACTGCCCTTCCTGTTTACTTTTTGAGCTAATAGGCAACTATAAACTTACCTAATGAAAGGCTTCAGAAAATTCACAGACATTTAATTTTAGTTTCATTTTTGAAATACATCTTAAGGATGTTTTCAAATAATTGTAATTAAAACAGAATTCATATGCAAATGTGTGTGTGATGTACTAAATTTGGATTCTTTTGGAAACCAGTTATGAATTAACTTGGACTGCATGGTTAATTTGTTTTTCATGCAGACATTGAAGTAAGGATCCTGGAATGTCTGAACTTTATATTTAATCGTCCTCTAAGTGCACCACTATTCAGAAAGGTGTGAGTCTTGTCCAGTCTTTCTTTGAATTCAGTCTGTACATGTCTACTCAAGTGGACAACCAAGGTTCAGGTCCATTGGTTTGGCACCTGCACTCCTCGACATGAGTGATAGATTCAAAATATCAGAAGGATATGTAACATGTTGCATTGTGATAATATTCTATTATGGATATTTTAGGTGCTTGTGCTAAGTTTTAGATGCATCACATCAAACTTTTATATTTATTACTAGTTGTCTTAACTGATATTGTTCAGAGACATCAAGAACCTTGTTAAATAGAGTTTAATAGAACAAATAAAATAATTATTCCTGGATTTATGTTATTGACTTTATTTGTAATGATTAATATGTAGCTGTGGTAATTCTTAACATTGAAATAAAGTTCTTTATTCACCACCTTTGTTTTTCTACTGTAAATCTTTGAAATTTGTCACTCTAGAGCGTGCTACTTAGAGATAACCATATAGGAAGCAGCTCTATCACAAATCAGTGCCTGTTATTTGGATCATTTGCAATTGTGACTTATAATAGTGGTTGTGCTACAAAGCAAATGCTTCCAGGTAGCTACAAATTTTGAAGGCAAATGAGGTCATTCAAGGGTAGCTGGGGGACTTACACTTACACTCTTTACCACAACACTTTGAAATGTGCTGTTGTAACCTCTGTTGTTAGTTTTTCAAATTGTTTTAATTCCAAATGTATTCCATGAATCCTCTTTTCTGTGCTTTGGGATCTCAGAAGTTGGCTCCAAAATGACCTAACCATTGGAACAGAGTGTACTTTTAGGCTCACCTTTCCATTTCAGGGAGCTGAAGCAATGTTACTTAGCAGAGTCAATTTGAGCTTATTTGAACTGTCTGTTTGTTTTCATTCTCCAGAGCATGTCTCCTTCCAAGTGGCTGCCAAAAGTCCTTTTTGCTGGACTGTTCAACTACCTGGAATAAAGCCTCTCACATTGGCAGTCATGCAAGCCCTGGGTTGTAGCTTGTTTTCAGCTCTTCTAGAAGGTACATTCTTGTTTGGTGCTCAGCTATTCCTCATATTGAACCTAAGTCACTGTTGCTGCTCTGTCACTGGTACCTAGCACAGGGTAGGCAAACAGCAGGTGCCCCAAAAATTTTTGTTGAAAGAAGAAATGTAATGTCTTCTTCTCCAATAAGACATATATGGCTCTTCTGAAATTTATTGCTTTCTTCCCTGAGATTCCATAGCACTTTGTCCATATGTTAATTAGATATTTTGTCACATCATATTTATAATTATCTACTTATCTGTCCATTTTGCTTATTGGACTGCAATCTTCTTGTGGGAAATAATGAACTTGTCCTATTTGTTTTGGTCTCTGTAGTACCTAGCACAGTGCCTGTCACAGTAGGCAATGAATATTTGTTGAAGGAGTATATCAATAAAAGTACAGACAAGGCAAGGGATTAATTATTAACATACACAATACTTCAAGTATTTATGAGTCATCCATGAATACTTAACTTCCCCAGTTATCATCAATCTTCTTTTTATTTATTCATTTATTCATTTACTCATACATTCATTTAAAAACATTAGTTGACCACCTATTTTGTGCCGGGCACTGTTGCGCAGTATTGTATAATACAAAGTCCCTACTCCCAATAAGCTTATATTCTTGTGAAAGAGATAAGTAATTGGAGTTTAAGTAGTGATATGTTCTGTAAAGAAAAATAAAACAGGGTAAGAGGATAGACAGTGATGAGGAAGTGAGATTTTAGATACGAGAGTCAGGAAAGTCTTCACTGAAGAAGTGACATTTGAACAGAGACCAGTGAAAGATTAATTAAGTGAATGGGTACAGATAAAGGGGAAAATAAGTAGAAGAATAAATAAACAAACAAAACCATGAGTGGAGCCTTGCATGGACCAGTGATAATAAGTGCCATAAACCAAAACATATGATTAACTCAACGTTGTCACATAAATAATTTTTAATGAAGTTTTACCCATCTAGGCAAAAAAAGAAAACCTATTTCTAGCACAAAATGTGATCCTTGATTATATCTTGCCTTGAATTTTTTGTTTTATGAGTAGTAATCATATTTACTCAACTAATGTTTTATAACCTAAAGGAAGGATAATGGATTGTAATTTTTTTTCTTGTCCTTTATAGTACCAAGGACTGTAAACTCCTCATGACATTCAATCTGTGCTCTCCTAATGCAGGGGTTTTTGTCTTTGTTTATGCACTGCTTCTATGATGCAGCACGCACCGTTCTAGGTGCTTAGGGTGATTTTGGTGTGTCCTAAGCACCTAGAACGGTGCCTGTTGCATAGTAGCAGCAGAATATATTCTTGATGAATAAGTTAGCTTTTTGAAAGCAGTATTAACCATGGATTCATCTCTCTTTCATCAGAACTTACTACAGAATCTCACACATAGTAGATACTCAGTATATGTGAGTTCTTTTCATTTGTTCTGCTCATCCTTTGCTTCTACTGACCTTATTTTTTTTCACTGTTGGAAGATTGATCTCTCTCAGTTGGAAGAAGCCCAGAGGTACAGAGCTTTTCCTTTGTGCCACAAATTCTGGAATCCAGTCAACAAAAAGCTGTCTGTGTCTCCAGACTAGAACTATTGACCTGCCCTAAGCGCTCATGGATTGTGTCACTACAGCTGATGTGGAATTCATACAGTGCTAATTGGTGATACTCTATCTTTTGTTTAAGCTTAAGCTGTGAGCACTTTTTATTTCATTTCTCCTGACTGTATTCAACACAAGCAACATGAGAGAAGCCCACTGGAGGCTCTATAATATACCCTGGGTTGGCATGTGTAATTCAGGAAAGAACTAATTGTGATTATTACATGTTCTCCCAACTCCTCAGATTAGTGATGGGGAAACTGAGGCACAGAGAGAAAATGAGACTGCTCTGTGGTCATACCAGCAGGCAGTGACACAGCTGAGTTTAGAACTTATGTCTGATGTCTTGGTTGTGGATACAGACACAGCCCTATATCTTGACTCTAGCCCAAACAGCTTGTGTTCTGAGAACAGTACTGCCTGCCAGGATTCTGGAGGAAGACATGCCTACACACACCTTCGGAGGCAGGTCTGCAGACCCCAATCTCGGCTTTGGACCCTGGTATGGACCTGTGACTCAGTTCCAGCCCTTCTCAGCTTCCATTAAAATCCAGTACTTTCTGCCCAGAGACCACTCAGGGACACAAAGAAGCCCTCCCAGGGACCCAAAATAAGCCATATCCATCTCTTTTCCTGGTAACAGGCCCATTGTATGTGGATACTGAAGAAGACCTTTATTTCAGTGCTAACCCTACGGACCAAGGCCCTGGAAACGGTCCAGTCCACCTAGGATCCATGTCTGCAAAAGTTTGTTGTAAGAGGCTCACCAACTGTGAACTACACTAAGGACTCAGCAGGAGCCACATAAGTTTAATCCAAACCCATTCAATTAAAAGCTCAGAGGCAATCCCATCAGACTGGGGACCCAACAGGAGAAGATCTTTCTCTGCCAAAACCAGTCAGTAAAGACTGGAAATGCACAGACACAAAGCTACACAGATAATGAAGAATCAGGCAAATATGACACCACTAAAGAAAGCTAATAAAAATACAGTCACCAACCTCAAAGAAATGGAGATCCATGAATTGCTTGAGAAGCTCAATGAGATGCAAGGGAACCCAGATAAACACCTAAAAGAAATAGGGAAAAGAAGACATGAATAAAATGAAAAGTTTAATAAACAGAAAACATAAAAAGAACCAAAAAAAAATTCTGGAGATGAATAATGCAATGACAGAAAAGAGACTCATCACATTCAAGGTAAACTCAATAACGATATCAGCAAATTTCTTAACAGAAACTTTGCAGGCCAAGAAAGAGTGGGGTGAATATTTACAGTGCCAAAAGAAAAAAAAATGGCAACTTTGATGTTTAATATTGTCAACTTGATTGGATTGAAGAATGAAAAGTATTGTTCCTGGGTGTGTCTGTGAGGGTGTTGCTAAAAGAGATTAACATTCGAGTCAGTGGACTGGGAAAGGCAGACCCACCATCAATCTTGGTAGGCACAATCTAATCAGCTGCCAGCGCAGCCAGAAAAAAAGCTGGCAGGAGAATGTGAAAAGACTAGACTGGCTTGGTCTCCCAGCCTGTCTTTCTTTTATGCTGGATGCTTTCCACCCTTGAATATCAGACTCCGAGTTCTTCAGCTTTGGGACTCAGACTGGCTTCCTTGCTCCTCAGCTTGCAGATGACTCATTGTGGTACCTCACTTTGTGATCATGTGAGTTAATACTCCTTAATAAACTCCACTTTGTGTAAATATCTATCCTATTAATTCTGTCTCTCTAGAGAACCCTGACTAATACAGCAACCAAGAATAGTATATTCAGGAAAATGTTTTTTTCAGAAATGAAGGAGAAATAAAGACATTCCCAAACAAAATCTAAGGAAGTACATCACCACAAGACCTACCTTAGAAGGATACTAAGGAGAGTTATTTGAGCTGAAGTGAAAGAATACCAGTTAACAATGTGAGAATATATGGCAGTATAAAACACCCTGATAAAGGTAAATATATAGTCAAATTCTGAATACTATAAGACTGCAAGAGTGGCATATAAATCACTTTTCACTCTCGTACAAAATGTAAAAGATAAAATTATTAAAATAGCTATAGCCACAATAATTTGTTAGTGAATACCCAACATGATAAGATGCTGTGATATCAACAGTATAAAATATGATGGAGGGGAATAAAAGTGTACAGTTTCTGCAAGCAATTGATGTGAAGATATTACTAGCTAAAAGAGACTGTTATATAACTATAAGATATTTCATGTGAGCCCATGGTAAACACAAAGAGAAAACCTCTAGTAGATATACAAAAGATAAAGGGAAAGGCACTAAAGCAAATTTACTTTCAAAAAACTCAATAAATCACCAAAAATACGTAAAATGAAAAAAAGGAAAAAAGAATCCAAAAAAATAGTCAAAACACATTTAGAAAGAAAATAACTGTCTTTATAAATAATTACCTTAAATGTAATTGGATTCTTTTCTCCAATCAAAAGACAAAGAATGAATGAATGGATATTTTTTAGGTGGGGTTGGTGGAGCAAGAGGGCTGAATAGAGGCCTCCAGTGACAATTCACTCTGCAGGAACATTGAACTGAAAAACTATCCACACAAAAAAACACCTTTATAAAAACCAAAACTCAGGTAAGTAATTACAGTACCTGGTTTTAATATCATATTAAGAAAAGAGGGTAGAAGAGGGCACTTGCATCTCATACAACACCCCTCCCTCATGCCCAAGTAGTGGCAGCATGCACAGAGAGATAATCTGTGCACTTGCAGGAGGGAAAACACAGTGATTTGGAGACTTTGAATTCGAACTTGGTGCTGCATTGTCAAAGCGGAAAGCAATACAAAGTAGAATTCAGCTGGATCCCATGGAGGCAACATTTAGAATAGCCCTAGCACGAGGCAAATTGTACATACCAGTGGTCAGAAACTGAGGGCTAGCAAAGTGCACCACTACAGGCTAAAGTGCTCTGGGGTTAAATGAACTTAAAAGGCAGTCCAAGCCACAAGGGCTACAATTCCTGGTCAAGTCCTGGTGCTGTGCTGGGTTCAGAGCCAGTGGACTTATGGTGTGCACGACCCAGTGAGACACCAGCTGGGGTGATCAAGGATGAGTTGCATCACCCCTCCGCCAACTCTAGGTAACACAGCCCACAGCTCTGGGAGATACTCCTGCCTTCTGCTTGAGAATAGATGAGTGAGTAAAGAGGACATTGTCTTGTAATTTGCCTACCACATCAACCACAGTAAAATAGGGCATCTGGAAGAGTCCAGAGACCCCCATTCTAGGTTCTAGCTCTCAGGTGATATTTATAGACATACTCTGGGCCAGAAGTGGCCCTGTTGCCTTGAAGAGAAGGACAAAATACTGGCAGCATCCATCACCTGCTGACTAAAGAGCCTTTGGGCCTTGAATAAGCAGAAGTGGTAGCCAGGCCTTACTTTCCATGGGCCATGTGTGACACTCAGAACTATCCTGACTTCAGGTGTGATCCAACACATTCCCAGGTGTGATAGCTATGGGAAGAGACAACTTCTGCTTGAGGAAAGGAGAGGGAAGAGTAAAAACGACTTTCTCTTGCAGCTTAGCCACAGTAGGGGAGAGCAACAAGTGGGCTTCTAGGGTACACAATTCGAGGCCTGGGCCCCTAAATAGAAATTCTGGACCTGCCCTGGGCCAGAGCAAGTACACTGCCCTCATAGGAGAGACCCAGGCCTGGCAGTACTCACTGCAAGCTGACTGAAGAGCCCTCAGGCCTTGAGTAACTACCAGCAGTAGCCAGACAGTATTCACTGCAGGCACAGGGCAGTGGTGGCTATGGAAAGGAAAAGTGGGAAAGACTTTGTGTGGTGGCTTGGGTGTCAGCTCAGCCACAAAAGAATACAGCACCATGTAGATTCTTAAGATTTCCAACTCCAGGCTGTGGCTTCTGGATGGCATCTTCAGAACGACCTGAAGCTGGAGGAAACTTGCTGATCTGAAGAAAAGAATGGAAGTCTGGCTAAAGTTACCACCTAATGATTGTAGAGCCCTTGTACCTTGAGTGGACATAGGCAGTAGCCAGGCACTGATCACTGTGGGCTTTGGGCAAGACCCATTGATGTGCTAGATTTGGCTCTAACCCAACACAATCCTAGTGTTGGTAACTACAAGGGTGTCTGTGCCACCTCTCCCAGCTCCAGGCACCTCAGCACAAAGAGAGATGGTGTTTGTTCGGGGCAACGTAAGGAAAGAGAACAAGAGTCTCTGCCTGGTAATCAAGGGAATTCTCCCAGATCTTACCCAAGACAACCAAAATGGTACACATATGAGAATGGAAAAGCCACAGTGTTATTAGGCTTGGGGTATCCACTAATGCAGATATGGCTGGAGTGACCAAAGACTTAGATCAAAACACACAAGCACCTTTGAGTATTTGGAAAGCCTTCCAAAGAAGGACAGGTGCAAACAAGACCAGACTGTGAAGACTACAATAAATACCTAACTCTTCAATGCCCTGACACCAACAAACATTCACAAGCATGAAGACTATCTAGGAAAACATGACCTTACCAGACAAACTGAGTCACCAATGACCAGCAGTTCTGGGGAGACAGAGATATGTGATCTTTCAGACAAAATTCAAAATATCTGTTTTGAGGAAGTTCAATGTAATCACAGATACGAAAGAAATAATTCAGAATCTTATAAGATAAATGTAACAAAGGGATTGAAATAAAAAGAATCAAGCAGAAATTCTACAGTTGAAAAACGCAATTAATATACTGAAGACAGTAACAGGGTCTCTAATAGCAGAAGAAAGAATCAGTGAGCTTGAAGACAAGCTATATGAAAGTACACAATCAGAAGAGACTAAATAAAAAATAATAAAAAAGAATGAAGCACACATACAAGATCCAGAAAACAGCCTCAAAAGGATGAATCTAAGACATACTGGCCTTAAAGACAAAATAGAAAGAGAGAGATCAGGATAGAAAGTTTATTCAGAAGGGATGATAACAGAATATTTTCTAAATTTAGAGAAAAATATTAATATTCAAGTACAAGAAAGTCATAGAACACCAAGCTGCTTTAATCCGAAGACTACCTTAAAACATTTAACCTTCAAACTCTCAAAGGTAAAGAATAAATAAAGGATTATAAAAGCAGCAAGAGAAAAGAAACCTGTAAAGAAAAGAAACAATGACACTACAACATGTCTGGTAGCAGACTTAGTGGAAACTTTACCAGCTAGGAGAGAGTGGTGTGACAAATTTGAGCTACTGAATGAAAAGGAAACTTTTCTCCTAGAATAGTATATCCAGTGAAAATAAACATCAAACGTGAAGGAGAAATACTTTTCCAAACAAACAAAAGCTGAAGCATCTCAGAAACACCAGGCCTGTCCCACAAGGAATGCCAAAGGGAGTTCTTTAATAACTTTGAGAAAAAAAATTGTTAATGAGCAATAAGAACTCATCTGCAAGTACAAATCTCACCGACAACAGTAGGTACAAAGAAAAACACAGAATACTATGACACTGTAACTGTGGTGTGTAAACCACCCATATGTTGAGTAGAAATATAAAAATATGAACCAATGAAAAATAATAACTACAACAACTATTCAGGACATAGACACTAAAAAAAAGCAGGGACCATAGTTAAAGTGTAGAGATTTCATTAGTTTTCTCTTTGTTTATCTGTTAGTTTACTTGTTTATGCAATCAATGTTAAGTTATAATCAGTTTAAATAATAGCTTATAAAATATTATTTGTAAGCTTTGTGGTAACCTCAAATAAAAAATATACAACGGATACAATAAAAATTAAAATCAAGACATTAAAGCATATCATCAGAGAAAATCACCATCAAAAAAGAAAAAAAGGAAAAGACAGAAAAGAGGAAAAAGGAAGAAAAGACCATAACCCAACCAGAAAACAAACAACAAGATGGAAAGAGTAAGTCCTAACTTATCAATAATAACATTGAACATAAATGGAATAAACTCTCCAATTAAAACACACAGACTAGGAGGCAGAACAAGATGGTGGAATAGAAGCTTACATCATTGGTCTTGCATGCTGGAACCCCAAATTTTAACAAATATCTACATACAGAAAAACATTGTCACAAGAACCAAAAATCAAGTGATCAATCACAGTATTTGATTTTAACTTCATATTGCTGAAAGAGGCATTCAAGAGTGAAGGAAAGACAGTCTTTTAACTTTTATTTTAAGTTCAGGGATACGTGTGCAGGTTTGTTATATAGGTAAATGTGTCATGGGCGTTTGTTGTGCAGATTATATTATCATCCAAGTATTAAGTCTAGTATGTCTAGTATCCTTAAGTTATTTTTCCTAATTCTCTCCCTCCTCCCACACTTCACCCTCTGAGAGGCCACAGTGTGTGTTGCTCCCCTCTATGTGTCCATGTGTTCTCATCATTTAGCTCCCACTACAAGTGAGAACATGCGGTATTTGGTTTTCTGTTTCTGTGTTAGTTTGCTAAGTATAATGGCCTCCAGCTCCATCCAAGTTCCACAAAGGACATAATCTCCAGGTCCATCCAAGTTCCACGAAAGACATAATATTATAATCTTATTTTTTTATGGCTGCAGAGTATTCCATGGTGCATATGTATCACAGATTTTTTTTTTTTTTTTTTTTTTTTGACAGAGTCTCGCTCTCTTACCCAGGCTAGAGTGCAGTGGTGCCATCTCGGCTCACTACAACTTCCGACTCTTGGGTTTAAGTGATTCTCCTGCCTCAGCCTCCTGAGTTGATGGGTAGATGGGACTACAGGCACCCACCACCACACCAGGCTAATTTTTCTATTTTTAATAGAGACGGAGTTTCACCATGTTGGCCAGGCTGATCTCGAACTCCTGACCTCAAGTGATCCACCCACCTCAGCCTTCCAAAGTACTGGGATTACAGGTGTAAGCCACTGTGCCCAGTCCCATATATTTTTAAATCCAGTCTACATTGATGGATATTTAGGTTGATTTCATACCTTTGATATTGTGAATAGTGCTTCAATAAACATACATATGCATGTGTCTATATGATGGAACAATTTCTATTTTGGGGTGTATATACCTTATAATGGAATTGCTGGGTTGAGTAGTATTTCTGTTTTTAGGGGAAAGACAATCTTAAATAGCCAATATAACCGTTCCCATATCCCTGAGCAGTGGCTGGTGTGACCTGAAGAGAGAATCTCTGCACTTGGCAGAGGGAGAGCACAATGACTGGGGCATTCTACAGTGAACTCATTACTGCCCTGTCACAGCAGAGAATAAAGCCATGCTGGGCTCAGGCAGCTTCTGTGCACAGAGGGAGAATTTATAGAACCCAACTTCTACAATTTTGGGTTCAACTTACTCTTGCTTTTCTAGTTCTTTAAGATGTATTGTTAGATTGTTTATTTAAAATGTTTCTCCTTTTTTGATGTAGATCTCATTCTTTTACAGCTGAAAAGTGCTCTACTGTACAACAACATGGATGAAACTGAATGTCATTATGTTAAGTGAAAGAAGCCTGGCACAGAAAGTCAAATATTACATGTATTTACTTATTTGTGAGATCTAAAAATTGAAACAATTGAACTGGAGATAAAGAGTGAAAAGGTGGTTACCTAAGGCAGGGAAGTGCAGCATGGTGGGGGCAGGTGTTGGTGAGAGGTTGAGATGGTTAGTGAGTATAAAAAAAATAGTTAGAAATAATAAAGAAGACCTAAAATTTGATATCACAACAGAGTGACAATAGTCAATAATAATTTAATTGTACATTTTACAATAACTAAGAGAGTATATTTGGATTGTTTGTAACATAAAGGATAAATGCTTCAGGGGATGGACATGCAATTTTCTATGATGTGATTATTATGGATCATTGCCTGTAAAAATATATCATGTACCTCATAGATATGTACACCTACTATAAACCCACAGAAAGTGAAAATGAAAAAATTAAAAACTACATAGACTGGGTGAATGGATGAAAAACAAACTAGACCTAATGATATGTTGCCTATAGGAAACACTCTTAACCAATAAAGACACATATAATCTGAAAATAAAGGGATAGAAAAAGATATTCTGTGCAAATGGAAACCAAAAGACAGCAGGAGTAGCTATATTTATATCAGACAAAATAGATTTCAAGACAAAAGTTATAACAAAGACAAAAGTCATTATATAATGATAAAGGAGTCAATTTAACAAGAGGATATAACAATTGTAGATATATATATTCACCCAACACTGGAGTAGCCAGATTTATTAGATAAATATTATTAAAGATAAAGTGAAAGATATACCTAAATACAATAATAGCTGGAGATTTCAACACCCTGCTCTCAGCATTAGAAAGATGATGCAGAGAGAAAATCAAAAACAAAAAAATCAAACTTAATTTATACAATAGACCAAATGGACCTAATAGATATATACAGAACATTTCAATCAACAGCTGCAGAACACACATTTTTCTCTTCAGCACATGGATTATTCTCAAGAATAGACCATATGTTAGGTAACAATACAAGAATTTAAAATGTTTTAAATAGTAAAATTTTATCCAGCATCTTCCCTGACCACAATAAAATAAAACTAAAAATCAATAACGATAATAATTTTGGAAACTATAAGAACACATGGAAATTAAATCATATGCTCCTGAATGACTAGTGGGTCAATAAGGAAATTAAGAAGAAAATAGAGTAATTTATTGAAACAAATGAAAATGAAAAATATTGTACCAAAACCTATTAAATACAGTGAAAGCAGTACTAACAGGAAGGTTGATGGCTAAACGTGCCTACAAAAAGTAGAAAAACTCTAAACAAATAACCTTAAGATGCATCTTAAAGGACTAGAAAAGTAAGAGCAAAACAAATCCCAAATTAGCAGAAGAAAGTTAACCATAAATATCAGAGCAGATATAAATAAATGTTTAAATTTTAAAATTTTAATAATGAAGAAAAACAAAAAAGACCAATGAAACAAAGAGTTGGTTTGCCTAAAACATATATGAAATAAACAAATATTTATTACAGCTAACTGAGAGAATGGAAGACTCAAATAAATTAGAGTTAGAAAACAAGACACCACAACTGATACTGCAAAAACTTGAAAGATCATTAGAGGCTACTATGAGCAACTATATGTCAATAAACTGGAAAATCTAGAGGAAATAGATAAATTGCTAGACACATACAACATACAACTGCCAAGACTGAACCATGAAGAAATAACAATGAACAGACCCATAGCAAGTAATGAGATCAAAGCCATAGCAAAAAGACTGCTAACATATAACGGCTCAGGACACAATGGCTTCACTGCCAAATTTTATCAAATGTTTAAATAAAATAAATACCAATCTCACTTAAACTATTCCAAAAAATAGAGGAGAGAGAACACTTCCAAACTTATCATTCAAGGCCAGTATTATCTCGATAGCCAATCCTGAGGAAGACACATTAAAAAAAAAAAAAAGAAAAGAAAAGAAAGAAAGAAAAGGAAAGAAAAGAAAGAAAAGAAAAGAGAAAAGAAAAAGAAAACTACAGGCCAATATCTCTGATGAATACTGATGCAAAAGTCCTCAACAAAATGCTAACAATCCAAATTCAACAACATAACAAAAAAATCATTCATCACAACCAAGGGGGATTTATCTCAGGGATGCAAAGATGGCTCAACATATGCAAATCAATGTGTACACTGTATCAACAGAATGAAGGACAAAGCCATGTGACCATTTAAATTGATGCTGAAAAAGCATTTGATAAAATTCAACATCTCTTCATGATAGAAACCCTCAAAACAATGGATATAGATAAAACATATCTCAACACAGTAAAAGCCATATACAAAAAAACCCACAGCTAGTATTGTACTGAGTAAGGAAAAACCGAAAGCCTGTCCTCTAAGATCTGAAGACAACAATTCCCACTTTCACCACTATTATTCAACATAGTACTGGAAGACCTAGCTAGAGCAATCAGACAAGAGAAAGAAATAAAGAGCATCCAAATTGGAAGGGAGAAGTCAAATTATCTTGGTGAGTTAGGCACAGAATGATAAACTTTACATGTTCTCACATATTTGTAGTAGCTAAAAATTAAAACTCTTGAACTCATAAAGATAGAGAACAAAATGATGGTTATCAGAGCCTGAGAAGGATAGTGGGGTGAAAGGGGGAAGTAATGAAACTAATAATGTTTAATGGGTACAATAATATCATCACAATAAATATGGTCTTATGTGTGAGCGCAGTAGAATGACTAGAGTACAAAAATAATGTATTGTACATTTTAAAATAACTGAAAGTGTATAATCGGATTCTTTATAACACAAAAAGGATAAATATTTGAGGTGATTGATACTCCATTTACCCTGATGTGGTTATTACCCAGAGCATGCCTGTATTAAAGTATCTCATGTACCCCATAAATCTATGTACCCACAATTTTTTAAACTAAAAAATATGGACCAAGGTTATGTTACTTAGAACAGAGTCGCTGTAGCCTTAATGAAACACACAGGCCTGAAAGTTAAATAATCAAAATGGTAGTCTAAGAGATTTTTAGCCAAAAGAGTGCATGAGTGGCTATACCTATATTATGGAGAACAAACTTTCAGTTGAATTTTGTCATAAGAGACAAGGAACATCAGAATATAATGATAAAGGAGTCAATTCATGAAAAGGGTATAACAGTTATAAATGTATATTCATGCAACATTGAAACACCTAATTATATAAACCAAATATTAATAGAACTGAAGAAAACGGCAAAAACACAATATAGTAGGGGACCTCAATATTCCACTTCTGAAAATGAATAGATCATCCAGACAGAAAAGTCAATAAGCAAATGGTGAACTTGAACTACACTTTAGATAAAATAACAAACACATTCAAAAGCTAGCAGAAGGCAAGAAATAACTAAGATCAGAGCATAACGGAAGGAGATAGAGACACAAAAAACCCTCCAAAAAATCAATGAATCCAGGAGCTGGTTTTTTGAAAAGATCAACAAAATTGATAGACCGCTAGCAAGACTAATAGAGAAGAAAAGAGAGAAGAATCAAATAGACACAGTAAACAATGATAAAGGGAATATCACCACCGACCCCACAGAAATACAAACTACCATCAGAGAATACTATAAACACCTCTACGCAAATAAACTAGAAAATCTAGAAGAAATGGATAATTTCCTGAACACTTACACTCTCCCAAGACTAAACCAGGAAGAAGCTGAATTCCTGAATAGACCAAGAGCAGGCTCTGACATTGAGGCAATAATTAATAGACTACCAATGAAAAAAAGTCCAGGACTAGACAGATTCACAGCTGAATTCCACCAGAGGTATAAGGAGGAGCTGGTACCATTCCTTCTGAAACTATTCCAATCAATAGAAAAAGAGGGAATCCTCCCTAACTCATTTTATGAGGCCAACATCATCCTGATACCAAAGCCTGGCAGAGACATAACAAAAAAAGAGAATTTTAGACCTATAAGCCTGATGAACATCGATGCAAAAATCCTCAATAAAATACTGGCAAATCAGATCCAGCAGCACATCAAAAAGCTTATCCACCATGATCAAGTGGGCTTCATCTCTGGGATGCAAGGCTGGTTCAACATTCGCAAATCAATAAACATAATCCAGCATATAAACAGAACCAAAGACAAAAACCACATGATTATCTCAATAGATGCAGAAAAGGCCTTTGACAAAATTGAACAGCCCTTCATGCTAAAAACTATCAATAAATTCGGTATTGATGGAACGTATCTCAAAATAAGAGCTATTTATGACAAACACACAGACAATATCATACTGAATGGGCAAAAACTGGAAAAATCCTCTTTGAAAACTGGCACAAGACAGGGATGCCCTCTCTCACCACTCCCATTCAACATAGTGTTGGAAGTTCTGGCTAGGGCAATCAGGCAAGAGAAAGAAATCAAGGGTATTCAGTTAGGAAAAGAAGAAGTCAAATTGTCCCTCTTTGCAGATGACATGATTGTATATTTAGAAAACCCCATTGTCTCAGCCCAAAATCTCCTTAAGCTGATGAGCAACTTCAGCAAAGTCTCAGGATACAAAATGAAAGTGCAAAAATCACAGGCATTCTTATACACCAGTAACAGACAGAGAGCCAAATCATGAATGAACTTCCATTCACAATTGCTTCAAAGAGAATAAAATACCTAGGAATCCAACTTACAAGGGATGTAAAGGACCTCTTCAAGGAGAACTACAAACCACTGCTCAGTGAAATAAAAGAGGACACAAACAAATGGAAGAACATACCATGCTCATGGATGGGAAGAATCCATTTAGTGAAAATGGCCATACTGCCCAAGGTAATTTATAGATTCAATGCCATCCCCATCAAGCTACCAATGAGTTTCTTCACAGAATTGGAAAAAACTGCTTTAAAGTTCATATGGAACCAAAAAAGAGCCCGCATTGCCAAGACAATCCTAAGTCAAAAGAAAAAAGCTGGAGGCATCATGCTACCTGAATTCAAACTATACTACAAGGCTACAGTAACCAAAACAGCATGGTACTGGTACCAAAACAGAGATATAGACCAATGGAACAGAACAGAGTCCTCAGAAATAATACCACACATCTACAGCCATCTGATCTTTGACAAACCTGAGAGAAACAAGAAATGGGGAAAGGATTCCCTATTTAATAAATGGTGCTGGGAAAATTGGTTAGCCATAAGTAGGAAGCTGAAACTGGATCCTTTCCTTACTCCTTATATGAAAATGAATTCAAGATGGATAAGAGACATAAATGTTAGACCTAATACCATAAAAACCCTAGAAGAAAACCTAGGTAATACCATTCAGGACATAGGCATGGGCAAGGACTTCATGTCTAAAGCACCAAAAGCAATGGCAACAAAAGCTAAAATTGACAAATGGGATCTCATTAAACAAAAGAGCTTCTGCACAGCAAAAGAAACTACCATCAGAGTGAACAGGCAACCTACAGAATGGGAGAAAATTTTTGCAATCTACTCATCTGACAAAGGGCTAATATCCAGAACCTACAAAGAACTCCAACAAATTTACAAGAAAAAAACAAACAACCCCATCAAAAAGTGGGCAAAGGATATGAACAGACATTTCTCAAAAGAAGACATTCATACAGCCAGCAGACACATGAAAAAATGCTCATCATCACTGGCCATCAGAGAAATGCAAATCAAAACCACAATGAGATACCATCTCATTCCAGTTAGAATGGCGATCATTAAAAAGTCAGGAAACAACAGGTGCTGGAGAGGATGTGGAGAAATAGGAACACTTTTACACTGTTGGTGGGATTGTAAACTAGTTCAACCATTATGGAAAACAGTATGGCGATTCCTCAAGGATCTAGAACTAGAAGTACCATATGACCCAGCCATCCCATTACTGGGTGTATACCCAAAGGATTATAAATCATGCTGCTATAAAGACACATGCACTCGTATGTTTATTGCGGCACTATTCGCAATAGCAAAGACTTGGAATCAATCCAAATGTCCATCAGTGACAGACTGGATTAAGAAAATGTGGTACATATACACCATGGAATACTATGCAGCCATCAAAAAGGATGAGTTTGTGTCCTTTGTAGGGACATGGATGCAGCTGGGAACCATCATTCTCAGCAAACTATCACAAGAATAGAAAACCAAATACCGCATGTTCTCACTCGTAGGTGGGAACGGAACAATGAGATCGCTTGGACTTAGGAAGGGGAACATCATACACCGGGGCCTATGATGGGGAGGGGGGAGGGGGGAGGGGGGAGGGGGGAGGGATTGCATTGGGAGTTATACCTGATGTAAATGACGAGTTGATGGGTGCTGACGAGTTGATGGGTGCAGCACGCCAACATGGCACAGGTATGCATATGTAACAAACCTGCACATTATCCACATGTACCCTAGAACTTAAAGTATAATAAAAATAAAAATAAAAAAATAAAAATATATGGGCCTAACAATCATGTAAAGAACATTTCTTGAAACAGCAACAGTGTACACATTCCTCTCAAATTTACAAAGTTTGAAACTATATAATATATCTTTTACAAACACAATACTATAAACTAGAAATCAACAACAGAAGGAAGTTTGGAAAAATCACGAATATGAGGAAATCAAACAACATATTTCTTAACAACCAATAGGTCAAAGAGAAATCAAAAGGGAAATTTTAAAAATATGTTAAGAAAAACAGAAATGAAACTAAAATCTGCCAATGCTCAAGGAATGCAGCAAAGGCAGTTCTAAGAGAAAAAAATTAATAGGAATAAATGCCTATACTAAGAAAAAAGATACCTCAAATGAACAACCTAACTTTAGACCTTAATGAACTAGCAAAGGAAAACAAGCTAGTCCTCAAAATAGCAGAAGGAAGGAAATGGTGATGAATAAAGCAGAAATAAAATAAAGACAATAAAAAAGATCAACAAAACTGAGTTGATATTTTAAATAGATAAAATCAGCAAACTCTTAGCTAGACTAACAGAAAAGAGAAAGACCTCAAATAAATAATATTGAAAATGAAAGAAAAGGCATTGCAATTGATACTACAGAATTACTATTGTTAGTAATATGCTATTATTAACAATACTACACCAATATATTAAATTGCCTCCACAAAATTGATAAATTCCTAAAAACTTACACCTACCAACACTGAATCATAAAGAAGCAGAAAATTTAAACAGACCAGTAACAAGGAAGGAGCTTAAAGATGTACAAAATCGTGCCACAAAAGAAAATTTTAGGACATGGTTTCACAGGTAAATCCTACAAAGCTTTTAGGAAAATACAAATGCCTATTTTAAAACACTTCCAAAACATAAAAAGGGAACACTTACAAGCTCACTTTACAAGTCTACCATACTAAATCCAAATAAGGTTGTTCCAAAAAATGAAAATTACAGACCAATATCTCTGATGAGTAGATACAAAAGTTTTCAACAAAATGCTAGCAAACTGAATTCAACAGCATATGGAAAGAATCATACACCATGATCAAGTGGAATTTGTCCTTGAGATGAAAGTGTGGTTCTACATACAAAAATTGATGAGTGTGATATACCAATTAACAGAATGAAGACTACAAATCAAATAATCCTCTCAAGAGTTGCAGAAAAAGCATTTGAAAAAAGTCAACATTCTGTCACAATAAAACACCAAAAAATTTAGATGTAGAGGGAGTGTATCTAAACACGATAAAAGCCTTGTGTGACAAGACCACAGCAAACATCATACTAAACAATAAAAAGCTAAAACGTTTTCCCCTTAAGACCAGGAAAAAGATAAGAATGCCCATTTTTCATTTCTTTTGCCCATGAACAGTAGGCACAAAAGAAGACATGCATGCAACCAACAATTATATGAAAAAAAAGGCCCGACATCACTGATCATTAGAGAAACACAAATAAAAACCACAATGAGACACTATCTCACATCAATCAGAATTGCTATTATTAAAAGTCAAGGACAGGCAGTGATACACACCTGTAATCCCAGCAATTTGAGAGGCTGAGGCGGGCAGATCACCAGGTCAGGAGTTTGAGACCAGCCTGGCCAATATGGTGAAACCCCATCTCTACTGAAAAACACAAAAATTAACCAGATGTGGTGGCGTGTGCCTGTAGTCTCAGCTGAGGAGGAGAATTGCTGGAACTTCGGAGGCGGAGGTTGTAGTGAGCCGAGATTGTTCCACTGCACTCCAGTCTGGACGACCAAGTGAGACTCTGTCTCAAAAAAAAAAAAAAAAAAAAAAAGAAAAGAAAAAAAAAAAGTAAAAAAATAACAGATGCTAGTGAGGTTGTGCACAAAAGGGAATACTTACACACAGTTGGTGGGAGTGTAAATTAGTTCAGTCATTGTGGAAAACAGTGCGATGATTCCTCAAAGGCCTAAAGACAGAAATTCCATTCAACCAAGTAATTCCACTACTGGATATATACCCAAAGGAATATAAATCATTTTATTATAAGGACGTATGCACACGTATGTTCATTGCAGTACTATTCACAATAGCAAAGACATGAAATCAACTTAAACGCACATCAATGATAGACTGGATAAAGAAAATGTTGTACATACACACCATAAAATAGTATGCAGCCATATAAAAGAATGGGATTATGTCCTTTACATGGACATAGATAGAGCAGGAGGCCATTATTCTTAGCAAACTAACCTAGCAACAGAAAATCAAATAACATATGTTCTCATTTGTAAATGGGAGCTAAATGATGATAACACATGGACAAATAAAGGGGAACAACATTCACTGGAGACTTTCAGAGGGTGGAAAGTGAGAGGAGGGAGATAATCAGGAAAAATAACTAATGGATACTAAGCTTAATACCTGAGTAATAAAATAATCGGTACAATGAACTCCCATGACACAAGTTTACTTAGGTGACAAACCTATATTTGTACCCATGAGCTTAAAATAAAACTTAAAAAAAATAATGCCCACTCTTGTCACTTTTATTCAATATTGTACTGGAAGTCCTAGCCAGAGCAATTAGGCAAGATAAACAAATACAATTTATCCAAATAAAAAAAGTAAAATTGTCTGTGATTGCAGATGACATATACCTACACATAGAGAATTCTAAAGACTCCACCAAAAAACTGTTAGAACTAATAAACATATTCAGCAAAATTGCAACATAAAAAATCAACACACAAAAATCAGTTGCGTTTTCATATACTAACAATAAACTATCTGAAAAAGAAATTAAGAAAACAGTTACACTTAGAATAGCATAAAAAATGAAATACTAAGAAATAAATTGAGGTACGCTGAAAACTATAGGAAATTGATTAAAGAAATTAAAGAAGACACAAATAGAAAGATACCCTGTATTCCCTGGTCAGAAGACTTAGAAGTGTTCAAATGTCTGTATTTTGCAAAATGATCTACAAATTCAATCCAACGTTTATCAAAATTGTAGTGACTTTTTTCACAGGAATAAAAGTAGAATCCCAAAATTCATATGAAATTACAAAACATCCTAAATATCCATAGCAATCTTGAGAAAAACAAGGCTGGAGGCTTTACAGTTTCTGGTGTTAAACTATATTACAAAACTATAGTAATCAAGGCAGTATGATGCTAATATTAAAGAAAAAACACATAGACCAATATAATAGATTCGAGAGCCCCAAAATAAATTCACACATATATGGTCAACTGATATTTGACAAAGACACCAAGAATATTCAATAGGGAAAGGTTAGTCTCCTCAATAAATGATGCAGGAGAAACTGGGTATCCACAGGCAAAATAACAAAATTAGACCCTTGTCTTACACTATATACAATAATGAACTCAAACTGGATGAAAGACTTAAATATAAGACTTGAAACCATAAAACTACTGGAAGAAAACCAGAAAAATATCTCCTTGGCATTGGTCTTGACAATGATTTTTTTGAATATGAGACCAAAAGCCCATGCAAGAAAATAAATAAAAAAGTGGCCTGCACCAAACTAACAAGCTTCTGCACAGCAAAGAAAACAATCAACAACATGAAAAGGCAATCCACAGAATGGAAGAAAATAGTTTCAAACCATGTATCAGATAGGATTTAATATCCAAAATTTATAAGAAACCGTCACAACTCAAAGACAAAATAAAATAATAAGTAAATAAATTTATTAATTTGAATTGAATGAGCAAAGGGCTTGCATAAACATTTTTCCAAAGAGGATATACAAATGGCTAATAGCTATATAAAAAGGTGCACAGTGTCACTAATCATCATGGAAATGTGACTCAGAATCACAATGAGATATAACTTCACACCTATTAGGATGTCTATTATTAAAAAGACATGAAATAACGTGTCAGCAAGAGTGTGGAGAAAAGGAAATCCTTGGAAGCTGTTAGTGGGAATGTAAATTAGTGCAGCCACTATGGAAAACAGTGTGGAGTTTCCTCAAATAGTTAAAAGTAGAATACAATCCAGCAATTCTACTTCTGGGTATATATCCATAGAAAATGAGAAGCAATTTTATTTCTAGGTATATATCCACAGAAAATGAGATCAGTGTCTTGAAGAGATATTTGTATGTTCTTTGCAGCATTATTCACAATAGCCAACATACGGAAACAACTTGTCTGTCGATGCATGAATGACAAATAAAGAAAATGTGAGATAAAGATAAATTGACACATCATAGCTAGCTAGCTAACTAGCTAGCTAGCTAGACAGACAGACAGACAGACAGACAGACAGACAGACAGACAGATAGATAGATAGATAGATAGATAGATAGATAGATAGATAGATAGATAGATAAAATGGAATATTATTCAGCCCTACAAAGAAGGATATCCTGCCATTTGTGACACAGTGGATTCATCTGAAGGGCATTATGCTAAGTAAGTTAAGTCAGACATAGAAAGACAAATACTGTGTCATCTCACTTATATATGGAATCTAAAATAAAAAGTCCAATTCATAGAATCAGAGAATAGAATAATGATATCCAGGGACAGGGGCATGAGAGAAATGGAGAGATGTTGGTCAACGGGTACAAACTTTTATTTGTGAGATGAGTAAGTTCTGATATCTAACATATAGCATGGTGATTCAGTTAATACTTCAGTTTTGTTTACTTGAAATTTGTGAAGACAGTAGATTTTGTGTTCTCATCCCCAATACACACAAATCATAACTAACTGTGATGATTGATGTGTTAATTAATTTTATTGTGATTATCATTTCACAATGTATATGTATAGCAAATAACCATGTTGTACACCTTGCGTAAGTGCAATTTTTATTTGTTGGTTATAACCCAACAAACCTGGAAAAAATATAAATTTCAACTTCTACTGCTGTATGTAAAATGCATTAAAGCAAAGGCCAGAGATTGAAAGCTTGAATTTGTAGCATGACTCTTGGAACCGGGCTAACACACCTATATCTCCATCACTTTCTCCTGGCAGTAAATTGACATATGAGCATGGTACTAATACAGCCTTTGCATTCCAGCTCTTTGCTTGAAAAATATAGTGACAGTTATTTACATTACAAATATATTTATAGAACCCCTACTGTTTTCTAGGTACTGCACTAGACAACCAAGATGAAAGTCTTAGCCTTCATCAACTTTACATTCTGGTTGCAGATACCGACAATAAACAAATAAATGTAGAACCAAACTTTAAGTAGTAATATAAAATCAGTGTAAGTAGACAAAATAGCTAGTGCAAAGGCCTCTAAAGACACATGAGCTTCGTGGTATCAAAGAATATTTTTTTTAAAAAAACTACACTTTGTATATAGTGAATGAGAGAAAGAGTAGTATGAGATGAGACTGCAGATGTGGGCAAAGTTCAGGTTATATAAAGTCTTGATGGTGATTATAAAAGAGGTTAGGGCAAGAGGTGTTATTTCAAACAAATATATGGATATGTGAAAGACTACTCTGTGATTGAGATGTGGCAAAATGTTTGGTATGTCTGGAAGATACAGTAGAAAGTCAAAGGTAAGATAAGCATACTTCTTTTGTCCTTCTTAATGAAGAAGCCAAATGATCTGACCAGAAGATACATTTCCTGCTTAGCCCAGTGGTTCTATCAGGGAACGTATAATGGCATGGAGGGATCTTTAGAAAGCCACAGTTTAAAGGAAGCATCATGAGAAGGCTGAAAGCTAAGGTCCATTTGAAAACAAAGTTCATGGCACATGACTGTTTTGCTCAGGACCTCAGGGGTCCTAGGATTCAAAGATCCTGCTTTACAATAGTGACAACAGCAAACTCGGGAAAACTTGAGGATGATCCTGGCATCATAGAAGATCCTCAGGCACCATAAGAGCCCTACCAAGGCAGATTCCTGTGATAGCTGGGATGATATCAGCAGGCTTGCTAATAACGTCTAGTCAGGTTTGTTTTCCCAGAGACAAAATTGAGGGAATGGAAATCCTCCCCTCTACAATGTAACTAGGCCTTTGGTGGTAAAGCAATATCCCAAATATGTCTTCCACTGATATATGTATTTTCCTCCCTTGCAAAACTGCAAATTAAGGACTACATAATGCTCATCTTTAGGTCTCTCTTTTCACCTCACCCACTTTGCCAGGTCCAGTGCCAAGAGGATTATGCCAGGTGCTTTTCGTCTATAACCAGAAAAAATTAATCTGTTCCCTGAGATTTGCTTTGGGATACAGAGGTAGCTATACTCCTCCTCCACCCATATTGGTGTTGGGCCCACAATCCTAGTCTATAGGCTTAAGAAACACTTTTCTCTCATAAAGACTACTGGGAAAATGGGAATCCCAGGTCCTCTGTTCTTCATCCCCATCTAAGAAAAATGTCTCTGGAACCTTTGAAAGCTTGACAAAATCTCCTGTAGCTCTTCCAGTTGGGATAGAAAATTGAGTTAAGCCTTGGGAGTAGAGGTCGGAGGTGGGACCTAAGAGCAAAACAGCAGAAGCTTGTAGGCAGCAGCCTGAAGAAAAGCAGTTAAGAAAGGGTAAGAAGTGACTAGCCTGGAGTGGAGCAGCAGTTCCAATCAAGGTGGCTGGCTGAGGTGGTGAGAAGCAAAATGACCTTATGGTAAATGATATGAAAGTTGTTGGAACTTTAAAGGGAAGTGAACCTGCTAAAAAAATCAGTTGAGTCTATTGAAGTGATGTCTTCATTACCTCCTGACAACAATCCATGAAGTGGGTGAGGAAACTGGGTTTAGAGTATTCAGTAACTTGCATAAGACTATAAGCTGTGTGGCTCAGAAAATGGGGCTAGGATTTGAACTAAGGCCTATCTGACTACAAAGCACTGTTTCACTGCTCCATTGCAATTGACTGCAATATCCAAAACTAAATCTAAAAAAATCTAGGAATGTAGCAGAGATGTATATGCTAATGTGGAAGGTGAACATTGTCCTGGAGACTGAATTGGCAGCCTGACTTGAAGTGTTTTATGGGAAATCTCCACTAAGCCTCATGCTCTCTTAAATAACAAGGGTTCTTCCAATGCTTAGTCTCCAGAGTTTTCTTGACTATTGCAGGGATCTAATTGCTAGCCATCAGTTTGGAGCCCAGCTAAAAATCCAGACATCTTTGTGGGGGCAGGGAAAGCCTTGGCTCCCTCAATTATGAAAATAACTCTGTTAAGGATGGGTTTTGAGGCAGGAGTGTTGCAAGCCTCTGTCTGAGTCTGTGTCCAGCTAAGAATTATCTTGTTACTTGCCAGAAGGCAAGAAAACAACTTTTCACTATCTATTTTCTCCTACTGGAATATAAGCCCAACAGAACAGGAAAGTATCTGCCTTATTTAGTGTTCTGTTTCTAGTGTCCAGAGCACTGCCTGGCAGAAAATAGTAATACTTATTGAATACATATTATAGTAAATATTTATCAAATAAATTAATAGATTCAGATTAGAGCAGAGCAAAGAATGGGTTGTCTGCCTCTGGAATCAGATCCCTGGGGAGTAGGGTGGGTCTGTGTGGCATTAAGGGCATTCAGGGCATACATGGTAAGTTGGGTCAGGAGAACTTACTTTAGAAAACACTAACAAAATTCCAAAAGGGAGTTGATTACCAAATTTGATAATGTAGCTCTCTTTTCTTCTGGCCAAGCCCACATCAAGGGAGTAGCTCTAGACCCAGAACATGAAGAGAGACACAAACTGAGGTCTGTACAGAGGAAAGTGAGTAGCCTGGTATATTAGTGTGCAGGATCCCATTAGCAAAATACCACAAAATGAGTGCCTTAAACAATAGAAATTTATTTTCTCACAATTCAAGAGGCTAGCCATCTGTGATCAAGGTGCCAGGAGCTTTAGTTTCTGAAGAAGAATCTCTTGCTGGCTTGTAGATTGCCGCCTTCTCATAATGTCCTCCCATGACCTTTCTTCATTATGTGAACAAGGGAGTATTGGGGAGCAAGCTCTGTGGTGTCTCTTCTTATAAGGAAACTAATCTGATCAGATAAGGCCCCCCCCCCTTTATTACTTCATTTAACCTTATGTACTTCCTTACTTCAAATATAGGTGCACTTGGGTTGGGGCTTCAACATATGAGTTTGAGGGGCAAACACAAATATTCAGTTTAAAACAGAAAGGACTTGGAAAAGATTCCAATGAGGAACAGTTGGATGTCCTGGGGCTGTTTAGTCTGGAAAAGGGAAGAATCAGCAGGACTGGGTCTCAGACATCAGATTGCCCAAAGACGATAATAGCAGAGGGAGCAAATGTTTTCAGTTTGTCCTTAGGGGAAGACTTCAGAAGGAAATAAACACATCGTTATTGGGGACAGGAAGGCTGGTTCTGACATCATTTGGGAGGGATGGAGTATAAGCCTGACTTGAGTGAGTAGCCTAAAATATTACTTCCCATTCACAAATTCTGGAATAACTGTTATGAGAATACCTCCAAACCCTATTTCAACTGCAAGAAAATTACTGCATCCCTCCTGTATGCTACCTCTTCACTCATTCCTTCCCACCAGAGTCTCAGCCAAGCCAGGCCTGGCTTGGATTAGTCAGGGGGTGAAAGAGCTGCTCAATAAATTTTCTGAGTTCTAAAGAAATTTAGCACCAAAGACCAGAAAAATACATTCAGGTCTTCCTTATTGTCTCTTCCTATTATGCTAAGTCTTAGTGAGAAAACGTGGGTACCACAGCTATGTGGAGGCTATAGCAAAAGTAGTTAAGCATGTCAGCTGAGTGACATAGGAAAGAGGCAAAATGAAGCCTGGGGTTTTACAGGTTTTCTTTCCAGGGCCGGATTAAGCAACTATGCCTTACCTCTGTTCAGAAAGTTGGCAGTGCTGGGTAGCAGTAGGAATGGGGCATGGAAGAGAAGACTGATTTAGTAATACTTATTGGACCCAGAAATGCCTTGGACCAGATCTGAAATAGGGAATGGCACTCTATGGCAAAGGTTAAAGCATCTCAACAGTGTGAGAGAGGACTTTTCTTTATATGCTAGATTTCTTCCTTAAGAATTGTGATTCTGAAATGTGAGTGGACATAAACATTCCCTACAGTGTTTGTTAAAATGCAGATTCCAAGTCCCCTTCTACAACAATTGAATCTATATTTGCGAGGATGTGCCTTTGGCATCAACATTTTAACAAGCTTCTTCAGTGATTTATAACACACTCAAGTTGGAATATCACGGACTAATGAAGTCAAAATGTAAACAATTTTTGAAAAATAAAGTGCAGATACAGCTTATACTGAGTTTCATAGAAAACTTTTTATAAGACCACCAATAGAAAGATATCCCTGCACATGGCTTATAAATACCTCAGTGGTATCTGCTGATATTGCTGTTCTTCATAATTCATATTTTAAATTAACAAATACAAATTGTATGTATTTATCATGTACATATTTTTTGAAGTACGTATATATTGTGAAATGAATAAATCAGTTTAATAAACATGTGCTTTACCTCACATTTATCATTTTTTGGTAAGAACATTTAAAATCTACTCTCAGCAATTTTTAAGAATACTATACATGGTTATTAATTGTAGTCACCACGTTGTAAGACAGAGCTCTTGAACTTATTACTCCTAGTTAACTGAATTTTTAAATCTTTTCACCAACATCTCAACTCCCCTACTCATGTCCTCTGGTAAACAATGTTCTACTCTGCTTGTATGCATTCAGTTTATTAGATTCTACATATAAGTGAGATCATATGGTATTCATCTTTCTGAGCATGGCTTATTTCACTTAACACAATGTTCTTCAGGTTCATCCATGTTGTCACAAACGACAGGATTTTATCCTTTTAAAAGGCTTAATAGTATTCCATTCTGTATGTACACAACATTTTCTTTATCCATTAATCCTTTAATGGACACATAGTTTGTTGATTTTATATCTTAGATATTATAAATAATGGTGCAATAAACATGGTAGTGCAGGTATCATTTTGACATACTGATCTTATTTTCTTTGGATACATACCTAGTAGTGGGATTGCTGGATTGTATGGAAGCCTTAGTTTTGGTTTTTTGAGGAACTTCCAAACTGTTCTCCATAGTGGCAGTACTAATTTACTCTCCCACCAAAAGTGTTTGAGGGTTTCCTTTTCTCCACATCCTAGTCAGAATTTGTTACTGCCTGTCCCACTAGTTTCCCAAATTCATTTATTAGTTCTAATTGTGTGTGTGTGTGTGTGTGTGTGTGTGTGTGTGTGTGTGTGTGTAATCTGTAAGGTTTCCTACATATCATCTGCAAACAAGGACTGCATGAAGACTGCCCCCTTTCCAATTTGGATACCTTTTATTTATTTCTCTGGCCTAATTACTTTGGCTAAGACTTACCTTACTATGCTGAATAAAAGTGGTAAAAGTGACCATCCTTGTTTTCTTCCAGATTTTAGAGAAAAAGATTTTAAAAATCACCATTAAGTATGATGTTAGCTGTAAATTTGTTATATGTGGCCTATATTGTGTTGAGGTGCATTTCTTTTATACCTAATTTTTTAAGCAGTTTTTTTAATCATAAAGAGATATTCAAATTTATTAATTTTTTGCACTCATTTAAATAATCATGCAGTTTTTGTTTTGATTGTTGTTAAAACAATGTATCACACTTATTGATTTTTGTATGTTGAACCATATTTTCAAGAAACCAACTCTTCATTTTGTTGAACTTCTATCTTGTTCATCAGTCTCTATTTTGTTTATTTATGCTCTGTTCCTTATTATTTCCTATCTTCTACTATTTTTGGCCTCAGTATGTTCTAGTTTTTCTAATTTTTTGAGGTGCAATGTTAGATTGTTTATTTGCAATATTTCTAATTTTTTAATGTATGTGATTATTTCTATGAACTTTCTTCTTAGTATTGCTTTTGCTTTATCCCATACATCTTGGTATGTTGTTCTTCATTTCCATTCATCTCAAAATTTTTTAAAATTTACTTTTAATTTCTTTATTGATCCATGTGTTATTCATGGGTATGATATTTATTTTACATATACATACATAATTCCCAAAGCTCTTCCTGTTATTCATGATTAGTTTTATTTCATTATGGTAAGAAAAGATACTTGATATAATTTTGATTTTTGGCCTAACATGTGATCTATTCTAAAGAAGTTTTATGTGTTGATAATAAGAACGTGTATTCTGCAGCTATTGGGTAGTTTTGCAAATGTTTATTAGATTCATTTGATCTAGGGTGCAGTGTTAATCTGATGTTTCTTTGTTGATTTTCTGTCTGAATAATCTGTCCATTTCTGAAAGTGGGGTGTTTAAGTTTCCTCCTATTATTGTATTGTAGTCTATCTTGCCTTTTAGGTGTAATATAACTTGTTTATACATTTTTGTGCTCTGGTGTTGGGTTCATATATGTTTACAATTGTTATATCCTTTTAATAAACGGACACAGTTATCATTATATAATGACCATCTTGGTCTTTTTTTACACTTTTTTACATAAAGTCTATTTTAACTGATATAAGTACACCAACTTCTGCTTTTAATTTCCATTTGCATTGAATATCATTTTCCATTCCGTTACTTTCACTTTATATGTGTCCTTAAAGGCAAAGTGAACCTCTTCTAGACAGCATATAGATGAATCTCAGGGTGTTTTTTTTTTTTTTAATTATTTTAACCTTTATTTTAGGTTCATGGGTACATGTGAAGGTTTGTTACATAGGTAAGCTCATATAGTGGGGATTGGTTGTACAGGTTATTTCATCACCCAAGTATTAAGCCCAGTGCTCAATAGTTATCTTCTCTTCTCCCTCCTTCCACCCTCAACCTAAAGTAGACCTCAGTGTCTGTTTTTTCCTTCTTTCTGTTCATAAATTATCATCATTTAGCTCCTACTTATAAGTGAGGACATACGATATTTTGTTTTTTGTTCCTGCATTAGTTTGCTGGGGATAATAGCCTCCAGCTCTATCTGTGTTCATGCAAAAGACATGATCTCATTGTTTTTTATAGCTCCATAGTATTCCATGGTGTATATGTATCACATTTGTTTATTCAATCTGTCATTGATGGGCATTTAGGTAGATTCCATGTCGTTGCTATTGTGAATAGTGCTGCAATGAGCATTTCTGTGCATGTGTCTTTATGGTAGAATGATTTATATTCCTCTGGGTATATACCTAGTAATAGAATTGCTGAGTTGAATGATTATTTGGCTTTTGGCTCTTTGAGGAATCGCCATATCGCCTTCCACAATGTTTGAAATAATTTGTACTCCCACCAACCAAGAGTGTATAAGTGTTCCTTTTTTCTCCACAACCTCACCGGCATTTGTTGCTTTTTGACCTTTTAGTGATAACTATTCTGTCTTATGTGAGATGGTATCTTATTGTGGTTTTTATTTGCATTTCTCTAATGATCAGTGATATTGAGCTTTTTTTTTTTTTTTTCATATGGCTGTTGGCCGCATGTGTATCTTTTTTTTGAAAAGTTCATGTTCTTTATCCACTTTTTAATGGGATTGTTTTTCTTTGGTAATTGTTTAAGTTCCTTATATATGCTAGATATTAGAACTTTGTCAGATGCATAGTTTTCAAATATTTTTCTCCCATTCTGTAGGTTGTGAGTTTACTCTATTGATAGTTTCTTTTGCTATGCAGAAGCTCCCATTTGTCAATTTTTGCTTTTTGTTGCGATTGCTTTTGGTGTCTTTGTCATGAAATCTTTGCCCATTCCTATGTTTAAGATGGTATTGCCTATGTTGTCTACCAGAGTTTTCATAGTTTTCAGTTTTACATATAAGTCTTCAATTCATCTTGAGTTGATTTTTTAATATGGTGTAAGAAAGGGATCCAGCTTCAGTCTTCTGCATATAGCAAGTCAGTTATCCCAGCACTATTTATTGAATAGAAAGGCTTTGCCCCTTTACTTGTTTTTGTCAGCTTTTGTCAAAGATCAGGAGGTTGTAGTGTTGTATCCTTATTTCTGGACTCTCTATTCTGTTTCATTGGGCTATGCACCTGTTTTTGTACCAGTACCCTGCTGTTTTAGTTACTGTAGTCCTGGAGTGAAAAGAACTGTAAAATAGTTTTGTTTTGTTTTGTTTTGTTTTTTCATTATCTGAGTACTGTCATTAGTAGTTTGATAAGAATAGCATTGAATTTGTAAATTGCTTTGAGCAGGATAGCCATTTTAATGATATTGATTCTGCCTATTTAGGAATATGGGATGCCTTTCCGTTTGTTTGTGTCTTCTCTGATTTCTTTGAGATTTTTAAAACATTTCTCATTGTTGAGATATTTCACCTCCCTGTTTAGCTGTATTCCTAGGAATGCTATTTTTTGCAGTAACTGTGAATGGGATTGCCTTTGTGATTTAGCTCTTCTCTTGGCTGTTGTTGGAGTATAGGAATGCTAGTGAGTTTTGTATACTGATTTTGTATCCTGAACCTTTTCTAAAGTTATTTATCAGCTGAAGTAGCTTTTGACCCAAGACTATGGGGAATTCCACATATAAAGTCATGTCTTCTGCAAAAATAGTTTGACTTTCTCTCTTCCTGTTTAGATTCCCTGTACTTCTTTCTCTTGCCTAATTGCTTAAGCTAGGGCTTTCAATACTATGTTGAATAGGAGAGGTGAGAGAGGATATACTTGTCTTGTGCTAGTTTTCAACAGAAATGCTTCCAGCTTTGCCTACTCAGTATAATGTTGGGTGTGGGTTTGCCATAGTTGGCTCTTTTTATTTTGAGGCATATTCCTTCAGTATCTAACTTATCCAGAGTTTTCTACATGAAGGGTGTTGAGTTTTGTTTAAAGCCTTTTCTGTGTCTATTGAGATAATCATGTGGTTTTTGTCATTAGTTATGTTTATGTGGTGAATCACAGTTATTGATTTGCATATGTTGAACCAACCTTGCATCCTGGGGATGAAGCCTACTTGATCATGGTTGATTAGCTTTTTGATGTGCTGCTGGATTCAGTTTGCAATTATTATGTTGAAGATTTTTGTATCTCTGTTCATCAAGGATATTGGCCTGAAGTTTTCTGTTGCTGTTGCGTCTCTGCTAGAGGATCAGGAAGATTCTCTAAGATCAGGCAGAGGTATCAGGATGATGCTGCCTCACATATATTGAGTTGGGGTGGAGTCTCTTCTCCTCATCTTTTTTGGAATAGTTTTTGTAAGAATTCTTCTTTGTATATCTGGTAGAATTCAACTGTGAATCCATCAGCTCCTGAGCTTTTCATGGTTGGTAGTCTATTATTGATTCAATTTCAGAGCTTGTTATTTGTCTGTCAAGGAAATTAATTTTTTTTGGTTCAGTCTTAGAAGGGTGTATGTGTCCGGGAATATATCAATCTCTTCTAAATTTTCAAATTTATATACATAGAGATATTTGAATTTGTTTCTGATGGTTATTTTTATTTCTGTAGGGTCAGTGGTAACATTCTCTCTGCCATTTCTAGTTGTGTTTATTTGGATCCTCTCTGTTTTCTTCTTTACTAGTCTAGCTAGCAGCCTATTTTATTATGTTTTTTTTTTTTTTCGAAAAAACCACTCCCATAATCATTGATCTTTTGAATGATTTTTTATGTCTCGATTTCCTTCCACTGAGCTCTGATTTTGGTTAGTTCTTGCCTTCTTCTAGCTTTGGGGTTAATTTGCTCTTGCTTCTCTAATTTTTTCAGTTGTGATGTTAAGTTGTTAATTTAGGATATTTCTTACTTTTTGATGTGGGCATATGAATTTCTGTCTTAATACTCCCTTAGCTGTTTTCCAGAGATTCTTGTATGTTGTATCTTTGTTCTCATTAGTTTAAAAGAATCTCTTGATTTCTACCTTAATTTTTTTATTTACCCAAAAGTCATTTGGAAGCATGTTATTTAGTTTCTGTGTAATTGCTTGATTTTGAGTGATTTTCTTAGACTTCTATTTTTATTGCATTGTGATCTAAGACAGTGTTTGATAGGATTTCAGTTCTTTTGCAGTTGCTGAGGATTGTTTTATGTCCAATTGTGTGGTTAGTTTTAGAGTGTATGCTGTGTGGCCATGAGAAGAAAGTATATTCTGTTGTTTTGGGGTGAAGAGTTCTGTAAAGGTGTATCAGATCCATTTGGTCCAATGTTTAATTCACTTCCTGAATATCTTTGCTAATTTTATGCCTTGATGATCTGTCCGGTACTATAAGTGGAGTGTTGAAATCTTACGCTATTACTGTGTGAGACTCTACATCTCTTTGTAGATCTTTAATAACTTGCATCATTAATCTGGGTGCTTCTGTGTGGGTGCATATATATTCAGGATAAATATCATTCCTATCCATATTCTAAATTCCATTTCTGTCTTTTCAGCCAGTTCAGCCTTGTTAAGATCTCTTGTTGAAGAATTGGTCCAGTCAATTGGAGGACATGCTCCAGTCTGGCCATTTGAGTCACCAGAGTTCTTGCATTGGTTCTTTCTTATCTCTGCATGTGTGTGTTCCTTTAACTGCAGTGTAGATTGAGTACAGTTAACAGACTTATTTTCTGGATGTTTACATCCGTCTGAGGATTTGTGCATTGTCTTTATTTGAAACCAACTTTTTATTTGTTTCAGAGTTGGGTATGTAAGTGAGGTATTTTTGATATTGAAACTTTGGGATGTGATTCAGTAGGAGACACTTACTGATCAGTTGGTAAACTCTTGCTCCGTTGTGTGGCTCTGATATGTTCCCTCACAGTGGCAGCTGTGTTCCCTGTCAATGTTCTGAAAGTGTACATTCTTCTCTTTCTTGAGTTCTGGCTGTAGATCATGGCTTGGAACTCCTGGGCTGCCCACTGCAGCTCTGGGAGGATCTCGGTGTTTATGTTTCTTCCCCAACATGGGGGACAACAAAGGAAGGGACCTTATTAATGGTTGTAGGGTCTTTTGCTCACCTCCTAGAGCCTGCACCCCAGATACATGCAGGCCAGCAGTCATTCAATGCAATCAGGATGTAGGGTCTGTGCTATGGGCCCAAAGTGGAAGTTCCCTGTCTGGTGATGAGCAGAAGTGGGTATGTGAGACCTATGGGAGATGGACTGGCCCCCTCTCCTTCAGTCAACTGAAGCTTGTTGGAGGTGTTAATAAAGCACTTAGGATTCTTGTTCCTTTATTAGTCCATGGGTGGAAAGGGCAGTTCCACTGCTGAGGTAGTGGAGAGAGGCTTTCAGTTGCCCCTGGAGGCTTTGTCCAGGGAGTTGTTGAGTTACTACTGGCTCAATAGCTCTGGAGGAGGGTGGCTGGAGGTCTATGCGTGGAGGACCTGCCAGTTGAGGAGATATGGGAACAAGAATCCACATAATACTCTGTCCAGTTTTCCATAGGGCTGCTGCAGTATGCTGGATGCCCATTCCAGTCCCTAGTCACTTTGGATTTTCCAGTACCTGGAAGTGTCACTAGTGAATGCTGCAATATAGCAAAGATGACAGTCTGCCTCTCCCTCTGGAAGCTCTCTCCCAGAGAGGTATGGACTTGTTGCTGGCCCAAACACACCTGTAGGAAGTGGCTGGAGACCTTGATTGGGAAGTTGCTCCCAGTGGGGAGGAACAGGATTGGGGACACAGTTAAAAAGCAGTCTGGCCATGTTTTTGTAGAGCAGCTGTGCTATGTTGAGGCTTCGCTTCAGTCCCCAGGTACCTCAGACACTCCAAAGGCTGAAGCTGAAATAGCTAAGTCACCCAAACAGCAAAGATAATGGCCTTTCCCTCCCTTTGGGACATCATCCCAGGAAGGTTTCAAATCTTTGTTGGATGAAAAGCACTGGTGAGGCTGACTGGAGACCCCAGTTGGGAGGTCCTGCCCAGTGAAGAGGGATGAGGTCAGGGATCTGTTTTAAGAAGTAGTCTAGCCACATTTTCACAGAGCAGCTGTGCTATGCTGGGGGGACTGCCTCAGCTTCAATTTGGCTTGGACTCTCCAAAGCCTGAAGGTTGAAAATATTAAGTCGCCCAAACAACAAAGATGGCGGCCCACCCCTCCAGAGCTCCATTCCAGAAACCTCTGTCAGTCAGAGAACAACAGTCAGGGTAGCGGGAGACCCTGGTTGGAAGACCCCACCAGGTTATGATGAATGAGATGAAGAACCCACTGTAAAAGACAATCTGGCCACATTTTTATAAAACAGTCATGCTGTGCTGGGGTACCACTTTCACCTCCAGTCAACTTAGACTCTCCTAAGCTTGAAAGCTTGAAAGACTAAGTCACCCAAACAGCAAAGATGGTGGTCCACCCCTCCCTCTGGCAGCTCCATTCAAGGGAGACTTCAAATATCTATGCCAGGTGAAGAACACTGGTTGGGGTGGCTGGAGGATATAGTTGGGAGAAATGAGATCAGGGAACTGCTTTAAAAATGCAGTCTGACCGCCGGGCGTGGTGGCTCAAGCCTGTAATCCCAGCACTTTGGGAGGCCGAGATGGGAGGATCACGAGGTCAGGAGATCGAGACCATCCTGGCTAATCCAGTGAAACTCCGTCTCTACTAAAAAATACAAAAAACTAGCCGGGCGAGGTGGGGGGCGCCTGTAGCCCCAGCTACTCGGGAGGCTGAGGCAGGAGAATGGCGGAAACCCGGGAGGCGGAGCTTGCAGTGAGCTGAGATCCGGCCACTGCACTCCAGCCTGGGCGGCAGAGCGAGACTTCGTCTCAAAAAAAAAAAAAAAAAAAAAAAAAAAAGGCAGTCTGACCACGTTTTCGTAAAGCAGTTGTGTTGTGCTAGGGAACCCCTTCCACCCCCAGCTGGCTTCAGCTCTTTAAAGCCTGAAGCCTGGAACAGCTAAACCACTCAAAAAGCAAAGATGGCAGCCCTCTTCTCCCCCCAGGAACTCCATCCCATATAGGTGCAATGCTGCTACCAGTGGCTGGCTGGAATTCCAAGCCAGTGGGTCTTATCCTGCAAGTTCCTGTGGAAGTGGGATTTGCAGACTTTCGCTGCTCAGCCTCCTGATTCAGCCTCTTTCCTAGAGTTATGTACAGGGGTCTAACCTCCCACTTTGCTGGAGTTGCAGTTACTTTTGCCAGGAAGCCCAGAGAGCCTGAGTATCTAAGGCTCCCAGGTCTCCATGCATTCCTAAGTAGCTGCTTTACTGAGATTCCATATAGTTCTTTGTGTCAAACTAAAGGCTCTGGTCGAGTGGGTTCAGAAGGAAATCTCCTGACCTGATGGTTGAAAAGATCCGTGGGAGAAGTGTTGGTTCCCGGGGTCACACATTTACTCACTACCTCCCTGGGCAGGAGAGGTTCCCTTGGCTCCATCTCACTTTTGGGTGATCTGTGGTCTTGCCTTGCTCTTCTTCATTTTCTGCACTTGTTTCCTTGATTAGTCCTAGTGCAAATACCTGGATATTTCAGCTGATGGTGTGGTATTTACTCACCCCTTCCATTCCTCTTTGTGAGAGTCACACACACTAGCCTCTTCTAGTTGGCCATCTTGGCCACCTTTGGAATCTTTTTTTTTTTTTTTAATCTACTTAGCTACTCTTTTTTTAACTGGATGATTTAATTCATTTACAATTAAGGTTATTTTTGATAGGTAAGGACATTTTTCTACCCTGTTATGTAATTGTAGTTATTATTTTTTGTGTTCTTTTATTCCTCTTTTGTTTTTTACCTGTGTGGTTTGATGGTTTTTCCTAGTGATAAGCTTTTATTATTATTTTTTCTCATTTATGTAGCTGCTGTAATTTTTTATCTTTGTGGTTACTGTAGGGCTTACATTTAAAAATCTTATAGTTCTAGAATATGATTTAAACTGATTACAACCTAACTTTGGTTGTATACAAATATTCTAGACTTTTAATCTCCCCTCCCATAATTTGTAATATTCCTACCTTAATTTACATCTATTAATATTGTGTATTTCTTAACAGTTTATTGTAGCTATGGTTATTGTTGACCATTTTGACTTTTATCCTTAGCACTAGAGACCTGAAAGATTACATACCACCATTAAAGTAAAAACATAATTTGATTTTGATTATGATGTTACCTCTACAACTGAGTTTTACACTTTCATGATTTTGTAATAATAATTAACATTCTTCTACTTCCGGTCAAAGCACTCCCTTAAGCATTTCTTGTAAGGCTGGTCTAGTGTCTAGTGGTTACAAATTTTTTTTAGCTTTTGCTTGTCTAGAAAATACTTTATTTCTCCTTCATTTCTGCAAAATAGCTTTTCTAATTTAGTATTCTTGTTTAGCATGGTTTTTTTTTTAACACTTCAAATATAATATTCCATTTTCTTGACCCCCAAGATTTCTGTGAGAAATCATCTAACAATCTAACAGAAGTTCACTTATATGTGACTTCATCCTCTTCTCTTGAAGCTTTTAGAATTTTTTCTTTGTCTTTGACTTTTGAGAGTTTCATTATAATGTGCCTTGGAGAAGACCTCTTTGGGTTGAAACTAATACGAATTTATAAGTTTCATGAATCTAGATGTTGTATCTATCTCAAAATGTGGAAAGTCTTCATCTATTATTTTATTAAATAAGCTTTCTGCATATTTGTCTTCCTCTTCTCCCTCTGAACGTTTAATAACGCAAAATTTTGCTCACTTAATGGTCTCACAGATCTCAGATTTTCTTGGATCTTTTACATTTTTTTCTTTCTGATTGAATTATTTTAAAGAACAGTCTTCAAGTTCAGTAATTTTTTAAAATTCTGCTTGATCTAGTCTGCTTTTGAAACTCTCATTTCTATTATTAATTTTACTCATTAAAGTCCTCACCTCCAGAATTTATGTTTCCTTAATGAGATCTCGCTCTCTTTTTCAAATATCTCATTCAGCTAATAAATTGTTTTCCCAATTTTATTGAATTGTCTATCTTTATTCTCTGGTATTTCAATGAGTTTCCTTAAGATCATTATTTTAAATTCCTTTTCAAGAAACCCATAAATTTTCATTTTATAGGGTCTGTTTCTGGAGAGTTATTGTATTCCCTTGGTAGTGCTATATTTTCTTGCTTTTTAATATTTTGTGTGTCTGCATTGATAATCTATGCATGTGATGAAATGGCCACCTATTCCAATTTTATAGAGTTGTTATAATAAAAAAAAAATCACCTAAAGATGTGTCCTAGGGAGTCAATTATGTAGAGCATGTTGGCTTTGTTTCTGGATGAATGCAGTAGTGTAGTCTCTGTGCAGTTTCTTCATCTGTAGTCAATTTTAGCAATGCTTACAAATCCACTAGTGGCTTAGGCTGCAAGAATGTGTGGATGCTCCACCAGGTCAGCTGTGGTTACCCTATTGGGGGTAGGGGTGCTGGGCTATTCTGTGAATGTGCAAGTGTCACATGCAGCTTTCCCACTGGGGACAGAGATGCCTGGCTGTTCCACATGCCAAAGATATGTGAAAGCTACTCTACCAAAGTAAGGCACAACCTCTCTGCTCGGGATGAAAGTGTCAAGGTGATCCCTGTGCCACAGGTGCACAGGATCTGTATGTCAGATCTTACAGTGAGAACTGCAGTCACTCAAATACAAAATTTAAATGTGATGGGAATAATTGAGTCCTGAGTTGTCAGGGTCCAAGTGGTGGCATTCAACCATCAGAAGCAAGGTGGACATAGTTACCATAATAGAGAGCAGAGGCAAAGGAGCAATCAGAATAGTCTGTATTGTGTAGAGGTCTGTCATTGGCTAATTAATCATGGTATTCCTAGAAGTGAAATTGATAGGAAGCCTACGGCATTCTTACTTAACTTGCATAAGCAGAAAACTTCCAGGTAGAGTGGACAAATGACTAATATGAATTATTTAAAATAGAAAATTGTGGCCCCTCAATCAATTTCCAGACTTGAATCAGTTTACAGACCCAGAACCCCTTGAGTGAAGGGGAGGCTTGTTCTCCTTGAAAAAGGACCCCACTTCACCACTGACAAATACTGTTAATCTTTATCCTATCCTTTCCCAAGGAGACCTCCAGCCTTTTACCAGGGTAACTGTGCATTGGAACAAAGGGAATGATCAGACCTTTTGGGGACTACTGGACACTGGCTCTGAGCTGATGTTAATTCCAAGAGCCCGAAACATCATTGTGGCCCTCCAGTTAAAGTAGGGGATAATAGAGGTTAGGTAATTAATGGAGTTTTTGCTCAGGTCTGACTTACAGTGGATCCCTGGACATATCCTGTGGTCATTTTCCCTGTGCAAGAATGCATAATTGGCATTGACATACTTAGAAGCTGGCAGAATCCCCACATTGGCTCCCTGACTGGTAGGGTGAGGGCTATTATGGTGGAAAAGGCCAAATGGAAGCCATGAGGAAAATAGTAAACCAAAACTCTACCTAGGAAAATAGTAAATCAAAAACAGTATCACATCCCCTCAAGGGATTTTGAAGACTAGTTTCACCATCAAGGACTTGAAGGACGCAGGAGTGGTGATTACCATAACATCCCCATTCAACTCTCTTATTTGGCCTGTGAAGAAGAGAGATGGATCTTGGAGAATGATAGTGGATTATTGTAAGCTTAACCCAGTGGTGACTCCAATTGCAGCTGCTGTACCACATATAGTTTTGTTGCTTGAGTAAATTAACACATCTTCTGGTGCCGGGTATGCAGCCATTGATTTGGCAAATGTCTTTTTTTTTTTTTTCTTTCTGTCCACAAGGCCCATCAGAAACAATTTGAATTCAGTTGGCAAGGCCAGCAATATACCTTCACTGTCCTACCTTAGGAATATATCAACTCTCCAGCTATGTGTCATAATCTTGATCACAGATATCTTGATCGCTTTTTCCTTCCATAAGATATCACACTGATCCATTAACTTGATAACATTATGATGATTGGACACAATGAGTGAGAAGTAGAAAACATACTGGACTAATTGGTGAGATATTTGTGTCTCAGGGGATGGGAAATAAATTCAACTAAAATTCAGAGACCTTCTACCTCAGTAAAATTTCTAGAGGCCCAGTGATGTGGGAACTATTGAGATATTCTTTCTAAGGTGAAGGATAAGTTGCTGCATTTGGCCCTTCTTACAACCAAGAAAGAGGTATAACACCTAGTGGGCCTATTTGGATTTTGGAGACAACGCATTCCTCATATGGATGTGTTACTCCAGCCATTTATCAAATTACCCAAAAGACTGCCAGTTTTGAGTAGGGTCCAGAACAGGAGAGGCCTCTGAAAGAGGTCTAGGCTGCTGTACAAGCTCTTTCATCATGGAAAGGGCAGCAGTTTGTCCTCACCAGAACAGACACTTACTCTGGATATGGGTTTGCCTATCCTGCATGCAATGCTTCTGCCACAACTACCATCTGTGGACTCAAGGAATGCCTTATCCACCATCATGGTATTCCACAGCACTGCCTCTGACACCTCAAGACATTCACATTAGAGCTAAAGAAGTGCAGCAGTGGGCTCATGCTCACGGAATTCATTGGTCTTACCATGTTTCCCATCATCTTGTATCAACTGGATTGAATGCCCTTTGGAAGTCACAGTTACACAGCCAACTAGGTGACAGTACTTTGCAGGGATGAGGCCAAGTCCTCTAGAGGGCTGTGTATGCTCTGAATCAACATCCAATATATAGTACTGTTTCTCTCATAGCCAGGATTTAAGGGTATAGGAATCAAAGTGTTGAATCGAAAGTAGCACCACTCACCAACCTTAGTGACCCACTAGCAAAAATTTGCTTCCTGTTTCCAAGACGTTATGTTCTGCTGGCCTAGAGGTCTTAGTTCCAGAGGGAGGAATGCTGCCATCAGAAGACACATCAATAATTCTATTAAAGTGGAAGTTAAGATTGCCACCTGACCACTTTGGGTTTTTCCTACCTCTGAGTCAACAGGCAAAGAAGGGAGTTACAGTGTTGTTTGGGGTGACTGACCCAGACTATCAAGATGAAATCCGTCTACTACTCCACAATGGAGGTAAGGAAGTGTATGTGTGGACTACAGGAGATCCCTTAGGGCATCTCTTAATATTACAATGTCCTGTAATTAAGGTCAACGAGAAATTACAGCAGCCCAATCCAGGCAGGACTACAAATTACCTGGACCCTCCAAGAATGAACGTTTGAGTCATTCCACCAAGTAAAAAATAATGACCAGCTGAGCAGCTTGCTAAAGGCAAAGGGAATACAGAATGGGTGATAAAAAAAAGGTAGTTATCCATACCAACTACAACCAAATGAGCCGTGGCAGCAATGAGAACTCCAATTATCATGAATATTTCCTGCTTATTTAGTTAATAATATGCTTGTGCTTGTATACACATGTACTGAGAAAATATCTTTGTTTTCTTTTTTTCCTTTGCCATGTGACATAAGATTTAGTGACTCAATATCAGCGTTTCAGTGTTGTTAACTTCATGCAATAGCATTTAAGTTAAGGATTAGCATGCTTCCTGTTGTACAAAGGATAGCTGTATTATGTTAGGTGTAATTGTGATGTTATTATTGTCTTTATTTGGATATGTATATGGGTTCAATTTTATGAGGATTTGACTTGTGATGGTTAATATTAAGTGTCAGCTTGATTGGATTGAAGGATTCAATGTATTGATTCTGGGTGTGTCTGTGAGGGTGTTGTTAGAGAAAATTAACATTTGAGTCAGTGGACTGCGAGAGATAGTCCCACTCTTAACCTGGGTGGGCACCATCCCCTAGGCTGCCAGAGCAGCTAGAAAAAGCAGGCAGAAAAATGTGGAATGAGCAGGCCTGCTGAGTCTTCTGGTCTTCATCTTTCTCCCATGCTAAATACTTCCTGCCCTTGAATACCAGACTCCAAGTTCTCCAGCATTTGGACTCTTGGATTTACACTAGTGGTTTGCCAGGGAATCTCTGGCCTTCAGCCACAGACTGAAGACTGCACTGTAGGCTTCCTTACTTCTGAGGTTTTCGAACTCAGACTGATCCACTACTGGCTTCCTTGTTCCTCAGCTTGCAGACTTCCTATCCAGGGACTTTATCTTGTGATTCTATGAGTCAATTCTCCTTAATAAACTTTCTTTTATATATACATATATCCTACTTGTTGTATCCCTTTAGAGAACCCTGACTAATACAGTTACTTTTAATTCTTTTCTTCTCTGTTTATATATTTTTTAAAAACCTGTCTTTGATTTCCCATATGTGTGTGTGTGTGTGTGTGTGTGTGTGTGTGTATATATATATATTTTTTTTTTGCAAGGTATTTCTCTGTTACCCAGTCTGGAGTGCAGTGGCATGATCTCAGCTCCCAGCAACCTCCACCTTCTAGGCTTAAGCAATCCTCCTTCCTCAACCTCCTGAGTAGCTGGAGCTATAGGCATGTACCACCACACCCAGCTAAGTTTTGTGTTTTGTTTGTTTGTTTGTTTGTTTTTGAAAAGATGGGATTGTGCCATGTTTCCCAGGCTGGTCTTAACCTCCTGGACTCATGATCTGCCTACCTCGGCCTCCCTAAGCCATAGAATTACAGGCATGATCAACCACAACCGTCCTCACAGATCTTTCTTATGCTTGATTAATTCTAGTGACTTTGATCAACTCTACTGGCATTCTCTATTGCATTTTTCATTTTGTTCATCATAGTTTTCAGCTTCAGAATTTCTGGGGTTTTTTGTAGAATTTGAATCTTTAGTTTAAATTTCTCATTTTAGTCATTTATTGTTTTCCTTACTTAATTAACTTATTTATTTGTATTTCCTTGAAATTCACTGAACTTCCTTAAGAATAATTTATTTTAAATTACTTTTCAGATAGTTTGTATATCTTCATTTCCTCTGGTTCTGTTACTAGAATACTATTGTGTTCTTTTTGATGCTGTTGTGTCTCTTTGGTTGTTCATGTTTCTTGTAGTCTTAGATTGATGTTAGTGCATTTGAAAAAGTATGGATTTATACCAGTCTTTGCAGACTGGCTTCGTTTGCAGAATTCTTCACCAGTTAGCTGTTCAGGTTCCAGACAGGCCATTTGGCATAATCCAAGGGTGGATTTGGTGCTGAAATCCCCAGGCAGGCTGACCTTGTGCCTGATTCAGCATGTGTGCAATCACGATACCTGTGTCTTTAGGGTTTGGCTTGAAGCTTAGACTTACTAGGGTGAACCTGCTAATTCAATCTTCAGAGATAGGCCTAAAGCCTGAATCAACATGAGAGGCTTTGGAGCCCATATCTGTATGAGCCAGCCTGAAACCTAGGTTCATCAAGGTGAACCTGTCACTGGACTGGGTCCTGAGCTTGAGTCTGCAGGCTCTGGCAAGGTCCTGAGATGAGCTTAGTGCCTGAAACAACTGGCATAGGCTTGGAGCCTGAGTCCATAAGGACTGGCCTGGCACTGAGTCGAGCATTGAACCTTATTCCATGGAGGTGGGTGTGGGTGCTGGGCACGTGAGGTCTGGTCTGCAGACTGGGTCTGAAGAGGTGGTGTTAGAGTCTGTGTCCACAGTATCTGGGTGGGCACATTTGTCTGGGTCCATGGGGACTACTCTGGCACCTAGGATCATGGGTGATGACCTGGTGCCTTGAGCTACTGGAGCTAGCCTGGAGCCCAAGACTTTGGGGTTTAGCCTGGAGTCTTGTCCACTAGTGTCAGCCTGGAGGCTGGTTGTGCAGATGCTGGCCTAGAGGCTAGTTTCATGAGATCTGACCTGGGTCAGAGAGCCTCTGGGGCTAGCATGGGTATTGGGTACACTAAGGTAGTCCCAAAGCTTGGATTTGTGGAGGCCAGTCTAATGTTGGGGTCTACTAACAGAACCAGAACTTGGGTCTGCTGAAGCGGAGTTGAACATTGAGTCTGCTGGAGCATGGTGCTAGCCTGGAAGATGCAACTGCAAGAATCAGTCCTACACTGGATAGGCCATGGCCTGTTTCCATAGATGCCTGTTTGGTGCTGGAGGTCAATATGCCAACCTAGCACAGTGGTGGGTCTGAAGCCTGGTACCACAGGGGCTGGCTTGAAGCTCTGTGGACCAGGAGTCTGCATTTTGGGGGCGTGACTGGAGGCTGGATGCTTGAGGGCCATACTGATGACGAGGGATGATGGTTACCAGCCTGGTGTTGGGCATGCACAATGTCCAGTTTTGTGAGAAGCAGTCTGGTTTTGGAAGCAGTCCAGAACACAGGGCCACTTGGGTCAGCCAGGCAGTGATGCTGGTATCAGCTAATATTAGGTGGGACAACCCAGAAATCAAGTTTGCCAAGCAGGCCTGGAACATGGGGATGCAGAATCCAGCCTAGTTTCAGGACAGGCCTGAAGACCCAGTCTGATAATCTTTCCCCTGTCCTTCCTCAAGGAGACCTCTGGCCTCAAATGCCTAGATATCCAGGCAGATGTTTGCTGCAGGTGTGGAGTCCTCATGAAGAACCTCTGCTAAGGCAGTGCAGAAGGGAAATGTAGGATTGGAATCTCACACAGAGCCTCCACTGGGGCACTGCCTAGTGGAGATGTGAGGAGAGGGTCACTGTCCTCCAGAACCTGGAATGATAGATCCACGGACAGCTTGTAGTGTACCTGAAAAAGCCACAGAAACTCAACGTCAGTGCAGAAAAGCAGCTGAGAAGGAGGCTCTACCCTGCAAAGCCTCAGGGGTGGAGCTGCCCAAGGCCATGGAAGCCCTCTTTTTGCATCAGCATGACCTGGATATGAGACATGGAGTCAAAAGAGATTATTATAGAACTTTGATGTTCAATGACAATCCTATTGGATTTCAGATTTGCATGCAGCCTGTAGCACCATTTTTGGGGGGCAGAGTTCTCCCATTTGGAGTAAGTGTATTTATCCAATGCTTGTACCCACATTGTATCTAGGAAGTAACTAACTTGCTTAGGATTTTACAGGCTCATAGATAGAAGAGACTGGATTTGTCTCAGATGAGAGTTTTTACTGTGGACTTTGAGTTAATGCTGAAACAAGTTAAGTTTTTGGAGGACCGTTGGGAAGGCATGATTGGTTTTGAAATGGGAGGACATGAGATTTGGGAGGGGCTGGGAGTGAAATGGTATAGTTAGGCTTTGCATCCCCACCAAACTCTCATTTTGAATTGTTATCCCATAATCCTCACATGCTGTGGGAGTAACCTAGTGGGAGGTCATTGAAACGTAGGGTGATGTTCCCCTTCCCGAGTCCAAGTGATCTCATTGTTCAGTTCCCACCTATGAGTGAGAACATGCGGTGTTTGGTTTTTTGTTCTTGTGATAGTTTGCTAAGAATGATGGTTTCCAGCTGCATCCATGTCCCTACAAAGGACACAAACTCATCCTTTTTTATGGCTGCATAGTATTCCATGGTGTATATGTGCCACATTTTCTTAATCCAATCTGTCACTGATGGACATTTGGGTTGATTCCAAGTCTTTGCTATTGTGAATAGTGCCGCAATACTCGGGAAGGGGAACATCACACACCGGGGCCTATCATGGGGAGGGGGGAGGGGGGAGGGATTGCATTGGGAGTTATACCTGATGTAAATGACGAGTTGATGGGTGCTGACGAGTTGATGGGTACAGCACACCAACATGGCACAAGTATACATATGTAACAAACCTGCACGTTATGCACATGTACCCTATAACTTAAAGTATAATAATAATAAATAAATTTAAAAAAAAAACGTAGGGGAAGTTTCCCCCATGATGTTCTATTAATAATCAACTAGTTCTCATGAAATCTGATGGTTTTATAAGTGTCTGACATTTCCCTGCTGGCACTCTCATTCTCACTCTCATTCTCCCTCCTGCTGTCATGCTGCTGCCATGTTAAGAGGTGCCTTCTGCCATGATTGTAAATTTCCTGAAGCCTACCAAGCCATGAAGAACTATGAGTCAATTAAATCTCTTTCTTTATAAATTACCCAAGCTTAGGTATTTCTTAACAGCACCATGAGAATGCACTAATGTAGATGGTGACAGCCTCGTGTCTGGGGCTATATAGGTATGCATAGTCCTAGGTTATACTGGGTTTGCAGGTTTGAGGCAAAGTCCTCCTAAGCAAATGATATCTCTCTCAATGTTGTGTTGCCTGGAATTTGCATGAAGGATGATATGTGCAGTATAAAACTATGATTCCTACTTTCTTCAATGTATCTTTTATTATTTCTGTGCTATACGTAGATACTATATTCTTTCACCTGGTTTTGTTAGTTCTTGTGGAGGTATTTTCACGTGTGAATAGTTGTTTGAATTGATGTCTATGTGGGAAGAGGAGTATTGAAAGGTTCAATTTTGTTGTATTGCTCACTGTTGTTTTAAGTGAGGATTGTAATTTACATTTAAAAGTAGATATATTGGAGGAATATGCTCAAAATCAGTTTATACGGTATCTTAGCTTAAAAAAATCAACATGTACACGTCTAAGTTTTTACAAACTGTAAAATTAGAATTCGGAATTCAAATAAAAATCAGTATTAGGGTGTTTGAGAGAAGTCTGCAGAAATGCCAGGTTGTACTGGTAAATCCCAGACTAAAGTGATTATTGGTCAGCTTTCAAAGAGCTAGGTTCTGTTGGAAATAGGAACCTAGGAGGAAGCACTAGTAAGTTATTTTCCACAAGAAGGCAAGAAGTCTTAATATGTCAATATCTCACAGTAGTGGTTTGCTTAAGTAATGGTTGTAGATAGCAGGCATTTTTTAAAAGGAGAAGGGCGTGGAGTGGAAAATTGCTCATGTGGTACTAAAAAGTAGAAATTATGCAACAAATTTTAGACTTCTCTTCTAAGTTCAATAGATTATATAAATAACTCAGGGTTCTTCATAAGTCGTCTCATTCTTGTTGTGGTAAAGACTTGTCCATCAAATAAAGAACACAAAGAAAGGCCATATCGTTTACTTTCAATTGTTTCAGGTGGCAAACATTAAGGAGTTTAATTGCAGTAAATATCAGAGAGATATATTTGATTTTTACATGAACAACTCTGAAAATTAATGTACTAGTTATGTGCAACAACATGAACAAATAATAATAACAATGTTGTGTAGAAAAAGCAAGTCCATTAAAACAATATATTATGTATGTATTGACTTTATATAAAGTTTAACAAGTTATTTTACTTGTAGAGTAAAATCAGCATTAGGGTGTTTGAGAGACGTTTGCAGAAATGCCAATATAAAAGTATAAAAGTAGAACTTTTATATTTGTATAAAAATATATTTTACAAAATAAACTTTTTGTATATTGTTTAAGAGGGCTTCTGGAATGATATAGTGGGGAGTTGTGTGCCCTCTCCCTAGCAAAACAATAATTTAACAGGTGAAAATAATTTTTTAAAAATCTACCATATAAAGTCATTGGAAATAGTCCTGAGAACAAAAAGGAAATGAAGAAATGTGCATTCAAAGAAATGTACTAAGTTTCCTAAGACCAAACATCTAGTATTTGAACAAAAACCTGTTATTAACCCATTCACCTCCATTTCTCCATCCTATCTGTGTTTTACAGAAGATATACCTTGGACACTCTACTCTCAGTATGTGCTGGCAAGAAGGTGAACTTTCTCTCTCCTCTGAGTTTCCAGTATGAGACTATAGTTTCACACTGGAAGGGGCAGGCCATCATTAGCATTTCTCAGCCTCCCTGAAGCCCTGTGTCACCAGCAATCTGTTAAATGTGGTTAAGGGGATCAGGTTTCTCTTCTCCTGTTCAGTCTTTACTTATAAAATGAAACATCTACCCTAGGTGCAGTAGTATCTTAGTACTGTTAGTGTTGCCATAAAGAAATACCTGAAGTTGGGGAATTTATATAGAAAAAGTATTTATCTTTTTACATAATTCTGCTGTATAAAAGGTTGCGCATCTGGTGAGGGCCTCAGGCTTCTTTCACTTATGGTGAAAGGTAAACCAGAGCTGGCATGTGCATAGAACTCATGGTAAGAGAGGAAGCAAGTGGAAAAGGGAATTCAAAGCTCATTCTAACAAGCAGCTCTCATAGAAAATAATAGAGTGATAACTCATTCATACTCCCCTAGGGAGGGCATTAATCTATTAATGAGGGATCCACTCTCATGACCCAAACACCTCTCATTAGACCCCACCCTCAATGTTAGGGATCAAATTTTAACATGAAGTTTAGTGTGACAAAAATCCAAACTATAGCAAGTCGGCTGCAAACCTTGAGGCCCAAAATATTTCTCCTACCTTACTTTGCTTACTTTGTGAACTGTAATAGAGGATTCTAGGCAACAAACACACATCCAATGGTAAAAAGTATACATGTAACTGGCTCAAAAGCTAAGTCACTAAACAAATAAACACACAGCAGAACCAACCATCGGGGTTGAGGGAAAGAAAAATGAGGTCAGTATCTAGAATTGGTTAAATATACTATCTCATATGTCCACGTCTAAACAACAACAAAAAAGACACACAAAAACATTGTTAAAAATAGGGTCTTGTACACAAAAATGAAAGCAATAGAATTTTCTTTGAATATGCGTAGATGACAGACATAGTAGATTAAAAAATCAAAAAAGCTGTAATAAGTATATCTAATTAACTAACTAAAAATATGCTTGAAAATGAAAGGAAATTATGGTGACAATGTCTCATATAGAAAATATCAAAGCAAAAAATATTTAAAGGTTGTATTTAAAGATTTATAGAGTTTAGAAGTAGAATAAGTACAATATAAAATTCACTAGCAAACTGAATTCAGAAACACATAAAAAGAATTCGGCAGCATAACCTAATAAAATTTATCTCAGAAATGCAAAATTGTTTTAACATCTGTAAACCACCTAATGTAATGCATTATATTAGTAGAATAAAATCCAAAATTACATAATAATCTCAGTAGAGGCAGAACAGCATTCAGAGAAAAATCCAACACTCTTTTGTGATAGAAATATTCAATAAACTAGGAGCAGAAGAAAATTTCCTCAACCTGATAACAGGCATCTATGAAAAATTCATAGCTAACATTATATTCTATGGTGACTAGATATCTTACCCTTAAGATCAGTAACAACATCAGGGTGCATTGTCTTACTACTTCTAATTTAATATTGTACTGAATGTGTTTCATCCAGGGCAAAGAAGCAAGATAAATAAATAAAAAGCATTCAAATTGAAAAGAAAGAAATAAAACAATCTTTACTAAGAGATGATAAAATTTTTATACAAAAAATCTAAGGAATCCACTAAAAACTCTTAGTACTACTAAAAATACTTTAGCAAAATTACAGAATATAAGATAAATATGCAAATGTCAATTGTAATTCTATACACTTGCAATGAACATTTCAAGAATAAAATAAACAAAACAGCTCCATTTGTAACAGCAAAAAAATATAGACTTCTTGGCAATAAACCTAACAAATCAAATGAAAAATGTGGTCTACTAAAAACTACAAAATGTTAAAATAAATTAAAGAAGACCTAAATAAATGAAAAAAATATATATGTTTATAGATAGAAAGATGTAACATTGTTATGATGCCATTATTTGCCACACTGATCTATAATCAGTGTCAGAATTCCAGCTTATTTCTCTGCAAAAATGGATAAGCTGAGTCTAAATTTTATAAAAAAAATTTGCAAGGAACTCAGAATAGCTGAAACAATCTTGAAAATAAAGAACCAGGTGAAGGAGATTCAAGATGGCTGAATAGGAACAGCAGGAGTCTGCAGCTCCCAGCAAGATCAACGAAGAAGGTGGGTAACTTCTGCATTTCCAACTGAGGTACCCGGTTCATCTCTCAGGACTGGTTGGACAGTGGGTGCAGCCCACGGAAGGTGAGCTGAAGCAGGGTGGGACGTCACCTCACCTGGGAAGCACAAGGGGTCGGGGAATTTTTCCCCCTACCCAAGAGAAGCCATGAGGGTCTAAGCCTGAGGAACTACAGCACAGATACTGCGCTTGTCCCACGGTCTTCGCAACCCACAAACCAAGAGATTACCTCTGGTGACTACCCCACCAGGGCCCTGGGTTTCAAGTACAAAACTGGGTGGCCAATTGGGCAGACACTGAACTAGTTGCGGGAGCTTTTTCTTTTTCCATAACACAGTGATGCCTGGAACACCAGTGAGGCAGAACCATTCACTCCACTGAAAAGGGGGGCTGAAGCCAGGGAGCGAAGTGGTCTGGCTCAGAGGGTCCTACCCAACAAAGCCCAGGAAACTAAAATCTGCTAGCTTGAAATTCTCACTGGCAGCACAGCAGCAATCTGAGATCCACCTGGAATGGTCCAGCTTGGTGGGGGGAGGGGCATCCGCCATTGTTGAGGCTTCAGTAGGTGGTTTTACCATCACAGTGTAAAGGAAGCTGCTGGGAAGTTGGAACTGGGTGGAGCCCACTGTAGCTCAGCAAGACTGCTGTGGCCAGACTGCCAGATTGTTCTTCTCTGGACAGGGCATCTCTGTAAAAAAGGCAGCTGCCCCTGTCAGGGGCTTATAGCAGACTTTAACGTCCTCGCCTGATGACTCTGAGTAGAGCAGTGGACTTCCCAGCACAGTGTTAGAGCTCTGATAAGGGTACATCTGCCTCCTCAAGTGGGTCCCTGAACCCTATGTATACTGACTGGGATACACCTCCCAGTTGGGGCCAACATACACCTCATACAGGAGAGCTCTGTCTGGCATCTGGCAGGTGACTTGCTGTGTTGAAGCTTCCAGAAGAAAAAAAAAGGCATCAATCTTTACTGCTCTGCAGCCTCCGCTGGTGATATCCAGGCAAACAAGGTCTGGAGTGGACGTCCAGCAAACTCCAGGAGACAGGCAGGAGAGGGGCCTGACTGTTAAGAAAAAAAAAAAAAAAAAAAACCCAGAAAAGATTAACACTTCCACTCAAAGACCCCATCCGAAGGTCACCAACATCAAAGACCAAAGATAGATAAACCCACAAAGATGGGGAAAAAAACAGTGCAAAAAGGCTGAAAACTCCAAAAACCAGAATGACTCTCCTTCTCCAAAGGATCATAATTCCTCACCAGCAAGTGAACAAAACAGGCTGGAGAATAAGTTTGACCAACTGACAGAAGTAGGCTTCAGAAGGCGGGTAATAAACAACTTCAAGCTAAAGGAGCATGTTCTAACCCAATGCAAGGAAGGTAAGAACCTTGAAAAAAGGTTAGTTGAATTGCTAACTAGAATAACCAATGTGAAGAAGAACATAAATGACCTGATGAAGCTGAAAAACACAGCACGAGAACTTCGTGAATACACAAGTATGAATAGCTGAAATGATCAAGCGAAAGAAAGTATATCAGAGATTGAAGATCAACTTAATGAAATAAGGAGAGAAGACAAGAGAAAAAAGAATATTGTATATTTAGAAAACCTCATCCTCTCAGCCCCAAACCTCCTTAAGCTGATAAGCAACTTCAGCAAAGTCTCAGGATAGAAAATCGATCTGCAAAAATCACAAGTATTCCTATACACCAATAACAGACAGAGAGCCAAATCATGAGTGAACTCCCATTCACAATTTCTACAAAGATAATAAAATACATAGGAAGAGAACTTACAAGGGATGTGAAGGATCTCTTCAAGGAGCACTACACACCACTTCTCAAGGAAATAAGAGAGGACACAAATGGGAAAACATTCCATGCTCATGGATAGGAAGAATCCATATCATGAAAATGTCCATACTGCCCAAAGTAATTTTCAGGTTCAATGCTATCCCCATCAAGCTATCACGGACTTTCTTCACAGAACTGGAAACAACTACTTTAAGCTTCACAGGGAACCAATAAAGAGCCCACATAGCCAAGACATTCCTGAGCAAGAAGTACAAAGCTGGAGGCATCACTCTACCTTACTTCAAACTATACTACAAGGCTACAGCAACCAAAACAGATATATAGACCAATGGAACAGAACAGAGGTCTCAGAAATAACACCACACAGTTACAAGCTTCTGATCTTTGACAAACCTGACAATAACGAGCAATGGGGAAAAAATTTCCTATTTAATAAATGGTGCTGGGAAAACTGGCTAGCCACATGCAGAAAACTGAAATTGGGCCCCTTTCTTATGCCTTTTACAAAAATCAACTCAAGATGGATCAAAGACTTAAATATAAGACCCAGGACCATAAAAACCCTAGAAGAAAACCTGGGCAATACCATTCAGGACAGAGGCATGGGCAAAGACTTCATGACTAAAACACCAAAAGCAATGGCAACAAAAGTCAAAATTGACAAATGGAATCTAATTAAACTAAAGAGCTTCTGCTCAACAAAAGAAACCATCATCAGAGTGAACAGGCAACCTACAGAATGGGAGAAAATTTTTGCAATTTATCCATCTGACAAAGGGCTAATATCAAGAATGTACAAAGAACGTAAACAAATTTACTAGAAAAAAGCAAACAACCCTATCAAAAACTGGGCAAAGGATATGAACAGACACTTCCCCAAAGAGGACATTTATGTAGCCAACAGGCATATGAAAAAATGCTCGTCATCACGGGTCATTAGAGAAATGCAAATCAAAACCACAATGAGATACCATCTCACACCAATTAGAATGGTGATCATTAAAAAGTCAGGAAACAACAGATGCTTCAGAGGTTGTGGAAAAATAGGAATGCTTTTACACTGTTGGTGGGAGTGTAAATTAGTTCAACCATTGTGGAAGACAGTGTGGCGATTCCTCAAGGATCTAGAACTGGAAATATCATTTGACCCAGCAATCCCATTACTAGGTATATACCCAAAGGATTATAAATCATTCTACTATAAAGACACATGCACACGTATGTTTATTGTGGCACTATCCACAAGAGCAAAGACTTGGAATGAACCCAAATGTCCATCAGTGACAGACTGGATTAAGAAAATGTTGCACATATACACCATGGAATACTATGCAGCCATAAGAAAGGATGAGTTCATGTCCTTTGCAGGGACGTGGATGAAGCTGGAAAACATCATTGTCAGCCAACTATCAGAAGATTAGAAAACCAAACACCGCATGTTCTCACTCATAGGTGGGAATTGAACAATGAGAACACATGGACACAGGGATGGGAACATCACACACCAAGGCCTGTCAGAGGGTGAGGAGGTAGCAGAGGGATAACATTAGGACAAATACCTAATGTGGGTGATGGGTTGATGGGTGCAGCAAACCACTACGGCACATGTATATCTATGTAACAAAACTGCATTTCTGTACATGTAACCAAGAACGTAAAGTGTAATTTAAAAAAGAAAAGAAAAGAAAGAACCAAGTTGAAGGACTTGTAATTTTTGATTTCAAATCTTACTACAATGCAATGATAATCAAGACAGTGTGGTGCTTGCACAAAATTAGACATAAAGATTAATGAAATGTAATTAAGAGTCTGACAAAACCCATATATCTACGGCAAACTAATTTTCAACAAAGGTGTCAAGACTATGCAATGGGGAAAACATTGTTCTTTCAGCAAAATGTGCTGGGAGAACTGCATAGCCACATCTAAAATAATGAATTTGAACTCTTATCTCACATTTTACATGAAAAATTAACTCAAAATTGATGAACTAACTACCTAAATGAAAGAGCTAAAACTATCAACCTCTGAGAAGAAGAAATAGGGGCAAATATTTATGACTTTAGATTTGTAAAACAGTTCCTAGCTATTATACCAGAAGTGTGAATAACAAGAGAAATAAACAAATTAAAATTCATCAAAATTAAAAATTTTGTGTTTAAAAGAACACCATCAAGAAAGTGAAAACACAACCCATAGAATGGCAAAAATACTTGCTAATTATAAATCTTATAAGAAAACTGTATCTAAGGTTTATGAAGATCACTTGCAACTCAATTAATAGAAACACAAATATCCTATTAATCTGGAAAAATAATCTGAATAAGCGTTTCTTCAAGTAAGATATACACATATCCAACAAGTGCATGAAAACATGTTCAACATTATTAGACATCAAGGAAATATAATTCAAAGCCACAGTGAAATGCCATTTCATATCCACTAGGATGACTACAATCAAAATGAGTAACAGTAATAAATGTTGGTGAGAATGTGGAGAAACTCAATCTCTCATACACTTCTGGTGGGAAAGTAAAATGGTGGAGCTACTTTGGAAAACAGTCTGGCAGTTTCTTTAACACATATACAAATGCCATATGAACTACCAATTTAACTTCTAGGTACATACCAAAGAGAAATGTAAAAAAATGTCCATGATACTTGTACATGAATGTTTACAGCAATATTCTTCATAATAGTCAAAAAGTGTAAAAAAAACACAAATGCCCATCAATGAATGAATGGATTAACAATTTGAATATATACATATGGTGGAATATTATTTAGCCATAACAACAAATAAAGTGCTAATATATACTACAATATGGATAAACTTTGAAAAAAAATGCTAAGTGAAAAAAACTAGTCACAAAATACCTCATATTATGATTCTATTTATGTTAACTATCCAAAACAGACAATTCATAGAAAGTAGGTTAGTGGCTTTTTAGGATTATATATACAGAGGTTGAATCATGCTGTGAAACAACAAAATTCTTTCTAAATTGACTGTATTAATGGTTTCACACATCCGTGAATATACATGTAACTACTCATTTTAATTGGTGAATTGTATGAAATGTGAATTGTATCTTAATAAAGCCATATAAAACACTTTTTAAAGTGAACTGAATAAAACTCTAGAATTGATAAGCACAGTAACCAAAATACAAAACTCACTAGCAGTGCTCAACAGTAGATTGGAGTAAGCAGAATAAAAGAATTATCTAACCTGAAGATACAGATTATGCAATCTGAAGAACAAAAAGAAAAAAAAGTAGTCCTTAGAGGAAAATTTATAGCTACATCTATATTTTAAAAGAGTAAATGTTTGAAATGAATAATTTAAACTTTCATCTTAAGAAACTCGAAAGATATTAAACCAAATTTAAAAAGCAGACTAGAATGGAAATAAATAAAATAGATAATATAAAAAAAAAAGAGCTGGGCAGAGCAAGATGGCCGAATAGGAACAGCTCCAGTCTCCAACTCCCAGCACAAGCAACACAGAAGACCGGTGATTTCTGCATTTTCAACTGAGGTACTGGGTTCATCTCACAAGGGAGTGGCAGACAATCGGTGCTGGTCAGCTGCTGCAGCCCCACCAGCAAGAGCTGAAGCAGGGCGAGGCAACGCCTCACCTGGGAAGCTCAAGGAGGAAGGGAATCCCTTTTCCTAGCCAGGGGAACGGAGACACACAACACCTGGAAAATCGGGTACCTCCCACCCCAATATTGTGCTTTAAGCAAACGGGCACAACAGGAGAGTATATCCCACACCTGGCCGGGAGGGTCCCACACCCACGGAGCCTCCCTCATTGCTAGCACAGCAGTCTGCAATCTAACCGCAAGGCAGCAGCCAGGCTGGAGGAGGGGCGCCCGCCATTGCTGAGGCTTAAGTAGGTAAACAAAGCCGCTGGGAAGCTCGAACTGGGTGGAGCTCACAGCAGCTCAAGGAAACCTGCCTGTCTCTGTAGACTCCCCCTCTGGGGACAGGGCACACCTAAACAACAACAAAAGCAGCAGAAATCTCTGCAGACGCAAACGACTCTGACAGCTTTGAAGAGAGCAGTGGATCTCCCAACACAGAGGTTGAGATCTGAGACGGGACAGACTGCCTGCTCAAGTGGGTCCCTGACCCCTGAGTAGCCTAACTGGGAGACATCCCCCACTAGGGGCAGTCTGACACCCCACACCTCACAGGGTGGAGTACCCCCTGAGAGGAAGCTTCCAAAGCAAGAATCAGACAGGTACACTCACTGTTCAGCAATATTCTATCTTCTGCAGCCTCTGCTGCTGATACCCAGGCAAACAGGGTCTGGAGTGGACCTCAAGCAATCCCCAACAGACCTACAGCTGAGGGTCCTGACTGTTAGAAGGAAAACTAACAAACAGGAAGGACACCTACACCAAAACCCCATCAGTACGTCACCATCATCAAAGACCAGAGGCAGATAAAACCACAAAGATGGGGAAAAAGCAGAGCAGAAAAGCTGGAAATTCAAAAAATAAGAGCGCATCTCCCCCTGCAAAGGAGCTCAGCTCATCGCCAGCAACGGATCAAAGCTGGACGGAGAATGACTTTGACGAGATGAGAGAAGAAGGCTTCAGTCCATCAAACTTCTCAGAGCTAAAGGAGGAATTACGTACCCAGCGCAAAGAAACTAAAAATCTTGAAAAAAAAGTGGAAGAATTGATAGCTAGGGTAATTAATGCAAAGAAGGTCATAAACGAAATGAAAGATATGAAAACCATGACACGAGAAATACACGACAAATGCACACGTTTCAGTAACCAACTCGATCAACTGGAAGAAAGAGTATCAGCGATTGAGGATCAAATGAATGAAATGCAGCGAGAACAGAAACCAAAAGAAAAAAGAAGAAAAAGAAATGAACAAAGCCTGCAAGAAGTATGGGATTATGTAAAAAGACCAAATCTACGTCTGATTGGGGTGCCTGAAAGTGAGGGGGAAAATGGAACCAAGTTAGAAAACACTCTTCAGCATATCATCCAGGAGAACTTCCCCAACCTCCTAGGGCAGGCCAACATTCAAATCCAGGAAATACAGAGAATGCCACAAAGATAGTCCTCAAGAAGAGCAACTCCAAGACACATAATTGCCAGATTCACCAAAGTTGAAATGAAGGAAAAAATCTTAAGGACAGCCAGAGAGAAAGGTCAGGTTACCCACAAAGGGAAGCCCATCAGACTAACAGCAGATCTCTCGGCAGAAACTCTCCAAGCCAGAAGAGAGTGGGGGCCAATATTCAACATTCTTAAAGAAAAGAATTTTAAACCCAGAATTTCATATCCAGCCAAACTAAGTTTCATAAGTGAAGGAGAAATAAAATCCTTTACAGATAAGCAAATGCTTAGAGATTTTGTCACCACTAGGCCTGCCTTACAAGAGACCCTGAAGGAAGCACTAAACATGGAAAGGAACAACCGGTACCAGCCATTGCAAAAACATGCCAAAATGTAAAGACCATCAAGGCTAGGAAGAAACTGCATCAACTAACGAGCAAAATAACCAGTTAATATCATAATGGCAGGATCGAGTTCACACATAACAATATTAACCTTAAATGTAAATGGACTAAATGCTCCAATTAAAAGACACAGACTGGCAAACGGGATAAAGAGTCAAGACCCATCAGTCTACTGTATTCAGGAAACCCATCTCACGTGCAGAGACATACATAGGCTCAAAATAAAGGGATGGAGGAAGATTTACCAAGCAAATGGAGAACAAAAAAAAAAGCAGGCGTTGCAATACTAGTCTCTAATTAAACAGACTTTAAACCATCAAAGATCAAAAGAGACAAAGAAGGCCATTACATAATGGTAAAGGGATCAATTCAACAGGAAGAGCTAACTATCCTAAATATATATGCACCCAATACAGGAGCACCCAGATTCATAAAGCAAGTCCTTAGAGACTTACAAAGAGACTTAGACAACCGTACATTAATAATGGGAGACTTCAACACTCCACTGTCAACATTAGACAGATCAACGAGACAGAAAGTTAACAAGGATATCCAGGAATTGAACTCATCTCTGCAGCAAGCAGACCTAATAGACATCTATAGAACTCTCCACCCCAAATCAACAGAATATACATTCTTCTCAGCACCACATCACACTTATTCCAAAATTGACCACATAATTGGAAGTAAAGCACTCCTCAGCAAATGTACAAGAACAGAAATTATAACAAACTGTCTCTCAGACCACAGTGCAATCAAACTAGAACTCAGGACTAAGAAACTCAATCAAAACTGCTCAACTACTTGGAAACTGAACAACCGGCTCCTGAGTGACTACTGGGTACATAACGAAATGAAGGCAGAAATAAAGATGTTCTTTGAAACCAATGAGAACAAAGATACAACATACCAGAATCTCTGGCACATATTTAAAGCAGTATGTAGAGGAAAATTTATAGCACTAAATGCCCACAAGAGAAAGCAGGAAAGATCTAAAATTGACACTGTAACATCACAATTAAAAGAACTAGAGAAGCAAGAGCAAACACATTCGAAAGCTAGCAGAAGGCAAGAAATAACTAAGATCAGAGCAGAACTGAAGGAGATAGAGACACAAAAAAAACCCTCCAAAAAATCAATGAATCCAGGAGTTGGTTTTTTGAAAAGATCAACAAAATTGACAGACCGCTAGCAAGACTAATAAAGAAGAAGAGAGAAGAATCAAATAGATGCAATAAAAAATGATAAAGGGGATATCACCATCGACCCACAGAAATACAAACTACAATCAGAGAAAACTATAAACACCTCTACGCATATAAACTAGAAAATCTAGAAGAAATGGATAATTTCCTGGACACTTACACTCTTCCAAGACTAAACCAGGAAGAATTTGAATCCCTGAATAGACCAATAGCAGGCTCTGAAGGCAATAATTAATACCCTACCAACGAAAAAAAGTCCAGGACCAGATGGATTCACAGCTGAATTCTACCAGAGGTACAAGGAGGAGCTGGTACCATTCCTTCTGAAACTATTCCAATCAATAGAAAAAAGAGGGAATCCTCCCTAACTCATTTTATGAGGTCAACATCATCCTGATACCAAAGCCTGGCAGAGACACAACAAAAAAAGAGAATTTTAGACCAATATCCCTGATGAACATCGATGCAAAAATCTGCAATAAAATACTGGCAAACCGGATTCAGCAACACATCAAAAAGCTTATCCACCATGATCAAGTGGGCTTCATCCCTGGGATGCAAGGCTGGTTCAACATTTGCAAATCAATAAACATAATCCAGCATATAAACAGGACCAAAGACAAGAACCACATGATTATCTCAATAGATGCAGAAAAGGCTTTTGACAAAATTTAACAGCCCTTCATGCTAAAAACGCTCAATAAATTCGGTATGGATGGAACGTACCTCAAAATAATAAGAGCTATTTATGACAAACCCACAGCCAATATCATACTGAATGGGCAAAAACTGGAAACATTCCCTTTGAAAACTGGCACAAGACAGGGATGCCCTCTCTCACCACTCCTATTCAACATAGTGTTGGAAGTTCTGGCTAGGACAATCAGACAAGAGAAAGAAATCAAGGGTATTCAGTTAGGAAAAGAAGAAGTCAAAGTGTCCCTGTTTGCAGATGACATGGTTGTATATTTAGAAAACCCCATTGTCTCAGCCCAAAATCTCCTTAAGCTGATAAGAAACTTCAGCAAAGTCTCAGGATACAAAATCAATGTGCAAAAATCACAAGCATTCTTATACACCAGTAACAGACAAACAGAGAGCCAAGTCATGAATAAACTTCCATTCACAATTGCTTCAAAGAGAATAAAATACCTAGGAATCCAACTTACAAGGGATGTAAAGGACCTCTTCAAGGAGAACTACAAACCACTGCTCAGTGAAATAAAAGAGGACACAAACAAATGGAAGAACATACCATGCTCATGGATAGGAAGAATCAATATCGTGAAAATGGCCATACTGCCCAAGGTAATTTATAGATTCAATGCCATCCCCATCAAGCTACCAACGAGTTTCTTCACAGAATTGGAAAAAACTGCTTTAAAGTTCATATGGAACCAAAAAAGGTCCACATCTCCAAGACAATCCTAAGTCAAAAGAACAAAGCTGGAGGCATCACGCTACCTGACTTCAAACTATACTACAAGGCTACAGTAACCAAAACAGCATGGTACTGGTACCAAAACAGAGATATATACCAATGGAACAGAACAGAGTCCTCAGAAATAATACCACACATCTGCAGCCATCTGATCTTTGACAAACGTGAGAGAAACAAGAAATGGGGAAAGGATTCCCTATTTAATAAATGGTGCTGGGAAAATTGGCTAGCCATAAGTAGAAAGCTGAAACTGGATCCTTTCCTTACTCCTTATACGAAAATTAATTCAAGATGGATTAGAGACTTAAATGTTAGACCTAAAACCATAAAAACCCTAGAAGAAAACCTAGGTAGTACCTTTCAGGACATATGTATGGGCAAAGACTTCATGTCTAAAACACCAAAAGCAATGGCAGTAAAAGCCAAAATTGACAAATGGGATCTCATTAAACTAAGGAGCTTCTGCACAGCAAAAGAAACTACCATCAGAGTGAACAGGCAACCTACAGAATGGGAGAACATTTTTGCAATCTACTCATCTGACAAAGGGCTAATATCCAGAACCTACAAAGAACTCAAACAAATTTACAAGAAAAAAACAAACAACCCCATCAAAAAGTGGGCAAAGGATATGAACCGACATTTCTCAAAAGAAGACATTCATACAGCCAACAGACACATGAAAAAATGCTCATCATCACTGGCCATCAGAGAAATGCAAATCAAAACCACAATGAGATACCATCTCACACCAGTTAGAATGGCAATCATTAAAATGTGAGGAAACAACAGGTGCTGGAGAGGATGTGGAGAAATAGGAACACTTTTACACTGTTGGTGGGATTGTAAACTAGTTCAACCATTATGGAAAACAGTATGGCGATTCCTCAAGGATCTAGAACTAGAAGTACCATATGACCCAGCCATCCCATTACTGGGTGTATACCCAAAGGATTATAAATCATGCTGCTATAAAGACACATGCACACATATGTTTATTGTGACACTATTCACAATAGCAAAGACTTGGAATCAACCCAAATGTCCATCAGTGACAGATTGGATTAAGAAAATGTGGCACATATACACCATGGAATACTATGCAGCCATAAAAAAAGATGAGTTTGTGTCCTTTGTAGGGACATGGATGCAGCTGGAAACCATCACTCTTAGCAAACTATCACAAGAACAGAAAACCAAACACTGCATGTTCTCACTCATAGGTGGGAACTGAACAATGAGATCGCTTGGACTCGGGAATGGGGACACCACACACCAGGGCCTATCATGGGGAGGGGGAGGAGGGAGGGATTGCATTGGGAGTTATACCTGATGTAAATGACGAGTTGATGGGTGCTGACGAGTTGATGGGTGCAGCACACCAACATGGCACAAGTATACATATGTAACAAACCTGCACGTTATGCACATGTACCCTAGAACTTAAAGTATAGTAATAATAATAAATAAATAAATAAATAAAAAATAAAAAAAGAGAAATTTGATAAAATCAAAAGCATTGTCTTTGAAAAAAGACTACAAAATTGACAAAATCTTTTTTAGACTGAGGGAAAAAAATGGATAGAAAACTAAAATAAGTAATAAAATAAGAAACATCACTAATAACCTAACAGAAATAAAAATAACTGTAAGAGAATAATATAAACAATGGCTTGCGAAAAAGTTAGATAAGTTACCTGGAACTGACAAGTTGTTAGAAAGGTACAAACTACCAAAATTGATTCAAGAATTAATATAAAATCTAAGTAAATCTGTAACAAGTAAAGGGAGTGAATTAGTGTAAGAAAAACCTAACAAACAAAAGCCGAATCAGATGACATTACTGGTAAATTCTACAAAACATTAAATACTGCATACCAATCTTTCACAAAATTTCAAAAAATAGAGAATCAAAAAATACTTCTCTGCTCAATCCATGAGACCAGTATTACCCTGAAACAAAAACCAGACAAAAACATTATTTAAAAAACTACAGAGCAATATCCCCTCTTACTGTAGAAGTTAAAACGCTGAACTTCATTGTAGTTAAATGAATCCTGCAACATATAAAAAGGATCTCATGCCACAACAAATTAGAATTTATCCCACAAATGCAAAGTTGGTTAAACATTTGAAAATCAATTAGCATAATATGCCATATAATATGATTTGGCTGTGTTCCCACTCAAATCTCATCTTCGATTGTAGCTCCCAGAATTCCCACATGTTGTGGAAGGGACCTGGTGAAAAATTATTGAATCATGAGGGCAGTTTCCTCATACTGATCTCGTGGTAGTGAATTAGTCTCATGAGATCTGATGGTTTTATAAATAGAAACCCTTTTCACTTGGCTGTCATTCTCTCTCTTGCCTGCTGCCATGTAAGATGTCCCTTTCACCCTCTGCCATGATTGTGAGGCCTCCCCAGCCTCATGAAACTGTGAGTCCATTTAACCTCTTTTTCTTTATAAATAACCCAGTCTCATGTATGAATTTGTTAGCATCATGAAAACAGACAAGCAGTAAACTGGTACCAGGAGCGGGGCACTGCTGTAAAGATACCTGAAAATGTGGAAGCAACTTTGGAACCAGGTAACAGGCAGAGGTTGAAACAGTTTGGAAAGCTCAGAAGAAGACAGGAAAATGTGAGAAAGTTTGGAACTTCCTAGAGACTTGTTGAATGGCTTTGACAAAAATGCTGGTAGTGATATAAACAATAAAATCTAGGCTGAGGTGGTCTCTGATGGAGATGAGGAACTTGTTAAGAACTGGAGTAAAGGAGACTCTTGCTATGTTTTAGCAAAGATAGTGGTGGCATTTTGCCCTTGCCCTAGAAATCTGCAACACTTTGAACTTGAGGGAGATGATTTAGGGTATCTGGCAAAAGACATTTCTAAACATCAAATCATTCAAAGGGTAACTTTGGTGCTGTTAAAAGCATTCACCTTTAAAAAGGAAACAGCATAAAATTTCAGAAAATTTGCAGCCTGGTGATGTGATAGAAAAGAAACCCATTTTTTGAGGAGAAATTCAAGCTGGCTGCAGAAATTTGCTTAAGGAGCCAAATGTTAATTACCAAGACAATGTGGAAAATATCTCCAGGGCATGTCAGAGACCTTTGCAATAGCCCCTCCCAGAACAGGCTGAAAGGTTTAGGAGGAAAAAAAAATGGTTTTGTGGGCAGGGGAAGAACCCTCCTGTTGTGTGCAGCTTAGGGACTTGGTGCCTTGAGTACCAGCAACTTTAATCATGGATAAAAGAAGCCTAGATGCAACTCAGGCTGTGGCTTCAGAGGGTGCAAGCCCCAAACCTTGGAAGCTTCCACATGGTTTTGAGACTGCCAGTGCACAGAAGTCAAAAATTGAGGTTTGAGAACCTCAGCCTAGATTTTAGAGGATGTATGAAAATGCCTGGATGTCCAGGCAGGTGTTTCATGCAGGGGTGGGGCCTCATGGAGAACCTCTGCTAAGGCAGTGCAAAGGGGAAATGTGAGATTGGAGGCCCCACACAGAGTCCCCACTGGGGCACTGTCTAGTGGAGCTGTGAGAAGAGGGCAACCATTCTGCAGACCCCAGAATGGTAGCTCCACTGACAGTTTGCACCATGCACCTAGAAAAGCCACAGACACTCAATGCCATCTGTGAAAGCAGCCATGGAATGGGTCTATACCCTCCAAAGTCACAGGACCCAGAATGATAGATACATTGACAGCTTGCACTGTGCACCTAGAAAAGCTGCAATCAACACCAGCCTGTGAAAGCAGCTGGAAGGTAGGCTGTACCCTGTAAAGCTACAGGGGCAGAACTGTCCAAGACTATGGGAACCCATCTCTTGCATTAGTGTGACCTAGACGTGAAACACAGAGTCAAAGTAGATTATTCTGGAGCTTTAAGATTTGATTGCCCTTCTGGATTTTGGACTTGCATGGGTCAAATTTCTTCCACTTGGAATGGGAGCATTTATCCAATACCTATATTCCCATTGTATCTTGGAAGTAACTAACTTACTTTTTATTTTACAGGCTCCTAGGTTGAAGGAACTTGCCATGTCTCAAGTGAGACTTTGGACTGTGGGCTATGAGTTAATACTAAAATGAGTTAATTCTTGGGGGACTGTTGGGAAGGCATGATTGGTTTGAAAATAGGAGGACATGGGATTTGGGATAGGCCAGGGGTGGAATTATATGGTTTGGCTGTGTCCCCACCCAGATCTCTTCTTTAATTTTAGCTCCCATAATTTCTACGTGTTCTGAGAGAGACTTGGTTGGAGATAATCGAATCATGAACAATCCAAAAACTAGATTAAAATAACAATTTTTAAAAATAGCATAAAATGTAATAAACTACATAGAAATGAATTTACATGTGTAAGACTTATAAACTAAAAGTTACAAAACATCCAAGAAATTAAAGATAAAAAACATAAATTAAATGTTAAATATATAAATTTTTTAGAAAATAACAACACAGGAATAAATCTTTGTGAACTTTAGTGAAAATGCAGGATGACATCAAAGCACACACAACAAAATATTAATAAATTGGACTTCATCGGAAATAAAAAGTTTTTATGTTTCAAAAACATCATAAGAAAAGTGAAAAACAACCCAAAGAATGGGAGAAAAATCTTTTGAAAGCATAATTTTGGAAAGGGATTTGTATATAAAATACATAAAGAACTCAATACATAACAGGAAAAAGCCAAACAACACAGTATTTTTAAATAAAGGAATTAAATAAACATTTATCCAAAAAAATTAACATAGTCAATGAGCACAATTATAGCACATGGCTATAATAAAAAAAGGAAAAACAATAATAAGTGTTGGCAAGAATGTGGAAAGTTTGGAGCATGCATACACTGCTGGTAGAAATGTAAAATAGTAGAGCCACTCTAGAAAGCAGTCTGGCACTTCCTCAAATATTTTAATATAAAGTTACCATATGAGCTCCAGTCTCCAACTCCCAGTACGAGTGACACAGAAGACCAGTGTTTTCTACATTTTCAACTGAGGTACTGGGTTCATCTCACTAGGGAGTGCCAGACAATCCGTGCTGGTCAGCTGCTGCAGCCCGACCAGCAACAGCTGAAGCAGGGCGAGGCATCGCCTCACCTGGGAAGCACAAGGGGGAAGGGAATCCCTTTTCCTAGCCAGGGGAACTGAGACACACAAAACCTGGAAAATCGGGTAACTCCCACCCCAATACTGCGCTTTAAGGAAACGGGCACACCAGGACATTATATCCCACACCTGGCCGGGAGGGTCCCACGCCCACGGAGCCTCCCTCATTGCTAGCACAGCAGTCTGCGATCTACCCACAAGGCAGCAGCCAGGCTGGGGGAGGGGCGCCCGCCATTGCTGAGGCTTAAGTAGGTAAACAAAGCTGCTGGGAAGCTCGAACTGGGTGGAGCTCACAGCAGCTCAAGGAAACCTGCCTGTCTCTGTAGACTCCCCCTCTGGGGACAGGGCACAGTAAACAATAACAAACGCAGCAGAAACCTCTGCAGACGCAAACGACTCTGTCTGACAGCTTTGAAGAGAGCAGTGGATCTCCCAACACAGAGGTTGAGATCTGAGAAGGGACACACTGCCTGCTCAAGTGGGTCCCTGAACCCTGAGTAGCCTAACTGAGAGACATCTCCCACTAGGGGCAGTCTGACACCCCACACCTCACAGGGTGGAGTACACCCCTGAGAGGAAGCTTCCAAAGCAAGAATCAGACGGGTACACTCACTGTTCAGCAATATTCTATCTTCTGCAGCCTCTGCTGCTGATACCCAGGCAAACAGGGTCTGGAGTGGACCTCAAGCAATCTCCAACAGACCTACAGCTGAGGATCCTGACTGTTAGAAGGAAAACTAACAAACAGGAAGGACACCTACACCAAAACCCCATCAGTACATCACCATCATCAAAGACCAGAGGCAGATAAAACCACAAAGATGGGGAAAAAGCAGGGCAGAAAAGCTGGAAATTCAAAAAATAAGAGCGCATCTCCCCCTGCAAAGGAGCTCAGCTCATCGCCAGCAACGGATCAAAGCTGGACGGAGAATGACTTTGACGAGATGAGAGAAGAAGGCTTCAGTCCATCACACTTCTCAGAGCTAAAGGAGGAATTACATGCCCAGCGCAAAGAAACTAAAAATCTTGAAAAAAAAAGTGGAAGAATTGATGGCTAGAGTAATTAATGCAGAGAAGGTCATAAACGAAATGAAAGAGATGAAAACCATGACACGAGAAATACGTGACAAGTGCACAAGCTTCAGTAACCGACTCGATCAGCTGGAAGAAAGAGTATCAGCGATTGAGGATCAAATGAATGAAATGAAGCGAGAACAGAAACCAAAAGAAAAAAGAAGAAAAAGAAATGAACAAAGCATGCAAGAAGTATGGGATTATGTAAAAAGACCAAATCTACGTGTGACTGGGGTGCCTGAAAGTGAGGTGGAAAATGGAACCAAGTTGGAAAACACTCTTCAGGATATCATCCAGGAGAACTTCCCCAACCTCCTAGGGCAGGCCAACATTCAAATCCAGGAAATACAGAGAATGCCACAAAGATACTCCTCAAGAAGAGCAACTCCAAGACACATAATTGCCAGATTCACCAAAGTTGAAATGAAGGAAAAAATCTTAAGGGCAGCCAGAGAGAAAGGTTGGGTTACCCACAAAGGGAAGCCCATCAGACTAACAGCAGATCTCTCGGCAGAAACTCTACAAGCCAGAAGAGAGTGGGGGCCAATAGTCAACATTCTTAAAGAAAATAATTTTCAACCCAGAATTTCATATCCAGCCAAACTAAGTTTCATAAGTGAAGGAGAAATAAAATCCTTTACAGATAAGCAAATGCTTAGAGATTTTGTCACCACTAGGCCTGCCTTACAAGAGACCCTGAAGGAAGCACTAGACATGGAAAGGAACAACCGGTACCAGCCATTGAAAAAACATGACAAAATGTAAAGACCATCAAGGCTAGGAAGAAACTGCATCAACTAACGAGCAAAATAACCAGTTAATATCATAATGGCAGGATCGAGTTCACACATAACAATATTAACCTTAAATGTAAATGGACTAAATGCTCCAATTAAAAGACACAGACTGGCAAACTGGATAAAGAGTCAAGACCCATCAGTCTACTGTATTCAGGAAACCCATCTCACATGCAGAGACATACATAGGCTCAAAATAAAGGGATGGAGGAAGATTTACCAAGCAAATGGAGAACAAAAAAAAGCAGGGGTTGCAATACTAGTCTCTGATAAAACAGACTTCAAACCATCAAAGATCAAAAGAGACAAAGAAGGCCATTACATAATGGCAAAGGGATCAATTCAACAGGAAGAGATAACTATCCTAAATATATATGCACCCAATACAGGAGCACCCAGATACATAAAGCAAGTCCTTAGAGACTTACAAAGAGACTTAGACTCCCATACAATAATAATGGGAGACTTCAACACTCCACTGTCAACATTAGACAGATCAACGAGACAGAAAGTTAACAAGGATATCCAGGAATTGAACTCATCTCTGCAGCAAGCAGACCTAATAGACATCTATAGAACTCTCCACACCAAATCAAGAGAATATACATTCTTCTCAGCACCACATCACACTTATTCCAAAATTGACTACATAATTGGAAGTAAAGCACTCCTCAGCAAATGTACAAGAACAGAAATTATAAGAAACTGTCTGTCAGACCACAGTGCAATCAAACTAGAACTCAGGACTAAGAAACTCAATCAAAACCGCTCAACTACTTGGAAACTGAACAACCTGCTCTGAATCACTACTGGGTACATAACGAAATGAAGGCAGAAATAAAGATGTTCTTTGAAACCAACGAGAACAAAGATACAACATACCAGAATCTCTGGGACACATTTAAAGCAGTGTGTAGAGGGAAATTTACAGCACAAAATGCCCACAAGAGAAAGCAGGAAAGATCTAAAATTGACACTCTAACATTGCAATTAAAAGAACTAGAGAAGCAAGAGCAAACACATTCGAAAGCTAGCAGAAGGCAAGAAATAACTAAGATCAGAGCAGAACTGAAGGAGATAGAAACACACAAAACCCTCCAAAAAATCAATGAATCCAGGAGTTGGTTTTTTGAAAAGATCAACAAAGTTGACAAACTGCTAGCAAGACTAATAAAGAAGAAAAGAGAGAAGAATCAAATAGACGCAATAAAAAATGATAAAGGGGATATCACCACCGACCCCACAGAAATACAAACTACCATCAGAGAATACTATAAACACCTCTATGCAAATAAACTGGAAAATCTGGAAGAAATGGATAATTTCCTGGACACTTATACTCTTCCAAAACTAAACCAGGAAGAAGTTGAATCCCTGAATAGACCAATAGCAGGCTCTGAAATTGAGGCAATAATTAATAGCCTACCAACCAAAAAAAGTCCAGGACCAGATGGATTCACAGCTGAATTCTACCAGAGGTACAAGGAGGAGCTGGTACCATTCCTTCTGAAACTATTCCAATCAATAGAAAAAGAGGGAATCCTCCCTAACTCATTTTATGAGGCCAACATCATCCTGATACCAAAGCCTGGCAGAGACACAACAAAAAAAGAGAATTTTAGACCAATATCCCTGATGAACATCGATGCAAAAATCTGCAATAAAATACTGGCAAACCGGATTCAGCAACACATCAAAAAGCTTATCCACCATGATCAAGTGGGCTTCATCCCTGGGATGCAAGGCTGGTTCAACATTTGCAAATCAATAAACATAATCCAGCATATAAACAGGACCAAAGACAAGAACCACATGATTATCTCAATAGATGCAGAAAAGGCTTTTGACAAAATTTAACAGCCCTTCATGCTAAAAACGCTCAATAAATTCGGTATGGATGGAACGTACCTCAAAATAATAAGAGCTATTTATGACAAACCCACAGCCAATATCATACTGAATGGGCAAAAACTGGAAAAATTCCCTTTGAAACTGGCACAAGACAGGGATGCCCTCTCTCACCACTCCTATTCAACATAGTGTTGGAAGTTCTGGCTAGGGCAATCAGGCAAGAGAAAGAAATCAAGGGTATTCAGTTAGGAAAAGAAGAAGTCAAATTGTCCCTCTTTGCAGATGACATGATTGTATATTTAGAAAACCCTATTGTCTCAGCCCAAAATCTCCTTATGCTGATAAGAAACTTCAGCAAAGTCTCTGGGTACAAAATCAATGTGCAAAAATCACAAGCATTCGTATACACCAGTAACAGACAAAAAGAGAGCCAAATCAGGAATGAACTTCCATTCACAATTGCTTCAAAGAGAATAAAATACCTAGGAATCCAACTTACAAGGGATGTAAAGGACCTCTTCAAGGAGAACTACAAACCACTGCTCAGTGAAATAAAAGAGGACACAAACAAATGGAAGAACATACCATGCTCATGGATAGGAAGAATCAATATCGTGAAAATGGCCATACTGCCCAAGGTAATTTATAGATTCAATGCCATCCCCATCAAGCTACTAATGAGTTTCTTCACTGAATTGGAAAAAAACTGCTTTAAAGTTCATATGGAACCAAAAAAGGGCCGGCATCTCCAAGACAATCCTAAGTCAAAAGAACAAAGCTGGAGGCATCACGCTACCTGACTTCAAACTATACTACAAGGCTACAGTAACCAAAACAGCATGGTACTGGTACCAAAACAGAGATATATACCAATGGAACAGAACAGAGTCCTCAGAAATAATACCACACATCTGCAGCCATCTGAATTTTGACAAACCTGAGAGAAACAAGAAATGGTGAAAGGATTCCCTATTTATAAATGGTGCTGGGAAAATTGGCTAGCCATAAGTAGAAAGCTGAAACTGGATCCTTTCCTTACTCCTTATACGAAAATTAATTCAAGATGGATTAGAGACTTAAATGTTAGACCTAAAACCATAAAAATCCTAGAAGAAAACCTAGGTAGTACCATTCAGGACATAGGCATGGGCAAAGACTTCATGTCTAAAACACCAAAAGCAACGGCAACAAAAGCCACAATTGACAAATGGGATCTTATTAAACTAAAGAGCTTCTGCACAGCAAAAGAAACTACCATCAGAGTGAACAGGTAACCTACAGAATGGGAGAACATTTTTGCAATCTACTCATCTGTCAAAGGGCTAATATCCAGAACCTACAAAGAACTCCAACAAATTTACAAGAAAAAAACAAACAACCCCATCAAAAAGTGGGCAAAGGATATGAACAGACATTTCTCAAAAGAAGACATTCATACAGCCAACAGACACATGAAAAAATGCTCATCATCACTGGCCATCAGAGAAATGCAAATCAAAACCACAATGAGATACCATCTCACACCAGTTAGAATGGCAATCATTATAAAGTCAGGAAACAACAGGTGCTGGAGAGGATGTGGAGAAATAGGAACACTTTTACACTGTTGGTGGGATTGTAAACTAGTTCAACCATATGGAAAACAGTATGGTGATTCCTCAAGGATCCAGAACTAGATGTACCATATGACCCAGCCATCCCATTACTGGGTATATACCCAAAGGATTATAAATTATGCTGCTATAAAGACACATGCACACGTATGTTTATTGCGGCACTATTCACAATAGCAAAGACTTGGATTCAACCCAAATGTCCATCAGTGACAGATTGGATTAAGAAAATGTGGCAGATATACACCATGGAATACTATGCAGCCATCAAAAAGGATGAGTTTGTGTCCTTTGTAGGGACATGGATGCAGCTGGAAACCATCACTCTTAGCAAACTATCACAAGAACAGAAAACCAAACACCGCATGTTCTCACTCATAGGTGGGAACTGAACAATGAGATCACTTGGACTCAGGAAGGGGAACATCACACACCGGGGCCTATCATGGGGAGGGGGGAGGGGGGAGGGGCGAGGGATTGCATTGGGAGTTATACCTGATGTAAATGACGAGTTGATGGGTGCTGATGAGTTGATGGGTGCAGCACAGCAACATGGCACAAGTATACATATGTAACAAACCTGCACATTATGCACATGTACTCTAGAACTCAAAGTATAATAATAAAAATAAAAAAATAAAAAAAAAAAATAAATAAAGTTACCATATGGTCCATCAATTTTACTACTAGGTATGTACCCACAAGAAATAAAACAAGATGGGTGGAACAAGATGGCCAAATAGAAGGCTTCACCAATTGTCTGCCCTGCAAGAACACCAATTTAATAACTGTCTCTACACACACACACACACACACACAAAGCATCTTCATAAGAACTAAAAATCAGGTAAGCAATCACAGTACATGGTTTTAACTCCATATTGCTGAAAGAGGCACTGAAATGCGGCAGAAAATACAGTCTTGAATCACTGATGCCACACCTCCTCTATCCCCTGACAGTGGCCACGTGGAGTGGAGAACAAATCTGTGTTCTCAGGAGAGGGAGAGCACAGCACTTGTGAGGCATTTGAGTAAAATCAGTGCAACCTTGTCACCGCAGAAAGCAAAACCGGGTTGAACTGAGCTGAAACTCACCCACCAAGGGAGTATTTAAAGCCAGAGGGAAATTGCCCATCCAAGTGGGCATAAACAGTACGATAAAGTATGAATAGAAACAACAAAGTGAAAAAGTGGGGGAATATTTTTAATGTGTTGCATTTTTATACATTTTATTTTGGCTTGTTTGTTGATGCAACAAGTGTTGCTAAAAGCTTAAAATATATGGTTATGTGATAGTACTTGCAAGTCTCACGGTAACCTCAAATCAAAAAACATACAATGGATTTAAAAAAAATGAAAAGCAAAAAATTAAATCATACCATTAGAAAATTTCTTTACTAAAATGAAGAAAGCAAGGATAACAGGGAGAAAAGCAAGGTGACAAAACAACAAGAAAACAGGTAACAAAATGGTAGGAGTAATTTCTTATTAATAATAACATTGAAAGTAAATGAAGTAAACTATCTAATCAAAAGGCATAGTCTGGCTAAATAAACTAAGAAAAATGAGATGCAATAATCTGTTGCCTACAAGAAATGCACTTCACCTATAAAGACACACATCAACTGAAAATAAACGGATGTAAAAAAATCTCCTATCAATAAAAACAAGAAAGAACAGGAATATCTACAGTTGTAACAGCCAAAATAGATTTTAATATGAAAACTGAAAGAAGAGACAAAGAAGGTTACTATATAAAGATGTCAATTAGCAAGAGAATATAAAAAATTGTATACACATGTGCCCCTAACACCAGAAAACTGAGATATGTAAAGCAAATATTATTATAGCTAAAGAGAGACAAAGACTCCAATAAAAAAAAAAAGCCGGTGATTTTACACCCCATTCTCAACACTGGACACATCTTGCTGATAGAAAATCAACAAAGAAACATTGGACTTAATCTGTACTATAGATGAAATGGACCTAACAAAAATTTGCAGATTATTTTGTCCAACAGTTGAAAATTGCATATACTTTTCCTCAGCAGCACATGGCTCATTTCAAGGATAGACCCTACTTTAAGTCACAAAAAAGTCTCAAAACCTTTTAAAAAGATGAAATATTATCAAGCATCTTCTCTGACCACAATGGAATAAAACCAGAAATACAAAACAATAGGAATTTTGGAAACTAAGAAAACAAATAGAAATTAAACAGCATGTTCCTGAATGACATAAGTTCTTAATGAAGAAACTAGAAGGAAATTTAAAAATTTCTTGAAACAAATGATAATGAAAATACAGCATACTAAGGGATACAGAGAAATCAGTACTGAGAGGAAAGTTTATAGCTGTAAGTGCCTATTTCAAAAAATACATAAACAACACGATAATGCATCTTTTTTCTTTTATTATTATACTTTAAATTCTAGAGTACATGTGCAGAACGTACAGTTTTGTTACATAGGTACAAACGTGCCATGGTGGTTTGCTGCACCCATCAACCGTCACCTATATTAGGTATTTCTCCTAATGCTATTCCTCCCCCAGTCCCTCACCCCATGACAGGCTCTGGTGTGTGATGTTCCCCTCCCTGTGTCCATGTGTTCTCATTGTTCATCTTCCAATTATGAGTGAGCACATGCAGTGTTTGATTTTCTGCTCTTGTGTTAGTTTGCTGAGAATGAAGTTTTGCAGTTTCATCCATGTCCCTGCAAAGGACACGAACTCATCCGTTTTTTATGACTGCATGGTATTCCATGGTGTATATGTGCCACATTTTCTTTATCCAGTCTATCATTGAGGGACACTTGGGTTCATTCCAAGTCTTTGCTATTGTGAATGGTGCTGCAGTAAACATACGTGTGCATGTGTCTTTATCAGAGAATGATTTATAATCCTTGGTGTATACACCCAGTAATATGATTGCAGAGTCAAAAGGTATTTTGAGTTCTAGATCCTTGCGGAATCCCCAAAATGTCTTCCAAAATGGTTGAACTAATTTACACTCCCACCAACAGTGTAAAAGCATTCTTATTTCTCCACATCTTCTCAAGCATCTGTTGTTTCCTGACTTTTTAATGATGGCCATTGTAAGTGGTGTCAGATGGTATCTCATTGTGGTTTTGATTTGCATTTCTCTAATGACCAGTGATGATGTGCATTTTTTTATATATTTGTTGCCTGCATAAATGTCTTCTTTTGAGAAGCGTCTTTTTTTATCCTTTGCCCAATTTTTGAGGGAGGTTGTATGTTTTGTTTATTTTTTCTTGTAAACATGTTTAAGTTCTTTGTAGATTCTGGATACTAGCAGAATTTTTCTCCCATTCTGTAGGTTCCCTGTACAAGGAGGAGCTGGTACATTTGCTTCTTAAACTATTCCAATCAATAGAAAAAGAGGGAATCCCCCCTAAGTCATTTTATGAGGTCAACATCATCCTGATACCAAAGCCTGGCAGAGACACAACAAAAAAGAGAATTTTAGACCAATATCCCTGATGAATATCGATGCAAAAATCCTCAATAAAATACTGGTAAACCGGATCCAGCAGCACATTGAAAATTTTATCCACCATGATCAAGTCGGCTTCAACACTGGGACACAAGGCTGCTTCAACATACCCAAATCAATAAACGTAATACATCATATAAACAGGACCAACAACAAAAACCACATGATTATCTCAATAGATGCAGAAAAGACCTTGGACAAAATTCAACAGCCGTTTATGCTAAAAACTCTCCATAAACTACGTATTGATGGAATGTATCTCAAAATAATAAGAGCTATTTATGACAAACCCACAGCCAATATCATACTGAATGGGCAAAAACTGGAGGCATCCCCTTTGAAAACCGGCACAAGACAAGGATGGCCTCTCTCACCACTGCTATTCCACAAAGTGTTGGAAGTTCTGACCAGGTCAATCAGGCAAGGGAAAGAAATAAAGGGTATTAAATTAGGAAAAGAGGAAGTCAAATTGTCCTGTTTGCAGATGACATGACTGTATATTTAGAAAACCCCATCATCTCAGCCCAAAATCTCCTTAAGCTGATAAGCAGCTTCAGCAAAGTCTCAGGAAACAAAATCAATGTGCAAAAATCACAAGCATTCTTATACACCAATAACAGAGAAACAGAGAACCAAATCATGAGTGAACTTCCATTCACAATTGCTACCTAGAGAATAAAATACCTAGGAATCCAACTTACAAGGGAAGTGAAGGACCTCTTCAAGGCGAACCACAAACCACTGCTTAAAAAAAATAAAATAAAATAAAAATAAAAGAGATGCAAAAAAATGGAAGAACATTCCATGCTCATAGATAGGAAGAATCAATATTATGAAAATGGCCATACTGCCCAAGGTAATTTAGAGATTCAATGCGATCCCCATCAAGCTACAAATGACTTTCTTTACAGAATTGGAAAAAAAAAAAAAAAAAAAAAAAACTACTTTAAAGTTCATATGGAACAAAAAAAGAGCCCACATTGCAAAGACAATCTTAAGCAAAAAGAACAAAGCTGAAGGCATCACACTACCTGATTTCAAACTATACTACAAGACTACAGTAATCAAAACAGCATGGTATTGATACCTAAACATAAATAGACCAATGCAACAGAAGAGAGACCTCAGAAATAACACCACACATCTACAACCATCTGATCTTTGACAAACCTGACAAAAACAAGCAATGCAGGAAGGATTCCCTATTTAATAAATTGTTCTGGGAAAACTGGCTAGTCATATATAGAAAGCTGAAACTAGATTTCCTCCTTACTCCTTATACAAAATTTAATTCAAGGTGGATTAAAGACTCAAATGTTAGACCTAAAACCTTAAAAACCTTAGAAGAAATCCTAGGTAATACCATTCAGGACATAGGCATGGGCAAAACTTCATGACTAAAAAGCCAAAAGCAATGGCAACCAAAGCCAAAATTGGCAATGGGATCTAGTTAAACTACAGCACTTCTGTACGCAAAAGAAACTACCATCAGAGTGAACAGGCAACCTACAGAATGGGAGAAAATTTTTGCAATCTACCTGTCTGACAAAGGGCTAATATCCAGAATCCACAAAGAACATAAACAAATTTACAAGAAAAAACAAACAACCCCATCAAAAAATGGGCAAAGGATATGAACAGACACTTCCCAAAAGAAGACATCTATGCAGCCAACAGACACATGAAAAAAATGTTCATCATCACTGGTCATCAGAGAAATGTAAATCAAAACCACAATGAGATACCATCCCACACCAGTTAGAATGGTGATCATTAAAAAGGCAGCAAACAACAGATGCTGGAGAGGTTGTGCAGAAATAGGAATGCTTTTACACTGTTGGTGGGAGTGTAAATTAGTTCAACAATTGTGGAAGACAGAGTGGCAATTCCTCAAAAATCTAGAACTCAAAATGCCATCTGACCCTGCAATCCCATTATTAGGTATATACCCAAAGGTTTATAAATCATTCTACTATAAAGACACATGCACACATATGTTTATTGTGGCGCTATTCACAAGAGCAAAGACTTGGAATCAACCCAAATGTCCATCAATGATAGACTGGATTAAGAAAATGTGGCACATATACACCATGGAATACTATGAAGCCATAAGAAAGGATGAGTTCATGTCCTTTGCAGAGACATGGATGAAGCCAGAAACCATCATTCTTAGCAAACTATCACAAGTACAGAAAACCAAACACCTCATGTTCTCACTCATAGGTGGGAATTGAACAATGAGAAAACTTGGACACAGGATGCAAAACATCACACACCAGAGCCTGTCAGGGGGTGGGGGTCTGGGGGAGGGATAGCAGTAGGATAAATACCTAATGTAAATCACAGTTTAATGGGTGCAGTAAACCAACATGGCACATGTATACCTATGTATCAAACCTGCACATTGTGCACATGTACCCTAGAACTAAAAGTATATTTTTTTAAAAAAATGCTGTCTTATAAAAAAAAAATTCCCTCTGCACACTGCTTTAAATGTGTCCCAGAGATTCTGGTACGTTGGGTCTTTGTTCTCATTGGTTTGAAAGATAAGCTTTATATCTGCCTTCATTTCAATATTTACCCAGTAGTCATTCAGGAGCAGGTTGTTCAGTTTGTTGAAAATAATAATATCAGTTTGTTGAACATTCAGGAGCAGGAGTTGTGCAGTTTTTAGTCAGTTGCTTAATGCTGAGTTCTAATTTGATTGTACAGTGGTCTGAGAGACTGTTATTATTTCCTTCATTTTGCATTTGCTGAGGATTGTTTTACTTTCTATTATGTGGTCAATTTTAGAATAAGAGCAATGAGGAGCTGAGAAGAATGTATACTCTGTTTATTTGGGGTGGAGAGTTCTATAAATATTTATTGGATCTGGTTGGTCCAGAGCTGAGTTCAAGTCCTGAATATCCTTGTTAAGTGATCTTATTGATAATAAGATCAATATTAGATTTGATCTCTCTAATATTGACAGTGGGGTGTTGAAATCTCCCACTATTATTGTGTTGGAGTCTAAGTCTCTTCATAGGTCTCCAAGAACTTGCTTTATGAATGTGGGTGTTCCTTTATTGGGTGTATATATATTTAGAGTAGTTAACTCTTCTTGTTGCATTGATCCCTTTACCATTATATAATGCACTTCTTTGTTTCTTTTGATATTTGTTGGTTTACAGTCTGTTTTATCAGATATTAGAATGGCAACTCCCTCCGCCCTTTTTTTTTTTTTTTTTTTTTTTTTTTTTTTTTTTTTTTTTTTTTTGCTTTCCATTTGCTTGGTAAATATTCCTCCATCCCTTTATTTTGAGCTGATGTGTGTCTTTGCACGTGACATGGGTGTCCTGAATACAGCACACCAATGGGTTTTGACTCTTTATCCAGTTTGCCAGTTTGTGTCTTTTTATTGGTGAATTTAGCTCGCTTACATTTAAGGTGAATATTATTATATGTGAAATTGATCCTGTCATTATGATGCAAGCTCGTTATTTTGCCCATTCGTTGATGCAGTTTCTTCATAGTGTCGATGATCTTTACAAATTGTTATGTTTTTGCTGTGGCTGGTACAAGTTTTTCCTTTCCATGTTTAGTGCTTCCTTCAGGAGCCCTTGTAAGACAGGCCTGGTGGTGACAAAATCTCTCAGCATTTCCTTCTCTGTAAAGAATTTTATTTCTCCTTTGTTTATGAAGCTTAGTTTGGCTATACATAAAATTCTGGTTGAAAATTATTTTGTTTAGGTTGGGGAAGCACTCTTGGATAATATCCTGAAGAGTGTTTTCCAACTTTGTTCCATTCTCACTGTCACTTTCAGGTACATCAATCAAATGTCAATTTGGTCTTTTCACATAGTCCCATATTTCTTGGAGGCGTTGTTCATTCCTTCTTATTCTTCATTCTCTAATCTTGTCTTCTCACATTATTTCATTAAGTTGATCTTCAATCGCTGATATCTTTTCTTCCACTTGATTGATTCAGCTGTTGATACTTGTGTATGCTTCACAAAGTTACTGTGCTGTGTTTTTCAACTCTGTCAGGTCATTTGTCTTCTTCTCTAAACTGATTATTCTAGTTAGCAATTCATCTAACCTTTTTTTCAAGGTTCTTAGCTTCCTTGCGTTGGGTTAGAACATGCTTCTTTAACTCGGAGGAGTTTGTTATTACCCACCTTCTGAAGCCTACTTCAGTCGGTTCGTCAAACTCATTCTCCATCCAGTTTTGTTCCCTTGCTGGTGATGAGTTATGATCCTTTGGAGGAGAAGAGACATTTTGGTTTTTGAAATTTTTGGACTTTTTGCACTGGTTTCTCCCCATCTTTTTGGATTTACCTACATATGGTCTTTGATGTTGGTGACCTTCAGATGGGATCTCTGAGTGTACATGCTCTTCCTTTCTGTTTGTTAGTTTTCATTCTAACAGTCAGGCCCCTCTGTTGCAGGTCTGCTGGAGTTTGCTGGAACCCGACTCCAGAACCTATTTCCCTGGTATCACCAGTGGAGGCTGCAGAACAGCAAATATTGCTCCCTGTTCCTTTGTCTGGAAGCTTTGTCCTAGAGGGGCATCTGCCAGATGCCAGCCAGAGCTCTCCTGTATGAGGTGACTGTCAGTCCCTACTGGAAGGTGTCTCCCAGTCAGGATACACAGGGTTCAGGGAACCACTTGAGGCAGTCTAACCCTAAACAGAGCTTGAATGTTGTGCTGGGAGATACGTTGCTCTCTTCAGAGCTTTCAGGCAGGCATGTTTAAGTCTGCTGAAGCTGCACCCACAGCTACCCCTTTCTCCAGGTGCTCTGTCCCAGGGATATGGGGGTTTTATCTGTAAGCCCCTGACTGGGGCTGTTGCCTCTTTTTCAAAGATGCCCTGCCCAGAGAGGAGAAATCAGGGAGTCTGACCACAGTGGCCTTGCTGAGCCGCTATGGGATCCACCTGGCTCAAACTTCCCAGTGGCTTTATTTACACTGTAATGGTAAAACTGCCTACTCAAGCCTCAGCAATGGCAGACCCCCCTCCCCCCACCAAGCTTGAGTGTCCCAGGTCGATCTCAGACTGCTGGTGCACTGGCAGCAAGAATTTCAAGGCAGTGGATCTTAGTTTTTGGGCTCCATGGGGGCGGGACCCACTGACCCAGACTACATGGCTCCCTGGCTTCAGTCCTCTTTCCAGGGGAGTGAACAGTTCCATCTCGCTGGTGTTGCAAGCACCACTGGAGTATGACAAAAAAGGAAAATCCTCTTGCAGCTAGTTTGGTGTCTGCCCAAATGGCCACCCAGTTTGGTGCTTGAAACTCAGGGCCTTTGTGCAGTAGGCACTGGAGAGAATCTCCTGGTTTGTGGGTTGCAAAGACCGTGGGAAAAGTGCAGTATCTGGGCTGGAATGCACTGTTCCTCAGGCTCATTCCCTCATGGCTTCCCTTGGATAGGGGAGAAAATTCCCCACTACTTGCACTTCCTGAGTGAGGCAATGTCCCACCCTGCTTCCGTTCACCCTCCGTGGGTTGTACCCACTGTCCAACCAGTCCCAGTGAAATTAACTGCATACCACAGTTGGAAATGCAGAAATCACCCGCCTTTTTCATCAGTATCCCTGGGAGCTGCAGACCGGTGCTGTTTTTATTTGGACATATTGCCAGCAGTCCCGATAATGCATCTTAATAAATTAGAACAGAAAAATCAATCTTAACATAAAATTAGTAGAATAAAAGAAATTCTAAGTATCAGAGCAGAAATAAATTTAAAATGCAGAAAACAATGATAAAGAGCAATAAAATAAAAAGTTGGCTTTTTAAAAAGGCAAATAAAATTGACAAACTTTTAGTCAGACTAAGAAAAAAAGAGAGAAAAGCAAAATAAATAAAATCAGAAATGAAAAAACAGACATTACAACAGGTATTGCAAAAATTCAAAGGATCATTATTGGCTATTATGATCAACTATATGTCAATACATTCAAAACTCTAGAAGATATGGACAACTTCCTAGACATACACAGCCTACAAAATTGAACAACGAAGAAATCCAAAACCTGAACAGATGAGTAACAAGTAATACATTAAAGTCATAATATAAAGGCTCCAAGGAAATAAAAGCCTGGAACCTGATAGTTTTACTGCTGAATTTTTTTTTTTTTTTTTAATAGATGGAGTCTCACTCTGTCATCAGGCTGGAGTGCAGTGGCATGATCTTGGTCCACTGTAACCTCTGCATCCGAGTTCAAGTGTTTCCACTGAGTCAGCCCCTCGAGTTGCTGGGACTACAGGTGCACGCCACCATGCCAAACTAATTTTTGTATTTTTAGTACAGATGGGGGTTTCATCATGTTGGCCAACATGGTTTTGATCTCTTTACCACATGATCCTCCTGCCTCAGTCCCACAAAGTGCTGGGATTACAGGCGTAAGCCACCATGCCTGGCCTGCTGAATTTTTTTATAATGTTTAAACTAATACCAATTCTACTCAAATTATTCTGAAACATAGAAAATAAAGGAACACTTCCAAGCTCGTTCTATATGGCCAGTATTACTGTGATACCAAACCAGACAAAGACACATTGGAAAAAAAAAAATGAAACTATAAGCCAATATAACTGATAGGTATTGATGCAAAAATCCTTCAGAAAATACAAGAAAATCTATTTCAAAAACATCTTAAAAAGATTATTCATCAAGACGAAGTGGGATTTAATCCCTGGGATGCAAGGATGGTTCAACATGCACAAATAAATTAAGGTGATACATCATGTCAGAAGAACAAAGGGAAAAATATATGATTATTTCAACTTATGCTGAAAATTCATTTGGCAAAATTCAACATTCATTTATAATAAAATCCCTCAAAAAGTAGAGTATAGAGGGAACATACCTCAACATAATAAAAGCCATTTACGACAGGCCCAGAGCTAGTATCATACTGAATGGCAAAACAATTGAATGTCGTTTTTCTAGATTGAGAAAATAACAAGGATGCCCACTTTCACTACTGTTATTCAATATAGCACTGGTAGACTTCACTTGTGCAATTAAACAAGATAAAGAAATAAAGGACATTTAAATTGAAAAGGAAGAAGTCAAATTATTCATGCTTGTGGATGATATAATCTTATATTTGGAGAAACTTAATGATTCCACCAAAATACTGTTAGAACAAATAAACAGATTTAGTAAATTTTCAGAATACAAAATCAACATACAATAATCAGTAGCATTTTTATATGCCAACAGTGAAAAATCTGAAAAAGAAACAAAAAATAATCTCATTTACTATAGCTACAAATATAATAAAATATCTATATATTAACTTAATGAAATACACATAAGATCTCTACAATGAAATCTATGAAATATTGATGCAAGAAATTGAAGAAGGCACTGAAAAAAAGAAAGATATTCCACATTTATGAATTTGAAAAATTAATATTGTTAAAATGTGCGTACTACTCCAAGAAGTCTAAAGATTCAATATGATCACTATCAAAATGTCAATGGCATTTTTCACACAAATAGAAACAGAAAAACTTTAAAATTTATATGGAACCACTAAAGAACCAGAATAGCCAAAGCTATCCTAATCAAAAAGAACAAACTTGTAGGAATTACAGTACTTAACTTTAAATTATAATACAGAGCTATTGTAACCAAAATGGCATGTTACTGGTATAAAAACAGACACATAGATTAATAGAATAGAATAGACAACCCAGATATAAATCCATATGTCTACAGTAACCTCATTTTTGACAAAAGTACCAAGGGCATACATTGGGGAAGAAATAGTCTCTTTAATAACTGGTGCTGAAAAAACTAGATATCCACATATAAAAGAATAAAATTAGACCCCTATCTCTCTCCATATGCAAAATAGAAATGAAAATGGGTTAAAGACTTAAATCTAAGACCACACATTATAAAATTACCACAATAAAATAAAACATTGGGGAAACTATCCAGAACATTTGAGTAGGTGACGATTTCTTGAGCAATACCTCACAAACACAGATAACAAAAGCAAAAATGGACAAATGGAATGACATCAAGTTAAAATGCTTCCTCACAGCAGAGGAAACAATCAACAAACTGAAAACAACCCACAAAATGGGATAAAATATTTGCAAACTATCTATATGACAAGGAAGTCATGACCACAATATATAAGGAGCTAAAACACTCTCTAGGAAAATATCTCATAATCCAGTTTAAAAATGGGCAAAATATTGAAATAAACATTTTTCAAAAGAAGACGTATATATGGCAAACAGGCTTATAAAAATGTGCTCAACATCACTGCTCATCAGAGAAATGCAAATCAGAACTACAATGAGATATTATCTTACTCAAGTTAAAATTCCATTATCCAAATGTCAGGCAATAACAAATGCTGTCAAAAATATGAAGGAAAGATAACTCACATACACTCTTGATGGAAATGTAAATTAATTAAGCCACTATTGAGAATACTTGGGAGGCTCCTCAAAAAAAACTAAAAATAGTGCCACCATATGATTAAGGAATCCCACTGCTGGGTATAGACTCAAAATAAAAAAATACCAGTATGTCAAAAAAGTATCTGCACGACCATGTTTATTGCAGCACTTTTCATAATAGCCAAGATTTTTGAGCAATATAAGTGTCCATTAACAGATGAATGAATAAAGAAAATGTTGTACTTACACACAATGGAGTAGTGTTAAGTCATACAAAAAAAGATCTCTTGTTATTTGGAAAACATGCATGATGCTAGAGGTCATAACGACCTCTAGTGAAATAAGACAGGCACAGAAAGACAAATGTCATATGTTCTTACTTATTTTGGGGAGTTAAAATTAAAACACTTGAACTCATGGGGATACAGAGTAGAAAAATAGATAATACAGTCTTGAAAGGGTAGCGGGGTAGGGGAGAAGTTAGGGTGTTTAATGGGTACAAATGTAGTTTGAAATAATAAATAAGAATTAGTGTTTGCTAGTACAACATGGTGGCTACGGTCAAAAATAATTTACTTTTATTTTTACATGTAAACATAACTAAAAGAGCATTTTTTTTTTTTGTAGCACAAAGTATAAATGCTTGAAGTAACGAATACCCCATTTACCCTGATGTGATAATTATGCATTGCTTTCCTGTATCAAATTATCTAACATAACTTACAAATAAACACACCTACTATGTACCCACAATTTAAAAAAAACTGCAGAGACGGGGTTTCACTGTGTTAGTAAGGATGGTCTCCATCTCCTGACCTCGTGATCCGCCTGCCTCGGCCCGTCTCTGCTAAAAAAACACACAAAAAATTAGCTGGGCGTGGTGGCAGGCGCCTGTAGTCCCAACTGCTCGGGAGGCTGGGGCAGGAAAATGGCGTGAATCCAGGAGGTGGAGCTTGCAGTGAGCCGAGATCGCGCCACTGCACTCCAGCCTAGGCACAAGAGCGAGAGACTCCGTCTCAAAACAAACAAACAAACAAAAACTGCAAATATATTTTCACACAAAATCTTGTGTTGATACTAAAGCTCAATACAAGTGAAAATTCTGACAAACAATGCAAAAAAATTAAAAAAAAAAAAACCCAGCCTATGAATGAGAAATTTACAAAAAAAAAAAAAGATTATTTAAAAAAAAAAAAACAGAAATTCTGAAACTGAACAATTTATTGGATAAAATATAAGACAAATTTGTAAGTTTAAACAATGGATTAGATTAAGCAGAAGAAATAATTTCAGAACTTGAAAGTCTTTTAACATAATCCAGTCAAGCAATAAGGAAAAAATAATTTTTAAAAAGGAGTTTTTTAATGATCGCCTTTCTAACTGGTGTGAGATGCTACCTCATTGTGGTTTTGATTTGAATTTCTCTAAAGACCAGTGATGATGAGCTTTTTTTCATATGTTTGCTGGTTCCATAAAGTCTTCTTCTGAGAACTGTCTGTTCATATCCTTCATCCACTTTTTGATGAGGTTGTTTGATTTTTTTTTTTTTTTGTAAATTTGTTTAAGTTCTTTGTAGATTCTAGATATTAGCCCTTTGTCAGATGGATAGATTGCAAAAATGTTCTCCCATTCTGTAGGCTGTGTGTTCAATCTGATGATAATTTCTTTTGCTGCGCAGAAGCTCTTTAGTTCGTCAATTTTGGCTTTTGTTGCTGTTGCTTTTGGTGTTTTAGTCATGAAGTCTTTGCCCATGCGTATGTCCTAAATGGTATTGCCTAGGTTTTCCTCTAGGGTTTTTATGATTTTAGGTTTTACATTTAAGTCTTTAATTCATCTTGAGTTAAGTTTTGTATAAAGTATAAGGAAGGGAACGTTGGTTTGGCCGGGCGTGGTGGCTCAAGCCTGTAATCCCAGCACTTTGGGAGGCCGAGGCGGGTGGATCACGAGGTCAGGAGATCGAGACTATCCTGGCTAACATGGTGAAACCCCGTCTCTACTAAAAATACAAAAAAAAAACTAGCCGGGCGTGGTGGCGGGCGCCTGTAGTCTCAGCTACTTGGGAGGCTGAGGCGGGAGAATGGCGTGAACCCGGGAGGCGGAGCTTGCAGTGAGCCGAGATCACGCCACTGCACTCCAGCCTGGGAGACACAGCGAGACTCCGTCTCAAAAAAAAAAAAAAAAAAAAAAAAGGAAGGGTTCCAGTTTCAGTTTTCAGCATATGGCTAGCCAGTTTTCCAAACATTTATTAAATAGGAAATTATTTCCCCATTGCTTGTTTTTGTCAAGTTTGTCAAAGATGAGATGGTTGTAGATAGATATGTGGCATTGTTTCTGAAGCCTCTATTCTGTTGCATTGGTCTATATATCTGTTTTGGTATCAGTACCAACCTGTTTTGGTTATTGTAGCCTTGTAGTATAGTTTGAAGTCAGGTTGTGTAATGCCTCCAGCTTTGTTCTTTTTGATTAGAATTGTCTTTGCAATGCTTGCTCTCTTTTGGTTCCATATGAAATTTAAAGTATTTTTTTCTAATTCTGTGAAGAAAGTCAACGGTAGCTTGATGGGGATAGCATTGAATCTATATATTAATTGTGGCAATATGGCCATTTTCATGATATTGATTCTTCCTATCCATGAGCATGGAATGTTTTTCCATTTTGTGTGTGTGTGTGTGTCCTCTCTTATTTCCTTGAGTAGTGGTTCGTAGTTCTCTTTGAAGAGGTCCTTCACGTCCCTTTAAGTTAGATTCCTAGCTATTTCATTCTCTTTGTAGCAATTGTAAATGGGAGTTCACTCATGATTTGGCTCTGCGTTTGTCTATTATTAGTTTATAGGAATGCTTGTGATTTTTGCACATTGATTCTGTGTTCTGAGACTTTGCTGAAGTTGCTTATCAGCTTAGGGAGATTTTGAGCTTAGATGAAGGGGTTTTCTGAATATACAATAATGTCATCTGCAAACAGAGACATCCTGCTCATGTATCCCAGAAGTTAAAGTATAAAAAAGGAACAAAGCCTCTTTGACATATGGGACATCATAAAGTGGTCAAATATTCAAATTTCCAGAGTCTTGAAAGGCAAAATGAAAATAAATAGATGAAAATAGAACAAAACCAAAGAACTCATTTAACAAAAAAGCTAAAAGATGAAAACTTCCAAAATCTAACAAGACATGTAGACATCCAGATACAGGAGTCTCAGAGATCCCCAAATAGATACAATGCAAAAGGGTCTTCTATACACCATACAATATTCAAAAGTCAAAGATAAAAAGAGAATTCTAAAAGCATCAAGAAAAGAGCATCTAGTCATCTATAAAGTCACCCTGATCAGAATAACAGTGGATTTCTTAGTAAAAACCTTACACAACAGGACAGAATGGAATGATGTATTCAAAGTGCTGAAAGGAAAAAAAAAAAAAAAAAAAAAAAAAACCCTGCCAGTCAAAGATACTATATCCAGCAAAACTATTCTTCCTAAATGAAGGAGAAATAGTCTTTCTCAAGACAGGCAAAAGCTGAGGAAATTCATAGCAACTAGACTGGACCTACAAGAAATTATTGAAGGAGTCCTACAACCAGATGTGAAAGAACCTTATCTACCATTATGAAAATATTAAAAAAAAAAAAAACAGGTAGAGAAAATACATAAACAAAAGAGAAAAGACTCAAATGTTACCTCTAGGGAAAACCACCAAACCACAATGATAAACAAAAAGAGGGAAAGAAATAAACAACAAATATTCAAAGCAACAAAAAAGTATTTAATAAAATGACAGGAATATACTCTCACATATCTAGAGTAACTTGATGGTAAATGGATTATAGTTTCCACTTAAAAGTTATAGACTAACTGGAATTTTTTTCAAAAGAATCACTTAACCATAGGCTGCCTACAAGAAACTCAGCTCCCCTGTAAAGAAATACAGATTGAAAGGAAAAAAGAAGGTAAAAAGATATTCCTTGCAAAAATGAGCAGAAGTGCCTACACTTAGATAAAAGAGACATTAAGTCAACTGTAAAAAACGGTAACAAGAGACAAAGAAGGTCATTATATAGTGACAAAGGGACTATTTCATCAAGAGGATATAACAATTATAAACATATATGCACCCAACACTGAATCACCCAGATATATAAACCAAATTCTATTAGATTTAAAGGGAGTGATACACTACAATTTAATAATAGTTTCATACTTCAACACTCCAGGCTCAACATTAAACATATTATTAACAAAGAAAAATTGGACAAAAAAATTAACATATACAGAAAATTAACAAAGAAACATTGGATTATAATGACACATTAGACCAAGCAGACCTAACAGACATTTATGGAACAGTTAATCCTACATTTACAGAATAAACCTTCTCCTCCTCAGCACATGGAATATTCTTCAGGACGGGCTATATGTTAGAACACAAAACAAATCTTGGAAAATTTTTAAAAATTGAAGTCATATTAAGTATCTTCTCAGATCACAATAAAATAAAAGTAGAAATTGAAAACAAAAGAAACATTAAAAATTACACAAATACATAGAAATTAAACAATACGATGCTGAACAATCATTAGATTAATAAAAGAATTAAGAAATAAATCAAAACATTTTTTGAAACAAACAAAAATTGAAGCAGCATACCAGAACATATGAGATACAGAAAAAGCACTGCTTAGAGGAAAGTATATAGCAATAAGTGTGTACATAGAAAAGCAGAATGATTTTAAGTAAAACATTTAACGATACACCTCAAGGAACAAGAAAAACAAGACAGGAGGTAGAGCAAGGTGATGGAATAAAATGTTCTGCCGATGATCGTACCCCCTGCAAGGACACCAATTTAACAACTATTTACACAGGGAAAAAAAAAAAAAAAGAAGAAGAATAAGAAGAAGAAGAAAAAAAAACTTCATAAGAATAAAAAATCAGGTAAGCACTCATAGTACTTCCTTTTAACCTTATATTACTGAAAGAGTCACTGAAGAGGTAGAAAAAATTATCTTGAATTGCTGATATAACCCCTTCTCCACCCCCCTGCCCAGTAGCAGCAGAGTAATGCAGAAAGCGTCCCAGGGCCCTGCAGGAGAGAACACAATTTTGAGGCATTAAGCTCAGTGCTATTCTGTTAGAGCAGAAAAGAAAGTCAACCACACTCAGCTGACACTTGGGCTACAGAGCAAGCATTTAAACCAGTCCTAGCCAGAGGGGAATCACTGATTCCAGTGGTTTGAGCATGAGTGCCTGCAAATCTCGCCACATGGGGGCTACAGCACTCTGGGTCTCCAATGTAACTTTGAAAGGCAGTGTAGCCCATAAGAACTGCAACTCTTAGGCAAATTCTAGTGGTGAACTAGGTCAAAACAGTGGACTGGGATCATGTGACATACTGAGACACCAGCTGGAGCAGCTAAGGTAGTTCTATTTTCACCCCTACCCTAGCCACAGACTGCATAACTTGAGGCTTTAAAAGAGATTTCTTTCTTCCACTTCAGAAGAGGAGAGGGAAGAGTGAGGATGACTACATTTTGCATCTAAGATACCAGGTCAGGCACCCCAGGATAGGGAATCTTTCAGAGTCATGAGGATCCCGTTTTAAGCTCTATCTCCCAGAAAACATGTCTAGACACACCCTGGTCCAGAAGAAAACACTCTGCCTTGAAGTAAAGGACCCAGTCCTGGCAGCATTCATCACCTGCTAGCTGAAAACTCCTTCAGCCCTGCATAACCAGCTGCAATACCCGGGTACTATGTTGAGGGTCTTGGGTGAGCCTCTGAGACTTGCTAGCTTTGGGTGAGACTCAGCACATAGCCAGCTCGGATGACTACAGGTCAAAACTTCATCTTCTTGAGAAAAGTGGAGTGAAAAGTAAATGGGACTTTGGCACCTTAGGTGCCAGCAAGGTCACAGGGAAGTAGAGCACCAAGTGGACTCTTGGAGTCACCACTTCCATAAATTGACTGTTGGATAGCATTTCTAGACCTGCCCTGAGCCAGAGAGGAGCCCACTTCCCTGAAGGGTGATTTCCAGGCAAGGCAACATTTACCACAGGCTGACTTAAGAGCCCTTGGGCTTTAAGGGAACAGTGGTGGTATTCTGGTAGTATTCATTGTGGTCTGTGGTGGTAGAGACTATGGGGTCAGCCTCCTCTGCCTTTGGAAACAAGAAGGAAGAGTGGGAAGAACTGCACCTTATGGTTTGAGTGCCAGTTCAGCCATAGTATAATAGAAAAATAAGTAGACTTCTAAGGTTTTTTAATCTAGTCCCTGACTCCTGGAAAGCACCTCTGGACCCACCTGGGGCATGAGGGCCTTTGTCACCCTAAAGGGAAGAACACCTGGACAGCACCTGTGGACCAACCTGGGGCATGAGAGACCTTGTCACCCTAAAGAGAAGAACACAGGCCTGGATGGCTTTGCCACAGGCTGATTGTAGAACCCCAGGGCCAAGAGTGAAGATAGGCAGTAGACAGGGAGTGTTTACAGCAAGTCTTGTGCAAGACTTAGTGCTGTGTTGGCTTTGGGTATGACTCAACACAGTCATAGTGGTGGAAGCCCCAGGGGTGCTTGTGCTACTTGATACCCAGCTATAAGTGCTCAGACAGAGATAGAGATACTTTCTTTGTTTGGAAGAAAGTAAGGAAAGAGAACAAGGGTCTCTGTCTGGTAATGCAGAGAATTTTGGATCTTATTCAGAACCATGAAGGCAGTACCTCTATGAGTCTGCAAGAGCCACAGACTTACTGGGCTTGGGGTGCCCTCTAAAGTAGACACAGCTCAGATCACAACATCCAAGTACTTTGAATATCTGGAAAGTATTCTCATGAAGGATGAGTACAAATAAACCCTGACAATAAAGAATGCAATAAATACTTAACTCTTAAATGCCCAGAAACAACAACGACAACAAAAACAACAACAACAAAAATCTACTAGCATCAAAACCATCCAGGAAAACATGACCTCACCAAATGAAACAAATAAGGCACCAGGGACTAATCATGGAGAAACAGAGATATGTGATCTTTCAGACAGAGCTCAACATAGCTGTGTTGAGGAAACTCAAATAAATTCAAGATAACACAGAGAAGCAAATCAGAATTCTAACGTGATCAAATGAACAAAAAGATTGAAATAATTAAAAAGAATCAAGCGGAAATTCTGTAGCTGAAAATGCAATTAGTATACTGAGGAATGCATCACTGTATTTTAAGAGCAGAATTGATCAAGCAGAGAAAAGAATTAGTGAGCTTGAGGACAGGCTATTTGAATATACACAGGCTGCCCATGTGTGGTGGCTTACACCGGTAATCCCAGCACTTTGGTAGGTCGAGGAAGGGTGGATCACCTAAGGTCAGGAGTTCAAGATCAGTCTGGCCAACACAGTGAAACCCAGTCTCTACTAAAAATACAAAAAAAAAAAAAAAAAAAAATTAGCTGGGCGTGGTGGTGGGCAACTCTAATCCCAGCTACTCAGGAGGCTGAGGCAGGAGAATTACTTGAACCCAAGAAGTGGAGGTTGCAGTGAGCCAAAATTGCACCATTGCTCTCCAGCCTGGGGAAAAGAGCAAAACTCCACCAATAAATAAATAAATAAGAAAATACGGAATCAGAGGAGACAAAAAAAGACAAGGAAACAATGAAACTTGCCTACAAGCTCAAGAAAATAGCCTCAAAAGAGCAAATCTAAGAGGTTTATAGGCATTAAGAGGAGGTAGAGAAAGATATAGTAGTAGAAAGTTTGTTAACAGAATAATAACAGAGAAGTTCCCAAACCTAGAGAAAGATATCAATATCCAAGTACAGAAAGGCTATAGAAAAGCAAGCAGATTCAACCCAAAGAAGATTACTTCAAGACATTCAATAATCAAACTCCCAAAGGTCAAGAATAAAGAAAGAATTTTAAAAGCAACTAGAGAAAAGAAACAAATAACATACAAAGAAGCTCCAATAAGTGTGGCTGCAGACTTCTCAGTGGAAACCTTACAGGCCAGGAAAGAGTGGCATGACATATTTAAAGTCCTAAAGTAAAAAGACTTTTTCCGTAGGATACTATACTTAATGAAAATAACCTTTAAACATAAAAGGAAAGTAAAGACTTTTGCAGACAAACAAAAGCTAAGGGATTTTATCAACACCAAAGCTGTCCTACAAGAAATACTAAAGGGAGCATTTTACTCAGAAAAAAAAAAATACATTAAGAGCAATAACCAGTCATCTAAAGGTATAAAACTCACTGATAATAGTAGCAATATAGAAAAACAGACTATTATAACATTAACTGTGCTGTGTAAGCTACTATTATATTATGTATTAAGACTAAACAATAAACCAAACAAAAATTATAACTACAACTTATCAGGAAATAGTACAATAAGATATAAACAAAAACAAGAAAAAGTTGGAGACCAGAGGAGCAAAGTTAAGTTGTGGAGTTTTTATTAGTTTTCATTTTGCTTGATTATTGTTATTATTAGGTTGTTATTAGGTTACAGTAATAGATTCTAAGATAATATTTGCAGTCCTAATGGTAGCCTCAAACCAGAAACCATATAATGATACACAAAAAGTAAAAAGCAAGAAACTAAGTCATATCACCAGAGAAAATCACCCTCACTGAAGGAAGACAAGAAGGAAGTAGAAAATCTCTATCATAAAAACGATGAAACACTGATGAAAGAAATTAAAGAGGACACAAAAAAATGGCAAAGTATTTCATGTTCATGAATTGGAAGAATCAATATTGTTAAAATGTTTGTACAACTCAAATGATCTACAGATTCAATACAATCCTTATCAAAATCCCGATGACATTGTTCACAGAAATAGAAAAAAAGAATCCTAAAATGTATGTGGAACCAAAAATAGCATGGAAGAGCCAAAGCTATCCTAAGCAAAACGAACAAAATTAGAGAAATCACATTACCTGACTTCAAATTACACTACAGAGCTATAGTAACTAAAACAGCATGATACTGACATAAAAACAGACACAGACAAATGGAACAGAACAGAGAACCCAGAAAAAAATGCACACACCTACAGTGACCTCATTTTCAATGAAAGTACCAAAAACATATACTGGGTAAAAGACAGTCTCTTCAATTAATTGTTCTGGGAAAATTGGATAACCACATGCAGAAGGATGAAACGACACCAATATTTCTCACCTATTCAATAATAAAATCAAAATGGATTAAATCTAAGACCTCAAATTATGAAACCACTACAAGAGAACATTGGAGAAAATCTCCAGGACATTGGTCCAAGCAAGTATTCCTTGAGAAATACCCCACACGTCACAAGCACAGGCAACCCCCAAAAAACAAACAAGCAAAAAATTGGGATCACATCAAATTAAAAAATTTCTGCACAGCAAAAGATATTATAAACAAACTGAAAAGACAACCCCCAAATTGGAGCAAATATTTGCAAAATATCCACCTGACAAGAGATTAATAACCAGAATATAAGGAGCTCAAACAACTCTCTTAGAATTTAATCATCCAATCAGAAAATGGCAAAAGATTTGAACAGACATTTTCGAAAATAGTCATAAAAATGGCAAACAGGTACATAAAATGCTCAACATCATTGATCATCAGATAAATGCAAAATAGAACTTCAATAAGATATCATCTCACACCCCATTAAAAATGGCTAATATTGAAAAGACAGGCAAAAGAAAATGCTGGCAAGGATATGGAGAAAAGGGAACCTTCATACACTGTTAGTGAAAATGTAATTACTACAACCACTATAGAGAACATTTAGGAGTTTCCTCAAAAAAAACTAAAAATAGAGATATCATGTGATTCAACAATCCAAAAACTAAAAATAGAGCTATCATATGACTCAACAGTTTAACTGCTGGGTATTTACCTTAAAGAAGAAGTCAATAGAACAAAGCTGGAGGCATCACGCTACCTGACTTCAAACTATACTACAAGGCTACAGTAACCAAAACAGCATGGTACTGGTACCAAAAAAGAGATATAGACCAATGGAACAGAACAGAGTCCTCAGAAATAATACCACACATCTACAGCCATCTGATCTTTGACAAACCTGAGAGAAACAAGAAATGGGGAAAGGATTCCCTATTTAATAAATGGTGCTGGGAAAATTGGCTAGCCATAAGTAGGAAGCTGAAACTGGATCCTTTCCTTACTCCTTATACGAAAATTTAATTCAAGATGGATTAGAGACTTAAATGTTAGACCTAATACCATAAAAATCCTAGAAGAAAACCTAGGTAGTACCTTTCAGGACATAGGCATGGGCAAATACTTCATGTCTAAAACACCAAAAGCAACGGCAGCAAAAGCCAAAATTGGCAAATGGGATCTAATTAAACTAAAGAGCTTCTGCACAGCAAAAGAAACTACCATCAGAGTGAACAGGCAACCTACAGAATGGGAGAACATTTTTGCAATCTACTCATCTGACAAAGGGCTAATATCCAGAACCTACAAAGAACTCCAACAAATTTACAAGAAAAAAACAAACAACCCCATCAAAAAGCGGGCAAAGGATATGAACCGACATTTCTCAAAAGAAGACATTCATACAGCCAACAGACACATGAAAAAATGCTCATCATCACTGGCCATCAGAGAAATGCAAATCAAAACCACAATGAGAAACCAGCTCACACCAGTTAGAATGGCGATCATTAAAAAGTCAGGAAACAACAGGTGCTGGAGAGGATGTGGAGAAATAGGAACACTTTTACACTGTTGGTGGGATTGTAAACTAGTTCAACCATTATGGAAAACAGTATGGCGATTCCTCAAGGATCTAGAACTAGATGTACCATATGACCCAGCCATCCCATTACTGGGTATATACCCAAAGGATTATAAATTATGCTGCTATAAAGACACATGCACACGTATGTTTATTGCGGCACTATTCACAATAGCAAAGACTTGGAATCAACCCAAATGTCCATCAGTGACAGATTGGATTAAGAAAATGTGGCACATATATAGCATGGAATACTATGCAGCCATCAAAAAGGATGAGTTTGTGTCCTTTGTAGGGACATGGATGCAGCTGGAAACCATCACTCTTAGCAAACTATCACAAGAACAGAAAACCAAACACCGCATGTTCTCACTCATAGGTGGGAATTGAACAATGAGATGACTTGGGCTCAGGAAGGGGAGCATCACACACCGGGGCCTATCATGGGGAGGGGGGAGGGGGGAGGGATTGCATTGGGAGTTATACCTGATGTAAACGACGAGTTGATGGGTGCTGATGAGTTGATGGGTGCAGCACACCAACATGGCACAGGTATACATATGTAACAAACCTGCACGTTATGCACATGTACCCTAGAACTTAAAGTATAATAATAATAAATAAATTAAAAAAAGAAGAAGGAAATCAGTATATTGAAGAGATAGCTGCACTCCTATATTTATTGCAGCACTGTTTACAATAGCTAAGATTTGACAACAACCTAAGTGTCCATAACCAGATGAATGTATAAAAAAAATGTGTACGCATACACAATGGAGTACTATTCAGCCATGAGAAAAAATGAAGATCCAGTCATTTGTAAAAACATAGAAGGAACTGGAGATAATTATGTTGAATGAAATAAGCTAGGCACAGAAAGACAAACATTGCATGTTCTTACTTATTTGTGAGATCTAGAAATAAAATAAATTAAACTCATGGACTTAGAGAGTAGAAAGATGGTTACCAGATGCTGGGAAGGGTAGTGGGGGCTGTGGAGGAGGTAGGGATGGTTAATAGGCACACAATATAATGAGAAAGAATGGACGAAACCTACTATTTGAATAATAAAACAGGGGGACTATAATCAATAATAATTTGATTGTACATTATAGGATAAAAAGTATAGGGAAATAAAAGAACACAAATTGGGTACAGTGTATACTGTTTGGGTGATGGATGCACCAAAATTTCACAAGTCACCACTAGCGAATTTACTCATGCAACCAAACACCACCTGTTCCCCAAAAACCTATGAAAATCAAAAATAAATATAAAAATAAAGATTGTAAATGGATTTTTTATAACTCAAATGATATATGTTTGAAGGTAATAAATACCTCTCAAATATGTATCCCATTCTCTATAGGATAGCGCAAAGGATGAACAAGGAGATGGATATTTCATTCTCCTTGATGTACTTGTTTCACGTTGCATGCCTATATAAAAGCATCTCATGTATGCCAAAAATATATACACCACAAAAATTAAAAATTAAAAAAATTAAAAGAAGAAACAAAGACAAACTAAACCCCAAATTAGTAGATGGAAAGAAATATAGGTCGGAGCATAAATCAACAAAATAAAGATGAGAAAAACAGTAAAAAGATTAATAAAATGAAATACTGTTTGTGTGTGAAAAGATAACATAATGCACCAACCAAAAAGTAAAGAGAGAAGACTCAAATAAACAAATCAGAAATGAAAATAGAAATGTCACAACTGATACCAAAGAAATACAAAAGTTCAGCACAGACTACTATAAACAACTGTACACTAACAAACTGTAAAATGTAGAGAAAATTGATAAATTCCTGGAAATATATGATCTATCAAGATTGGATCAAGAAGAAATTGAAAACCTGAACAGACTAATAACAAGTAATGAGCTCAAAGCAGAAACTGAATGACTTCACTGCCAAAGTCTACCAAATTTTCAAAGAAGTAACACAATTCTCAAACTATTCCAAAATTTGAAGAGGAAGAAATTTTCTCTAACTTACTCTAAAAGGCCAGCATTACTCTGATATCAAAACCAGACAAAGATGCAACAATAAAAAAAGAAAACTGGAGACCAATATCTCTGATAAACACAAATGCAAAAATTATCAACAAAACACTGACAAACCAAATTCAACAGCGCATCAAAAAATAATATATCATGATCAAGTGGGATTTATCTTAAGAATGCCAAGATAGCTCAACATACATAAATCAATGTGATACATCACATTAACATAATTAAAGACAAAAACCTTATGATCACCTCAACTAATGTAGAAAAACCATTTGATGAAATTCATCATCTCCTCATGATTAAAAACTCTCAACAAACTAGGCATAGAAGGAGTATACCTCAACAGTAAAGGCCATATATGAGAAACCCACAGCTAAGACCATTCTAAATGGGGAAAAGCTGAAAGTCTTTCTTCTAACAACTGGAATAAGACAAGAATGCCCACTGTCACCACTCTTATTCCATAAACCACTGGAAGTCCCAGCCAGAAAAATCAGGCAGGAGAAAAAATTAAAAGGCATTCAAACTGGAAATGGGAAGTCAAATTGTTTTGGCCAATGACATGATCATATGTGTGTGTGTGTGTGTGTGTGTGTGTGTGTGTTTGCCTAAAGACCCCACCCCAAAATCTTAGATCTGAAAAATAAATTCAGTAATAATGCGGGCTACAAAATAAACGTAAGTCAGTAGCATTTCTACACACTAGTAATGGACTAGCCAAAAAAGAATTCCAGAACGCAATCCCATTTACAATAGCTACCAAAAAAACCCAAAAAAACAAAAAAAAAAAAAACCCTACAAATAAATTTAACCAAGGAGGTCAAACATATCTACAAGGAAAACTAGAAAGCATTGGTGAGACAAGTTGAAGAGGGCACTAACAAATTAAAAGATATTCCATGCTTGTGAATCTGAAGAATTAATATTGTTAAGTGACCACACTGCCCAAAGAAATCTACAGATTCAATGCAATGACTAGCAAAATGCCAAGGTCACTTTTTTGGAGTTAGAAAAAGTTATCATAACATTTGCAGGAATTCAAAAACGAGCCCTAATAGCCAAAGCAATCCTGAGCAAAAAGAACAAAGCTTGGAGGTATAACACTACCTGACTTCATGTTATATTCATAGGCAGAAGCTAAAATTGTTGATCTCATGGAGGTGGAGAATAAAATGATAGATATTAGATCCTGCGAAGGATGTATGGATGGGAGGAGAGATGAAGAGATGTTTGTTAATGGGTAAAAACATACACTTACATAAAAGAAATAAGTTCTAACGTTCAAAAGCAGAGTAGGCTGACTACAGGTAGTAACAATATATTATATATTTCAAAGTAGCTAGAAGAGATGACTTAAAATATTTCCAGTACATAGAAAGGATCAATACTCCAGTGGATAGATACCCCAAATACACTAATGTGATAATTGCACATTCAATGCATGTAAGAAATACTCGCATGTATTACCATATAAAATATGTGTCAATAAAAAATTATTTTCAGCCAAGCACAGTGGTGGCAGGGCCTAGATGCTACAAAGAAGACATGTTTTAGACAAAAATAATGTTATGGGCAAAAAACTCAAAGGTTGTATTTGTGACTAATTGTATAACAGGTTGTTTTAGTTTCTGTTCTGTAGAAAGTGTAAAGCATTCCAACAAAGCGTTTTAATGTAGTGGATTTTGTTTTGCAGCCATGCTGTTGATTGCTAAATGTAATAGTCCGATCATGACACTGAATAAATGTCTTTTTAAAAATACATACACTAAAATGAAAGAAGCCAATCACAAATGATTGCAAATTGTATAATTCCATTTATATGAAATGTCTAAAATAGGTACATTTATAGAGGGATAATATAGCTTACTGGTGACTTTAAGTTGGGCCTGGGATAATTATTGACTACTAGTGTGTGTGTGTGTGTGTGTGTGTGTGTGTTTAAGGGGAGATCAAAATATTCTTATATTGAGATGATGGTTGCACAACTCTGATTATGCTAAAAACCATGGAATTTATTATCACATACTTTCAATGAGTAGATTTTATACTGTGTGATTGTATCTCAAGAAAGTAAAGAATATGTCATTAAGACTAAAATATAAGACTGATAAAACACTTAATTATCATGGAAGTGATAAATGTAAAATTCAGAATAATAGACCTGAAGGAAAATAGAAAGATGAGATAGGAGAGGATTACATCACTTTTTCATTTATGTCATAATTTTTGGTTTGGACTGTGGGATAATGGGTGTGCTTTTTGTTATTATTTTGATTACATTTTTTAAAAATCTGTCTATGGACTAGTGCTATATTAGAATTATCTAAAAGTCTTGTTCAAAATTCAAATGCCTTTGCCCTCATCTAATATTTACTCTATGAAAATCTCTGAGGGTATGATATCTTGAGCATAAAGAAGATTATCCTGACGTACCATGACTTAACAAATGCAACAGTCTATCAGAGAGGATGGACACTGGGGAAATAAATTTAAGTGCACTTAGTGTTACACAAAGAAGTGATAAGTGAACCTACACCAGTTGATAAATATTAGAAGTGAAGTTGGAAAACTACTGTTTTGGATTTTGAATATTATTTCCCAGACAATCTGACAACTGGGAACAGCATCTTCCACCTCATGTTCATTATTATTATAATTCTTATTATCTTCTTCAAAAATTTTTTATATTTTTCCCAGGATGCTAACTTGGTCGTATTATTCTTAGGATAATGCCAAAGGTTTTCAACATGACGTACAAGAAACTTCTTGAGCTATTGGAAAAGACATAAATTTCCAAAGCTCAAATAGCTTGTGAATTCTGAGAATTAGTAAATGTATTATTTATTCAGGATGTGTCCTGATTTTCCACCCATCCTCAGAACATACCAACTGTAGCAAATTCAATCTGTACCTTTTTTGTAGTACTCAGTGCATTTGTAATTATTTGTTTAATATCTACCTTTTCTGATAATTGTAAATTATATAAACGATGTCTGCCTTATTACTACTTTATTCCCAATGCCAAGCTCAGTGACTTGTCTCTTAATGCATACGTGTTACACAATTTAATAAATGCATGCATTATTTCTTTAAAATTCTATGAGGTAATTATTATTCCATTTTGTAGGTGAGAAAACTGAAAGTTAGATAAATTAAATAACTCAATATAAATTAAGTAGTTCATCTTCCACACCGTGTTCATATTTTTTTTGTTTGTTTTTAAGCATAATTCACATCTTATTACTCATTGTTTAACTTTCAAAAGCTATTCTCTACTATTCTTACAATAAAGGCCAGGGGGAACAGCCTCAAACCCAATCTTTCTAATTCTAAAAATCAAATGCATGCTTAATCCATACATGAGAGTTTCCTAACAGGAATGCCATACATAGTTTTCAGTTTTACTAAGATATTGCTATGTATAGATAAGAAGACTTAGCTCTTGAGGGCACCTAGAGGGTCCTGTGGCAAACTGATCCCTCTGAGCTAATTGTCTCTGGCTTCAAACAACATATTTTCTTTATCTCGGCGTGCCATCCAGATGTTGTAATTTTTATAAATCCATGATGTGGAAAAGATTGAGAAGGATTCACTTTTTGAGTTTGAAAAAGGTACATTTTTAGCCTATATTAAAAACTCTCTTGAATGTCATAAAAATATAAAATTGTAACTTGACCTGCTTTATTCTGTAGATTGAGATTCTAAGAGGCAAAGAAAATCTGTTACATATTTTAGAATTTGTTTTAGTAGTTAAAACTGGCTCTAATACAGTTAGAATATTTTTGGATGAAATATTAGTATTAGAAGTGCAAAAAAACTTTAGCAATCATGTAGTCTAGTATTTATGAAATTTTCAGCACATTGATTTGCAGTTGGTATCCATACATGTTGTTTTTAAAAGACTGATTGCAAAATTTTATTTTTTATTTTTTTTCTTTTAACATTTATTTTAGGTTCAGGGGTACATGTGCAGGCTTGCTATATAGGTAAACTTGTGTTACGGGGGTTTGGAGTACAGGTTATTTTGTCATCCAGGTACTAAGCATAGTACCCGATAGGTATTTTTCTGATCCTCTTCCTCGTTCCACCATCCAGCCTCAGGTAGGTCTCAGTGTCTGTTGATCCCCTCTTTGTGTCCATGTGTTCTCATTACTTATCTCCCACTTATAAGTGATAACATGCATTATTTAGTGTTCTCTTCCCGAATTAGTTTGCTGGGAATAATGGTATCCAGCTCCATTCACGTTGCTGGGGGGGAAAGAAAAAAAAAAAAACGCAACAAGAAAACATGATCTAATTCTTTTTTATGATCCCCATAGTATTCTATGGTGTATATGGACTGCATTTTTTTAACCACTCTTCTATTGATGGGCATTTATGTTGATTCTATGTCTTTGTTATTGTCAATAGTGCTGCAATAAGCATAGTCATGCATGTGTCCTTATGGTAGAAGACTTTATATTCCATTGGGTATATATCCAATAATGGGATTGCTAGGTTGAATAGTATTTCTATTTTTAGTAATTCTGTTATTCGAGGAATTAACACACTGTTTTCTCCAATGGTTGAAGTAATTTACACTCAAATCAGCATTGTGTAAGTGTTCTCTTTTCTCTATAACCTTGTCAGCATCTGTTATTTTTCATTTTTATTTTTAAATAATAGCCATTCTGACTTGTGTGAGATGGTAACTCACTGTAGTTTTGATTTACATTTCTCTAATGATTAGTGATGTTCAGCATTTTTTCATATGCTTCTTGGCCACATGTATGTCTATAGGATGTGAGAAAGTATTTGCAAACTACGCTTCTGGCAAAAGTCTAATACCCAGAATCTGTAAGACACTTAAACAAATTTACAAGCAAAACACAATCAACTTCATTAAAAAGTAGGAAAAGGACATGAACAAACACTTTTCAATTGATTACAGCTTTTAGCAATCAAAGTAAAATTCAATTTTAAAATTAAGAATAAGTATTTAACATAAATGAGAAAGGTGAAATTGTTCACAGTCTTAAACCAAAGTATATCCGGTTTGATAATGAATAGCTTTATGCATACATATTAGTCTTTATTTCTGCCAAATTAGAAAATAAAAACTCATTGTAATTATGAGTTTATACTATCATTCTTGTTAATTATGTTAATTATGTAATTAGCAAGAATACATAATAATTACATAATTAACAGGAAAGCAACACCAATTATTTAGTCATTATTTTAGACATTTCTGAGGATTTTAATGAACATAAACCCAAATTTTATGAAGAGATTTCTCACTGTCAGGGCGGCATCAGATGAAAGCTGAATGTTTTAACAAGGGATATTGAGATGAATTGAGTAATTCATTCATTTCTGAAAACAATTTTCCATGTTCTTCTTTCTCTAATAAGTAGTAAAAACCATTGAGTATTATGTAAAAGTAAATATCTAGATGATGGAGCTACTTATATACCAGTTTATCATTCTTAATTGTATTAGTCCGTTTTCACATTGCTATAAAGAACTACCTGAGACTGGGAAATGTATGAAGAAAAGAGGTTTAATTGACTCACAGTTCCACAGGTTGTATAGGAAACATGGCTGGGAGGCCTCAGGAAACTTACAATCATGGTGGAAAACGAAGGGGAAGCAAGCACATCTTACCATGGCAGAGCACGAGAGGTATAGAGTGAAGGGGGAAGTGCTACACACTTTCTAACAACCAGATCTGGTGAGAACTATTTCACAAGACAGCACTAGGGAGATGATGCTAAACCATTAGAAACTACTCCCATGATCCAATCACCTTCTACCAGGTCTCACCTCCAACACTCAGGATCATAATTCAACATAAGATTTGGATGAGGAGGCCGGGCGCAGTGGCTCAAGCCTGTAATCCCAGCACTTTGGGAGGCCGAGACGGGCGGATCACGAGGTCAGGAGATGGAGACCATCCTGGCTAACACAGTGAAACCCCGTCTCTACTAAAAAAAACCAAAAAACAAAAAACTAGCCGGGTGAGGTGGCGGGGGCCTGTGGTCCCAGCTACTCGGGAGGCTGAGGCAGGAGAATGGCGTAAACCCAGGAGGCGGAGCTTGCAGTGAGCTGAGATCCAGCCACTGCACTCCAGCCTCGGCGACAGAGCGAGACTCCGTCTCAAAAAAAAAAAAAAAAAAAAAAAAAAAAAAAAAAAAAATATTTGGATGAGGATACAGAGCCAAATTATATCATTCCACCCCTGGCACCTCCCAAATCTAAAGCCCATCTCACGTTCCAAAACACAATCGTGCCTTCCCAAAAATCTCCCAAAGTCTTAACTCATTCCAGCATTAACTCAACAGTTCAAGTCCAAAGTCTCATCTGCGATAAGGCAAGTCCCTTCTGCCTATGAGCCTGTAAAATAAGAAACAAGTTAGTTTCTTCCAAGATACAATGGGAGTATACACATTGGGTAAATACTCCATTTCCAAAAGGAGAAATGGACCAAAACAAAGGGGTTACAGCCCCATGCAAGTCTGAAACCCATCAGGGCAGTTATTACATCTTAAAGCTCCAAAATAATTTTTTGACTCCGTGTCTCAAATCCAGCCACAGTGACACAAGGGACGACTTCCCAAGGATTTGGGTACCTCCGAATCTGTGGCTCCACAGGGTAAAGCCCTCACAACTCATTTCACAGGCTGGCATTGAGTGCCTGTGGCTTTTCCAGGTGCACAGTGCAAGCTGTGGGTGGATCTACCTTTCTGGGATCTGCAGGACAGTGGCATTATACTGAGCTGAAAATTTTATAGTACTGTTTGCATTAGTACTTGTGTTAGTTTCCTATTACTGCTAAAAAGGTATTACGCACTTGGTGGGTTAAAACAATATAAACTTATTATCTTACAGTTCTGGAGGTCAGAAATCTGAAATGTGTCTTGCCAGGATAAAATTAAGATGTCAGCAGGGCTGAGTCCTTTTCTATAGTCCTGTAGCCTCTAGGGAAGAATCTTTATTCCTACCCACTCCATCTTCTAGAGGCTGCCAGCATTTGTTGTCTCATGGTCCTCTTTCTCCATCTTCACAGCCGACGACATCAGACCTAATCCTTCTTAAGCTGCCATCTCTCTAGATCTCTCCTTTCTGCCTGCGTCTTCCACTTATAAGAGCCCTTATTATTACACTGGGCCCTCTGAGATAATCCAGGACACTTTGTATGTCTCAATGTCAATTGATTAATAAGTTTAATTTCATCCACAACTTTAACCCCTCCCTCACCATTTAACATAATCCAGTCACAGATTCCAGAGATTAGAGAGTAGGCATCTTTGAAGGACCATTATTCTATCTACTATGCAATTTTGCATTTTAGTGAAATATTTTGAAACATTGATTTGCTTTTTCTCTGTTGGCAGAAGGGAGAAGTGGTAAGAAGGGTCTTACTTGACAACTTGATCCATCCATCAGTCTTTTATTGATTTTCTTTGACCATGTTTTTACAACCATTTTTCTCTCATAGGCACTTTGTTGGGCTTCTCATGCAGTGGTGTATCTGGCTTGTCCGGCACTTTCAAACTTCTCTCATTCAGTGATACATCTTCAGCTTCTTTCTCTTCTTGCCTTTTTCTCCAGCAAAAATTCTCTCAAAAAGGATTACTTTATGAATAACTTCAGGCCAACATTTCTATCATGGGTTCTGTATTTGGTCCATAAATTGTTCATATATATATTTATTTATTTTAGAAATCTGATTAACTTGTAAATTCTTCAGAATGTGTCTCTAAAGGCAAGGAATTAAAAACAACACAACCAAAATAACATTATTACAAAATAAATTAACAAAATTTCCTTAATGCCATCAAATTTCCATACAGTGTTCAAATTTCACTCATTGACTCAAATTTTTAATAGCTTTACCTCTGACCTGCTGGCTGGTGTAATAGCAATTGCTTACCATACCCACTCTTTTACTCTGTCATCACAGACTGTTGCAACAAGCCTCTCAAATGTCCACGGTGTTCTTTAAGTCCCAGTGACCAAATATTAAGGCACTCTATATGTCCTCCTTGAATCGCTTCTCACTAGACTTGAATTGAAGGAAAAGAATATTCTTAGAGGCTTGAGGTGAGGAAGGGTAGTGGGTTTAATCCAAGAGAGTCAATCTTAAATATTTGCCCTGAAAAAGAAAATAAATGCCAGATTAAGCCTGTGTCAATGAAGTTGGTTCTTTCAGTTGTGTCTTTCCTGCCCCATACCAGGGTAATCATGAATGATAGGGCAAGATGTACAATGCAGCACCTGCAAAGCCATATGTAGCATTCTTCTTTTTATTTTTCTTTCCTGTCTACCTTATCTCCCAATCCTGGAGAAACTGGAGGTAATTTAGTGAGGGAAGAGATGGGCTATAAGTACATGATGGAAACCCAGAGATGATAGTCATGGCTCTCTTTTACTACTATAAGCAGCCAGCCTAAAGCACACAAGAGCTGGGTGAAGGGAGAATGTTAATTTTGAATAAAGTCAGATTTTTTTATTATTATACTGGAATGGGCATATTAATTATTAAATGAGACTATTCTTGTAACTGAAAGTGAGCAAGACTTTTTATAATCTACGGGACAGCAGATAAGCTATGACACCTGCTCAATACTTATTGCAATACCAAGTAAAGAACTACCTTGACACAATAGGTTCCTTTTGACAGAGCTGAAAAAGAATTTAGTTGTTTTCTGATTGCACTGTGAGAGTACCACTTGTCTGATATGACAGACACTTTTGTGAATTGTGGCTATCATGAAACGGAAAGATAACAGCAAACAAATGTAAGTTTAAACAACAAACTCTATGGTAGATTGAAAATATCTGCAATTTTAAAAATATTCCTCCTATGAGGAGATTGGGTCTATGTCTTCTCTCCTTGAATCTGGGAAAAAAAAGCTCTGTAGCTACTGACCAGTTGAATATATTTGGGAATGTCACTATTCCAGTATCCAGTCCCAGTCCTTAAGAGACTGTCAGATTCCACTTACTGTCTCTTAGATCACTTGGTCTTGGAACACTGAGATGCCAGATGTAGTAGTTTCCTAGGGCTGCTATAACAAAGTAGTACAAACTGTTTGACTTTAATAAAACATAAAGTTATTCTCTCACAATTCTGGAGGCTAGAAATCCTAAATTGAGGTGTTGACAGGACCATGCTTTCCCTCTTAAAGTCCTAGGGCAGAATTTACTCCATGAGTTTCTCTTAGCTTCTGGTGTTGTCAGTAGTTCTTAGCATTTCTTGGCTTGCAGATACATCACTCCAATGTTTGTCTCCTTTATCCAGGGAGTTTTGCTGGTGTGTCTCTGTTTCTGAGTCTCTTCTCCTTTTTATATAAGGATAGTCATATAAGAATAGGGCCCACATTACTCCAGTATGAATTTATCTTAACTATCTTAAATATCTGCAACAATTCTATTTTCAAATGAGGTCACATTTTGAGGTTCCTGGGATTAGGACTTCAATGTAACTTTTATGGGAATGCAATTCAACCTATAACACCATGTAAGAGGTTTAACTATTCTGCTACAGAGATTATTCAGAAAGGCCACAAGACACTATGGAAAGGAAGAGTGTGTTATTTAAGCTCATCTTTGTAGTTGTTCTCACTAACACTTCAGGCGTGTCAGTGAAGCCATTTGGAATCTCCAGACTAACCCAGATGTCAGCTGAATAACACCAGGTGACTCCAGTCTATACAGTGTGAAACAATTTTTCAGCTGAGCCCTGCCCAAATTCTTGACCCCCCAAATTATGAGATATAATAAAATAGGTTTTGCTTTAAGCCACTAAGTGTTGGGGTAGTTTGTTATGCAACAATAGATAATTGGGACAAGCAATAATAATCAGATAATCTAAAAATGTTTCAGAGAAAAAATGTAAGCTAGCCATTACCACCCTTTTTACATCACATTAGCAACTTTATACTTTTAAGAATGCAATCTACATTAAGAAAAAATGAAATTTCTGTAAAAAATAACAGTTAAAATTTAAATTTATAAAAGTTATGTACACGAATTTTTTCATTGCTTTTTCCTCTGAAACCATCACACTACCTGTGGATTACTTGATAGACCTCTGTAAACAACTATTGGTCAGTAGACCATTATGAAGATAAAGCCACAGAGCCTTGCAGAAGAGGCACTAGCTCAAGATTTCACAAGTCAGTGTACAGTTGAACTGGCACTATAACTTAGGTCTTCTGACTCTTGGGCGAGAGCTCAAATTTGCCATACCTGTAGAAACCATATATCCTGGATTCTCGAGGACAATTATTATTGTCAGGTTAAGTGTCCCCAAAGGTTCTGATTGATTTCAAAAATCATTGTTTTTGAATAATTATCTCCTTTGCTATAACATTTATGCTTGTATATATGGAAAAGTTAAAGAGCTGAGTGAAGAGCTGCCAAATGTGGATTTTATGGGTTAGCTCTTAATAACCACAAATAAGTGAATTCGAATTAACTAATCAATTTAATTAAATTGTATATAAATTTGCTGTTAAATAAATCTCCCCTAAGTGGTTAAGAAATATAATGGGGGTACCAGAAAAGGAAGAAAAAGATAAAGAAGAAACCACAAATATTTGAAGCTATAATAGCTGAATTATTTTCAGATTTATTGAAAAACAATAACCTACCCATTCAGGAAGCTCAAGAAACTCCACGTAGGAAAAATTCAGAGACTCTCAAGTAGACATAGCAGCACAGTGCTGGAAGTCAAAGATGGGAAAAAAATCTTGGAAGAAGCAGGAGAAAAAGGACACGTCACTTTTGAAGGAACCCCCAAAAAATTAAAAGCTGGCTTCTCAACAGAAACAATGAAGGCCATGAGATAACGTGTTCAAAGCACTAGAAGAAAAAAACTTGTCAATCAAATATTTCATATCCTGCAAAGCTATAATAATAATAAAAAAGACTGCCCCACATAAAGAAAAACTAAGAGAATTTGTTGCTAGGAGGCTTACCTTATAAGAAGCACTAAAGAAAATTCCTAAGGCTGGCCGGGCGCGGTGGCTCAAGCCTGTAATCCCAGCACTTTGGGAGGCCGAGACGGGTGGATCACGAGGTCAGGAGATCGAGACCATCCTGGCTAACACGGTGAAACCCCGTCTCTACTAAAAAATACAAAAAACTAGCCGGGCGAGGTGGCGGGCGCCTGTAGTCCCAGCTATTCCGGAGGCTGAGGCAGGAGAATGGCGTGAACCCGGGAGGCGGAGCTTGCAGTGAGCTGAGATCCGGCCACTGTACTCCAGCCTGGGCGACAGAGCGAGACTCCATCTCAAAAAAAAAAAAAAAAAAGAAAAAAAAAGAAAATTCCTAAGGCTGAAAGCAAGTGATTCCAGATGGTAATTTAAATTCACATGAACAAACAAAGAGCAGAGGTAAAGGTAATTACATCATTGTAAAAGATGCTATAAATGTGTATTTTCTTCTTTTTTGTTTTGTTGAATTTAAAAAGCAATTATACAAAATAATCTGCATACAATATATTGTTGGGCCTATAAAATATAAATGTAATATATGCATATAATATATTTGCCTATAACAGCACAAAGGAGGTAAATAAAAGCACAGCTCTAATGAGCTAAGAAAACAAAAAGTGATGATAAAGTGATAATTTTAAAAATATACTGTTGGATTCATAACATTAATAGATGTAATATGTACAATAACAATACCACGAAAGGGTAAAATGTAATAGAGCTATACAGGAGTAATATTTGTACATATTAACAGCATTAGGAAAGTATAAATCTGAAGCTGATTCTGCTAAGTTAAGATGTAGAGTAGTTTCCCCTTATCTGTGGGGAATATGTTTCAGGACCCCCAGTGCATACGTGAAACTGAATATATTACCAAACCCTATATATACTATAAATTTTTTCGTATACATACTTACCAAAGATAAAATTTAATTTATAAATTAAAGTAAGAAATTAACAATAACTAATAATAAAATAGAATAATTATAACAATGCACCATAATGAAAGTTACATGAATGTGTTCTCTTTCTTTCTCAAAGTATCTTATTTTGCTTCACCTATCTATTTTTGGACAATGGTTGACCACAGGTAACTGAAACTACAGAAAGAGAAACTGTGGATAAGGGAGAACCACTCTATATAGTAAACTCTAGAGCAACCAGTAAAAGTAAACTTGAAAATATAGTGCAAAATTATTAGTGAAATTAAAATACTAGAAAGCAATAAAGAAGAAATAAAAAATTAACAATAAAAAAGAAACAGGAGGCATATAGAAAATAAAAAGTAAAATGTCAGACATAATTATAAATATAATAACAATAAATGTGAACATTAGACAAATTGAAAAAAAAAGCAAAGATTTTCAGACTGTATCAAAAAAGAAGTTCCAAATATATGTTTTATGTGAGACACACTTTAGATTTCAAGACACAAATAGACTAAAACCAAAACAGTGGGAAAATATGTATCATGCAAATAGCAACCACTGGAAAACTGAAGCAGTTTTACTGATATCAGGCAAAACTAACTTTAAAATAACAACAAAAACTGTTACTAGAGATAAAGAATGACATTTTATAATAAAAGTTTTAGCCCATCAAGAATATGTAACAATTATAAACTTACATGCACTTTATAACAGAGCACCAAAATACATGAAGCAAAAACATAAAAATGAAGGTAGGGGAAGACAATATAATAAGAATGTTTGAAGACTTCATTATCCTACTTTTAATAATAGATGAAACATCTAGACGTAAGGTCAACAAGGAAACGGAAGACTTGAAAAATGCTACAAAACAAGTAGACCTGACAAACATCTCTGGAACAACCCACCCAACAACAGCAAAATATGCATTCTTCTCATGTGCACATGGAACATTCTCCGAGATAAACCATATGGCAAGTCATTAAACAAACTTCAATAAGTGTAAATGCATAAAATAATACAAAGTATGTTCTTTGATCAAAATAGAATGGGATTAATTTTTTAATGGGGAAATTTATGTAGAAATTAAACAACACATTCATAAAAAAGTAGGTTAAAGAATAAATGAAAATTAAAATCAGAAAATACTTTTAGATATACGAAAATGAAGGTACTACCTATTAAAACTTATGGAACATCGCCAAAGCAGGGCTTACAGGGGAATTTATGGCTGCAAATCCTAAATTAAGAAAAAATAAAGATCTTAAATCAATAATCTAAACTTCTATTTTTAGACATTTGTAAAAGAAGAGAAAACTAAACCTAAAGCAACCAAAAAAATGAAGAATAATTATTAAAGTGGAAATAAATGAAATAGAGAATAGAAAACATTAGAGAAAATTAATTAAATCAAAATCTAGTTCTATAAGAAGATCCACAAAACTGACAAACCTTTAGCTACTTTGATCAAGCAAAAACAAAAAAGGTTCAAATTGCTAGAATCAGATATAAAAACGAACTTTATTACCAATATTAAAAATAAAAAGTATTATAAAAGAACACTATAAACAACTGCCTGTAAACCAATTAGATAACTTAGATGAAATGGGCAAATTCCTAAAAACACACAAGCTACTTTCTGCAAACTGACACAAGAAGAAACAGACAATCTGAATAGGTATATACATCTGAAGAAATTGAAACAGTAATCAAAAGAACTACTCACACAAAAAAGCTAAGGCCCAGATTGCTTCACCTCTGAATTCTATTAACATTCAAAGAAGAACTAATAGCAATCTTCAGAAGTTCTTGCAAAAACGGAAAATGAGGGGTCACTTCCCAACTCATTCTATGAGACCAGTATTACAGTGATACCATAAGCAACCTAGGACAACACAAGGAAGAAACAAAAACAAAACAAAACACTACAGACCAATATCTCTTGCTGAATATAGACTCAAAAATCTTCACAAGAACAGAAAACCAAACACCGCATGTTCTCACTCATAGGTGGGAACTGAACAATGAGATCACTTGGACTCAGGAAGGGGAACATCACACACCGGGGCCTATCATGGGGAGGGGGGAGGGGGGAGGGATTGCATTGGGAGTTATACCTGATGTAAATGACGAGTTGATGGGTGCTGACGAGTTGATGGGTGCAGCACACCAACATGGCACAAGTATACATATGTAACAAACCTGCACGTTATGCACATGTACCCTAGAACTTAAAGTATAATAATAATAAATAAATTTAAAAAAAGAACCCCCCCAAAAAAAAATCTTCGACAATGTAGAACCCAATACAGTTGGCAACATAAAAAAGAAATAAATACCATAAACCAAGTTGGATTAATTCCAAGGCTGTGAGGTTGCTTTAGTATCTGAAGATCAATTAATGTAATAATCATATCAATAGAATAAAAAACAGAAACAACACGATCATATCAGTAGACACAGAAAATGAATTTGACAAAATTCAACAAAACTTATACTTTCAAAATTACAAAACACTGAAAAAATTTAAAGAAGATCTAAATATTGAAAAAGCATTCTACATTCATTTCTCAGAAGACTTAACATTGTTAAAATGGAAATATTCCTTACGCTTATCTACAGTTTCAACATAATCCCTATCAGAATCCCAATTGAGTAATGTTTAGAAATTGACAAGGTGGTTCTAAAATTCATATGGAATTGTATAGACTCAAGATAGCCAAAACAATTTTAAAGTGAAGAAGGAAGTAGGAGGACTCACACTTCCCAATTTCTCAGCTTACTACAAAACAACCGTAATCAAGACAGTATGGCAGTAGTAGAAAGATAGGCATATAGATCAATGAAATATTACAGAATTGAGAGAAAAGGAATAAACTGATACATCTATGGTCAACTGATTTTTGACAAGAGTGCCAAGACCACTTAATGGAGAAAGAATAATCTTCTCAACAAATGGTGTTGGAACAAATGGAGAGTCACATGCAAAAGAATTAGGTTGGAACACAAAATGGATCAAAGGCCTAAATGTAAGAGCCAAATCTATAAAACTCTTAGAAGAAAACATAGGAGTAAATCTTCATGACTTTGGATTTGGCAAAGGATTTGCCAAGTGATTAAACTGGACTTTATCAAAATGTAAGGTTTTGTGTTTCAAAGGACATCACTAAGAAAGTGGAAAGACAAAGCAAAGAATGAAAAACAATTTTGAACCACATATCTGATAAGTGACATGTATCTAGAATGTATAAAGAACTCTTACAAATCAACAATAAAAGGACAAATATGCCAATTAAAATGGGCAAAGTATCTGAGTAGACATTTCTCTACAGATATATAAATGACCAATAAACACATGAAAAGATAGTAAACATTGTTAGTCACCTGGGAAATGCAAATCAAAACCACAATGAGCTATCACTTCCTGCCTACTAGGATGTATAGAATGAAAAACTCAGATAACAAACAAGTGTCAGCAAGAATATGGAGAAATTAGAACTTTTATACACTGCTGGTAGGACTGCAAAATGGTGCAGCCACCTTGGAAAACAGTCTGACAGCTTCTCAAATAATTAAAGATAAAGTTATCATATGACTCAGTAATTCCACTCCCAGGTACATAGCCAAAAGAAATAAAAATGTGTACCCAAACAGAAACTTGTGCACAAACGCTACCGCAGCATTATTCATGATAGTTGAATGGTAGAAACAACTCAAATGTCCATCAGCTCAACAGATAAGAAAAGGTGCTATATCCATACTATGGAATATTATTCAACCACAAAAAGAAATGAAATACTGATCCATGCTTCAACATGAACAAACCTTGAAAATATTATGCTAAGTGAAATAAGTCAGTCAAAAAAGAGTACATGTTATACGATTCCATTCATGTGGAATGCTATAATCAAGAACTCTATGGAGACAGAGAGTAGATTAACAATTGATTAGAGATGTGAAGTGGGATGCAGTGGATAGGTAGACAATAGTTAAAGGATATGTGGTTTCTTTTTGACATGATGAAAATGTTCTAAATTTGGCTGTGGTGATGGTTGTACATATCTGTGAATACACCAAAGTTGTTTAACTGTACATTTTAAATGGGTGAATTGTATAGTACATAAACTATATTTTTTATAAAGATGATTTTTAAAAGACAGAAAGATGACTGAATAATTGAATAAATGAAGATACTTGGAGATGAACATAAGTTCAACCCCTCACCAAATAGCACAAAAACTGAATTAATATGATACGCATGAATGAGGTATTTTATTTTCATTGCAAAGCCATGAATAAACAACAGCCGTTGACCCTTGAATAACACACACTTGAACTGCACAGGTTCACTTAAGTGCAATTTTTTTTCAATAAAAGATACATGGTGTGTGCCTGCCTCTTTTGCTTCCTCTTCCACCTCCTCTACTCCTTCCTCCTCTGCCATCCCTGACACAGAAAGACCAATGCCTCCTTTTTCTCCTCCTCCTCAGCCTACATAAGGTGAAAACAAGGATGAAAACCTTTATGAGTATCCACTTCCACTTAACAAATAGTAAATATATTCCCTCTTCCTTATAACTTTCTTAATAATATTTTCTTTTAACTAGATTACTTTACTGTAAGAATACAGAATATAATACATATAACATACGAAATATGTTTTAAGCTACTGTTTATGTTATCTGAAAGGCTTCCAGTCAACAGTAGGGTATTAGTGGTTAAGTTTTTTGGAAGTCGAAAGTTATACATGGATTTTTGAGGCTGAGTGTAGTGGCTCACGTCTGTAATCCTAGCACTTTGGAAGTCCGAAGTGGGCAGATTGCCTGAGTTCAGGAGTTTGAGACCAGCCTGGGCAACATGGCAATACCCCGTGTCTGCTAAAAATACAAAACATTAGCCAGACATGGTAGCGCACGCGCCTGTAGTCCCAGCTACTCAGGAGGCTGTGGCACAAGAATTGATTGAACCTGGGAGACGGAGGCTGAAGTGAGCCGAGATTGCATCACCGCACTCCAGTCGTCTGGGTGACCAAGCGAGATTCCATCTCAAAAAAAAAAAAAAAAAAAAAAATTTACACATGAATTTTTGACCGCACAGAGGGTTGGTGTCCTTAACTCCCATGTTGTTTAAAAGTCAACCATAGAAATCAATTTAACACCAATTATCTAAATGTCTAGAGATAAAAGTTCTAAAAATGGATCTGAAGCTGGTTTGGGTGATTAGAAAACAGTTTCTTAATTAAGAAAATATGGCACATATACACCATGGAATACTATGCAGCCATAAAAAAGGACGAGTTCAAGTCCTTACCAGGGACATGGATTCAGCTGGAAACCATCATTCTGAGCAAACTATCACAAGGACAGAAAACCAAACAACACATGTTCTCACTCATAGGTAGGAATTGAACAATGAGAACACTTGGACACAGGGCAGGGAACATCACACCCTGGGGACCTGTTGTGGGGTGGGGGTCTGGGGGAGGGATAGCATTAGGAGAAATACCTAATGTAAATGACGAGTTAGCAGGTGCAGCAAACCAACATGGCACATGTATAACAAACCTGCACATTGTGCAGATGTACCCTAGAACATAAAGTATAATAATAATAAAAAAAGAAAACAGTTTCAAGAGCTGATGAGTGTTAAAATAATAAACTCATGGGTCAAAAATCCATTAGAAGTGTATGGTTTGTGAGTGGTCAAACGGCCACTGCGCAAATCTGAAGACAATAACAAATGAGGCAAAAAAAAAAAAAAAAAAAAAAAAAAAAACTGAGGAAATTAGAGCAATCTACACAGAGTCTGCCAGAAAGTTGGTCTCAGGCAGTGGTTTTTACCCTGGCTGCCCATTGGAATTACCAGGGGAGCTTTTAAGCCAGAATCTCTGGAGGTGGATCCTGAGTCTTGGCATTTTTAAAGTTTCCTGTGTGAGTCTAATGGACTGCCAGAGTAGAAAACTACTGGAGTAGGCCAAGAAAAACTGGATATGACTGAAAGAGAAGGGACCAAGAGAGGATTGCTCACCTGAGGTTTGGTCCAGTTAGGTCCTTTGGTGCACCCTGGAGGTTGTGGGAAACCTAACACCTGGGTGTGGAAGGTGGGGTTATAATTAAGCCTAAGATGTCAAATCTAAAAGGATCTTTAGTAACTATCAAGTCTAATTCCTGCTCCCCATCCCCATCCCTTTACCCAGTGTGAATGGGACCCTGATGTCTAGAGAATGGAAAGGACTTCCCCAAGATCACAATGAGTCATTGGCACAGCCCAGGTCTTCTGACTTCAAATTAGTGCCCTTTACCATGCTTCACTGCCTTCCTGCTTCACAGTCTGAAAATAGGTTTAGGAGGCAGGCAGTTCTTAAATGGCCTATTAATGCATTCAGGCCTTTTCCCAACTCTCTTTCCAAACCTGCCTGAGGGCTTCAAATCTTTATCTTAAATAGTGCTCTTTCGAAGCTACATTACATAATCAGTTCAGCAATAAACCTTTCAAGTTATACGACTTTTAGTTAAAGCAAATCTTTTGGCCTTGTTTTCCTGCCAAGACTCATGACTCCTGCCTGTCTCATCCAATGAGCATAATAATAAATCTCCTTTGCTGAATGCCAACAGCAGGCTGGACATTGTAAGCCACTTAGGATTTGGAAGCTGGTAAAGGAGGTATAGCTTGAGTCTAGTGCCATCTTTTTTTATCCTGAGTTTTCACCCTTATGAAGACCATAAACAACTTCTACTCACACCTAACAATCCACACAAAGTCTACGATTTCCATATTTGTAGGAAGTTCATTCAAATTGTTTTATCAGCCAGCTGAGATTATCTCTTTGCATTTCCAAACTTCTTTCCTACTTTCCTAATACGTAGCAATGTGTGCTATTTTATACGTAAGTTAGTGTCTACTCTAAGTTTAATTTAATTCCTTGGTGAGCTGGCCAAAGTCTTCCTGTTTGTCTGAAAAGTGCCTTCATTACCCATGTCTTTGTCTGCCCTTTCTCGGGGTAGATTACTGCTTCTCCAGGTCACAATTGCCTCCACCAGTCAGTTCACAATTTCCTCTCCTATCCTTGAGGAGAGCTGAACCTGATATACAAAGAGTAGTGTATTTGCTTGTCTTGACCTCACTTTTTACACCCTTAGAATCAGAATCCACATTTCAGAGAGCAGGCAAAGCTTTATAGCTAGCCCTAGGTTATCCCTCACCCAGCAGTAGTGCTCCAGGGTAGAATGGGCAAGAAATTGATGAAAGTTTGGACTTTACTCTCTCACTACTTTACCTCAGACAGTATCCAGCAATATTTTCCCTAGTTCTAGCCTGATTGTTTTGTTGGGCAAGTGCCCAATGATGCTTCAGAAAAATCAACTCTGACAGTTGAGAATGTCCTCATTCCACAGCATGCAAGCACACTTCAGAGATGAGTCATAAATGATTGACTGCCCCAGAGTCTTCTTTCTGGAATACCCAGGGGAGAGAAAAGGAGGTACAGGACATGGACATGAGACCCCATTGGGAGAAGGCCAGGGCAGTTTACATGCTAAAACAGGATGCAAGGGATTCCTATTGCCCACTGCTGTAACCCTCCCAGCTCATCATTTTGTCTAATGATTTATGCCTGAGAAGAGAGCAATATTTTGTAATTCTCTGGCAGTGGACCGTGACCTATAAGAATTCCCCAAATATACTTTACCCCAAACACAGCTTCTGCTACCACTTTGCTACTTCAATAGCCAAAGTATTTCTGTGGCCTAGAAGACAGTATCCGCCCCCAACCACACACACATCCCTCTTACCCCTGCCTAACTGTCACCATGTGGTGGCTAGGATGGCTGAAGCTTGCATTCCAAGTAGAAAATGTATTTGATTGGATGGAAGCCTCCATGGTAGACTGAGAACCTTGGATGCAGAAAGGAAGGCTGCCAGGCCAGAGGTGGCAACCTTGTGCAGTTCAACCCTAAGCATGCCAAGCAGCTACCCAGGATGGGCCTCTCCCTGCAGGCACCATGAGCACCAAGATGGTAGCTCCCTTTTCACAGCCATATCCTCTAAGGCTCTAGGGCATAATGTGTTGGTTCCTGTCACTATTCATCCAAAGGCTGCTTGCAGGGAAGGCTGTGAAGTTGATGCGAAATGATAGTTTAATTAGGGTCATGTAGAGAGAATCTTGATTAGCCCTGACCTGACTGAACCTGATACTGACTGATTTACTGTCTGACTGAACAAATTCTTTTCCTTCTCTGGGCCTCAGTTTCCTGTAAAACAAAGGAGTTGGAGTAAATAAAAACCACTGATTTAGGTTTCTTTTAGGCAACAATTCCTTTAAAAAAAAAATGCCCAGTATACAAAACCAAAAAACAAACAAACAAAACAAAAAACAAACAAACAGAAAAACAGAGGGTTGAAGGGATGGCAGGGATAGTAGCTGTTAAGAGGAGGGGATTCTACCCTGGAGCCCTACTTGATTATTATACTCACATGCACAACCAACCCCATGGTAGCCCTAAAGCACCTTGGGAGAATGAAATTTGGAAACGTCTGATCTAAATAGCCCTGAAGTTCCTGTCCAAATAGGATGTTATTATAATGAACAGTGGTAGGGAAAATTGGGTGCCTGGGAATAGGGAAGAAGAAAGAGGCCCAGGCTAAGGGTGTCTAAGATTGCCCTCTTCAGTCTTTCACAGAAAAAAAAAAAGATAATCCAAGGACATTGGTGGATTTCTAGGAGATGAGTGAAGTCAAGAAAGTGGTCCTCCTCCCTCACCCCTACCTTTAAGGATAAGGATGAAAGGAAGGAGTTGAGGGGCATGAGCTCTAAGTAGAAATGGTGTAGCCAGCAGCAGGAACCAAAGGTTCTCAAGTCCTGATCTGATTCCAGCCCTGACTTGCTGTGCAACCTTTGTCAAGTAAATATCTCTCCTTCTCTGGACCTGTTTCTGCCTTTCTGACACTAGAAGAGAAAAACTAATTAACTTCATGGGCAGGCTCAGGCAATTCGGATGAAAATGCTGACAGTTGTAGCAGAAAGGCTTTCCTTTGTCTTTGTTTCCTGACCCATATTTGAACCCCTTAGCATCTTGCCTCCCTCAAACAGCCCTGTGCAGTTTCGTCAATTATTTTTTTCTGGGCCCTTTCCAGAGCTCATAGTCAAAATATATGAACAGGCCCTAGACCCTGTTTATTAGAGACATTAAGTAGAAAGCAAGCTGAAATAATAGAAAGGACACATTTTCACAATAGGTGAGGCAAAGCCCTCAAAATAAATGAGCTTGTGACTTAGAAAGGCAATCAGCTAAACATCTTGAGTACTGCCAAAGGGCCACCGTGAGAAGGTCCCGAGGATAACAAGGGTAGGGCATTTTAAGGCACCTTGGCCAACACAGGAAAATCAAACCAGGTTACTCTTTACCCTAACTTAGATCGAGAACTCAGAGGGGCAATAACAAATCTGCTTCCCACAGATTTCCCTTATACTTCGGTCCCACAAGGAAATAGCACATGCAAATTAGGATAATTAAAGAAGGGTTTAATAAAGAGACTAATTACAGAGTTGTGAATCGTGTGTAAAAGAATCACGAGGCATGGTGAAGTACTCACAGTGGGCTTTGTCACCATTCTTAAGCCTGGCGGGCTGGGAGGAGGCAGTTACTGAAATCTGGAAAGCAAGATCCCTGTGGAGCAGGCTGCCTTGAGAGACACTGTAATCTTTGGTTGAGAGGAGCAGTGAGCTCAAGGTGACACCACAGGGAGGGAGCTGGGAGAGTAAAGACCCTGACTTTACTCTCCTCCCATCCTCCTATTTCCTGCCAGGGCTTTCCATGAGCAAACCAAACTGGAAGCCAGAAGACACTGGAACCTGTTAAAGTACAAGTCCGCCTCCTGAGTCAGAGAGCAGGTTGGAGGAGGATGAACAGCATATCTGAAGAAGCAAAAAGAAGCTAGCTAGCCCAGTTTGGCTAATTAACGCAGCTCCTTGCACCACCCTTCCTCTACAACAAAATACATCGTAGTTCTCTCATCTCTATTCTGACATTTTAGATCCAAATCTCAAACTCCAGAGACTTTCAGCTCTAGCATTCAACCTAAAACCTTCGGCTCTCAGAAACTTCTAAGATTAGAAATTTCCAGGCAACTTTGACTCTAGAATTCTACTGCTCCAGAAACCTTTTGGTTATCTTTGTCCTGAGAACACAATTGACCCTGAAATACTCTTTCCTTATCAATTTATCCAGAGTATAGGCAGCATAGATGAGTTGCTTCAGCTTCCGGGAAGGTGATCAGTCTCCTGCTCCTATGTACACCATGCAGGCAAGATGTTGTCACTCTATAAGCAATAATGAAAGATATGTCATAGGGACTGGCATTTCTCACTGACCAGACAAGCAAGGCAGAGTGGGAAGCAGAGGAGAATTAGACAAGCAGAGGGAAACGCTGATCTGGCTAAATGGAATGACCTCTACCGGAGTGCTAGATGAGACAGGAAAGGGGTCAGAGACACCATCTAAAGCCTCGCCTTGATCTCCCATATGGCTCACCAGAGGCAAAAGTTTACATACTCAATTCGTCATGCAGAGTATTTTCACCAAAATGTCTCCACTTTTCCCATGACTGGCAGGTCCCACAAGGGCGATAACACTGAATTTGGCATCAAAATAAAGATCTGGGTTCCAGTCTCTGCTTAGTACTTGATATGTGAACTCAGGCCATTCTTTACACTCTGTCCTTTAGTTCACCTATGTAATGGAAATAATAGCCTTATTCCTGCATCCACTCCCAAGGTGGTTTCTGAAGACCCAGTGAGATCATGGATGGAAAACCAGCAGCTTACATACTGTAAAATTCTGGGTCCAGAGTGCCTCCATACTGAGTGAGTGATATATGCAAGAGTGAGTGATATAATGTGTATGGGTGAGAGACTTTCAGCATGTCCCTGTGTGTAAACAAAACTATAACAATGGCAGTTTCACAAGGTTCAGCCTACTATGTAAGTGTGTAAGAGTACATGTGTGTTTGAGAATATATGAGTGAGTTGTATGTGAACAAGCCAAAGTACACATTATGAGTAAATTATGTGTTCAAGCACATGTGTATTTTTGTGTGAATTGTATGTGGAATCAAATGTGTATGTTTTTCATAGAACATGTGTGAACATGAATCTACATGAGCATGCAAGTGAATATAAGTGTTTAGAAGAAAGAATGAGATTGAGTGCGAATTCAAGTGTGTGTGTGTATGTGTGTATGTGAGAGAGAGAGAGGAGAAAAAATGAGACAGAGAGAGAGAGAGAGAGCAAGAGTGAGCAAGAGAGAGAGAGAGCTTGAACACAGAGAACATACCAAGCTTTTGGACTCTGTGCTAGTGAAAAATAAATGCCCTCCCCTCAACTCATAATTTTCCCAAAAAACAAGCTTTCCAAGCTGAAATTTTCCACTCAGGCCTTCCACCCCAAAACGGGGCCTTTTTATTTATTTATTTTCTCTTTTTGCTTTGAGCCTTGCACCTAGCCATTCTGGGCTGAGGAGAGGAGTAAGTACCTAGTTCTACTGAGAGAATAATTGGGAACATTTTGCTACACACAGAAAACTGGAAAATGACTGGCGTGCAGGGCTGAAACTTAGTTCGGGTTGTAGCCAGCAAGACAAAGGGCCCCTCAGCTACTTTATTTGTTCTCTTTATAAGTAGCCCTAAGTGACTGAAATATCGCTCACCACCACAAGCAGTATGAAATTTCACCACCAGTTGGAGTTACGTAACTGTCTCCATAGCAACCAAAGCCCATAAACATGTAGTATCACTGTTGGCTGGTTACATAGCAGTGGTTTTAGTGCCCCCACTACCCCTCCTCTTCAGTCCTTTCTACATTGTTTTCTCTTTTTGTCCCCCTCCTCCTATTTTTCTTTCCAGTCCAAATCAGGAAAATTAATTGTTGAGTAAAATAAGTGAAACCGAGGCTCTTCAAGTAATGGGCGCATGTGAGGCATGTCTGCTGAGCAGCAGTGTAGATGCCCAGCTTTCCTACATGCCGGCTTACACTAGGGAAATTATTGCTTCCCACAACTGTACTACAACCCACAGACACATATACCTTGTAGTAGCTACTGTTGAAAAGAAATCAGATGGGCTAAAAAGAAAGCAAGCAGAGGGTCCAAGAGAAACATTGAAAATTCAGTCTCCCATGAGCTTATTTCTTTGAGCATTGTTTTAGGAGTCCCAGGGCAGCAGCATCATGGTGGAGATGATGATAGAAAATGTTTCTGAGTTGAGAAAATGAGGTTTGGGAAAATGGGGATGAAATCTTCCTTTGGCAGGATCTCTACTTTTTCCAGAGCTTGGGGCTGAACTGTGTGCCCACCCTCATCAAAAGGTAAGATTTGAGATCAAAAGTGCAACATCAGTCATCAGGATGCATAGATTTTAAGCCCTTAATCAATCTCTTAGCAGCTATATGATCATAGTTAACAGAATCACAGCATTTCATACCTGAACAGGCATGTTTCAATCCTCTTGTCAAACACTTGATGGGGGAGATCACTCTCAGAACACTTGAGAATGATGGGGATATCTTTGCCTATGAACATGGCCCGTTTCATCCATGGACTGCTCTGAGATAAATTTATTATTTGTATTGAGTGACATTTTTGCTCCCTGTGGAGTCTATCCACAGGTCTTTGTTCTGTCTCCTGGGGTTCCCCAGACCTAGTTGTTCTCTTTACCTGATAAGAAGTACTTCAGATACCTTCCAGATGCGATATCTCCATTAGTCTTCTCTTCCTCCAGCCAAACAGCCTCATTTCCTTCAATTGTTCCTCACGGGTTTTTGGGATCTCACTCATGCTTATTCCCCTTTGTGTGAGTTCCTAATTTTCTGAGTCTTCATTAAAGTGTGGAACTCAGAGCTTGACAAAGTCTTCTAGGTGATGTCTGACAATTAACCATGTCATATATTCTAGGAATGTCACTGCAGTTAAGAGTGGGAAGAGGAATGAAGTATAAAAAGGGAAAGGGGTCTCTTCTGTATTACTTTTCCAGGCTGAGTCTCCCTAACCCTGAAAACTGGGCATTAAATGCTTTGAAACACCATTCTAAGTCTAACCTGCAGCCCTCTGCTTCATAGCAACTGCTTTCCCATGATTATATGCCTGCCAGGGCCTCACCCTTAGCATAATTGGCACCTGGGTATGGGATATACATAGGTAGCTTCCATGGCAACTCCCCGGAAATATTGTTCTGACTGAGAGCAGGGCCTTTATCCTCCTAGGGCTCTAATGTATTCTGCTCACAACCAGAGCCTCCCCCTTGCCCTGGGCAGGCCCCAAAATTCCTGTCTGAGTTCCTCTGAAGCTGTTGCTCTGAGTTTGCTTAGAAGCTGTCTTTCTGCCAGGAACAATGTCAGAGTCAGTGTATAGTGTCAGGGTGCCAGCTACAGTGAAAGAGGGGAAAAGACGGTAAATTTTGAGTCTTATCCATTCTTTCCTAACAGTAGTATTTCCAGAATTTCTATTAAAGGGGCTTAGGGAAAGCAAGAAGAAGTGGAACTAAGAGGTTTATCTTTAAGCAGCATTTACCTGGACAAGTACATGGATTATATGTACAATTTACGTGTATTTGGGGTGTCTTTGGAAGGCTGATGGAGATTATGAAGGGGGACTAAGGGCCTCCTCAAACCTACCACTCCTTTGGCCCAGATTTCTCTCTCTTTAGAGCTCTGGGTATATACATGCTATCAAGACATTGGTGTTGGTGAGGAAATAAAGAGATGAAATAGGCTCCAGTTGGGTCTTAGTTACCCCATCTGCAAAATGGAAATAATTCTCCCTGCCTATCCTAGGCCTATCAAAAAGGTGAAAATAGATAAAGTATGGAAAAGTGTTCAGTCAAGTATAAAATTTTACATAAATAAAAATAATTGAATTAATGATGACCATCATCACTAATCCAAATTCACAGTCGGCCAATGATGAGAATAGGTAAAAAGGAGTCTAAAGAGCCTTTCAGGAACTCTTAAAAGGGCCCTATCTTCAGGAACACAGAACATGGAGTTGAGGAAAAAAAATAAAAATAAAAATAAAAAAGCAATGGCAGTTTTGTCAGCTGTGCCTAGTTGTCAAAGTTTTGTGGTGCAAGAGATAATATGAGGCTGTGAGGAAGTTTGGAGTTTGGCTGGTGTCACCAAGACTATCCCACTTCTTGTGCACAAGCCAGAAAGATTGAGCAAAAAGTTGAGAATGTTCATGAAAATATCAGGAGCCATCAACTCCACCAGGAATGAAGTTGGGCCAATCAAAGTTTGATACGTAAGAAAACTATCATTCTTTGAGTACCTAAACTGTGTGCCAGATATGGTATTAAATGATTTTGTATACATATATCTTACTTAATCCTCACAATCCACTGGCCAGTCCTTCACTACCCCCTATCGAAGTAGGTATCATCATCCTAATTCACAGAGATGAAAATGGAGAAGTAGAAGTGACTTGCTCAAGTTCACATGGTAATCAGTGACAGAGATGGTATTCAGTCCCAAGAGTGTCTGCCTCTAGAGGGGATTGCCTTCTGTTTTTGAAGCAGTAAATTTCTCTTAAGTCTATGCAATGGCCCTAGGCTCCACCCCTCACATCTGAAAGCCATCTTGCTGAGGTGTGCTATTAGGCATGGGAATTAATGCTAGTCCAGCAGGCGAGTGAAATCCATCCCCACTAATGTGGCCCACAGCATCAACACCTATCATCCTGTCATTGACTTACTGTGTGATGTTAGACAAATCTTTCCCCATTCTCTGGGCCTCAGTTTTCTCATCTCATCTGTAAAAGCAGTTGTGGTGAAGGCTAAATGAGATCACTTAGCACCATGCTTGGCATATCATAGGAGTTTAATTGGTGGTAGCTTAGGAGAAGGATGGGCTGGTACTTGCAAAGTCCAGAGAGACAAATTCAAGGTAGCAAATTCAGTTCCTTTAACAAGCTTTAGTTGAATGCTTCTTCTCAGTCATACATCTTGTTAACACTGGGCCAGAGGTTGGGATTTCAACAATACATAATGTGGGCCTTGCTTTGTAGAAACTCTTAGGAGTTTCTAAGAAAACCAAGATGAGCCGAAGGTCTAAGAAAAGGACAGGAGAAAAAAGCAGCAACAGCATCACTAATCTCACCTTGAGAAGGCAGTAACTGAATCAGGGTCCTGGGGGAGAGAGCTAAGAAAGCTTGAGGAGGTATCAAAAATGACTGCCAGAAGGCCAGGGGTGGCTTAAAGAGCAACATAGACAATGGCACTGAGAACTTATTACAATGGTCCACAAGACCTTTCATGATTTCCCCCACCACCTCCCTGGCCACATCTCCTGCTACTCTTTGCCTTGCTCACTCACTCCAGTCATTCTGGCTTCTTTGCTATTCCTTCGATAATCCAGATACAGTATGACCTTTGCACTTGCCATTCCTTCTTCCCTCATATATTCACATAGCTTGCTCTCACTGACTTCTGGTCTTCCTTGGCCATCCTATCTAAAATTACATCTACCAGTCTGCTCTGCTTTATTTTTCTCCTGCTTAGCACTTACCACTCTCTAACAAAATATGTAGTCTACTTATTCTCCTTATTTCTGCCTTCCTCGCTAAAATATAAACACCAGGGATTATTTTCTAATTTCTCCAACAAACATATCCCCAATGGTTAAGACAGAATCCTGTGCACAGTAGGTGCTCGCCAATTACATTTTGAATGAATGAGTGAATAGAGGATGTTTACTAAATGTGGAATGAATCCATGAATATGTCATTTACTACATTGTAAGGAGTCTGGGTCCCTTCGAGACTGATTAAAGATATGGACCCTGTCTGCAAAAGAATGCATGTAACTGTGCGTAAGATGTAATGGGATTCTCTTGCCTCTGAATATCCCAGCTATGAACTCTCAGCTTAAGAACCTCTGATTTTGCCCAAGTCTCTAAATTTATGACTAAGAGAAACAAGGGCCCAGAAAAGAGCAAGGTGTTAATCTCAGTCTTTAGTAGTGAAAGATTCAGCAGAGAAGAGACAATTTTCTATGGAAGGAGGAATGCCTTACGAATCCACAGCCTGATTTTGTACAGGTTTTAAAAACACCCTGTTCCTGAATAGGCAGTTAACATAAAGAAAGGAAAAAAAAAAGTCACTACTTTTAGAAATCCAACATTATCAAAATCACACCAAATTCACAAGGCATGCCATTTAAACCCTCCTGGCTTGTCCTCTAGTAAATGACACAATAGGCTGTGGATGACAGAATTATAAAGGCCATCTCTCATGCTCTCTTCTTTGTATCTTTTCGCCTGTCCCCTACATGTCATCTATCTTGTTCCCCCTCCCCACCCTGCATCAGATGCTGTCCATAGGAAAGGTTCCGAGATATGCTGCTTTTTCCTGGGGAGATAGTGGGGAGTGAAGTATTAGACAAGGGGATACAAACTCAGATGGCTATAGGGACCAGGTGAGTAAGGTTAGTGATGACAGCAGGCTGGATAAGAGAACATATATTTATGTGTTGTGAGAGGCAGGAACTATGGTGAGCATATGACTTATCTAATACCTACTCAGCTCCAGCCATTGCTACTATGCAGAATGAGAGTTCAAGGTTGCCACATTGCCCAATTTTTCCAGAGAGGCTGAAAATCACAGTTTCTATCAGAATCTCTCAATTTTAAAATTCCTTTAAAACACTCAGTAAGCTAAAGAAAATATCCCTGCAGACCAGATATACTTCCTGGACTTCCACTTGCAATGCTGCCTTAAACAAACAAAAAAATACATGCACTGATAATGGAATTTCAGGCACCAACCTGTTTATTTTCCTTCTCCCTCTCCAGTCTGATATAGCCATTATTTAAATAAGGAAAGTGAATAATGTCTCTAGAAAGCAACTGTAAAAGTCTCTATACATGTAATACCTCCTGGCCTGGTGGAAAATGAGTTATCACTGCCATAGTCGCCACTGCCATTATTACTGTATCTTTCTTGCTTGCTAGATTGTTAGCTCTTTTGAATCCAAAATCTCATTGCATTCTCACAACTCTGTAGGATAGGTATCATATCTCTATTTTGTCTGTGAGGGCAGTGAAGGTAATAGAGATTAAGTCACCAAAGACCATGCAGTAAGTTGTGGAGCAGAGATTACAACCAAATTCTCCAGTGTTCTGATCACTGCCATTTTCTACCTCTAGGCACGTGGTGTGCTTACATTTTACAAGGCTAAGGGACTTCAGCTGGGAATATCCAATGTGGTAGACAGCTTCTAAGAGGGCGTACATTGATCACCACCTCCTGGTATTCATACCCCTGTGTAATTCTGTCCCTTTGAGTATAGACTGAACCTAGTGACTTGCTTCTAAAAAATAAAATACGGCAAAAGTGATATGATGTCACTCTGAGATTAGGTTATGAAAGATTGTTAACTGCTACCCTGCTCACTCTCTCTTGCAATTTCACTTGCTTGCTCTGATGAAGCAAGCTGCTATTTTGTGAGCTGCCCTATAGAGAAGCCCACATGGCAAGAAACTGATAGAGGCCTCTGTTTAAACAGCTAGCGAGGAACTGGGGCCCTCAATCCAGCTTCCCACAAAGAACTAAATCATGCCGATGGCCACTTGAGTAAGCTTAGAAACTGATTATACCCCGGTCAAGCGTTGTGATGACTGCAATCACAGATGACACTTTGATTATAGCCAATGAGAGATGCTGACCGAGAGGCACCCAACTAAGTCATGCCTGGTTCCCTGACCCACAGAAATTGTGAAAAATAAATGTACCTTGTTTTTAAGGTGCTAAGTTTTGAATAATTTGTTGTATAGCAATAGATAACTAACAAAATCAGAAACACAAAATGACTTACACAATACTGGCTTGACTGCCTCAATTGCCACACCTTTCTCCCTCGTCTTCACTCCCAAATCCTTTTTGCCACCCACCATGTTGGATACAATAACCTATTTGGGGCAAGAAGGAGCTGGAGCTTGTGGTAGGTAGAAGAATTTGGTATTTTTAACTAAAAGAAAAAAAATATCTTATTCACAGTCTGATTTCTTTCATACCCTGGACCTCCATGACCATGTCAATTTGCAAAGCTGCTTAAAAATATAGTTGAAAAAAAAAATCATGGTTGAGCAACAAGAATTATCACCTGGAAATCAGGAGACTTGGATTATGTCAGTCAGTCAATCCACAATAATTTTCAACTAAGCCATATTTGGGCTTAGCATTATGTTCAAAAATGAGGAGACTATTGCAAACAAATAAAATCTAGTGTCTGACCTCACAAGACTTCCATTATGCTAGGTATACTCCTGTATTGGCCACTTGCTGGGGGCTCATGGGCAATTCTATCCTATGACCTGTTTCTTCGTCTCAATGAGTGGCAGCTGGTAGACATAAGAAGTCAGTTTCAGCTCTACAACACTGCACTTTTGTAAAAAGACAAGCCTTGTGTTTGAGGGACCAAGAGGAGCTGCTTTCTGGCTGGTTGGTTACTCAGTGTCACCGAGGTTAAGTGATAAGCCCAGGGTTGATGTGGGCAAATGGTGACAGTTTCCTAAGTTACCTCTCAAATTAACATTTATAGTATGAAAGAAAAAAAAAAGTTCAATAATGCTTGCTTAATCACACTCTGTTCCCAAATAGACAGTAAACAAACAAAATGAAAAGAAATAAATTTTTAATACTTGTAATAACCCAATAATATTTAAATAACAGACAGTAATTATTTTATTAATATAAATGAACAACAGCAAAGTGAGCTTTCCTGGATCTCTACTTTTGTCGAGGCATCTAGGGGCTCTAAAAGTAAAAGATCATTTGCTCTAATTGAGTTCTTTCCAGGCTGAGAGAGCAATCTTCCCTAAACATGATAAGTTAGCTTGGGCTGGGAGTAGGGTTGAAATAAGAAAACCAAAGCTGTTTTTTTTGTTTGTTTGTTTGTTTTTGTTTTTTTTATGACACCACCCTGCACACAACCAGTTGCACCTGACTACATCATATCTAGCCGTTAGCAGCATAAACTTTTGAGGCAGATGACTTGAGTTCAAATTTATTCTCTGCCATTTAATAGCTGTATGATTCTGACTAAGTTATGTTACCTCTCTGCATCTCCATTCTTTCATCTGTAAAAAGGAGATGATACTATAACTCTCCTCACAAGGTTATCAGGAGGATTACCTGAGTTAATATTTGTAAAACACTTGGAGCAATGCTTGTCATAAAATAAAGACTATATAAGTATTTGTTAAATAAAATAGACAAAGTTTTAACTTAATTATAAACATACCCAATAGCCCAAACCAACCAGTAGCAAGAGAAAATCTGTCTTAAGAGATCTCCACCTCTCCTTTCTGAGGCTTTCACAAGAAGTAATCAATCCAAAAACTCCTTGAATTAATTGCCTCATCACATCAGCAATAAGAACTCAGGGACAGACTGATGACTTCTCTTCACATTTTAGGAATTAGGAAACTGAGGCCTAGGAGCTTAATATGACTGGTATAATTGGTACGCCAAATTCTCTAGATGTAACAGAGTGCCATGATTCTAGTCCAAACCTTGCCACTTCCTGTGACCTCAGACAAAGGCCATCCTGTCTTTGTGCCTCAGTTTCCTCATCCATTCAAAGAGATGGTTGGACAAGGTGATCTTAGAAGTAACAGATGATTCAAAGGTCGCACAATTTGTTTGTAATAGAGTGGGAACTGACTTTTCGCTAAGCCATTCCTTGAATTTTTTTTATACCAATGAGTACAGAGCCGTGGAGAGTCTGAAGGATATATTCAGTTGGCTTTCCCTTCTATCCTTGCTCTCTTTTCCTTTACACAATACCATGGGGTTAAGCATTAACTAGGGTAGGACACTGACTCTTCTGCATTGAAGGTAATGACTTAGATTGTAAAATGTCAAAGCAGAGAGGGACTTCGGAGACATCCTTTACTTCAGAGGCCCTGAAATTGAAATGAGTATTCCTCAGGGGTCCTCCCCAGTGCATTGTAGTTACATGGACTATAAGGGCACTCTCCTCAAGATAGTTGACTTTACTAGAAGATTTGTAAGAATTATATTAAAATGAAGATATATTTGTTATGGAGTGGAATGCAAAAAATACAGATGAGCTTTTTAAAGTAAATCAAAAGTCTACAAATAATTTGTACTCTGACTTGGACTGAAAAAAGTTTAAGTTGTAGTCCTAAATCATCATATTGCCACTGGGGAAGCAGATCCAGAGGAAGGAAAAATCTTCCTCCATAGGATTACAGAGACACTTAATAACAAAGAAAGAAAGAACTTGAATCAAAACTTTCCACCGTCTAGCAACTCCTGTTGGCTCACACCCTGGAAGGCAAGAGAGAATCAAAGAGGGGATTAAAATAGTTTCTTTTTGGGTGGAGAAGCACCTCACTAATGTAGACAAATTGTTTTGCTTCTCAAGGCTTCAGTTTCTTCATCTATAAGAAACTGATATGAGAGTACAATGTGTAGATAATAAGTTGGGCTCTGGATTCAGAGAATGCCTAGGTTAAGATCCTAGTTTTGTGACTGTCTAGATATCTGATCTTGGGCAAGTTCCTTGACTTCTGTGTGTCTCAATCTCATGTAAAAATTGGATTATAATAGCACCTATCTCATAAGGTTGTTTTAAAAATTAAATGAGTTAATACAGTCAAAACACTTAAGAGTGCTAATTACCTAGTTATTTCTGTTAAAACTTGGAACACACAGGACTACACTTACAGCACAGGTACATCTTGGCACCTTTCTGTGGACTCCAAGTGTAGAAAGCATAGTTTATAACCTGCAGGTCATCACAAAGGTGGTCCAGATCTTGTTTGTTGGAACTGAGATGTATGACAAACTGAGAAGCTTTCAGAAAATAAAAATCTTGCAGGCTATCTTACCATCCAAATAGATGTTGCCCTTGTGTAAGTTCCCTGAAAGGGCCAAAGGGTTGTCTTACATGGATACTAAAATATGTGCTCATATTTTCTTTATAAATGCTGGATTTCCACAGAGAAAACATCTGACTCTTTAGATGCCAGACACAAAGAAAAACACAGTAAGATGATTATTGAAAATAGTTTTGAAGAGTGAGAAATGGACCCTGAGAGAAGCTGATTCTCAGACAAGGGGATTTGTTATCCTTGGCAGTGAAGAAGATTAACCAGAGTACTGGAAAGTTACTGAAGGCCAGTCCTGGGGTTCTGCCCTTCCCTAGGCAGAAGAGGTCCCTTACCAGGCACCTAGGGCCTTGGAAGCATTTTTTGTTTTACTTTTTTGTGTGGACGGTTATTATAACTCTTATCTGCTATTATGAGGAAATCTTTAAACAAGTTGCCTAATCCATGAACCTACAGCCCCCATCAGTTTCCCCGGGTCTCTGAGTTATGACGTTTGCCAGTCAAGTCAATAGTCACCAAGTATGTATCTTAATTTAAACATATTCTGGCCTATAGGTCTTTTGAGAGCATTGTTACAAAACTGTGCCTCATGGAATCCAAGAGTATTCTACAGAGATAGCCTAGGAATTACCAAGAAAGGATGGCCTTCCATTTTACCCAAAATAGATCTACTTTCATCTGTTTTCTATACTATGAGTCCCTGTTGAATTTCACTTGCAGTAAAAGGTTCTATTTTAAAAAACAGGTTGAAAAACTCCTACCATAAACCACTGAAATTGTTTCAACATTCCGGAAATGTCAATATGTTGGTAACCAAAGGACATATGTTTGAGTTGCACCCAAACTAGTGTCAAACAACAAGTCCTGACTTTTGAGACAAAAAGAAAAAAAAAAATAATTATGATACATGAAGGAATAGTGACTTAATTCCTGCCTCCAAGGAGCTGATGTTCAGATAAAGAAGGCAGGACAAATAGCCTGGAATCACTTTGGCTTTTAATAGTTCAGAGCAAAACTATGTGGTTCTAATTTTAGGAGCTCCGAGGAGATAGACCTGGAGGAAGAACAGGTGGAATTGTATCTGAGACCCAAAGGATGATAAAGCAGGATTACTACAGGCAAATAAATAGAGATAAGTATAGATGCAGAGAAAGGAGTAAGGATGATGTTGGGAATGGGAGAAATTACTGGGGAGGGAGGATATGTAAGGAACCAAGGCCTAAGGAGCATGGGCCATTGATTCTGGGGACTAATAAGAGAAAATATCATTGGAGCCAAAATGGGGATATCCTGGAATGTCAAGCAAGTATCTTCTGATCATGTACATTATGTATAGGGTGTAAAAGGGATGGCTGAAGGGAGGCAGCACTAACTGAGGGGATTTAAACAGTGGTTAAAGTGGAGTTCATTTAAAGCTTGCTTTGGAGTCAGATAACCCCTCACCATTGGCCTTCAGCTGAATGATTATAGGTCTAATAATTACTTATTTGTCTTTTCTTATTGTTGGCTGGTTATCTATCCAAATGCTTTTTGGCCTGGTTAAAGCCCATCTCTCCATCTCTCAAAGCACCTAAAGTGACATTCTACATATATTAAACATTCGATAAAGGTTTTTGGACAAAAAATGAAAGCCATTTAAAGGCAAAAGCTAAAGTCTTTGTTGGCTGATAAACGGGGGAAAGCTGCAAGGAGGGGTCTGCAGATCCCACCATCTCTCTAGAGATTTTTCATACCTCAGGTAATCCCTCTGCCCATTTACAGGTTTTATCAGCCTCGTTTTGCAGATAGCATAATTAAGATTCAGAAAAGAAATGGGGTATGCCGAAGGTCACCTAGGTAATGACAAGATGGGACTGAGACCTGGGGCTTCTGATTGCAAATACATTATTCTTCCTGTACCTCTGGTCTATTTGGAAACACTGGTGCTAAGAGCCACTTCCCATTCTTCTCTGTGCACTGTCTAGCCACAGCAGTGCTAGGAACCTTCCCAAATATCTAAATTCTCTCTGCAGTCAACTACAGAGATTATTCATAAATAAAACTAGCTAAGAAAAAGTGGTAGGAACTGAGTTAAAGGTTTCTAGTCTGAATGCTACCATAGTCTCAGTTTTCCAATCTGTAAATTAGGCACCCTAGAGAGCCTTCCTGTATGACCCATGCTCTCAGGCCAAGAAGCATGCATCTGTCTCCCTAGCATGCTAAAAAGCCCAGGATTGTAATACTTCTATGGCCTGTTTATTTCAACGTATTCTGCTGTCTCAGAGTAAGATAGATCAACGTGTCAAATGGAGCCTTGGACACCTAGGATCATGACAGTGTATTTAATGATTGAATGATGCCCCTTGAACCGCCATGCTTGACTGGCTTTGGTGTGTGAACTCCAGCACACACTTCTACCAAACTGGGTCCCTTTGCCTACTCAGCAAGTACCCCCTCCCCCACCAGGAAGCTCCTAAATCCTGCTCTTTGCCTTGTTCCCTTCCTATGTTTATGCATTGTTCTTAGACACCCGGAGGCAATTGCAATTGCACATCCTTGCTCATAAATCCAGGAGATCAGATAATATATCTTATTTATCACTGCAGACTCAAAGATGGGCAACTTCCAATGACTGTAGCAAATAAATAAAATCAAAATGATGAACTCCCTCGTCCTTTCCTGTTAAATAAATACTTGTCTAGGGAGATTATAGCTGGATAAGCGAAAGATTAAAACACTGTCTTGCTGAAAGCTTGCCTGTCTGGGGCCTCATTTCAGTAACTGATTTCCCCCCAACCCCATTGTCCTTTGTGTCTGCCTTTTTTTGTCTCATCTGGGTAGGTAACATGTGCTCACTGCAAATCCCTGAGAAAAGAAGACAGGATATAAACTTTAGCATGTATTTCTCTTTTACACTCTCTCTCAAAAATCCACACCATTACAAGCCACATTGCCAGTACAAAAGCTGAGCAGCTAAACTCTCAACTCCCCAGAAGTACCCACCACAAACAGAGTGCTTCCTTTTTTGACCACTGATACAGCTACATGTTGTGATGGAAAAAGAAGATCCTCAGTGGCACCAACACCTAGGTTCAAAAACCCATTTTCTAGTAGTAGCATTCTTGAGGAAGTAACTATTCTGTTAGTCTCAGTTGAGAATCTGTAGAGGATTATAGCTAAAAGCTCTTTTTGTAAAGTTACACTGGGTTGGAATTCTGCGTGAGTTTGAGCAAATTGCTCCACCTCTCTATGCTTCAATTTCCTCTTCCATAAATGGGTACCATAATGGGGTAAGCCTTGCAGGATTGTTGAGAGGATCAAATGAGATAATCTGTGTTAAATATTTAGCTCGGTGCCTGGAGAAAAGAAAGTGCTCAATAAATGTTAACCATTATTATTAGTAAGAAAGAGCAGACAACAAAACATTTGCCGTGGAAAAAAAGCCTGGGATTAAGTCCCAGCTCCCTTTACTCATGAGCTGGGTGAGACCTTAATACACCCTTAACCTCTTTCAATCTCAGGTTCCTCATCCATAAAATGAGGCTAATTGTAGTATCTATTACACTGAGTTGTTGCAAAGATGGCATAAGTTTAGTAGTTATTAAAATGTTTTGCATTTAAATCTTGCCAGCCAACATTCTTACAGCTCCTACCGTGTGCCAAGTTATGAGCTTGGGGTGGGGAGGAAATCAGTAAATAAGATTATGACCTCTGCATTCAAGATCTCATGGTCTAACTGCAGCAAATAGTCCCATAAACAAATAATTGAAGTACAAAGTTTAAGCCACCTCTACAGAAATGTGTGCAAGGTCCAAAGAATTGCAATGCCTAATTCAAGCGGGTGGAGAAGCATGGAGGCAGTAGTCAGGAAAGGCCTTCTGGAGGAGATGAAGCCTGAGATAGCTTTATAAAAGGGAATAATTTTGTGAATAAACATGATAGAACATTCCAGGCCAAGACTAAGGCACACAGACATACAATCACCTAGCATGATTGGGCAGTGTTCTAGTTATTCCATTCTTGAGGAATGCAATTTTAAAAGAAGGCAGTGGGAAATAAAGCTGGAGAGATAGGGACTGATTAAGAAGAAAACCTTACATGCCCTACTAAGAAAATTGTTTTTAATTACTATTTTAAAATAGCACTTATGTGATATTTACTATGCACCAGCCAATATTGTAAACACTTTACAAATATTCACTCATTTAATCATCAAAAGAACCCTGTGATATAAATACTATTACTGATGCTCAAAGAGATTAATTGATTTGCTTGACATTTTACATATAGTAAGCAGCAGAGCCAGGGTACCTACCCAGGATATCTGGTTCCAGAGTTGATGTAAAGATAGGATTAATAATCCCTTTATTAAACCCCATACCTAGGCCACTCAGTCCCCCACTCTCAGCCAGTTCTGAAATTGCATATTTATGTGGCCTTGCTGTACATAAACTTGCCTGTCCATCTTCCCCTCAGAGTTCAGACTCTTTCAATGGTATCTATTGGTACTTCCTGGAATTCCAGAGTTTGGGCTCTTCCTCAGTTTTGGTGATGATAAGATGACACATTTTCTGCTTGGCTTTCTGACTTGAATTAAAAACTGTCTGATTGTACTGAGTAAATACTAGACATTACCTCATTATGTCTCATCAAACTCTGTGCCATTCACCTCATGAGTTGCATGAATAGAGGGCCATAGTTGTAGTAGCAGGTGGGTTCTGGGAGCTTCAGGATCCTCTCTGAGCCCATCTAGTCACATACACATAACCTCTCCCCTCTTGCCCAAAATGCTTTGCGGATGCCAACAGTAAGGGAAAACTACTCTTGGCATGCCTGTCTTACTTCAGGTTATTTATCTGCCTAAGCTGGCGTCATAGTAAGAACTTATATTTTTATTGGCCTTTACATTCCCTGAAGCCTTTTCATATGCATCTGTTATCTGATTTATTCTTCCTGAATGACCTTTGATGTCAGTATTAACCTTTTTTTTTTTTTTTTTTCCACATAAGGAAAGTGAAACTCAGAGAGCAGAAAGTTACTTGCCTAAGGTCACATAGCTAGCAAGTACCAGGAACTCGCTGCACAATCTCACTGTAAGGGTCCAAACGCTTCTGCTCATGCTACTGCCAAAATAATCACAAAAATTACCTGGATTGAGGGCAACTGACCAAGAGCTTGAGATGAAGAGTGATGGTAGAGGACTTTTATGGATTCCGCAAAGCACTTAGGGTTGTAAAGCTTCTGATTACAGTTAGAAGAAACTCTCAGAGACCCTCCACCTTAGATGCAATCTTTTTAGATAGTTTGTGTCCTCGGGACCACCTGATTGTCTGGATTCTATCTTTTACCCTTCTCCCACCACTGTCAGTGCTTCAGTGGACTAGATGAAGACTTGGGTTTCCCTGGGGCGCCTCATTGTTTAGCCCTTTACTCTCATTCAAACAATGAGTCATTATCACCACTGCCCCCCCAGACAAGCTCTCTTTTATTTCTTGCTAATTATAAGTACAAACCCTCAGTTTCAGATCAAACTGCCCTCACTGGAGCTACCTGAATGCTTATCTGATACTTTTGTTTCTTTCCCTGGATTCTGGCCTTCTTCAACATGCTTCCACATCTAAACCCTTCCTCTGTCTGGAGAGGGCCCATTTAAAAGCCTTAGCTTTTTTTCTTCAATGTACTCGATTTATGCCTATCTTATCTCTCGTGCCACCTTCCTTTTCTGTCTTGTTTAAGAAGATCTCCTTCATTTCAAGATGAAGCAAATATTTTCTCTGGCAAAAGACAGAAAAAAAAAGTCAAAAGGCAAAGAATAAACTGGGAAAAATATTTTCAACTCATGCATTGGGAGTTATACCTGATGCAAATGACGAGTTGATGGGTGCTGATGAGTTGATGGGTGCAGCACAGCAACATGGCACAAGTGTACATATGTAACAAACCTGCACGTTATGCACATATACCCTAGAACTTAAAGTATAATAATAATAATAATAAAAAGAAAGAGAAAGGGTTAGTGTCCTTATTAGACTTAAGTTTTTTTTTTTATCCAGAAGATTTCTATTTTTTTTGTAGTAGAATCTGTTGGTCTTTTCCCAATGGTTATTGACCTAGAACAAAATCCATAATCTTGTTAATGTTAAATGAACAAAGTAAGTTGCTTTTTTTCCATCTGAGAATGTAATGAGACGACGTTGTAAAAACATGTGCATAATATGACCCCTTTTGTCTAGGAAAAAACTATTCTACGTTTATGTATATTTGTCTAAACATCTTTTCGGGAGCATGGAGAAAAATGTGGAAGGAATTATGGCAAACTGATAACATCAGTTACCTGCTGAATGGAATGACAAGGGACTTGGGAGAAATAATGAACCTTTTCTTTATGTATCTCTGTGTTGTTTGACTTGTTACAGTGAGCTAGAATGAGTTGAAAAACAAAACAAAAAAAAAAACCCTACAATCTACCCATCTGCACTTCCTTTGAGGTATTTTAGACTTGAATTTTGTTAGAATGAGGGAGGTTGAGAGTAGAGAGCTGAAGAGGAAAAACTTGCTTTCAGAAGTTCAGAGAAGTTAAAGGACTTGCAAATCTACTATATAGCACTAGAGTGAGATATGAATAAACTTGAACAAAATCAAGAAATAAGGTCAGAACCTCCGGAAGCGCTTAAAGGCCAAATGAGTTGGCAATCAGCCTCCAGGCAACTACAGCAAATTCGCCTGGTACTTTTTCTAAAAGTCAAAGTCGTATGTGTTTCTCCCATGTCAACACCTACCCAAGATAGGCTGCCATGATCTCAAAAAAGGCCATGGACCACAAGAAAGCCCAACTTACTCCCTCTGTTCTTGGTTGGATCACACAAATCAGTGCAGTAAAGACAAAAATGCTTGGTCTAAAGGTGCTGCCTCTACTCTTTAGAAATCCATTTTCCCAAAGCATCACTTTCTATGAACTTCCCTGTTCAAGAAATGTCAGTGGCTCCCAATGCTTTCCATATTAATTCTAAACTCCACATTCTGGTCTTTGACATCCTGAATAAGATATTCTAGTTTCACCGAACTTGAGACGGTAGGTTTGTTTGAATGTAGACGAGTGTAGTGCTTACAAGTGGGATCCCTGTCATCAGAATCCTGCATTGGAATCCTAACTTTGCCACTTCTGAGCTGCATAACCTTGAACAAATGACTCAATCTCTCTGGCCCTCAGTTTCCTCATACATAAAATGAGGGAAAAATAGTGCCTCCTTTACAGGATTGTTCTGAGAATGAAACGAGGTAATCTGTAGTGTTTGCCACAGCACCTGGTTCAATTTTATTGAGTTATTATTTTCACTTTTTTATTATTAATCCAGTTGTCAGAAATTAATTCCCATAAAGGCAATCATCTCAGCTAGCAACAATCACTCACTATCTCTTTATCCATGAAGCTGAAGGAAAGACGATTTTATGGAGTGCATCCTTTTGGGAAATTTGCAAGAAGTCTTGCAGACATCTAAACAAGCTCATGTTCATACACACACATATACATACACACACACAGAAGTGCTTACAAGCACGCACAATTTCTTGCATATATTCATTTACAAAATTCTCCCCTTCCCCACATATCCATGTATATATACACAGACACATATTCTTGCTGAGAGTTATAATATTTGTTCCAAAAAACTGCTATTAATGTAAAAAAAATCTCATTGCTGTGCTGAGCAGACTCTCAGACACTGCTTATGCCCTTATAATAAATCTGAATATAATGAAAGGATAGAAAAATGCTGCAGACAAAACTTCCGGGCAAGAGCTGTCTGAAGGTACTCCCTATGGAGACAACGAGACAGGCACTGCAGTGAGATGCCAGGTCTTTCTTTCCTATTTAGGCATCATGCAGAATGTTTTTTAACACAAGCTAGATAGACCAATTGTACATATTGCCTGGGAGAGGGGAATTGAGAGGGAGGTTTCTGGGGCAGAATACTTTGACCTACCTGTGGGCATAAAGTCCCTCAACCTTAGCCTAAGCCTAAAAAATATGTAGCTGTGGGCTTTCTTGAGCCAGAGGGGATGTGTGAGTGATCTGGCTTTTTAGTTAAGAAAGGAGAACTTTGGCTAGTCTCTTGTAAGTATCTGAAGGGTAGCAATTGTCCAGAAGATCACTTTCTCTAGGGTCCCTTAAGTGACTCCCCCTGACACTCTCCCAGTTGAGATATCATAGCCCCCATGCTTTTTTTGTGACGGCATTGGTCACTCTGCACTACAACACTGTTTATCATCTAACCTAAGTACTTAGCACAGTGCCTGGTATATAGTAGACACTATATATATATATATATACACACACATATATATATATATATATATATATATACACACACACACATATATATACACACACACACACACACACACACATATAACTGTACATAAAACTGGTGATTGTCTATCTTTCTGTTCTCCCACATTACTGAGGTTATGTATTCCCATGGTCCTCTGTATTCCTAGCACCAGCACGGAATTTAGCACATGTTTGCAGAATTAAGCTGACTTAGTTCCCTTGCAATCTCCTGAGGCCTTCCTTATGTATTAGCTTTCTTATCTGAAAAAATGATAAAACATGCTTTTTACATAGAATTGTTGTGAGGATTAAATAAGTTATACATGAAAAATACTTGGGTCAGTGCATTGCACAAATGTAATAATAATAATTATTACTATTATGGCTTCCAGTCCTGCTGATGGGGGGTAGGACCCTCGAACTGTGCTGATCTTGGTTAGGGTAGTCCCTGGGAATAGGGATGGGGCAACAGTTGTAGTTATAGGTTTTTCTCTCTCTCCTGTCCCATCACATTGCTTCTGTTGCACTTATATATTCTGTGTATTATTAAAGCTGTAGCTGATCTTGGAGGTCATGCTCACCAGACTGGGAGCTCTGATCCATTCTGAGGATGGGGCCAGTTCACAGTTATCACTGGATCCATACAAGATCTGATCCAGAGAAGATTCTTAGGGTGTATTTGCCGAGTTGACCTGAATGGCAGCCGTGGTTTATCAGTCATAGTCCAAAAACTTCCTTTTACTGCTGACATGGCTTGCTCTCCTCCTCCACCTCCTAAGCTGTCCTCTTGCCTAGGTCCATAATGGAAGGCACGTGTGGAAACTCTATGGAGGGCTAGTCAGAACGACACAGGAAGCTACTTGCTGGGCTGATGTTCTTCCCTTGGAAAGGGGGTGAAGTACTTATCCTTTCTATTCAGGCTACCTGCCTCCACCTTTTTCCTCTCACCAAACACTCTAAGGCCATTTGTTGTAAAGTTTGCTGTGGGGGTACTGGAAGGAGTGCTGGGCTGGGAGGAAAGTAGATAGGGGAATAAGGCATGACTCTGGCAGAGACTCATTGCATAACCTAAAACCAGGCCTTTCCCCTTTCTGGGCTTCAGTATTGTTTCTATAATGTGGATCTCATCTATATGATTTGAATCTGCTCTGAATTCTTCAAAAATCTGTGTTGAGCATTAAAATTAGATAATATACCTGGAGAGGAATTGTAAAGGTAAGGAGCCTTATATTCTTTATCCACATGGTTCGTGGGATCCATAAGCCCTCCCCATTTCCCCCTGTTGCTGAAAAACAGCTATATCAGTTTGCAGAAGGCTTTTTGGCCTGACATCCCCAAATTTTCCAGTTCAAATTATCTTGGGAATGAAGGTTACAGAACTCTGGGTCTATTGTTTTTTTCCTCCAACCTTACTTCCCCAAGCGGCCTGAAGGACAATGTACAGAAGAAATAGGACATGGAGAATCTTGGGCTTGAATTACTAACTGTGATAGAACTTTTCAGGGCGTCAGTGTCCTAATCTGGAGAACAGAGGAGAATATTGTGCTGTGTCTTCCCTCATTCCATTTTATATCACTCAGAGTTAGAAATTTTTACTACCATTTTATGATGGGAGAAAATGACAATCAAAAAAATAAAATAACTTGTCCAAAGTCATGCAGGCGGAAAATAGTAGAGCCAGAATTTGAATCTGGGGTGTCTGACCCAAGTACTCACGGACATAATTACTATTCAGTTCCAGAAATGTTTTGCTCTATTTTACAAACAAGAGCACCTGCAGTACATGGTGAATCATGAATGAGAGAAAATAAAGATCCAAGAGGGAGTGAGCCAGACTAGCATGGCGAACATAATTGCTGTATCTTGAGCTCCCTGGCAGCCAAGAAAAAATGAGCAGTAACAGTACTTCCTGTGCAGAAAAAAAGGTTTATTTAGGACTGAATTATAAAATGAAAAAAAAAAAGTTGTTGGTTCTGAGGTTCAGCTCTGTATGGGTTAAATGTGTTGTTGTAGGCTGACTTTGTATCTGCTCTGTGCCAGATACTACCCTTGGGGCTGAAGATACTGACACAACAAAGATACAGTCTGAACCCTTCAGGAGGTCACAATCTGGGGAGGCAGACAGACAGGTCAATATCTGACTTTAAAACACAGCAGACAAGTAATTTCTCCCTAGAGATATAAGAAAAGTAGAATAAAACTTAAAACTTCATTAGCTAATTTCTCCTGTGTGTACTGCCCTTCACAGATTACAAATTGCTGACACATTTATTTTCTCATATTAAATGAATGAAATACTCACAATAACCCTGGAATACAAGTGCTACCACCCTTGTTTCACTGTTGAGAAGACTGGGACCTTGGGAAATGAAGTAATTTACCTAAAATTCTGTTTTTTCCAACTCTAAATTTTTGCACCTGCCGTGGCCCACTGTCTTCCTTTAAAAAGAAAGCTGTCAGTTTAGTTTAGCAGATCAGATTGGGCTTTATGAAGGAGGTCACTTTTAAGGAGGCCTGACAGGGTGAGGAGGATTTCTACAAGAAGATACTGGAGGAAGAGCTTTGTGAATATTAATAATTGAGCCTTAAGAAGATTGGAGAGAAGAATTTGCTCCTAGGGGAGGAAACTAAGGCTGGTAACATCCACTCTGGAGCCAGGTGATAGGGCTGGGCCCTAAGGGTCAAGGATGCTGCTAATGTGATAGATACAACAGGCTGGGTTACATGGAAGGATGAAACAAATTTACAGATTTTATAGTTTAGTGAGTACTTCCCCCCAACTACCACAACACACTACCACTTCATTCTGTGAATGATAACACTGAGGCTTAGAGAAGGTCAGGGACTGGTAGAGTAGGATCTAAAACTCATGTCTCTGGACTCCTAACCCTAGATTCTTCACTTGCCTCAACTCTTGGCTTCCCTTTGCTATAGGGCATTCCTCTAGCCTACCTTGTTGACTGGGCCTCCACCTCTAACCCTACTTCTCCACCCTGCCTATAACCATGGGCCCTTTTCTTTCCTGGGGAGTGCTTATCTTCAAAACCACTCTTATACCCACTAGTACTGCCTTCCCTGGCTCACTAGTGGCCTTCAATGAAAGGAGAGTAAAGAAAAGTAGAATTCACAGACCCTAAGCACTGTCTCATGCCAGGCCCTGTGCTAGACAATCTCATATGGTTTGGCCTCAAAACTGTAAGGTTAGGAACTACTCTCCACATTTCATAGACGAGAAAACTAAGTTTCCAAGTTAAAAAGGGACATGCTTAAGGGCAGAGAGTTATTGAGTATTATAGCCAAGATTTGAACTCAATTATGTCTGATCTTGAAGTTCTTTCTACCACTCTACACTGACAGAATTCTGCCCCCTCCATTCTCATGAGTCATAGAAGAAAAGCAAAGCAGGAATTCTCATTCAGATTTCACAGCTGTGCTGTTCAATATGGTAGGCACTATCATCCACATGTAGCTGTTTGAATTTAAATGAACCAAAATTGAATGCAATTTAAAATGTACTTCCTCAGTAGTTCTAGCCACAGTTCAAATGATCATAAACCACATGTGGCTAGTGGCTGGTATAAGCAGACAGGGAGGGTCTCCAGAGATTTAATCAACTTGAATGATCAGCCTATTTTACAACCTCCTTCCCTGCAGCCTGTTTCTTCCTAAGTTTTGTGTGGAATGCAGTCACTTCATTGGTTAAAACGAGCTCTGACAGACCCCAAAAACTTACAGACGAATCACAATGAACTTTCCTCATTACCATGCTAAAACCTCTACCCTGGGTGAAGCTACAGTTTAATTACCATAACAGGTGACCTATGTGTTGGTGTAATGAGTTACTGCATCTGTGCAACTGGGACCCCTCCTCTACCTGCAATGATGCACCCTCTCCTCCCTCTATCACCCATAAAACCATCCTGTTACTTTCCCTCAGGAAGACATTGCTTTAGAGAATACTCACAGTGTCCTCCTTACTCGTGTGAAGTAACATAGCTCCTATTGATCAAAACTTGTGTTCTCATGGAGAGTCATTAGTTACTGACAAAGTGAACAAACACTGTTTTTTGTGGCTAATATTATCATATTGGATAATGCAAGTATAAAACTCACAGAAAGGTCTACTAGACATTTCTGGTCCAGAGAAATTAAGAAGTCTGCCTTTACAGGATATTATCAAGATAAAAGTAGGATATGGCAAATGTAACAAGCCTGCTTAGTAAAGTAGTAGCAAATCAAGGTCTCTGTAGTTCTGCCTTAACATATGGACATGTATTGATTATATATCCCCACATCAATGATTTACATATCAATGAGCAATGAGATAGAAGAGAAACTGCACTGGTTCTGAAGCTGTAAGTTGAAGTACCAGCTTAGTCTCTGACTCTGTCATCTTGAACAATCTTCTTTTCTCTTGCTCAGCACAATGAAGGGGTTTAAGTCAAAAGCCCTTACAGACCTTATGTTCTTTGGGCCTGTGAATCAATGGCTACATTTTCACTAAATTAATTTGCACATCTCTGTGAAGGCAGACTTGTGGAAAATTTGCCAGGAATTTGGATTATGAAATTCCAGCCTCTCTGTACTAAGTGCACAAAAAGAGTGAGAGTATGAAGACTAAGAAAAAGGCACTTACTCCTTGGCTTGAAGAGGGCCTTTAATATGTGTGTTTGCTCAATATTTGTTCATGTACCTCTTTGTCTTTTGGCAATCTGTCTGCCTTCTGTTGCTGGATCCTAGAGGGCAAAGTTGATGGCTATAACTATACAATACCAGCCAAAACAGTTTTTAAAAAAAGATAAATTTTGCTCTGGCAAGTCACCCCTTCTGAAAAGAAAAGTAATACTTTGATTCATTCAATAAATAATTAGTGGGCACTGTGTGCCAGACACTGTAATGGTGAGCAAAAACTGATCTGGTACTGAACCTTCCCTGCCCAAAGGGGAGACCTTTGGCTTATTGTAACTTCTCCCAGCTAGAAACTTATGGAGTCTCTGGCTTTATATGATGCCAACACAGATATTTCAGACAAGAGAAAACCTTTTTTTATCATTTGGCTACCTGATACTCCATGGAACAAAAAAAGCTTTGAGAAGAAATCATAAAATTAATGAGCTGTTTAACATGCTGAAGACCAGCTTCTGAATCTGAGGAACTCAGAGCACGCAATACTAGAAACCAATACTTCCCCTTCCTTTCTTCATCCCCCAGGTCCACAACCCATGTTTTCTTGGCTTTCTTGCTTCATACTACACCTTTGTCCCCTTTCCATTTCCCACAGGTTGACTCCCACTTTCTCAGAGTCTTGCCTTTCGAATCCTCGGGGAAGAAAAATAAAATCTATGGCTCTATATTAGGCTCCTGGTGTGTCAAGCCCAGTGTTTTCATTTTTGCCATTTCACTAGGTGCAACACAACCCCTTGAGGTTGCAGTTACTTACTCCACTAGATAGATGAGGAAATGTAAGGTCAGAGAGAGTAAGTACTTATCGAAGCCTAAAAAAGATAGTGCACTTGAAAACTGAGAGTTAAACTCATTTCTTCTACACATATGGCTCATTCTTTTGCTTAGGCTTCCAGTGACATAAAACCACTCACTATCTTAGCGAATGAAGCATTAACATGACCAGGGCACATAATGCCTTAGCCTACGTACCAATGCAAATCTATTTAATTCTGCATATATTTATGATGTACCTACTGAGTAGCAGCCCTTTGTGAACAGCAATCAATTGCTGCTATTTAAAAGTATGGATTCTGGTGCCAGACATCCCAGGTTTGAGTCCAAGCTCCGTATTTGCTGTATGACATTGATAACGACCTCAAGAACATAAAAATGAATCAGACAGGGACCTTGCTTCCCAGGTCTCTTAATGAAAATTTCAGCTTCTGGCCGGGCATGGTGGCTCACACCTGTAATCCCAGCACTTTGGGAGGCTGAGGCGGGTGGATAACCTGATGTCAGTTCAAGACCAGCCTGGCCGACATGGCAAAACACTATCTCTACTAAAAATACAAAATTTAAAAAAAAATTAGCCGGGCATGGTGGCATGCATATGTAATCCCAGTTACTCGGGAGGCTGAGCCAGGAGAATCGCTTGAACATGGGAGGTGGACGTTGCAGTAAGCTGAGATCACACCACTGCACTCCAGTCTGGGCAACAGAGTGAGACTGTCAAAAAAAAAAAAAAAAAAAAAAAAAGGAGAAGAAAGAAAGAAAAAAGAAAAGAAAATAGCAACTCCAACCTCACACATAGTAAGTGCTCAATCATAAAATAATTACTTTTGTTTCACTCATTCAAGAAGCATTTATTGATGCCCACTCTATACCAGACTGTATTTCTGTGGCTCCTGGATCTCAAAGTGAGAATGAAGAAGGCAGGGCACTCAGCAAGTTCTAATATGCTATATTGTCAAAGCTGAAGAGGTATTTAACGATTAGTTAGTCCCAAATTTTCTGAGTGAACTAAGACGGCCACTGAGGCTCAGAGAAAGGTGGAGCCTTACCCATGGCTATATAGCCAACAATAACAGAGTTAAGACTAATTGCCTCACTGTGGAAATGGAAGCCAGAGAAGTCAAAATAGCTATTGAGAGTTATAGAGCAGATCTGAATCAATCAGCAATCAAAAGACTCTGAACTGCCACTCAAGTACCTCTTCCTTATTTTGCTGCGACTTCATGAGCCCATGCCCCTATTCATACCTTCCCATCTACCAAGTCCCAGTTAAACCATCTGAGTCACTGTCAGCCAGTAAGCAGAATAGATTTCTTACTCATTCACCTCTATCAGTTCCCTGCGAAGCACTTCTGTTTCCTTACTTGTGTCCATCAGACACAACAGAAAACAAAAAGCAACTGTAACAACTGAGTAATACCTGTGGGAAGGAGGCAACCCTCGGTACCATTAGCTTATTAGCTTATCTTTTTACTTGGCCAAAATGATGAAAGGAACTTTCTGACATTGTTCCATTCTAAAGGAGGCAACTGAGTTTAATTAAACGTATAGCTATGGGCATGTCTGGAAAACAAGCCCAGGCTTCTAAATGAATAAAGCAACAGGGCTGATTATCAGGGTGGTTTACTCCCAAGCACAGAGTCTCCAGTTTCCTTGAGCCAGTACACTCACCCTCCATACTCATTCTTAGGTTAGGACTTAGGGCACAGAATGTCAGTTGTGCAAGGCTCTCAACCTGTGTGTATATGGAAGTGGGTGTCTGCGGATGTGATGCAATAGCGTAGTGGAGTCTATGAAGTAACATTTGGCATGTAAGTGCATTTTTCCAAGTAGACAGTTCATGGAATTTAACAAATTCTCAATAAGATCCATGATCCAAAAAGTTAAGAATCACTAGTTCTATTTCTGTTTTTCTTTTAACAGGAAAACAATTCTGGGGAAAGAAGAATTTACCCAAAGTCACCTGGTTAGTAGAGACAGAATGACGACTAGCAATTAGGCCTTCTCAATAGGAAACCAGTGTGCTTTCCTTTTTGCTATTAGAGTGAGTCTAAAGCCTTCACTCTGTGAACCCTAAAATGTTGTATTTAGCTGCAATTTCGCAGATCTCCTCCAGGTAGCGCTATCAGGCCTGCCCTCCATCATTCTTTCTTCTCTTACCTGCTACGTTCCATCTTTTCAGGGTCTTGCCAAATAACTTAATAGGTCTGAGGAACCAAATTATGTTGAAATATTAATAATAAATAAATAAATGCTATAATTAATTATACATAATTAATTATAAATAAATAAATCACAAAAGGTGACTTTAGCCTTCACAAGAGGCCTTTGAACAGAAAGTCTCAATATATAATGCCTTATAATTATCATCATTATTAATCTTTATGATTCTACTGAAATAGTGCTGGGAAGGGAGTCAAGATACTGGGGTTCAAGTCTTGGCTCTCCTCTCTCCTAACTATGTCATCTGGGACAAGTTGTTTAACTTTTCTAGACCTCAGTTGTACATACCTCACATTGTATGTAAAATTCCTCAAATATATTAGGCACCCAATGCAAAAGTCTCTTGATGAAATAACCAGATTCTGATTCCAGTTTTGTGTCCCCACTCCGCTATCAACTTTTTAAATTTTTTTTTTTTTTTAAATTTATTTATTATTATTATACTTTAAGTTGTAGGGTACATGTGCATAACGTGCAGGTTTGTTACATATGTATACTTGTGCCATGTTGCTGTGCTGCACCCATCAACTCGTCATTTACATCAGGTATAACTCCCAATGCAATCCCTCCCCCCTCCCCCCTCCCCATGATAGGCCCCGGTGTGTGATGTTCCCCTTCCTGAGTCCGAGTGATCTCATTGTTCAGTTCCCATCTATGAGTGAGAACATGCGGTGTTTGGTTTTCTGTTCTTGTGATAGTTTGCTAAGAATGATGGATTCCAGCTGCATCCAAGTCCCTACAAAGGACTCAAACTCATCCTTTTTTTTTTGGCTGCATAGTATTCCATGGTGTATATGTGCCACATTTTCTTAATCCAATCTGTCACTGATGGACATTTGGGTTGATTCCAAGTCTTTGCTATTGTGAATAGTGCTGCAATAAACATACGTGTGCATGTGTCTTTATAGCAGCATAATTTATAATCCTTTGGGTATATACCCAGTAATGGGATGGCTGGGTCATATGGTACATCTAGTTCTAGATCCTTGAGGAATCGCCATACTGTTTTCCATAATGGTTGAACTAGTTTACAATCCCACCAACAGTGTAAAAGTGTTCCTATTTCTCCACATCCTCTCCAGCACCTGTTGTTTCCTGACTTTTTAATGATTGCCATTCTAACTGGTGTGAGATGGTATCTCATTGTGGTTTTGATTTGCATTTCTCTGATGGCCAGTGATGATGAGCATTTTTTCATGTGTCTGTTGGCTGTATGAATGTCTTCTTTTGAGAAATGTCTGTTCATGTCCTTTTTTTTAATTGTATAAGAACACACATAACATAAAACTTAGCATTTTTAACCATTTTAAAGGGTAAAATTCAGTGATATTAAGTGTCTGTGATCAACTTTTAGAAGACGTTGAAAATTGGCAACAAAAAAGCTCGGTGACTTTTTACAAAATACATTTCCAGAATATGGCCTGAATTATTCTTAGCGCATATTCAGCTCAGTCTATGACACTGTCTCCAGTGCCTTACCCAGTCCTGGGTCATAACAGCAGGGATTCAGAAGAGACCCTGCAAAATCCCAGTCATCATATAAGGCCAAAATGATGAAAGGAACTTTCTGACATTGTTCCATTCTAAAGGAGGCAACTGAGTTTAATTAAAGGTGTAGCTATGGGCATGTCTGGAAAACAAGCTTCCCATGTCTGGGAACCTGAACGTGGATTTGGGCAAGCTCCTGTGACTTACCCCTTCTTTCCTCAACCAAACCTCAGTATTCCCTTATATATTATAGTAAGATTGGTCTACATGATCAATAAAATTTCTTCCAGATTAGACATTCTTGTTGATATACCAGAAATATGATAGACTCTAGAATCAAAGGGACATGGATTCAAGTCCCAGGACTATCATCTGCTTAACTGCATGACCTTGAACACTGTGAAGGTTCATTTTCTGTGTCAACATACCTACTATACAGTACTCAGTTATTTACTTAAACACTAATTTAGGTGTTTTGTGGAAGTATTTTTTAGAAGTGGTTAACATCTACAATCAGTTGACTTTAACTAACAGAGATTACCCTCAATAATGTGAGTGAGCCTCATCTAATCAGTTGAAGGCCTTAAGGTAAAAAATCCCTTCCTTACACCTCATAAAAAATTAATTCAAGATGGATTAAAGACTTAAATGTTAGACCTAATACCATAAAAACACTAGAAGAAGATCTAGGCAATACCATTCAGGACATAGGCATGGGCAAAGACTGCATGACTACAACACCAAAAGCAATGGCAACAAAAGCCAAAATAGACAAATGAGATCTAATTAAACTAAAGAACTTCTGCACAGCAAAAGAAACTACCATCAGAGTGAACAGGCAACCTACAGAATGGGAGAAAATTTTTGCAATCTACCCATTTGATAAAGGGCTAATATCCAGAATCTACAAAAAAACTTAAACAAATTTACAAGAAAAAAAACAAACAACACCATCAAAAAGTGGGCAAAGGATATGAACAGACACTTCCCAAAAGAAGACATTTATGCAGCCAACAGACATATGAAAAAATGCTCATCGTTGTTGGTTATTAGAGAAATGCAAATCAAAACCACAAGGAGATACCATCTCACGCTTGTTAGAATAGCAATCATTAAAAAGTCAGGAAACAGCAGATGCTGGAGAGGATGTGGAGAAATAGGAACACTTTTACACTGTTGGTGGAAGTGTAAACTAGTTCAACCATTGTGGAAGACAACGTGGCAATTCCTCAAGGATCTAGAACTAGAAGTACCATTTGACCCTTCAATCCCATTACTGGGTATATACCCAAAGGATTATAAATCATACTAATATAAAGACACAAGCACACATATGTTTATTGTGGCACTATTCACAATAGCAAAGACTTGGAACCAACCCAAATGTCCATCAATGATAGACTGGATTAAGAAAATGTGGCACATATACACTATGAAATACTATGCAGCCATAAAAAAGGATGAGTTCATGTCCTTTGCAGGTACATGGATGAAGCTGGAAACCATCATTCTGGGCAAACTATCACAAGGACAGAAAACCAAACACCGCATATTCTCACTCATAGGTGGTAATTGAACAATGAAAACACTTGGACACAGGGAGGGGAACATCACACACCAGGGTCTGTAATGGGGTGGGAGTCTGGGGGAGATATAGCATTAGGAAAAATACCTAATGTAAATGACGAGTTAACTGTACACTGGGGACAGTTCTAGGAACTGGGAATCCATGTCCTCAAGGAGTTTATAATCTACTGTTTGGAGACAGACAATTAAAAAGTAAACATAAAACTTATTTTATACATGTTTCAAAATATCACATGTACCCCCAAAATACGTACAACTAAGATATATTATAAAAATACAAAAAGGACATAAAAATAAATTATACAGCCTATCAACTTTTCTGAATCACCAATTTATCCTCTGCAAAAAAATAGGAGTATTCATAATCATCAATATAAAAGGCCTAGAACATAGGAAGTCAGTAAATGGTAGACATTATTATGAGTCCATGATTACACTATGGTTTTGATGAATTTAAAGGCATTTTTGTAAACTCTGATTTTTTTTCCATTTCTTCTAGAGCAAACATGTCCTATAGGAGCAGTAATATAGCTGATTTGGAAACAGCAAAACAACTGGATTTGGAATCAAAAGACGGGCTTTGAGTCTCATTTAAGTTATTAGTTATGTTACCTTCAGCAAGTCATTTAGTTTCTCTGAACATCAGTTTTTCTGTATATAGAAAAGAGGTAATAATTCTCCCTCATAGTGCTCCAGGAGAAGTAAGATCCTAAGTGTCGGTAACTCGAGAACAAGAATGGTGGTAAACTGCTTAGAAACCTCTCTATTGACCAGAATGTTTTAGTTAACCAGAAGAGTTTGTTCCCTGCTCCTGCTTCCTCCACACACACACCCTTGTTCTTCATTAGAGGAATATTCCTGTATTAGTCAGTTACCAACTCAGGTTTGGTTTCTGCCCTGAAGTCATTCAAGAGTAACCATGATTGGGGAATGGTTCTAACTTGAAACCAACAATTGGTCATAAATCTCAAATAAAGCCAGTTTTGTCATCCACAGGCATAGACCTCCAGTGGGCTAGGAATGGCACATGCAGCTGACGTGTTTCATGGGGCCATAAAGACTATAATATAAAACTTTTCAGTTATTTGCGTGATGGAGACAAGAAGGGGCCTCTGACCAAAGAATAAAAGCATAAGGGGCACCAGAGTTCTTTCAGCCATTTATTTCGCTGATACAGTGGCCCTGTGATCATATTCTATGGATATTTCCAGGACTTTGGAAAATTCTACGAATGATGTTATCCCACTGCCTTCCAATTTCTGATAGGGTTCCTTCCATTACTTTTAACTTAAAAAGACAAAATAAATTATTCTCCTCCACAGTCTAACACCGTCTAACCCCAACTCCAATCTCACCCCTGTATTACTAGAGAAATCTACAGGTCCCTTACTTCTTCCCATTTGCTACCTTCTGGATGATGAGGTTTGATCTGGTAATCTGGTTTATTTCAGTCATTCCTCTCTCGCATTATTTTCTCCTGATTACTTCTTCAGATTTGTTCATCTCTCCTACAAAATTTATTTCCCATAAAGGAAGGAGGGTGAGCATGGATCCTCCAAGTTAAGTTTTTTCTTTATTTTCCTAGCTGCGAAAGACATGGGTCTGCTGGTTTCTTTATTTGTCTATCATAAAGTAAGCACATCTCCAAAAGACAGACATACATTTTGTTTTCTCAGACCCAATATTTTATAAACTCAGATTGAGGAATATAAAGCATGGAACCAGATTTGCCCTTGAAATTAGTGGGTCTTGATTATTCTGCAGAGAAGAAGTTTTTTGTTCTTTCATAATTCACCCTTTGAGTCTACAGAATTAATAAATAATAAAAATAGATCTACAGAATTAATAGACAGAATCACACCTTTAATGGCTACATTTGTGGGTGGGGAGGTCTCTCTTTGACGAGGGATGCCAATTACTCCTACCAATTTGCTTAGTCAAATCCACTTCTTCTGCCTGCTGAAGAAAGAAAGGGCGATCTTTTGGTCGATTTTAGGCAGAAAGACCATGACAAACTTCATATTCTGTCAATTTTAGCTATTTACAACTCTTTGTTCAAGCTATATGTGAAGGCCAGAGTGAATAAAGCACAAAATGGCACAGGGATAACATGGCCTGTCAGCATAGGTGAAGGCCAAGTGCTTTGCATGCTCAAAGCTCAGATTAAGTGCCAGAAAATGGAGAGACATTGAGCAGGGATGAGAGAAACACAGGCCAGGAGAGAGACTTTAAGAGACTTCATAAATAAATAGAATAAGTCTTCATTCAAATACAAATACTTATTGAGTACCTACTATGTGCCAAGCACTGTTCTAGGTGCTTAGGATACAGAAGAGAGCAAAATAAACAAAAATATCTGCCCTTCTGAAGTTTGTATCCCAGTGATAGGCTCATTTTCTGTATCAACATACTTAGGGTACTAGTACCCTAAGAAGTGAGAAAGACAGACAATAAGCTGTAACCCCTAAAAAATAAAGTATGTCATACGGTTTGAGATGATAAATTACATGGAAATGGGAAAATGTAGGGAAAAGCAGGGCAAAGGGTGTCAGGAGTTCTAGAGGTGGAGGCAGTTTGCAATATTAAATAGGGTGCAATATTAAGTAGGCTTTATTTGAACAAATATTTGAAGGAGAGGAAGGAGTGAGCAATAAAGCTGTCAGGGGCAGGGACTGAGAGCATTTCAGACAGAAAGAGCTTTGCTAGCTAAGTTAGGAGCATATCTATTGCATGCAAGGAACAGCAAGCAGGCCATTGTGGCTAAAGTGGCAAGATATAAGGAGAGAATAGTAAGAGAAGGTGTCAGAGAAGTAATGAGAAAACAAAGGGGATGGATTTTGACTTTTCTTTCTGTGTGAGATGGGAGCCTTTGCAGAATTGTGAGGAGAGGACTGCTCTAATATAGGTTCTGCCACTGAAGTACTATGTGACCTTAGGCCAGACCTGTCTCATAAATAAGACTCAGATTCTTGATTTGTATAATGAGTGTGATAGACAAAAACAGTATTTAAAAAAAATATTTGAAGACCAGGAACCTCGTTTTATAATAGAGTCTCTCTGCATTATTTCTCTACTCCAACACAATAGAATACTATGCTGCAATTAACAGTGATTGAATATATCTATCAAGTAAAACTTTTAGTGAAAGTCTAGCATATAAAGTAGATAAAAGTTGAGCTGCTTTGGTTGAAGCAAGGTGAAGTACTAGAAGTAGAATATTACTTGCCTTCATTCCAGAGATGCCCTGAGGGTATTTCTCCAAAACCCTAAGATGTAAGAAGTACAGTTTTAAGTCTTGTCCCACTTCTGTGGTTTCCAAACTGTGTTTCTTAAAGTTTATTTGCAAGAGAGATATTTCAAAAGCTTTACAAATACTTAGTTTGTAATTTAAAAAAAAAAAAACACTGTTTTCAAGCTGAGTGCAGTGGTTCATGCCTGTAATCCCAGCACTTTGAGAGGCCGAGGTGAGAGGATTTCTTGAATCCAGGAGTTCGAGACTAGTCTGGGCAACATAGTGAGACTCCAATCTTTGTAAAAAAATCATTTTCATTCAGTTATTAGAAATAGAAATAAAAACACCACACATGAACAAATTGTTATATGTTCACTTTTTTCATCATCAAGGCAGCCTTATTCTTATTGACTTTATAATAAATAAATGTTATATATTTGAACTTACAAAATAAGTTTGTGATAATAAAATATTACTTTTATGTTTTAAAGTATATATTAGGGCTTTTCATAATAGTAACTTTATAAAAAAGAGTTTCACTGCCAAAAGACAAAAACAAAATAAAACAAACAAAAAAACAAAACTTGAAAATCTGTAGGCTTTCTTAATTTCTTACTGCTTACTTTTAGCACTAACAACAGAAGCAATAACAGCAGTAATAAAAGCTAACTCTCACTCTGCCAAGCAGTGGGTTCAGTTCTTCTCTCAGACCAAATAATCATCATCAGTACTGGGACTTGCTAAGTGGATAAATGCAAATAAAATGCAAATAATATGTTAATAGTACCAAAGTGATAATGATGCCCACAGACTCCAACGGTTTCTTTGTTCTGATTCTGCCAGTCTTCCCTTAAAGCAAGGTGCTCACATAAAGACCCCAGCCTCTGCAATGGACACATTCGCTTTCTCTTTCCTCTACACTGGCAGCTCTCTGGCCAGAGTAATATCTTCATCTTCAGCCACTGAACACCAGCTGGGATGAAGATTAGCACCTCTTTCCTCATAAAGTTTCCCCACTTTATGAGGATAACAACCATATTTTCCTTTCATCAGCTAATTTCTCTGGAATCCTCTGCTTGCTATCAGATTGCTGCCATCTGCTTGAGCCACTCTGCCTGCCAAGCGGACTGCTTCCAGTCTCATAAGGTGGGGAGCTCTGGGTAGTGGGAACAAAAAATGCCAAACTGACTGCTCATGAGAGGCAAGGCCCAGCTAGTGCTGAAAGAGAGGTGATGAGGCATGCCGGTTAGTCAGAAGGTAGGTTATAGTTGGTTCTGGTGACTGCATAGACTCCCCAAGGGTCACCAACCTGGTGATTCTTCCTGCCTGACTATTCTCTTGGGAGGACATGCCAACCAAAGACCTCACATTTCACTCAGAGCAAAAACCAAAGGTCCATACTATCTGCTCCCTCACCCCCTTACCTCTCTAACAGTATGTCCTGCTTATTTCTCTCTTACTCACTCCTCTTCAGGCACTGGTTTTCTTGCTGTTCCTCGAACACACCAGAAATGCTCTCACATCAGCAAGGGTCAGGCCATTCCCCAAGAAATCCACATGGCTCATTACCTCACTTCCTTCAGATATTTGCTCAAATGTTACTTTTCAGGTTATACCTTTTTGACCCTTCTACTTAATATTGAAACTGCCCCCTCCCCCACTAGTACTTTTTACCTTTTTCCACTTTATTTTTCTTTATCACATTTGTCACCAGTTGACATACTTTATATTAATTTATTTATTGTCTCTTTCCTTCTACTAGAAGGTAGGTCCCATGAAGGCAGATCATTTGTTTTGGTCACTGTTCTATCCCCAGTACCTAAAATAGTGTCTGACATATAGTACACGCTCAGTACAAACTTGTTGAATGAATGGATAAGATTTAGGTTTGAAAGACATGCAGATACCTACTTGATGCACCCTCTAGATTGAGTGTCGGAGGGGTGAGTTCAAATTGTGGTTCTATCATTCACTAGCTAATATGAATAAATCATCACAATTTTTACGAATCTCAGTTTTCTCATATTGATGTAGTGATTGTTATAATGACCAAATAAAAGTACACCTGGAAATCATGAAACTCTAGATAAATGATAGATTCCATTCTTACATAAAACCTCTATGGCCCTCCCTAACGAAAGATTACCCAACTCTAAAAAGCTCCAGGGGCAGAAGGGTACATGTTTCTTCATACCTTTGCCAGCACTGAATATTATTAACTTCTTTGCTTTTATCAATATGAGAGATGAAAATAATGTTTTCTGCTTTCAATGTGCATGTTTTCAATTATACATATTACAGCATATTTTCCAATGTTTGCTGACCATTTAAATTATCTTTGTCATAAATCTTCTGTTCTTACTTTATATTCATATTTTTTGTTGTGTGATTGATTGCCATTTTCTTATTAATGTATGAGTTCTTTGTAGATTATAAAAATTAGCCATTTATCTGGTATGCATAGTAGCGAATATGCTTCCTTTTTCACCATTTCTATTTCCCTTGCTCATCATTTGTATTCTTTTTTTTTTCTTTTTTTTTTTCTTTCTTTTTTTTTTTTTTTTTTTTTTTTTTTTTTTTTGAGACAGAGTCTCACTCTGTCGCCCAGGCTGGAGTGCAGTGGCCGGATCTCAGCTCACTACAAGCTCCGCCTCCCGGGTTTACACCATTCTCCTGCCTCAGCCTCCCGAGTAGCTGGGACTAGAGGCGCCCGCTACCTCGCCCGGCTAGGTTTTGTGTGTGTGTGTGTGTTTTTTTTAGTAGAGACGGGGTTTCACGGTGTTAGCCAGGATGGTCTCCATCTCCTGACCTCGTGATCCATCCGCCTCGGCCTCCCAAAGCGCTGGGATTACAGGCTTGAGCCACCGCGCCCAGCCTCATCATTTGTATTCTTAACTTTGTTTCTAGATTGTTTCTTGTTATACATAAGGAGGTTTTTAAATTATTATTTTAATGTGGTGAAATATATTCTTTTTTTTTATGGGTTCTGGATTTTATGTCTTGCTAGAAAGGTCTTCACCATTACAAGATTATAAATACATTTACTGATGTTTCCTTAAATACTTTTTATGACGTTTTTATGTTCATATCTTTAATACATCTATGATTTATTTTGGTGTGAGTGATGATTATTATTTTCTGAACAGTCAGTTTTTCAAGACAATTGATCAAATAAACACTCCACCACGGATCAGAAATGTAACCTTTATAATATGCTAAATTTCCAAAAATATTTATTTGGGTATATTTCAGGACTCTCTTGTTACACTGATTTCTCCGTTTCTTTTCCAGTACCAAACTGGTTTAATCTTTATAGCATTATACACACACACACACACACACACACATATATATATGAATGATATATGGCAGTGAGACAGGGAGAACAGGATGAAGTCAGACCTACTGAATGTATACATATATATATATATCCTGTTCTGCCTCACTCACTGCTCATATCTATCATCATATTACTCTCTTCTAGTTCAGAATTTTTCTGCTATTTTGCACATACAATGTAGTAGCATTTTTTTTCTAAATTTCCTCCAACATCTTTGTCAGTAAATCACTCTTAATGTTGTTACAATTTTAGAGATGATAGGCTGGGCACAGTGGCTCACACCTGTAATCCCAGCACTTTGGGAGGCCGAGGCGGATGGATCACGAGGTCAGGAGATCGAGACCATCCTGGCTAACACGGTGAAAGCCTGTCTCTACTAAAAATACAAAAAATTAGCCAGGCGTGGTGGCAGGCACCTGTAGTCCCAGCTACTTGGGATGCTGAGGCGTGAACCCGGGAGGTGGAGCTTGCAGTGAGCCAAGGTCGCGCCACTGCACTCCAGCCTGGGTGACACAGCGAGGCACCGTCTGAAGAAAATAATTTTAGAGATGATATAGTAATATATTTTCATTCGTGTACAGCTTATCTTAAGAACTTTTTTATCTTTGTATAGGTTATGCACATTTTTTGAGGGGGGTTCCTAAAAAGTTTCTCTCTTTTATTTACCATTATAAATATTATTTTATTATATTTTCTATCTGATTGTATATAGGAAAGCTATTGATTATGTGTAATAAATTTGTAACTATCCATCTTGCTGAATTATCTTATTGCTTTGAAGAGTTTTTAGCAATTTATCATCATTGAGTATACAACCATATATATCTGGAAAGCAAATAAAAGTTATTTTCTAATATTTATACTTTTTATTTCTTTCTCCTCTAATTGCATTGGCTAGTACTTCAGAACACTATTAAGTAATAACAGAGATAAGCTGCATTCATGTCTTGCTCCATTTGATAGAACTACTTCTAGTGTTACTACATTAAGAATAATGCAAGCATATATATGGTATGGATTCACATATTTCCTTTTTTAGAAGTTAATAATGCATGTTGGAGTTTATCAATTTTTTTTTCTTTTTTGGAAACTATTGAGACATAAAACAGTTGTTCTCGTTTGAGCTCTTAATATGTCATGTTTTAATAATGAATTTCTTAATAATAAAACATCCTTGGCCAGACATGGTGGCTCATGCCTGTAATCCCAGCATTTTGAGAGGCTGAGGCTTGCAGATCACTTGAGCCCAGGAGTTCAAGACCAGCCTGTGCAACATGGTGAAAAACCCTGTCTCTACTAAAAAAAAAAAAAAAAAAAAAAAAAAAAAAAAAAATAGCTGAGTGTGGCAGCCTGTGCCTATAAGTCTCAGCTACTCAGGGGAGACTGAGGCAGGAGAATCACTTGAACCCGGAGGCAGAGGTTGCAGTGAGCCAAGATCACCACACTGCACTGGGTGACAGGGTGAAACCCTGTCACAACAACAACAGAAACTCTTGCATATGTGGGATGAACTCTACTTTATCATAGTATAATTAATCCAGCAATACAAGTATACACTCTTTTATTCACAATTACTAAATTAAAAACTCTTTGAAAGTGAAAAAATAGTTTATCCGGCAGCAAAAGTTGATCTGACCTGATGCAAGATTATTTATCCTAATTACTCTTATTCTGCATACGTTTGCTACTGAAATATTAAAATATTTGAATATGCGATGTTTCCCAGGCCACAGTGGGAGAGTTGTATAATAAACAATGAAGACAGCATGTTACACTTCTGAAATCCCAAACACTCTAACGTTTGAAACACTTTGGCCCCCATGGTGGCACATAGGAGACTGCAGACCTACATTACATGATGAAGTGCAGGGGGAGAGACTGGAGGCAGAGGAACCCATCTTTAAGCTGAGTTTTTAATGATGAGTACAAGTTCATATGAGAAAGAAAGGAACAGAATCCTGGCAGAGGCATGAAAATGCTTAGTACATTATGAGAAGAGTGAGAGGTTCAGTATAGCTGGAGGGTAGGGTGTATGGAGGGAATGAGTGGTGGGAGATGAGGCTAGACAGATAAGTTTGGACTGAATTATGAAAGTCCTTGCATGCTCAGAAGTGTGAGCTAAACTTGCTTGTGTCTGAGACAATTCTATAATAATTGAAGGTGTGGGAGAAGATGGAGGTAAGTGTTGGGGTGGGGCAAAGACAGGAGTTAGAGTTTGGGAAGGAAGGAAAAAACAGTCTGTGAATACCCTAAAGACTAAATGTGACACATTCCACATTGAAAGGGACAGGCGGAATCTCCTCTTAGGGTCCAGCCTTCCCCAAAAGTCTAAAATAGTTAAGACTAGAGTCCAAAAAGTAGATGCCAACCTAATGTCATTTACATAAAGCAACCCTACCTAAACTAACAGGGAAATGGAGGACACCATAGAAAATGATTAGGGCTGAGTAAGATGTTGAAGTAGCTGAAGTTTGAACAAACTGTGGAAAGACTATGCAGTATTAGACAAAAATTGATACACTTGAATATAGAGCACAGTGGCACTGAAAAATCATGGATACAAAACTCTGTCATTTCTCATTTCTCTAAGTCTGAGTTCCTTCATATGTAAAAAACACATCACAAAAGTAATTTTATATGGTTTTTGTGAGGATTAAATCTATATAAATGAGATGAAATTTTAATATTTTGTGTTTGCAACTATAGTTGGGAAAATGCTGCTAGCCAGAATTTCATTACACTTGGTGGGTTCTGAATGATCTGGTTTAAAATATAGGCTCTGTAATGTGCTTGAAATTCTCTTTGGTGATACCTAGGGGTACTCAAAAAATGGGCAAACATTTTCCAGATCAAGTGAAATCAATGATGAATTTTCACAAAATATGGAGAATATTGAAATATTCTTACATTTTATATAAGCATATCTTAAGTAGTCTGTATATATAAGTATGTATTACACATATTATATAAATATATAATATATTTATACTCATAGGAATGTCTTAAATATTCTGTATTCATTTCTTTTTTTTTAAATTTATTTATTATTATTATACTTTAAGTTGTAGGGTACATGTGCATAACGTGCAGGTTTGTTACATATGTACACTTGTGCCGTGTTGGTGTGCTGCACCCATCAACTTGTCATTTACATCAGGTATAACTCCCAATGCAATCCCTCCCCCCTCCTCCCTCCCCATGACAGGCCCCTGTGTGTGATGTTCCCCTTCCTGAGTCCAAGTGATCTCATTGTTCAGTTCCCACCTATGAGTGAGAACATGCGGTGTTTGGTTTTCTGTTCTTGTGATAGATTGCTAAGAATGATGGTTTCCAGCTGCATCCATGTCCCTACAAAGGACACAAACTCATCCTTTTTGATGGCTGCATAGTATTCCATGGTGTATATGTGCCACAATTTCTTAATCCAATCTGTCACTGATGGACATTTGGGTTGATTCCAAGTCTTTGCTATTGTGAATAGTGCTGCAATAAACATACGAGTGCATGTGTCTTTATAGCAGCATAATTTATAATCCTTTGGGTATATACCCAGTAATGGGATGGCTGGGTCATATGGTACATCTAGTTCTAGATCCTTGAGGAATCGCCATACTGTTTTCCATAATGGTTGAACTCGTTTACAATCCCACCAACAGTGTAAAAGTGTTCCTATTTCTCCACATCCTCTCCAGCACCTGTTGTTTCCTGACTTTTTAATGATCGCCATTCTAACTGGTGTGAGATGGTATCTCATTGTGGATTTGATTTGCATTTCTCTGATGGCCAGTGATGATGAGCATTTTTTCATGTGTCTGTTAGCTGTATGAATGTCTTCTTTCGAGAAGTGTCTGTTCATATCCTTTGCCCACTTATTGATGGGGTTGTTTGTTTTTTTCTTGTAAATTTGTTTGAGTTCTTTGTAGGTTCTGGATATTAGCCCTTTGTCAGATGAGTAGATTGCAAAAATTTTCTCCCATTCTGTAGGTTGCCTGTTCACTCTGATGGTAGTTTCTTTTGCTGTGCAGAAGCTCTTTAGTTTAATGAGAACCCATTTGTCAACTTTGGCTTTTGCTGCCGTTGCTTTTGGTGTTTTAGACATGAAGTCTTTGCCCGTGCCTATGTCCTGAATGGTACTACCTAGGTTTTCTTCTAGGATTTTTATGGTATTAGGTCTAATATTTAAGTCTCTAATCCATCTTGAATTAATTTTCGTATAAGGAGTAAGGAAAGGCTCCAGTTTCAGCTTTCTACTTATGGCTAGCCAATTTTCCCAGAAACCATTTATTGAATAGGGAATCCTTTCCCCATTTCTTGTTTCTCTCAGGTTTGTCAAAGATCAGATGGCTGTAGATGTGTGGTATTATTTCTGAGGACTCTGTTCTGTTCCATTGGTCTCTATCTCTGTTTTGGTACCAGTACCATGCTGTTTTGGTAACTGTAGCCTTGTAGTATAGTTTGAAGTCAGGTAGCTTGATGCCTCCAGCTTTGTTCTTTTGACTTAGGATTGTCTTGGAGATGCGGGCTCTTTTTTGGTTCCATATGAACTTTAAAGCAGTTTTTTCCAATTCTGTGAAGAAACTCATTGGTAGCTTGATGGGGATGGCATTGAATCTATAAATTACCTTGGGCAGTATGGCCATTTTCACGATATTGATTCTTCCTATCCATGAGCATGGTATGTTCTTCCATTTGTTTGTGTCCTCTTTTATTTCACTGAGCAGTGGTTTGTAGTTCTCCTTGAAGAGGTCCTTTACATCCCTTGTAAGTTGGATTCCTAGGTATTTTATTCTCTTTGAAGCAATTGTGAATGGAAGTTCATTCCTGATTTGGCTCTCTGTTTGTCTGTTACTGGTGTATAGGAATGCTTGTGATTTTTGCACATTAATTTTGTATCCTGAGACTTTGCTGAAGTTGCTTATCAGCTGAAGGAGATTTTGGGCTGAGACAATGGGATTTTCTAAATATACAATCATGTCATCTGCAAACAGGGACAGTTTGACTTCTTCTTTTCCTAATTGAATACCCTTGATTTCTTTCTCTTGCCTAATTGCCCTAGCCAGAGCTTCCAACACTATGTTGAATAGCAGTGGTGAGAGAGGGCATCCCTGTCTTGTGCCAGTTTTCAAAGGGAATTTTTCCAGATTTTGCCCATTCAGTATGATATTGGCTGTGGGTTTGTCATAAATAGCTCTTATTATTTTGAGGTACGTTCCATTAATACCGAATTTATTGAGCGTTTTTAGCATGAAGGGCTGTTGAATTTTGTCAAAAGCCTTTTCTGCATCTATTGAGATAATCATGTGGTTCTTGTTTTTGGTTCTGTTTATATGCTGGATTATGTTTATTGATTTGTGAATGTTGAACCAGCCTTGCATCCCAGGGATGAAGCCCACTTGATCATGGTGGATAAGCTTTTTGATGTGTTGCTGAATCCGGTTTGCCAGTATTTTATTGAGGATTTTTGCATGGATGTTCATCAGGGATATTGGTCTAAAATTCTCCTTTTTTGTTGTGTCTCTGCCAGGCTTCAGTATCAGGATGATGTTGGCCTCATAAAATGAGTTAGGGAGGATTCCCTCTTTTTCTATTGATTGGAATAGTTTCAGAAGGAATGGTACCAACTCCTCCTTGTACCTCTGGTAGAATTCAGCTGTGAATCCATCTGGTCCTGGACATTTTTTGGTTGGTAGGCTATTAATTATTGCCTCAATTTCAGAGGCTGCTATTGGTCTATTCAGGGATTCAACTTCTTCCTGGTTTAGTCTTGGAAGAGTGTAAGTGTCCAGGAAATTATCCATTTCTTCTAGATTTTCCAGTTTATTTGCGTAGAGGTGTTTATAGTATTCTCTGATGGTAGTTTGTATTTCTGTGGGGTTGGTGGTGATATCTCCTTTATCATTTTTAATTGCGTCTATTTGATTCTTCTCTCTTTTCTTCTTTATTAGTCTTGCTAGTGATCTGTCAATTTTGTTGATCTTTCAAAAAACCAAATCCTGGATTCACTGATTTTTTGGAGAGTTTTTTGTGTCTCTATCTCCTTCACTTCTGCTCTGATCTTAGTTATTTCTAGCCTTCTGCTAGCTTTCGAATGTGTTTGCTCTTGCTTCTCTAGTTCTTTTAATTGTGATGTTAGAGTGTCAATTTTAGATCTTTCCTGCTTTCTCTTGTGGGCATTTAGTGCTATAAATTTCCCTCTACACACTGCTTTAAATGTGTCCCAGAGATTCTGGTATGTTGTATCTTTGTTCTCATTGGTTTCAAAGACATCTTTATTTCTGCCTTCATTTCGTTATGTACCCAGTAGTCATTCAGGAGCAGGTTGTTCAGCTTCCATGTAGTTGAGCGGTTTTGATTGAGTTTCTTAGTCCTGAGTTCTAGTTTCATTGCACTGTGGTCTGAGAGACAGTTTGTTATAATTTCTGTTCTTGTACATTTGCTGAGGAGTGCTTTACTTCCAATTACGTGGTTGATTTTGGAGGAAGTACGATGTGGTGCTGAGAAGAATGTATATTCTGTTGATTTGGGGTGGAGAGTTCTATAGATGTCTATTAGGTCTGCTTGCTGCAGAGATGAGTTCAATTCCTGGATATCCTTGTTAACTTTCTGTCTCGTTGATCTGTCTAATGTTGACAGTGGGGTGTTGAAGTCTCCCATTATTATTGTATGGGAGTCTAAGTCTCTTTGTAAGTCTCTAAGGACTTGCTTTATGAATCTGGGTGCTCCTGTATTGGGTGCATATATATTTAGGATAGTTAGCTCTTCCTGTTGAATTGATCCCTTTACCATTATGTAATGGCCTTCTTTGTCTCTTTTGATCTTTGATGGTTTAAAGTCTGTTTTATCAGAGACTAGTATTGCAACCCCCGCTTTTTTTTGTTCTCCATTTGCTTGGTAAATCTTCCTCCATCCCTTTATTTTGAGCCTATGTATGTCTCTGCGTGTGAGATGGGTCTCCTGAATACAGCAGACTGATGGGTCTTGACTCTTTATCCAGTTTGCCAGTCTGTGTCTTTTAATTGGAGCATTTAGTCCATTTACATTTAAGGTTAAGATTGTTATGTGTGAACTTGATCCTGCCATTATGATATTAACTGGTTATTTTGCTCATTAGTTGATGCAGTTTCTTCCTAGCCTCGATGGTCTTTACATTTTGGCATGTTTTTGCAATGGCTGGTACCGGTTGTTCCTTTCCATGTTTAGTGCTTCCTTCAGGTTCTCTTGTAAGGCAGGCCTAGTCGTGACAAAATTTCTAAGAATTTGCTTATCTGTTAAGGATTTTCTTTCTCCTTCACTTATGAAACTTAGTTTGGCTGGATATGAAATTCTGGGTTGAAAATTCTTTTCTTTAAGAATGTTGAATATTGGCCCCCACTCTCTTCTGGCTTGGAGAGTTTCTGCCGAGAGATCTGCTGTTAGTCTGATGGGCTTCCCTTTGTGGGTAACCCGACCTTTCTCTCTGGCTGCCCTTAAGATTTTTTCCTTCATTTCAACTTTGGTGAATCTGGCAATTATGTGTCTTGGAGTTGCTCTTCTCGAGGAGTATCTTTGTGGCATTCTCTGTATTTCCTGGATTTGAATGTTGGCCTGCCCTACTAGGTTGGGGAAGTTCTCCTGGATGATATCCTGAAGAGTGTTTTCCAACTTGATTCCATTTTCCCCCTCACTTTCAGGCACCCCAATCAGACGTAGATTTGGTCTTTTTACATAATCCCATACTTCTTGCAGGCTTTGTTCATTTCTTTTTCTTCTTTTTTCTTTTGGTTTCTCTTCTCGCTTCATTTCATTCATTTGATCCTCAATCGCAGATACTCTTTCTTCCAGTTGATCGAGTTGGTTACTGAAGCTTGTGCATTTGTCACGTATTTCTCGTGTCATGGTTTTCATCTCTTTCATTTCGTTTATGACCTTCTCTGCATTAATTACTCTAGCCATCAATTCTTCCACTTTTTTTTTCAAGATTTTTAGTTTCTTTGCGCTGGGTACGTAATTCCTCCTTTAGCTCTGAGAAATTTGATGGACTGAAGCCTTCTTCTCTCATCTCGTCAAAGTCATTCTCCGTCCAGCTTTGATCCGTTGCTGGCGATGAGCTGCGCTCCTTTGCAGGGGGAGATGCGCTCTTATTTTTTGAATTTCCAGCTTTTCTGCCCTGGTTTTTCTCCATCTTTGTGGTTTTATCTGCCTCTGGTCTTTGATGATGGTGATGTACTGATGGGGTTTTGGTGTAGGTGTCCTTCCTGTTTGATAGTTTTCCTTCTAACAGTCAGGACCCTCAGCTGTAGGTCTTTTGGAGATTGCTTGAGGTCCACTCCAGACCCTGTTTGCCTGGGTATCAGCAGCAGAGGCTGCAGAAGATAGAATATTTCTGAACAGCGAGTGTACCTGTCTGTTTCTTGCTTTGGAAGCTTCCTCTCAGGGGTGTACTCCACCCTGTGAGCTGTGGGGTGTCAGACTGCCCCTAGTGGGGGATGTCTCCCAGTTAGGCTACTCAGGGGTCAGGGACCCACTTGAGCAGGGAGTCTGTCCCTTCTCAGATCTCAACCTCCGTGTTGGGAGATCCACTGCTCTCTTCAAAGCTGTCAGACAGAGTCGTTTGCGTCTGCAGAGGTTTTGGCTGTTTGTTATTGCCCTGTCCCCAGAGGTGGAGTCTACAGAGACAGGCAGGTTTCCTTGAGCTGCTGTGAGCTCCACCCAGTTCGAGCTTCCCAGCAGCTTTGTTTACCTACTTAAGCCTCAGCAATGGCGGGCGCCCCTCCCCCAGCCTCGCTGCTGCCTTGCTGGTAGATCACAGACTGCTGTGCTAGCAATGAGGGAGGCTCCGTGGGTGTGGGACCCTCCCGGCCAGGTGTGGGATATGATCTCCTGGTGTGCCTGTTTGCTTAAAGCGCAGTATTGGGGTGGGAGTTACCCGATTTTCCAGGTGTTGTGTGTCTCAGTTCCCCTGGCTAGGAAAAGGGATTCCCTTCCCCTTTGAGCTTCCCAGGTGAGGCAATGCCTCGCCCTGCTTCAGCTCTCGCTGGTCGGGCTGCAGCAGCTGACCAGCACCGATCGTCAGGCACTCCCCAGTGAGATGAACCAGTACCTCAGTTGAAAATGCAGAAATCACCGGTCTTCTGTGTCGCTCGCGCTGGGAGTTGGAGACTGGAGCTGTTCCTATTCGGCCATCTTGCTCCGCCCCTTGTCCTGTATTCATTTCTTAACATATAGAGAAAAAGACATACCTGAAATTCACTCTTACCTCCACGCCTACACTTTGCATGTCATATTGGTTTAGCTTTTTTCCAGCAGATCTGTAGATCTGAAATGTGACCTTCTCTAACAGACACATCATCCTGAGAGACCTACTTCTGTATCCTCACTCTGATATTTTTCTCTCTCTAGATGCACTCCTGCTAGGCCAGTCTGCCTTCTCTAACCTCCTTTGGATTCTGGTGAACATAGTGGTCTACTACTCACTACAAAATTTATCGCCTTCTCTCCCTCTAACAAAGAGGAAGTTGATAGTCTCTGAGGTGTACAGTGTGTTGATTTAATTAAGATGAAGTGGTGATAGGCTAGGGACCTGCTGGTGCTAGGAGAGATGCACAGAAAGCTTCCTTGCAGCTCAAGCCACTCATCCTTCAACCTATGTCCCTACTCTCAGTCTAGTGAAGAAGAAATTAAAGTAATTGAAACAGATACACAAAGAAAGCATATTCCACACAGTATGATACGTGCATAGATGAAGATAAGCATGGAGTAGTATGGGACCAAATTTAAGGGAATCCAGCCCAGAAGGAGTGGGAAAAGGGAGAGGAGAGGTAGTGAATAAAAGTTTCAGGAAGGACGTGAAGACCACTTAGAAGATTACCAAGGTTATCAAGTTACAAGTGGTGATTCAGTCTAGGATGAGATAGGGGCATCTCAGGCATTGGGACATACTAAGCAAAGGCACAAATCAAATAGATATACTCGAGTTAAAAGTTGTGAGAGGATGAAATAAGAAAAGACCTAGAAGAGGGCAATATCTGGATAAAGGAGATACATGTAAAACATGTGAAAAAGAACAGAGAAATGAGGAGACACCCAAACCGGGAAATAATGTAGTCAGAACTATGGTGAATGGACATAACCTGGTAGAATTATAGTGCATACATTTGTGAGAGGTAAGTAGGCAGCAAGGAAATTAGTTAGGCATCAAGGTAAGAAACCATGTGGGCCTGAACCAAGCCATAGTAGAAGCTGAAGTACTTATAGTTGTTTCCTGTACTATCTGAAGCCAACAATTTGGCTGATAGATTATATGGGCCCAGGGTTGCTGAAACACTTACTGTGCCCATGGCATTTCAGAAGTTATAGATATTATGTAAGGCAATTTTATGAGTCTATCTGTTCAGTTTTTTCATTTTGTGTTCTTATGTTACCCACCAGTCAAAGGTTTCTGGAACTTTCCTCATTACAGGAATCAAATGCCAATATTCCCTCAATCACAGATGTTCCTTTTAGTTGAGTCACTTGTGCTTCCACCAAGCTTGACTATAAAACTGTATTAAAACAATTATATAAAGCTGGCTTGTGTTGGCTCCAGAAACATTCCTGATGCATCCTGGGGCCTGCTCTTGTTAAGCTCTGCTACCCACGACTGCCCTGGATTTTGGATTCCCAACTTGTTTTGACTTGGCATTATTTCCTGATCACCCTTTGTTGGCTCTGGTGATTCAGTTTCTCAAATGGTCATGGGTTTTTGAGCCTAATTGACCTGACCCTTCTTTGGATTTGTCGATCTAGTCTAATTCTGAAGCTTCTGGCACTTTTTTTTCCTGCCCACTCCCATCATGCCCACTAGTAGATGAGTGGGCTGGTAGAACTTCGAGAAGCCTGGTAGAATTTCCCTCACCAAATCTGAAGGCATTTATTTGGAGCTATGTTTCCTAAATTGCACTCAATAGAACACTGGCATTTTGGAAAGTGTCAAAAGTTGTTCTATGAACAGAAGGATCTGTGATTATATGTTTGGAGAAGCCTGCTTTTTCTAGTCCTCTTGTGGAGATTGAGAACAACCAACACATTTTAATGGCTCTGAGGGACCCCTTTGTAAAGAAATGTTTAATGTTTAACCCAGTTCTTCTAAGCTTAGTTGGGTAAGGAAACATTTCATTTCTCACAGAATACCTATGGAAATGGTGTAGTATATTACAGTTTTGGAAATACCAGTTTTACATTTGGACCACTTCAGCATCTTTTAAAACACCATAAGAAAATGGGATGGCGGAAATAATGGAGGTTTGCAGTGGCCTGGTTTCCAGCCTTTGTTACCCAACCCACTTGTTTGGCTTATACTTGTTTGACCTTGAACAACTTCCTCTACATCTCTGAAATTTCCCCCCATCTGTAAAAGTGACAAAGAAATATTAACAACAGAAACTATGAAATTATCATTTAATTAGGGCTCACTATATGCTAGGTAACTCTTGAGCTATAAAACTTCATACAAATGTCAATTGTTGTTACAAACCATGCAAATGGTTTTTATTTCTGGTTCCAATTATTTTATCTCACTTTCTTCCCTTTGATAACCAAGGTTTTGTGGTAAATAACCTCAGTAATCTCATTTTTTTAATCTGAGTGACAGAGTCAGACTTGAATCTTTCCAAGCCCAGTGTTTCTGTTTTCTGCCTTCTCTCTCATGTAGAGCCTTTCCACTTTTCCCGTCTGCTTTTGGAAATTTTGGAATTGCTCAAGTGCCATTGCTTTTTTAGTTACCTCACCAAATCTGATATTTTATTGTGGAAGTATGTATTGAAATGGAATCTCTCCAGTTTTAAATTGCTTATACTGATAAAAGCCATATTTTTATAGGTAACAACAGCAAGGGTATGAGGTGACTTTGCATTATGTATTTTTAATTTTAGTTGTTTTCCAAAAAAATTATATGACATGTATTCTACACCAGACACTGTTCTAAATCCATTAAAAAGATTAAGTCATTTAATCCTCATCGAAAGCCTGTTCAGTAGATATCATTATTATTCCAATTATAAGAGCTGACAAGACTGAGACAAGTTAATTAGCATGTCCACATAAATACAAAATGGCTGATATAAGAACTGAACCCAGGAAATTATTGACTTCTGTAGCTATCTTCTCAGTCATTATGCTATATTGCTTCCCAGAAGACTTTGTGATGCAGGGAACTTCTTACACAATCTATGAAGCCTGCTTCATGTAACTCTCCATGGCCCCTAAATCCTCCACCAACTGCGCTCCTAAGGCTTTATGTTAGGCATGTGGACTCAGATAAAACTGAGTTAGGATTCTGGCTCTGACATCTACTATCTTTATGATATTGGATAAGTCATTTTAGCTCTTGGAGCCCTAGTTTTCTCATCTGTAAAATGGGGTACATAATGCTTACATTTCAAGTCTGTTGTAAAAAATTCGATAAGGTAATGTGTGGTTCAGCATAGGTCTTTAAACATTGGTTCTTCACCCTACATGATGTGAGACTCATTGGTGGGGGAGATGATCAGGGGAGAGGAAATACTGATTCCCAGGCCTAAACCCAGACTACTAAGTCAGCATTTTTAGGGGTAGGCCCAAATACTTTTTTATTTTAAAAGTATGTGTATAATTCTGACAAACATTATATATATTATTGAAAGACAAGCATCTTTCAGCATTACGGACTTAATATATGTGCGTGAGATTGATTCCAATATTGTATCACTAATTATGGCTGAGATCCTGAATTCACATTGAGATGATTATTATTTTTTTTTTTTTTCTGGCCAAGTGAACCATTTGTAGAACGTCATGGTTTCCACTTTTGGTTGCTGTAATTTTAGAGGTAGTGATGCTGATGCGTGGGTGGTGACCAAGTTAGGATTTTAGCAGGCAGGGGCTATAACCAGGAGAGGGGAACGACTTGTATCTTCATCTCTACTTGGGATAATCATTGCTCTAGGATTCACCATAAAGTTCTCATCGGAACTGCACCCTAGCCAATCCCCTCAATGGAGCATAAAACATTTTGACCTAGCTCATAGGTTGGGAGTTGGGAGGTATTACCATCATCTTCTAAGAGAGGAAGGCTGAGGATAAGAGAAGAGAGGGGACTTACCAAAGTCACACAGCAAGAAAATGGTAGAGCTGAAATTTGAGACCAATTGTGTATGACTACAAAACCTTTGAGTTTCTTCCATTGTGGCATTGTACTTTTTCTTATCCGTTTATTTATTTACTTTGAGATAGAGTCTCACTCTGCCGCTCAGGCTGAAACAGAGTGGCATAATCAATCATGATTTGCTGCAGCTTCAAATTCCTGGGCAAAAGTGATCTCCCCTCATAGCTAAGTCTACAATTATGTACTACCATGCCCAGCTAATTATAGACAGAGTCTCACTGTGTTGCCCAAGCTTGTCTTGAACTTCTGGACTCAAGTGCTCCTCCTGCCACAACCTCCCAATGTGCTGGGATTACAGGTGTGAGCTACCACACCCAGCCAGCACTGTACCATTTTAACAAAAGAAACTAGGGAGGAAAAGCTTCCTAGTCAATAAGCATTTATTAAGCACCTTGCATGTGGACTAAAAAATTTACTTATTTTTAAAAATTATTATTATACTTTAAATTCTGGGATACATGTGTAGAATGTGCAGGTTTGTTACATAGGTATACACGTGCCATGGTGGTTTGCTACACGCATCAACTCGTCACCTACATTAGGTATTTCTCCTAATGCTATCCCTCCCCTAGCCCCCCACCAATCGACAGGCCCCATTGTTCCCCTCCCTGTGTCCATGTGTTCTCATTGTTCAACTCCCATTATGAGTGAGAACATGTGGTGTTTGGTTTTCTGTTCCTGTGTTAGTTGGCTGAGAATGATGATTTCCAGCTTCATCCATGTCCCTGCAAAGGACATGAATTATCCTTTTATATGGCTGCATAATATTCCATGGTACATATGTGGCACATTTCCTTTATCCAGTCTATCATTGATGGGCATTTGGGTTGGTTCCAAGTCTTTGCTACTGCAAACAGTGCTTCAATAAACATATGTGTGCATATGTCTTTGTAATAGAATGATTTATAATCCCTTGGTTATATACCCAGTAATGGGATTGCTGGATCAAGTGGTATTTCTGGTTCTAGATCCTTGAGGAATTGTCACACTCTCTTCCACAATGGTTGAACAAATTCACACTCCAACAGTGTAAAAGCATTCCTATTTCTCCACTTCCTCTCCAGCATCTGTTGTTTCCTGACTTTTTAATGTTTGCCATTCTAACTGGCGTGAGATGATACCTCATTGTGGTTTTGATTTGCATTTCTCTAATGACCAGTGATGATGAGCTTTTTTTTTCATATGTTTTTTGGCCACATAAGTGCCTTCTTTAGAGAAGTGTCTGTTCATATCCTTCACCCACTTTTTGATGGGGTTGTTTGTTTTTTCTTGTAAATTTGTGTAAGTTCTTTGTAGATTCTGGATATTAGACTTTGTCAGATGGATAGATTGCAAAAATTTTCTCCCATTCTGTAGGTTGCCTGTTTACTCTGATGATAGTTTATTTTGCTGTGCAGAAGCTATTTAATTTAATTAGATCCCATTTGTCACATTTGACTTTTGTTGCCATTGCTTTTGGTGTTTTAGTCATGAAGTCTTTGCCCACGCCTATGTCCTGAATGGCATTGCCTAGGTTTTCTTCTAGGATTTTTATGGTTTTAGGTCTTACATTTACGTATTTAATCCATCTTGAGTTAATTTTTATGCAAGGTGTAAGAAAGGGGTCCAGTTTCAGTTTTCTGCATATGGCTAGCCAGTTTTCCCAACATCATTTATTAAATAGGGAATCCTTTTTCCATTGCTTGTTTTTGTCAGGGTTGTCAAAGATCAGATAGTTGTAGATGTGTGGTGTCATTTCTGAGGCTTCTGTTCTGTTCCATTGGTCTATATATCTGTTTTGGTACCAGTACCATGCTGTTTTGGTTACTGTAGCCTTGTGATATAGTTTGAAGTCAGGTAGCACAATACCTCCAGCTTTGTTCTTTGTGGTTAGGATTGTCTTGGCTATACAGGCTCTTTTTTGGTTCCATATGAAATTTAAAGTAGTTTTTTTTTTCCTAATTCTGTGAAGAAAGTCAATGGTAACTTGATGGGGACAGCATTGAATCTATAAATTACTTTGGGCAGTATGGCCATTTTCATGATATTGATTCTATCCATAAGCATGTTTTTAATGTTCATGAAAACCTCATAAGGTAGGTATTCTCATTGTTTTCCTCTAACAGGCAAAGTAATTGAGTCTATAATTTTGTTTTTTCCAGTCACAACAATTAACTTACAGACATGGCTACTAAAAAGTAATGATCTCATTTGTTAAACACATAAACTAGTCAAGGGGTTAGTGATATTGCCAAGGACCAATCTCACCTTGTCTCTCCCTTGCTTACAACTTTTCAGTGATTCAACGTTGCCCTTAGGATGAAGACTATACTCCTTAGTTTGGTTTTCAATGCTTTTCAAGATTTGGCTCCTAATTCATTGCTCCTTTCTCTTGTTTTCACATTAAAATGTCCTAGCCTAACTAAACTATCTGTAGTTCACCCAGTGTTCTCTTTAACCTTAAGGCTTTTGTAGATGCTGCTTCTATTGCTTGGGATGCTTTTTCCTGTTGTCTCATATGTGACCATTTTCACCAGCTCCACCATGCCTCACATTCATTCATTTGAAAGATAATTACTGAATACCTACTAAGTGTCAGACTCTAGGGATACAATGGTCAACTGGAGAGAAACATCTGCCACAGAGCTCACATGCTGTATAGGAAGAAACATGCCTCCAAAATATTTAAAAAGTTAAGTATAGTATGTTAGCAATGCATACTATATATTAACTGTATACTAGAAATTGTGCATATGGGGTAAAGTTGCCACTTTAGATGGAAGATTCAGGAAAGGCCTTACTTGATAAAATGCCGTTTTAGTAGCAAATGAAGAAATCGAGGTAAAAACTTCTTAAAGCTATATGAGTAAGGAGCATTTCAACTAGAGGGAACAGCCAACTGCAAAAGTCTTAATGCAACGTGTGTGTTAGAAGAACAGCTAGGATCTAATGTGGAAGATTGGTAGGAGATGAACTTGAAACGGGCAGCTAAGATGAAGCAGGGCTGTGAGATTCTAAGGATTTGGGCTTTTACTCTGTATAAGGTGATAAACCATTTCTTGGTTTAAAGCAGAGAACTGACATGATCTCACAGTTTAATAAGATTCTTCTGGCTGCTGCATTGAGAATTAACTTCCTGGGTGATGAAGGTAGAAGAGTGAAAACCAGACTGGAGTCACAGAATCCAGGTGGTAGCAGTGGTGGTGGTAAGAAGTGGTCAGATTAGATATTACCTCTTCCAGAAAGCAGGCAGTCTTCTGTGACTCCCGAGGCTGGAGGAGATGCTCCCCAACACTGGCTTCCCACAGGCATCTATATTATTTTTCTCAAATAACCAGGCTTATAGGGTCTTTCCCTTTATTCAAGTCCATCCTTTATTATGTGAGATCCTTGGGGTCAGTGACTGGGATTTTAACTTTTTTGTTTGTTTGTTTTGTTTGTTGTGTTTTGTTTTGGTTTCTGAGATAGAGTCTTACTCTGTTGCCCAGGCTGAAGTACAGCAGTGCATGGCTTACTGCAGCCTTGACTCAAATGTTCCTCCCACCTCAGCATCCTGAGTAGCTAGGACTATAGGCACGTGTGCCACCATGATCAACTAATTTGTGTATTTTTTGTAGAGACAGGATCTTGCCATGTTGCCTAGGCTGGTCTCAAACTCCTGGACTCAAGCAATCCACCTGCCTCTGCCTCCCAAATTGCTGGGATTGTAGGTGTGAACCACCGTGCCCAGCCCAGATTTTATTAGCTTTTTGTTCACTTATCACCAATGTCTCTTCAGTAAGTAACATATAATGTGATTCAGAAAAGTATTCAGTAAGTATTATTAAATGACTAAATTAACAACCAAAATAAGCCGTAGAGGCAGAAGCATTTTAAAAGGATGGAATGTAGGTGAAATCTGCTTTCCATCATCATTGACTGAGAGTACAGAACCAAGCAGCTATCCCACCAGCCTCTGTAGCAATAGCAATGGTTCTGGGCCCTGATTCACCCAAGTCCCTCCATTCTGACACCCAACCCTTTATAGGATAAAACTCTCATCATTCTTCTAAACCCATCTTTAATGCTTTCTTTGGCTTGGTGACTTCCATGATCCTCTAATGCTTAGAGTTCATTGCTCCTCCACTCCAGCATGTGCCCATAGCATTTGGTTTAAGCTTTGTTTGGTAGTACTTTCACGTATGCCCAACATGTAGTATGCAGTATGTGTTTGCCTCCTATACTGGACTGTGAACTTTTCCAAGGCAGAAATTCTATTTTATCTGGTGTTTGTCTAATCTTAGGTGCTTAGGTACCCCTTCAAAAATATTCTGTGGTCTTATCAAAAAGGAAATAACAGATGCTGGTGAGAATGCAGAGAAAGGGTAATGCCTGTACACTGTTGGTGAAAATGTAAATTTGTACAGCCACTATGGAATATGGCAGAGAAGTTCCTCAAAAAACTAAAAATGGAATTACCATATGATCCAGTAATCTCACTGCTGGGTATGTAGCCCCGAAGAAAGGAAATCAGTGTATTGAAGAAGTATCTGCACATCTATGTTTGTTGCAGTGCTGTTCACAACATTCAAGTTTTGGAAGCAACTTAAATATCCACCAACAGATGAATGAATAAAGAAAATGTACTTAAATACAGTGGAGTACTATTTGACCATAAAAAATAAGATTCTGTCATTGACAATAACATTAATGGAACTGCGCCTTCATGTTTATTACAGCACTATTCACAATAACAAAGATATGGAATCATCCTAGGTGTTTATCAATGGAGGAATAGATTTTAACAATGTGGTATACACAGTGGAATACCATTCAGCCATAAAAAGAATGAGATCCTGTCATTTTCAACAACAGGGATGGAACTGCAAGTCATTATGTTACATGAAATAAGCCAGGCACAGAAAGACAAATATCTTATGTTCTTACTCATATGTGGGAGCTAAAATAATTGATCCCATGGAGCTAGGGAGTAGAATGGTGGTTACCAGGATCTGTGAAGGGTAGGGTGGGGGTGTGATAAAGAGATGTTGGTTAATGGGTACAGAAAATACAGTTAGAAGAATTAAGTTCTAGTGTTTGATAGCACAATAGAGTGACTATAGTTAACAAGAATTTATTGTTCATTTCAAAATAGCTGAAAGAGTAAATTTGAAGATTTGAAATGTTCCTGCCACAGAGAAATGCTAAATGTTGGAGGTGATGCATATCCCAACTACCTTAATTTGATAATTACACCTTGTATGTATGTATCAAAATATCACACTCATATTTATGTACAACTACTATGTATAAATACAAAGTGACCCTGTGGTCATGTTTGGAGCAGCATATTTCTCTATTAAAGAATTCTAGTGCATATTAATATATTAAAGAATCTGAAAGTATAATTTTTAAATAAGCTTTTCATTGAAGTATGACACACATACAAAAGGTGCACAAGTCATGAGAGTACAGCTTTAAAAATGCTCACTAAGTGAACACACTCATGTCATCAGCACCTATATCAAGAAACAGAACATTATCAGCATTCTGGAAGCTCTCCTCAAGCACACTTTCAGTCATAACTCCTATACCTCTCCAGAGGTAACCACTATCTCAGCTTCTCTCGCTCTAGTTTAGTTTTGTCTGTTTTGTAACTTTTTACAAATGGAATTATATAGTTTGTCCTCCTTTGTGTCTGGCTTCATTCACATTCACAGTCACATTTTGTGTGTGAGTCATCCATGTTATTGTGCATAGCAGTACTTGTTCATCTTCATTGCCATGTAGTATTTCTTTGTATGAAAATACTGCAATTTATTTAACCATTATACCCACACATATTTTGAATATAATAAGAAATTTTCAAATATCAACACATTTAATCTTACCAACAACTAAGCAAGGTAACCTTATTTTAGAATTGAGGGAGCACAGAGCAACATGCCTAAAACAACATAGCAGAATCTAGAAGAAAACCTCTTTAATCTTGGCTAGATACTTGTTTAACCTAGAATTTCAAAAACTTATCAGAGCAAAGAAATTTTTTGTTTCGTATGACACCTACCAGGTCTATGTAACAAAGTTTTGAAAATGCTTAACTCAATGGTTTGAAGGCCCTTTCAGTTCTAATGATTGTTAAGAGTGACAACTGAACTGGAGGGGAAAGAGGAACAAGCTAGGGAGTCAGACCTTACTATGGTCCTGGATCTACCAAAGTTGCCTTGGGACCTCTACCAAAACTGCCTTATGACCTTGGGAAAGTCATTCTCCATCTCTCAGCCACAGAGCTTTCGTCTAAGCAGGAAAAAATTAAATGAGATTTAAGGGCCCTTATATTCTGGGACTCAGAGCATGTAACTGAGAATCGCCATTGGGAATGAAAGGAAAGCAGGTAAGCAATTTGGACTTGGAAGGAATATTAACATTATCACAAATGAGAGGTCACCTTTAGTCTTTGATTAACTCTACCTACCCCATCCCCAAAGTACCTAAAATTAGCTTACATTTGTGAATATAAACTGATAAGAATAAAGGAAGCAAACAAGTAAATATTCACTTGAATCCTACATCAGCCACTTAATACCTAAATTACTTTTGTTAAAACACTTGTTCTCTTCTACAAAATAGAGATAATAGTTTCACAGACAAACTAGGAAATGTAGTCTCTCAGTGTGTGGCCATGTGCCCATCTAAAATTTAGAGTTTCTTTCCTTAAAGGATGAAGGGGGAAATGAAGACTATTGGACAATCAATATATTCTGCCATAGTCCTCTCTCTCAGTGCACTCCTATACACTTCTTCACTCACATGGAACATATTTATCTCCTCTCCAAGAAGGATAACCCAAAGGTCCATCCAGCTACTGCATTCATATCAAAGTCCAGGATCTCTAATAACTTGTAGTCATCCGTATCAACTCCAGATATGACTCTCAATGACTCAGTGATCTATAAACTAAATGATAAGTTATCTGTCCTTTACCTACCTGCTAAAGACAATAGGGAAATAGGAACAGAATAACCACAGTAAAAATGTTTTTTCATGAAAAGAAAGCATACGAATGTACGACAGTCATTGGTCCATAATGATAGGTGAATCTTGCTGGGCAGGAACTGTAAAAACTCTTCTGGAAGTGGTATTACTTCCTTGGTTAGACACAGTTTCTCCTCTTTGAAAGAAATTATTTTGTCCACTATTTTTTAATCACCCCTGACTTTGCCCTCTGCAAAGTTATTCTTTGCCTTTGAGCCTCTTTGGCCACATTTGTAATGACTTAAATAGCACTAGAAACTAGGTCTTCTATTTTTTTTCCAGTGCATATTCTGTTTACCATGTTTCACTACACCAAGCCTTTGAGTCTGAGAAGAGTGGAAGAAACAATCAGATGAGGAGAGCATAGAAGAGATAAGTTTCTGGGTGGAGAATGAGGTCTTTAAAAGTGGAGTGAGAACCTTGGACTCAATGCCTACTAAGCTCAGAGTACCCTAAGGATCTGTCACTGTGGCAGATTACATAAAGTGGGGTCAAGGGTATCTGGTGACAGAGGTAAGAGATACCTATACTCCTGCATAACGATTGGTGTATATCACAAAACTGACTACATCAATCCCCTATTTTAAAAGACCTTCTGTTGACCTTCAGGATAAATTTTATGTTTGTTAGTCTGTTACTAAAGGTCCATAATAATTTGGCTCTCTCATTTTTCTATCCCTTAAAAGCTTTCCCCACATTTGACTATGGTATGTCCCAGTCATACTTGACTATGCAGCCTTCTCCAAGCATGCCACGGCATTGCACATGCTATGCTTTCTACCTAAAATATCCTTTCCCACCTTGCATTTCTAGTAAACTCCTACTGTCTCACTAGTGCCAACTCAAATGTCAATCCTGAAAAATCTTCCACTGCTCATAAAATTCTGATTTAGGCACTCCTACCTTCAAATCTTTATGGGAATACATTTTGTAAATATCTGTTTACATATCTATATTTTCCAAAGGATTTAAGCCTCTTGCTTTCAAGAATTGGCTCTTATGCATTACTGTATTCCCCCATTTATGAGAGTTGCTCAGAACATGCTTGAGGAAGGAAAGAAGAAAGAAAGGAAGGAAGAATAAAGGAAATAAGGTAAGAAATAATGTAGGAAATGGGAAGGAAGAAGGGAAGGAAGGAAGGAAGGAAGGAAGGAAGGAAGGAAGGAAGGAAGGAAGGAAGGAAGGAAGGGAGGGAGGGAGGGAGGGAGGGAGGGAGGGATGGGAGGGGAGGAGAGGGGTGGGAGAATAGGAGGGAGGGAGGAAAGTGGGCAAAATTTCAGCAAAAATATGAACTCATTTTGAAATGCCATATATTAGCTGTGGGACTTTGGACAGATTGCTTAACCTTAGGATGACTGAATTTTAGTCTCAGTTCTGATCTTTCCTGGATATAGGGTACACAATTTCCCGCTTAGAGCTTTGATTTACTCACACATAAAATGGGAAACAGGAAAACAAGACAGTGCCAAAGATCCTTTGTTATGATTTGATGCTTCTTTATTTCAATAAACACTTGGTTAATGCTTGCTCTATGCAAGGTACTGGATTAGGTATGAGGATACATAAATGAATCATGCATATTTCTGTACTGGAGATTGTGCATAAGTTTCCCCACCTGTAAAATGAAAATTTAGACAAATTACATTAAAAAGTTTGTTCAGCTTGAAGAGTACAGTATCTCTATGCATGTGAATTGATATGACATGTGACCTTAGGTGGATCATTTCCCTTCTCTGAGCATGAGTTCCCAATTTGTAAAATTAGATGGTTGAATAAGATGTTCCTTAAAGGCCCCTCGATTTCTGTTATTCTTTGGATTAAAGTTCAGATAGTACATGTTCACCTATAATCCTGTGCCTAGTCTTCCTGCTCATCCTTGCCTTTCACTGTTGAGGTCCATTGTGGATGAACATGAGGTTGAAGAGAGGGTTTCAGGACTCAGGAACAGCCTCATAGCGGCCTACACTGGCTGCTTTAATCCTGACCCTTCCACTTGACTGTGTGTCCTCAAGTAGGACTGGCTATAGCTGGGTCCCCTTTTTAAAGCCCAGCCAGGTCCTCTCAGAGAATGGGCAGAAATGTCTAGTCAGCTGTGCCTAGCCTTTCTGGAGGCCAGTAAAAGTTGTAAAGTTCTAAATGAGCCCTCAGCTACAAAAAGCAGAGTTAATTAATAAGGAAATAGATAAATCAAAGGAAGTTTTTTTCTTCCTGATCATGTCTATTTCCTCTCTCTCTCTCTTTTTCCCTCTCATATATGAGGAATGGACATTTATTTTTGTGATATATGTGAGATATATATGTGATATATATAGATATGAATGTGATATATAGCGATATTATATATAATATATAGACATTTCATCTCATATATATGAAATATATATCTTTCATATAAATATATATATATATCTCAAATATATATATATATGAGAGAGAGTGAGAATATATATATAGCCATAGAAAGATTGCCAGATTTAAGGACATGAGGGATAGTAACTGAACATGGCACCGTTTTGGTGGGGCTCTCTTCTTGCCCTAGTGCTCTCTGAGGCTCAACCAGCCTGCTTTTCCTACTAGTATAGACAAAGGCTCCTGAATGGTTTATTATCTAAAGGGCCCTATCCTGATTACTGGCCAAGGAAACTGAGACTCCAGCAACCATGGGCAAGGTGAACAGGGAAGAATTAAGGGGGCAGCTGAGCTGAGCTGACCTTAACCAGATGGAATTGACCTGGGCAGGCACTGGCTGATAGTACAAACCCAAATAGAATGGCAAGAAACCATGGAGCCCCAGCACCATAGAATGTCCCAGCTTGAAGTGACCCCAGTGAACACTGAGGAAAACATGTGGTGAAGGAACAATGGATTGTGAACCAATCAGAAATGTGTTAAAAACTCCATCTCTGGCCATACCAATGCTGTGTGAATTTGAGCAAGTCATTTCATCTCTGAGTCTCAGTTTGGAATTTCATTTTTGTTTTTACTAGTAAGCATGGTATGAGTAAGAGTTTCTACCAATAAGCTCAACATAAATTAAGAATAAGGATCTGCAAACTTTTCTAAGGCATCAAATAGTAAATATTTTAGATTTTGTGAGGCTTATAGTCTCTGTAGCAACTACTCAATTCTGCCTTTTTAATATGAAGGAAGTTACAGACAATATGTAAATAAATCAGCATGACTGTGTTCCAACATAACCTTATTTGCAAAAACAGGCAGTTGGTAACATTTGGTGCATAGGCCATAGTTTGGAAATCTCTGATCAAGAAGTTAAGTGGCTTCCAAAACAAACAAGCAAACAAATAAACTAGTTTCACTGTAGTATTAATAGAGCTATTATTTATCAGAACAGAGAAGGTGACATTCTTCTCCATTCTTTACTGCCCAGTAGGTTTTCAGATTTGTCCTCATTTTTCAAGTAACATGGAAAAACTGGTGTGGGTACAGAGAAGAGGCAATGGCCCAGGTTCCAAGTAGAGTCACTGAAAGAACGGAGCTTGGGCTTTGCAACAGGGTAGATGGAGGAGAAGACAGGGTATATGTGAACCCAGGGAATACAGCTACTACCCATAGGTAGAAGCCAAAAAGAAACGGAGTTCACTCAGCACAAGAACATTTTTAAGTGAGCTGCCTACTCATAAGCTCCCATAACTAGAAGTGTACAAGCCGAACTTGAAAGACTGGTTGAGTAGAGATGATTAGAAGAAGTAAGGTAGGAATTGGATGAACTGACTTTAGTGATTTTGTCAAGCCCTGAGCTTCTTCTTTGCCTCCCCTTGCCCACTAGACAAAAGACATGGAACTACTTCATGAAGTTGATTTTATTAATTTACGTAGCACCTCCTAAGTATGATTTGGAGCTGGGCACTAGGCAAAGTTACTGTGGCACATAAGTGCAAATTCAAAGCCCCCAAGCTAATAACAAGATCATGCACTCATCATTCATAATTTTATAGAGAATTATACTGAAACACAGAAGTTACTACAGAATTTGAAAGTGGTAGATTTATCAGAAATACGGAAATTTCTAAGCTAGAAGCAAGGCCTCAGCTCTCTGTTCCACAGGTTAAGTTCAAGAGAGGTAGGCCACAACTGATATCAGTCTGATTTGAACTGATCCTATGCAAGCTGGGACAATAGATAATGCTTTACAGATGGAAAAGAACCAGTTTAATAGGAGCAGTAGAAAACCAGCAACATGTGTCCTTATTCGTAACATTTCATTTCAGGGCAGCATCCCCTGGAAGCACAATGGAGCAAACCTCTCTAGGGGAGGAAATGATCTTCAGTTCCCTAAGAGATTCCAGGTTAGTTTGACCCCAGCAAGAGGCCCTTCAGTTTACCAGTCTGTCTCAATTTCATTGTACCCAAATATTTCTAGAAAGTGGGGTAGGCATGAAGGACTGATCAGTCCTCTGAGGTTCAAACATCACGACCACCTAATTTCATACCTTGAATTTGTTATTGCCTCCTAGTAATATAATATCACACATTGAGTAGGTAAGGTCTGTAAGCTGTTCCTAAAGCCATTAAGAGGACCCACTCCTTTGAAAGCCTCATTCATCCTCTCTGTACCATTCTCCCAAATCTCTGAAAGAGGCAGTATGGTGGAGGATGTAGGCTTTAAAATCAGACACATGTGGCTTGAAATTCTGACCCAACTACTTGATGGCTATATAATTTGCTTTCTGAGCCTTCACTTTCTTCCCTTTAAAATAGGAGTAATGATATCTAATGCATAGATTTATTGTAATTATTTTAATACTACATCCAAAAGCCTGGCATAGTGCCTGGCACATAGTACAAAATTTAATCAGTGATTGTTCTTATTATTGGAAAGTGCATGCTCTTTGCAGTCAGTCCTTTGACTTTTAGTCCCAATATTGGCATTTACTGGCTGTATAACCTTCAGCAAGTCAGGTCATTAATTAGGAGCTCAATTTCCTAATTGGGATACTAAAAGTACTTAAATTTTAGGGTGTAGGTGGAAATAAATGAGCTAAATATGTTTAAAACAACTCTCACATAGTCTGGCACATAGCAGATATTTAATATATGGGGATTTCTTTGCCAATAGTTATGAAGTATTATTCAGTCCCTTGCTCACTTATTGGCCCTCAAGGGTTTTTGACACACAGATAGGTAGAGAGAATGCATTCCCCCTACTCTTAGTTGCCAACCTGATGCCCTACTGAGCTAAGCCTGGTCACAATGAGGTTAATCTGTCCCAGGGACATCCAGGAGACAAGAAAGGATCTGGCAACCTGAAGAAGCCCACTGGCAAGAGTGTGGCTCCTACCTCGACATATATCTTGTGTACTAATTATCTATCATTTTGCCCTTCACATACCCCTCCTAAAACCAACAATTGTCAGAAGTCACAGGATCCTGGGAGAGGGCACAGGATAGAGGGACAGTTGGTAAGGGATATAGTCACAGAATCCTGGGGAATTGGGAGGGGATGGGGATACAGGGAAAGTTGGTAAGGGGTTGTACCACTCATCTATTAAGAAACATTTAACTGGGTATAAGCATTTGACTGGGAGTTAAGGATTTTGGTTTCTTATTTGGTCTGCCACTAACTCACTCCATAACCCTGGAAAAATCTCTTCCCATCTTTGCCTGTATAATGGTTTCTTTGGCTCAGGATCCTTCTGGCTCTGACATTCTACAAATCTGAAAAAGAGCTGGACTCATAGGAAAACAACTTAAAATAGGAGCATCTGATATTGGTTAACTCCAGAGAAATTTTTGGAAGGTATCTGAAATTTCAGTAAGCACACAAATATTTTATATGATTCTGGGGGCAGGAGAGATAAACTTAAAAATGCTATTGAAAATCCTGGGATCCATAACTCAAAGTGATGAAAGCAAATCAGTTTGAGAAAGATAGAAGTCTGATAAGCATTCTGGGAAACCTAGGGCTGCCTAGGCCTAGCCCCAGATCAGAAGGGGTGAGGCTGAGCCAGGAACTGGCAAAATGCCCCTGTATCATTATGGAACAGTGTTTGTGAAAGTGACCTGGGCTTTTGCCCAAGAATGGTTCCTGAACTTAATTTAACCCGACGACATTAGGACTTAAACCTCAGAAGCTTCATGTCCTAGCTGTATGATCTTAGGAATTGGTGAGAAACTCTCAGAAAACTCTGAGTTGAAGGAAGTGAGATTGTCATCTTAAAACTGGTGGTTCTTTGGTGAAAGGAACATAGACAAATAGAACAAGGTGTAATAACTGAGTCCTGGGGCACTTTACCATTTAGTGGTTGTGGCAACTAGAAGGAAACAGCAAGAGAAACAGTGAATGGCAAGGGGAAGCAGGAGCAAGATCGAGAATACCTGGTGTCCTGTAAGCCAAAGAAAAGTGTGCTCAGGGAAGAGGAAGTGATTAACTGCACGTCAAGAAGCAGGAAGTGACCGATTGCAGGGCAGAAGAGTGGGGAGGTTAGTAAAGAGTGTTTCCAGACCCAAGTTAGATATCTTCTGATAAAGCCCTTTCATTATATCTAAAGTCAACATATATTAGCTGTGTGAGAGTGAGATACTGCTAACTTTTGAAAAATAAAAATATGATCTCATTTTGAAAATAAAAATTTGTTCTTAATCCTTCTCAATCACAAACGCTTTTGAGAGTTGGGCAAAAGCTATGGTCCTAACTTCCTTGGAAAAATGTGGATTCACAAAAATTGTGCACACAGTTTCATCATGTACTGCTATTTAAATATCCTGCTTTAAAGGGTAATAGAATAACTGAATGTGTGTATATACCTGAGAATGTCTCCATTAGAAAGGGGAATAGAATTTGAGATGGGGAGTGTCTGTACAAGGAGGACATTATCTGCTACAGAAACAAAGAAGAGACATAGACTGTGATATGTGCACCGAATGGAGAAAGGATTCACAGGCCCAAGAATGTCAATATAATATAATTTAATTTTTAAAACTATTCTAATTATGTCCTCAGCTTCTTCAGAAACTTTCCATAAATTTATCTAATTTTCCTAGCTTTGATTCCATATTCAGTGGGCAAACTTGTGACCATAAAGTATCCATTCAGCATTCCAAGGTAATACGTCCAGAGACTAAAAAATCCCCAAATCTGAGGACACTACTAATCGGGGTGTATATGTATGGTAGACAACTAGACTCACTCACTATTATGTGATATATGCCAACACCCTAGTCACACTGTCTACATGATTCAATTCCTACCAACTAATTTTCAATGACTCAACTTCATCCTTATCATCACTCTGTGATGCAGAATTTAATATTCCTGTTTTACAAGTTGCTACTTCTTCAGCTGTGATCATTTACAGAGCATTTTCGTACCCTTTGATTTCAATTTAATCTCATACCAGGCCTTAAAGCAGTATAAATATTATGTCTTGTGATCTGTGTAGGCTCCTCCTCAGTCTGCACTACGGATCACAAAGTAACAGCTTTCACCATATGTGAGTCTATGCATTTCTCCTGTTTGCTTCTAAGCACAGAGAAACAGAGAAAAAGGGGATCCATTCAAAGCCGTCTTTCAACCCCTTAGAACTTCTCTTTGAGGCTAGGATTCTCCTCACTAATAATTCATAGAATCACGGAAGGACTTCAGGGATTATACCCCAACGGTCATTATCCGAGATTGCATATCCAAACCTCCTGAGGATGGGATAAGTGGTGGAAACTGGCAAGCCCCTCACCCCCACCCTGTCATAAGCACAGTCAGTTCAGGAAGCTTAGTTTTGCCATAGCCTTTACCAGGGCAGCCAAGAAGAACTAACAAGAGGGACACTGCCATAACAAACACTCAGCCTGGAAAATACTATCCAAGATCCACAGGCAGGAATTTCTTACAAAACAAGGGCCCAGCAGCCTTTTTGTTCCTGAAACTTCCTGTTTCAGAGACTTTCTTCCTCCAAAGAGAGACACCAAATGACTTTGCTTGGGAAAACACATTCTGTCACATTGGGCAGTATCAGTGGGGGCCAAACCAAGGCTAAGCGGTACCAAAATAGCACTGCAAAAACTCAAAAAATTAAGCTGTCCTTAAAACCACATACACAAAATTAGGCCAGGACCTGTGTGCTAAATTTAAACAGGATGACTGTCTGTTAAAACAAAAGATTTAAATAGGACCAAGAGAACCCTAAAATAATAGTCAGAAATGTCTACAATATGATACAAAAATCACCTGACATAATGATACGGGAGCAGGCAGGGATGTGCTGGGTAGAGAAGGGCAGAGACCCTGGGGAAAGCTCCACTTTCGAGCTTGTGCACATGGACCTAAGTGAGGACAGGCACTCCTGTTTTAGTGCCCAAATGTTGCATTTTCCAAGACCACTCTGGCCCACCACACTCACCATCCTGTGCCTATAAAAACCCGGAGACCCTAGCAGGCACACACACAAGTGCCCGGATGTCGAGAGGAACACACCTGCAGAAGAACACACAGAAAGACCCCAGCAGGCCATTGATGGCAGAACAACGTGGTAGTCAATGGAAATCCAGCCAAGGGTGGTGGGAGGAGGGCCTGGATGTTGAGCAGGCTGACTCCAGGGGAAAACCACCTTCTCACTCCATCCCCCTTCTGGCTCCCCATCCATCTGCTGAGAGCTACTTCCACCACTCAATAAAACCTTACACTCCTTTTCCAAGCCCACGTGTGATCCAGCTTTTCCAGTACACTAGGGCAAGAACCCCAGAATACAGAAAGCCCTCTGTCCTTATAATAAAGCAGAGAGTCTAATTGAACTGATTAACCCAAGCTGCCTGCAGCTGGCTAAGCTGAAAAAGCACACTGGGGCTTTGAGAGCTGTAAAAACTCAACCCTAGACACTGCTGAGAAGTCAGAGCCCGTGCTCCCCACAACCTGTCCATCTGCATGCTTCCCCTATGGGTTTGAGCAGAGAGGCACCAAAGAAGCTAGTCACACCCCCGCTGTAAGCTCTGCAAGGGGGATAAGGGAAAATTCCTCCCATTTTAATAACACAACACAACCAAGAAAATCACAACTTAAATGAGAAAATACACCTAACTAATGCCAACACAAAAATGACTTAGATGTTGAAATTATCTGACAAGATTGTAAAGTATCCGTCATAAAAGAATGCTTCAACATCTTTTCCATGTTCCCCTATGGGCATTTAGCGCTATAAATTTCCCTCTAAACACTGCTTTACCTGTGTCCCAGAGATCCTGGTATGTTGTGTCTTTGTTCTCATTGGTTTCAAAGAACTTATTTATTTCTGCCTTAATTTCATTGTTTACCCAGTAGTCATTCAGGAGAGGGTGGTTCAGTTTTCATGTAGTTGTGAGGTTTTCAGTGAGTTTCTTAATCCCGAGTTCTAATTACATTGCACTGTGGTCAGAAAGACTGTTTGTTATGATTTCCATTTTTTGCATTTGCTTAGGAGTGTTTTACTTCCAATTATGTACTCAATTTTAGAATAAGTGTGATGTGGTGCTGAGAAGAATGTACATTCTGTTGATTTTGGGTGGAGACCTCTGTAGATGTCTATTAGGTCCGTTTGGTCCATAGCTGAGTTCAAGTCCTGAATATCCTTGTTAATTTTCCGTCTCATTGATTTGTCTGATATTGACAGTGGGGTGTTTAATTCTCCCACTATTGTGTGGGAGTCTAAGTCTCTTTATAGGTCTCTAAGAACTTGTTTTATGAATCTGGGTGCTCCTGTATTGGGTGCATATATATTTAGGACAGTTAGCTCTTCTTGTTGCATTGATCCCTTTACCACCATGTAATGCCCTTCTTTTTCTTTTTTGATCTTTGTTAGCTTAAAGTCTGTTTTTAGGCCGGGCGCGGTGGCTCAAGCCTGTAATCCCAGCACTTTGGGAGGCCGAGGCGGGCGGATCACAAGGTCAGGAGATTGAGACCACAGTGAAACCCCGTCTCTACTAAAAATACAAAAAATTAGCCGGGCACGGTGGCGGGCGCCTGTAGTCCCAGCTACTCAGGAGGCTGAGGCAGGAGAATGGCGGGAACCCGGGAGGCGGAGCTTGCAGTGAGCCGAGATCGCGCCACTGCACTCCAGCCTGGGCAACAGCGTGAGACTCCGTCTCAAAAAAAAAAAAAAAAATGTTTTTATCAGAGACTAGGATTGCAACCCCTGCTTTGTTTTCACTTTTCATTTGCTTGGTAAATATTCCGCTATTCCATTATTTTGAGCCTATGTGTGTCTTTGTACACCAGATGTGTCTCCTGAATACAGTATACTGATGGGTCTTGACTCTTTACCCAATATACCAGTCTATGTCTTTTAATTGGGGGCATTTAGCCAGTTTACACTTAAGGTTAATATTGTTATGTGTGAATAGGATCCTGTCATTATAATGCTAGCTGGTTATTTTGCCCATTAGTTGATACAGTTTCTTCATAGTGCCCATGGTCTTTACTATTTGGAATGTTTCTGCAGTGGCTGGTACTTGTTTTTCCTTTCCTTATGTAGTGCTTCTTTCAGGAAGGCAGGCCTGGCAGTGACAAAATCTCTTGGCATGTGCTTGTTGGTAAAGGATTTTATTTCTCCTTGATTTATGAAGCTTAGTTTGGTTGGATATGAAATTCTGGGATGAAAATTCTTTTATTTAAGAATGTTGCATATTGGCCCCTACTTTCTTCTGGCTTGTAGGTTTTCTGCATAGAGATCCACTGTTAGTCTGATGGGCTTCCCTTTGTGGGTAACCCGATCTTTCTCTCTGGTTGCCCTTAACAATTTTTTCCTTCATTTCAACCTTGGTGAATCTGATAACAATGTGTCTTGGGGTTACTCTTCTTGAGGAGTACCTTTGTGGTGTTCTCTGTATTTCCTGAATTTGAATGTTGGCCTGTCTTGCTATGTTGTGGAAGTTTTCCTGGATAATATACTGAAGAGTGTTTTACAACTTGGTTCCATTCTCTCCATCACTTTCAGGTATACCAATCAAATGTAGGTTTGTTCTTTTCACATAGACTCATATTTCTTGGAGGCTTTGTTTGTTCCTTTTCATTCTTTCTTCTCTATTCTTGTCTTCTTGCTTTATTTCATTAAGTTGATCTTCAATCTCTGATATCCTTTCTTCTGTTTGATTTATTTGGTTATTGATACTTGTGTATGCTTCATGAAGTTCTTGTGCTGTGTTTTTCAGCTCCATCAGGTCATTTATGTTCTTTTCTAAACTAGTTATTCTAGTTAGCAATTCCTCTCCTTTTTATCAAGGTTCTTATCTTCCTTACATTGGGTTAGAAGATGTTCCTTTAGCTTGGAGGAGTTTGTTATTACCCACCTTCTGAAGATTACTTCTGTCAATTCATCAAACTCAATCTCTGTCCAGTTTTGTTCCCTTGCTGGCAAGGAGTTGTGACCCTTTGGAGGAGAAGAGGCATTCTGGTTTTTGGAATTTTCAGCATTTTTGCATTGGTTTCTTTCATCTTTGTGGATCTCTCTACCTTTGGTCTTTTTTTTTTTTTTTTTTTTTTTTGAGACAGAATCTTGTTCTGTTGCCCAGGCTGGAGTGCATTGGCATGATCTCGGCTCACTGCAAGCTCCACCTCCTGGGTTCATGCCATTCTCCTGCCTCAGCCTCCCAAGAAGCTGGGACTAAAGGCACCTGCCACCACGCCCTGCTAATTTTTTGTATTTCTAGTAAAGACAGAGTTTCACCAAGTTTGCCAGGATGGTCTCGATCTCCTGACCTTATTATCCACCTTCCTTGGCATCCCAAAGTGCTGGGATTACAGGAATAATCCACCACACCCGGCCTACCTTTGGTCTTCAGTGTTGGTGACCTTCAGATGGAGTTTTTGTGTGGATGTACTTTTTGTTGATGTTGATACTACTCCTTTCTGTTTGTTATTTTTCCTTCTAACAGTCAGGACCCTCTGCTGCAGGTCTGCTGGAGTTTTCTGGAGGTCCACTCCAGACCCTGTTTGCCTGGGTATCACCAGCAGAGGCTGCAGCACAGCAAAAATTGCTGCCTGCCCTTTCCTCTGGAAGGTTCATCCCAGAGGGGCACCCACCAAATACCAGCCAAAGCTCTCCTGTACGAGGTGTCTTTTGACCCCTCCTGGGAGGTGTCTCTCAAACAGGAGGTACAGGGGTCAAGGACCCACTTGAGGAGGCAGTCTGGCCCTTAGCAGAGGTCAAGCACTGTGCTGGGATATCTGCTGCTCTCTTCAGGCAGGAAAGTTTAAGTCAGCTGAAGCTGCACCCACAGCCGCTCTTTCCCCCAGACAACGGCAATATAGAATATCTCAATACAAATATAGGAAAAAATAAAATGAAAGACTTATGTTCCAGGATGAAATGAAAATTAAAGAGCTAAACAAAAACAATAAAAAAAGTAAAAGCTTGCTTAATTGGCTTAATAATGAGGTGGACTTGGCAAAGCATTGGAGTGAACTTGAGAAAATATAAATTGAAAGAACCTAATCTTAAAAACAGAGAGAAAATAGACTGAAAAAGAATAAAAAGAACCAAAGAGATCTTTGAAACAATAATGAAAGGTACACCATTTTTATCATTGGAGTCCTAGAAAGAGAAAAAAAAAAAAAAAAAGACAATGAGTCCAAAAGAGCATTACAAAAATATAGTGGCTGAAAACCTCCCAAATTTGACTAGAGAAAGAAACTTACAGATGCAAGATGATGAGGAGCCCAAGCAGGAAAAACTCAAAGAAATCTCTGACAAGATACATCATAATTAATCTTCTGAAAGTTAAAGATAAAGAAAACTAAAATCTTGAAAGCAGCCAGAGAGAAACCAAGCGTTACCTACCAGGAATGGGCAATTTTAAAAGCAGCAGATTTCTCATCTGAAGTCATGAAGGCAAGAAACAAAAGACATATTTTTGAAGTGATGAAAGAAAAAAAAACTATAAACTGTGAATTCTACCTTTGACAAAGCTATACTTCAGGAACAAAAGAAAAATAAAGATATACAAAGGAAAACAAAAATAATTTGGCACTACAAGACCTGCCCTTAAATATTAGCTAAAGGATGTTCTGTAAACATAATGGAAATAATTTTTAAAAAAGGATTCCTAAGCATCAGGAAAGAAGAAACAACACAGAAAGAGCACATGAGACAAACAAAAGATTATCCTTCACCTTATGAGTTTTTAACTCATAACTGATGATTGGAAGAAAAATTATACTACTATCTAATAATGATAATAGTGGGAAAGGTAAAGGGAAATGGTAAAGCTCTATGGAAGACTTCTACACTTCACTTGAAGTGGTAAACTGTTAATATTGTTTAATATCAGTAGACTGATAAGATATATAATAATACGTACAGCAACCATTACAAAAATACAAAATCATTACACTAAAATCACACTATAAATCAACTAATATAGAATTTTAAAATTATTCAAATAACCCGAAGTCAAAGCTGGGGGGCAGAGCAAGATGGCGGAATACGAACAGCTCCAGTCTCCAACTCTCAGCGCGAGCGACACAGAAGACCGGTGATTTCTGCATTTTCAACTGAGGTACTGGGTTCATCTCACTAGGGAGTGCCAGACAATCGGTGCTGGTCAGCTGCTGCAGCCAGACCAGCCAGAGCTGAAGCAGGGAGAGGCATCACCTCACCTGGGAAGCGCAAGGGGGAAGGGAATCCCTTTTCCTAGCCAGGGGAACTGAGACACACAATACCTGGAAAATCGGGTAACTCCCACCCCAATACTGCACTTTAAGCAAACGGGCACACCAGCAGATTATAGCCCACACCTGGCCGGGAGGGTCCCACGCCCATGGAGCCTCCCTCATTGTTAGCACAGCAGTCTGTGATCTAACCCCAAGGCAGCAGCGAGGCTGGGGGAGGGGCGCCCAACATTGCTGAGGCTTAAGTAGGTAAACAAAGCCGCTGGGAAACTCGAACTGGGTGGAGCTCACAGCAGCTCAAGGAAACCTGCCTGTCTCTGTAGACTCCTCCTCTGGGGACAGGGCACAGCTAAACAACAACAACAAAAAGCAGCAGAAACCTCTGCAGATGCAAACGACTCTGTCTGACAGCTTTGAAGAGAGTGGTGGATCTCCCAACATGGAGGTTGAGATCTGAGAAGGGACAGACTGCCTGCTCAAGTGGGTCCCTGACCCCTGAGTAGCCTAACTGGGAGACATCCCCCACTAGGGGCAGTCTGACACTCCACACCTCACAAGGTGGAGTACACCCCTGAGAGGAAGCTTCCAAAGTAAGAATCAGACAGGTACACTCGCTGTTCAGCAATATTCTATCTTCTGCAGCTTCTGCTGCTGATACCCAGGCAAACAGGGTCTGGAGTGGACCTCAAGCAATCTCCAACAGACCTACAGCTGAGGGTCCTGACTGGTAGAAGGAAAACTATCAAACAGGAACGACACCTACAGCAAAACCCCATCAGTACGTCACCATCATCAAAGACCAGAGGCAGATAAAACCACAAATAACCCTCAGGAAATCAAGAAAAGAGAAAGAGAGAAATTAGAAATAGAGAAAACAAAGGTGGAAACAATAAAAAGACGAACTTATTCTAAAATATATATATAATTACCTTAAATAAAATTGTTCTAAATAGAGCAATGAAATGATAAATACTGACAGAGTGTAAAGAGCATAAACTAACTATATGCTATTTATGGGAAGCACACCTGAAAACAAAGACATAGGTCGGTTGAGTGTAAAGAGATGAAAGAAAATATGCCAAAGAGACATGAATCATTAAAAACAAACAAGTGGCTGAATTAATATCTGACAATATCTGATAATAGTTTTTCTTCAGAGAAAAAATTACTAGAAATAAAAAGGGACATTATATAATGATAAAACAGATAAAAAGGATTGGTCATCAGGCAGACATAACAATCATAAATGTGTGCAACATCTGATAGAGCTGAAAGGAAAAATAGAAAAATCTAAAATTGTAGTTGAGAACTTAGACTTCTCTCAGCAACTGCTAGAACTGCTAGACAAAAAATTGTCAAGGACATAGATCTGAACAACACAATCATCCAACAGTATATCGCTAAGCTATTTAGATCAATCCACTCAACAACAGCAGAATATACATTTTATCAAGCTCTTATGGAACATTCACTGAGGTAGACTACATCTTGCACCATAAAAAAAATTCTCGAAAACTTAAAAAATTGATATTATACAAAATGTATCTGACCGTTATGTAATCAGAAGCCAATCATAATCCTGAAAGACACAATTCTGAATGCCATAATCCCAAATGTTACAATCTGAAAAGACCAAAATCCCAAAAATCTAAAATCCTGAATACGTAGCTTAAAAAAAAAATACAAACAAATTTTAAAGATATTATTTATATTTTTAAAAGGATATTTATTTGAGAATCATATAAAACAAAACATAACACTTTATAGGCCATGTTACACACCAAAATAGGCAATAATAACGTAAATTTTGTAAGCATAAGCACTCAAGTATACTAACAGAAGTCACACGGGCATAACAGTTATGAGCAGATGAACCAAATTAATAAAGACACAAGCCAAAAAGGAAAATGCATAAAATATATATCACTATGGTTAGTAATGGTGTACACTCAGCCTTATAACTGCAGTTATCTAAAATACTGTGATGAGTAACCTAAGTATTTTACTGAGATTGATTGAAAAACCAGGGTGGTTTAGCAATGCATATGCAGTCACCCAAAGAGTTGGCACATCCAGAAATTTTGTCTTTCACAAATGTAAATGTACAACAAAGACATCTCTTCATTTATTGAGAAAGTGTTAACACTTTCTCAATACAATGCTTACACACAAAGTCAATGTTGTGATAAGGCACTTTTAAGGAGTCAAATTTGCAAAAGAATAGTTCCTAAAAAGAATTAGAACTCTCTAAAGGTCTGCACACAATTTATACCTCCAGTATAAGAAATAATGTAAAGATAAAATACACAGTGTAATAAATTATAAAAAATAATGCTGACTATTTAAAATAGTGGGTAAGAAACTAAACAGAAGAAAAGAGAAAACCTAAAAAATCTAAGAAAGACTTTTGACATGAAAATTGTATTACAGAAATAGATGATGGGCAATTGTGCAGAGATAATTTGTAAGTGCTGACCAACTTTCACAAGCATTGACTATATTTTGAAGTCTTGCACCACGATGAAGAGGTGATTTTTTTTGAAACCTGACTCTCCTGGAAGAATACATTCACATACATTTTTTGTGAATGTACTGCTGTTTTTGAAATTCTTCTAATTTGATATACACCAACATGAGCATTTCCTGTTAATTTTTCCTATCTTCTGTGCCATGCTTCTATGTTTTTTGGGGTACATGGAAATCCATTCTGCATGCACTGATATACAAACCACAAATTTGGTGGAAATTATAGTGGTAATCAAATAGAAACTCTTGCTTGTCTCCTTATCTTATCATGCACGTAATTGTTTTTTCAACCAGCCAGTAACTTCGCTGACTTCTTCAGACAAATTAGGCTTTAATTTGTTAAAAGCTCCTGGAACATCATCAGCTGGAAGGAATACCAACACAGGCAAACAATGCATTTTTTAACTGATGTTCTAGACACTGCCATATTACATGACCAATTCACTCATCTGAATTTTCCACCAAATGCAGATAAGGACAATAACAAGGTAATAGTGCTCAACATGATGCAATTAACATCTTGTAATTATCCTGAAGACAACCAAAAATGCACTAATCTCTTCTCCAGAATTCACCTTTCAGGATTTCAATATTTAGAAATTTAATCTTTCCGAATTGTGATTTTTTTTTTTAGGATTTTAGATAGAAATTCTGATCTTTCAGGATTATCAACATTTGGGATTGGAGAGTTCTGGATTGTCTTTCAGAATTATCATTCAAATCTTATCAAATCTAACTAGAATTCAAAAACAGAAAGATGACTGAAAAATACCTAAACCCATGGAAATTAAATAACACACTTCTGCACAATCCTTAGGTAACAGAGGAAGTCTCAGGAGAAGTAAAAATGCTTTGAATTAATTAAAAATGAAAATATGACATACCAAATGTATGTGACGCATCTAAAGTAGTGCTGAGAGGGAAATATATAAAACTAAATGCTTATATTGGAAATAAGATAAAGTGTCAAAATGATATTCAAAGTTCCTAACTCAAGAAACTAAGACAGAAAAAGGAAAGCAAGTAGAAGAAAGAAAATAATGAAGAGGAGAAACCAATAAAATTAAAAATTAGGAAAATAATGGAGGAAATCAATAATGCAAAAAGTTGCAGGGTTTTTTTGGAAAAAAAAAAAAAAAAAAAAGAAACACATTCAATAAACCCCGAACAAGATGCAGAAACACAAGAGAAGATCAAATCATCAATATTGAGAATGAAACAGAAAATATCACTAGAGATTATGTAGTCATAAAAATTATAATAAGAGAATGCAATGAACAATGTAATACTCATAAATTTGATAGCTTATAATAAATGAACCAATTCCTTGAAAATCAAAAACTATCAAAACTCTACCTAGATTAAATGGGTATTCTCAATAGTCTTATAACTGTTTAAAAGGTTGAACTCATAATTTAAAAGACTTGAAGAAAAATATTCTGGCACAGATAGTTTCACTGCACAATGGTTATCAAACATTGAAAAAGAACTAATATCAATTTTCCACTTTCTCCTGCAGAAAATAAAAGAGAGAAGAAGACCTTTCAACTTATTTTGTGAGGGTAGTATTATTCTACTACCAAAACCAGACAAGTACAAAACAAAGGAAAAAAAAAAGCTGCATAACCATATCTGTCATAAATGTAGACACAAAAGTGTACATTTAAATATGAGCAAACCATGTTCAAATCATGTGACTAAGTGAGATTCATTCCTGGTATGCAATGTCCATTCAGATTTTGAAAATGAATTAGAAGACTGGGCACAGTGGCTCATGCCTGTAATCCCAGCACTTTGGGAGGCTGAGGCAGGTAGATCATGAAATCAGGTGTTCGAGACCTGCCTGGCCAGCATGGTGAAATCCTGTCTCTACTAAAAATACAGAAATTAGACAGGCATGGTGGTGTACACCTGTAATCCCAGCTACTTGGGAGGCTGAGGCAAGATTACTTGAACCTGGGAGGCTGAGGTTGCACTGAGCTGAGATCATGCCACTGCACTCCAGCCTGGGTGACAGAGTGAGACTCCATCTCAAAAAAAGAAAAAAAAAAAAAAAGAAAAAAAAAAAAGAAAAAAAAAATTAGTGTAATGCAATAATACCAACACACCAAAAATAAGAAAAATATGATGATACTAATTAATAAAGGTGTTTGATGTAATTCAATACCCAGTCACGATTAAATAAAATAAAAGATAGTTTCAACAAGTTAAGGATAGGAATAGTTAGAACTTGACAAACTGCATCTCCAAAATCCTACAGCTGATATAATTGATGATGAAAGACTGAATTCCTTTTCCTATCATTGACAACAAGGCAAGAATTCTGCTCTTATCAATCATTCAACATAGTAGTTGAAATTCTGACCACTGCAACAAGGCAAGAAAAACAAATAAAAGATATATGGATTGGAAAGGGAGAAATAAAACTGTCCTATTAATAGATGACATAATTGCTTCCTAGAAAATCTCAATAAATCTACAAAACAACTTCTAAAAATAATAAGTGACTTCAGCAAGGTCTTCGGATACTAGATAAACACACAGAAATCAGATACATCTCTAGATACTAAGAATGATAATGAGGAAACCTTAATTTAAAGTATTTACATACACTCCAATAAAATGAACTCCTCAGATATATACTTAATAAAATGTGTACAGTATATGTATGCTGAAAACACAAAGACCTGAAACAAATCAATGTAAATAAATGGAGAGAGGCATACTATGTTCATGAGTTGGATGACTCAGCATCATAAAGATGTCAATTCTCTATAAATTGATTTACTGGTTTAATGCAACTCCTATTGAAATTTTAGGGAAGTGGAGCAATATGGGAGAATAGAAGGCTACACCATTCATTTCATTCACAAGAACACTAAATTTTAACAACTATCTGCACACAGAAAAGTACTTTCTCACAAGAACCACGTATCAGGTGAGCAATCATAGTATGTGGTTTTAATGTCATATTGTTGAAAGAGGCATTGAAGATGGTGGAAGAGACATTCTTGAATTGCTGAGGCCACCCCTCTGCCCTGCCCTGGCTGTGGCCACATGGCATGAAGAGAGAATGTGTGCTCTTGGAGGAGGGAGAGTGCAGGGACTGGGGGAATTTACATTGAACTCCGTGCTGCCCTGTCTCAGTGGAGAGCAAAACCATGCTGGGCTCAGTCAGCATCCACCCATGGAAGGAGAATTTGGATAAGCCCTAGTCACAAAAGATTTGCCCATCCCAGTGGTTGGAACTTGAGTTTCTCAGCAAGCCTTACCTGCATGGGCCATAGCGCTCTGGAGTTCTAGGTAAACTTGACAGGCAGTCTAGGACACAAGGACTATACAACTCTTAGTGCTACTCTTAGTGTACTTAGTTCCTACACAACTCTTAGTGCTGGGTTGGGCTCAGAAGCAGTAGACTAGGGTGGATAAGGGAGTGCTTGTGCCACCCCTCCCAAAGCCCTATGCAGTATGGCTCACAGTAGTAAAAGTGACTTCTTCATTCTGGTTAAGAAAAGGAGAGCAAAGAGTAAGCAGGACTTCATCTTGCCTCTTGGATACCAACTCAGCCAAAGTAGGACAGGGCACTGGGCAGTCAAAAGGCCCCTATTCCGGGCCCTAGCTCATAGATGACAGTTCTAGACAACCCTGGATAAAAGAGAAACTGAGCACCTAGACGGGAAGGACCCAGTCCTGACCAGATTTATCACCTCTTGACTAAAGAACTTTTGGGCCCTGCACAACCAGCGTTCATACACAGGTAGTATACGATGGGCCTTGAGCTCTGAGACATGGTGACTTCAGGTGTACCTCAGCACATAGTCAGCTGTGGTGGCTATGGTGAAAGACTCCTGTTTGAGAAAAGCAGAGGGAAGGGTAAAGGGGACTTTGTCTTGCACTCTGACAGTGGGATAGAGCAACAAGCAGCCTCCTAGGGTTCCTGAGTCCAGACCTAGGTTCTTGGACAGCATTTCTGGACCTGCCCTGGGACAGAGGGGAGCTCACTTTCCTGAAGGGTGACTCCCAGTCCTGGAAGCATTCACCACAAGCTGACTGTAGTAACCTTTCAAAGCTTTAAGTGAACATTAACAGTGGCCTGGCAGAACTCCCCATGGAATGGTAGTGGTGGTGGCCACAGGGAGAGGCATTTTTGCCTTTGGAAAGGGAAGGGAAGAGTGGAAAGGACTTTGTATTGTGGTTTGAGTGCCAGCTTACTGCAATAGAATAGAATGTAAGATAAATTTTTAAAGTTTTTGACTCCAATCCCTGGCTCCCAGGCAGCATCTCCGGACAATGTGGCAATTCCTTAAAAGATCTAGGACTAGGAAAACCATTTGACCCTGCAATCCCATTACTGGGTATATACTCCAAGGATTATACATCATGCTACTATAAAGACACATGCACATGTGTGTTTACTGCGGCACTATTCACAGTAGCAAAGACTTGGAATCAACCCAAATGACCATCAATGATAGACTGGATTAAGAAAATGTGGCACATATTCACCATGGAATACTATGTAGCCATAAAAGTGGATGAGTTCATGTCCTTTGCAGAGACATGGATGAAGCTGGAAACCATCATTCTGAGCAAACTATCACAAGGACAGAAAACCAAAAACCGCATGTTCTCACTTGTAGGTGGGAATTGAACAATGAGAACACTTGGACACAGGGCGGGGAACATCACACACCAAACCAGGACCTGTCATGGGGTGGGGGGAGGAGGGGAGGTATAGCATTAGGAGAAATACCTAATGTAAATGACGAGTTAATGGGTGCAGCAAGCCAACGTGGCACATGTATACATATGTAACAAACATGCACGTTATGCACATGCACCCTAGAACTTAAAGTATAATAAAAAAAGAGAGAACCACACATATTTTTTTTGTTTCTTGGTGCATATAAAAGCTGTGTTTGCACTATACCATAACCTATTAAGTGTGCAATAGCATTATATGTTTTTAAAAAGTTTCCTAAAAGCAGCACGAGAAACTAAGTAAATAACATACAATGGAACGTCAGTACATCCAGCAGTGAACTTTTCAGTGAAAACCATCCAGGCCAGGAGAGAATTACACGACATATTTAACATGTGGAAGGAAAAAAAATACTTTTACTCTTGAATGGTATATCCAGCAAAAATAACATTCAAGTATAAAGGAGAAATAAAGACTTGCCCAGACAAACAAAACTGAAGAATTTCATCAACACTAAACTTGTGCTACAAGAAATGCTAAAGAAAGTTCTTTAATCTAAAAGAAAAATATGTCAATGAGCAAGAATAAACCATCAGAAGGTACAAAACTCAGCGGTAATAGCAAGCACACAGAATGTTATAACACTGTGGTTGCGGTACATAAACTACTTGTATCTTTTTAAAGGTTTTTACATTTTTAAATTTTTGTGGGCACACACTAGGTGTATATATTTATGGGGTACATGAGATATTTTATACAGGTATGTAATTTGAAATAAGCACATCTTGGAGAATGGGGTATCCAAATCCTCAAGTATTTATCTTTTGTGTTACAATCAATCCAATTACACACTTTAGGTTATTTCTAAATATACAATTAAATTATTAATGACTATAGTCACTCACTCTGTTGAGCTACAAAATAGTGGGTCTTATTCACTCTTTCTCATTATTTTTGTCCCCATTAACCATGTCCACCTCCCCCGCAATTTTCTATTACCCTTCCCAGCCTCTGGTAAACCATTCTTCTAGTATCTATGTCCATGAGTTCAATTATTTTGCTTTTTAGATTCTACAAATATGTGAGAACATGTGGCATTTGTCTTTCTGTGCCTTGCTTATTTAACTTAATATGGTGATCTCCAGGTCCATCCATGTTGTTGTAAGTGACTGGATCTCATTCTTTTTATGGCTGAATAGTGCTCCATCTTGTATATAAACCACATTTTAAAATCTATTCATCTGTGGATGGACACTTAGGTTGCTTCCATATCTTAGCTATTATAAACAGTGCTGCAACAAACATAGGAGTGCAGATATCTTTTGGATGTACTAATTTCCTTTCTTTGGGGTATGTATCCAACAGGGCAATTGCTGAATCATATGGCAGCTCAATATTTAGTTTTGTGAGGAACATCCAAACTATTGTCCTTAGTGGGCTGTACTAATTTACATTCCCATTAACAGTGTACAAGAGTTCCTTTTTTCTCCACACACATTCTCACCAGCATTTGTTATTGCCTGTTTGAATAGAAGAGGTCATAACTGGAATGGGATTATATCCAATGTAATTTTGATTTGCATTTCTCTGATGATCAGTGATGTTGAACATCTTTTCATGTGCCTGTTTGCCATTTTTATGAAACGTCTATTCAAATATTTTGCCAAATGTTTGATCTTATCATTTTTCCTGTAGAGGTGTTTGAGCTCCTTATATGTTCCAGTCAGATGAGTAGTTTTTAAATATTTTCTCCCATTCTGTGTGTTGTCTTGTCACTTTCTTGATAGTATATTTTACTGTGCAGAAACGTTTTAACTTGATGTGCTCTCATTGGTCCACTTTTGCTTTGGTTGCCTGTGCTTATGGGGTATTGCTGAAGAAATCATTGTCCAAACCAATGTCCTGGAAATTTTTACCAAAGTTTTATTGTAGTAGTTTCATAGATTGATGTCTTAGATTTAAGCATTTAATCCATTTTAGTTTGATTTTTGTATATGGTAAGAGACAGGGGTCTAGTTTCATTCTTCTGCATATGGATATCCAGTTTTCTCAGCACCTTTTATTGAAGAGAATGTTGATTACCATGTGTATATTCTTGGCTCTTTTGTTAAAAATGGGCTTACTGTAGGAGCGTGGATTTGTTTCTGTGATCTTTATTATGTTCCATTAGACCATGTGTTTATTATTATTTTTAAAATTAATTAATTTTAATTTTGTGGGTATATAGTAGGTGTATATATTTACAGGTTACATGAGAGGTTTTGATACAGGCATGCAGTGTGAAATAAGCACATCATTAAGAATGGGGTATACATCCCCTCCAGCAGTTATCCATTGACTTGCAAATAATTCAATTAAACTCTTAAAGTTATATAAAGATGTACAGCTAAGTTAGTGACTATAGTCACCTCGTGTTATCAAATAATAGGTCTTATTCATTCTTTTTAACTAATTGCTTCTGTAACCATTAACCATCTGAAACACATTCCTAGCCCCTCACTACCCCTCCTATCTCTGGTAACCATCTTCCTACTCTCTATCTCCATGAATTCAGTTTATTTAATTTTTAGATCCCACAAATAAGTGAGAACATGAGTTGTCTTTTTGTGTCTTGTGTATTTCACTTAATATAATAAATCTCCAGTTCTATCCATGTTGTTGCAAATGACTGGATCTCACTCTTTTTTAAGACTGCATAGTATCTATTGAGTACAGGTACCACATTTTCTTTATCCATTTATCTGTTAATGGACATTTAGGTTGCTTCCAAATCTTAGCTTCTGTAAACAGTGCTGCAACAAACATAGGAGTGTAGTTACCTCTTTTATATACTGATTTCCTCTCTTTTTAGTATGTGCTCAACAGTGGGATTGCTGGATTATATGGTAGCTCTATTTGTAGTATTGTAGGGAACCTACAAACTGTTCTCCATAGTGATTGTACTAATTTACAGTTCCACCAACAGTGTACAAGGGTTCCCTTTTCTCCACATCCTTGCCAGCATTTGTTATTGCCTGTCTTTTGGATAGAAGTCATTTTAGCTAAGGTGAGATGATATCTCTTTGTAATTTTCATTTGCATTTCACTGATGACCACTGATGTTGAGCACCTTTTCATAAGCCTGTTTGCCATACAAATATGTCTTACTTTGAAAAATATTTATTTAGATATTTTGCTTATTTTTGGTTGGATTGTTAGATTTTTGTTTATAAAGCTGTTTGAGCTCCTTACATATTTTGGTGTTTAATCTTTTGCCAGATGGGTGGTTTGCAGTTTTTTTCTGTTTTACATTTTATAGGTTTTCTCTTCACATTGTTTGCTCCATCTTTTGCTGTGCAAAAGGTTTTTTTTTTTTTAACTTTTTTTTTTTTTTTAAATTTCATCCCATTTGTCAGTTTTTGCATTGGTTATGTGTGCTTGTGTGCATTGCCCAAGAAATCTTTGCCCAGACCCATGGGGTGAAGATTTTCCCCAATGTTTTCTGGTAGTAGTTTCATAGCTCGAGACCTTAAATTTAAGTATTTAATCTGTTTTATTTTATTTTATTGTGATTTTACTTTAAGTTCTGGGATGCATGTGCAGAACCTGCAGGTTTGTTACATAGGTATACATGTGCCATGGTGGTTTGCTGCACCTATCAAACTGTCATCTAGATTTTAAGCCCCATATGCATCATTTGTCCTAATGCTCTCCCTCTCCTTGTCCTCACCCCCCAATAGGCCCCAGTGTGTGATGTTCCCCTCCCTGTGCCCATGTGTTGTCATGATTCAACTCCCACTTATGAGTGAGAATATACGGTGTTTGATTTTCTGCCCCTGTGTTAGTTTGATGAGAATGATGGTTTCCAGCTTCATCTATATCTCTGCAAAGGACTTGAATGCATTCATTTTATGGCTGCAAAGTATTCCATGGTGTATATGTGCCACATTTTCTTTATCCAATCTGTCAATGATGGGCCTTTAAGTTGGTTCCAAGTCTTTGTAATTGCAAATAGTGCTGCAATAAACATATGTGTGCATGTCTTTATAGTAGCACGAGTTACAATGCTTTGGGTATATACCCAGTAATGGGTTTAATGAGTGTGATGTTATTTCTGTTTCTAGATCCTTGAGGAATTACCACACTGTCTTCCACAATGGTTGAAATAATTTACACTCCCCAAAACAGTGTAAAATCATTCCTATTTCTCCACATCCTTACCAGTACCTGTTGTTTCCTGACTTTTCATGATCGCCATTCTAACTGGCGTGAGATGGTATCTCATTGTGGTTTTGATTTGCTATCTCTAATGACCAATGATGATGAGCATATTTTCATCTGTTTGTTGGCCACATACATGTCTTCTTTTGAGAAATGTCTATTCATAACCTTTGCCCACTTTTTGATGGTTTTTTTTTTATTGTATATTTGTCTAAGTTCCTTGTAGATTCTGGATATTAGAACTTTATCAGACGGATAGATTGCAAAAAATTTCTCCCATTTGTAGGTTGCTGTTCACTCTGATGATAGTTTCTTTTGCAGTGCAGAAGCTCTTTAGTTTAGTTAGACCTCATTTGTCAATTTTGGCTTTTGTTGAAATTGCTTTTAGTGTTTTAGTCATGAAGTCTTTGCCCATGTCTATATCCTGAATGGTATTCCCATGTTTTCTTCTATGATTTTTATGGTTTTAGGTCTTATATTTAAGTCTTTAATTCATCTTGAGTTAATTTTTGTATAAGGTGTAAGGAAAGAGCCCAGTTTCTATTTTCTGCATATGGCTAGCCAGTATTCCTAGCACTATTTACTAAATAGGAAATCCTTTCCCCATTGCTTGTTTTTGTCATGTTTGTTGAATATCAGTTGGTTGTAGTTGTGTGATGTTATTTATGAGGTGTTTCTTCTGTTTCATTTGGTCTATATATCTTTTATGGTATCACTACCATGCTGTTTTGGTTACTGTAGCCTTGTAGCATAGTTTGAAGTCAGGTTTCCTCATGCTTCCAACTTTGTTCTTTTTGCTTAGAATTGTCTTTGCAATACAAGCTCTTTTTTGGTTCCATATAAAATTAAAAGTAGTTGTATCAAATTATGTGAAAAACATCAATGGTAGCTTGATGGGGATAGTATTGAATCTATAAATTACTTTGGGCATTATGGGCATTTTCACAATACTGATTCTTCCTATCCATGAGAATGGAACTTTTTTCATTTGTTTTTATCATCTATTATTTTTTTGAGCATTGGTTTGTAGTTCTCCTTGAAGAGGTCCTTCACATCTGTGTAAGTTGTATTCCTAGGTATTTTATTCCCTTCGTAACAATTGTGAATGGGAATTCACTTATTATTTGGCTCTCTGCTTCTATATTGTTGGTGTATAGGAATGCTTGTGATTTTTGTACAGTGATTTTGTATCCTGAGACTTTGATGAAGTTGCTTATCAGTTAAGGACTTTTTGGGCTGAGATGATGGGGTTTTCTAAATATACAATCATGTCATCTGCAAGCAGACAACCTGACTTCCTCTCTTCCTATTTGAGTAGGCTTTATTTCTTTCTCTTGCCTGATTGCCCTGGCCAGAACTTCCAATAGTATGTTGAATAAGAGTGGTGAGAGAGGGCATCCTTGTCTTGTGTCAGCTTTCAAAGGGAATACTTCCAGTTTTTGCCCATTCAGTATGATATTGGCTATGGGTTTGTCATAAATAGCTCTTATTATTTTGAGATATGATTCATCAATACCTAATTTATTGAGTTTTTAGCATAAAGGGATGTTTAATTTTATCGAAGGCCATTTCTGCAGCTGTTGAGATAAACGTGGTTTTTGTCATTGGTTCTGTTTATGTGATAGATTACATTTATTGATTTGTGTATGTTGAATCAGCCTTGCATCCCAGGGATGAAGCCAACTTGATTATGGTGGATATGTTTGATGTGCTGCTGGATTTGGTTTTCCAGTATTTTATTGAGGATACTCACATCGAAGTTCATCAGGGATATTGGCCTGAAACTTCATTTTTTTGTTGTGTCTCTGCCTGGTTTTAGTATCAGGGTAATGCTGACCTCTTAAAATGAGTTAGGAAGGATTCCCTCTTTTTCTATTGTTTGGAATAGTTTCAGAAAGAATGGTACCAGCTCTTCTTTGTACCTCTGACAGAATTCGGTTCTGAAATCATCTGGTCCTGGGTTTTTTTTGGTTGGTAGCCTATTAGTTACTGCCTCAATTTTATAACTTGTTATTTGTCTATTCAAGGATTCATCTTCTTCCTGGTTTAGTCTTTGGAGGGTATATTTTTCCAGGAATTTGTCCATTTCTTCTAGATTTTCTAGTTTATTTGCATAGAGGTGTTTATAGTATTCTCTAATGGTAGTTTTGTGTTTCTGTGGGACCAGTGAAGATATCCCCTTTTATCATTTTTATTGTATCTGTTTGTTACTTCTCTCTTCTTCCTTATTAGTCTAGCTAGCTGTCTATCTGTTTTGTTAATATTTTCAAAAACCACCTTCTGAATTTATTGATTTTTTGAAGGGTTGCTCATGTCTCTATCTCCTTCTCTTCTGCTCTGATCTTAGTTATTTCTTGTCTTCTGCTAGCTTTTGAATTTGTTTGCTCTTGCTTCTCTAGTTCTTTTAATTTTGATGCTCAGGAGTTGGTTTTAGATCTTTCCAGCTTCCTGATGTGAATATTTAGTGCTGTAAATTTCCCTCTAAACACTGCTTTTACCTGTGTACCAGAGGTTCTGGTACATTGTTTCTTTGTTCTCATGGGTTTCAAATAACTTCTTTATTTCTGCCTTAATTTTATTATTTACACAGTATTCATTTGGAAGCAGGTTGTTCAATTTCCATGTAGTTGTGTGGTTTTGAGTGAGTTTCTTCATCCTGAGTTCTAATTTGATTGCACTGTGGTCTGAGAGACTGTTTGTTATGATTTCCGTTCTTTTGCATTTGCTGAGGAGTGTTTTATTTCCAATAATGTGGTCGACTTTAGAATAAGTGCTATGTGGTGCTGAGAAGAATGTATATTTTGTTGATTTTGGGTGGAGAGTTCTGCAGCTTTTTAATATGTCCACTTGGTCCAGAGTTGAGTTGAAGTACTGGATGTCCTTGTTAATTTTCTGTCTCATTATTCTGTCTAACATTGACAGTAGGGTGTTACAGTCTCCCATTATTATTGTGTAGGAGTCTAAGTCTCTTTGTAGGTCTTTAAGAACTTGCTTTAAGAATTTGATTGCTCCTGTATGGGTACATATATATTTAGTGTAGTTAGTCTTCTTGTTTCATTGATCTCTTTACCATTATGTAATGTCCTTCTTTGTCCTTTCTGATTTTTGTTGGTTTAAAGTCTGTTTTGTCAGAGACTGGGATTGTAACCCCTGCTGTTTTTTTTTTTTTTTTTCCATTTGCTTGGTAAATATTCTTCCATCTCTTTATTCTGAGCCTATGTGTGTCTTTGCACATGAGTTGGGTCTCCTGAATATAGCACACCGATGCATCTTGACTCTTTATCTAATTTGCCAGTCTGTGTCTTTTGTTTCTATTTTTATTTTATTATTTATTATTATTATTTTTTGAGATCAAGTCTTGCTCTGTTGCCCAGGCTAGAGTGCAGTGGTGTGATCTTGGCTCACTGCAAACTCTGCCTCCTGGATTCAAGCAATGCTAGCGCCTCAGCTTCCTGAGTAGCTGGGGTTACAGGTGCCCATCATTACACCTAGCTGATTTTTGTATCTTTAGTAGGAACGTGGTTTCACCATGTTGGCCAGGCTGGTCTCGAACACCTGACCTCAGGTGAACTGCCTGTCTCCGCCTCCCAAATTGATGGGATTACAGGCATCAGTCAGCACGCCCGGCCACATGTCTTAATGGGAGCATTTAGCCCATTTACATTTAAGGTTCATATTGTTATGTGTGAATTTGATTCTGTCATCATGATGCTAGCTGGTTATTTTGCACATTAGTTGAAGAAGTTTCTTCATAGCATCATTCATCTTCATATTTTGGTGTGTTTTTGAAGTGACTGGTACCAGTTTTTCCTTTCCATATTTAGTGCTTCCTTTAGGACATTCTGTAAGACAGGCCTGAAGGTCACAAAATATCTCAGCAGTTGCTTATCTGGAAAGGATTTTATTTCTCCTTCACTTATGAAGCTTAGTTTGCTGCAAATAAAATTCTGGGTTGAAAATTCCTTCCGTTAAGAATGTTGAATACTGACCCCCAATGCCTTCTGGATTGTATGATTTCTACAGAGAGATCTGCTTTCAGGTACACAAAACAATTGTAGGTTTGGTCTTTTCACATAGTCCCATATTTCTTGGAGGTTTTGTTCATTTCTTTTCATTCTCTTTAATCTTGTCTGCACGCCTTATTTCAGTTACTTGAGTTTCTATTTTAATAAGATTATATATATATATATATATATATAAAATACTTTAAGCTCTAGGGTACATGTGCACAATGTGCAGATTTGTTACATACGTATACATGTGCCATGTTGGTGTGCTGCACCCATTAACTCGACATTTGCATTAGCTATATCTCCTAATGCTTTCCCTCCCCCATTCCCCCTCCCCACAATAGGCCCCAGTGTGTGATGTTCCCCTTCCTGTGTGCAAGTGATCTCATTGTGCAATTCCCACCTATGAGTGAGAACATGCGGTGTTTGGTTTTCTGTTCTTGCGATAGTTTGCTGAGAATGATGGTTTCCAGCTGCATCCATGTCCCTGCAAAGGACACTAACTCATCATTTTTTATGGCTGCATAGTTTCCAAGGCATATATGTGCCACAATTTCTTAATCCAGTCTGCCACTGATGGACATTTGGGTTGATTCCAAGACTTTGCCATTGTGAATAGTGCCGCAATAAACATACGTGTTCATGTGTCTTTATAGCAGCATGATTTATATTCCTTTGGGTATATACCCAGTAATGGGATGGCTGGGTCAAATGGTATTTCTACTTCTAGATCCTTGAGGAATCACCACACTGTTTTCCACAATGATTGAACTAGTTTACAATCTCATCAACAGTGTAAAAGTGTTCCTATTTCTCCACATCCTGCCCAGCATCTATTGTTTCCTGACTTTTTAATGATTGCCATTCTAAATGGTGTGAGATGGTATCTCATTGAGGTTTTGATTTGAATTTCTCTGATGGCCAGTGATGATGAGCATGTTTTCATGTGTCTGTTGGCTGTATGAATGTCTTCTTTTGAGAAATGTCTGTTCATATCTTTTGCCCACTTTTTGATGGGGTTGTTTGTTTTTTTCCTGTAAATGTGTTTGACTTCTGTAGGTTCTGGATATTGGTCCTTTGTCAGATGAGTAGATTGCAAAAATTTTCTCCCATTCTGTAGGTTGCCTGTTCACTCTGATGGTAGTTTCTTTTGCTGTGCAGAAGCTCTTTAGTTTAATTAGATTCCATTTGTCAATTTTGGCTTTTGATGCCATTGCTTTTGGTGTTTTAGACATGAAGTCCTTGCCCATGCCTATGTCCTGAATGGTATTACCTAGGTTTTCCTCTAGGATTTTTATGGTTTTAGGTCTAACATTTAAGTCTCTAATCCATCTTGAATTAATTTTCGCATAAGGAGTAAGAAAGGATACAGTTTCAGTTTTCTACTTATGGCTAGCCAATTTCCCCAACACCATCTATTAAATAGGGAATCATTTCCCCATTTCTTGTTTTTGTCAGATTTGTCAAAGATCAGATGGCTGTAGCTGTGTGGTATTATTTCTCAGGGCTCTGTTCTGTTCCATTGTTCTATATCTCTGTTTTGGTACAAGTACCATGCTGTTTTAGTTATGTAGCCTTGTAGTATAGTTTGAAGTCAGGTAGCGTGATGCCTCCAGCTTTGTACTTTTGGCTTAGTATTGTCTTGGCAGTGCAGGGTCTTTTTGGGTTCCATATGAACTTTAAAGCAGTTTTTTTTCCAATTCTGTGAAGAAAGTCATTGGTAGCTTAATGGGGATGGCATTGAATCTATAAATTACCTTGAGCAGTATGGCCATTTTCACAATATTGATTCTTCCTATCCATGAGCATGGTATGTTCTTCCATTTGTTTGTGTCCTCTTTGATTTCACTGAGCAGTGGTTTGTAGTTCTCCTTGAAGAGGTCCTCTACATCCCTTGTAAGTTGGATTCCTAGGTATTTTATTCTCTTTGAAGCTATTGTGAATGGGAGTTCATTCATGATTTGGCTCTCTGTTTTCTGTTACTGGTGTATAAGAATGCTTGTGATTTTTGCACATTAATTTTGTATCCTGAGACTTTGCTGAAGTTGCTTATCAGCTGAAGGAGATTTTGGGCTGAGACGATGGGGTTTTCTAAATATACAATCATGTCATCTGCAAACAGGGACAATTTGACTTCTTCTTTTCCCAACTGAATACCCTTTATTTCTTTCTCTTGCCTGATTGCCTGTCATAAATGGCTCTTATTATTTTGAGATACGTTCCATCAATACCAAATTTATTGAGAGGTTTTAGCTTGAAGGACTGTTGAATTTTGTCAAAGACATTTTCTGCATCTATTGAGATAATCATGTGGTTTTTGTCTTTGGTTCTGTTTATATGCTGGATTACATTTATTGATTTGTGTATGTTGAATCAGCCTTGCATCCCAGGGATGAAGTCTACTCATGGTGGATGAGATTCTTGATGTGCTGCTGGATCCGTTTTGCCAGTATTTTATTGAGGATTTTTGCAACGATGTTCATCAGGGATATTGGTCTAAAATTCTCTCTTTTTTGTTGTGTCTCTGCGAGGCTTTAGTATCAGGATAATGTTGACCTCATAAAATGAGTTAGGGAGGATTCCCTCTTTTTCTATTGATTGGAATAGTTTCAGAAGGAATGATACCAACTCCTCCTTGTACCTCTAGTAGAATTTGGCTGTGAATCCATCTGATCCTGGATTTTTTTTATTAGTAAGCTATTAATTATTGCCTCAATTTCAGAGCCTGCTAATGGTCTATTCAGGGATTCAACTTCTTCCTGGTTTAGTCTTGGGAGAGTGTAAGAGTCCAGGAAATTATCCATTTCTTCTAGGTTTTCTAGTTTATTTGCATACAGGTGTTTATAGTATTCTCTGATGGTAATTTGTATTTCTCTGGGGTCAGTGGTGATATCCCCCTTCTCATTTTTTATTGTGTCTATTTGATTCTTCTCTGTTTTCTTCTGTATTAGTTTTGCTAGTGGTCTACCAATTTTGGTTATCTTTTCAAAAAACCAGCTCCTGGATTCATTGATTTTTGGAGGGTTTCTTTGTGTCTCTATCTCCTTCAGTTCTGCTCTGATCTTAGTTATTTCTTGCCTTCTGCTAGCTTTTGAATGTGTTTGCTCTTGCGTCTCTAGTTCTTTTAATTGTGATGTTAGGGTGTCTATTTTAGATCTTTCCAGCTTTCTCTTGTGAACATTTAGTGCTATAAATTTCCCTCTACACACTGCTTTAAATGTGTCCCAGAGATTCTGGTATGTTGTATCTTTGTTCTCATTGGTTTCAAAGAACATCTTTATTTCTGCCTTCATTTCCTTATGTACCCAGTAGTCATTCAGGAGCAGATTGTTCAGTTTCCATGTAGTTGAGCGGTTTTGATTGACTTTCTTAGTCCTGAGTTCTATTTTGATTGCACTGTGGTCTGAGAGACAGTTTGTTATAATTTCTGTTCTTTTACATTTGCTGAGGAGTGCTTTACTTCCAACTATGTAGTCAATTTTGGAATAAGTGTGAGGTGGTGCTGAGAATAGTGTATATTCTGTTGATTTTGGGTGGGGAGTTCTGTAGATGTCTATTAGGTTCACTTGGTGCAGAGCTGAGTTCAATTCCTGGATATCCTTGTTAACTTTCTGTCTCGTTCATCTGTCTAATGTTGACAATGGGGTGTTGAAGTCTCCCATTATTATTGCATGGGAGTCTCCGTCTCTTTGTAAGTCTCTAAGGACTTGCTTTTTGAATCTGGGTGCTCCCGTATTGGGTGCATATATATTTAGGATAGTTAGCTCTTCCTGATGAACTGATCCCATTACCATTATGTAATGGCCTCTTTGTCTCTTGATCTTTGACGGTTTAAAGTCTGTTTTATCAGAGACTATGATTGTAACCCCTGCTTTTTTGTTTTGTTTTGTTTTGTTTTGCATTTGCTTGGTAGATCTTCCTCCATCCCTTTATTTTAGCCTATGTATGTCTCTGCGTGTGAGATGAGTCTCCTGAATACAGCAAACTGATGGGTCTTGACTCTTTATCCAGTTTGCCAGTCTGTGTCTTTTAATTGGAACATTTAGTCCATTTCCATTTAAGGTTAATATTGTTATGTGTGAACTTGATCCTGCCATTATGATATTAGCTGGTTATTTTGCTCATTATTTGATGTAGTTTCTACCTGGCACTGACGGTCTTTACATTTTGGCATGTTTTTGCAATGGCTGATACCAGTTGTTCCTTTCCATGTTTAGTGCTTCCTTCAGGATCTCTTGTAGGGCAGGCCTGGTGGAGACAAAATCTCTAAGCATTTGCTTTTCTATAAAGGATTTTATTTCTCCTTCACTTATGAAACTTAGTTTGGCTGGATATGAAATTCTGGGTTGAAAATTCTTTTCTCTAAGAATGTTGAATATTGGCCCCCACTCTCTTCTGGCTTGGAGAGTTTCTGCTGAGAGATCTGCTGTTAGTCTGATGGGCTTCCCTTTGTGGGTAACCCGACCTTTCTCTCTGGCTGCCCTTAAGATTTTTTCCTTCATTTCGACTTTGAGAAATCTGACAATTATGTGTCTTGGAGTTGCTCTTCTCGAGGAGTATCTTTGTGGCATTCTCTGTATTTCCTGAATTTGAATGTTGGCCTGCCTTCCTAGGTTGGGGAAGTTCTCCTGTATGTTATCTTGCAGAGTGTTTTCCAACTTGGTTCCATTTTCCCCATCAGTTTCAGGCATACCAATCAGATGTAGATTTGGTCTTTTCGCAAAGTCCCATATTTCTTTGAGGATTTTTTCATTTCTTTTTACTCTTTTTTTCTCTAAACTTCTCTTCTCACTTCATTTCAATAGTTTGATCTTCAATTTCTGATACTCTTTCTTCCAGTTGATTGAGTCAGTTACTGAAGCTTGTGTATTTGTCACGTAGTTCTTGTGTTATGGTTTTCATCTCTATCAGTTCTTTTAAGGTGTTCTCTGCATTGATTATTCTAATTATCCATTCATCCATTCTTTTTTCAAGGTTTTTAGTTTCTTTGTGCTGATTATGTAGTTCCTCCTTCAGCTCTCAGAAGTTTGACCGACTGAAGCCTTCTTCTCTCAACTCGTCAAAGTCATTCTCCATTCAGCTTTGTTCCATTGCTGGCGATGAGCTGCGTTCCTTTGGAGGGGGAGATGCACTCAGAAATACTGAATTTCCAGCTTTTCTGCCCTGCTTTTTCCCCATGTTCGTGGTTTTATCTGCCTTTGGTTTTTGATGATGGTGACGTACTGATGGCGTTTTGGTGTGGGTGTCCTTTCTGTTTGTTAGTTTTCCTTCTAACTGTCAGGACCCTCAGCTTCGTGTCTGTTGGAGTTTTCTTGACGTCCACTCCAGACCCTGTTTGCCTGGGTATCAGCAGCAGATGCTGCAGAAGATAGAATATTGCTGAACAGCAAATTAATGTCTGATTCTTGCTGTGGAAGCTTCGTCTCAGGGATGTAACAAGCTGTGTGAGGTGTGAGGTGTTGGTCTGCACCTAGTGGAGAATGTCTTCCAGTTTGGCTACTCAGGGGTCAAGGACCCACTTGAGCAGGCAGTCTGTCCGTTCTCAGATCTCAATCTCCATGCTCGGAGAACCACTGCTCTCTTCAAAGCTGTCACACAGGGACTTTTACATCTGCAGTGGTTTCTGCTGCTTTTTGTTTGACTATGCCCTGTCCCCAGAGGTGGAGTCTACAGAGGAAGGGAGACCTCCTTGAGCTGCAGTGGGCTCCACCCAATTCGAGCTTCCCGGAGTGTTTGTTTACCTACTTAAACCTCAGCAATGGTGGGCACCCCTCCCCCAGTCTTGCTGCTGCCTTGCAGTTAGACCTCAGACTACTGTGCTAGCAATGAGGGAGGTTCTTTGGACCTGGGACCCTCTGGGCCAGGTGTGGGATATAATCTCCTGGTGTGCCGTATGCTAAGACCCTTGGTAAGGCATAGTATTAGTGTGTATTCCAGGTGTGTGTCTCAATTTCCCTTGGCTAGGAAAAGTAATTCCCTTCCTCCTTGCACTTCTCAAGTGAGGTGATGCCTCACCCTGCTTCAGCTCTGGCTGGTCGGGCTGCACCTGTGGACCAGCATAGACTGTCCGACATGCCCCAATGAGATGAACCTGGTACCTCAGTTGAAAATGCAGAAATCACCCATCTTCTTTGTCGCTCATGCTGCGAGCTGGAGGCTGGAGCTCTTCCTATTTGGCCACCTTGGCTTACTTGATTTTCAGTCTCCTATATCCTTTTTTCCAGTTGATCGATTTGACTACTGATACTTGCAGATGCTTCACGAAGTTCTCGTGCTGTCTTTTCCAGCTCCATCAGCTTATGTTCCTATTTAAACTGGTTATTCTAGTTAGCAGTTCCTGTAACATTTTATCAAGGTTCTTAGCTTCCTTGCATTGGGTTAGAACATGCTCTTTTAGCTCAGTGTATTTTGTTATCACCCACCTTCTGTCAATTTGCCAATCTCATTTTCCATCCAGTTTTGTGCTCTTGCTGCAGAGGAGTTGGGATCATTTGGAGGAGAAGAGCCATTCTGGGTTTGGGAAATTTCAGCAGTTTTGTGCTGGTTTTTCCTCATCTTCATGGATTTATCTACTTTCGATCTTTGAAGCTGATGACCTTTGGATGAAGTTACTGTGTGGGGGTCCTTTTTGTTAATATTGTTGCTTTCTGTTTGTTAATTTTCCTTCCAACAGTCAAGTCCCAGTTCTGCAGGTCTGCTGCAGTTTGCTGGAGGTCCACTCCAGATCCTTTTTTGCCTGGGTGTCACCAGTGGAGGCTGCAGAACAGCAAACATTCCTGCCTGCTCCTTCCTCTGGAAGATTTATCCCAAAGGGGCATCAGCTTGATGCGAACTGGAGCCCTCCTATATGAGGTGTCTGTCAAGTCCTGTTGGGAGGTGTTTCCCAGCTAGGAGGGACAGTGGTCAGGGGTCCACTCTTAGAGGCCTTCTGTATTTTAGCAGAGTTCAAGTGCTGTGCTGGGAGAATCCTCCTTGTAGGAATCAACTGCTACTGCCTTCAGAGCTGGGAGGCAGAAAAGTTTAAGTCTGCTGAAGTTGTGCCCACAGCTGCCCCTTCTCCCAGGTGCTCTGTCTCAGAAAAATGGGAGTTGTATCCACAAACCTCTGGCTGGGGCTGCTGCGTTTCTTTCAGAAATGCCCTGCCCAGTGAGGAGGAATCTAGAGAGGCAGTCTGGCCATAGGAACTTTTCTACACTGTGGTGATTTCCGCCCAGTTAAAACCTCCTGGTCTCCTTAGCACTGTCAGGGGTAAACAGTGTACTCAAGCCTCAGTAATGGCAGAAGCCCCTCCACCGACCAAGATTGATCATCCCAGGTCAACTTCCAACTGCTGTGCTGGCAGTAAGAATTTCAAGTCAGTGCATCTAGCTGGGCTCCGTGGGATAGGGACCCACTGAGCAAGACAACTTGGCTCCCAGGCTTCAGCCCCCTCTCAAGGGGAGTGGACAGTTTTATTTTTCTGGGGTTCCAGGTGCCACTGGGGTATGAAAAAAACTGCTTCAGTTAGCTCAATATCTGCCAAAACAACAACCCAATTTTGTGCTTGAAACCCAGGGCCCCAGAGGTGTAGTCACACGAAGGAATCTCCTGATCTCAGTTGGAAATGCAGAAATCACCCCCTTCTGCATTGGTCTTCCTGGGAGCTGCAAGACTGAACCATTTTCTATTGGGCCATCTTGCCCAACATGGACTGAAAATGAGGAATCTTAAAATAACACTGCATTCCTTTGCTTGTGGCTTCTTCCTCTATCTTCAAGGTCAGCAGCATCAGCAAATCTCTCTCTCTGACTGTAATCTATTTAATCCATTTTAATTTTTCTTTTGCATATGGCAAGTGATGGTTTCATTCTTCTCCATATGGATATTCAGTTTTCCCAGTACCATTTATTGAAGAGACTGTCTTCCCCACCTTTGTCAAAAATGAGTTTACTGTAGGTGTGTCGATTTGTTTTTGGGTTCTCTATTCTGTGTCATTGGTCTATGACTCTGTTTTTACGCCAGTACCATGCTCTTTTGCTTACTAGAGCTCAGTGGTATAATTTTAAGTCAGGTAATACGATTCCTCGAGTGTTTTTGTTGTTGTTGTTGTTGTTGTTACTGTTTTTGCTTAGGATTGTCCTGGCTATTCTGGGTCTTTTGTGGTTTTATATAAATATTAGGATTGTTTTTTTGTTTTTATTTCTCTGAAGAAGCCCTTTGGGATTTTGATAGAGATTGTGTTGAATCTGTAGATTACTTTGTATAGTATGGATATTTTAGCAACATTGATTCTTCCAATCCACAAACATGAAATATTTTTTGGTGTTCCCTTCAATTTCTTTCATTAGTGTTTTATAGTTTTCAGTATAGAGATCTTTCACTTCTTTGGTTATTTGCTGGTATTTAATGTTATTTGTGGTTGTTGTAAATAAAACTACCTTTTAAATTCCTTTTTAAGATTGTTCATGGCTGGCATATAGAAATGTGGCCAATTTCCATATGCTAATTTTTTTATTCGTCAATTGTACTAAATTTGCTTATCAGTTCTGAGAGTTTTATTTTGGCATCTTTAGGTTTTTACAAATCTAAGATCACATTACCTGCAAACAAGAATAATTTGATTTCTTTTATTGCTAATTTGAATGCACTTTATATATTTCTCTTGTCTAATTGCTCTGGCTAGGATTTCCAGTACTATATTGAATAACAGTCATGACAGTGGGCATCCTTGTCTTGTCCCAGATCTTAGAGAAAGGACCTTCAGTTTTACCCCATTCAGTATGATACTACTTGTGGGTCTGTCACATATAGCTCTTATTATGTACAAGTATGTTTCTTCTATCACCAGTTCTTTGAGGATTTTTATCATAAAGGAATGTTAAATTTTATCAAAGGCTTTTTCAGCATCAATTGAAATGATATTATGGTTTTCATTCTTCATTCTGTTGATAAGATGTATCACATAGATTTATTTCCGTATATTGAACACTCTTTGCACTTCAGGAATAATTCCCACTTGTTCATGATAAATGATTTTTTTTTTTCTTTGCATGTGAGTTTATTTTCAGTGTGACATAAAATCATAAACATTTTTATCACATATTGGCTTTGCATAAGAAAAGGTAATAATTTCTGTCCTTTTGATGTACATTAAACATAGCTTATAATATACACCCAAATATATATCATATAATAATTTTGTTTTTCCATTCTATGTTATCTTATGCAGGCAGCAGTTTTTGCCAGTGGTCATATTTAGAAATTAGGACATGGATGAGTTTTCTCCCGAACTTCACTTATAAAATGATGACACTATTTTTTTTCTTTATTATTATTATTATTATTATTATTATTATTATTATTATACTTTAAGTTCTAGGGTACACGTGCATAACGTGCAGAATTGTTACTTATGTATACTTGTGCCATGTTGGCATGCTGCACCCATCAACTCGTCAGCACCCATCAATTCATCATTTACATCAGGTATAACTCCCAATGCAATCCCTCCCCCCACCCCCTCCCCATGATGGGCCCCGGTGTATGATGTTCCCTTTTCCCGAGTCCAAGCGATCTCATTGTTCAGTTCCCACCTATGAGTGAGAACATGCGGTGTTTGGTTTTCTGTTCTTGCGATACTTTGCTGAGAATGATGGTTTCCATCTGCATTCATGTCCCTACAAAGGACACAAACTCATCCATTTTACAGCTGCATAGTATTCCATGGTGTATATGTGCCACATTTACTTCATCCAATCTGTCACTGATGGACATTTGGGTTGAATCCAAGTCTTTGCTATTGTGAATAGTGCCTCAATAAACATACGTGTGCATGTGTCTTTATAGCAGCATGATTTATAATCCTTTGGGTATATACCCAGTAATGGGATGGCTAGGTCATATGGTACTTCGAGTTCTAGATCCTTGAGGAATCCCCATACTGTTTTCCATAATGGTTGAACTAGTTTACAATCCCACCAACAGTGTAAAAGTGTTCCTATTTCTCCACATCCTCTCCAGCACCTGTTGTTTGTGACTTTTTAATGATCGCCATTCTAACTGATGTGAGATGGTATTTCATTGTGGTTTTGATTTGCATTTCTCTGATGGCCAGTGATGATGAGCATTTTTTCATGCGTCTGTTAGCTGTATGAATGTCTTCTTTTAAGAACTGTCTGTTCATATACTTTGCCCACTTTTTAATAGGGTTGTAAATTTGTTTGAGTTCTTTGTAACTTGTAGATATTAGCCCTTTGTCAGAAGAGCAGATTGCAAAAATTTTCTCCCATTCTGTAGGTTGCCTGTTCACTCTGATGGTAGTTAATTTTGCTGTGCAGAAGCTCTTCATTTTAATTAGATCCCATTTGTCAATTTTGGCTTTTGTTGCCATTGCTTTTGGTGTTTTAGACATGAAGTCTTTGCCCATGCCTATGTCCTGAATGGTATTACCTAGGTTTCCTTCCGGGATTTTATGGTATTAGGTCTAACATTTAAGTCTCTAATCCATCTTGAATTAATTTTCGTATAAGGAGTAAGGAAAGGATCCAGTTTCAGCTTTCTACTTATGGCTAGCCAATTTTCCCAGCACCATTTATTAAATAGGGAATCCTTTCCCCATTTATTGTTTCTCTCAGGTTGGTCAAAGATCAGATGGCTGTAGATGTGTGGTATTATTTCTGAGGACTCTGTTCTGTTCCATTGGTCTATATCTGTATTTTGGTACCAGTACTATGCTGTTTTGGTTACTGTAGCCTTGTAGTATAGTTTGAAGTCAGGTAGCGTGATGCCTCCAGCTTTGTTCTTTGACATAGGATTGTCTTGGCAATGCGGGGACTTTTTTGGTTCCATATGAACTTTAAAGCAGTTTTTTTTTCCAATTCTGTGAAGAAAGTCATTGGCAGCTTGATGGGGATGGCATTGAATCTAAATTACCTTGGGCAGTATGGCCATTTTCATGATATTGATTCCATGAGCATGGAATGTTCTTCCATTTGTTTGTGTCCTCTTCTATTTCACTGAGCAGTGGTTTGTAGTTCTCCTTGAAGAGGTCCTTCACATCCCTTGTAAGTTGGATTCCTAGGTATTTCATTCTCTTTGAAGCAATTGTGAATGGAAATTCATTCGTGATTTGGCTCTCTGTTTGTCTGTTACTGCTGTATAAGAATGCTTGTGATTTTTGCACATTAATTTTGTATCCTGAGACTGTGCTGAAGTTGCTTATCAGCTTAAGGAGGTTTTGGGCTGAGACAATGGGATTTTCTAAATATACAATCATGTCATCTGCAAACAGGGACAGTTTGACTTCTTCTTTTCCTAACTGAATATCCTTGATTTCTTTCTCTTGCCTGATTGCCCTAGCCAGAACTTCCAACACTATGTTGAATAGGAGTGGTGAGAGAGGGCATCCCTGTCTTGTGCCAGTTTTCAAAGGGAATATTTCCAGGTTTTGCCCATTCTGTATGATATTGGCTGTGGGTTTGTCATAAATACCTCTTACTATTTTGAGATACTTTCCATTAATACCAAATTTATCAAACGTATTTAGCATGAAGGGCTGTTGAATTTTGTTAAAGGCCTTTTCTGCATCTATTGAGATAATCACGTGGTTCTTGTCTTTGGTTCTTTTTATATGCTGGATTATGTTTATTGATTTGCGTATGTTGAACCAGCCTTGCATCCCAGGGATGAAGCCTACTTGATCATGGTGGATAAGCTTCTTGATGTGCTGCTCAATCCGGTTTGCCAGTATTTTATTGAGGATTTTTGCATCAATGTTCATCAGGGATATTGGTCTAAAATTCTCTTTTTTTGTTGTATCTCTGCCAGGCTTTGGTATCAGGATGATGTTGACCTCATAAAATGAGTTAGGGGGGATTCCCTCTTTTTCTATTGATTGGAATAGTTTCAGAAGGAATGGTACCAGCTCCTCCTTGTACTTCTGGTAGAATTCAGCTGTGAATCCATCTGGTCCTGGACTGTTTTTGCTTGGTAGGCTATTAATTATTGCCTCAATTTCAGAGCCTGCTATTGGTCTATTCAGGAATTCAGCTTCTTCGTGGTGTAGCCTTGGGAGAGTGTAAGTGTCCAGGAAATTACCCATTTCTTCTAGATTTTCTAGTTTATTTGCATAGAGGTGTTTAGAGTATTCTCTGACGGTAGTTTGTATTTCTGTGGGGTGGTGTTGATATCCCCTTTATCATTTTTTATTGCATCTATTTGATTCTTCTCTCTTTTCTTCTTTATTAGTCTTGCTAGCGGTCTATCAATTATATTGATCTTTTCAAAAAACCAACTCCTGGATTCATTGATTTTTCTGGAGGGTTTTTTCTGTCTCTACCTCCTTCAGGTCTGCTCTGATCTTAGTTATTTCTTGCCTTCTGCTAGCTTTCAAATGTGTTTGCTCTTGCTTCTCTAGTTCTTTTAATTGCGATGTTAGAGTGTCAATTTTAGATCTTTCATGCTTTCTCTTGTGGGCATTTAGTGCTATAAATTTCCCTCTACACACTGCTTTAAATGTGTGCCAGAGATTCTAGTATGTTGTATCTTTGTTCTCATTGGTTTCAAAGAACATCTTTATTTCTGCCTTCATTTCGTGATGTACCCAGTAGTCATTGAGGAGCATGTTATTCAGTTTCCATGTAGTTGAGCGGTTTTGATCGAGTTTCTTAGTCTTGAGTTCTAGTTTGATTGCACTTTGGTCTGAGAGACAGTTTGTTATAATTTCTGTTCTTGTACATTTGCTGAGGAGTGCTTTACTTCCAATTATGTGGTCAATTATGGAATAAGTGTGATGTGGTGCTGAGAAGAGTGTATATTCTGTTGATTTGGGATGGAGAATTCTGTAGATGTCTATTAGGTCTGCTTGCTGCAGAGATGAGTTCAATTCCTGGATATCCTTGTTAACTTTCTGTCTCATTGACCTGTCTAATGTTGACAGTGGGGTCTTGAAGTCTCCCATTATTATTGTATGGGAGTCTAAGTCTCTTTGTAAGTCTCCAAGGACTTGCTTTATGAATCTGGGTGCTCCTGTATTGGGTGCATATATATTTATGATAGTTAGCTCTTCCTGTTGAATTGATCCCTTTTCCATTATGTAATGGCCTTCTTTGTCTCTTTTGATCTTTGATGGTGTAACGTCTGTTTTATCAGAGACTAGTATTGCAACCCCTGCTCTTTTTTTGTTCTCCATTTGCTTGGTAGATCTTCCTCCATCCGTTTATTTTGAGTCTACGTATGTCTCTGCATGTGGGATGGGACTCCTGAATACAGCAACTAATGGGTCTTGACTCTTTATCCAGTTTGCCAGTCTGTTTCTTTTAATTGGAGCATTTAGTCCATTTACATTTAAGGTTAAGATTGTTATGTGTGAACTTGATCCTGCCATTATGATATTAACTGGTTATTTTGCTCGTTAGTTGATGCAGTTTCTTCCTAGCCTCCATGGTCTTTACATTTTGGCATGTTTTTGCAATGGCTGGTACCGGTTGTTCCTTTCCATGTTTAGTGCTTCCTTCAGGGTCTCTTGTAAGGCAGGCCTGGTGGTGACAAAATCTCTAAGCATTTGCTTCTCTGTGAAGGATTTTATTTCTCTTTCACTTATGAAACTTAGTTTGGCTGGATATGAAATTCTGGGTTGAAAATTCTTTTCTTTAAGAATGTTGAATATTGGCCCCCACTCTCTTCTGGCTTGTAGAGTTTCTGCTGAGAGATCTGCTGTTAGTCTGATGGGCTTCCCTTTGTGGGTAACCCGACCTTTCTCTCTGGCTGCCCTTAAGATTTTTTCTTTCATTTCGACTTTGGTGAATCTGGCAATTATGTGTCTTGGAGTTGCTCTTCTTGAGGAGTATCTTTGTGGTGTTCTCTGTATTTCCTGAATTTGAATGCTGGCCTGCCCTACTAGGTTGGGGAAGTTCTCCTGGGTGATATCCTGCAGAGTGTTTTCCAACTTGGTTCCATTTTCCCCCTCACTTTCAGGCACCCCAATCAGACATAGATTTGGTCTTTTTACATAATCCCATATTCCTTGCAGGCTTTGTTCATTTCTTTTTCTTCTTTTTTTCTTTAGGTTTCTCTTCTCACTTCATTTCATTCATTTGATCCTCAATCGCTGATTCTCTTTCTTCCAGTTGATCGAGTCAGTTACTGAAGCTTGTGCATTTGTCACTTGTTTCTTGTGTCATGGTTTTCATCTCTGTTGGTTCGTTTACGGACTTCTCTGCATTAATTATTCTAATTATCACTTCTTCCACTCTTTTTTCAAGATTTTTAGTTTCTTTGCGCTGGGTACATAATTCCCCCTTTAGCTCTAAGAAGTTTGATGGACTGGTGCCTTCTTCTCTCATCTTGTCAAAGTCATTCTCCATCAAGCTTTGATCCGTTACTGGTGATGAGTTGCATTCCTTTGCATGGGGCGATGCGCTCTCATTTTTTGAATTTCCAGCTTTTCTGCCCTGCTTTTTCCCCATCTTTGTGGTTTTATCTGCCTCTGGTCTTTGATGATGGTGACGTACTGATAGGGTTTTGGTGTGGGTGTCCTTCCTGTTTGTTAGTTTTCCTTCTAACAGTCAGGACCCTCAGCTGTAGGTCTGTTGGAGATTGCTTGAGGTCCACTACAGATCCTGTTTGCCTGTGTATCAGCAGCAGGGGCTGCCGAAGATAGAATATTGCTGAACAGCAAGTGTACCTGTCTGATTGTTGCTTTGGAAGCTTCCTCTCAAGGGTGTACTCCACCGTGTGAGGTGTGGGGTGTCGGTCTGCCCCTAGTGGGGGATGTCTTCCAGTTAGGCTCCTCTGGCATCAGGGACCTACTTGAGCAGGCAGTCTGTCCGTTCTCAGATCTCAACCTCCGTGTTGGGAGATCCACTGCTCTCTTCAAAGCTGTCAGACAGAGTCATTTGTGTCTGCAGAGGTTTCAGCTGCTTTTTTGTTGTTGTTGTTTAGCTGTGCCCTGTCCCCAGAGGTGGAGTCTACAGAGACAGGCAGGACTCCTTGAGCTGCTGTGAGCTCCACCCAGTTGGAGCTTCAGCAATGGCGGGCGCCCCTCCCCCAGCCTGGCTGCTGCCTTGCAGGGAGATCGTAGACTGCTGTGCTAGAAATGAGGGAGGTTCCATGGGACTGGGACCTTCCCGGCCAGGTGTGGGATATAATCTCCTGGTGTGCCCGTTTGCTAAGATCCTTGGTAGAGCGCAGTATTGGGGTGGGAGTTACCCAATTTTCCAGGTGTTGTGTGTCTCAGTTCCCCTGGCTAGGAAAAGGGATTCCCTTCCTCCTTGTGCTTCCCAGGTGACGCGATTCTTCGCCCTGCTTCAGCTCTCGGTGGTCTGGCTGCAGCAGCTGACCAGCACCGACTGTCCCGCATTCTCTAGTGAGATGAATCCAGTACCTCAGTTGAAAATGCAGAAATCTCCTGTCTTCTGTGTTGCTGGTGCTGAGAGTTGGAGACTGGAGCTGTTCTTATTTGACCATCTTGCTCCGCCCCCCAATCGATGCATGATCTTTTTAACGTATTGTTGAATTCAGTTTGCTACTATTTTGCTGAAAATTTTTGCATCAATTTTTATCAGAGGTATTGGCCTGTGGTTTTCTTCTTTTGATGTATCTTTGTCTGCTTTTGGTATTAGCACAATACTAGCCCCATAGAATGAGTTTGGACATATTCTTTCATCCTCTATTTTTCATTATAGTTTGAATAGGAATGGTTTTAGTTATTCTTTCAATATTTGGTAGAATTCAGCACTGAAACCATTGGGTCCCAAGCTTTTATTTGCTGGGAGACTTTCTTAAGGCTTCAATCTCATTATTTGTTATTGGTGTGTTACGGTTTTGATTTCTTTCTAGTTCAATGCTGATAGCTTGTATATATCTAGAAATTTGTCCATTTCTTCTACATTTTAAAACTTATTGGCAAATAGTTGTTCATAGAAGCCACTAATGATCATTCGCATTTCTGCAGTATCTGTTGTAATGTTGCATTTTTCATTTCTGGTTTCCTTTCTTTTTTTCTTACTTAGTCTGGCTAAAGTTTGGCTAATTTTTATTTAACTTTTTAAAAACGCAATTTTTTGTTTATTTCAATTTCATTTGCATATTTTTTATTTCAATTTCATTTATTTGTGACTTGGTTATTATTATTATTATTATTTTCTTTACCTAATTTTGGTGTTTGTTAGCTTCTGTTTTTCTGGTTGAGATACATTTAGATTTTTCATTTGAAGTTTTTCCTCTTTTTCAATGTAGGCACTAACTGCTATAGTCTTCCCTTTTAGTAATTCTTTTGCTGTATTCTATGGTTCTTGGTATGTTGTTTCTACATTGATTGAAAAATAATTTCAATTTTATTCTTATATTCTTCATTGACCCACTGGTCAATCGGGAGTATATTGTTTAATTTTCATGTATTAGTATAGTTTTCAAATTTTCCCTTTTTATTAATATCTAATTTTATTTCACTGTTGTCAGAGAAAATGCTTCACCTCCACTTATTATTGTATTGGAGTCTATCTCTCTCTTTAGCTCTAACATTTCCTTTATATATCTGGGTGTTCTGGCATTTGGTGCATATATATTTAAAAGTGTCATATACTCTTGCAGTATTGACTCATTTATCATAGCGACCTTCTTTGTCTCTTCTTACAGTTTTGTCTTGAAATCTATTTTTTTCTGATATTAAGTATAGCAGTTCTTGCTCCATTTTGGTTCCCATTGAAATAGAATATCTATTCCCATACCTTTATTTTCAGACTATGTATGTCTTTGTAGGTGAAAGGTGTTTCTTGTGGGATCAATGGTTATTGCTTTCTCATCCATTCAGTCTACGTCTTTCGATTTGAGAGTTTAGTCCATTTGCATTCAATGTTATTATTGATATAGAAGGACTCATTCTTGCCACTTTATTATTTGTTTTCTGGTAGTTTTTTGGTCTTCTCTTCCTTCTTTTTTCCTTTTCATCTTCCTCTAGTGAAGGTGATTTTCTCTGGTTGTATGATTTTGTTTGTTGTATTTAATTTTTTTGTGTATCCACTGTATGGCTTTGCTTTGAGATCATTCATGTCATTTTCTTTCTGATTGAAGTACTCTTTTTAGCATTTCATGTAGGTCTAGTATTGATAAAAGTCCCTCAGCTTTTGTTTTTCTGGGAAAGCCTTTATTTCTCTTTCATGTTTAAATAATATTCTTACCAGACATACTATTTTAGGATAAAAAGTTTCTTTCCTTCAGTACTTTAAATATGTCATGCCACTCTCACCTGGCCTGTACTATCTCCACTGAGAAGTGTGCTGCCAGATGTATTGGAGCTCCATTGTATGCTATTTTTTCTTTCTTTTTGCTACTTACAGGATCTATTCTTTATCCTTGACCTTTGGAAGTTTATTAAATGCCTTGAGATAGTCTTCTTTAGGTTAAATATGCTTGGTATTCTATAACATTCTCATATTTGAACATTGATATCTTGTTCTAGCTTTGGGATGTTCTCTGTTATCCCTTTGAATAAACTTTCTGCCCATATCTTTTTTCTCGGCTTCCTCTTTATGGCCATCAACTGTTAGATTTGCCCCTTTCAGGGTATTTTCTAGATGGGGTAAGCACACATGTTTTTTCTTTTGTCTTTTTTGACTATTTATTTTCAAATAGGCTGTTTTGAAGCTCACTAATTCTTTCTTCTGCTTGATCAGTTCTGCTATTAAAATGCTCTGATGTATTCTTCAGTATGCCAAGTGCATTTCTCAGCTTCAGAATTTCTGCTTGTTTATTTTTAATTGTTTCCGTCTCTTTGTTTGATTTATCAGATAGACTACGGAGTTCCTTCTCTGTGTTATCTTATATTTCTTTGAGTTTCCTCAACACAGCTATTTCAAATTCTCTGTCTGAAAGTTTACATATCTCTGTTTCTCCATAATTGGTCCCTTTTGCCTTATTTGTTTCATTTGGTTAAGTCATGTTTTCTTGAATTGATTCTAGTAGATATTCTTTGGTTTCTAGTCATCGAAGTTAGGTATTTCTTGTAGTCTTCACTGTCTGGGTTTTTTTGTACTTCTTGAGAAGGCTTTTCAGATATTTGAAAGGACTTCGGTATTATGATCTAAGCTGCATTCACTTTAGAAGGCATCTCTAACCCAGTAACAGTGTAATTCTTGCAGATTCATAGAGTTACTGCCTTGATGATCTTACACAAGGTTTGATAGAATTATCTGGATTACCAGGCAGAGACACTTGTTTTCTTCCCTTACTTTCTCTCGATCAGAGTTTCTCTCTCTCTCTCTCTCTCTCTCTCTCTCTCTCTCTCTCTCTCTCTCCTGAGTCACCTAAAGCTGAGAATAGAGTGACACAAGCACCCCTGTGACCACCACCACTGTGATTGCGCTGGGTGAAATCTGAAGCCAGTACAGCACTGGGTTTCACCCAAGGCCTACTATAACCACTTCCTGGCTACTGCTTATGTTAGCTCTAGGCTCTGGGCCTCTACAATCAGCCGGTAGCAAAACCAGCCAAGCTTGTGATTTTTCACTCCAGGGCAGTCAGGTCCCCAGGCCTTGGGTGTGTCCAAAAGTGCCTTATGGCACTCAGCGACTAGAGTCAAAAACCTTAGAAGTCTACTTGGTGTTCTATTGTATTGAGGCTGTGCTGGCACTCAAACCACAAGGTTCAGTCCTTCCCATTTTTTCCTCCCCTTTCCAAAGGCAGAGGAGCCTCACTCCATAACTACCACCACCCCAGGCCACAGGGAGTACTGCTAGACTGTCGCTGATGTTCCCAAGGTCTCTTAGGTCATCTTTTCATGAATGCTGCCTGGCCTCAGATTCCAAGTCCTGGAATCAAGGACTTGAAGTGTCTTCTTGGTGCTTGACACATCCTGTGGCTGTGCTGGTACATAAGGTGAAAGACAAAGTCTCCTTTTCTTTTTCTCTGTTTTTCTCATGCAGAAAGAGCTTCATCCCATATCCACCACAGCTGGTAATGTGCTGAGTCTCACCTGAAGCTAGCAAGTCTCAGAGGCTCACCCAAGGCCCTCGATGTAGTACCTGGGTGTATTAGTCTGTTCTCATGCTGCTAATAAAGATATACCCAAGACTGGGTAATGTATAAAGAAAATGGATTTAATTGACTCAGTTCAGGATGGTTGGGAAGGCCTCATGAAACTTACAATCATGGAAGAAGGGGAAGCAAATACGTCCTTTTTTCACGTGGCAGCATCCAGGAAGTGCAGAATAAAGCAGGGGAGAAGCCTCTTATAAAACCATCAGATCTTGTGAAAACTCACTCACTATCATGAAAACAGCATGGAGGTTAACTGCCCCCATGATTCAATTACCTCCCACTGGGTCTGTCCCATGACACCTGGGGATTATGTAAATTACAGTTCAAGATAATGTTTAGGTGGGGATACAGTCACACCATATCAATTGGTATCACTGCTGGTTATTTAGGGCCTAAGGGCTCTTCAGTTAGCAGGTGATAAATGCTGCCTAGACTGGGTCCTTGCCTTCAAAAAAGCAGGGTCCCTTCTGGCACTAGGTGTGCCTAGAATTGTCATCTTGGAGCTAAGCCTGGAACAAGGGCCTCAGAACTCTGGCTGGTGTTCTATCCTGTTGTGGCTGAGCTGGTATCCTCGATGCAAGAAGAAGTTCTCCTCGCTTTTTCCTCTCCTCTTCTGAAGCAGAAAGAAAGAGGTCTCTTTTGGAGCCTGAGCTGTGTAGCCTGAGTTTAGGGAAAGGATGATGCCAGCACTCATTTGGCTGCCTCAACTGGTGTCTCAGTATGTCACACGTGCCCCCTTCCCTAAGTCCACTGTCTCTGGGCCTAATTCAGCACTAGGACTTGCCTAAGAGTTGCAATCTTTTTGACCTAGACTGTCTTTCAAATTTACATAAATTAATAGCATGCTGTAGCCCTTGGTGGTGAGGTTTTGGAAGATCTCAAGTTTGGACTTCTGTGATCTGCAGTTCCTCCCCTGGCTAGAGCTGGTGTAAATATGCCCTACATGGACAGGTATCTGCTGAGTTTGGCCCTGTTTTTCTTTCTGCTCTAACAGGACATAAACGAGTTCAATGCTTCACAGTTCCTGTGTTCTCCCTCTTCAAGCTCACAGGGAGGTTCTCCTCACCATGCCACTGCTGCCAGGTGTTGTAGGAGTGGGGGCATAGGCAATTTTGAACTGTTCTTTCAAATCTATTCAGTGCCCCTTTCAATGACATGAAGGTAACAGTAGATACTATGAGCACTCTCCTGATTTTTGATTCTTATGAAGTTTTTTTCTTTTTTCTGTGTAGATAGTTGTTAACTTGGTGTCCTTCTGTATGTGGGGGGCGGGGAGAGGAACAATAAGTGGAGTGTTCTATTCCATCACCTTCCTTCTGCTCTTATCTTAGGTAGAAAACCTAAAAGATGAACTAATAAAAATAACCACTATAACAATTTTCAAGACTTGCACACTACAATAAGACATAAAGAGAAACATCAAAAAGTTAAAAAGTAGGGGAAGAAGTTAAAGAGTAGAATTTTTTGTTAGTTTTTTTGCTTGCTTGTTTTTGCAATCACTCTTCAATTATCATCAATTTAAAATAATGAACATCATACACCGGGGCCTATCATGGGGGGGGGGAGGGGGGAGGGATTGTTTTGGGAGTTATACCTGATGTAAATGACGAGTTGATGGGTGCTGACGAGTTGATGGGTGCAGCACGCCAACATGGCACAAGTATACATATGTAACAAACCTGCACGTTATGCACATGTACCCTAGAACTTAAAGTATAATAATACAAAAATATAAATAAATAAATAAATAAATAAAATAATTGATTATAAGATAGTATTTGCAAGCCTCATGGTAACCTCAAACCAAAAAGAAATATCAAGGATATAGAAAGAACAAGCACAAAATTAAATAATACCAGAAAAATTCACCTTCACTTAAGGCAAAACAAGAAGGAAGAAAAGAAGAATTAAGACCACAAAACAACCAGAAACTAATGACAAAGTGGCAGGAGTAAGTCTCTAATTATCAGTAATAACACTGAATGTGAATGAATTAACTCTCCAATAAAATATATGGAGTCACTAAATGTATGAAAAAGGAAGACTCAATGATCTACTGCCTACAATAAACATATTTCCACTGTAAAGGTACACATAGGCTGAAAGTAAAGGGATGGAAAAAGATATTCCATGCAAATGGAAACCAAATTGCACAGGAGTCACTACACTTATATCAGACAAATAGATTTAGAGGCAAATAGTGTAAGATAAAACAAAAATGTTATTACATAATGATAAAGAGGTTAATTCAGCAAGAAGATATACCTATTGTAAATATGTATGCACCAAACACTGAAACACTCAGATATAGAAAGCAAATATAAACAGAGCCAAAGAGAGAGATAGACCTCACTTCAATAATAGCTGAAGACTTCCACACCCCACTTTCAGCATTGGAAAGGTCTCCCAGACAGAAAATCAACAACAACAACAAAAAAAACATTAAACTTAACCTGCACTGTACACCAAATGAACCTTAAGAGATATTTACAAAACACTTCATCCAAAAGCTGCAGAATACACACTTTTTTCCTCAGCATGTGGATTATTCTCAAGGATAGACTGTGTGTTAGGTCACAAAAGAAGACTTCGACTATTCAAAGAAAAAAAAAAAAGAAAGAAAATGAAATACTATCAAGCATCTTCTCTGACCACATGGAATAAAGCTAGAAATCAACAACTAGAGAAATTTTGGAAACTATGCAAACAAATGGAAATTAAACAATGTGCTCCTAAATGAACAGGAGGTCAATTAAGTAATTAAGAAGTAAATTGAAAAATTTCTTTGAACTATATAGAAACATGTTATACCAAAGCTAATGAAAAACAGTGATAGCAGTACTAAGCAAGAAATGTATAAGTACCAAAATACATGAAGAACTCAAACAGTTCTATAGGAAAACATGTAATAATTGTATCAAAATGGGCAAAAGATCTGAATACACATTTCACAAAAGAAGACATACAAATGGCAAACAAGCATATGAAAAGGTGCTCAATATCATTGATCATCAAATAAATGCAAATCAAAACTACAATTAGATATTATTTCACACTAGTTAAAATGGAGTATATCTGAAAGACAGTCAATAATAAATGCTGATGAGGATGTGGAGAAAAGGGAACTCTTGTAGAACTGTTGGTGGAAATCTAAATTAACGGAACCACTATAGAGAACAGTTTGGAGTTTCCTCACAAAACTTAAAATAAAGCTACCATATGATCTAGCGATCCCACTGTTGGGCATATGCCCAAAAGAGAGAAATATCAAAGAGATATCTGCAATCTGTATTTGTTGCAGCACTGTTTACAATAGCTAAAATTCGGCAGCAACCTAAGTGTCTAGTAACAGATGAATACATAAAGGAAGTGTGGTTCATATACTTGATGCAGTGTTATTCAGCCATAAAAAAGAATGAGATCCAGTCATTTGCAACAATATGAATAGAACTGGAGATCATTATGTTAAGTGAAATATGCCAGACACAGAAGGAAAAGCATCACATGTTTTTATTTATTTGTGGGATCTAAAAATCAAATAAATTGAACTTGTGGACATAGAGAACAGAAGGCTGGTTATCAGAGACTGGGAAGGGTAGTGGAGACTGGGGGTGAGATAAGGATGGTTAATAAGTATAAAATCATAGTTACAAAGAATAAGTAAGAACTAGTATTTGATAGCACAACAGGACAATGATTGTCAATAATAATTTAATTGTACATTTTAAAACAATTACAATTGTATAGTTGTACTGTTTGTAACACAAATGATAAATGCTAGAGAGAATAAATACCCCATTCTCCATGATGTGATTATTATGTATTGAGTGCCTGTATCAAAACATCTCAGGTATCCCATACATATATGTACCTAGTATGTAGCTATGAAATAAAAAAATAAAAAAATAAAAGAATATAAAGTTCAAATCAGTCCAGTTCTCTCTATATCTATTTCATCACCATCTTTCATATGGATTACTGCAATGGCTTTCTTCCTGCTTTTACCTTTGCCCACAGCTCCCCTAGAAAACATTTTGAACCTAGCAACTGTAATACAGATATAATTTTCTTGCATAAAACACTTCAAAGTATCTTACTGCATTCAAAATAAAATTCAAAGTTCTTTCCAAGGCCTACAAACACCTCTAGGACCTGGCCTACTTCTCAAACCTTGTCTCATCCCACTCTGTCCCTCATTCACTGTGCTCCAGCCAAAGTGGTCTCTCTACCCTTCTATTTTCAAGATAAAGCATTTGCTCTTGATGTTTTCTATGCTTGGAATCCTCTTCCACCATATCTTAGCATGGTTGGCTTCTTTTCATCCTATAGGTGCCAGCTTATAGCTACCTTCACAGAGTAAAGCTTCCCTGGGCAACCAATATAAAGTTTCATCCCCAGTCCTCTACTTTCACTGTCTCTCACATCACTGTTAGTTGCTTTCATAGCACTTTTCGTAATCTGTGCATTTTTTTCCTTTTGCCTTATCTATTAGCTTAATGGCACATTTTTTTTCCGATAGACTCTAAGCCCTATATGAACAATGACTTTGTTCTATTTGTTATTGTAAAATACCCAATATATCATAAGTGATCAATAATTATGTCTCGAATAATCTTCAAAGTTATTTGGATGCCCAGCAAAATAATCAATCGGATAACAAGGACTTCCTTTCCTTAGCAGCCAGCTTACTGACAATTTCTTGTTGCGCCAAGCACCTTACAGAAATAAAATGCTTATTCCAAATAATGCAGAGGAATTCCACTGAACAACTTTATTTTCAGCTCCTTATGTTTAGAACCTTCATCTTATTGAATTCAGTATCTGTCCAGGTCTTGCTTTTGATAGCACACTAGTTCATAACCTTCCTGGTGGCAATTCTATTCTATTCACCTCCTCGCACACACTTTCTTAACGAACTTTCTCTATTTTCTGGAAAGATAGCACCACATCACTGGTCCCTAGACCCTTAATAGTCTTACATCTTTTCTAACTATACAAGCCCTACAACATATCCTTCAATATAACCATTCTGCTTTCTGGGGAGGTAAACTGATTACCCAACACAAGCTATTCAAGCTATAAAAACTGTTACACCTATCTTTCTGTTTTCTAGGCAGTCTTTAACTCTTCACCTGTCACATTACCCAGGGATGAGCATTTCTGAAATTTGTCTAACTGATGTATTAACAAGACATCAGTTGGTGGTGTGATAAAGCATTCAGAGTAAGCACATATATGGCAGAGTGATTAGAAAGTAGCTGTTTACCACAATGCACAAATAGGAGATAAATTAAATGAGTAGAAAAGAGAAGAGCATAACCGGTTGCTGTGTTGCTGTCTAGGAGAAGAGGTTGGACAATTAGTTTCCCTGACTGTATTTTGTCAATCAATGAATCAGAGTAATTTAATAGTGGACTGGGAAACCCTGCAGTTTGAACCCAGGGAGGATGTGTGGGAGGGAATTCGTAGCTGGCAAGTTTCCCATGGTAGAATATGGAAAAAAGGAGACTGGTTGGGAGAGAATTGTGCATGTTCTGACACTTCTCATGTTCACAGACTGTTTCCCTAAATCTTTCCCATTCATTAACTCATGGGTTCCTCTCAAACACCCTGGAAGGAGGTTGAAAAGAATAATTGCTCTATTTTTGAATAATCTGCCTGGAGTTCTAATCTTCCTCTAACTCATTTCGTGATTAGCCTTCAAGTGAAACTAAAATAGAGTCCTCCCAGTTAATGGCTAGTCAGTGTAGGACCACAAGCTAATCTGTAAGGGGAAATGGGTATGATTAATGCAGTCTACTCCTTTGTAATGCTTCTGTCTTGTCCTTCCCCCAGCCTCATTTCTCACCCCATACTTGTCCCCAGGCAACTACTAATATGCTTGATATTATTACAAATTTTTGCATTTTCTAAAATTTTATATCAACTGAATCATCATAGTATGTACTTTTTTACCCAGCTTCATTCAGTCAGCAAAATTATTTTGAGTTTAATCTATGTTGTGGTTTATATAAATAGTTTATTCATTTTAATTGTCAAGTAATCTTTCATTGTATGGATTGTCCACAGTTTCTTTATCCACTCAACTGGAAACATTTACTTCCAGTTTTTGGCTACTACAACTGCTGTGTACATTTATGTACAAGTCTTTGCATGGTCATATGCTTGTATGTCTCTTGATTAAATACCTAGTAGTGGAAAGGCTAGATACTGTGGTAGGCATATGTTTAACTTATTAAAAAATGGCCAAACTGTTTTCTTAAGTGTTTACATTCCCATCAGCAATGTGTTAGAGTTATAGTTGTTCCAAATCCTAACAACACTTGATAATCAGTTTTTCTAATTTTAAAGGCTCTAATGGTGACAGTCCAATGTTCTGAATTCAGGAAACTTCTCTGTTCTTCTATCTGTCATTTTCTTCCTTCTTCTATGTCTGTGTGTAGGGTTCTGGTGGAGTAAGGTATCTCCTAGTTGAGGCAGGGCTGTGCTTCAGTGTACCTGGATCACTGATCTGGGACTCTAAATATTCTCAGTATCCATTATCTCCAATATATCTTGTCTATAATGTAGAAAAGTCTGCATCTGTGAAAATCAGAGCATATGTAAATGTTCTTAGGTTTGTCCTTGTAGGCACCCTGCCCTGGAATCTGACTTGAGTCTCAGCCCTGCCATAACTGTACCAGCTCAAATGAATCACAACAAATCACTCAGATTTTCTTTCACACCGGCCCAAAATGGGACCCATGTGTATAGACAGAGGTTGGGTTATGGTCTTCCTACTTCTTGGGTTCTGCTATGGTCTAAATGTGTCCCTCCAAAATTTATATGTTGAAATTCTAACCCCCAAGGTGATGGCATTTGGAGGTGGGGGCCTTTGTGAAGTGATTAGACAATAAAAGCAAAACCCTCATGAATAAGATTAGTGTCCTTATGAAAAAGACCCCAGAGTACTAGCTTTCCCCTCTGCCATGTGAGAACACAACAAAAAGGTGGCCTTCCATGGATTTCTAAATGTATTCTCACTGGATACTAAATCTTCTGATGCTTCGACCTTGAACTTCCAAGCCTCCTACATTCTAAGACATCGATTTCTGTTCTTTACAAGCCACCCAGTCCATTGTATTTTGTCATAGTAGCCCAAATGGACTAAAACAGAAAATTGGTACCAATAATAGAGTACTGCTATAACAAATCTCTAAAAACGTGGAAGTGGCTTTGGAACTGGGCATTGAGTAGAGGTTGAGTAATGGGTAGAGATGCATGCTAGAATAAGCTTACACTGCTTTGAATATACTGTTAAGGGTGATTCTGGTGAGAGCCTGAGAGAAGAGGAGGAGAGCTGTAAATAAAGTCTCAATTTTTGTAGAGAATATCTAAGTGGTGGTTGTGTTAGTCTGTTTTGCATTGCTAAAAAGAAACACCTGACGCTGGGTAACTTGTAAAAGAAAGAGGTTTATTTAGCTCACCATTCTACAGACTGTATAGTAAGCATGGCACCAGCATTTGCTTCTAATGAGGGCCTCAGGAAGCTTTTACTCCTGGCAGAAGGCAAGTGGGGAACAGGTGTGTCACATGACAAGTGATGGAATAACAGAGAGGGAAGTAGGTGCCAGACTCTTTTAATCCACCAGATCTTGTGTGAACTAATAGAGTGAAAACTCACTTATTATCATGGGGAGAGCAGCAACCCATTCTATTCTGAAGAGGTCTCAGATGGAAATGAGTAACAAGTTATTGAATAATGGAGGAAATGGTAAAGAATTTGTCTGAATTATGTTTATGTCCTAGTATTTTGCAAGATGTAGAACTTGTGAGCAATGAAATTGGATATTTGGCTGAGGTAATATCTAACAAAGTGATGAAGGAATAGCCTGGTCTTTCTTAACTGCTTATAGCAAAATGTGAGAAGAGAAATATGACTTAAAGATGGAAACGTTGAGCAGAAGAAAAGCAGAACTTAAAATTTTGAAAAATTTGTAGCCTATCCAGATTATAATATATATAATATACAATATATATAGTGCATATATCTGTATATATAAGTATATATATATGTGTGTATATGTGTGTGTGTGTGTGTGTGTGTGTGTGTGTGTGTGTGTGTGTATAGTCTGTTAGAAATTCTGTTTGGGAGAGAACATTAAGTATGTGGCCAAATTTGATAATGAGATTAATATGGATCAGCCATCTCAACTGAAGTTAGGAGCTATTCATTAAGACAATGGAGAGGTTAGTCAGCCACCTAAAGAGAAGACAAAGCCTATAGTCAAAGACAATGGAAGAATAATCCTAAAGGTTTTTTTGAAAAGGTCTCACTCTGTTGCTTAGGCTGGAATGCAGTGGCACCATCATGGCTCACTGCAGACTCAACCTCCAGGCTCAATCAATCCTTCCACCTCATTTCTTCTGATTAACTAGAACTACAGGCACACACCACTACATCCAGCTAATTTTTGTAGAGATAGGGTTTGATCATGTCATCAAGGCTGCTCTTGAACTCATGGGTTCTAATAATCCACCTACCTCAGCCTCCCAAAATGCTGGGATTACAGTCATGAGCCACCACACTCGGCCCTAAAGATATTTTGAAGATCACTGGGACTGCCTTTCCCATCGCAGATCCAGAGTTCAAGAGCCTGAGTGGAAGGTAGACAATTTTAAAGGAGAGACCACTGATGCCTGGCTCTACCTCATATCATGGACTTCACACCTCACACACCATCACTGTGCTCCCCAGCTGCCTTAGGTGCAGTTCTGACAGGCTTCAGAGCAGTATGCACTGTGCCCAGCAAAGCTGTAGTCATGGCTGCCTCTACATAGATTTTAAAGGATGCCCCCAGAGAGCTGTGGAGCCCATGTAAGAAACCATTGCGGGGTTGAGGCCACCAGAAAGAACCCACACCAGGGTAAGGCCCTGTGGAGCCATGGAGTGGGGCTGCCTCCAAGACTCCAGACTAGTATGGTCAGAGCTGTTTGATTTCAGCTTGGGAGAGCCACAGGAATGAGACTCAAGCCTGCAAGAGCTATAGAATGGACTGCATCTCGTAAAGCCATGTGGGTAAGACTGCCCAAATCTGTAGATGTGGAATCTTCACTCCAGTGTTTCCAAAAGGTGGAATGTCCACCCTTGTGGGCATGGAGGGCAGCACATTGAGTCAATGAAGACTATTCTTGAGTCTTAAGATTTAATATTACTTGTCATGCTAAATTTTGGACTCATTTGGCAACTTTCACTCCTTCCTTCTTTTCCAGCTCTCATTTTTGGAATGGAATATCTGTCCTGTGCCTTCTCTACCTGTATTTTGAAAGCACGTGTTTTGTTTGATTCCACAGGCTGACACGTTTGATTTGATGCTGAAATGAGTTAAGACGTTTGGAGTTATTGGAATGGAATTAATGTATTTTGCTTATGATAAGAACATAAAGTTTGGAGTTCTAGAACTGGAATTCTGTAGTTTAAATGTTTTGAGCTCTCATGATTTGGATTAGCTTACATATGAAAATCATGAGCTCTCATGATTTGAATTAGTGTCCATATAAAAAGAAACTCCAAGCCGGGCACGGTGGCTCAAGCCTGTAATCCCAGCACTTTGGGAGGCTGAGACGGGTGGATCACAAGGTCAGGAGATCGAGACCATCCTGGCTAACACGGTGAAACCCCGTCTCTACTAAAAAATACAAAAAACTAGCCGGGCGAGGTGGCGGGCGCCTGTGGTCCCAGCTACTCCGGAGGCTGAGGCAGGAGAATGGCGTAAACCCTGGAGGCGGAGCTTGCAGTGAGCTGAGATCCGGCCGCTGCACTCCAGCCTGGGCGACAGAGCCAGACTCAGTCTCAAAAAAAAAAAAAAAAGAAAGAAAGAAACTCCAGAGAGCTAGCTCACCTCACACACTATGGGAGGACGCAGCAAATAGACAATGAAGTGGGTCCTCGCCGGGCATCACATCTTCTGGTGCTCTTATCTGGGACTTGCCAGCAGAACTGTAATAAATAAATTTTTGTGGTTTAAAATCATCTAGTCTATGGTATTTTGTTTTAGTAGCCCAAATAAACTGTGACAGGTTCCACAGGCATTTGCTCCATTTCTTCCAGAAAGAATCTTACTTTTTGTTTCCTTCATGGGTCTTACTCTAAAGACTGAATTCTTTCTTGTTGAGTACTACACCTGACCTACTAGGGAATCAAATATTATGCCTTGGTATTGTGAAAAGGATAAACTCTTCCTGGATGATAAACAGAAATCTCTATTGCTTCTCCAGCATCTCTGTGTGGGAGGAGCAGACTTACAGAATCACAATCTCCCAGAGATAGAGGTCCTTAGAGACCATCTAATCAGTGTCCTTGTTGTATAAAAGATATGAAGCCAAAGTAAGAAAAATGCTTTGTTCAAGTTTATTCTGAGAATCAGTGTCAGTGTCAGGACTAGAATCAGGTCTCCTCTCTTTTAGATTAGCACTCTTGTAGGTTTGAAATATTTGTGTATGAGAACCTTGTGAGAGCCAAATAAATGTTATTTTGTCCAAAAAATAACTGCAGCTCATTAATCTTGGGAGTTTTTTTTTTTTAATTGAGGGCTGTAGCTGCTCAGCAAGCTAGCCCATCCCATCTTTGAAGTTCATAGGAAGTAACAGACTTCTTCCTTTCCTGCACTTGGATTAATGGCCAGTCTTGTATTGGCTAATAATGAAGGAGCACATTGCCTGAGGTCCTAGGAGAAGTACCAGCTAGAGAGTTGGCATATGGAATCCAGGAAGCTGAAGAAAGTAAGTTAAATAAGATAGTAGTAACAGTGGCTAATATTTATTGAGATCTATCATGTGCCTGGTGATGTTCTGAGAACTTTAGGTAGGTCATATTATTTTGTCCTCATATCAATCCCAGGCAACAGATACTATTATTACTATCATCCTAATTTTACAGATGAGAAAAAAATTAGAGGTGTAAAAGGGGTGAGTAACTTGTCCAAGGTTATAGGTAAAAGCTAGTAAATCCTAGCACTTTGGCTCCAAAGCCCGTGCTCTCGTTCCCTATGCTATAGAATAAAGGCACACAAGGAGTTTGTAGAAGCACAGAAAGACTGTCTGTGGTAGTTGAGTACCAGAAGAGACCTACCATTTGCAAGATCTAGGTTTAAGTTGGGGTCGGGGACACAGTGCCATTGGGCCTGAAGGTGACCAACACCAGAGTTTGGCTTATTAATATAACTACTGCTGCCTAGATGGACAGAGTCAAATAAAACATAGAATTTATTCATTCAACCCTTCATATATTCAACAAGAATTCACTGAAAATCTAACTCTATGTCAACATTGTGTTGTGTTATGTGAAACACAGACACAAACCAAACACAACTCCTGGCACTCATAATCTATCAGAAAATGTAAAACCTGAACACGACAATGATATTACAGAGAAGTAAGTGATAATAGAGACATTGGTGGTGACAAAAGTCTTTTGAGTGGAGATGTCATTTGAATGGTTTTTTGTTTGTTTGTGTGTTTGTTTTTGATGGATTCTCACTCTGTCACCCAGGCTGGAGAGCAGTGGCATGATCTTGTCTCACTGCAACCTCTGCCTCCCTGTTTTAAGCAATTCTCTGCCTCAGCCTCCTGAGTAGCTGGGATTACAGGCATGTGCCACCACGCCCAGCTAATTTTTGTAATTTTAGTAGAGACGGGGTTTCACCATCTTCGCCAAGCTGGTATTGAACTCCTGACTTCATGGTCCACCCACCTCAGCTTCCCAAAGTGCTGGAATTACAGGCATGAGCCACCACGCCTGGCTGAGTTGGGTTTTAACGGGTGAATAGGGTTTTCACAAATGTAAATATAGGAAAGAACATTACAGGCAGAGAAAACAACAGTAACAAAATCAAGGAAGAAAATGGAGTATGTATTTGAAACATAAAGCTGTTTAACTTGGCTGAAGTATGGGCTAAGAATACAAAAAAATAGTAGCTAATATCTACTTATCAGTTCATTTAGTTTTCATAACAACCCTTTGAGATAGATACTGTCATTGCTTCCATTTTACAGATAAGAAAATTAATGCTCAGAGTGGCAAAGTAATTTACTAGAGGTCTCACAGATAAAGAGTGGTGAAGCTAGAATCTGAACTAAGGAGGTTGGTTCAAGAGTGCATGTCTTTAATAGATGATAAGTATTTGGACTTTACTGTGAGTAAGAGGAGCCACTGAGAGTGCTAAATACTTAAATGAATTAGAAAGAATTAGCATTTTTGTAGTTCTCCCTGGTAACAAGATGAAGGTTGCATTGGAGGGAGACTGGAAGCGGGTTGATCAATAGGAAGCAGTGGTAATGTTGGCGGCTTTGACCAGTCAGTTTTCAGAGAATGGAGATAAATTGGTGGATTTGTGAGACAGAGCTGTGGATTCCATTAAGATTGAACAAAAACTCAGGTTTGAATAATAGATTGAAGATTAATACCATGAAGGAAGAACAATTGAAGTCTTCAAAGCCTCTGTTCTTGCAATCATCTTTTTTATTTGTACAGTCTCTGCTCTCCATTATTTTCAGACCTTTAGGGAAATGGATCAGAAGTTTCAGGACAGAAAGAGCATACACCCAAGTTGTGCTGATTATTCTCCATTGGTTCTCCTATATGTACTCTGCCCTCCTCTACTTTGCTCTGCACCCTGGAAATTTTACTTCTATGGATTGTATCACCTGGGCTTCCTTCCACTCTCATTTCAGTTTGGGCATAATTTATATGTCATATATTGGCAAAAGTCCTAATAAACCAATATCTGTTGACAATCATTAAGCACCTACTATACTCTTATTATGTACTAGATGCTTTACATGCATTGCCATATTAATATCCACAAAAATTCATGTGGAGTAAATATTGTTAACTATTTTATAGTTATGCAACCTGAGATTCAGTTAGATAAGGTGAAATTTCCAAGTTCCCTCAGGTAGAAACCTAAACCAGGATTTATCCATAATTTAAATTACTCTTAAAGCCCACATACTTTATACTACCACAAGCCACAGTTATGTAAGTATGCACTGTAGCACAGATGTGGGTTAGGAATTCTGGACTCCAGTACTAGTTTTGCTGTGTGACCTTGTAAAAGTCATTTCAACATTCCAAACATCATTTTCCTCATCTAAAAAACAAAAATGATACTATCTACTTAAATAGGTTGCTGTAACCTTAGGATCAAGGAAGACAAAACATACATATACCTTACACAAAGCACCAGGTACAAAACACATATGCAGGATTTAGTCAACTAGAAAATGGTGAAGACTTAATCTACGTCCCTGGCCTTCAGTAGCTTTCAAGGGGGTTGGAGTCTAGTGATATTATTTCTCTTTTACTATTGGTACTTGGTGTTTAAACAGTACCTTACCTGGAACCCTGAAGTCTAAAAGAAAAATAGTTCTGATCAAAGTGAGATGAAGAATTCAGAGCCTACTCTATCCAGTTGCCACCAGCAGACCGTAAAGCTAGAGTTTGGTGGTTTGCAGCCCAGTCATAGGCTTAAAATAACTGTCTAGCTCAAGATCAGCATTTTAATACAATAGAATGGAATAAAATGAAATATCACAATACAGCAGAGAGGAAATTGGTAAGTATACATTTTTTGTTTCAGTTCTATGTGTGTGTGTAAAATGTAAAGGTCAGATGTAAAATGTACTTCACATTTACAGAGTCCAGAAGTTTGAAAATTACTTACTTGGTGACTCTGTTGAATTCTGTAAATAATAATTTTTTTAATTTTTAATTTTTGTGGAGTCATAGGTATATTTATTTATGGGACACAAGGGATAGGTTGATACAAGCATGCAATACATAGTAATCACATCACGAAAATGGGTTATCTATTCTCCCAAGCTTTTTCCCTTTGTGTTACAATCTAATAATACATTTTGGGTTATGTTAAAATATACAATTAGGCCGGAAGCACTGGCTCATGCCTGTAATCTCAGTACTTTCGGAGTTTGAGAAGGGTGAATAATTTGAGGTCAGGAGTTCGAGACCAGCCTCGCTAACGGGGTGAAACTCCGTCTCTACTAAAAAAATACAAAAATTAGCCAAGCATGGTGGTATGCACCTGTAATCCCAGCTACTTGGGAGGCTGAGGCAGAAGAATTGCTTGAACTCAGGAGGCAGAGGTTGCATAAACCAAGATAGAACCACTGCACTCCAGCTTGGGCAGTGGAGTGAGACTCCGTCTCAGAAAAAAAAAAAAAAAAAAAAAAAATAAATTATAATTAACTATAGCCACCCTGTCATGCTATCAAATACTAGGCTTTATTCATTGTTTCCAACTAGTTTTTTGTGTCCATCAGCCATCCCCTCCTCCCTCTGGAACCTCCAACTACCCTTCTCAGCCTCTGGTAACTATTCTTCTATTCTCTATCTCCAAGGGTTAAATTGTTTTGATTTTTAGATGTCACAAATAAGTGAGAACCTGTGATGTTTCTCTTTCTGTGCTTGGCTTGTTTCACTTAACATAAGAACCTGTAGTTCCATCCCTGTTGTTGCAGATGAAAAGATCTTATTCTTTTTTATGCATGAATAGTACTCCATTGTGTATGTGTTCCACATTTGTTTTATTTGTTCATCTGCTGAAGGGCACTTACGTTTCTTTCAAATCTTGGCTATTGTGAACAGTGCTGCAACAAACATGGGAGTGCAGATATCTCTTTGATATACTGATGTCCTTTATTATGAGTATATACCCAGCAGTAGGCTTACTGGATCACATGGTAGCTCTATTTTTTTTTTTTTTTTTTTTGAGGACTCTCCAAATTGTTCTCCATAGTGGCTGTACTAATTTATATACCCACCAACAGTATACAAGGGTTCCATTTTCTCCAAATCCTCATCAGAATTTGTTATTGCCTGGTTTTCAGATAAAGCCATTTTAACTGTGATGAGATAATATCTCATTGTAGTTTTTATTTGCATATCTCTTATAATCAGAGCCCTTTTTCATATGCATATTTGCTACTTGTATGTCTTCTTTTGAGAAGTATCTATTCACATTATTTGCTCATTTTTTGATCAGACTACTAGATTTATTTCTATAGAGTAGTTTGAGATTTTTATATATTCTGTTTATTAATCCCTTGACAGATGGATACTTTACAAATATTTTCTTTTTTTCTATTCTTTAAATTATTATACTTTAACTTCTAGGGTACATGTGCACAACATGCAGGTTTGTTACATATGTATACATGTGCCATGTTGGTGTGCTGCACACATTAACTCGTCATTTATATTAGGTATATCTCCTAATGCTATCCCTCTCCCCTCCTCCATCCCCACAATAGGCCCTGGTGTCCCTTCTTGTGTCCAAGTGATCTCGTTGTTCAATTCCCACCTATGGGTGAGAACATGCGGTGTTTGGTTTTCTGTTCTTGCAATAGTTTGCTGAGAATAATGGTTTCCAGCTGCATCCATGTCCCTACAAAGGACACAAATTCATCCTTTTTTATGGCTGCATAGTATTCTATGGTGTATATGTGCCACATTTTCTTAATCCAGTCTGTCACTGATGGACATTTGGGTTGGTTCCAAGTCTTTGCTATTGTGAATAGTGCTGCAGTAAACATACGTGTGCATGTGTCTTTATAGCAGCATGATTTATAATCCTTTGGGTATATACCCAGTACTGGGATGGCTGGCTCAAATGGTATTTCTAGTTCCAGATCCTTGAGCAATCTCCGTACTGTTTTCCACAATGGGTGAACAGTTTACAGTCCCACCAATGGTGTAAAAGTATTCCTATTTCTCCACATCCTCTCCAGCACCTGTTGTTTCCTGATTTTTTAATGATTGCCATTGTAACTGGTGTGAGATGGTATCTCATTGTGGTTTTGATTTGCATTTCTCTGATGGCCAGTGATGATGAGCATTTTTTCATGTGTCTGTTGGCTGTATGAGTGTTTTCTTTTGAGAAATGTCTGTTCATATCCTTTGCCCACTTTTTGATGGAGCTGTTTGTTTTTTTCCTGTAAATTTGTTTGAGTTCTTTGTAGGTTCTGGATATTAGCCCTTTGTCAGATGAGTAGATTGCAAAAATTTTCTCCCATTCTGTAGGTGGCCTGTTCACTGTGATGGTAGTTTCTTTTGCTGTGCAGAAGCTCTTTAGTTTAGTTAGATCCCATTTGTCAATTTTGGCTTTTGTTGTCATTGCTTTTGGTGTTTTAGACACGAAGTCTTTGCCCATGCCTATGTTCTGAATGGTGTTACCTAGGTTTTCTTCTAGAGTTTTTATGGTTGTAGGTCTAACATTTAAGTCTCTAATCCATCTTGAATTAATTTTTGTATAAGGAATAAGGAAAGTATCCAGTTTCAACTTTCTACTTATGGCTAGTCAATTTTCCCAGCATCATCTATTAAATAGGGAATCTTTTCCCCATTTCTTGTTTTTGTCAAGTTTGTCAAAGATCAGATGGCTGTAGATGTGTGGTATTATTTCTGAGTGCTCTGTTCTGTTCCATTGGTCTATATGTCTGTTCTGGTACCAGTACCATGCTGTTTTGGTTATGTAGCCTTGTAGTATAGCTTGAAGTCCGGTAGCGTGATGCCTCCAGCTTTGTTCTTTTGGCTTAGGATTGTCTTGGCAATGAGGGCCCTTTTTGGTTCCATATGAACTTTAAAGCAGTTTTTTCCAATTCTGTGAAGAAAGTCATTGGTAGCTTAATGGGGATGGCATTGAATCTATAAATTACCTTGGGCAGTATGGCCATTTTCACAATATTGATTCTTCCTATCCATGAGCATGGTATGTTCTTCCATTTGTTTGTGTCCTCTTTTATTTCACTGAGCAGTGGTTTGTAGTTCTCCTTGAAGAGGTCCTTTACATCCCTTGTAAGTTGGATTCCTAGGTATTTTATTCTCTTTGAAGCTATTGTGAATGGGAGTTCATTCATGATTTGGCTCTCTGTTTTCTGTTACTGGTGTATAAGAATGCTTGTGATTTTTGCACATTAATTTTGTATCCTGAGACTTTGCTGAAGTTGCTTATCAGCTGAAGGAGATTTTGGGCTGAGACGATGGGGTTTTCTAAATATACAATCATGTCATGTGCAAAGAGGGACAATTTGACTTCTTCTTTTCCTAACTGAGTACCCTTGATTTCTTTCTCTTGCCTGATTGCCCTAGCCAGAACTTCCAACACTGTGTTGAATAGGAGTGGTGACAGAGGGCATCCCTGTCTTGTGCCAGTTTTCAAAGGGAATGCTTCCAGTTTTTGCCCATTCAGTATGATATTGGCTGTGGATTTTGAGATACGTTCCATCAATACCAAATTTATTGAGAGTTTTTAACATGAAGGGTTGTTGAATTTTGTCAAAGGCCTTTTCTGCATCTATTGAGATAATCATGTGGTTTTTGTCTTTGGTTCTGTTTATATGCTGGATTATATTTATTGATTTGCATATGTTGAACCAGCCTTGCATCCCAGGGATGAAGTCCACTTGATCATGGTGGATAAGCTTTTTGATGTGCTGCTGGATTTGTTTAGCCAGTATTCTGTTGAGGATTTTTGCATGGATGTTCATCAGGGATATTGGTCTAAAATTCTCTTTTTTTGTTGTGTCTCTGCCAGGCTTTGCTGTCAGGATGATGTTGGCCTCATAAAATGAATTAGGAAAGAGTCTCTGTTTTTCTATTGATTGGAATAGTTTCCAAAGGAATGGTACCAGCTCCCCTTTGTACCTCTGGTAGAATTCAACTGAATCCATCTGGTCCTGGACTTTTTTTCATTGGTAGGCTATTAATTATTGCCTCAATTTCAGAGCCTGCTATTGATCTATTCAGGGGTTCAACTTCTTCCTGATTTAGTCTTGGGAGAGTGTAAGTGTCCAGGAAACTATCCATTTCTTCTAGGTTTTCTAGTTTATTTGCGTAGAGGTGATTATAGTATTCTCTGATGGTAGTTTGTATTTCTATGGGGTCAGTGTTGATATCCTCTTTCTTATTTTTTATTGCGTTTATTTGATTCTTCTCTCTTTTCTTCTTTATTAGTCTTGCTAGCAGTCTTTCAATTTCATTGATCTTTTCAAAAAACCAACTCCTGGATTCATTGATTTTTTGGAGGTTTTTTTTGTGTCTCTATCTCCTTCAGTTCTGCTCTGATCTTGTTATTTCTTGCTTTCTCTTAGCTTTTGAATGTGTTTGCTCTTGCGTCTCTAGTTCTTTTAATTGTGATGCTAGGGTGTCAATTTTAGATCTTTCCAACTTTCTCTTGCGGGCATTTAGTGCTATAAATTTCCCTCTACACACTGCTTTAAAGGTGTCCCAGAGATTCTGGTATGTTGTATCTTTGTTCTCATTGGTTTCAAAGAACATCTTTATTTCTGCCTTCATTTCATTATGTACCCAGTAGTCATTCAGGAGCAGGTTGTTCTGTTTCCATGTAGTAGAGTGGTTTTGATTTAGTTTCGTAGCCCTGAGTTCTAGTTTGATTGCACTGTGGTCTGAGAGACAGTTTGTTATAATTTCTGTTCTTTTACATTTGCTGAGGAGTGCTTTACTTTCAACTATGTGGTCAATTTTGGAATAAGTGCGATGTGGTGCTGAGAAGAATGTATATTCTGTTGATTTGGGGTGGAGAGTTCTGTAGATGTCTATTAGGCCCGCTTGGTGCAGAGTTGAGTTCAATTCCTGGATATCGTTGTTTACTTTCTGTCTCATTGATCTGTCTAATGTTGACAATGGGGTGTTAAAGTCTCCCATTATTATTGTATGGGAGTCTAAGCCTCTTACAAATATTTTCTCTCATTTTTTTGGATTGTCTCTTCAGTTTTTGGATTTTTTTCTTTGCTGCGCAGAAGATTTTTAAGTTGATGTGACCCCATTTGTCCATTTTTGCTTTGTTTGCCTGTGCTTGAGAAATATTTGCCCAGACCAGTCAATGTCCTGGGAGACTTTTTACGATGTTTTCTTGTAGTAGTTTCATAGTTTGAGCCTTAGATTAATCCATTTTGATTTGATTTTTGTATATGGTAAGAAATAGTGGTCTCATTTCATGCTTCTCTGTATGGATGTACAGTTTTCCTAGCACCATTTATTGAGAAGATTTTGTTTTCCCCAGTGTTTGTTTTTGGCACCTTTTTTTGAAAGTGAGTTCACTGTAGGTGTATTCACTTGTTTCTGGGTTCTCTATTCTGTTTTATTCATCTATATTTCTATTCTTATGCCACTGTCATGTTGGTTTTAGTTACTATAGCTCTGTAATATAATTTGAAGTCAGATAAATGATTCCTCCAGTTTCGTTCTTTTTGCCAAGGATAGCTTTGGCTATTCTGTATCTTTTGTGATTACATATAATTTTTAGAACTATTTTATTTTATTTCTGTGAAGAATGTCACAGATATTTTAATAAGAATTGCATTGAATCTGAAGATTGCTTTGAGTAGTATGGACATTGTAAAATTATTGATTTTTCTTATCTATGAACATAGTGTATCTTTCCATTTATTTGTGTCCTTTTCTGTTTCTTTCATCAGTGTTTTACAGTTTTCATTATAAGAATCTTTAACTTATTTGGTTAAGGTGATTACTAGATATTTAATTTTATATGTAGCTATTGTAAATGGGAATGCTTTTTGCTTTTTTGTTTGGATTGTTCACTGTTAGCATATAAAAATGCTACATATTTTTATATGTAGATTTTGTTTCCTAAAACAAGTACTCATCGGTTCTAATAGGTTTTTTGCGCAGTCTCTAGGTTTTTCCAAATGTAAGATCAACCAGGTTCTGGGACACAGAAAAAAAAAAAGAAACAAACTCTGAGCGCCCAAAGTGTGAAATTATGAAAGGGGGATTGCTCACCCCCAAACACACATCTTCATTGGGGAACCTGAAGGTCCAGATCACAGGAGAAGGATCTGACTTTACCTAGAGCTACGATGAATTTAAAGACTAAACAAAATACAGGGGTAGAGGAAGCAGCCATTTTTGAATTTGTCTCACAGGGGTCCTTGAGGTGGGCTGCCAATGAAATTGGGGAAATACCACAGGGAGAAGAAAACGTCTAGTAGAACTTTGTAATAGTTTCAACTGAATGTGAAGATTCCTTGAAATAAACTGGGGGAGGGGGAAAACTAGAAGTGCAGACATGAGCACAGAAGCCTTGGCAGGTGGGGAGGCATCAAACCTGAAAGCCTTGCTTCCTTTCTCAGTGGGGAGGCTTGTAGCATGGGGCAAGTTTTCATCCCTGCTCACCCACTGCTTGGAAATAAACTCAGTGCTGTTGGAGTGGAGGGCACAGTAGGAGTTAGGCTGTGTAGGAGCTGGGTGAGGTCTGTAACTGCTGGAATTTCCCCACTTCCTTGGCAACCTTCATGACACAGTAGGGGCAGCCATAGTACCCTCAGGAAGATAACTCCATTGGCCTGGCAACCACATCCCCATCCTCCACAGCAGCTGTAGCAAAGAGAGTCTTGCACTCAAGGAGTATCTGAACTCAGACACACCTAACTCTGCCCCAACCGGATGGTCTTTCTCTATGTGCCCTCATAGTCATAGACAAAGGACATAAACTCTTGTGATCTCTATGGCTCTGCCCACCACCTGAGAAATCAGAATACTTATCCAGGTGACCCTCGGGCAAGATTTTTCTTCCCTTTACTGCCACAGCTAATGCTGTCTTGAGAGCATCACCACCTGGCTGGAGGCCAACCAACACAAAACTAGCACACTAAACAAAAATACAACCAAGGAACTTCATGGAGTCGATTTCACTCCCCATTACCTCCACTGGAGCAGGTACTGATATCCACTGCTGGGAGATCTAAAGACAGATTACATCACAGGACTTTTTGCAGACACTCCCCAGTACCAGCCTGGAGCTCTGGAGCTCTGCTGGGTGTCTAGTTCCAGAAAATACACACCAATCACTGCAGTTCAGCTCTCAGGAAGCCACATTCCTAGGGGAAGAGGGAGAGCACTATATCATGGGAGCACCCTGCGGGACAAAGGATCTGAACAGCAGCCTTTGAGCACCAGATCTTCCCTTTAACAGAGTCTACTCAAATTAGAAAGAACCAGAAAAGCAATTTTGGTAATATGACAAAACAAGGTTATTTAACACCCCCAAACCATCACACTAGTTCAGCAGCAATGGATTCAAACCAAGAAGAAATCTCTGTATTGCCAGAAAAGGAATTCAGAAGGTTGATTATTAAGCTGCTCAAAGTGCACTAGAGAAAGGTGAATACCAACTTAAATAATTTCTTTAAAGTTACAGGGTATGGATATAAAAATCTCCAGAGAGGTTGGGCATGGGGGCTCATGCCTGCAATCTCAGCACTTTGGGAGACTGAGGCAGGTGGATCATGAGGTCGGGAGATCGAGGCCATCCTGGCTAACATGGTGAAACCCTATCACTACTAAAATATACAAAAAATTAGCTGGTCCCACGGGTGCCTGTAGTCCCGGCTACTTGGGAAGGTGAGGCAGGAGAATGGCATGAACCCAGGAGGCAGAGCTTGCAGTGAGCCAAGATCACACCACTGCACTCGAGCCTGGGCAACAGAGCAAGACTCTGTCTCAAAAAATAAAAATAAAATAAAATCTCCAGAGAAATACATACTATAAATACAATTACAACTTCTGGAATGGAGAACACACTTAAAGAAATGAAAAATACACTGGAAAGTCTCAGCAATAGAATTGAAGATGTAGAAGAAAGAACTTCAGAGCTCAAAGGCAAGGCTTTAAAATTAACCCAATCCAATCCAATAAAGAAAAATGAAAAGAAAACTAATGAACAAACATTTTAAGAAGTTTGGGATTTATGTTAAATGATCAAACCTAAGAGTACCTGGTGTTCCTGAAGTAAAAGAGAAATTCAAAAGTCTAGAAAACATATTTGAAGGAATAATTGAGGAAAACTTTCCCAGTCTCGCTAGAGATCTAGATATTTTAACATAAGGAGCTCAAAGAACATCTGGGAAATTTATCGCAAAAAGATTATCACCTGGGCACACAATCTTCATGTTATCTAAAGTCAAGACAAAAGAAAGAATCTTAGGATTTGTAAGGCAAAAGCATCAGGTAACCTATAAAGGAAAATCTGTCGATTAACAGCAGATTTCTCAGCAGAAACCCTACAATCCAGAAGTGATTGGGGTCCTATCTTTAGCCTGCTTAAACAAAAGAATTATCAGCTAAGAATTTTGTATCCGGCGAAACTAAGTTTCATAAATGAAGGAAGATACCCCTTTTCAGACAAACAAATGTTAAGAGAATTTGCCACTACCAAGCCAGCACTGCAAGAACTGCGTAAAAAGTTCTAAATCTTGCAACAAATCTTCAAAATACACCAAAACAGAACCACCTTAAAGCATAAACCTCATGGGACCTATAAAACAATAACACAATTAAAAAATAGGTATTCAGACAACAGATAAAATGAATAAAATAGTACCTCACATATCAAACTAACATCAAATGTAAATAACCTAAATGCTCCACTTAAAAGATACAGAAATAAGAAATTATATAATATTAAGTTAAAGGGGTGGAAAAATATATTTTATGCAAATGGACACCAAAAGAGAGCAAAAGTAGCTATTCTTATATCAGACAAAGCAAAACTTACAGTAACAGTAGTGAAAAAAGACAAAGAGAAACATTATATAATAATGAAAGAATTTGTCCAACAAAAAACGTTCCAATTCCAAATACATATGCACCTAACTCTGGAACTTCCAAATTTATTTAAAAAATTACTACTAAACTTAAGGCATGAGATAGACAGCAACACAATAATAGTGGGGGACTTCAATACTTCACTGACAGCGCTAGACAGGTCATCAGGACAGAAAGTCAACCAAGAAACAATGGACTTAAACTATACCCTAGAACAAATGGACTTATAACAGCACAACTCACAACTGCAAAAATTTAGAGCGAGCCCAAATGCCCATGGATCAATGAGTGATAAAGGAAACACACACACACACACACACACACACACACGCACGCACCATGAAATACTACTCAGCCATAAAAAGAAATGAAATAATGGTATTTGCAGCAACGTGGATGGATTTGGAGACTATTGTTCTAAGCGAAGTAACTCAGAAACAGAAAACTAAACATCATATGTTCTCACTTATAGTGGGAACTAAACTATGAGGACGTGAAGGCATTAAGAATGATATGATACAATAGACTTTAAGGACTCCAGAGAAAGGGTAGGAGGGTGGTGAGGGGTAAAAGATTACCCATTGGGTACAGTGTACACTGCTTGGGTGATGGGAGTACCAAAATCTCAGAAATCACCACTAAATAACATTCCTGTAACCAAACACCACCTGTTTCCCACAAACCTATTGAAATACAAAAATAATTTTTAAAAATTAAAAAGACATAAAACAAAACAAAAACAAACAGAGAAACAAACAAAAAATAATCTTGCATAATCTATTAGGTAGACTCCCTTAGTTCATCTGTGCCTTGTACCCAATTTTTAATAAATGTAACAATTGATGTAGATGGTAAAATAAAAAATGCACTAATAATGTTCATACAAAATCAAATCACTAAATAAATAAACAATAAAAAACATAAGATCGTATTATCTGTATGAAAAGAAAATTTGATGTCTTCCTTCACAATCATAATGTCCTTTATTTCTTTCTCTTTGAACTTTATTTTTGGGGGTAGAATTGACAGGACCTTCTAATTGGCTGGAAGTGGGAGATGAAGAAGAGAGCATTCAAGAACCTCATTTATCCTTTGGCTTGAGCGAATGGGTGAATACTGTCTTTACTGTGATGATTAATACTGCGAGGAAGAGGTTTCAGGGTAAGACTTAAGAGTTCTAAGTAGGTCACACTTGTGTTTGACATATCTGTGAACATCTATATTGGGATGATGTGTGGGCATTTAGATACACAAATCTGAAACTCAAGGTAAAGGACAAACCTGGAGATATATATTTGTGAGCTGTGAATATCAATGAAATTTGAAACCATGGGACGACAGAGCATCAACTAGAGAGAGATGGTGAAGGGAGATGTGGACTCATATGAGTGTCCTAAAGAAGCCCTGAGTTTAAGGAGATGAAGCCAGGAAAATACCCCACTGCCTAAGTGAAGGTAGGAAAAAAGCCAATAAAGTATGACATCATGGAAGCTAAAAGAATAAATGATTTTAAAAAGAGTAGAGGGCGGAGCAAGAGGGCCGAATAGGAACAGCTCCAGTCTCCAACTCCCAGCACGAGCGACACAGAAGACCAGTGATTTCTGCATTTTCAACTGAGGTACTGGGTTCATCTCACTAGGGAGTGCCGGACAATCAGTGCTTGTCAGCTGCTGCAGCCCGACCAGGGAGAGCTGAAGCAGGGCGAGGCATCGCCTCACCTGGGAAGTGCAAGGGGAAAGGGAATCCGTTTTCCTAGCCAGGGGAACTGAGACACAAAACACCTGGAAAATCGGGTAACTCCCACCCCAATACTGCGCTTTAAGTAAACAGGCACACCAGGAGATTATATCCCACACCTGGCTGGGAGGGTCCCAGTCCCACTGAGCCTCCCTCATTGCTAGCACAGCAGTCTGCAATCTCCCGGGAAGGCAGCAGCGAGCCTGGGGGAGGGGCGCCCGCCATTGCTGAGGCTTAAGTAGGTAAATAAAGCCCCTGGGAAGCTCGAACTGGGTGGAGCTCATAGCAGCTCAAGGAAACCTGCCTGTCTCTGTAGACTCCACCTCTGGGGACAGGGCACAGTAAACAACAATAAAAGCGGCAGAAACCTTTGCAGACGCAAACGACTCTGTCTGACAGCTTTGAAGAGAGCAGTGGATCTCCCAACACGGAGGTTGAGATCTGAGAAGGGACAGACTGTCTGCTCAAGTGGGTCCCTGATGCCTGAGGAGCATAACTGGGAGATATCCCCCACTAGGGGCAGTCTGACACCCCACACTTCACAGGGTGGAGTACACCTCTGAGAGGAAGGCTACAAAGCAAGAATCAGACAGGTACACTCGCTGTTCAGAAATATTCTATCTTCTGCAGCCTCTGCTGCTGACACCCAGGCAAACAGGGTCTGGAGTGGACCTCAAGCAATCTCCAACACACCTACAGCTGAGGGTCCTGACTGTTAGAAGGAAAACTATCAAACAGGAAGGACACCTACACCAAAACCCCACCAGTACGTCACCCTCATCATCAAAGACCAGAGGCAGATAAAACCACAAAGATGGGGAAAAAGCAGGGCAGAAAAGCTGGAAATTCAAAAAATAAGAGCACATCTCCCCCGGCAAATGAGTGCAGCTCATCGCCAGCAATGAATCAAAGCTGGACAGAGAATGACTTTGACGAGATCAGAGAAGGCGGCTTCAGTCCATCAAACTTCTCAGAGCTAAAGGAGGAATTATGTACCCAGCGCAAAGAAACTAAAAATCTTGAAAAAAGATTGGAAGAATTGATGGCTAGAGTAATTAATGCAGAGAAGGTCATAAACGAAATGAAAGAGATGAAAAACATGACACGAGAAATACGTGACAAATGCAGAAGCCTCAGTAACAGACTCGATCAAGTGGAAGAAAGAGTATCAGCTATTGAGGATCAAATGAACGAAATGAAGCGAGAAGAAAAACCAAAAGAACAAAGAAGAAAAAGAAATGAACAAAGCCTGCAAGAAGTATGGGATTATGTAAAAAGACCAAATCTACGTCTGATTGGGGTGCCTGAAAGTGAGGGGGAAAATGGAACCAAGTTGGAAAACACTCTTCAGGATATCATCCAGGAGAACTTCCCCAACCTAGTAGGGCAGGCCAGCATTCAAATTCAGGAAATACAGAGAACGCCACAAAGATACTCCTTGAGAAGAGCAACTCCAAGACACATAATTGCCAGATTCACCAAAGTTGAAATGAAGGAAAAAATCTTAAGGGCAGCCAGAGAGAAAGGTCGGGTTACCCACAAATGGAAGCCCATCAGACTAACAGCAGATCTCTCGGCAGAAACTCTACAAGCCAGAAGAGAGTGGGGGCCAATATTCAACATTTTTAAAGAAAAGAATTTTCAACACAGAATTTCATATCCAGCCGAAATAAGTTTCATAAGTGAAGGAGAAATAAAATCCTTTATAGAAAAGCAAATGCTTAGAGATTTTGTCAGCACCAGGCCTGCCTTACAAGAGACCCTGAAGGAAGCACTAAACATGGAAAGGAACAACCGGTACCAGCCATTGCAAAAACATGACAAAACGTAAAGACCATTTAGGCTATGAAGAAACTGCATCAACTAACGAGCAAAATAACCAGTTAATATCATAATGGCAGGATCAAGTTCACACATAACAATATTAACCTTAAATGTAAATGGACTAAATGCTCCAATTAAAAGACACAAACTGGCAAACTGGATAAAGAGTCAAGACCCATCAGTCTGCTGTATTCAGGAGACCCATCTCACACGCAGAGACATACATAGGCTCAAAATAAAGGGATGGAGGAAGATTTACCTAGCAAATGGAGAACAAAAAAAAAGCAGATTTTGCAATATTAGTCTCTGATAAAACAGACTTTAATCCATCAAAGATCAAAAGAGACAAAGATGGCCATTACATAATGGTAAAAGGATCAATTCAACAAGAAGAGATAACTATCCTAAATATATATGCACCCAATACAGGAGCACCCAGATTCATAAAGCAAGTCCTTGAAGACTTACAAAGAGACTTAGACTCCCATACAATAATAATGGGAGACTTCAACACTCCACTGTCCACATTACACAGATCAATGAGACAGAAAGTTAACAAGGGTATCCAGGAATTGAACTCATCTCTGCAGCAAGCAGACCCAATGGACATCTATAGAACTCTCCAACCCAAATCAACAGAATATACATTCTTCACAGCACCACATCGCACTTATTCCAAAATCGACCACGTAATTGGAAGTAAAGCACTCCTCAGCAAATGTACAAAAACAGAAATTATAACAAACTGTCTCTCAGAACACAGTGCAATCAAACTAGAACTCAGGACTAAGAAACTCAATCAAAACCGCTCAACTACATGGAAACTGAACAACCGGCTCCTGAATGACTACTGGGTACATAACGAAATGAAGGCAGAAATAAAGATGTTCTTTCAAACCAATGAGAACAAAGATACAACATACCAGAATCTCTGGGACACCTTTAAAGCAGTGTGTAGAGGGAAATTTATAGCGCTAAATGCCCACAAGAGAAAGCAGGAAAGATCTAAAATTGACACTCTAACATCACATTTAAAAGAACTAGAGAAGCAAGAGCAAACACATTTGAAAGCTAGCAGAAGGCAAGAAATAACTAAGATCAGAGCAGAACTGAAGGAGATAGAGACACAAAAAACCCTCCAAAAAATCAATGAATCCAGGAGTTGGTTTTTTGAAAAGATCAACAAAATTGACAGACCGCTAGCAAGACTAATAAAGAAGAAAAGAGAGAGAATCAAATAGATGCAATAAAAAATGATAAAGGGGATATCACCACTGACCCCACAGAAATACAAACTACCATCAGAGAATACTATAAACACCTCTATGCAAATAAACTAGAAAATCTAGAAGAAATGGATAATTTCCTGGACACTTACACTCTTCCAAGACTAAACCAGGAAGAAGATGAATCCCTGAATAGACCAACAACAGGCTCTGAAATTGAGGCAATAATTAATAGCCTACCAACCAAAAAAAGTCCAGGACCAGATGGATTCACAGCTGAATTCTACCAGAGGTACAAGGAGGAGCTGGTACCATTCCTTCTGAAACTATTCCAATCAATAGAAAAAGAGGGAATCCTCCGTAACTCATTTTATGAGGCCAACATCATCCTGATACCAAAGCCTGGCAGAGACACAACAAAAAAAGAGAATTTTAGACCAATATCCCTGATGAACATCCATGCAAAAATCCTCAATAAAATACTGGCAAACCGGATTGAGCAGCACATCAAAAAGCTTATCCACCATGATCAAGTGGGCTTCATCCCTGGGATGCAAGGCTGGTTCAACATTCACAAATCAATAAACATAATCCAGGTTATAAACAGAACCAAAGACAAGAACCACATGATTATCTCAATAGATGCAGAAAAGGCTTTTGACAAATTTCAAGAGCCCTTCATGCTAAAAACGCTCAATAAATTCGGTATTGATGGAACGTACTTCAAAATAATAAGAGCTATTTATGACAAACCCACAGCCAATATCATACTGAATGGGCAAAACCTGGAAACATTCCCTTTGAAAACTGGCACAAGACAGGGATGCCCTCTCTCACCACTCCTATTCAACATAGTGTTGGAAGTTCTGGCTAGGGCAATCAGGCAAGAGAAAGAAATCAAGGGTATTCAGTTAGGAAAAGAAGAAGTCAAATTGTCCCTGTTTGCAGATGACATGATTGTATATTTAGAAAACCCCCTTGTCTCAGCCCAAAATCTCCTTCAAATGATAAGCAACTTCAGCAAAGTCTCAGGATACAAAATTAATGTGCAAAAATCACAAGCATTCTTATACACCAGTAACAGACAAACAGAGAGCCAAATCATGAATGAACTTCCATTCACAATTCCTTCAAAGAGAATAAAATACCTAGGAATCCAAGGTGCAAGGGATGTAAAGGACCTCTTCAAGGAGAACTACAAACCACTGCTCAGTGAAATAAAAGAGGACACAAACAAATGGAAGAACATACCATGCTCATGGATAGGAAGAATCAATATCGTGAAAATGGCCATACTGCCCAAGGTTATTTATAGATTCAATGCTATCCCCATCAAGCTACCAATGAGTTTCTTCACAGAATTGGAAAAAACTGCTTTAAAGTTCATATGGAACCAAATAAGAGCCCGCATCTCCAAGACAATCCTAAGTCAAAGGAACAAAGCTGGAGGCATCACGCTACCTGACTTCAAACTATACTACAAGGCTACAGTAACCAAAACAGCATGGTACTGGTACCAAAACAGAGGTATAGACCAATGGAACAGAACAGAGTCCTCAGAAATAATACCACACATCTACAGCCATCTGATCTTTGACCAACCTGAGAGAAACAAGAAATCGGGAAAGGATTTCCTATTTAATAAATGGTTTCTGGGAAAATTGGCTAGCCATAAGTACAAAGCTGAAACTGGATCCTTTCCTTACTCCTTATACGAAAATTAATTTATGATGGATTAGAGACTTAAATGTTAGATCTAATACCATAAAAACCCTAGAGGAAAACCTAGATAGTACCATTCAGGACATAGGCATGGGCAAAGACTTCATGTCTAAAACACCAAAAGCAACGGCAGCAAAAGCCAAAATTGACAAATGGGATCTCATTAAACTAAAGAGCTTCTGCACAGCAAAAGAAACTACCATCACAGTGAACAGGCAACCTACAGAATGGGAGAAAATTTTTGCAATCTACTCATCTGACAAAGGGCTAATATCCAGAACCTACAAAGAACTCAAACAAATTTACAAGAAAAAAACAAACAACCCCATCCAAAAGTGGGCAAAGGATATGAACAGACATTTTTCAAAACAAGACATTCATACAGCCATCAGACACATGAAAAAATGCTCATCATCACTCTCCATCAGAGAAATGCAAATCAAAACCACAATGAGATACCATCTTACACCAGTTAGAATGGCGATCATTAAAAAGTCAGGAAACAACAGGTGCTGGAGAGGATGTGGAGAAATAGGAACACTTTTACACTGTTGGTGGGATTGTAAACTAGTTCAGCCATTTTGGAAAACAGTATGGCGATTCCTCAAGGATCTAGAACTAGATGTACCATATGACCCAGCCATCCCATTACTGGGTATATACCCAAAGGATTATAAATCATGCTGCTATAAACACACATGCACACGTATGTTTATTGCGGCACTATTCACAATAGCAAAGACCTGGAATCAACCCAAATGTCCATCAGTGACAGACTGGATTAAGAAAATGTGGCACGTATACACCATGGAATACTATGCAGCCATCAAAAAGGATGAGTTTGTGTCCTATGTAGGGACATGGATGCAGCTGGAAACCATCATTCGCAGCAAACTATCACAAGAACAGGAAACCAAACACCACATGTTCTCACTCATAGGTGGGAACTGAACAATGAGATCACTTGGACTAGGGAAGGGGAACATCATACACTGCGGCCTATCATGGGGATGGGGGAGGGGGGAGGGATTGCATTGGGAAATATACCTGATGTAAATGACGAGTTGATGGGTGCTGACGAGTTGATGGGTGCAGCACACCAACATGGCACAAGTATACATACGTAACAAACCTGCATGTTATGCACATGTACCGTAGAACTTAAAGTATAATAATAATAATAAATAAAAAATAAAAAAATAATAAGAAAATGAGTAGTGTTGTTCTTTTACAAGACTGATTTTTGCTATTTATGATGTTTGGTAGCTATGCATAAATTCCATAATTTTTTTCTATTTCTTTAAAAAAATACTATTAGAATTGATAGAATTGCTCTTAAATCGGTAGATCTCTGTATGTCGGTAGTATGGACATTTAAAAATTAAGTCTTCCAATACATAAACATGAATGTCTTTCTGTTTGTTTGTGTCCTCTTCAATTCTTTATTAATAATTTGTAGTTCTTAGTAAACAAGTCTTTCACCTTCTTATTTAATTTTACTCTCAAATATTTTATTATTTTAGTGCTATTATAAAAGAGATTGTTTTCCCAATTTCCTTGTTAGATAGTTTGTCATTATTGTATAGAGACACCACTGAATTTTGCATGTTGATTTTGTGTCCTGCAACTTTACTAAACTTGTTCATTAGTCCAAATATTTTGTTTGTAGAGTCTTTAGGGTATTTTACATATAAGGTTATGTCATCAGTGGAGATAATATTACCTCTTCCTTTCTTACTTGGATGTCTTTGTTTTTATTGCTGAATTGCTCTGGCAAGGCCTTTCAGTACTATGTTGAATAGAATTGGTGAGAGTGGACATTCTTTTCCTCTATACCCCAGGAATCCTCTAAGATTCCTTATCTTAGAGGAAGAGCTTTCAGTTTTTCATCATTGAATATGATGTTAACTATGGGCTTTAAATATATTGTTTGTGTTATGTTGAGGTAATTTATTTATATTTCTATTTTGTTTAGAGTTTCCATCATAAAATGATGTTGAATTTTGTCAAATTTTTTTTTCTGCATCTATTGAGATGATCATGTAATTTTTAACCCTTATTCTGTTAATGTCGAATATTACATTAATTGATTTTTCTATGTTGAACAATTCTTGCATCCTAGAAATCAATCATACTTGGCCATGGCCTATGATTCTTTAACTGTGTCATCAGATTTGATGTGCTGTTGTTTTCTTGAGGATTCTTACATCTAAATTCATCAGGGATATGGACCTATAGTTTTTTTTTTTTTCTTGTGATGTTTTGGCTGTCTTTGGTATCAGAGTAATGGCCTCATAAATTGAGTTTGGAAATGTTCACTGCTGATATCAAAATATGTTACAAATCCACAGTAATCAAAACAGTATGGTACTGGCATAAAGACAAGTATACAGATCAATAGAAAAAAACAGAGTGCCCAGAAATAAATCCACATATATATCATCAACTAATCTTCAACAAAAGTGCTAAGAATACACAATGGGGAAAGGAAAGTCACTTCAACAATTGGCATATATAAAAACTGGATATACACATTCAAAACCATAAAACTAGATAGTACAGCCATTATGAAAGATAGTATGGAGGTTCCTCAAGAAGTCAAAAATAGAACTACAATATCATCCAGCTCTCCTACTACTGGGTATATATCCAAAGTAAACAAGATCAGATTGTTGGACAGCTATCTGCAATTCTATGTTTGCTGCAGCATTATTCACAATAGTCAAGATATGGAATCAACTTAAGTGTTCATTAATTGATAAAATGTTTTATATATATATATATATACATATATATGGAAATATGGAATATAGAATACTTTTCAGACTAAAAAAGAAAGAAATCCTGTCATTTGTGACAATATGGATAAACCTGGAGGATATTATGCTAAGTAAAATAAGCCAGGCAAAGAAAGACAAATATCTCATGATCTCATTTATACGTGGAACTTAAAAAAATCAAACTCAGAAGCAGAGAGTAGAATGGTGGTTTTTAGAGGCTGGAGAATGGGAGGGTAATGGGGAGATGTTGATTAAACGGTAAAAAGTTTCAGTTAAATGGAATGAATAAGTCCTGGAGATCCATTGTACAGCATGGAGACTGTAGCAAATAATAAATAATGTATAAAGTATTTGGAAATAACTAAGAGGTTAGATCTTAAATATTCTTAGCACAAAAAAAGTATGTGAGAAAATGAATCTGTTAATTAGTTTGATTTAATCATTTCAAAATGTATACACATATCAAAACATCGTGTTATGCACTGTAAATATATACAACATTGTCAATTAGACCTTTAAAAAGAAGAAATTTAGGCCGGGCGCGGTGGCTCAAGCCTGTAATCCCAGCACTTTGGGAGGCCGATACGGGCGGATCACGAGGTCAGGAGATCGAGACCATCCTGGCTAACACGGTGAAACCCCGTCTCTACTAAAAAATACAAAAAAAAAAAAACTAGCCGGGCGAGGTGGCGGGCGCCTGTAGTCCCAGCTACTCGGGAGGCTGAGGCAGGAGAACGGGCGTGAACCCGGGAGGCGGAGCTTGCAGTGAGCTGAGATCTGGCCACTGCACTCCAGCCTGGGCGACAGAGCGGGACTCCGTCTCAAAAAAAAAAAAAAAAAAAAAGAAGAAGAAATTTAGACCCTTATCTTACACTATAAACAAAAATCAACTCAAAGTGGATTAATGACTTAAGCATAGGATCTGATACTGCAAAACTCCTAGAAGTAAAGAGGGGCAATTCTTCATGACATTGGTCTTAGCAATGATTTTATGGATGTGACACCAGAAGCACAGGCAACAAAAACAAAAATAAACAAGTAAAACTACATCAAACTAAAAAGCTTCTGCACAGCAAAGAAAACAGTCAACAGAGTAAAAAGGCAATTTACAGAGAAAGATATTTCTAAACTAGGTATTTGATAAGGGGTTAATCTCCAATATATGTAAGGAACTCCTACAAATCTATAGTAAAATAATAATAATAATAATAATAATAATAACCCAATTTTTAAATGGGCTAAATATTTTAATAGACATCTGTCCTAAGAAGACATGCAAATGTCCCCAAATTGCTTAATGCCACTAGTAATCATGAAAATGCAAATCAAAAGCACAATGAGATATTACCTCACACCTGTCAGGATGTCTGTTATTTAAAATAAAAATCACAAAAAGTAAGAAATTTCAGAAAGGATGTGGAAAAATTGGAACCCTTAAACACTGTTGGTGGGAATGCAAAGTAGTGCAACCACTATGAAAAACAGTTTGAAAATACTTCTAAACATTATAAATAGAACTATCATATGACCCAACAATCCCCTTCTGGGTATTTATCCAAAAGAATTAAAATCAGGGTTTTCAAAATATATCAGCACTCCTATTTCACTTCAGAACTATTCACAATAGCCAAGATAGACAAGCAATCTAAATGTCCATTGACAAATGAATGGATAAAGAAAGGTGGTATATACATACAATGGAGTACTATTCAGCTTTTAAAAAACTGAAATATAAGACGACATAGATGAACCTTGGGAACATTATACTAAGTGAAATAAGTCAGTCTCAGAGAGCCAAATACTCCATATTTTCACTTGACAGAGGTATCTAAAATAGTCATAGAATCAAAGAATGGAAGGGGGTTGCCAGAGATTGGGGGAAAGAGAAAAGGGGAGTTACTAGGCAATGAGCATAACTTTCACTTCAGTAAGATGAATAAGTTCTACAGACCTGCTGTAAAACATTGCACTTATAGTAGACAACAATATACATACACTTAAAAATTGTTAAGAAGGTAAATATCCTGGTAAGTGTTCTTATCCCATTAATTTTTTAAAGGAGTGAAGTGAGCAGCATTTAAAAGTTGCTGAGAGGTTCAGTAATTTGAAGTCCGAAAAATATCCTTTGGATCTGGCAACATGAAGATCATTGGCGTTCTGAACCAGAGAATTTTCATTAGAATCAAGTAACGAATGACTTACAGGTGAAGAAATAGAGACACTACTTCTAAATGACCCTTTTGAGAAGTTTTGCTAAGTGGAACAGAGAAATAGCTAGAGAGAGTAGCTAAAAAGAAATGTGAAATGAAGGAATAATGTTTCTGCAAGTCTGAGATACTAGAATATGTGTGTAGGATGATGATGATGATCCAATAAGGAAAAAGATGTGAGAGGGGAGCGTGAGTGGAAACTGAGGAAGTGAAGACTTTGATAAGATGAGAGGGATTGGAATCCAAAATATAGGTAAAAAATTTGGTCTTAGAAAGGAGTATAGACCCTTCCTCCATTGTAACAGAAAAAAAAGTAGAAAAGATAGGTATAGTTATAAATAGATTCAGTGATGCAAAAAAGGGAGTTCCCATCTGATGGGTCCCATTTCCCCAGTCCAATTGCTCTATACACCAGAAGTCAGAGGTTTTAGAAAAATCTTTAAATGTTCCTCTAGTACATGAGTGATAGCAGCAGAAAGCTAGTAGCAGCCAGGAAGAACCTCAGAATCTTCAGTTTTGAAAACAAGGCCTTGGGTCTCTCTATCTGCCCAACCCTACTTATCAGACATTTTCCTTGTTCCAAGAGGATTTCATCTAACTTGAGGGTTCTAGGGGGTGCATGTGGAAAGGGAAGGCACAAAAGGCCACAGAAATGTGAAATGAGGACTTCATGTATGAACTTTGCTGACATCATTTTTGTCAATTCCTAGTTTTATGACTCATTCCTCTGTGAGAGAGTATCAGCAAAGACTTTGGAATTGTCTTTAGAGCTAGACTTTGGAATCTTCAGGGCTGAGTAGTAGTTAAGAAAGCCTTTGGTTTTCTGGAATAATGATTTAGGCAAGTATAAAGTCTCCTTTCATATTCAGTCCCAGGATGAAATTTAAACAGGCCTCAACTCTAAGCATACTCACAGAATTACATTTTCCTAATACACGTGGAAACACACACACATACACAGCTCCAAACTTTCTAATTTTCATTTTTTATTTATTATGTTATTATACTTTAAGTTCTGGGACACATGTGCAGAACGTGCAGGTTTGTTACATAGATATACATGTGCCATGTGGTTTGCTGCACCCATCAATCTGTCATCTACATTAGGTATTTCTCCCAATCCTATCACTCCCCTAGACCCCACTCCCTGATAAGCACCATTGTGTCTTGTTCCTCTCACTGTCGATGTGTTCTCATTGCTCAGCTCCCACTTATGAGTGAGAACAAGCAGTGTTTGGTTTTCTGTTCCTGTGTTACTTTGCTGAGAATGATGGTTTCCAGTTTCGTCCATGTCCGGGCAAAGGACACGAACTCATACTTTTTTATGGCTGCATAGTATTCCATGGTATATATGTGCCACCTTTTCTTCATCTAGTCTATCACTGATGGGCATTTGGGTTGGTTCCAAGTCTTTGCTATTGTGAATAGTGCTACAATAAACATATGTATGCATGTGTCTTTATAGTAGAATGATATATATTTCTTTGGGTATATACCCAGTAAAGGGATTCTGAGTCAAATGGTGTTTCTAGTTCTAGATCCTTGAGAAATTGCCGCACAGTCTTCCATAATAGTTGAACTAATTTACGCTCTCATCAACAGTATAAAAGTGTTCCTATTTCTCCACATCCCCTCCAGCATCTGTTTTTTCCTGACTTTTCAATGTTTGCCATTCTAGCTGGCATGAGATGGTATATTATTGTGGTGTTGATTTGCATTTCTCTAATGACCAGTGATGATGAGCTTTTTTCATGTTTGCTGGCTGCATAAATGTCCTCTTTTGAGAAGTGTCTGTTCATATCCTCCGCCCGCTTTTTGGTATGGTTTTATGTTTTATTCTTGTAAATTCGTTTAAGTTCCTTGTAGATTCTGGGTATTAGACTTTTGTCAGACGGATAAATTGCAAAAATGTTCTTCCATTCTGTAGGTTGCTTGTTCACTTTGTTGATAGTTTCTTTTGCTGTACAGAAGCTCTTTGGTTCAATTAGATCCCATTTGTCCATTCTGGCTTTTGTCACCATTGCTTTTTGTGTTTTAGTCATGAAGTCTGTGCCCATGCCTATGCTCTGAATGGTATTGCCTAGGATTTCTCCTAGGGTTTCTACAGTTTTAGGTTTTACATTTAAGTCTTTAATCCATCTTGAGTTAATTTTTGTATGAGGTGTAAGAAGGGGTCCAGTTTCAGTGTTCTGCATATGGCTAGCCAGGTTTTCCCAACACCATTTATTAAATAAGAAAGTATTTCCCCATTGCTTGTTCTTGTCAGGTTTGTCAAAGATCAGATGATTGTAGATGTGTGGTGTTATTTCTGAGGCCTCTGTTTCATTCCATTGGTCTATATATCTGTTTTGGTACCAGTACCATGTAATTCTGGTTAATGTCACCTTGTATTATAGATTGAAGTCAGGTAGCATGATGCCTCCAGCTTTGCTCTTTTTGCTTAGGATTGTTTTGGCTATACAGGTGCTTTTTTGCTTCCATAAGACATTTAAAGTAGTTTTTTTCTAATTCTGTGAAGAAAGTCAATGGTAGCTTCATGGGGATAGCATTGAATCTATAAATTAATTGGGGCAGTATGACCATTTTCATGATATTGAGTCTGCCTGTCCATGAACATGGAATGCGTTTCCATTTGTTTGAGTCCTCTCTTATTTTCTTGAGCAGTGGTTTGCAGTTCTCCTTAAAGAGGTCCTTCAAGTCCCTTGTAAGTTGTATTCCTAGGTATTTTATCATCTTTGTAGCAACTGTGAATGAGAGTTGACTCTTGATTTGGCTCTCTGTTTGTCTAGTATTTGTGTATAGGAATGCTTGTAAACTTTGCACATTGATTTTGTATTCTCACACTTTGCTGAAGTTGCTTATTAGCTTAAGGAGATTTTGGTCTGAGACTATGAAGTTATCTAAATATGCAATCATGTCATCTGCAAACAGAGACAATTTGATTTCCTCTCTTCCTATTTGAATACACTTTATTTCTTTCTCTTACCTGATTGCCCTGGCCAAAATTTCCAATACTGTGTTTAATAGTGTTGAGAGAAGGCATCCTTGTTTGTGCCAGTTTTCAAAGAAAGGTCTTCCAAATTTTGCCAATTCAGTATGATATTGGCTTTGGGTTTGTCATAAATAGCTCTTATTATTTTGAGATATGTTCCATCAATACCTAGTTTATTAAGAGCTTTTGGCATGAATGTGTATTGAATTTTATCAAAGGCCTTTTCTGCATCTATTGAGGTAATTATGTGGTGTTTGTCATTGGTTCCATTTATGTGATGGATTACGTATATAGATTTGCGTAGGTTGAAACAGCCTTGCATCCCAGGGATGAAGTTGACTTGATCGTGGTGGATAGGCTTTTTGATGTGCTGCTGGATTCAGTTTGCCAGTATTTTGTCGAGGATTTTTGCATCTATGTTCATCAGAGATATTAGCCTAAAATTTTCTTTTTTTTTTTTTTCTTTTTCTTCTTCTTCTTTTTTTTTTTTTTTTTTTTTTTTTGTTGTTGTTGTTGTTGTGGTGGTGGTGGTGGTGGTGTCTCTTCCAGGTTTTGGTATCAGGATGATGCTGGTCTCATAAAATGAGTTAGGGAGGGGTACCTCTTTTTTCATCGTTTGGGTAGTTTCAAAAGGAATGGTACCAGCTCCTCTTTGTACCCCTGGTAGAATTCAGCTGTGAATTTGTCTGGTCCTGGGCTTTTTTTGGTTGTATGTGTCCAGGAATTTATCCATTTCTTTCAGATTTTCTAGTTTATTTGTATCAAGGTGTTTATAGTATTCTCTGATGACAGTTTCTATTTCTGTGGGATCAGTGGTAATAACACCTTTATCATTTTTTATTGTGTCTATTTGATTATTCTCCCTTTTCTTCTTTATTAGTTCAGGTAGTGGTCTATCTATTTTGTTAATTTTTTCAAAAAAGCCAGCTCCGGGCTTCATCAATTTTTTGAAGGATTTTTCTTGTCTCTGTCTCATTAAGTTCTGCTCTGATCTTATTTATTGTCTTCTGTTAGCTTTTAAATTTGTTTGTTCTTTTTTCTCTAGTTCTTTTCATTTTGATGTTTGGGTGTCGATTTTCAATCTTTTACACTTTCTCTTGTGGGCATTTAGTGCTGTAAGTTTCCCTCTAAACACTGCTTTATCTGTGTCCCAGAGATTCTGGTTTATTGTGTCTTCACCCGGTAGTCATTTAGTAACAGGTTGTTCAATGTCCATGAAGTTCTGCAGTTTTGAGTGAGTTTCTTAATCCTGTGTTCTAATTTGACTGCACTGTGGTCGGAGGGACTGTTTTGCTGATTTAGGATGAAGAGTTCCGTAGATGTCTATTGGGGCTGCTTGGTCCAGAGCTGAGTTCAAGTCCTGAATATTTTTGTTAATTTTCTGTCTCATTGATCTGTCTAATACTGACAGTGGGGTGTTAAATTCTCCCACTATTATTGTGTGGAAGTCTAGTCTCTTGTAGGTTTCTAAGAACTTGCCTTATGAATCTGAGTGCTCCTCTACTGGGTGTGTATATATATATATACATGATAGTTAGCTCTTCTTGTTGCATTGATCCAGTTACCATTATGTAATGTCCTTCTTTGTCTTTTTTGATCTTTGCTGTTTTAAAGTGTGTTTTATCAGAGACTAGAATTGCACTCCCTGCTTTGTTTTGCTTTTCAATTACTTGGTAAAGATTCCTCCATCCCTTTATTTTCAGCCTATGTGTGCCTTTGCACGTGAGATGGGTCTCCTGAATACAGCACACTAATGGGTCTTGACTCTATTCAATTTGCCAGTCTGTGCCTTTGAACTGGGGCATTTAGTCTGTTGACATTTAAGATTAATATTGTTGTGCGTGAATTTAATCCTGTCATTATGATGCTAGCAGGTTATTTTGCCTGTTAGTTGATGTAGTTTTTTCATAGTGTCGATGGTCTATACAATTTGGTATGTTTTTCCAGTGGCTGGGACCTTTTTTTTTTTTTTCCATATTCAGCGTTTCCTTCAGGAGCTCTTATAGAAAGGATTTTATTTCTCCTTTGCTTATGAAGCTTAGTTTGGCTGGATATGTAATTCTGGGTTGAAAATTATTTTCTTTAAGATTGTTAAATATTGGCCCCCACTCTCTTCTGGCTTGTAGAGTTTCTGCAGAGAGATCCACTGTTAGACTGATGGGCTTTTTTTTTTTTTTTTTTTTTTTTTTTTTTTTGTGCAGGTGCATATCCTGACTTTTCTCTCTGGCTGCCCTTAACATTTTCTCTTTCATTTCAACCTTGGTGAATCTGATGTTTATGTGTCTTGGGGTTGCTCTTCCCAAGGAGTATCTTCGTGGTGTTCTCTGTATTTCCTGAATTTGAATGTTGGTCTGTCTTGGTAGGTTGAGGAAGTGCTCCTGGATAAAAATCTTAAGAGTGTTTTCTGACTTAGTTTCATTCTCTCCATCAGTTTCATGTACACCAATCAGACATACGTTTGGTCTTTCCACGTAGTCCCATATTTCTTGGAAGCTTTGTTCTTTCTTTTTCAGTCATTTTGTCTAATATTTTCTTCATGCTTTATTTCATTAAGTTGATCTGCAATCTCTGGTATCTTTTTACTGCTTGATTGATTCAGCTATCGATACTTGTGTATGCTTCATGGAGTTCTTGTGCTGTTTTCCAGCTCCATCAGCAAGGTTCTTTGCTTCCTTGCACTGGGTCAGAACATGCTCCTTGAGCTTGGAGGAGTTTGTTGTTACCCACTTTCTAAAGCCTACTTCTGTAAATTCATCAAACTCATTCTTCATTCAGTTTTGTTCCCTTGCTGGTGAGGAGTTGTGATCCGTTAGCAAAGAAGAGGCATTCTAGTTTTTGAAATTTTCAGCATTTTTGCACTGGTTTTGCTCATCTTCATGTACTTATCTAACTTTGTTTTTTGATGTTGGTGACATTGGGTTTTTGAGTGGACATCCTTTTCTTTTAACAGTTAGGCCCCTCTGTTGCAGGTCTGCTGGAGTTTGCTGGAGGTCCACTCCTGAACCTGTTTGACTTGGTATCACCAGCAGAGGCTTCAGAGCAGCAAAAATTGCTGCCTGCTCCTTCCTCTGGAAGCTTCATCCCAGAGGGGCACCACCAGATGTCAGCCAGAGCTCTCTGGTATGAATTACCTGTTGAACCCTGCTGGGAGGTGTCTCCCAGTCAGGAGTCACAGGGGTCAGGGACCCACTTGAGGAGGCAGTCTATCCCTTAGCAGAGCTCGAGCACTGTACTTTGAGATCCACTGCTCACTTCAGAGCCACCAGGCAGGAACGTTTACGTCTGCTGAAGCTGTGCCCACAGCTGCCCCTTTTCACAGGTGCTCTGTTCCAGGGAGATGGGGGTTTTATCTATAAGCTCTTGACTGGGGTTGCTGCCTTTCTTTCAGAGATGCCCTGCCCAGGGAGGAGGAATCTAGAGAGGCAGTCTAACTACAGCGGTTTTGTGGAGCTGAGGTGGGCTCCACCCAGTTTGAACTTCCAGGCGGCTTTGTTTACAGTGTGAGGGGAAAACTGCCTACTCAATCGTCAGTAACTGCAGGCACCCCTGTCCCCACCAAACTTGAGCATCCCAGGTTGACTGCAGACTGCTGTGCTGGCAGCAAGAATTTCAAGCCAGTGGATCTTTGCTTTCAGGGATTCTAGGGAGTGACATCTGCTGAGCTACACCATGTTGCTCCCTGGCTTCAACCCCCCTTCCAGGGGAGTAAATGGTTTTGTCTTGCTGGCGTTCCAGGCACCACTAGGGTAAAAAAATACTCCTGCACCTATCTTGGTGTCTGCCCAAACAGTTGCCCAGTTTTGTTCTTGAAACCCAGGGCCCTGGTGATGTAGACAACCGAGAGAATCTCCTTGTCTATGGGTTGCAAAGATTGTGGGAAAAGTGTAGTATCTGGGCCAGGATGCACTGTTCCTCATGGCACAGTCCTTCATGGCTTCTTGCCAGCCACCTACTCAAGCCCCCACACCCCACTTTTTTAATGCACATGAATACATACCCATCCCCACCAAAATCTATATTTCTATAAAATGAGTTTATATCCACACCCACGCAAACACAAACAAACATACACATACATTGATGTCTGGACATGCTCATGTATCCACCCTCTGCACACTTATCTATTCAACATTTACTGACAGATTGACCTATCTTGGCTAGACACTGAACTAGACACTGGGCAGAAAGATGAGCAGGACACATTTCAGTCTTTGAGATGCTCATAGTCTAGTGAAATATGAAGAAAAATGAGCAGGAAGGTTATAAAATAAATACACAGATAACTATAAAACAAAGGAAAAATGTTATATATGTTCTAAGAGATGGATGATCAAACAACTCATGGAGTTTCAATGAAGCAAGGGACAACTCTTAGCTGGGGTTCATCAAGGAGAATGTCCTAAATAGAAACCCTGCTATAGTCACCTTCTTGGCTGTCAGCAGCCCAAGGTAAGTTTCCACATCTTACTTCTCCCCAGCCTAATATAGTCTGAATTTCATTAAAGAGAATTCCTGAGTTTGTTGTAAATCAGTTCTGTGGCCTTGGATATGTCACTTCACCTCTTCTGAACCTCATTCTCGTCCTCTGGAAAATGGGGATGATTTTTGCTAGCACACAGGGCTGCTGGAGGATTGATGAAGTGAAAGGAAAGACTGTGAAAAGCTTTCTGTAAACAGTCAGGCACTTACTCAAAATGGGAGTTGCCTCTCTGCCTGATTTTCCTGGTCCCTTGTAGGACTGTGCTTACTCATGACTCCATTTTCTCAGTTAAGAGACAAAAGTCATGAGGTTTTGGGGCATGGAACCAAAAGGGCAGAATTAATGCTTCCTGTCATCCCCTCACAAAGCTCCTCCTAGATTTATCATTTATCCTATCCACTTGGGTTCTTTTTTGCCAATTCTTGAAGAATGCATTTGGGCCTTTGAACTTCATGATTTCTGACTCTTGAACCAAACACGACCCCTTTGAGGTTGCAAATCCATTTACTCTTGGCAAAGTCACATCTTGTTTCAAAGAGAAGGGGGTAAAAAAAATTCTAGCTCACAAAATCTTAGGGAGTTTTATAACTAAAGCTTATGAGACATTTTTGGAGCTCAGTTCACTCTTACAACAGAGTCCTTGGATTATTTAAGTGTAAATGAATCAGAAAGGTCCAGATCAGATTTCCCTTGAAATACACAAAGTTTAGAAATGGAAGGAGTGGTGGCTCAGCCAAGAGCACTCTCTGTTTGGGCAAAGCCCGCAGGGTGGCTGGAATCACAGTATTTGCAGAGATTTCCCACAGAGACATAGAATTGGATCCCAGAGAACTGTGCCATTAGGCAGCAAAGGGCTCTAGGCACCTACCTCAATTCCTGTACCCATGCCTAGGCCACCCAAGGGCCATAGAAGTTCCTGGGTAAGGGATGGCCAACCGCCAGGAGTACTTCTATAAATGAGCACCTCTGGACATAAAGGAAACAGAGAAATTGTACTCCCAGCTTAGAGCCCCTTAGTAAAATAATGGAGACAAGGAGGATACACAGGATACTTCACTAAAAGAGCAGGCCTCTCTGCCATGGAAGAGGTCCAGCACAAACTAAGGACAGCATCAAAGAAAATTAAACAGCTTAGAGAAATGTAAGAGCGTGGGACAAAAGTCAACAGACTTCTATATCTCGGTTCTTAACTTCCACTCTTTCTTCACATTTCTCCATCTCATTTATGTACAATTGACCAATAACCAAGTGTATTATGATTCTGTCATAAATCCATCCCTTCCTTAACACTCTAACTACCCCTGCCTGAGGACAGATATTATCACTTGTATCCTGGATCTCTTCAACTACTTCCTGTTGGTCTCCCTGTCTTCAGTCTCTCCTCTTCAGTCCATCTTCCACAGTAGAGTCAGAATGCAAATCTGATCATGCCACTCTTCTGCCTAGGATCCACCTATGGCTCCCCACTTACTATAGGAAAAAATCTAAACACCTTATGTCTGGTATAAATACAGTGATGTTTATGATGTGAACTTTGTTCCACTTTTCCATTTTATGCATCCCAACTGATGCTTTAGTAAAAATGGACATTTTGAAGTTTCCCTCAATTCCCATATTTTTCTCTCCGCATCTATCTACCTACCTATCTGTCATCTATCTTAGATACTTGCTGAAACAGAGCACAAATAGTAGAACAAATGAATCTCTTGTTTTTAAAATAACAGCTAACATTAACTGAAAGATTACTATGTGCTATATACCATTAGAAATATTTCACATATAACTAATTTACTCTTCCATCAGTCCTATCAAATAATTCCATTATTATTGTCCCCATTTTATATAGGAAAAATAAGCACAAGGAGGTTAAGTAGCTTGTCAGATTCATAGCTAGGAAGTAGTAAAGGCAGACCATGAATGCAGCTAAGCTCTAGAGCTGCAGTTTCAGCCAGTACATATAGCTACCTTTCCTGACATGTCCTTTTACATTTTATGCCTTCACATATGCTGTCACCTAGCCATGAAAAACACTAACCCTCTTTATCTGGTAAAACTTACACTTACTCTTCAAGATCCAACTCAGATGCTACTCCCTCCATGAAGCCTTTTCTGACTTATTCTTACTTTTTCTCTGACTCCTATATTCTTTTGTCCATAATTTTGATAAATTACTTATTGTATTGTATAAGAGATGGTTGTTTGTTTGTTTGTTTATCTCACTAGAAAATAGGTTTCCTGAAATTAAGAACCAGGTGTTTTTCATCTTTATATCCCTATCACTTACCCCAGCACTGACATAGAGTGAGCTGTCAGTTAATGTTGATTTTTCAGCCATGTGACCTATTTGTGGGACAGTTCTTTGTTGGATGGAACTGGTCCTATGCATTGTATGAATATGTAGTCTTTCTGACTCCCATTTTCTAAATGCCACAGGTATTACCACGTTATTAGGACATAAACTCCGCTGCCTCCCAACATCTCTAGACATCTTTATATGCCCTCCATGGGGTGGTAGCAACCCTGGCTAAAAACAACTGGGATATCATCTTAGAAACCAGGGAAGTATAGTGGATATATCACAGGCTTTGTAATTAAGTAGATCTGTATTTGAATTCTGCTATTTACTTGGTTATGTGAATGAAGGACAATTTATTTAACCTCTCTAAGCTTCTATTAATTCATTTGTGTAAGGGGTCTTATAACATACTGCCTCAAATGTTGGAACATTTTAAAGTTTCTGAAATGTTCAAGCATCCTACAATCCATATGTATATTTACTATGGGAGTCTGTACTACCTGCCTGCCTTTTTTATTTTCTTCTCCTAAAAATCTACTAGGAAATTAATGGTGCATTTAAAAAAAAAATCTGTAGCATGTTAGAATGAAAAGTGACAAATCTTACTTCATAAGTTTGTTGTGAATATTAAATGAGCTTTTTATATAAAGGTCAACACATAGTAGCTGCTCAAAAAACAGGAGGCAATAAAATCAGGATAGAATATGAAATGTTCATCAATTGAAAAATATTCATATTTATAAATGCTCTTTATCTTTTTATGCCCTCTAAATTATGACAATTTTTCTCTCAGCTTAGGAAAAGGAGTGATATGCATTCTGCTCCAAATGTGGCATTAAGTCATTTATAAAGTCTCCAAGAGAGAAAAGTCTTGAATTTGCTATCATTCATTCAAGCAAATAAGCCTCTACTATACGTCAAATATTATTTTAGGCACTGGGGATACAAATTAAAGAAAACAGAAAATAATATTTGTGTTCATGGAGCCAACATTCTTGCAAGTGAATTAATAAAGCAAAAAATTGGGATAAGAAGTGCTGGGGGTCAGGGGTCAATTTTAAAGAAAATTATCGGAGAAAGCCTTACTGAGTAGGTGACTTTTGAGCAAAGACCATGCGGATGCTTGAAGGAAGAACATTCCAACCAGAAAAAAAAAAGAAAGAAAAAAAGAAAAAGAAAAAAAGAAACCTGTGAATACCAAAGAATGAAGGCAAGATTATGCCTGATGTATTCAAGGAACAGCAGGGGCCAGTGTGGCTGGAGCAAAGTAAGTGACAGTAGGAAATGAGGTCAGAGAGGCAATGTGGCAGCCGTCCAAGTTTGTGTGAAGCCTTGAGAACCAGATGATGTTACAATTTTTGTTGCAATCATCAAATACGATTTATAAAATGTATAACGAGAAATGTAGTCTATGGTCTGTAGCTTTTTTATGGTTAAGACATGCTTTCTGTTTGAAGAACTTCCTTCAGCCATTTTTTTAAGGGTAAGTCTACTAAAAATAAACTTTCTTAGTTTTCTCTTGTCTGAAAATGTCTTTACTTCCCCTTTATTCCTGAAGGATAGCTTTGCCAGATACAGAATTTACTATTGACAGTTTCTTTTGGTTTCCATGATTTCTAAGGAGAAGTCTTTTCATTCTATTTGGCATTTCTCTGTATGCCAGGTGTTGCTTCTCTCATTACCATTAATACATTTTTCCCTTTATTTTTAAGAAATTTAATTATAGTGTGCTTTGGTGTGCATTAGTTTGAGGTTGGCTGAGCTTCTGAAATCTGATGGCCTTTTCACCAACATTTACCCATTATTTATTTAAATACTTTTTCAGTCCCAGGTTCTTTTTCCACTCTTTCTTAGATTCCGATACAAATGTTGGATCTTTTGTTATTGTCCCACAGTTTCCTTACTCTCCATTCAATATTTTTCACTCTTTTATTATTATTATTATTATTATTATACTTTAAGTTCTAGGGTACATGTGCATAACGTGCAGGTTTGTTACATATGTATACTTGTGCCATGTTGCTTTGCTGCACCCATCAACTCGTCAGCACCCATCAACTCGTCATTTACATCAGGTATAACTCCCAATGCAATCCCTCCCCCCTTCCACCTCCCCCCTCCCCATGATAGGCCCCAGTGTGTGATGTTCCCCTTCCCGAGTCCAAGTGATCTCATTGTTCAGTTCCCACTTATGAGTGAGAACATGCGGTGTTTGGTTTTCTGTTCTTGTGATAGTTTGCTAAGAATGATGGTTTCCAGCTGCATCCATGTCCCTACAAAGGACACAAACTCATCCTTTTTGATGGCTGCATAGTATTCCATGGTGTATATGTGCCACATTTTCTTAATCCAGTCTTTCACTGATGGACATTTGGGTTGATTCCAAGTCTTTGCTATTGTGAATACTGCCGCAATAAACATACGTGTGCATGTGTCTTTAGAGCAGCATGATTTATAATCCTTTGGGTATATCCCCAGTAATGGGATGGCTGGGTCATATGGTACATCTAGTTCTAGATCCTTGAGGAATCGCCATACTGTTTTCCATAATGGTTGAACTAGTTTACAATCCCACCAACAGTGTAAAAGTGTTCCTATTTCTCCACATCCTCTCCAGCACCTGTTGTTTCCTGACTTTTTAATGAGCGCCATTCTAACTGGTGTGAGATGGTATCTCATTGTGGTTTTGATTTGCATTTCTCTGATGGCAAGGGATGATGAGCATTTTTTCATGTGTCTGTTAGCTGTATGAATGTCTTCTTTTGAGAAATGTCTGTTCATATCCTTTGCCCACTTTTTGATGGGGTTGTTTGTTTTTTTCTTGTAAATTTGTTTGAGTTCTTTGTAGGTTCTGGATATTAGCCCTCTGTCAGATGAGTAGATTGCAAAAATTTTCTCCCATTCTGTAGGTTGCCTGTTCACTGTGATGGTAGTTTCTTTTGCCGTGCAGAAGCTCTTTACTTTAATGAAATCCCATTTGTCAATTTTGGCTTTTGCTGCCGTTGCTTTTGGTGTTTTAGACATGAAGTCTTTGCCCATGCCTATGTCCTGAATGGTATGACCTAGGTTTTCCTCTAGGATTTTTATGGTATTAGGTCTAACATTTAAGTCTCTAATCCATCTTGAATTAATTTTCGTATAAGGAGTAAGGAAAGGATCCAGTTTCAGCTTTCTACTTATGGCTAGCCAATTTTCCCAGCACCATTTATTAAATAGGGAATCCTTTCCCCATTTCTTGTTTCTCTCAGGTTTGTCAAAGATCAGATGGCTGTAGATGTGTGGTATTATTTCTGAGGACTCTGTTCTGTTCCATTGGTCTATATCTCTGTTTTGGTACCAGTACCATACTGTTTTGGTTACTGTACCCTTGTAGTATAGTTTGAAGTCAGGTAGCGTGATGCCTCCAGCTTTGTTCTTTTGACTTAGGATTGTCTTGGAGATGCGGGCTCTTTTTTGGTTCCATATGAACTTTAAAGCAGTTTTTTCCAATTCTGTGAAGAAACTCATTGGTAGCTTGATGGGGATGGCATTGAATCTAGAAATATCCTTGGGCAGTATGGCCGTTTTCATGATATTGATTCTTCCTATCCATGAGCATGGTATGTTCTTCCATTTGTTTGTGTCCTCTTTTATTTCACTGAGCAGTGGTTTGTAGTTTTCCTTGAAGAGGTCCTTTACATCCCTGGCACGTTGGATTCCTAGGTATTTTATTCTCTCTGAAGCAATTGTGAATGGAAGTTCATTCCTGATTTGGCTCTCTGTTTGTCTGTTACTGGTGTATACGAATGCTTGTGATTTTTGCACATTAATTTTGTATCCTGAGACTTTCCTGAAGTTGCTTATCAGCTTAAGGAGATTTTGGGCTGAGATAATGGGATTTTCTAAATATACAATCATGTCATCTGCAAACAGGGACAATTTGACTTCTTCTCTTCCTAACTGAATACCCTTGATTTCTTTCTCTTGCCTGATTGCCCTAGCCAGAACTTTTTTAGCAAGAAGGGCTCTTGAATTTTGTCAAAAGCCTTTTCTGCATCTATTGAGATAATCATGTGGTTCTTGTCTTTGGTTCTGTTTATATGCTGGATTATGTTTATTGATTTGTGAATGTTGAACCAGCCTTGCATCCCAGGGATGAAGCCCACTTGATCATGGTGGATAAGCTTTTTGATGTGCTGCTCAATCCGGTTTGCCAGTATTTTATTGAGGATTTTTGCATCCTTGTTCATCAGGGATATTGGTCTAAAATTCTCTTTTTTTGTTGTGTCTCTGCCAGGCTTTGGTATCAGGATGATGTTGGCCTCATAAAATGAGTTGGGGAGGATTCCCTCGTTTTCTATTGATTGGAATAGTTTCAGAAGGAATGGTACCAGCTCCTCCTTATACCTCTGGAAGAATTCGGCTGTGAATCCATCTGGTCCTGGACTTTTTTTGGTTGGTAGGCTATTAATTGTTGCCTCAATTTCAGAGCCTGCTATTGGTCTATTCAGGGATTCAACTTCTTCCTGGTTTAGTCTTGGAAGAGTGTAAGTGTACAGGAAATTATCCATTTCTTCTAGATTTTCTAGTTTATTTGCATAGAGGTGTTTATAGTATTCTCTGATGGTAGTTTGTATTTCTGTGGGGTCAGTGGTGATATCCCCTTTATCATTTTTTATTGCATCTATTTGATTCTTCTCTCTTTTCTTCTTTATTAGTCTTGCTAGCGGTCTGTCAATTTTGTTGATCTTTTCAAAAAACCAACTCCTGGATTCATTGATTTTTTGGAGGGTTTTTTGTGTTTCCATCTCCTTCAGTTCTGCTCGGATCTTAGTTATTTCTTGCCTTCTGCTAGCTTTCAAATGTGTTTGCTCTTGCTTCTCTAGTTCTTTTAAATGTGATGTTAGAGTGTCAATTTTAGATCTTTCCTGCTTTCTCTTGTGGGCATTTAGTGCTATAAATTTCCCTCTACACACTGCTTTAAATGTGTCCCAGAGATTCTGGTATGTTGTATCTTTATTACCATTGGTTTCAAAGAACATCTTTATTTCTGCCTTCATTTCGTTATGTACCCAGTAGTCATTCAGGAACAGGTTGTTCAGTTCCCATGTAGGTGGGCGGTTTTCATTGAGTTTCTTAGTCCTGAGTTCTAGTTTGATTGCACTGTGGTCTGAGAGACAGTTTGTTATAATTTCTGTTCTTTTACATTTGCTGAGGAGTGCTTTACTTCCAATTATGTGGTCAATTTTGGAGTAAGTGCGATGTGGTGCTGAGAAGAATGTATATTCTGTTGATTTGGGGTGGAGAGTTCTATAGATGTCTATTGGGTCTACTTGCTGCAGAGATGAGTTCAATTCCTGGATATCCTTGTTAACTTTCTGTCTCGTTGATCTGTCTAATGTTGACAGTGGGGTGTTGAAGTCTCCCATTATTATTGTATGGGAGTCTAAGTCTCTTTGTAAGTCTCCAAGGACTTGCTTTATGAATCTGGGTGCTCCTGTATTGGGTGCATATATATTTAGGATAGTTAGCTCTTCCTGTTGAATTGATCCCTTTACCATTATGTAATGGCCTTCTTTGTCTCTTTTGATCTTTGATGGTTTAACGTCTGTTTTATCAGAGACTAGTATTGCAACCCCTGCTTTTTTTTGTTCTCCATTTGCTTGGTAGATCTTCCTCCATCCCTTTATTTTGAGCCTATGTATGTCTCTGCATGTGAGATGGGTCTCCTGAATACAGCAGACTGATGGGTCTTGACTCTTTATCCAGTTTGCCAGTCTGTGTCTTTTAATTGGACCATTTAGTCCATTTACATTTAAGGTTAAGATTGTTATGTGTGAACTTGATCCTGCCATTATGATATTAACTGGTTATTTTGCTGGTTAGTTGATGCAGTTTCTTCCTAGCCTCGATGGTCTTTACATTTTGGTATGTTTTTGCAATGGCTCATACCGGTTGTTCCTTTCCATGTTTAGTGCTTCCTTCAGGGTCTCTTGTAAGGCAGGCCTGGTGGTGACAAAAGCTCTAAGCATTTCCTTATCTGTAAAGGATTTTGTTTCTCTTTCACTTATGAAACTTAGTTTGGCTGGATATGAAATTCTGGGTTGAAAATTCTTTTTTTTTAAGAATGTTGAATATTGACCTCCACTCTCTTCTGGCTTGTAGAGTTTCTGCCGAGAGATCTGCTGTTAGTCTGATGGGCTTCCCTTTGTGGGTAACCCGACCTTTCTCTCTGGCTGCCCTTAAGATTTTTTCCTTCATTTCAACTTTGGTGAATCTGGCAATTATGTGTCTTGGAGTTGCTCTTCTCGAAGATTATCTTTGTGGCATTCTCTGTATTTCCTGGATTTGAATGTTGGCCTGCCCTACTAGGTTGGGGAAGTTCTCCTGGATGATATCCTGAAGAGTGTTTTCCAATTTGGTTCCATTTTCCCCCTCACTTTCAGGCACCCCAATCAGACGTAGATTTGGTCTTTTTACATAATCCCATACTTCTTGCAGGCTTTGTTCATTTCTTTTTCTTCTTTGTTCTTTTGGTTTCTCTTCTCACTTCATTTCATTCATTTGATCCTCAATCGCTGATACTCTTTCTTCCAGTTGATCGAGTCGGTTACTGAAGCTTGTGCATTTGTCACGTATTTCTCGTGTCATGGTTTTCATCTCTTTCATTTCGTTTATGCCCTTCTCTGCATTAGTTACTCTAGCCATCAATTCTTCCACTTTTTTTTCAAGATTTTTAGTTTCTTTGCTCTGGGTACATAATTCCTCCTTTAGCTCTGAGAAGTTTGATGGACTGAAGCCTTCTTCTCTCATCTCGTCAAAGTCATTCTCCATCAAGCTTTGATCCGTTACTGGTGATGAGCTGCATTCCAGGTGTTGTGTGTCTCAGTTCCCCTGGCTAGGAAAAGGGATTCCCTTCCCCCTTGTGCTTCCCAGGTGAGGCGATGCCTCGCCCTGCTTCAGCTCTTGCTGGTCGGGCTGCAGCAGTTGACCAGCACCGATTGTCCGGCACTCCCTAGTGAGATGAACCCAGTACCTCAGTTGAAAATGCAGAAATCACGGGTCTTCTGTGTCGCTCGCGCTGGGAGTTGGAGACTGGAGCTGTTCCTATTCGGCCATCTTGCTCTGCCCCCAATATTTTTCACTCTTTTTTTTCTTTCTGTTGATCAGATTTGGTACGTTCTATTGATCTACCCCAAAGTTCACTGATTCTATTCTCTTGTTATCTTCATTTTGCTATAAATTAATCCATTTAGTTTTTGTCACTTTGTTTTTTGCTTACAATTTTCATTTCATTCATTTTTATAACTTCTATTTTTTGCTGAGATCTTATATTATTTCATGCATTTCTATTTTTTATCTTTTATTTTAAGTTCAGGGGTACATGTGCATGTTTGCTACATAGGTAAACTTGTGTCAAGGAGGTTTGTTGTATGGATTATTTCATCTCCCAGGTTTTAATCCTAGTACCCATTAGATATTCCTTTTGATCCCCTGCCTCCTCCCACCTTCCACTCTCTAATAGGCCCCAGTGTGTGGTTGTTCCCCTCTGTATGTACATGTGTTCTCATCATTAACTCCCACTTATAAGAAAGAATATGCAGTATTTAGTTTTCGGTTTCTGTTTTAGTTTGCTGAGGATAATTGTCTCCAGCTTCATCCATGTCTCTGCAAAGGACAGAATCTCATTCTTTGTAATGGCTGTATAGTATTTCATGGTGTAGATGTACCATATATTTTATCAAGTCTATCACTGACAGGCATTTAGGCTGATTCCACATGTTTGTTATTGTCAATAGTGCCACAATGAACATATGCATGCATATGTTTTTATAATAGAATGATTTATATTATTTTGGGTATATACCCAGTAATTAGATTGCTGGGTAAAATGATATTTCTGTCTTTAGGTCTTTGAAAAACTGCCACACAGTCTCCTGCAATGGCTCAACTTATTTACACTCCCACTAACAGTTTATCAGCGTTCCTTTTTCTGGACAACCTCATCAGCTTCTGTTATTTTTTGACTTTTTAATAATGGCCATTCTGATTGGTGTAAGACAGTATCTTATTGTGGTTTTGACTTGCATTTCTCTAATGATAAGTGATGTTGAGCTTTTTTTACATATGATTGTTGGCCACATGGATGTCTTCTTTTGAAAAATGTTCACGTTCTTTGCTAACTTTTTTATGAGATTGTTTGTATTTTGCTTGCAAATTTGTTTAAGTTCCTTATCAACAGAGTAAGCAGAAATCCTACATTATGTTGTATGCATTTCAAGAAATTTTATAATTGATCATTGGAGCATTTTTTATGAGAGCTACTTTAAAATATTTGCTGAATAATTCCAACATCTGATTCATCTGTTACTGTTGTCAATTGGTTCTTTTCCAACTTAAATTGTAGTTTTGCTAGTCTTCGGTATGAAGCATAATTTTCAATTGTATCCTGTATGTTTAGTCTACTATGTTAGAAACTTCTGGGTTTTTTTGTTTTCTTTTGTTTTTGTTTGTTTTTTTGTTTGAGACGGAGTCTCACTCTGTCGCCAGGCTGGAGTGCAGTGATGTGATCTTGGCTCACGGCAAGCTCTGCCTCCCAGGTTCACACCATTCTCCTGCCTCAGCCTCCCAAGCAGCTGGGACTACAGGTGTCCACCACCACACCCAGCTAAGTTTTTGTAGTTTTAGTAGAGACGGGTTTTCACCATGTTAGCCAGGATGGTCACGAACTCCTGACCTTGTGATCTGCCCACCTCGGCCTCCAAAAGTGCTGGGACTACAGGCATGAGCTACTGCGCCCGGCCATAAATCTTTTATTTTACCGGGCAGTCACTCTTCTTAGGTGTAGCTCACAGGCCCTGGCCTACTTTTGTGTGCCTTGCTTTCGATAACAATTCAATTTTGGGGAACTTTGTGGTTTTATTTTGTTCTGCTTGATTTTTGGTGCTGTAGAAACTCTCAGTGATTCCTATTGTTACCTGAGAGGCAGAAGATGCCCCAGGAAGTCTCTGGCCTACAGGGAGGAAGAGCACTTCCAAGTCTGAGCTACTTGTTTTGAGGTGTTTGGCCAGGAACCTCCATTTGCATGGTATCTCTTGGTGGAGAAAGGAAAGTTCAACCTTGCTAAGGAGGAAAAGATCTCCCACCCAGCCAATTATTGTCAGTGGTATTTTTTACTAACCCCCCTTATTGGTGATGCCAGTCTCCTTATGTGTCTTTGGTAGGGTTTCTGTTTGATATGGGAAAAAAATGAGACACTGTGTTGCCTTCTTTTGCTAGATTGGGGTCAGAAACACCCGGCTTGGGTTACCTTCTTTATTAGATCAAGGGAGGGTAATAAGACGATATGCTTCTATGTTGTTTCCCAGTCCTAGGGTGCTTAGCCTGTTTGCCTTCCTCTTTGCACTTTTCAGAATTCCGTTTTGGCTGCCTCTTGCATTATTTCCAGAATTTATAAATGTACTTAGCTGGAGAAGCAAGGTAAATAGTTCTAAGTAATTTTTTGTCTTCTGGCTGCCGTTTGAAGAACAAAACCAAAAAAAGGACAAGTGTAGAATTAAGGAAATTAATAAAGAGGCTAAAATTCAAGTATAAGACAATGGTGGTTTGAACCAGGGTGGTAGCACTGGAGGTGGTGAGAAGTAGCCATATTCTGGATACATTTCAGAAGTAAAGCTAATAATAGGACTTGCTGGTAAGTGGTATGTGGTGGTGTGAGAAGAGTCTTGACTTTGAGACTTAAATATTTGCCCTAAGCAGCAGAGAAATGATTCCATTGATAGAGAAGGGGAAGGTTAGGATAGAAACAATTTTGAGTGGAGAGAATTTGGAGTTTGGCTTGCAGTTTGCATTTGGAGTAAATTGGAGATGCTTTTACATATGAGTCAAGTTGTGAAGTAGGTCGTTGTATATACAAGTCTAACATTTGGGTAAGAGGTGCTGCCTGGAGATAAATTTGGGGATTTGTTAGCATATTGCATGTGCCATACACAAAACATATAACAACATTTTTTTATGGTAGTTCTATGTTTAATTTCTTTAGAAACCTCCATGCTGTTTTCCATAACGACTGCACAAATCTACATTCCCACTAACAGTGTACTAAGGTTCCCTTTTCTCCATATCCTTGCCAACATTTGTTGTATCTTGTCTTTTTGAAAATAGCCATCCTAACAGGTGTGAGGTAATATCACATAGAGGTTTTAACTTGCATTTTCCAGTTGATTAATGTTGAGCACTTTTCATTTGCATATTGGCCCATTTTACGTATTCTTCAAATAAATGTCTGTTCAGATCCTTTGCCCATTTTTCATGAGACTGAAGTGCTGCTAGCTGTGCTCAGAAGGTAAGTCCCTTTGCCTATTGTTTAATCAGGTTATTTGCTTTTTCTGCTATTGAGTTATAAGAATTTTTTATAAATTTTGAATATTAACTCCATTTTCCCAGTCCATAAGTTGCCTTTTTATTTTGCTGATTGCTTTCTTTAGCTATTATTATTACACTTTAAGTTCTGGGATAAATACGCAGAATGTGCAGGTTTGTTACATAGGTATACATGTGCCATGTTGGTTTGCTGCACCCATTAACTCGTCATTTACATTAGGTATTTCTCCTAATGTTATCCCTCTCCTAGCCCCAACCCCCCGACAGGCAACAGTGTGTGATGTTCCTCTCCCTGTGTCCATGTGTTCTTATTGTTCAACTCCCATTTATGAGTGAGAATATGGGGTGTTTGGTTTTCTGTTCCTTTGTTGGTTTGCTGAGAATGATGGTTTCCAGCTTCATCCATGTCCTTGAAAAGGGCATTAACTCATCCTTTTGTATGTCTGCATAGTATTCCATGGTGTGTACATGCCATATTTTCTCTATCCAGTCTATCGTGCATGGGCATTTGGGTTGGTTCCAAGTCTTTGCTATTGTCAACAGTGCCACAATAAACATATGTGTACATGTGTCTTTTTAGTAGAATAATTTATAATCCTTTGGGTATACACCCAGTAATGAGATTGCTGGGTCAAATGGTATTTCTGGTTCTAGATCCTTGAGGAATCACCACACCGTCTTCCACAATAGTTGAACTAATTTACACTCCCACCAACAGTGTGAAAGCATTCCTATTTCTCCACATCCTCTCCAGCACCTGTTGTTTCCTGACTTTTTGATGATCACCATTCTAATTGGCGTGAGATGGTATCTCATTGTGGTTTTGATTTGTATTTCCCTAATGATCAGTGAGAGCTTTTTTTTCATATGTTTGTTGGTCACATAAATGACTTCTTTAGAGAAGTGTCTGTTCATATCATCTGCCCATTTTTGATTAGGTTGTTTGTTTTTTTCTTGTAAATTTGTTTAAGTTCCCTGTAGATTCTGGATATTAGCACTTTGTCAGATGGATAGATTGCAAAAATTTTCTCCCATTCTGTAGATTGCCTGTTCACTCTGATGACAGTTTCTTTTGCTTTGCAGAAGTTCTTTCATTTAATTAGATCCCATTGGTCAATTCTGGCTTTTGTTGCCATTGCTTTTGGTGTTTTAGTCATGAAGACTTTGCTCATGCTTATGTCCTGAATGGTATTGCCTAGGTTTTCTTCTAGGGTTTTTATGGTTTTAGGTCTTACATTTAGGTCTTTAATCCATCTTGAGTTAATTTTTATATAAGGTATAAGGAAGGGGTCCAGTTTCAGTTTTCTGCATATGGCTAGACAGTTTCCCCAGCACCATTTATTAAATAGGGAATGCTTTCCCCATTGCTTGTTCTTGTCAGGTTTGTCAAAGATCAGATGGTTGTAGATGTGTGGTGTTTTTTCTGAGGCCTTGTTCTGTTCCATTGATCTATATATCTGTTTTGGTTCCAGTACCATGCTGTTTTGGTTACTATAGCCTTTTAGTATAGTTTGAAGTCAGGTAGTGTGACGCCTGCAGCTTTGTTCTTTTTGCTTAGGATTGTCTTGGTTATATGGGCTCTTTTTTTGGTTCTGTATGAATTTTAAAGTGTTTTTTTTTTTTTTTCTAATTCTGTGAAGAAAGTTAATAGTATGCTTGATGGGGATTACACTGAATCTGTAAATTACTTCGGACAGCATGGCCATTTTCATGATATTGATTGTTCCCATCAATGAGCATGGAATGTGTTTCCACTTGTTTGTGTCCTCTCTTATTTTTTCTCACTAACATTCATTACATTTTCAGGGAAGTGTTTCATGGAAATCATTTTCTTTCCACTGCATAATTAGAGTTCAAGTTAAAAATCTCAGCTCTCTCTGTAAAGATCTTTTTGCATTTTTAAAGTTCTGATGGATGTTTTAGTAGTTGTTTTGGTTAGTAAGGCATAAATACAAACTTGCCTTATTTCAGGTAAAGATATTTTTAAGGGTATATGGAGAAGTAGAATAGGAACCACTGGGTTATTCAGGATAGAAGGTGACTCAGTGATGTACATTGTTACCAATCTTGTATTTTGTCCCATGGTGACTATTTGTTTCTACTTCTACCGATCTTGATAAAATTGCCTAACTGACTTTCCATATGCCTTGAAGTTAGACATCCCAAGAATAGGATCTCATGGTGTGGCAGCTCCAAACCAGGTTTAAAATACCTGAATTAGATGAAATTCTCCTCTCAGGTTATGTCATCGCCCATGAATAGTATATGAATGACTGTCTTTGCCTTAGGTGGCTCCAGTTCTGGATTTAATTAGCTGTGGCTGTGACACCAGGATCTTGTGGGAGCAGAGTATGAAGATTTCTGGCTGTTTTTTCAAAAAAGGAAGTTGTGGCCAAGTAAACTCTTCTTAGAAGAGGGCTGCTTATGGACAAAGCAGTAGTAAAGTGGCATAGTCATTAGAATAGACATTTCATTAATTGCTTGTGTCTCCATTCCAATTTTTTTGTGCTTCTCTGTCATGCCCCCCGACTTCCTCAACTTCTTCCCTCCTTCATTCTTATTCCCTTTTAATAGTCCTTAATATATAATTTAACTATATTTCAAGTGATTTTCTCCAGTTGTAAAAGTGAAAATTTCCCATAGAAACTCTTAAGTCTTTTTTATAACTCTCCCCCTAGTTCCTCACCATCTTTGGTTCTAGTAGTGGACAAGTTTATATTTTTTGATGATCCTTTCATCTGAAATTTTATCATAATTTGAATATTTTAATCCCTTGAGGTGACTTATTTTTTTGTTAACTTTTTTGGCATTATAACTATTTTTAATGCATTTCATTGAAGGGCATTGTTTAAGACAAAACTATAAAAAATAGCAACTGTAATGAATAAACCCCCAAACATGTAATGTCTCAAACATATAGAAGTTTGTTTCTTATTTGCAAAACATTCAAAATAAATGTTGTTATAAAGCTCCCCTCTAATGACAATTTAGAGAACTAAACTCCCTCCACATCTGGCTCTTCTATCTTCAACAAATAGCTTCCCAAGTTATTGTGATCATCCTTATCAAGACAGTGGAAAGACACAGATTGTAGAAGGTCATGTGTGAAAGATATCTGGGGTAATCCTTAAACAGGGCAGGAATCACTTTCACTTTAATTCTGTTAGTTAGAGCTCAATCATTTGGCCACATTAAACTGCAAGGAAAGCTTATGAATGTAGTCTAGACAAGTGCTCAGAAAGAAGAGAAGAACAGAGATTTTACTGAATAGTTATCCACTAATTAAGCTCTACCACAGGGATTAATTTTATATTTCTAATATGTGTTTATCATATTTCCATTGTTTTATGAACATGGGGAGTATTTTGGATCCTTGCGAATATTCTTCCATTTAATTTATTCTGAACATATTAAAAAGTTTTTGACAGACTGCTGAGACAGTTTCTTTAAACTTCCATGTTTTAGCAATAAGTTCTTATCAGTAGCAATTGAGATATCAGTTAAAACATACTGAAGGCATTTTGCAGTGATGACCCCCTTAACACGGTCACCTCAAACTCATGAGATGAACTATGGGCACTGTTGCACTAAATATCTTTCTGTGTTTTGTCATCTTTAATTGCATGAGACATTCGTAGACAATAATATGTGCAAAGTCCTATAGATTTAATAAGTTACATGTGCAAAAATGATATCCACTACAGTATTATTTAGAATGCTGGAAAAAAGAAATACAGTGGATTACAGACTGAGTACAGTGGATTATGCCTGTAATCCCAGCTCTTTGGGAGACTGAGGCAGGAGGATCCCTTGAGTGCAGAAGTTTGAGACTAGCCTTGGACAACTCAGTGGGACCCTGTGTAAACAAATAATAATAATAATATGGTTATGGTGGCATGTGCCTGTAGTCCCAGCTACATGGGAGGCTGAAGTGGGAGAACTGCTTGATCTCAGGAGATCAAGGCTGCAGTGAGCCATGATGGCACCACTGCACTTCAACCTAGGTGACAGAGTGAGACCCTGTCTCAAAACACAAACAAAAATAAAGTCAAACAACAACATGCATACTTAATAGAACATTATGATGTCATTTAAAACAAAATTCATGGTTTAAGGAGATGCTTATAAGATAAGTAGGATCCTGGTTGTAAATATGTTAACAAGGGCATATTGTTAAAAAGGTAGTCGGTGAGCCCAAATACCAATAATGGTTGTATGTGAATGATGCAATTTGAGACATTTTACTTCTATTTTCTAAAATTTGTTTATTTATTGAGACAGGGTCTTACTCTGTCACACAGGCTGGAGTGCAGAGGCGTCATCATGGCTCACTGCAGCCTTGACCTCTGGGTTTAAGCGATCCTCCCACCTCAGCCTCCTGAGTAGCTGGGATGAGAGGCATGTGCCACCACACCCGGCTAATTTATTTTTTTGTAGAGCAGGAATTTTTTCATGTTTCCCAGGCTGGTTTCCAACTCCTGAGCTCAAGAAATCAACCTCCCTTGGCCTCTCAAAGTGACAGAATTAAAGGGATGAGCCACCGCACTGGGCCTCTTATTTATTTCTATTATAGATCACCTGCTAGAGTAATTCCACTTACCTCCTTCTATCATTCCATTCAGCGAATGGTCAGGGAAGAGTTTCACATTTCCTTTAAAGTCTGTTGTCTCTCAAATATACAATTTTAAAAAACATCCAAGAAAGGCAGGAAGTAAATGTGCCAGAATATTAGCAGTGTTTGCCTCTGGATGGTGAAATAATAAGTAGGTTTTTCTCTGTGTGGATATTTATCTCTTTTTAATTAAGAAAAAAGTTAAAAACAGACACAAACTTTACAGCTGAACAGAATGGACCATAAATCCTAGCTCTACCATGTACCAGCTATGTAAACTTGAGCAAGTCACTTTGAATCTCAGTTTTCTTACCCAAAAATGGAGAATGTAAAAGTATTTACCTTATGAGACTACTATAAGGATACATTAAATAATGTATGCAGTGTGCATAGCACAGTGTCTGTCACATGGTGTTAGCATTCAATAAATGTTGTTATATATGATTAACATTCATTATACATTTTCCACAACAAAATGCATGTCTTTAATAATCAGAAAAATGTTTAAATCTTAAGAATAATTTTCAAAATGTATTATTATATCATAACATTGAAAGAAATCACAATCAACATTAATGCTGGTGACAAAGGGGACAAGGTATCCATTAGCATAGACACTACTAGCAGTAGTTTTCAAAATCTACCTCACTACCCCCCTTAGGCCAAACCAAGCACAATGCACACATTGGCCTTTTTTTTTCAAAAAGCTTGTTTGAAGTGTGGTACTTTTGGATTCCTCTGAGGAGAATTCAGCATGGTTGCAAGCTGAAGTGCTCCATGCTTTTTACACTCCTGAGACCAGACCTTCCAATGTGTGTCACACCACTGACATGATTTTTGAAATGTGCAAAAGTGACATGGTACTATATGAAAACAGACACAATAAAGTCAACCCATCTGAAAATACCTCTTGGGGAATCAACCACTTGGTCCAGTGCTGTTGTGGTTCAGTGTTTACACAGTTGTTAGCAGGCTATTGTGTGGTCCTGCTTCTACCCCAATTCAAGTCCTCACCATTACTTGCATGGAACATCACACCAACTTCTGAAAAGGTCTTTCTGCCCTCTTTTCTCCCCTTTCAGACCATTTTCCACATTTCCAAGCATGCTTTATCTGGGAAATATAAATTAGACCATTTCACTGACCTGACAAAGTGTTTTTCATTGCCTATATGTTTTAAGCCAGGATGTAAGTATCAGTGGTTAGATATGCTAGATAATAAATGAGTGAATGAATTGATAATCAAATCTGTCCTCCTCCCCTTTTGTAGATGACGCTATTGAAGCCTTGGGAAGGCAGTCTTTTGGTCATGGTCACTGAGGAAGTCAGGGAAAATATCAGATTTGATCCTAAGATTCCCGAGTTCTCCTTACCTACTTTAACTTCTGGCTCTGGGCTGACCTTGGGAATGAATATTTACTGAGCCCAGAGGCCTACCAAGCCCAGAGCACTGAGAAATTGCTGGATCTGGAAAAGAACTGGGTGGCTTTGTTTGCCTTGTTAGCTTGCTCTGCATATCTCAGACTTCGTCATTTCTGCAATGTGAAAACAACAAGAGCAAAACAGTAGGTACCATTACTTGAGAGCTTCCTCTGTGTCAAATATTCTACTACATTTTTTATGTTCAATATCTTATTTAATCCTTTCAACAATTACAAAAAGTCAATGCCATTGCTATCCCTACTTTACAAATGAGTGAAGATATTTGCTAAAATTGACACACCTAATGTGTCATAGAATTAGGATTTGAACTTAGGTCTGTCTGACTCCGGGGTCTGTGACAGAATCCTCCAAAGAAAGCTTGCTAGTCCTGTACTCTTTCACAATCTCTGCACTATTTGAACATGCTCATTATCCCATCTCAAGTTCCCATCCCCGAGTTTTCCAAAAGCTAGTAGCTTAGAACAACAGCAAAGAGCACAATAATTTGCATTAATTCCCTACAGGCCAAATGTGCTAAGGAAAACTTTGGAATTTTTTTTTTCAATTTTCCTATTAAACAAAGCCAACACAAAATAGGCTTTTACAAAAGTTGGCTGCAAAATGAAATGTTTCCAAGTGTCAAGTGCTCTGCTACCATGAAAAGCTGTGCTGGCACATTAACCAGATGAAGGATTTTTACCCTCACTCCTTCTCAACTCCTGTCACTATTTCAGAACTACATAGGTAAATGAATCTAAGAGGAGAAAAATGGCTGGAAATAATGAAAGGAAATAAGACATATGCTTGAACCGAAGACTAGCAACAATGTGGTATAATGGAGAGACACAAGAATCTAGAGACTTGGATCAGAGGTTTGGCTCTGACTCTGACTCACTCTGGCACCTCAGACTACTTCTTTCCCTTCTCTTTACCACAGTTCATTCTCTAAAAGTTATGTCTTATACTATGAGAGGTAGCTAACAGGTGGGGAAAATCACCCTACCCCAAAAAGCAGGAAACCTAGATTCTAGTCCCAGTCCTACCAGTAACTTGCTATGCGACTCTGGATAAGTATGTTTCTCTCCCTGAATCCTTGTGTCCCCACTGGTTGAACTAGATGCTCTAGTCTTCCATTCTAGAATGCTCTGTCATTTTAAAGTTTCTACAAAACTGTTGATTTGTATTAGTTGTATCTTGCTGCTGTAGCAAATAATCATAAACTTAGTAAATAATAAAACAAACAATAACAATATATTACCTTATAGTTCTAGAGGGCAGAAGTCCAACAGAGATCTCACTGAACTAAAATCAAGGGGTTGGTAGGGCCCAGTTATTTTCTGGAGTTTCTAGGGGTGAATCAATTTATTTTCCCAGCTTCAGGAGGTCATCTACATTCCTTGGCTCATGGCCCCCTTCCTTAATCTTCAAGGCCAGCAGCATGGAATGTTCAAATCTCTCTCCCACTCTGACATTCTTATCTCCCTCTTATAAGGACCATTGTGATTACACCAAGGTTATCCAGACATTGCAGGAAAATCTTCCCATTTTGAGATCCTTAAATTAATCACATTTATAAAGTGCTTTTTGCCACATAAAGTAACATGTTCACAGTTCTAGGGAATCAGGATGTGGACATCTTGGGGGTCTTTATTCATCTTACCACAACATATTTACATAAGATGAAACTCAGGGTCTAAAGTGAAAAAATGCTTAAAGGAAGGGGTAGATGTTTGCAAGGCCTTGTGAGTATAGAGAATGGGGTGCTCCAAATATTAACACCACCTTAAGCTGTATTAATAAGTATAGAATGTCCAGAATGTGGGAGGAGACAGTGCTGAACTAGGCCAAGAGACTGTGGAATAAGAGAGCATGCAACACACTGAGACACCAGCTGGGGCAGCCAAGGGAGTGCTGGCATCACCCATCCTCAACCCCAGGCTTCACAGCTCAGTTCCAAAAGAGACTCCTTCATTCTACTTGAGAAGAAGAAAGGAAAACGTGCAGAGGACTTTCTTGCATCTAGGATACCGGATACCAGCTCAGCCACAGGAAGAAAGGGCACTGGCCAGAGTCATGAGGTCCCTGTTCCAGGATCTAGCTCCATGACAACATTTTGAGACACACCTTGGGCCTTAAGGAAACCTGCTGCCTTGAAGAAAAGGGCCCAGTCATGACAGCATTCATCGCCTGCTAACTGAAGAGCCCTTCGGTCTTAATCAGAACCGATACCCATGTCCTACATCCAGGGTCTTGGGTTAGCCTCTGAGACTTGCTGGCTTCAGATGAAACTCAGGACATTACTAGATGTTGTGGCTATGGGGTGAAACTCCTTCTGTTTGAGAAAAACAGAGGAAAATGTAAAGGGGACTTTGTTTTGCACCTTAGGCTCCAGCACAGTCATAGCGGGGTAGAGAAGCTGGACACTAAGTGAAAATAGGCAGTAGCCAGGAAATGGTCACAGCAGGCCTTGAGCAAGACCCAGTGCTGTGCTGGCTTCAGGTCTGACCCTGTGCAGTCATAGAGGTGGTGGCCACAGGGCTATTTGTATCACTCCACCCCAGTTTTAGGTGGCTCAGAACAGAGACAGACTCTGTATGTTTGGGAGAAAGTAAGGGAAGTGAACAACTGTCTCTGTCTGGTAATCCAGAGAATTATCGCAGATCTTTTCCAAGACTATCAAGGCAGCACCTCTACAAACCTGCAAGAATCACAGTATTACAGGGCTTGGGGTACCCCTGTAAAGCATATACCATTTAGATAACAATATCAAAGTTCTTTCAAATACCTGAAAAACCTTCCCAAGAAATATGGCTACAAAAACCCCACACAGTGAAGACTACAACAAATACCTAACTGTTTAATGGCCAAATACCAAAGGACATCAACTAGCATCAACACTATTCAGGAAAACATGACCCTACAAATTGAACTAAGTAAGGCAACAAGGACCAATCTTGGAGAAATAAAGATATGGGACTCTTCACACAGAGAATTCAAAACAGCTGTGTTGAGAAAACTCAAAGAAATTCAATATAACACTGAGAACAAATTCAGAATTCTGTAAGACAAATTTAACAAAGAGATTAAACTAACTAAAAATGATGAATCAGAAAGTCTGGACCTGAACAAAGCAACTGGCATACTGAAGAAAGCAGCAGAGCCCTTTAATAGCAGAATTGAACAACAAGAAGAAAGATTTAGTAAGCTTGAAGATGGACTATTTGAAAATACACAGAGGACACAAAATAGAAGAGAATAAAAAGATGAAGCATGCCTACAGGATCTATAAAATATCTTCAAAAGGGCAAATCTAAGAGTTATTGGCTTTAAAGGGAAAGTAGGAGAAGAGATAGGGTAGAAAGTTTATTCAAAGGGATAATAACAGGGAACTTCCCAAACCCAGAGAAAGATATCAATATCCAAGTAGAAGAAGGTTACAGAATACCAAGCAAATTTAACCCAAATAGGATTACCTCCAGGCATTTAATAATCAAACTCCGGGGGGTGGAGCAAGATGGCCGAATAGGAACAGCTCCAGTCCCCAACTCCCAGCAGCAACGACACAGAAGACTGGTGATTTCTGCATTTTCAACTGAGGTACTGGGTTCATCTCACTAGGGAGTGCTGGACAATCGGTGCTGGTCAGCTGCTGCAGCCTGACCAGCAAGAGCTGAAGCAGGGCGAGGCATCACCTCACCTGGGAAGTGCAAGGGGGAAGGGAATCCCTTTTCCTATCCAAGGGAACTGAGACACACAACACCTGGAAAATCGGGTAACTCCCACCCCAATACTGCACTTTAAGCAAACAGGCACACTAGGAGATTATAGCCCACATCTGGCCGGGAGGGTCCCACGCCCACGGAGCCTCCCTCATTGCTAGCACAGCAGTCTGTGATCTAACCACAAGGCAGCAACGAGGCTGGGGGAGGGGCGCCAAACATTGCTGAGGCTTAAGTAGGTAAACAAAGCTGCTGGGAAACTCAAACTGGGTGGAGGTCACAGCAGCTCAAGGAAACCTGCCTGTCTCTGTAGACTCCACCTCTGGGGACAGGTCACAGCTAAACAACACCAACAAAAAGCAGCAGAAACCTCTGCAGACGTAAACGACTCTGTCTGATAGCTTTGAAGAGAGCAGTGGATCTCCCAACATGGAGGTTGAGATCTGAGAAGGGACACACTGCCTGCTCAAGTGGGTCCCTGACCCCTGAGTAACCTAACTGGGAGACATCCCCCACTAGGGGCAGTCTGACACCCCACACATCACAGGGTGGAGTACACCCCTGAGAGGAAGCTTCCAAGGTAAGAATCAGACAGGTACACTCGCTGTTCAGCAATATTCTATCTTTTGCAGCCTCTGCTGCTGATACCCAGGCAAACAGGGTCTGGAGTGGACCTCAAGCAATCTCCAACAGACCTACAGCTGAGGGTCCTGACTGTTAGAAGGAAAACTATCAAACAGGAAGGACACCTACACTAAAATCCCATCAGTACGTCAACATCATCAAAGACCAGAGACAGATAAAACCACAAAGATGGGGAAAAAGCAGGGCAGAAAAGCTGGAAATTCCAAAAAAAAAAAAAAAAAAAAAAAAAGAGCACATCTCCCCCTGCAAAGGAGCGCAGCTCATCGCCAGCAACGGATCAAAGCTGGATGGAGAATGACTTTGACAACACGAGAGAAGAGGGCTTCAGTCCATCAAACTTCTCAGAGCTAAAGGAGGAATTACATACCCAGGGCAAAGAAACTAAAAATATTGAAAAAAGAGTGGAAGAATTGATGGCTAGAGTAATTAATGCAGAGGAGGGCATAAACAAAATGACAGAGATGAAAACCATGAAACGAGAAATACATGACAAATGCACAAGTTTCAGTAACCAACTCGATCAACTGGAAGAAAGAGTATCAGCGATTGAGGATCAAGTGAATGAAATGAAGTGAGACGAGAAACCAAAAGAAAAAAGAAGAAAAAGAAATGAACAAAGCCTGCAAGAAGTATGGGATTATGTAAAAAGACCAAATCTACGTCTGATTGCGGTGCCTGAAAGAGAGGTGGAAAGTGGAATCAAGTTGGAAAACACTCTTCAGGATATCATCCAGGAAAACTTCCCTAACCTAGTAGGGCAGGCCAACATTCAAATCCAGGAAATACAGAGAATGCCACAAAGATACTCCTCCAGAAGAGCAACTCCAAGACACATAATTGCCAGATTCACCAAAGTTGAAATGAAGGAAAAAATTTTAAGGGCAGCCAGAGAGAAAGGTCGGGTTACCCACAAAGGGAAGCCAATCAGACTAACAGCAGACCTCTCGGCAGAAACTCTATAAGCCAGAAGAGAGTGGGGGCCAATATTCAACATTCTTAAAGAAAAGAATTTTCAACCCAGAATTTCATATCCAGCCAAAATAAGTTTCATAAGTGAAGGAGAAATAAAATCCTTTACAGATAAGCAAATGCTTAGAGATTTTGTCAGCACCAGGCCTGCCTTACAAGAGACCCTGAAGGAAGCACTAAACATGGAAAGGAACAACCGGTACCAGCCATGGCAAAAACATGCCAAAATGTAAAGACCATCGAGGCTAGGAAGAAACTGCATCAACTAACCAGCAAAATAACCAGTTAATATCATAATGGCAGGATCAAGTTCACACATAACAATATTAACCTTAAATGTAAATGGACTAAATGGTCCAATTAAAAGACACAGACTGGCAAAATGGATAAAGAGTCAAGACCCATCAGTCTGCTGTATTCAGGAGACCCATCTCACATGCAGAGACATACATAGGCTCAAAATAAAGGGATGGAGGAAGATCTACCAAGCAAATGGAGGACAAAAAAAAGTAGGGGTTGCAATACTAGTCTCTGATAAAACAGACTTTAAACCATCAAAGATCAAAAGAGACAAAGAAGGCCATTACATAATGGTAAAGGGATCAATTCAACAGGAAGAGCTAACTATCCTAAATATATATGCACCCAATACAGGAGCACCCAGATTCATAAAGCAAGTCCTTAGAGACTTACAAAGAGACTTAGACTCCCATACAATAATAATGGGAGACTTCAACACTCCACTGTCAACATTAGACAGATCAACAAGACAGAAAGTTAACAAGGATATCCAGGAATTGAACTCATCTCTGCAGCAAGCAGACCTAATAGACATCTATAGAACTCTCCAACACAAATCAACAGAATATACATTCTTCTCAGCACCACATCACACTTATTCCAAAATTGACCACATAATTGGAATTAAAGCACTCCTCAGCAAATGTACAAGAATGGAAATTATAACAAACTGTCTCTCAGAACACAGTGCAATCAAACTAGAACTCAGGACTAAGAAACTCAATCAAAACCGCTCAACTACATGGAAACTGAACAACCGGCTCCTGAATGACTACTGGGTACATAACGAAATGAAGGCAGAAATAAAGATGTTCTTTGAAACGAATGGGAACAAAGATACAACATACCAGAATCTCTGGGGCACATTTAAAGCAGTGCGTAGACGGAAATTTACAGCACTAAATGCCCACAAGAGAAAGCAGGAAAGATCTAAAATTGACACTCTAACATCACAACTAAAAGATCTAGAGAAGCAAGAGCAAACACATTCAAAAGCTAGCAGAAGGCAAGAAATAACTAAGATCAGAGCAGAACTGAAGGAGATAGAGACACAAAAAAACCTCCAAAAAATCAATAAATCCAGAGATTGGTTTTTTGAAAAGATCAACAAAATTGACAGACCGCTAGCAAGACTAATAAAGAAGAAAAGAGAGTAGAATCATATAGGCGCAATAAAAAATGATAAAGGGGATATCACCACTGACCCCACAGAAATACAAACTACCATCAGAGAATACTATAAACACCTCTACACACATAAACTAGAAAATCTAGAAGAAATGGATAATTTCCTGGACACTTACACTCTTCCAAGACTAAACCAAGAAGAAGTTGAATCCCTGAATAGACCAATAGCAGCCTCTGAAATTGAGGCAATAATTAATAGCCTACCAACCAAAAAAAGTCCAGGACATGATGGATTCACAGCTGAATTCTACCAGAGGTACAAGGAGGAGCTGGTACCATTCCTTCTGAAACTATTCCAAACAATAGAAAAAGAGGGAATCCTCCCTAACTCATTTTATGAGGCCAACATCATCCTGATACCAAAGCCTGGCAGAGACACAACAAAAAAAGAGAATTTTAGACCAATATCCCTGATGAACATCCATGCAAAAATCCTCAATAAAATACTGGCAAACCGGATTGAGCAGCACATCAAAAAGCTTATCCACCATGATCAAGTGGGCTTCATCCCTGGAATGCAAGGCTGGTTCAACATTCGCAAATCAGTAAACGTAATCCAGCATGTAAACAGAACCAAAGACAAGAACCACATGATTATCTCAATAGATGCAGAAAAGGCTTTTGACAAAATTCAACAGTGCTTCAGGCTAAAAACGCTCAATAAATTCGGTATTGAAGGAACGTATCGCAAAATAATAAGAGCTACTTATGAAAAACCCACAGCCAATATCATACTGAATGGGCAAAACCTGGAAACATTCCCTTTGAAAACTGGCACAAGACAGGGATGCCCCCTCTCACCACTCCTATTCAACACAGTGTCGGAAATTCTGGCTAGGGCAATCAGGCAAGTGAAAGAAATCAAGGTATTCAGTTAGGAAAAGAAGAAGTCAAATTGTCCCTCTTTGCAGATGACATGATTGTGTATTTAGAAATCCCCATCGTCTTAGCCCAAAATCTCCTTCAACTGATAAGCAACTTCACCAAAGTCTCAGGGTACAAAATTAATGTGCAAAAAACACAAGCATTCTTATACACCAGTAACAGACAAACAGAGAGCCAAATCATGAATGAACTTCCATTCACAATTGCTTCAAAGAGAATAAAATACCTAGGAATCCAACGTGCAAGGGATGTAAAGGACCTCTTCAAGGAGAACTACAAACCACTGCTCATTGAAATAAAAGAGGACACAAACAAATGGAAGAACATACCATGCTCATGGATAGGAAGAATCAATATCGTGAAAATGGCCATATTGCCCAAGGTAATTTATAGATTCAATGCCATCCCCATCAAGCTACCAATGAGTTTCCTCACAGAATTGGAAAAAACCACTTTAAAGTTCATATGGATCCAAAAAAAAGTCCACATTTCCAAGACAATCCTAAGTCAAAAGAACAAATCTGGAGGCATCACGCTACCTGACTTCAAACTATACTACAAGGCTACAGTAACCAAAACAGCATGGTACTGGTACCAAAACAGAGATATAGACCAATGGAACAGAACAGAGTCCTCAGAAATAATACCACACATCTGCAGCCATCTGATCTTTGACAAACCTGAGAGAAACAAGAAATGGGGAAAGGATTCCCTATTTAATAAATGGTGCTGGGAAAATTGGCTAGCCATAAGTAGAAAGCTGAAACTGGTTCCTTTCCTTACTCCTTATACAAAAATTAATTCAAGATGGATTAGAGACTTAAATGTTAGACCTAATACCATAAAAACCGTAGAAACAAACCTAGGTAGTACCATTCAGGACATAGGCATGGGCAAAGACTTCATGTCTAAAACACCAAAAGCAATGGCAGCAAAAGCCAAAATTGACAAATGGGATCTCATTAAACTAAAGAGCTTCTGCACAGCAAAAGAAACTACCATCAGAGTGAACAGGCAACCTACAGAATGGGAGAAAATTTTTGCAATCTACTCATCTGACAAAGGGCTAATATCCAGAATGTACAAAGAACTCAAACAAATTTACAAGAAAAAAACAAACAACCCCATCAAAAAGCTGGCAAAGGATATGAACAGACATTTCTCAAAAGAAGACTTTCATACAGCCAACAGACGCATGAAAAAATGCTCATCATCACTGGCCATCAGAGAAATGCAAATCAAAACCACAATGAGATACCATCTCACTCCAGTTAGAATGGCGATCATTAAAAAGTCAGGAAACAACAGGTGCTGGAGAGGAGGTGGAGAAATAGGAACACTTTTACACTGTTGGTGGGATTGTAAACTAGTTCAACCATTATGGAAAACAGTATGGCGATTCCTCAAGGATCTAGAACTAGATGTACCATATGACCCAGCCATCCCATTACTGGGTATGTACCCAAAGGATTATAAATCATGCTGTTATAAAGGCACATGCACACATATGTTTATTGTGGCCATATTCACAATAGCAAAGACTTGGAATCAACCCAAATGTCCATCAGTGACAGACTGGATTAAGAAAATGTGGCACATATACACCATGGAATACTATGCAGCCATCAAAAAGGATGAGTTTGTGTCCTATGTAGGGACATGGATGCAGCTGGAAACCATCATTCTTAGCAAACTATCACAAGAACAGAAAACCAAACACCGCATGTTCTCACTTATAGGTGGGAACTGAACAATGAGATCACTTGGACTTGGGAAGGGGAACATCACACACTGGGGCCTATCATGGGGAGGGGGGAGGGGGGAGGGGGGAGGGATTGCATTGGGAGTTATACCTGATGTAAATGACGAGTTGATGGGTGCTGACGAGTTGATGGGTGCAGCACACCAACATGGCACAAGTATACATGTGTAACAAACCTGTACGTTATGCTCATGTACCCTAGAACTTAAAGTATAATAATAAAAAAAAAAAGAAAAAACGTAATAGAACTCCCTCAGGTTAAAGATAAAGGAAGGATCCTAAAATCAACAAGAGAAAATAAACAAATAGCATACAATGGAGCTGAAATACACCTAGCAGTAGAATTTTCAGTGGAAACCCTATATGTCAGGAGGCAGTGCCATGACATTTGAAGTGCCAAAGGAAAGAGAAGTGAACATTTACCCTAACATAGTATATCTAGTGGAAATATCCTCCAAACATAAAGGAGAAAAAAAAGACTTTCTCAGACAAACCCAAGTTGAGGGATTGTATTAATACCAGACCTGTCCTGCAAGAAATGCTAAATGGAGTACTTCAGTCAAAAAGGAAAGAACACTAATGATCAATAAATAATCACCTGAAGGTACCAAACTTACTGACAATAGCAAGTACACAGGAAAACATACACTTATTGTAACACTGTAATTGTGGTATATCAACTAGTCTTATTCTAAGTAGAAAGATTAAATGATGAACCAATCAAAAATAATAATTACAACAGCTTTTCAAGACATAGTTAATATAATAAGATATCAATATTATACAAACAATGAAAAGTTAAAAAGTGATGGTAAGAAATTAAGGTGAGTTTTTATCAATTTTCCTTTTGCTCCTTTGTTTATGTAAATACTGTTAAGTTATTATCAGGTAAAAATAATGGGTTATAAGATAGTATTTGTGAGCATTGTGGTAAATTCAAACCAAAAAGCATACAATTGATACACAAAAAATAAAAAGCAAGAAACTAAATTGCATCACCAAAGAAAATCACCTTCGCAATAGGAAGAAAAAGGAAGGCAGGCAGGCAGGCGGAAGGAAGGAAGGAAGGAAGGAAGGAAGGAAGGAAGGAAGGAAGGAAGGAAGGAAGGAAGGAAGGAAGGAAGGAAGGAAGGAGGGAAGGAAGGAGTAGAACTAGAGGAAAACAAATAACAAAATGACAGCAGTGAGTTCTTATGTATAAATTATAATATTCAACGTAAATGGACTAAACTCTCTAGTCAAAAGACACAGACTGGCTTAGCAAGTGAAAAAACAAGACCCATTGATGAACTGGCTGAACAGGTGAAAAATCAAGACCCCACAAAAAACAAACTTCACCTATAAAGACACACAGAGACTGAAAATATAGGCATGGAAAAAGATATTCCATGGCAATGGAAACCCAAAAAGAGTTGGAGTAGCTATATTTATATCAGACAAAATAGATTTGAAGAGAAAAGCTGTAAGAAGAGACAAATGAGGTCACTATGTAATGATAAAGGGTTCAAGTCAGCAAAAGGATTTATCAACTTTAAGTATATATGCATCCAACACTGGAGCACCCTGATATACAAAGAAAATATTATTAGAACTAAAGAGAGAGATAGGTCCCAGTACCACAATAAATGGAGGCTTTAAGACCCTACTTTCAGCATTGGACATATCTTCTAGACAGAAAATGAACAAAAAACTTCACATGTAATCTGCACTATAGACCAAAAGGACCTAATTCATTTTTACAGAACATTTCATCCAAGAGCTGAAAAATACACAATCTTTTCCTCAACAAATGGATCATTCTCAAGGACACACCATATGTTAGGTCACAAAAAAAGTCTTAAACATTTTTTTTAAAATAATATTAAGCATCTTATCTGATGACAATGGAATAAAACTAGAAATTAATAAGAAAATTTTGAAAACTACAAAAATACGTAAAAACAAAACAATATGCTCCTGAATGACCAGGGATATAATCAAGAAATTAAAAAGAAAATTGAAAAATATACTTAAACAAATGACAATGGAAATACAACATATAAAAATTTATAAGGTACAGCAAAAGCAATACTAAGAAGAAAGTTGACAGTTACCAATGCATACATCAATAAAGAGGAAAACCTTCAAATAAACAATCTTACTATGTATCTTAAAGAACTAGAAAAGCAAGAGCAAATGAAAGCCAAAATTAGTAGAAGAAATGAAATAAAGATCAGAGCAGAAGTAAATGAAATTGAAATGAAAAAGACAATACAAAAAAAAATTGAAAAGTTGTTTTTTTGAAAAGTTAAACAAAATTGAAAAACATTTTAACAGTTTAAGAAAAAAAGAGAGAAGATCCTAATAAATAAAATCAGAAATGAAAAAAAGAGACATCACAATTGATACTGCATAAATTAAAAACACCATTAGTGGCTACTATGAGCAACTATATGCCCATAAATTGAAAACCCTAGAAGAAATGGACAAAGTTCTAGATACATACATCCTACCAAGAATGAACCAGGAATACATTCAAAACCTGAAAAGACCAGTAACAAATAACAAGATCAAAGCCATAATAAAAAGACTCTCGGTAAAGAAACACCTGGGATTTGATGGCCTCATTGCAGAATTCTACCAAACATTTAAAGAATACCAATTCTACTATAACTATTCCAAATGATAAAGGGGGAGGGGATGATTCCAAACTCGTTCTATGAGGCCAGTATTATCCTCACATGAAAACCAGACAAAAACACATCAAAAAAGAAAAAGAAAAAAGAAAGAAAAAAGAAGGAAAGAAAAGAAAGAAAAAAAAGAAACTACAGACCAATATCTCTGATGAATATTGATGCAAAAATTCTCAACAAAATACTAGCAAACTAAATCCAACAATACATTGAAAAGATCATTCATCATGACCAAGTGGGATTTATCCCTGGGATGTAAGGATGGTTCAATCTATGCAAATTTGTCAATGTGATACATCCTATCAACAAAATGAAGAATAAAAATCATATGGTAATTTCAATTGATGCTGAAAAAGTATTTGATAAAATTCAACATCCCTTCATGATAAAAACCTTCAAAGAATTGTGAATAGAAGGAACATACCTCAACATAATATAAGCCATATATGAAAGATTCACAGCTAGTATCATACTGAATGGGGAAAAACTGAAAGCCTTTCCTCTAAGATGTGTAACATGACAAGGATGCCCACTTTCACCACTGTTATTTAATATAGTACTGGAAATCCTAACCAGAGCAATCTGACAAAACAAAGAAATAAAGTGCATCCAAATTGGAAAGGAAGAATTAAAATTATCTTTGTTTGCAGATGATGTGTTCTTAGATATGGAAAAACTTAGACTCCACAAGAAAACTGTAGAACTGAGAAACAAATTCAGTAAGGTTGCAGGATGCAAAAGCAGCATACAAAAATCAGTAGCATTTCCATATGTCAACAGTGAACAATGTGAAAAAATAATTTTAAAATTAATCCCATTTACAACAAGCACACATAAAATTAAATACTAACAATTAATCAAATAAGTGAAAGAATTCTATAATAAAAAGTATGAAACACTGATAAAAGAAATTGAAGAGGACACAAAAAATGGAAATATATTCCACTGTTGTTGGATTGAAATAATATTGTTAAAGTTTCCATATTCCTCAAAGAAATCTACAGACTCAGTACAATCCCTATCAAAATACCAATGACATTCTTCATAGAAATGGAAATAAAATCCAAAAATTTATATGAAAGCCCAAAAGGCACAGAATAGGCAAAGATATCCTAAGGAAAAAAAAAAAAAAAAAAAAAAAAAAGCTGGATCTGGGCGCAGTGTCTCCCGCCTGTAATCCCAACATTTTGAGAGACCAAGGAGGCAGGTGGATCATTTGAGGTCAGAAATTCAAGATCAGCCTGGGCAACATAGTGAAACCCTGTCTCTACTAAAAATACCAAAATCAGCCAGGCATGTTGCCATGCACCTGTCGTCCCAGCTACTCAGGAGGCTGAGGCAGGAGAATTACTTGAACCTGGGAGTGGGAGGTTGCAGTGAGCTGAGAGAGCACCACTGCATTCCAGTCTAGGTGACAGAGTGAGACTTCATCTGAAAAAATAAAAGTAAAAATAAAATAATAAAACAAGAACAAAACTGGAAGAATCACATTACTTGATGTCAAATTATAGTACAGAGCTCTAGTAACAAAAACAGCATGGTACTGGCATGAAAACAGACACATAGTCCACTGGAACAGAATCAAGGACTCAGAAGCAAATGTACACACTGACCATAAACTCATTTTCAACAAAGGTGTCAAAAACATACACTGGGGAAAAGACAGTATCCTCAGTAAATATTGCTGGAGAAACTGGATATAAATCTGCAGAACAATGAAACTAGTCCCCTATCTCTCACCATATACAAAACTAAAATCAAAACGGATTAGACCTAAGTCTAAAACCCCAAACTATAAAACTACTACAAGAAAACATTTGGGAAACTCTGCAGGAAATTAGACTGGGCAAAAATTTATTAAGCAATACCCACAATCACAGGCAACCAAAGCAAAAATGAACAAATGGGATCACATTAAGTTAAAACGCTCTTGCATACCAAAGGAAAAAAACAAAGAGACAGCATACAGAATGGGAGAAATTATTTCTAAACTACCCATCTGACAAGGGATTAATAACCAGAATATATAAGGAGCTCAAACCAATCTATAGGAAAAAGTCTAGCAATACAATCAAAAAATGGGCAAAAGATTTGAATAGAAATTTCTCAAAAGAAGACATACAAATGGCAAACAGGCATATGAAAAGGTGCTCAACATAGTAGATAATCAGAGAAATGCAAATCAAAACTACTGTAATATCATATCACTCCGATGAAAATGTCTTATATCCAAAAGCCAGGCAATAATACATGCTGGTGAGGATGTGGAGAAAAGGGAACCCTTGTACGCTGTTAGTGGAAATGTAAATTAATACGACCACTATGGAGCTTTGAGGTTTCTCAGGAAACTAAAAATAGAGCTACCATATGATTCAGCAATCGTACTGCTGGGTATATGGCCCCCAAAATGGAAATGAGTATATTGAAGAGATATCTGAACCTCCTACATTTGTTTCAGGACTCTTTACAATCGCTAAGAATTGAAAGCATCATAAATGTCAATCAGCACAGGAATGGATAAAGAAAATATGGTACATATACACAGTGGAGTACTATTTAGCCATAACAAAGAATACGATCCAGTCACTTGTAAAAACATGGATAGAACTGGAGATTATTATGTTATGTGAAATATGCCAGGCACAGAAAGACGATCAAGTGTTCTGATTTATGAGTGGAATCGAAAAATCAAGGTAATTGTACTCATGGGGATAGAGAGTAGAAGGATAGTTACCAGAGGCTGGGAAGGGTACTGGGGAGCTGGGTGGGAGGTGGGGATGGTTAGTGGGTACAAATAGAAAGAATGAATAAAACCTACTGTTTAATAACATAACAGGGTGACTAATATCAACAATGACTTATTTGTAGATTTTTAAATAACTCGGAGTATAATTGCATTGTTTGTAACTCAAAGGATAAATGCTTGAGAAGATAGATACCCCATTTTCCATGATGTGCTATTTCACATTGCATGCCTGTATCAAAACATCTCAAATACCCCATGAATATATACACCTATTTTGTACCCATACAAAAGAAAATAATAAAAATAAAGGAAAATTTCAAAGAAAAGAATGCTGATGGAAATCAGTGGAGCATAGCTAGCTTTTTATGGAGATCTTCCTCCAGGATCAGTGGGCTTCTGAAACCAGAAAAGGCTTAACACAATAATTACAAGTGCAGGCTTGTGAACCTAGATGCCCAAATTCAAATTCAAATTTTGCCATTTAACAGCTCTGTAACGATGAAAAAAGCACTTCCCTGTGTGTCAGTTCCCTAAAGAGAAAAATGAGAATGGTAAGAATACACGCTATGTGTAGTAGGACGGTTGAAACTGTTGTCATTTATTTATTTATTTATTTATTAATTTATTTATTTATTATTAAGTTCTAGGGTACATGTGCATAACGTGCAGGTTTGTTACATATGTATACTTGTGTCATGTTGCTGTACTGCACCCATCAACTCGTCAGCACCCATCAACTCGTCATTTACATCAGGTATAACTCCCAATGCAATCCCTCCCCCCTCCCCCCTCCCCCCGCCCCAAGATAGCCCCGGTGTGTGATGTTCCCCTTCCTGAGTCCAAGTCATCTCATTGTTCAGTTCCCACCTATGAGTGAGAACATGCGGTGTTTGGTTTTCTATTCTTGTGATAGTTTGCTAAGAATGATGGTTTCCAGCTGCATCCATGTCCCTACAAAGGACACAAACTCATCCTTTTTGATGGCTGCATAGTATTCCATGGTGTATATGTGCCACATTTTCTTAATCCAGTCTGTCTCTGATGGACATTTGGGTTGATTCCAAGTCTTTGCTATTGTGAATAGTGCTGCAATAAACATACGTGTGCATGTGTCTTTAGAGCAGCATGATTTATAATCCTTTGGGTATATACCCAGTAATGGGATGGCTGGGTCATATGGTACATCTAGTTCTAGAACCTTGAGGAATCGCCATACTGTTTTCCATAATGGTTGAACTAGTTTACAATCCCACCAACAGTGTAAAAGTGTTCCTATTTCTCCACATCCTCTCCAGCACCTGTTGTTTCCTGACTTTTTAATGATCGCCATTCTAACTGGAGTGAGATGGTATCTCATTGTGGTTTTGATTTGCATTTCTCTGATGGCCAGTGATGATGAGCATTTTTTCATGTGTCTGTTGGCTGTATGAATGTCTTCTTTTGAGAAATGTCTGTTCATATCCTTTGCCCGCTTTTTGATGGGGTTGTTTGTTTTTTCTTGTAAATTTGTTTGAGTTCTTTGTACGTTCTGGATATTAGCCCTTTGTCAGATGAGTAGACTGCAAAAATTTTCTCCCATTCTGTAGGTTGCCTGTTCAGTCTGATGGTACTTTCTTTTGCTTTGCAGAAGCTCTTTAGTTTAATTAGATCCCATTTGTCAATTTTGGCTTTTGCTGCCATTGCTTTTGGTGTTTTAGACATGAAGTCTTTGCCCATGCCTATGTCCTGAATGGTACTACCTAGGTTTTCCTCTAGGGTTTTTATGGTATTAGGTCTAACATTTAAGTCTCTAATCCATCTTGAATTAATTTTCATATAAGGAGTAAGGAAAGGATCCAGTTTCAGCTTTCTACTTATGGCTAGCCAATTTTCCCAGCACCATTTATTAAATAGGGAATCCTTTCCCCATTTCTTGTTTCTCTCAGGTTTGTCAAAGATCAGATGGCTGTAGATGTGTGGTATTATTTCTGAGGACTCTGTTCTGTTCCATTGGTCTATATCTCTGTTTAGGTACCAGTACCATGCTGTTTTGGTTACTGTAGCCTTGTAGTATAGTTTGAAGTCAGGTAGCGTGATGCCTCCAGATTTGTTCTTTTGACTTAGGATTGTCTTGGCAATGTGGGCTCTTTTTTGGTTCCATATGAACTTTAAAGCGTTTTTTTCCAATTCTGTGAAGAAACTCATTGGTAGCTTGATGGAGATGGCATTGAATCTATAAATTACCTTGGGCAGTATGGCCATTTTCACGATATTGATTCTTCCTATCCATGAGCATGGTATGTTCTTCCATTTGTTTGTGTCCTCTTTTATTTCACTGAGCAGTGGTTTATAGTTCCCCTTGAACAGGTCCTTTACATCCCTTGTCAGTTGGATTCCTAGGTATTTTATTCTCTTTGAAGCAATTGTGAATGGAAGTTCATTCATGATTTGGCTCTCTGTTTGTCTGTTACTGGTGTATACAAATGCTTGTCATTTTTGCACATTAATTTTGTATCCTGAGACTTTGTTCAAGGTGTTTATCAGCTTAAGGAGATTTTGGGCTGAGATGGTGGGGTTTTCTAAATATACAATCATGTCATCTGCAAAGAGGGACAATTTGACTTCTTCTTTTCCTAACTGAATACCCTTGATTTCTTTCTCTTGCCTGATTGCCCTAGCCAGAACTTCCAACAGTCTGTTGAATAGGAGTGGTGAGAGAGGGCATCCCTGTCTTGTGCCAGTTTTCAAAGGGAATTTTCAATTTTTTGCCCATTCAGTATGATATTGGCTGTGGGTTTGTCATAAATAGCTCTTATTATTTTGAGGTACGTTCCATCCATACCGAATTTATTGAGCGTTTTTAGCATGAAGGGCTGTTGAATTTTGTCAAAAGCCTTTTCTGCATCTATTGAGATAATCATGTGGTTCTTGTCTTTGGTTCTGTTTATATGCTGGATTATGTTTATTGATTTGCGAATGTTGAACCAGCCTTGCATTCCAGGGATGAAGCCCACTTGATCATGGTGGATAAGCATTTTGATGTGCTGCTCAATCCGGTTTGCCAGTATTTTATTGAGTATTTTTGCATCGATGTTCATCAGGGATATTGGTCTAAAATTCTCTTTTTTTTGTTGTGTCTCTGCCAGGCTTTGGTATCAGGATGATGTTGGCCTCATAAAATGAGTTAGGGAGGATTCCCTCTTTTTCTATTGATTGGAATAGTTTCAGAAGGAATGGTACCAGATCCTCCTTGTACCTCTGGTAGAATTCAGCTGTGAATCCATCATGTCCTGGACTTTTTTTGGTTGGTAGGCTATTAATTATTGCCTCAATTTCAGAGCCTGCTATTGGTCTATTCAGGGATTCAACTTCTTGCTGGTTTAGTCTTGGAAGAGTGTAAGTGTCCAGGAAATTATCCATTTCTTCTAGATTTTCTAGTTTATGTGCGTAGAGGTATTTATAGTATTCTCTGATGGTAGTTTGTATTTCTGTGGGGTCGGTGGTGATACGCCCTTTATCATTTTTTATTGCGTCTGTATGATTCTTCTCTCTTTTCTTCTTTATTAGTCTTGCTAGCGGTCTGTCAATTTTGTTGATCTTTTCAAAAAACCAACCCCTGGATTCATTGATTTTTTGGAGGGTTTTTTGTGTCTCTATTTCCTTCACTTCTGCTCGGATCTTAGTTATTTCTTGCCTTCTGCTAGCTTTTGAATGCCTTTGCTCTTGCTTCTCTAGTTCTTTTAATTGTGATGTTAGAGTGTCAATTTTAGATCTTTCCTGCTTTCTCTTGTGGGCATTTAGTGCTATAAATTTCCCTCTACACACTGCTTTAAATGTGCCCCAGAGATTCTGGTATGTTGTATCTTTGTTCTCATTGGTTTCAAAGAACATCTTTATTTCTGCCTTCATTTCGTTATGTACCCAGTAGTCATTAAGGAGCCGGTTGTTCAGTTTCCATGTAGTTGAGCGGTTTTGATTGAGTTTCTTAGTCCTGAGTTCTAGTTTCATTGCAGTGTGTTCTGAGAGACAGTTTGTTATAATTTCTGTTCTTGTACATTTGCTGAGGAGTGCTTTACTTCCAATTATGTGGTCAATTTTGGAATAAGTGCGATGTGGTGCTGAGAAGAATGTATATTCTGTTGATTTGGGGTGGAGAGTTCTATAGATGTCTATTGGGTCCACTTGCTGCAGAGATGAGTTCAATTCCTGGATATCCTTGTTAACTTTCTGTCTTGTTGATCTGTCTAATGTTGACAGTGGAGTGTTGAAGTCTCCCATTTTTATTGTACGGGAGTCTAAGTCTCTTTGTAAGTCTCTAAGGACTTGCTTTATGAATCTGGGTGCTCCTGTATTGGGTGCACATATATTTAGGATAGTTAGCTCTTCCTGTTGAATTGATCCCTTTACCATTATGTAATGGCCTTCTTTGTCTCTTTTGATCTTTGATGGTTTAAAGTCTGTTTTATCAGTGACTAGTATTGCAACCCCTACTTTTTTTTGTCATCCATTTGCTTGGTAGATCTTCCTCCATCCCTTTATTTTGAGCCTATGTATGTCTCTGCATGTGAGATGGGTCTCCTGAATACAGCAGACTGATGGGTCTTGACTCTTTATCCAGTTTGCCAGTCTGTGTCTTTTAATTGGACCATTTAGTCCATTTACATTTAAGGTTAATATTGTTATGTGTGAACTTGATCCTGCCATTATGATATTAACTGGTTATTTTGCTCGTTAGTTGATGCAGTTTCTTCCTAGCCTCGATGGTCTTTACATTTTGGATTGTTTTTGCCATGACTGGTACCGGTTGTTCCTTTCCATGTTTAGTGCTTCCTTCAGGGTCTTTTGTAAGGCAGGCCTGGTGGTGACAACATCTCTAAGCATTTGCTTATCTGTAAAGGATTTTATTTCTCCTTCACTTATGAAACTTAGTTTGGCTGGATATGAAATTCTGGGTTGAAAATTCTTTTCTTTAAGAATGTTGAATATTGGTCCCCACTCTCTTCTGGCTTATAGAGTTTCTGCCGAGAGGTCTGCTGTTAGTCTGATGGGCTTCCCTTTGTGGGCAACCCGACCTTTCTCTCTGGCTGCCCTTAAGATTTTTTCCTTCATTTCAACTTTGGTGAATCTGGCAATTATGTGTCTTGGAGTTGCTCTTCTCAAGGAGTATCTTTGTGGTGTTCTCTGTATTTCCCAGATTTGAATGTTGTCCTGCCCTACTAGGTTGGGGAAATTCTCCTGGATGATATCCTGAAGAGTTTTTTCAACTTGGTTCCACTTTCCCCCTCACTTTCAGGCACCCCAATCAGACGTAGATTTGGTCTTTATACATAATCCCATACTTCTTGCAGGCTTTGTTCATTTCTTTTTCTTCTTTTTTCTTTTGGTTTCTCTTCTCACTTCATTTCGTTCATTTGATCCTCAATCGCTGATACTCTTTCTTCCAGTTGATCGAGTCAGTTACTGAAGCTTGTGCATTTGTCACGTATTTCTCGTGTCATGGTTTTCATCTCTTTCATTTCGTTTATGCCCTTCTCTGCATTAATTACTCTAGCCATCAATTCTTCCACTTTTTTTTCAAGATTTTTAGTTTCTTTGCACTGGTTACATAAGTCCTCCTTTAGCTCTGAGAAGTTTGATGGACTGAAGCCTTCTTCTCTCATCTCGTCAAAGTCATTCTCCATCAAGCTTTGATCCACTGCTGTCGATGAGCTGCGCTCCTTTGCCGGGGGAGATGCGCTCTTATTTTTTGAATTCCAGCTTTTCTGCCCTGCCTTTTCCCCATCTTTGTGGTTTTATCTGCCTCTTGTCTTTGATGATGATGCTGATGTACTGATGGGGTTTTGGTGTAGGTGTCCTTCCTGTTTGATAGTGTTCCTTCTAACAGTCAGTACCCTCTACTGTAAGTCTGTTGGAGATTGCTCGAGGTCCACTCCACACCCTGTTTGCCTGGGTGTCAGCATCAGAGGCTGCAGAAGATAGAATATTGCTGAACAGTGAGTGTACCTGTCTGATTCTTGCTTTGGAGGCTTCCTCTCAGGGGTGTACTCCACCCTGTGAGGTGTGGGGTGTCAGACTGCCCCTAGTGGGAGATGTCTCCCAGTTAGGCTACTCAGGGGTCAGGGACCCACTTGAGCAGGCAGTGTGTCCCTTCTCAAATCTCAACCTCTGTGTTGGGAGATCCACTGCTCTCTTCAAAGCTGTCACACAGAGTCATTTGCGTCTGCAGAGGTTTTTGCTGCTTTAGTTGTTGTTTAGCTGTGCCCTGTCCCCAGAGGTGGAGTCTACAGAGACAGGCAGGTTTCCTTGAGCTGCTGTGAACTCCACCCAGTTTGAGCTTCCCAGCGGCTTTGTTTACCTACTTAAGCCTCTGCAATGGCCCGCGCCCCTCCCCCAGCCTCGCTGCTGCCTTGTGGTTAGATCGCAGACTGCTGTGCTAGCAATGAGGGAGGCTCCATGGGCCTGGGACACTCCCGGCCAGGTGTGGGCTATAATCTCCTGGTGTGCCTGTTTGCTTAAAGTGCAGTATTGGGGTGGGAGTTACCCGATTTTCCAGGTGTTGTGTGTCTCAGTTCCCCTGGCTAGGAAAACGGATTCCCTTTCCCCTTGTGCTTCCCAGGTGAGGCGATGCCTCGCCCTGCTTCAGCTCTCGCTGGTCGGGCTGCAGCAGCTGACCAGCACCGATTGTCCGGCACTCCCTAGTGAGATGAACCCAGTACCTCAGTTGAAAATGCAGAAATCACTGGTCTTCTGTGTTGCTCACGCTGGGAGTTGGAGAGTGGAGCTGTTCCTATCCGGCCATCTTGCTCTGCCCCTCCACTGTTGTCATTTTTAAAGCATTCAGAAGACTGCTTACCATATACTGAATGCATAACAAGGGTTACCCATTGTATTTAGTATTATTATTAATATTCTGTTCAATTTCTCGAACAGCAAGGTCATCAAAGAAAAGTCAGCTAGAGTTCAGAATAAAAGACTGATTACATGGGCCATGATAGATTTAGTTAATAGAAGAAAACCACTTTTCTCTTTGGATGGAGGCCACATCTTTGTCTTTCTCTGAGAACTAAAATGAATTCTTGTCTATAAACAGAGGGATGTATGAAATGACTTTTTTCTTTTCACAGTAAAGATCTCAGATGCAGGATCCTACGTCTGGAGAACAAGCTAGAGAAACGATCAGCTGGCCTAAATGCCCATCTGAAATGTTGACTCTAAAAAGTGAAGTCACAAGGACTGAGATAATAGTGGCAGCTGGAGGATTTTCTGCAGGGTTGAGCAGGGATCACCCTTCTGCTACACCAGTCCAATGCCAAGAAATGGCCTGGTAAGTGGGCTTGTGTAAATAAGTTGAACTACATTACTTTAGCACCAACTTCTTACACACACCTAGACTCTGGGCTACTAGATAACTTATAGTTATATTTGTACAGTGAGTGCCTAACCAGGCTGAGGATCAGATTCAGCTAAGGAGTTTGCTAAAAATAAATATTCCCAAAGCCCATTCCAGACCTACTAAGTTGGAATCTGTGGTGGAGGATGGGGAGAGGTTGGGATTGTTAATTTTATGTGTTGATTTTGATTGGGTCACAGTACCCAGATATTTGGTTATACATTATTCTGGATGTTTCTGGGAGCGTGTTTTCTATGACCTTTACATTAAATTGGTGAACTCTGAGTAAAGCAGTTTGCTGTCCATAATATGGTGTGCCTCATTCAATCAGTTGAAGCCCTGAATAGAACAAAAGGCTAATCTCCTTCCAGCAAGAAGGAATTTTCTAGCAGACTCCTTTCAGATGTCATCTGCAACATTAGTCATGGGATTTCATCAGTTTTTCCAGGTTCCCCAGCAGACTGTCTTTGGCCTTAAACCGCAAATCTTTCCTGAATCTCCAGTCTGCCAGCGTTCCCCATTAGATTTTAGACTGGCCAAGCCTCCACAATCACATGAGCCAATTCCTCGAAACAAGCAGGCAAGCAAACAAACAATTATGTTGATTCTGTATCTATGGAGAACCTTGGCTAATAGAGGGGACAAGAATCTGTGTTCTATACAATCATTCCAGAAGATTCTGAAGGGGAAGCTGTATTTAGAAACTAATGATATATTCAAATAGTAATTTTTTTCCTGTTACTGGGATCTCCTATAAAACATTCCCTCCAGTAGTTATTCATGCCCTGCCTATACATTTCTAGTGACAGGAATCTCATTACCTCCAAGGACCAAAGGCAGATCAGAGGCAGCCCAGTTTATCTTTGCATATCGGTGACTGTTCTGGCTATGTATTATTGTATATCAAACTATTCTCCAATGCTTTTGTAACTTAAAACACAACCACTTTATTATACCTTATGATTTTTATTGGTTAGGAATTCAGGTAAGATCTGGCTGGCTGAATTTTCTGCTCCACCTGATACAAACTGACGTCACTTGGTAGTATTCAGCTGAGAAATTGGCTGGTCTGAAGGGGCCACGATGGCTTTATTCATATTCCTGATTCTTTTGCTGGGAATGCTGAAAGGCTGGCATCAGCTGGCACTAAAAGTGAGATTGCCTATATATGTTATTTTCAACGTGGTGATCCCAGACTACTAAGACTTCTTACATGACATCCCAGGGTCGCAAGAAAGTGTTCAAGGGACACAAACTGGAAACTGTTAATCTATTAGAGTCTAGGCACTGAAACTGGCATAGGGCCACTGTCACCATATTCCATTGATTAAAGAATTCACAGAGCCTACCCAGAGCCAAAGAAAGGGGACACAGACAGCATCTCTCAGTGGAAGGAATATAAAATAATTTGTGGCCTTCTTTAATATGATATCCCACATTGAAAATTATTTATTATATCAAGCTAAAATCTGTCTCCCTGAGCTTCCAGGAGCAAACATCTATCTACATTCAAATCAGATGCAGGGAAAGTAAAGTTTTTGCACCCCAGGAAGAAAATTATTCTCCTAAAACCATTATGTTATCCAAGATCCAGTGCCTACCCCTTACTGGCTAGCTAACAGACCTTACTCATTCCCTCCAAGATATCCCTTAAAATGTTTCTAGATAGTGCCTCTTATATTCAGTGCCTTTAAGAGTGACCTTGTGGAGTTATGGTGATAAGACAAACTGTATGAACTTTAGGCATAGTAGGTAGGGTGTGAGAAGTTTAGGAAAGCGTTAGGAGCCTACAGCTTCCCAGTATCTTTTGTACCATGCTAGAGAGGACATATGGTCCTCATCTCAGTAACAAACATTTAGGAACTTGCCCTTAACAATTTTAAGCCAGGGTAAATTTACATTCACTAGACACCTTAAAGCCAGGTCCATTCCCAATATTGTCTTCCCTTCAGCAAATTATAAAAGCAATACATTTCCTGTTGTATCCTGGTTCAAGCCCTGTTGGCCCATTTCTATTAGACTATATTTCCTCCTGACTTCTAAGATCTAAGTGAGGTTCTATTTCTGGCAGAATCAAGAGAACAACAATAAAAATATCTCAGGTTGTCTGCCATTACTGAGGCTTTAGTAGGCAGTTTTCCTCTAACAGTGCTAAGGAGGCTGGGAGGTCTGAACTAGGTGCAGCAAAATGGCTGTGGCCAGACTGTTTCTCTAGATTCATCCTAACTAGGCATGGCATCTCTAAAGGAAAGGTAACAGGCCTGGTCAGGGGCTCACAGACAAAACCCCATTCTCCCTGGGATAAGGCACCTAGGGGAAGGTGTGGCTGTGGTCACAGCTTCAGTAAATTTAATCATTCCTGCCTGCCGGCTCTGAAGAAAGCAGCTGATACTGACAAGAGAGATTCTCCCAGCACAAGCACACCAACTCTGCTGAGGGAAAGAGAGCCTCCTCAAGTGGGTCCCTGACACCTGCGCCTCCTGACTGGGAGACACTTCCCAAGAGGGGTCGACAGACACCTCATACCAGAGAGCTCCAGCTGGCATCAGGCCAGTACCCCTCTGGGACAAAGCTTCCAGAGAAAGTAGCAGGAAGCAATCTTTTTTGTTCTGCAGCCCCCACTTGTGATACTCAGGTGAAAAGGGTCTGGAGTGGAACTCCAGCAAACTGCAGCAGACCTGCAGAAGAAGGGCCTGTTAGAAGGAAAACTAACAACCAGTAAGCAATAACATCAATATCAACAAAAAGGACATAAAAAAAAAAAAAACCATGCGAAGGCCGTCATCCTCAAAGACAAAAGGTAGATAAATCCATGAAGATGAGGAAAAAACAGTGCAAAAACACTCAAAATTTCAAAAACTGGAATGCTTCTTCTCCTCCAAATGATCACAACTCCTCTCCAAAAAAGGGGGGAAAAAAAAAAACCTGGATGGAGAATGAGATTGATGAATTGACAGAAGCAGACATCAGAATATGGGTAATAACAAACTCTTCTGAGCTAAAGGAGCATGTTGGAACCCAATGCAAAGAAGCTAAGAACCTTGATAAAAGGTAACAGGAATTACTAACCAGAATAGAGTCCAGAGAGAAACATAAATGACCTGATGGAGCTGAAAAACACAACACGAGAACTTCGTGAAGCATACACAAGTATCAATTCCAGAATCGGTCAAACGGAAGAAAGGATATCAGAAATTGAAAATCAACTTACTGAAACAAAGTGTGAAGACAAGTTTAAAGAAAAAAGAATGAAAAGGAACAAACAAAGCCTCCAAGAAATATGGGACTGTGTGAAAAGACCAAACTTATAATTGATTGGTGTACGTGAAAGTGACAAGAAGAATGGAACCAAGTTGGAAAACACACTTCAGAATATTATGTAGGAGAACTTCCCCAATCTAGCAAGACAGGCCAACATTCCAATTCAGGAAATATAGAGAACACCATAATGTATTCCTCGAGAAGAGCAACCCCAAGAAATATAATCCTCAAATTCTCCAGGTTGAAATGAAGAAAAAAAATGTTAAGGGCAGCCAGAGAGAAAGGTCAGATTACCTACAAAGGGAAGTCCATCAGACTAACAGCTGACCTCTCTGCAGAAACCTTACAAGCCAGAAGAGAGTGGGGGCCAATATTCAACATTCTTGAAGAAAAGAATTTTCAATCCAGAATTTCATATGCAGCCAAACTAAGCTTCATAAGAGAAGGTGAAATAAAATTCCTTCCAGACAAACATATGCTGAGGAATTTTGTCGCCGTCAGGCTGGCCTTACTAGAGATCCTGAAGGAAGCACTAAATGTGGGAAGGAAAAACCAGTACCAGTAACTGCAAAAACACACCAATATATAAAGACCAATGACACTATAAAGAAACTGCATCAACTAATATGCAAAACAACCAGCTAGCATGATGATGATGGAATCAAATTCACAGATAACAATATTGACCTTCAATTTAAATGAGGTAAATGTCCCAATTAAAGACACAGACTGGCAAGTTGGATAGACAGTCAAGACACATCGATGTGCTGTATGCAGGAGACACATCTCACGTGCAAAGACACACATAGGCTCAAAATAAAGGGATGGAGGAATATTTACAAAGCAAATGAAAAGAAAAAAAAAGCAGATGTTACAATCCTAATCTCTGATAAAACAGACTTTAAACTAACAAAGATCAAAAAAGACAATGCCCTGCTTCATAATGGTAAAGGGATCAATGCAACAAGAAGAGCTAACTATCCTGAATATATATGCACTGAAAACAGAAGCACCCAGATTCATAAAACAAGTTATTAGAGACCTACAAAGAGACTTAAACTCCCACACAATAATAGTGGGAGACTTCAACACCCCACTGTCAATATTAGACAGATTAATGAGACAGAAAATCAACAAAGATATTCAGGGCTTGAACTCAGTTCTAGAGTAAGTGGAACTAATAGATATCTACAGAAATCTCCACCCCAAATCAACAGAATATACATTCTTCTCAGTGCCACATGGCATGTATTCTAAAATCAACCACATAATTAAAAGTAAAACACTTCTCAGCAAATGCAAAAGAAATGAAATCATAACAAACAGTCTCTCAGACCACAGTGCAATGAAATTAGACTGCAGAATTAAGAAACTTACTCAAAACCATACAACTACATGTAAATTGAACAACCTGCTCCTGAATGACTACTGGGTAAACAATGAAATTAAGGCATAAATAAATAAGTTATTTGAAATCAATGAGAACAAAGAGACAATGTACCAGAATCTCTGGGACACAGCTAAAGCAGTGTTAAGAGGGAAATTTATAGCACTAAATGACCACAACAGAAACCAGGAAAGATCTAAAATTGACACCCTAACATCACAATTAAAAGTGCTAGAGAAGCAAGAGCAAACAAATTCAAAAGCTAGCAGAAGACAAAAATATAACTAAGATCAGAGCAGAACTGAAGGAGACAGAGACACTAAAGTCCCTTCAAAAGTCAATGAATCCATAAGCTGGTTTTTTGAAAAGATTAACAAAATAGGTGGACCACTAGCTGGACTAATAAATAAGAAAACAGAAGACAATCAAATAGACACAATAAAAAATGATGAAGGGATATCACCACTGACCCCAAGAAATAAACTACCATCAGAGAATACTTTAAACACCTCTATGCAAATAAAGTAGAAAATATAGAAGACATGGATAAATTACTGGACATATACACCCTCCCAAGACTAAACCAGAAAGAAGTCGAATCCCTGAATAGAACACTAACAAGTTCTGAAATTGATGCAGTAATTGACAGCCTACCAACCATAAAAAAAAAAAAAACAAGGACCAGACATATGTACAGCTGAATTCTACCAGAGACACAAAGAAGAGTTGGTACCATTCCTTCTGAAATTATTCCAAACAATAGAAAAATAAGGCATCTGCCCTAACTCATTTTATGAGGCCAGCATCATCCTGATACCACAACCTGGCAGAGACACAACAAAACAAGAAAATTTCAGGACAATATCCCTGATGAATATCGATGCAAATAATCTCGATAAAATACTGGCAAACCAAATCCAGCAGCACATCCAAAACTTATGCACCACGATTAAGTAGACTTCATCCCTGGGATGCAAGGCTGGTTCAACATACACAAATCAATAAACGTAATCCATCACATAAACAGGACCAACGACAAAAACCACATGATTATCTCAATAGATGCAGAGAATGCCTTTGAAAAAATTCAACACCGCTTCATGCTAAAAACTCTCTATAAACTAGGTATTCATGAAACATATCTCAAAATAATAAGGACTATTTTTGGCAAACCCATAGCTTATACCATACTAAATGGGCAAAAGCGAGAAGACGTCCTTTTGAAAACTGGCACAAGACAAGGATGCCCTCTCTCTCCACTCCTATTCAACATTGTATTGGAAGTTCTGGCTAGGGCAATCAGGCAAGAGAAAGAAATAAAGCGTATTCAAATAGGAAGAAAGGAAGTAAAATTGTCTCTGTTTGCAGATGACATACTTGTATATTTAGAAAACCACATCATATCAGCTCGTAAACTTCTTACGCTGATAAGCAACTTCAGCAAAGTCTCAGGATACAAAATCAATGTGCGAAAATTACAAGCATTCCTATATCCCAAAAATAGATAAGCAGGGAACCAAATAATGAGTTAACTCCCATTCACAATTGCTACAAAGAGAATAAAATACCCAGGAAAACAACTTACAAGGGACTTGAAGGACCTCTTCAAGGAGAACCTCAAACCACTGCTCAACAAAATAACAGGGGACACAAACAAATGGAAAAAAACTTTTTTCATGCTCATGGATAGGAAGAATCAATTTCGTGAAAATAGCCATACTGCCCAAAGTAATTTTTAGATTTAAGACTATTCCCATCAAGCTACATTGACTTTCTTCGCAGAATTAGAAAAAAACTACTTTAAATTTCATATGGAACCAAAAGAGAGCCCAGATAGCCAAGACTATCCTAAGCAAATAGAACAAAGCTGGAAGCATCACGGTACCTGACTTCAAACTATACTAAAAGGTTACAGTAACCAAAACAGCATGGTATTGATACCAAAACAGATATATACAGCAAATGAAACAGAACAGAGACCCCAGAAACAACACCACACATCTACAACCATCTGATCTTTAACAAACTTGACAAAAACAATCAATGGGGAAGGATTCCACAGTTAATAAATGATGCTTGGAAAACTGACTAGGCATATGCAGAAAACTGAAACTGGACCACTTCCTTATACCTGATACAAAAATTGACTCAAGATGTATTAAAGACTTGAATGTAAAACCCAAAACGATAGAAACCCTAGAAGAAAACCTAGGCAATTCCATTCAGGACATAGGTATAGGCAAAGACTTCATGACTAAAACACCAAAAGCAATTGCAACAGAAGCCAAAATTGAAAAATGGGATCTAATCAAACTGAAGAGCTTCTGCATGGCAAAAGAAACTATCATTAGAGTGAACAGGCAACCTACAAAAAGGAAAAAAAAATTGCAATCTATCCATCTGACAAAGTCTAATTTCCAGAATCTACACAGAATTTTAAAAAATTTACAAGAAAAAGACAAACGAACCCATCAAAAAGTGGGTGAAAGATATGAACAGACACTTCTGAAGAGAAGACATTCATGCAGCCAACAAACATATGAAAAAAAGCTCATCATCACTGGTCGTCAGAGAGACTTGGAACCAACCCAAAAACCCATCAATGATAGACTGGATAAAGAAAATGTGGCACATATACACTATGGAATGCTATGCAGCCATAAAAAAGAATGAGTTCATTCTTTTTTGACACCACAAATTGACACCACAATGAGATAACATGTCACTCCAGTTAGAATGGTGATCATTAAAAAGTCAAGAAACAACAGATGCTGGCAAGGCTGTGGAGAAATAGGAACACTTTTACACTGGTGGTAGGAGTGTAAATTAGTTCAACCATTGTGGAAGACAGTGTAGTGATCCCTCAGGGATCTAGAACCAGAAATACCACTTGACCCAGCAATCCATTATTGGGTATATAGCTAAAGGATTACAAAACATTCTACTATAAAGACACATGCACACGTATGTTTATTGCAGCACTATTCACACTAGCAAAGACTTGGAACCAACCCAAAAGCCCATCAATGATAGCCTGGATAAAGAAAATGTGGCACATATACGCTATGGAATACTATGCAGCCATAAAAAAGAATGAGTTCATGTCCTTTGCAGGGACCTGGATGGAGCTGGAAGCTATCATTCTTGGTAAAATTACAGAGGAACAGAAAGCCAAACAACACATGTGCTCCCTCATAAGTGGGAGTTGAACAATGAGAACACATGGACACAGGGAGGAAAACATCACACCAGGGCCTGTTGGGGGTTATGGGGCAAGGGAAGGGAGAGCGTTAAGACAAATACCTAATGCATTCAGGGCTTAAAACCTAGGTGACGGGTTGACACATGCAGCAAACCACTATGGAACATGTAAGCCTATGTAACAAACCTGCACATTCTGTACATGTATTTCAGAACTTAGCAAAGTAATTTTTGAAAATCTCTATTTTATTAAATTTGCTGATGATTCAGGCCTCCCTGGTAGTAAGAAGAGCATGCTTAGTTCTCATCAACATTATTCTTCCCTCCTTCCAGCCTTTCTCCTCTCATCCACAATTTATTTAGGTTATATGCTAAGGTAAATACCACCAGCGATACTCTATGTCACATGAAAAGTAGTTAAATGTCCCCACCCAGTGGAATAAATGTAAATTCCATGTGCCCCAGCCAAAATCTGTAAGGCAGCCATTTGGACTATTTTTGTTACTGAAATCATTCTTCCTCAACGCCCCAAAGCTTTACCAACTTGTGTGAGCAGGCGCCTTCACGTTACAGTGATATTCTAGAATGGAAAAAGGAATCCAAGTAGACAACATAGAGGGAGAAAAAGAAGAGAGGGCTTTGTTACTAGACAGACATACCCAGAGTTCTAATGACAGTGTACAAATCTAGGCTCCATAGATAAGAAAGCCCATTTTAAGGCAGATTCATTCATGCTAGAAACCTCAGCATCATGCAATATACCCTTGAAACAAACATGCACATGTACCCCTGAACCTAGAATAAAAGTTTATTTATTTATTTATTTATCTATTTATCTATTAGCAAGCCTATTTTACTTCTACTCTGCTACTGTTCACCTTGGATTCTAGCTCACAAAACCATAAAAGATCAAAGTTAAAAAGGATTTCTAAAATTATCTAGTCCAGATTTTGAGGAGTTTTGTTGATCATTATTTTCAAGAAGTAGAAACCTTGCTTTTAAACTAGGTAGAAAATTCATTGCTACTCTGGTTTAAGTAGGTCAGGGAAATGCTCAGACTCTTGCCTTGTCAGTCCCTCTCTCTCCCTGATAATCCCAGCATGAACATCCATGTTCCTAGAGATAGGTCAGCTCTTCCTGCTCCAAATGCCAGTGACATTAGACATGAAGAAACAGAAGTTCAAAAAGATATTTATATACTCAATATACCTACATAACTTTGAGTTATATAGGGAGTTAGTCTAGAATTCACATTAAAGATGAATTTGCAATCTAAGATCAGAGAAAGGGGAAGGGCTCATATCACAAATATGAACTGGAAGGGGTGATGCAAATAGATGCAGTCAGTCTCAAAGGTAGTACTACATAGTCATTATTAGGTAAAAGAAAAATCCTTAATTGAAACAAATTTGATGTTAACAACTGCTACACTATGCCTATATTTGTATGGCTGAGGGGGTCTTACACAAAGATAGGGGATTAATCCAAATTTTCCACAGTGGACTTCTCTAATCTGAGTATTCAAGAAGAGGTACCAGTCAGTGTTCAGTCGAATTGTAACCTATACTGTCTGTTGAGCTGGTTGTTATTAGGATCAAATTAAAGAGTAATGTGAAAATGCTTTGAAAATTATAAAATGCCATGCAAATATAAGGGCTTAGAATGTTATTGCTGTTATCATTATTCTATATTTTGGTTTCAATCTTGCGGAAACTTTGGCTTGGCATGGGTCTTAAGAAGTTTGCTCATTCCACCTTCCAGGCTCCAGAGAGGCTGTTCCTAACCAGCTAGAGATCTACACCTGATGATCATTATCAGCAAAGACTTGCTATACCCAATAAAGGAGCTTGCTGAACTCATCTCAGCAGTGATGGGCATGAAACTCTTCCACAGACTATCTCAGCTCAGTCAGTTAAGCCACGTTTATTAAGCACCCACTTTGCAAAATTCATTGTGGAACCAGGACTTTGAATAGGATTAAGCATACAAAAAGGATCTGGAGATGCTGGGATGCTGGGCCAAAACCAAGAAGGAGAAGATTAATTGGAATATACATGTAAGGTTATGCACTTGTTTCTAAATACAAAAACAAACAAACAACAATTATAACAAATCAATGGCAGGAAAGAAAGGAAATGTGCTTAGTATTGGCATCTATAAACAAATGTTAGGGAATTTACTTACCTGCAAATTTAGTATGAGTCAGTGGAAAAATGCGGCTAACGAAGGAAATGTGTTTCAAACTGTATAAATAGAAACATAACTAAATAATGTTTAAATATTCATAGTATTCAGTCTAAAAATAGTAAAATAGTGCATATTTATTTTAAAGAATAAAGAATTTTAAAACCACATATTGTGTATGTTAAAAAAATTCTCAAAGTCTTTTATATGCATTAATAAGAGTTTATGTGAAAAAAAGCTCTGTATTTAAATACATTTGGGAAACGCTTTCTTTACTGAAGGACTTCTCAATTCTCTAAAACACTGCTGTTCATTGTGGCTCTCCAAGAAGGGATTAAGGCAGGTAGTGTTTCCCAAACTTATTTGAACATAGAAATTTTTCTTTACAGAATATTTTACTTGACCAGTATTCAGTGAAGTACACCTCAGAGAATATTTACCCAGAACCAAAAAGATGATACTCTGTTCAGACTCAACCTAGGTCCCATAATTAATGGGGGAATACAGAGAAACAGAAATATATCCACAGGGAGGTCACCGAGCTGAGGAGGAAGTCAGAAACCAGTTCCCTTGAGCTGGGGAAGTTTGGCTTGGAGAAGACTTAGGGGAATTTAGTCTCTGTCTTCAGAGCTCTGAAGATCTTAAGCCTGACAGATGGTCAAAGCGGGGATGAATGTATATAAACTGCATAGACACAGTTTTCAGCTCAGAACTAAGCAGAACTTTCTAAAAGAACTGGCCAAAGGTGGAATGGGCTCACTTGGTCACTTGGTAGCAAGTGAGATTTCTATCACTAGATGTAGTTAATCTGTGTCTTCAGGAACACCTGTTTAGTTTGCAGAAAGAGGTCTTTCACAGTTTCACCCAACATTGATATTCCATGGTTCTAAATCAAACTTCAATTGGCATCATGTGAAAAATGACAGGTCGGGAGACTATGCAAAACCTATGGTTTCCAAACTGAGGCACACATTAGAATCACCTGCAGGGCTTGTTAAAACACAGATTTCTGACTTCCATTTCTGGCCAAGATGGAATAGTCATCTCATTTCTCACTATTCTCCTTCAACAACAACAACAACAACAACAACAACAACAACAAAACCCTGGATATAATATAACAAACAAACAAACAAAAGACTAAAGTTTGAAAAAAGGCAAGCTGCCCAGGGTCTTCAGGACTTGAGGAACAATGCAATGAGAGCTCCCTGAGTTTCCTTTTAGGCTCTCATATATCCTGGATGGGGCACTGTAAGCCTGCAACCTAAATCATGCAATAGGCACATACAAAATAAGCCTCAGGAAAATCCTGCTCTTGTAGCCAAAGGATTGGGATAAGGGCGGCATAGGAGAAGAGACAACTTAAATATATATCTGCCTCTCCAGCCAAATAACAGAAGAAAAATTGCTCCCACTCACTCCCCCACCCTCACCCCTGCCATTTACAGCAGGCCCTAGCAGGGAGCTGAACTCCTGTACCCATCAGGTGGCAAAGAAACAAAACAAGGTGGTACCAAGTAGTGCTTGTTAGCATTGCACTTTCCTTGCCAATGTATTATGAGCAGAGCTTAGCAAGGAGCTAAAATTCTACCTATAACCACTGAAAGGTAGTGTGAGTTAGCTCTCTGCTTTTGCAGGGGTTGTATCAGGAGGGTCCAGGTGTTGGTGGTGCTGAATTTCAATCTCCACTCAGCAGCAATGAAACAGAGCAAAGTAGTGTGGGCTGGTACTAGTCAGCACTCTCTCCCCATCCTTACCCCTGTATCAGCAGGACCCAGGGGAATCTTGATTTTCTGTCTTCTACCTCCACCATGCAGTAACAGGGCAGAATGAGGTAATGTGAAGTGACACTCTATTCAATGACACTCTGTCTCCCCCAATATCCATATCAGCAAGGACCAAGGAAAAGCTGAACTTCCACTCCCAGATGCCAACAACAAGACACAATAAGGTAGGGCTAGGCAACGTTCATCAGTACTTTACTTCCTGTCCACCCCACACAGTGTTAGTAGGGCATAGCAGAGAGCTAATATTTAACTCCATCCAACTTAGTGAGTGTCACTGGGGCAGAAAGAGGTCGTGCAAGTTTGTGGTAGTTGACCTTTCACCTCCCTCCTACTCTCCTCTTCCCTCCTATCAGTGGGAGCACAATATGGAGCTGAATTTCATGCTCTCAAACAGAAACATATGAGTCAGTGATCTAATTTTGCTGAAAGGTGTAAGCAGGGCCAAGAAGGAAACTGAATTTCAACCACCACTGCCTGACAATGAGACAGGGAAAGGTGGTGGAAGTTCAAGCTCTGCGTTTGTTAGTATGGTAGCAGTGAGGCCCAGCAGAAAGCTAAACATCAACTTTCACTTCGACTTGTGTGATATACATTATCAAGGTAAATGACTGAAATAAAAAGCAATAATTAAATACAATACAGAGTCTCAAATCATAATAAACAAAAAGTTCAGGATACAATAAAATACCACCTGTCAAACCAAGAACAAAGAAAATCTCAACTTGAGAGCACTTCCTAACTATTTCCATGAGTTTAATATTACCCAGATTTCAAAACCAGACAAGGAAAAAAAGGAAATTGAATATGTGCAACTTTTGTACATCCATTATACCTTGATAAAGCTTAAAAATAATATTCATGTGAGAATTCAAAAGAGCCAGCATAGCAAAAACAACTTCAAAAAAGAGAAACAAATTTTGAGGACTCACACTTCTTGATTTCAAAACATGCTACAAGGTTCAAGTAATCAAAACATTGTGATTCTGGCTTAAGATTTGACATATAAATCAGTGGAATATAGTTGACAGAGTCCAAAAGTAAGCTCTTACACTTAAAAACAGTTGACTTTCAGCAAAGGGGCAAAGACTGTTGAAGGTAAAAAGAATAGTCTTTTGATATACATGCTGGGACAATTGGATATTTACATGCAAAATAATAAATTTGGAACTATACCTTACACGACACACAAAAATTAACTCGAAATGGATCAAATACCTAAATGCAAAAGACTTCAGTAATAGAAAATAAAACAATAAACTCTTAGAAGAAAATATAGGTGTAAATCTTTGTGTCCTTACATTAAGGAATAGTTTCTTAAATGTGACACCAACAGCACAACTAAAAAGTAAACAGATAAACTTCACATAATCAAAATTAAAGATGTTTATGTTTAAAAGGGCACCATCAAGAAATTGAAAAGGTAACCCACAGAATACAGAAAATTTTGAAAATCATATATCTGATAAAAAAAAAAACTTGCGATCGAAATATATAAAGAACTTTGAAAACTCAACAATAGAAAGACAAATAATTCAACACAAATGGGCAAAGATAACAAATGTATGAGGTGATGGATATGTTAAATACTCTGATTTGATTATCACGCAATGTATACAAGTAATGAAATATCACACTGTATTCCATAAGTATATACAATTACTGTGTCATTAGAAATTTTTTTAAATAGGAAAACACTTTGAGTAGACAATTATCTATGGAACATATTTAAATGTCCAATAAGCATATAAAAAGATACTCAACATCATTAGCCACCACTTCATACTCTGTAGAATGACTATAATAAAAATAATAATAAAACTTGGTGTTGGGTATAAAGAAAACTGGAACACTCATACACTACTGCTGGGAATGTAAAATGGTGCAGCCCCTTTGTGAAACACTGTGTCAATTATTCAAATGGTTAAATATAGAGTTACCTTGTGACCTAGCAATTCCATTTCTTGGTATGTATTGAAGAAAATTAAAAGCACAGGTTTATTCACACAGCAACTTGTACATGAATGCTCACAGCAGCATTATCTATAATAGTAAAAATGTGGAAACTATCCAAATGTTTATCAAGTGATGAATTCATAAATAAAATCTCATACAGAAATCAATTCCAGATGGATCAAGGACTTAAATCTAAGACCTGAAACTATAAAAATTCCAGAAAAAAAACATTAGAAAAACCCTTCTAGACATTGGCTTAGGTGAGGATTTTATGACCAAGAATACAAAAGCAAATGCAATAAAAACAAAGATAAATAGGTGAGACTTAATTAGACTAAAGAGCTTCTGTATGGCAGAAGGAACAGTCAGCAGAGTAAACAGAACAACCCATAGAGTGGGATAAAATCTTCACAATCTATTCATCTGACAAAGGACCAATATCCAGAATCTACAAGGAACTCAAATATATTAGCAAGAATAAAAAAAGAAACGATGCCATCAAAAAGTGTGCTAAGGACATGAATAGACAATTATTAGAAAAAGATATAAAAATGGCAAACACACATATGAAGAAATGCTCAATATTGCTAATTATTGTAGAAATGCAAATCAAAAGCACAATGCAATATCACCTTACTCCTTCAAGAAGGACCATAATAAATAAATAAATAAATAAATAAATAAATAAATAAATGTTGATGTGGATGCCGTGAAAAGGAAACACTTCTACACTGCTTGTGGGAACATAAACGACTACGGCCACTCTGGAAAATAGTGTGGAGATTCCTTAAAGAACTAAAAGTAGAACTACCATTTGCTCCAGCAACCCCACTACTGGGTACCTACTTCAAGCAAAATAAGTCATTATACAAAAAAGATACTTGCACACACGTTTATAGCAGCACAATTCACAATTGCAAAAATGTGGAATCAGCCCAAATGCCCATGAGTCAATGAGTGGATAAAGAAACTGTGAGATATATATATATATATATATATATATATATATAATGGAATACTACTCAACCATAACAAGGAATAAGTCAACGGCATTTGCAGCAACCTGGACGTGATTGGAGACTATTATCCTAAGTCAAGTAACTCAGGAATAGAAAAACCAACCATTGTATGTTCTCACTCATAAGTGGGAGCTAAGCTATGAGGATGCAAGGGCATAAGAATGATACAATGGACTCGGGGGGAAAGGGTGGGAAGGGGGAGAAGGATAAAAGACTACAAATTGAATTCAGTGTATACTGCCTGGGTTATGGATGCAACAAAATCTCATAAATCACCAATAAAGAACTTATCCATGTAACCAAATACTACCTGTTCCCCCAAAAAACATGGATATAAAAATAAAATAAAATCTGGTATATACATGCAATAGAATACCATTCAGCAATGAAATGAAGTACTGATACATCTGAAACATGCATAAACTTTGAAAACATTATGCTAAATGAAATAAACTAGTTACAAAAGACCACATATTGTATAATTCTATATGAATGAAATGTACAGATTCGGCAAATCTATAGAGATGGAAAGTAAGTTAGTGGTTGCCTTTGGCTAGGGACACTCAGGGATTCAGGAATACTTGCTGAGAACTGTAGAGTCTCTTTTAGGAGTAACAAAAATGTTCTAATGTTGATTGTGATGATGGAGGCACAAGTTCATGAATTTACTAAAATCAATTAAACTGTATACCTTAAATGGGTAAATTAGATGATATGTATAATATATCTCAATAAAATGATTTAAAAATCTCAAAAGGAATGAGAAAAGACAACCAAATAATGCTGACATGGCTTGGCTCTGTGTCCCCACCCAAATCTCACCTTGAACTGTAATCCCCATAATCCCCATGTGTCAAGTTGGGACCAGGTGAAGATAATTGAATCATGGGGGTGATTTCCCCCATGCTGTTCTCATGATAGTGAGTGAGTTTCACAAGGTCTGATGGTTTTATAAGCATCTGTCATTTCCCCTGCTTGCACTCACTCTGTCCTGCCACCCTGTGAAGAAGGTGCCTGCTTCTCCTTTGTCTTCCACTATGATTGCAAGCTTGCTAAGGCTTCCCCAACAATGTGGAACTGTGAATCAGTTACACCTCTTTCCTTTATTAATTACCCAGTTTCAGGTATTTCTTCATAGCAGTGTGAGAACGGACGAACACAGATGCCAATGGTTATGGCCAGAAATGCCTACCCTCAAAACTTTATGTTGAAGTACTAACCCTCAGTAACTCAGAATGTGACTGTTTTTTAATATAAAATCTTTAAGGTGGTAATTATGGGCAAAACATGCACCTGGTCAGAGAAACAAACTAGTGGACCAGCACCCAGTAGATAAACCCCAAGCCAACTCAGAAGCTATGGGCCAATGCCTTCAACCAGAGAAAAAGTCCAGTGGACCCAATCACAAAGGACTAGCCCCTGAGCCAGTTATCAGCCACGGTCCATGCCCCCAGCCAGCATAACAGTCTGGCAGCCCTGACCCTAGCAAGCCAGTCCCTGACCTGGTCAACTCACTCAATGTACCCACATTTCTGGCCTGAAAAACAGTGCAAAAACCCCTGATACTAGCAAACCAGTCCCTGAGCTAGTTTACCACCTGTGCGTGCATTCACCCCCAGCCAGGACAAAAACCTCATGGGGCAACCCCTAGCAAATATATGCCATTGTTGTCACCAACTCCTGCAGCCTAAGGCACTCATAAACATCACTAACATGAATAAAAGGTGAAGAAGCTGCATTGGGGTTACACTATTAGAATTAATGCCAACATATCTCACTTAATAGACACTCAGGATCCAACTATAGGAATAAATTTTTATACAAAACCTAATCCATAAAATTGAAAGAGGCTACCACTCCACTAGATGTATATCAATGTAGGCACAAAAGAAACATGAAAAAGAAAGAAAACATGACACCACCAAAGGAATGAAATAATTCTCCAGTAGCAGACCCTCCAAACAAGGAAATACACAAAATGCCAGAAAAAGAATTCAAAATAATGATTTTTCCCCTAAAAAATGGAATTCAATGAGATACAATAGAATATATATTAACAATTCAACAAAATTGGAAAAGTAGCATGATGTGAATGAGAAATTGAACAAAGAAATAGATGTCAAAAAAAAGCAAACGAACATTTTATAGCTGAAATAATAAATGAATAAAATGAAAGCTACATTAAAGGACTTGAAAAACAGACTAGATCAAGGAGAAGACAAAATTTCTGAATTTAAAGACAAGTTTTCTGGAATAATCTGGGCAGACTGGAAAAATTAAAAGAAATAAAAGCCTACAGAACTCATGGAACACTATTAAATTAACAAATGTCTGCATTACAAAAGTTCCAAAAAAGGAAAAAAACATAGAAAAATGATTTAATAAAATAATAGATGAACATTTTCTAAGTCTTGGGAGAGAGATGGACATCCAGATCCAAGCAGCTCAGAAATCTCCAAATAGATTCAACCTAAAAAGGTTCTCTCTGAGGCACATATAATCAAACTATCAAAAGTCAAAAACAGATCACAGCAGACAGGAGGCAGGACCAGATTGTGGCTCTGCATAGAGCAGTGGGCGGTGGCTCACACTGTAAATTTTATCTCCAGATCAACTGTAAAAACAAACCAGCAACCCCAAGAGGACCCACAGACCCACTGAAGGGAGCAGACTGCTCCTGCAGGACCCAGGAGACCAAGCCAAAATTGCGAGTGCCCAAACTGTGGAACTGGGAAAGGGAGACCCTCCTCTCCCAAACACACACCCACACTGGAGAAGCTGAAGGTTTCTAACTTTACCTGTAACTGAGTCAATTTGGAGAGCCAAGTGAAATACAGGAGTAGAGGAAGAAGCAGAAAGGCCCTGGGAGCTCTCTGTGTCCTCTAACAGGTCATTCCTGCCTGGCAACACAGGGATCCAATGGGAGAATAGAAGGGGGTAAAACTACACAGGGAGAAGCCAATCTCTAGCTGAACCTCATAACAATTTGAACTGGGTGAGAAGCCTCCTGGCCAGAACTCGGGGGAGGGCATAAATCGGGTGGGCAGACTCCGCAGGTGACAGGTGGGAGAAGAAACAAGCCCCTTTCTTTAGCAGCTGGGAGGTGACTAGCCTGGGGCAGGTGTTCAAGCCTGTATTGCTCTATACGCAAAAACAGTCTGGGGGCCGTTGCGGGGGACACAGTGGGAAACCAGCCCTTCAGTTTGCGTGGGAGCTGGGTGAGGCATGTGACTGCTGGTTTTACCCCACTTCCCTGACAACCTGCATGACTCAGCAGAGGCAGCCATAATGTCACTAGGTACACAACTCTAGTGACCTGGGAATCTCACCCCCATCCCCCACAGTAGCCACAGCAAGACCCACCGAAGAACAGCCAGAGTTGAGACACACGTAGCCCTACTACCACCTGATGGTCCTCCTGTACCCACTCTGGTGGTAGAAAACAAAGGGCATATAATTTTGGGAGATCTAAAACTTCGCCCACCTCCAGTTCCTCCCCATAATAACACAGCTGATACTCTCTGGAAAGCGCGATGTCCCGGCAGGAGGCCAACCAGCACAAAAATAGAACATTAAACCACTGAGGCTAAGAACCCTCAGGGAGTCCATTGGACACCCTGCCACCTCTACCAGAAGAGGCATTGGTGTCTACAGTTGAGAGACCCATAGACATTTCACATCACAAGACTCTGTGCAAACAACTCCCAGTACCAGCCTAGAGTCAGGTAGATTCGCTGGGTGGACAGACCCAGAAGAGATATAACAATTACTGCAGTTTGGCTTATAGGAAGCCACATCCATAGGAAAAGGGGGGAGAGTACTGCATAAAGGGAATACCCTGTGGGACAAAGTAATCTGAACAACAGCTTTCAGTTACACTTTCGTTTAAGACCTTCCCTCTTAAAGAGCCTACCCGAAGGAAACGGAAGAAGAAAATCAACCTGGGTAATATGACAAAACAAAACTCTTCAGCACCTCCCAAAAAACACACTACTTAACCAGCAATGGATCCAAACCAAAAATAAATCTCTGATTTATCTGTAAAAAGAATTCAGAAGGTTAGTTATTAAGCTAATCAGGGAGGGACCAGAGACAGGCAACGCCCAATGCAAGGAAATCCAAAATATGATACAAGAAGTGAAGGTAGAAATTTTCAAGGAAATAGATAGCTTAAAGAAAAAACAATAAAAAATTCAGGAAACATTGGACACACCTTTAGAAATGTGAAATGCCCTGGAAACTCTCAACAATAGAATTGAATAAGTAGAAGAAAGAAATTCAGAGCTTGAAGACAAGGTCTTCGAATTAACCCAATACAACAAAGACAAAGAACAAACAAGAAAATATGAACAAAACCTCCAAGAAGTCTGGGATTATGTTAGACGATCAAACCTAAGAATAATCAGTGTTCCTAAGGAAGAAGAGAATTCTAAAAGCTTGGAAAACATATTTGGGGTAATAATCAAGGAAAACTTCTCTGGCCTTGTTAGAAATCTAGACATCCAAATAGATGAAGCAAAAAGAACACTCAGGAAATTCAACACAAAAAGATCTTCACCCAGTCACACTGTCATCAGGTTATCCAAAGTTAAGAGGAAGGAAAGAATCTTAAGGGCTCTGAGACAACAGCACCAGGTAACCTACAAAGGAAAACCTATCAGATTAACAGCAGATTTCTAAGCAGAAACCCAACAAGCTAGAAGGGATTGGGGCCCTATATTCAGCCTCCATAAGCAAAACAATTATCAGCCAAGAACTTTGTATCTAGTGAAACTAAGCATCATATATGAATCTTTTTATATACAATCTTTTTGAAGATCATATATGAATCTTTTTATATACAATCTTTTTCAGACAAACAAATGCAAAGAGAATTCGCCATTACCAAGCCTCCACTACAAGAACTACTAAAAGGAGCTGTAAATCTTGAAACAAATCCTGGGAACACATTAAAACAAAACATCTTTAAAGCGTAAATAACACAGGACCTATAAAACAAAACTAAAAGTTAAAAAGAAAAACAAAGCTGAAGCATACAGGCAAAAGGAAAGCATAATGAATGCAACAGTACCTCACATTTCAATACTAACATTGAATGTAAATGGCCTAAATGTTCCACTTAAATGATACCAAACTGCAGAATAGATAAGAACTCAACAACCAACTATCTGCTGTCTCTGGGAGACTCAACTCACATAAACCTAAAGTAAAGGGATGGAAAAAGGCATGTCATTCCAATGGACACGAAAAGCTGGTGGGGGTAGCTATTCTTATATCAGACAAAGCAAACATTAAAACAACAGCAGCTAAGAGGCAAAGAGGGACATCATATAATGGTAAACGGTCTTGTCCAACATGATAATATCACAATTCTAAACATATATACATCTAACACTTGAACTCCCAAATTTATAAAACAATTACTAATAGACGTATGAGATAGACAGTGACTCAATAATAGTGGGGGACTTCAATACTCCACTGACAGCACTAGACAAGTCATCAAGACAAAATGTCAACAAACAAGCAATGAATTTAAACTTCTTGGAACAAATGGATTTAACAGATATATACAGAACATTTCATCCAAAAAACACAGAATACACATTCTATTCAACAGTGCATGGAAATTTTTCCAGGGCAGACCATATAATAGTTCATAAAACATGCCTCAATAAATTTAAGAAAATTGAAATTTTATTAAGCACTCTGTCAGACCACAGTGGAATAAAACTGGAAATAACCCCAAAAGGGACTTTCAAAGCCATGCAAATAAACGGAAATTAAATAGCCTGCTCCTGAGTGAGCATTGGGTCAAAAGTGAAATCAAGATGGACATTAAACAATTCTTTGAACCGAACGGCAATAACGAAACAACCTATCAAAACCTCTAGGATACAGCAAAGGTGTTGCTAAGAGAAAAGTTCATAGCCACAAATGCCTACATCAAAAAGACTGAAACAGCACAAACTGACGCTCTAAGGTCACACCTCCAGGTACTAGAGAAACAAGAGCAAAACAAACCCAAACCCAGCAGGAAAAAGAAAATAACCAAGATCAGAGCAGAACTGAAAGAAACTGAGAAACAAAATTAAAAGATAAATGAAACAAAAAGCAGATTCTTTGAAAAGATAAATAAAATTGATAAAACATTGACAAAATTAATCAAGAAAAGAAGAGAGAAAATCCAAATGACCACATGAGGAAATGAAAAAGGAGATATTAAACTGACATCACTGAAATTCAAAAGATTATTCAAGGCTACTACAAACATCTTTACATGCATAAAGTAGAAACCTAGAAGAGATGGATAAGTTCCCAGAAAAACTTCAACTCTCCTAGCTTAAATCAGGAAGAATTAGATACCCTGAACAGATCAGTAACAAGCAGCGAGATTGAAATGGTAATAAAAAAATTATCAACAAAATAGTCCAGAACCAGACAGATTCACAGCAGAATTCTACCAGACATTGAAAGAAGAATTAGTACCAATCCTTTTGAAATTATTCCACAAGATAGAGAAAGAAGGAGCCATTCCTAATTCATTCTTTGGAGCCAACATCACCCTAATATCAAAACCAGAAAAGGACATAATCAAGAAAGAAAACTACTGACTGATATCCTTGAGGAACATAGGTGCCATATTCCTTAACAAAATAATTGCTAACTGAATCAAACAACATATCCAAAAGATAATCCACCATGATCAAGGGGGTTTCAAACCAGGAATGCTGGACTGCTTTAACATATGCAAGTCAATAAATGTGATACACCACATAAACAGAATTAAAAACAAAAATCACATGATCATTTCAATAGGTGCAGAAAAACCTGACAAAATCCAGCATCCTTTTATGATTGAAACTCTCAGAAAAATCGGCATACAAGAGACATACCTTAATGCAATAAAAGCCTTCTATGGCAAACCCACAGCCAACATGATACTGAATGGGGAAAAGTTGAAAGCATTCCCTCTGAGAAATGGAACAAGATAGGGATGCCAGCTCTCACTACTCCTCTTCAACATAGTAATGGAAGTCTTAATCAGAGCAATCAGACAATAGAAAGAAATAAAGGGCATCCAAATTGGTAAAGAGGAGGTCAAATTGTCACTGTTTGCTGGCAATATGATTGTTTAGCTTGAAAACCCTGAGGACTCCTCCAGAAAGCTCCCAGAAGTGGTAAAAGAATTCAGCAAAGTTTCTGGGTACAAGAGTAATGTACACAAATCAGTAACTTTCTATACACCAACAGTGACCAAGTGGAGAATTAAATCAATAACTCAACCCCTTTTACAATAGCTGAAAAAAAAATACTTAGGAATATACCTAATCAGCAAGTCAAAAGAACAAATGGAAACACATCCCATGCCCATGGATGGGTAACATCAATACTGTGAACTGAATGAGATTGGACATTATTATTCTAAGTGAAGCAACTTGGAAATGGAAAAGCAAACATCGTATGTTCTCATGGATATGTGGGAGCTAAGCTATGAGGATGCAAAGACATAAGAATGATGCAATGGACTTTGGAGATTTGGAGGAAAAAGTGGAAGTGGGGCGAGGGACAGAAGACTACAAATATGGTCCAGTGTATACTGCCCCGGTGATGGGTGCACCAAAATCTCAAAAATCACTAAAGAACTTACTCATGTGACCCAATACCACCTGTACTCAAATAACTTATAGGAAAAAAAAGTCAAAGACAAAGAGAACATTCTAAAAAACAGAAGAGAAAAGCATCGAAGCACATGTAAGATAATCCTCCATTTAAACTAAAAGTAGATTTCTTAGGAGAAACCTTAAAGGCCAGTTGAGTATGGAATGATGTATTCAAAGAGCTGAAAGAAAATACTACTGGCTAGGAATACTATACCCAGCAAATTTACCCTTCAGAAATAAAGAATAAATAACACCTTTCCCATATAAGCAAAAATTAAGAGAATTTATCAATATTAAATTGGTCTTAAAATATATGCTTAAGGAAGTCTTATATCTGGAAGCAAAAGGAAAATAACATTCATCATGAAAACAACCAAAATTATAAAACTTAGTGGTAGAACAGATACACAAATGAGTAAAAGAAAGGAATCAAAAGTGACTACTACTAAAAAACATGATACCACAAAGATATGCAATAAGAGAGGAAGAAAATAGTGGATAAAATATAAAACAACCATAAAACTATTAAAAATGACAAGAGTAAATCTTCGTCTATCAATAATAACCTTGAATGTAAATGTATTAAACTTTCCAATTAAAATAGTCTGACCAAATAGCTAAAAAAAGAAGAAGCTATATGCTTCCTATAGAAAATTTACCACACCTGTAAAGACACACATAAACTGAAAGTGAAGGGATGAAAATGATATTCCATGCAAATGTAGAACATAAGCAAGCAGATGTAGCTAAACTTATATCAGATAAAACTAACTTTAAGTCAAAAAAAAAAAAGGATATTAAGGATATTATACAACAGTAAAGGAATCAATTAAGCAACAGATGAAAACAATTCTAAACATATGTACATCCAATACCAGGGTTACTGGATACACAAGACATATATTATTACATCTAAAAAGAGATATCTATTTCAGTACAACAATAGTTGGAAAATGTAACACCCCACTATCAACATTGGACAGAGCATCTACACAAAAAAATAAAGAAAAGAAACATCAGATTTAAAATGCATCATAGACCAAATGGACCTAACAGATCTTTACAGAATGCTTCACTCAACCTCTGCAAAATACATAATTTTATTGTTAACACATGAAACATTCTCCAGGATTAACCATATGTTAGACCCTCAAACTTTTAAGAATATTTTAAAAATTGGAATAATATCAAGTATATTGTTTGATCATAACTGAAAAAAAGTAGAAATCAGTAAAAAAGAATATTCAAAACAGTACAAATACATGGATATTAAACAACATGCTCCTGAATGATCAATGGGTCATGGAAGAATTTTTTTTTTTTTTTTTTTTGAGACAGAGTTTCGCTTTTGTCACCTAGACTGTAGTGCAATGGCACAATCTCAGCTCACTGCAACCTCCACCTCCTGGATTCAAGCTATTCTCCTGTCTCAACCTCCTGAGTAGCTGGGATTACAGAAGACGGGGTTTTACCATGTTGGCCAGGTTGGTCTCGAACTCCTGACCTCAGGTGATCCACCCGCCTCGGCCTCTCAAATTGCTGGGATTACAAGTGTGAGCCACTGTACCTGGCCAAGAAATATTTTTAAATTAAAAATAATTTGAAACAAATGAAAATAGAAGCACAACATACCAAAACCTATAGAATTCAGCGAAAACAGCATTAAGAGGTAAATTTACAGTAGTAAATCCCTACATCAAAAAAGTAGAAAGACACAAACTTCATCTGACAAAGTTCTAATATCCAGAATCTATAAGAAACTTAAGCAATTGAACAAGCAAAAACCAAAGAACACTGTCAACAAGTGGGCAAAGACAGGAATGGACACTTCTCAAAGGAAGATATGCAAGTAGCCATCAAACATACGAAAAAATGCTCCACATCACTAATCATCAGAGAAATGAACATCAAAATCACAAAGAGATATCATCTCACACCAGTCAGAAGGGCTATTATTTAAAAGTCAAAAAAAAAAAAAAAAAAAAAAAAAAAGAAGATGCTGGTGAGGCTGTGGTGAATAGGAAACAATTATACACTGTTAGTTGTAATATAAATTAGTTCAGACCCCGTGAAAAGCAGTTTGGAGATTTCTCAAAGAACTTAGAAATACCATTCAACCCAGCATTCCCATTACTGGGCATATATCCAAAAGAAAACAAATAATTTTACCAAAAAAACACATGCACTCACATGTACATTGCAGTACTAATCATGACAGAAAAGACATGGAATCACCCTAGGCGCTCATCAATGGTGGACCATAAACATAAATGAAATCATATTCTTTGCTGCATCCAAAGCATGGCTGAAGTTGGGGACCATTATCATAAGCAAATTAGCATAGAAACATAAAACCATGTTCTCACTTATAAGTAGGTGCTAAACGATGGATACTGGTGAACATAATGATGGTAGCAATAGACAATGGAGACTACTGGAAGTGGGAGAGAGGGAGATGGGCAAGAGTTGAAAAGCTGTTGCATACTATGCTCATTACCTGGGTGACTGGGCCATTCTTACTCCAAACCTCAGCACCACACAATACACCCAGGTACTAAACCTGCACATGTACTTCCAGAATCTAAAATAAAAGTTGGAAAAAAGGTAGAAAGATTTAAAATAAGCAATATAAAAATTCACCTCAAAAACTAGGAAAGAAAAAACACATCAAGCCAAAAGATAATAGAGGAAAAGAAACATTACAAACAGAGTAGAAATAAACAAAATTGAGGCTAAACAATGAAAAAGATCAATAAAATGAAAAGCTGTGGTCTTTGAAAGGATAAACAAAATTAACAAACCATTAGCTAGACTAAGAAAAGAGGTAAGACCCAGATAAATAAAATCAGAAATGAAAGAGAAAACATCCCAACAGATAAGAAAGAAATTCAAAGAGTCATTAGAGTCTATTATGAACAACTATATACCAACAAATTAAAAAATGTATAAATTCTTGGATACATACAATTTACCAGTTTGAACAAAGAAAAAATATAAAACCTAAACAGACCCATAATGATTAACGAGATTTAATCATTAATAAAAGGTCTCCCAAGAAAGAAATGCCCAGAGACAGATTACTTAATTGTTGAATTCCACCAAACTTTTAAAGAAGAATGAATACCACTTCTTCTTAAACTGTTCCAAAGAATTGAAGGGGAAATACTTCTAAACTCATTCTATGAAATCGGCATAACCCTTATACCAGAACCAAATAGAACCCAACAACAACAACAAAAACTACAGGCAATATCTCAGATGAATATATATGCAACAATCCTCAACAAAACACTAGCAAACCAAATCCAAGAGCACATCAAAAAGATAATACACTATGATCAAGTTGTGTTTACCCAAGTGATGTAAAGATGGTTCAATATACACAAATCAACAAACATGTTACATAATATCAACAGAATGAAGGATAAAAACAATATGATCATCTCGATAGATGAAGAAAAACAGATAAAATGCTACATTCCTTCATTATAAAAACTTAACAAATTAGCTGTAAAAGAAATATATCCCAACATAGTAAAGGCCACAAAGCTTTTCCTCTAAGAACTAGAGGAAGACAAGGATGCCAACTTTTACTACTCTTATGTAACATCATATTGGAAGTCTTAGCCAGACCAATTAAGCAAAATAAATAAATGAAGGTAATCAAATTGAAAAAGGAGGAAGTCAAATTGTCACTCATTGCAGAAAACATAATTTTATATATAGAAAAACCTAAACACTGCACCATAAAACTCTTAAAACTGATAAACAAATTCAGTAAAGTTGCAGAACACAAAATTATCATACAGAAATCAGTATCATTTTTGTACACCAAAAAGGAATTCACTGAAAAAGAAATCAGGAAAGCAATTTCATTTATAATACCTACAAAAAAATTACCTAGGAATAAATTTAATTGAGGAGGCAAAAGGTCTCTACAAGAAAAAACTATAAAATACTGATGAAAGAAATTGAAGGGTACAGAAAAAAATGAAAATATAGTCTAGGTTCATGGACTGGAATAATTAACGTATTAAAATGACCATACTACCCAAAACAATTGACAGATTCAACGCAATCCCTATAAGGAAATCAGTATATGAAGGAGATATTATGTCACCATGTTTACTGCAGTACTATTCATAGTAGCCAAGGTATGGAATCAATCTACGTATCCATCAATACACATAGAGAAAAAAATGTGGTGTATACACAAAATGGAATACTATTCAGTCATTAAAAAAAAATGAAATACTGTCATTGGTGACCACATGGATGAGCCTGGAGGACATTACATTAAGTGAAATAAGCCAGGGACAGAAATACAAGTAACACATGTTTTCTCTTATATGCACCAAAAAAAGTTGATCTCATAGAAGTAAAGAGTAGAATAGTGGTTACTGGAAGCTGAAAGTGTAGTGAGAAGAGGGAATAGGAAGGAATTGATTAAAGAATACAAAGTTTCACCTAGAAGTAGAAATAAATTCTAGTGTTCTATAGCACTGTAGGATGTCTGTAGCCAAGAATAATTTATTACATATTTTTAAATAGCTAGAAGAGAGAATTTTGAATGTTCTCAAAGAAAATGAATGATAAATGCTTGAGGTGATGGGTATGCTAATTACCCTGATTTGATCACTATACATTGTATCTACTGAAAGGCACTACGTACCCCATTAATATGTACAATTTACGTCATTTAAAATATATAGAATATTATTTTAAAGAAAATGTGTAACAGTCATGGCGAGACATTTTACTGAAGAGGATAAACAGATAAAAAGTGAATATATGGGCCAGATGCAGTGGCTCATGCCTGTAATTCCAGCACTTTGGGAGGCTGAGGTTGGAGGATCACTTGAGGATAAGAGTTCAAGAACAGCCTGGGCAAAAAACGGAGACCCTATCTCTACATTAAAAAAAAAAAATTAACCAGGTGTGATTGTGTGCATCTGTGGAACTACTTACTCAGGAGGCTGAAGTGGAAGGATTGCTTGTACCCAGGTATTTGAGGCTGCAGTGAGCTATGATCATGTCAGTGCACTCCAACCTGGGTGACACAGCTAGACCCTGTCTCTCTAAAATAAATAAATAAATAAATAAATAAATAAATAAATAAATATTTTAAAGATGCACACATAAAAGATGTTCAGCGTAATTGGGCAATAGGTAAATGCAAATTAAAATTCTACTGTGATAACACTACACACCTAACAATAAAGGTAAAATTAAAACATAATGACAATACCAGATGCTGGTGAAGATACAAATGGAATCTTTCCCATATGGTTTGTGAGAATGTGAAAAAATAAACCAATTCTGACTGGCAGCTAAACAAACTTAAAGAAAACCTATACATATATTTACCATATGACATAACATTTGGACTCCTGAATATTTACCCCAGAGAAATTTATATCTAAATTTGTATATAAAATTTAGAAAACTGTATATAAAAGTTCACATTAGCTACATTGATAATAACCCCAAACTGGTTAAACAAACTGTGCTGCATACATATTATGAAGTACTATTCAGCAATAGAGGGAATGAACTATAGATACCTAAGATAATTTTGATGAATCTCCAGGGAATTACGCTCAGTAAAAAATGCCAATCCACTGAGGTAGAGGTTGTTCAATGGAGAAACCACCTGAAATAATCAAGTGACTAATGTGCCATCTGCTGACTGAGGTGACTGTTCTATTATTTTGATCAAGCTACAGGAAACATAGTTGGAGATCATTTGCATAAAGGTGGTGAATACTGGATAAAAGGCATGGCATTGAAGTCACAAACCTGGGAGCTGTCCCTGCATCTGAACTGTTGCCAAGTCTGGTCAGTCCTATCATCCCTACTGCCACTTTGTTAGTAGAGGCACGTGACATCTCTTGCCTGAGTTGCTGCACCAGCCTTCTATCTTGTTTTCCTGCCTCTGCTCTCAATTTTCCTTAACCAATCTCTACACAGAAGCCAGAGTGACCTTTTTTACACACTAATACCTCAAAATCTGTTAGTGACTCCGCATTACCTTAAAGACAAAATTCAAACTCCTTGGACAGCATATGAGGCCCTCATGGCCTTGTCCCATTCCACCTCTTCAACTTCATATCCCACAGTTCCCCCATAACTTTAGAGTTTGTAATTCCCTTCCTGCTGTCCTACCTGTCCCTCCAAATTTCCATTTGCATATACTGCTCTCTCAGCCTGAAGTGTCTTTTCTTCCAATTATATATGTTTAATTAATCCTTTAAGACTTACTTCTTACACTTCCTTCCTTGATTATTACCATGAAGCAAGGAGTCTTACCAGACTATCTCCATCTGGAGGAAAAAAGAACTGCAAAATATCCAAAATACTTATTCTTTTCTACATGATTGCAGTGTTAAAATACAATTAACTTGTATTTCTATAATTATTTCTATTATAGAGACAGCTGTACAAAATTGTTAGTATAGGAAGGATACTGTGGATATCAGAAGGTATGGTGGTTACATATTAATGTTAGTATTCCTTGTGTACATCTGTTAGTTTTGCAATCTTTTTTTAATTATTTGTTTAAATTTTGTGTGTATATAATAGATGTATGTATTTATGGGGTAATGAGATATTTTGGTACAGGCATACAGTGGGATCTAGGCACATCATGGAGAATGGGGTTTCCATCCTCTCAAGCATTTATCTTTGTAATCTGTTTTGAATTCTTATAGTTCTAAATCACTGTTATTTAGGGTGAAATTAGATGAGAGGATATTTATGAAATGAAAAAAGGCTATTACATTGGAGTGAAGTAAACAGGCAAAGGGCTGTAGACTTTCATAAAAACATAGGGCATATAGAAATTTTTAACTTAGTGTGTTTACAGGCATGTCTATTCTTTTTTTACAAAAATAAATTTGGAGGCTAGGAGCAAGCACTCTCCAATATGTACCAGCATAATTTCTTGAAGTGGTGATGGATACTGCTCCTTTGTATACCATCAACTGACTTAATATGGGTGTGATTAAAGTGTAGATTAAAGGTCACAATGATAGTGATGTGGTGTCTTATGTTACAGATGTTAAAATAACTGATAGCATTATGAAGACTCTTCACACACACACACAAAAAAAAACACTACTGATGCCTTACTATAACACTATTTCTAATTTGTACAACTCTTTGACAAAGCACTTTCACTGAATCTCACAAAAACCTTATGAGCATTTTCATCTTCGTTTTACAAATGAGAAAACCTGAAGGTCAGAGAGGAGAGCATGGAACTAGTAGGGGATCACACAAACAAGAAGGTGAGCTGGGGCCAGAATAAAATGCTTTTGACTCCCCGTTTAGTGGTCTTTTCATTACACTACCTTGCATCTGATATTGATAAGGATTTTCTAAAAGATAAAATTATTGCTTTGGTTTTTGATTTACCCATTAAGTTTCCAAAAATAGAAAACAATTATGCTAATTTCTCCCATATTATACTTATCCACATCTCTCTCAATTTTTAGAGAGGGGAGCAAAAACTATTAAAAAATAAAATAAGTTATTACATATGATAATGAGCTTCAGGCTCATTATTTAATCAGTGCTGTGACACACAAAACTATATGTACATCTTTGACTCCACTTATATCAGTGCCTCATGATTATTCTTATAGATGACTCTCACTTTAATAAGAAAAATCAAATAACATTACATATTTAGTATTACTCCATTAAAACCCAGAACTATATTATTAACTTTGCAATGATTCTTATTATTAAAAATATGAAGATGCAAGTTTGCATGTAAATGGTTAAATTTTTCATGACCTGCAAATCTTACTTACTAGGACATTTTCATTCCTGGCTATCCAGAGGAAATATATAGTTACCTGATTGAAACTGACTGGAACTTATCAGCAAACTCCAAATGGCAATTCAACAAATATTTCCTGAGTTCTTACTGTAAATAAGGCATTGAGCTAGATTGTGAGGGATGTAGTCTTTTATAAGAAACAAATCCTGCTCTTGAGATGTTGACTTTTTAAAATGCCTATTATTATAAAGTATACTTTACCAGGGCCCGTGAGTTATTTATCTCAGTGCTCTTCTCCACTCTCCTTTTAACTGAGCTTCTTGAATTTTAGTATATTCTCACTAAATGGCAATTTTCCTAGAAACCAATTCAACAAAGAATTGGAAAACTCATTCTTTTTATTCAGCTACCTAAAAATAGAGGATAATACATGCCTCCATAAACAACTTAAAAATAGTCAACATAGAAGTACAATACAATATGCCAGAATACAGGAAGACTTCCTGAAGGAGAAAAAGATTTTAAAGTAGGAAATAGACACAGTTCTTATATGTGTTCATATTCAGAAATATTAAAAAAAAGAGACATACAATAAAAATTAAAAGTTGGGAATGTGAGAATTATCAAAGCTTGAATTCAAATACAGACTTCCATCACTTACTACTTATGTGCCCTTGATAGATATCCTTATTCCCTCTGTTTTAGTTTCCTCATGGTAACGTCAAGGGTTGGGAGTCACACTCATCGGAAGTGAGCTTGAAAGCTAATAAAACAAAATCACTACCATTTATTAAGCATGCAAGAAACTCAGCCTGTAAGCCCCATAGTTACTGATTACCTGTAATCCACAGAAGGGGGCAGTATAGCATAATAAATCAGAGTGTGAACTCCTGTTAAAGGCTTGGCACTGAAGGATTACGAAGTCTTGAAATGGACCACTTGAGACATGACCAGTGAGACATGACCAGTGAGCACCAGAAGGCAGCCATGAGGGACTGCTGAAGACTACATACCCCATTTTTTTTCTGGACTGCTTAAACCTGGTTTAAACCTGGCAGTTCTGTGTAATGTTAGAAAGCTGCAAGAAAAAAAACAAACAAACAAAAACAAAAAAACAAACAAACAAAAAACACTGACTTTTGATTTCCCACCAATCTTGCCTGGGGAACTGAACAGAATTAATTTTATAGAGACAATAATAATAGGTAACATTTACAGACTACTTACCTGGTTTCAAACATTATTGTAAGTATTTTGCATAAATAACTCATTTAATCTTTACATCAGCCTTACTATTATTCGTCCACTTCACAAATGAGGAAACTGAGGCTTAGAGAGGTGAAGTCACTTGCGCCAAATCACAAAACTAGGAAGTGGCAAAGCTGGAATTTGAACCCAGCAGAAAAACTCTAGAGTCTGGTTCTTAGTCACAAAACAAAACAACACAAATGTATGGGCTAAAAGAGTATGGCCTCCGGAATTAGACTACCTGAGTTCCTACTGAAGCTCTGCTCTTTGCCAGCTGTGTGATGTTTGTCAAGTTACCTCATTTCTCTATCCATTGGTTTTCTCATCTGTAAAATAGAGATAACAATAGTACATACTTCAGAGAGATGCTTAAAAGACTGAATGAGACAACCCTTATAGGTGTGCTAAGAGCTGTCTCTGACACACACTCTGCTAATAGATGTTGTCTATTAAAGTACATAAAGAGAGATGAAGAACAGAACTTTGTGGAATTTCTTAATCAATGAAGTAAACAGACAACCTGCAGAATAGAATAACATATGTGCAAATCAGGCATCCAATAAAGGACCAATATCCAGAATCTACAACGAACTCAAACAAATCAACAAGAAACAAACTCAAATAGCCAATTAAAAAGACAAGAGCAGATATTTCTTTCAAAAGAAAGCATATAAGTGGCCAACATAGGCATAAGAAAAATTTTATCCCATTCAGTAGGTTACCTGTTCGCTCTGATGATAGTTTCTTTTGCTGTGCAGAAGCTCTTTAGTTTAATTACATCCCATTTGTCAATTTTGGCTTTTGTTGCTATTGCTTTTGGTGTTTTAGTCATGAAGTCTTTGCCCTTGCCTATGTCTTGAATGGTATGAACGCTTTTACACTGTTAGTGAGGGTGTAAATTACTTCAACTAATGTGAAAGACAATGTGGTGATTCCTCAAGGATCTAGAACCAGAAATAACATTTAACTCAGCAATCCCATTACTGGGTATATACCCAAAGGATTATAAATCATTCTGCTATAAATACACATGCACATGGTATGTTTATTGTACCACTATTTACAATAACAAAGACTTGGAACCAACCCAAATGTCCATCAATGATAGACTGGATAAAGAAAATGTAGCACATATACACCATGGAATACTATGCAGCCATAAAAAAGGATGAGTCCATGTCCTTTGCAGGGACATGGATGAAGCTGGAAACCATCATTCTCAGCAAACTAACATAGGAACAGAAAACCAAACACCACATGTTCTCCCTCATAAGTGAGAGTTGAACAGTGAGAACACATGGAAACAGGGAGGGGAACATCACAAACTGGAGCCTGTAGGGGGGTGGGAGGCAAGGGAGAGCATTAGGACAAATACCTAATGCATGAGGGATTTAAAACCTAAATGACAGGTTGATGGGTGCAGAAAACCACCATGGCATATGTATACCTATGTAACAAACCTGCATGTTCTGCAAATGTATCCCAGAACTTAAAGTAAAATTTAAAAAAGGAAAACATGCTCAACATCACTAATCATCAGAGAAATGCAAATGAAAACAACAATGAGGTACTACCTTACGCCAGTCAGAACGGCTATTAAAAAGTCAGCACAGCTGTTATCCCCATTTTATAGTAAAGAAACTGAGTCTGAAACAGGTTAAATGCATTTCCTAAGATCACAAAGGAAGGATTCAGAGAAGTAAAGATGTGAAACCAGAAAGTCTGGCTCTACAGTTCTGCATTATTGTTATACTATGTTATCCCTCACCTAGAGCCCCAACCCCTAAGGTAAGTATTCACCAACTTCTTTGATGAAAGCTATGGACCTTCTCTCCCTACGAGTGCACAGAAATTTACATCTTTATTTTTACATACTATTTCAAGGAATTCACTTCCTGACCTTCACCACTGCTACAAACCCTTGTGTATTTCCGGTAAGAATCTCAGATAAAAGCTCCTAGCTTTAAAGTTTAAATTCCACCATTCTTAAACTCTGACTCGGCCTAAAACCCTATCATTTAACAGCCCAGTTCTAGAAAAAGGGAGTGGCTGCCGCCTCATGCTGCCCTTTATCGCCGCCTACTGGAATGTCCCTGGTAATGACAACAGTATCGCCACACTTGTGGCTTAGAGAACTTGGCACTTTCAGAGCGTTTTCACAATAAGGTGCCATCATAGCTCCGGGGTATGAATCCCCAACTATAGAGACTGGGGAATGGAGTCTGGCCTTAAGTCTGTGCCGCCAGTCCTTCGGGCAGAGTCCTTTCCGTCATGCTCTGCTGCACGACGTGTATGGGCGACACCACCATTTCAGTTTTTTTATCAGACTGCGTCACCAGGAACTATGGCCACAGCCTTTGGAATTCAGCAGAGGTCGCTGGAGTACATCTTTTTCCTCCCTGACTGTGGTCCTAGAGAAATAATCATGCGCCACCTAAGGACGTTTGGATCAATGACGTGAATGATGGAGCACATATATGATGATGGTCCCTTAAGACTATCATGGAACTGGAGCTGAAAAATTTCTATCATCAAATGATATCTTTTTTGTTCGTTTGTTTGTTTTTGAGAAAGGGTTTCGCTCTTGTCCCCCAGATTGGAGTGCAATGGCATGATCTCGGCTCACTGCAACCTCTACCAAGTTCAAGCGATTCTCCTGCCTTAGCCTCCTGTGTAGCTGGGATTACAGGCACCCACTACCACGCCTGGCTAATTTGTGTGTGTGTGTGTGTGTGTATCTTTAGTAGAGATGGGTTTTCACCATGTTAGCCAGGCTGGTCTCAAACTCCTGACCTCAGGTGATTTGCCTGCCTCGGCCTCCCAAAGTGCTGGGATTACAGGCATGAGCCACTGCGCCTGGCTGCCTAATGATAGCTTGATGATCTTGACCCAGTGTAGGCCTAGGCTAATGTGTGTATTTCTGCCTTGGTTTTCAACAAAAAAAGTTAAAAAGTGAAAAAAAAAAAAAAGGAAAGAAAAATGAAAGAAAGAAAAAGAAAATTTAAGAAATAGAAAAAAGCTTGTAAAAATAAGGATATAAAGAAAAAAATTGTGTACAGCTATGCAATATGTTTCTCTTTTAAGCTAAGTGTTAATTACAAATGAATCAAAAAGTTTTAAAAAAGTAAAAAGTTATAGTAAGCTAAGGTAAATTTATTGTTGAAGAAATAATTTTTAAAAATTGGTCTAGCTCAAGTTTATGGTGCTCATGAAGTCTACAGTAGTGAAATGTCCTAGGCTCTCACATTTCACTCACCACTCACTGACTCACTTAGAATTGCACCTAATCCTATAAGCACCACTCATTAGTAAATGCCCTATAGAACTTTATCATTTTTTATCATTCATATCGTATTTTTACTGTACCTTTTCTATGTTTAGATACAGAAATACCATTGTGTTGCAATTGCCTAGATTATTCAATACAATGAAATGATTTAAAGGTTTGTACCCTAGGAGCAATAGGCTATACCATGTAGCCTAGGTGTGTAATAGGTTATGACATCTAAGTTTGTATCATAGTACATGCTGTGATGTTAGTACAGTGACAAAATTACCTAACAGTGCACTTCTCAGAATGTATCTCTGTTGTTAAGCAAAGTATGACTTGAGAAATCTCAACTTTCTAACCTGACCTACTTCCTTTGAAGACTGGATACACTGCTTTAGCATGCACATCTTACCATTCACCATTCCTTGGCCTTCTAATGTTGTCTTTCTCTCTCTCTTTTTCTTTCTCTCTCTTTCTTTCTTTCTTTCTTTCTTTCTTTCTTTCTTTCTTTCTTTCTTTCTTTCTTTCTTTCTTTCTTTCTTTCTTTCTTTTTCTTTCTTTCTTTCTTTCTTTTAGCTGTAATGTTTCCAAAACTCTGGGGTTTTTGAATGTAGGAGAACACAACCCCAGTTTAAAATGTCCTCTTTCGATCCCTCGGTTTCTTGCTGTTCATACTTGCCATCTCCATCCCTGTAGTCTTCCTGATGAACAACTTCCAACTTCAGATCTGGAAGTAATAATCAGAGCACTGGACTTGGAATCAGATCAGACCTGCTTCAGATTTAAAGCTTTGCTGTTGTATTAGCTCTGTGACAAGTCACTTGACCTCTCTGTGGTCTCAGTTTATGAAATTGGAAGGAGATTGGTTAATATTGGAGGATCTCCATGAGCCTTTTCTGCTTTGATCTGCTAGGATTCTAAAAGTATTCTCTGTTCTTATTATTGTACTTACAATAGAGTCCACCCCAACTTTATTCGTACCCAAATAAATACACAACAAATATTTCTTAAATGAGTGTTGCATTCCCAGTGCCTATCAATATGCCTGGCATATAATATGTGTTCAATAAATATTGAATAAAAAATGAAATTGCCTCACGTCTGTAATCCCAGCTACTTGGGAGGCTGAGGCAGGTGGATCACCTGAGGTCAGAAGTTCAAGACCAGCATGGTCAACATGGTGAAACCCTGTCTCTACTAAATACACAAAAAATGAGTCAGGCGTGGTGGTGGGTGCCTGTAATCCCAGCTACTTGGGAGGCTGAGGCAGGAGAATCGCTTGAACCCGGGAGGTGGATGTTGCAGTGAGCCGAGATTGAACCATTTCACTCCAGTCTGGGCAACAAGAGTGAAACTTTGTCTTTAAAAAAAAAAAAAATTCATAACCTCATAAATTTCCCCACCATCTCTTGAATCATTTTCTTCCTTCTTCAGTATTTAGTCAGGCACTAATCATCTCTACCTGGATTATTAGAAAGCCTCTTTATTAGTTTCCCAACCCTAGTCTTTCCCTCACTAAGATAATTTTCCTTAAAACACAATTCTGTAATACTATTTTTTGTTCCAAAATTTTGCAGAACTCTCTATTGCTTACAGGATCAAGTCTTAACCGGCCCAACAGGCAATCAAGACTCCTCTTCAACCTGACCCCTAATTAGCCTAATGCTCCAGGTAAACACAATTACTTCCTATTCCTCAACCCATATCTTGCTTGCTTCACTCCATGTCCAACAAGCCCAAGAGAGAGATAATAAGGACATGAGTGAGGCTAGCTGGGGCAATGGGGAGGACAAGAGGATGGATTTGAATCAATGCACACGGAAAACGTAGGTATGTCTTAGTCCTGATTGTCTCCTTTGCTTTACAGCAGCTGTCAAACTTTTTCAAATAATCCCTCCCCTCATTCCGGGAACAATAATACTAGTAAATAATTATTAGGTGCTTCTTGTGTGTGAAATATTGTCCTAAGTGCTTTGTATGTATTAATGCATTTAATCTTCACAGTAGCCTTTAAGGTAGGTACTATTAGTGTCCTCTCTTTATGTATAAGACAATGAGGCAGATATAAGATTAAGTAACTTGTTTAATGTCAAATAACCAGTAAAAATAGCAGAACTAGGACTCCACCCAGGTAGATTGTCCCTGGTTTAAACTACTACAGTACTTTACTAGATCCCTTTCTTGGCTGCCATGACACTGCTTATTTCTGATTCTCTATTTCTTTTTGCGAAACATCATAGCCCCATTCTTTATTGTCTTTGCCAACCCCAATATAGAAATCCCACAAAGTTTTTTCTTTTTAATGTATGTACGTTTTTAAAAAATTATTTTTCACAGTTTTTTCTAAAAAGCTTTTATTGTAGATTTAGGGGGTACAAGTGCGTTTTGTTACATAGGTATATGGAGAAATGATAGAATATGGGCTTTTAGTGTGTCCATCACCTGAATTGCTGCATGGCTTACATTGTATCCAACAGATAATTTCTCATCCCTCACTCGTCTCCCACCCTCCTACCTTTTGGAGTCTCCACAGTCTATTATTCCACTCTCTGTGCCCATGTGTACACATTATTTAGCTCACACTTATAAGTGAGAACATGTGGTAGTTGACTTTCTCTTTCGGAGTTATTTTATTTAAGATAATGGCCTCCAGTCTCATCCATGTTGCTGCAAAAGACATGATTTTATTCTTTTTCAGGGTCAAGTAGTATTCCACGGCACATAAATACCATACATTCTTTATTCAATCTTCTGTCGATGGACACTTAGGTTGATTCCATGTCTTTACTATTTAATAGTGCTGCAATAAACATACAAATGCAGGTATCTTTTTAATGTAATGATGTATTTTTTTTTTTGAAGATACCAAGTAGTGAGGTTGCTAAGTAATATGTAGTTGTATATTTAGTGCTTTGAGAAATTTCCATAATGTTTTTTGTACAGGTTGTACTAATTTACATTTCCAACAGTGTATAAGCATTCCTTTTTCTCCACATCCTTGCCAACATCTGTTGTTTTTTTTGACTCTGTAGTAGCCATTCTGACAGGCATAAGATGGTATCTCATTGTTGTTTTCATTTGCTTTTCTCTGATGATTAGTGATGTTGAGCATGTTTTCCTTTTTTTATTTTAAGTTCTGGGATGCATGTGCAAAACATGCAGGTTTGTTACATAGGTAAACATGTGCCATGGTGCTTTTCTGCACCCATCAACCCATCATCTAGGTTTTAAGCCCCTCGTGCATTAGGTATTTGTCCTAATGCTCTTCCTCCCCTTGTCCCCCACAACTGACAGCCTCCAGTGTGTGATGTTTCCCTACCCTGTTTCCATGTGTTCTCACTGTTCAACTCCCACTGATGAGGGAGAACATGTGGTGTTTGGTTTTCTGTTCCTGTGTTAGTTTGCTGAGAATGATGGTTTCCAGCTTCATCCATGTCCCTGCAAAGGACATGGACTCATCGCTTTGTATGGCTGCATAGTATTCCATGCACCACATTTTCTTTATCCACTCTACTATTGATGGACATTTGGGTTGGTTCCAAGTCTTTGTTATTGTGAATAATGTTGCAATAATCATACATGTGCAAGTATCTTTATAGTAGAATGATTTATAATCCTTTGGGTATATACCCAGTAATGGGATTGCTGGGGTCAAATGTTATTTCTGGTTCTAGATCCTTGAGGAATCACCACACTATCTTTCACATTAGTTGAAGTAATTTACACTCCCACCAAAAGTGTGAAAGCATTCCTATTTCTCCACATCCTCTCCAGCATCTGTAGTTTCCTGTCTTTTTAATGATCACCTTTCTAACTGGTGTGAGATAGTATTTCATTGTGGTTTTGATTTGCATTTTTCTAATGACCTGTGATGAGCTTTTTTTTCATATGGTTGTTGGCTGCATAAGTGTCTTCTTTTGAGAAGTGTCTGTTCATATCCTTTGCCCGCTTTTTGATGGGGTTGATTTTTCCTGTAAATTTTTTTTCTTTGAAGATTTTGGATATTAGCCCATTGTCAGATGGATTGTCAAAATTTTATCCCGTTCTATAGGTTGCCTGTTCACTCTGATGACAGCTTCCTTTGCTGTGCAGAAGCTCTTTAGTCTAATTAGATCTGATTTGTCAATTTTGTCTTTTGTTGTCATTGCTTTGGGTATTTTAGTCATGAAGACTTTGACCATGCCTATGTCCTGAATGGTATTGCTAAGGTTTTCTTCTAGGGATTTTTATAATTTCAGGCCTCACATGGAAGTCTTTAATCCATCTTGAGTTGATTTTTGTGTAAGGTATAAGGAAGGGGTCCAGTTTCAATTTTCTGCATATGGCTAGACAGTTTTCCCAACACCATTTATTAAATAGGGAATCCGTTCCCCATTGCTTGTTCTTGTCAGGTTTGTCAAAGATCAGATGGTTGTAGATGTGTGGTGTTATTTCTGAGGACTCTGTTCTGTTCTATTGGCCTATATATCTGTTTAGGTACCAGTACCATGCTGTTTTGGTTACTGTAGTCTTGTAGCATAGTTTGAAGTCAGGTAACGTGATGCCTCTAGCTTTGTTATTTTTGCTAAGGATTGTCTTGGCTATACGGGCTCTTTCTTGGTTCCATATGAAAGTTAAAGTAGTTTTTTCTGATTCCATGAAGAAAGTCAATGTTATCTTGATGGGGATAGCTTTGAATCTATAAATTACTTTAGGAAGTATCACCATATTCATGATATTAATTCTTCCTACCCACGAGCATGGAATGTTTTAGCATTTGTTTGTGTCCTCTCTTATTTCCTTGAGCAATGGTTTGTATTTCTCCTAGAAGACGTCCATCACATCCCTTGTAAGTTGTATTCCTAGGCATTTTATTATCTTTGTAGCAATTGTGAATGGAAGTTCATTCATGATTTGGCTCTCTGTTTGTCTATTATTGGTGTATAGGAATGCTTGTGATTTTTGCACAGTGATTTTGTATCCTGAGACTTTACTGAAGTTGCTTATCAGCTTAAGGAGATTTGGGGCTGAGACGATGAGGTTTTCAAAATATGCAATCATGTCATCTGCAAACAGGGACAATTTGGCTTCCTCTTTTTCTATTTGAATGCCCTTTATTTCATTCTCTTGCCTGATTTCCCTGGCCAGAACTTCCAATACTATGTTGAATAGGAGTGATGAGACAGGGCATTCTTGTCTTGTGCTGGTTTTCAAAGAGAATGCTTCCAGCTTTTGTCCATTCAGTATGATATTGGCTGTGACTTTGTCACAAATACCTCTCATTATTTGGAAATATGTTCCTTCAATACCTAGTTTGTTGAGAGTTTTTAGCATGAAGAAGTGTTGAATTTTCTCAAAGGCCTTTTCTGCCTCTATTGAAATCATCTTTTTTTTTTTTTTTTTTTGTCATTGGTCCTGTTTATGTGATGGATTACATTTATTGATTTGCATATGTTGAATCAGCCTTGCATCCCAGGGATGAAGCTGACTTTATCGTGGTGGATAAACTTTTTGATGTCTGCTGGATTCTGTTTGCCTGTATTTCATTGAGAATTTTCACATTGGTGTTCATCAGGGATATTGGCCTGAAATTTTCTTTTTTGTTGTGTGTCTGCCAAGCTTTGGTATCAGGATGATGCTGGCCTCATGAAATGAGTTAGGGAGGAGTCCCTCTTTTTCTATTGTTTGGAATAGTTTCAGAAGGAATGGTACCAGATCCTGTTTCTACTTCTGGTAGACTTCATCTGTGAATCTGTCTTTTTCTGGGCTTTTTTTGGTTGGTAGGCTATTAATTACTGCCTCAATTTCAGTACTTACTATTGGTCTATTCTGGGATTGGACTTCTTCCTGGTTTAGTCTTGAAAGGGTGTGTGTGTTCAGGAATTTATTCATTTCTTCTAGATTTTCTAATATATTTAAATAGAGGAGTTTATAGTATTCTCTAATGGTAATTTTGTGTTTCTGTGGTGATATCCCCTTTATCATATATTATTGTGTCTATTTGATTCATCTCCATTTTCTTCTTTATTAGTCTGGCTATTTTGTTAAACTTTTCATAAAACAAGCTCCTAGAATCATTGATTTTTTGATGGGATTTTTTTATATTTCTGTCTCCTTCAGTTCTGCTCTGATCTTAGTTATTTCTTGTCTTTGGCTAGCTTTTGAATTTGTTCTTGTTCTCTAGCTTTTTAAAATTGATTTTAAGGTGTCAATTTTATATGTTTCCTGCTTTCTCCTATGGACATTTAGTGCTATAAATTTCCCTCTAAACATTGCTTTAGCTGTGTCCCAGAATTTCTGGTACATTGTGTCTTTGTTCTCATTGCTTTCAAATAACTTACTGATTTCTGCCTTAATTTCTTTATTTATCCATTAGCTATTCAGAAGCAGGTTGTTCAGTTTTCATGTTGTTGTGCAGTTTTGAGTGAGTTTCTTAATCCTGAGTTCTAATTTGATTGCACCGTCATCTGAGAGACTGTTCATTATGATTTCCATTTTTTGCATTTGCTGAGGCGTGTTTTATTTTCAATAATGTGGCCAATTTTAGAATAAGTGAGATGTGGTTCTGAGAAGAATGTATATTCTGTTGATTTGGGGTGAAGAGTTCTGTAGATGTCTATGAGGTCCGCTTGGTCCAGAGCTGAGTTCAAGTCCTGAATATCCTTGTTAATTTTCTGTCTCATTTATCTGTCTAATATTGACAGTACAGTGTTAAAGTCTCTCGTGATTTTTGTGTGGGAGTCTAAGGCTCTTTGTAGGTCTCCAAGAACTTGCATTATGAATCTGGGTGCTCCTGTATTGGGTGCATATATATTTAGGATAGTCAGCTCTTCTTGTGGCATTGGTCCCATTAACATTATGTAATGCCCTGCTTTGTCTTTTTTGATCTTGGTTGGTTTAAAGTCTGTTTTATCAGAGGCTAGGATCGCAACCCCTGCTTTGTTTTGCTTTCCATTAGCTTGGTAAACATTCTTCCATCTCTTTATTTTGAGTCTATGTGTGTCTTTGCACATGAGATGGGTCTCCTGAATAGAGCTCACTGATGGGTCTTGAATCTTTATCCAATTTGTCCATTTGTGTCTTTTGATTGGGGCATTTAACCCATTTACATTTAAGGTTAATATTGTTATGTTTGAATTTGATCCTGTCATTAAGATTGTTAGTTGATGCAGTTTCTTCATAGTGTCAATGGTCTTTACAATTTGATATGTTTTTGCAGTGGCTGGTACCTGTTTTTCCTTTCCATATTTAGTCCTTCCTTCAAGAGGTCTTATAAAGCAGGCCTGGGGTGACAAAATATCTTAGAATTTGCTTGTCTGTAAAGAATTTTATTTCTCTTTCACTTATGAAGCTTAGTTTGGAAGGATATGAAATTCTGGGTTGAAAATTCTTTTCTTTAAGAATGTTGAATGTTGGCCCCCACTCTTTTCTGGGTTGTAGGGTTTCTGCAGAGATATCTGCTGTTAGTCTGATGGGCTTCCCTTCGTGGGTAACCTGACTTTTCTCTCTGGCTTCCCTTACCATTTTTTCCTTTATTTTAACCTTGGTGAATCTGACTATTATGTGTCTTGAGGTTGCTCTTCTCGAGGAGTATCTTTGTGGTGTTCTCTGCATTTCCTGAATTTAAATGTTGGCCTGTCTTCCTAGGTTGGGGAAGTTCTCCTGGATAATATACTGAAGAGTGTTTTCCAACTTGATTCCATTATTCCTGTCACTTTCCAGTGTACCAATTAAATGTAGGTTTCGTCTTTTCCCATAGTCCCATGTTTCTTGTAGGTTTTGTTCATTTTGTTGTTGTTGTTGTTTGTTTTTGTTTTTTCTTTTTTTATCTCATGTTGTCTTCGCGCTTTATTTCATTAAGTTGATCTTCAATCTCTGATATCTTTTCTTCTGCTTGATCAGTTTGGCTAATGATACTTTTGTATGCTTCACAAAGTTCTCACGCCGTGTTTTTCAGCTCCACCAGGTCATTTACGTTTTTCTCTAAACTGGTTTATGTTTTTCTCTAACTAGAATAGTTAGCAATTCTTCTAACTTTTTTTCAAGGTTCTTGGCTTCCTTGCATTGGGTTAAAACATGCTTCTTTAGCTCAGAGGAGTTTTTTATTACCCACCTTCTGAAGCCTACTTCTATCTATTTATCAAACTTATTCTCTGTCCAGTTTTGTTCCCTTGCTATCGAATAGTTGTGATTCTTTGGAGGAGAAGAGGTGTTCTGGTTTTTGAAATATTCAGCCTTTTTTGTGGATTTAACTACCTTTGGTCTTTGGTACTGATGACCTACAGATGGGGTTTTTATGTGGACATCCTTTTCATTGACGTTGATGCTATTCTTTTCTGTTTGCTAGTTTTCCTTCTAATAATCAGGTCACTCTGCTGCAGGTCTGCTGGAGTTCACTGGAGGTCCACTCCAGAACCTGTTTGCCTGGGTATCACCGGTGGAGGTTACAGAACAGCAAAGATTGCTGCCTATCCCTTCCTCTGGAGGCTTTATCCTGGGTGGCGGGGGGGGGGCATCCAACAAATGCCATCTGGAGCTTTCGTATATGAGGTGTCTGTCGACCCTTGCAAGAGGTTTCTCCCAGTCAGGTGTCACAGGGGTCAGGGACCCACTTGAGGAGGCAGTCTGTCCCTTAGCAGAACTTTGAGCACTGTGCTTTGAGATCCACTGCTCCTTTTAGAGCTGACAGGCAGGAACGTTTAGGTCTGCTGAAAGTGTACCCACAGCCACCCCTTTTCACAGGTGCTTTGTCCCAGGGAGATGGAAGTTTTATCTATAAGCCCCTGACTGAGGCTGCTGCCTTCCTTTCACAGATGCCCTTCCCAGAAAAGAGGAATATAAAGTGGCAGTCTGGCTACAGCAGCTTTGCCGAACTCTGATGGGCTCTGCCCAGTTTGTAATTCCTAGAGGCTTTTTTTACACTGTGAGGGGCAAACCGCCTACTCAACCTTCAGTAATGGCGGACGCTCCTCCCCCAACCAAGCTCGAGCATCCCAGGTCAACTTCAGACTTCAAACTGCTGTGCTGGTGGCAAGAATTTCAATCCAGTGTATCTTAGCTGTCTGGGCTTCGTAGGGGTGGGTTCCACTGAGCTAGACCACTTGGTTCCCTGACTTTAGATCCTTTTTTAGGGGAGTGAACAGTTCTGTCTTGCTGACGTTCCAGGTGCCACTGGGGTATGAAAAAACTCCTGCCGCTAGCTCAGTGTCTGCCCAAATGGCTGCCCAGTTTTGTGGTTGAAACCCAGATCCTTGGTGGTGTAGACACCTGAGGGAATCTCGTGGTCTGTGGATTATGAAGAGCATGGGAAAAGCATAGTATTTGGGCCAGAATGCACCATTCTTCATGGTATAGTCCCTCACGAATTCCCTTGGCTAAGGGAGGGAGTTCCCCAACCCCTTGCACTTCCAAGGTGAGGCATCACCTTACCCTGTTTCTACTCACCCTCTGTGGGCTGTATCCACTGTCTAACCGGTTCCAATGACATGAGCTGTGTACCTCAGGTGGAAATGCAGAAATCATTCACCTTCTGCATTGATCTTTCTGGGAGCTGCAGATCAGAGCTGTTCCTATTCGGCCATCTTGCCAGCCACCCCACTTCTCCTTCTTACATTACACTCATTTCCTGGCTACTTTCATCCCCTTATTTAGCTTCAACCGAGACCTGGAGCTAAATGGTTACTAAATTTATGTCCACATCCCAGGCTGCTTTCCCAACACCAGACCTATATGTCAAAATACCTATCATATGTTTCACAGGCGCATCAAAACTTCTTCTGAAACTGAGTTCATCATTTCCCCCTTTCCTCAAATATAAACTTAGTCACCAACTTAGTCACCAAAGACAAAAACATGACTGTAATTCTTGATTCCTGCTTATCCCCTAAATCTTACATCCCATTGATCCTCAATTTATCTATTGATTTGACAAATTCTACCTGATAAGCTATTTTGTTCCCAGCATTATGCTAGGTGCAGTCCCTACCACAGTGACTACTTTCATGAAGCTGTCATCCTAGGAGCAAGCCCAGTATTAAGCTATGATTTATACACTAAATTAATTGCATATTAAGCTGTGAATGATTTTTTTTTTAAATGCTAGACATATTTTTAGAGGAGCTGTAGGTTTGCCAAAACATTGAACAGAAAGAACAGAGTCTCTGTATACTCATTGTTTTGCCCCACACTCTCAGGTTTCCCTATTATTAACATCTTGCCTGATTGAGGTACATTTGTTACAATTGATGAATCAACATTGATACATTATTTTAAATTAAGCCCGTAGTTAACATTATGGCTCATTCTTTGTATTGTGCAGTTCTGCCAGGCTTGCCAAGTACATAAAGCCAAGTATCTACTATTGTAATAATAGTACAACACAGTTTTACTGCTCTAAAAATCCTGTGTTTCACCTATTCACCCCTCCTACAACCCATGATGACCACTGCTGTTCTTACAGTCAGTATAGTTTTGCCTTTTCGAGAATGTCACATAGTTGGAATCATGTAGCATGTAACATTTTCAGACTGGGTTCTTTCACTTACCAATATGCATTTAAGATTTCTCCTTGCCTTTTTGTGGCTTAACAGTTCATTTCTTTTCATTGTTGAATAATATTCTCTTGTATGGATTTATTAGTTTACCTATTCACTTATTGAAAGGATATCTCGGTTGCTTCCAACTTTTGGCAATTATGAATAAATCTATAATAAATATTCATATGTAGATTTTGTGTAGCCATAAGTCTTTAATTCATTTCAGTAAATATCTAGCAGTATGATTGCTGGATCATACGATAAGACTATGTTTAGTTTTGTAAGAAACTGCCAAACTGTCTTCCACAGTGGCTGTGTCATTTTGCATTCCCACCAGGAATGAATGAAGGCTTCTGTTGCTCTACATTCTCAATAGCATTTGGCATTGTCAGTATTGTGGACTTGAGTCATTCTAATATATGTGCAGTAGAATTTCATTGTTGCTTTAATTTGTAATTCTCTAATGTTAATTAGATATTAACAATTCTAAATTCTAGAAATTAGAAGATTATTTTGCTATAAGAACATGTAGCATAGAACCTTACTTAGTCTGGAATCATGGAAGACTTCTATGAAAAGGTGATATTTGAGTTTAAGGCTGAGGAGTAAATAGGAATTAATTAAATAATTAGAAGAGAGTCCTGGCAGTGGAGAGAGCATGTACAGAAGGACCTGATTAGTGAGAAGGGTAACATATTTGAGGCTCAAAAATAAGGCCTGTGTGTGGTCGACACTTATGGAGCATAGGACAAGGTGGTATGAGGCAAGGAAGGGACTATGTAGGCCACAGGAATAATTTGAACTTTTTTCTAAGACTAAGGTGAAGCTACTGAAGGGTTTTCATGAGGGGCATGACTTGATCAAATTTGAACTTTGGAAAGATCACTCAGTTTGCTGCATATCAAATCAGAGAATTGGGGAAACCTCAAGTAAGAAGACTCTTGAGATAAATCAAGAAACGAAAGTTATAACTTTAATTTGGTTCATAACAATGAAGATCAGAGAAATGGATGCATACAGGGATTATTTAGCAAGTACAAGCAATAGGACATAGAGATTGATTATGAAAGTTAGGAAGTGGTGAGGTAGAGCACAGAGGACATGAGAAGTTTCTGATTTCTAGTTTGAGCAAATAAACGAATGGTGGTGACAATCTTTAAGTTTGAAATACTATAAGAAAGAGCAAGTTTTGGGTACAGTTAGATGATTAGTGGAGTATGAAATACTATAGTTCAATTGGAAGAATTTATTTTTTGCCTTCTTAGAAGTACATAAAATAATGGTGCTTTTTGAAATAGATAGTATATCAATTTTAGTTAAGCTTGCTTGTTGCAACCAGGAACATAAATGAGATTACAAAGGAAGGATAATATAGTTTCAGAAGAGAAGGGAGCCAAGGCCTGAGCCTTGAGGATTTCTAGCATTTAAACATGCGGTAGAAGTAGGAGGATATGAACTGGCAGCAGAGACTGAGAAAGATCAGACAGAAACATGGGAGGAAACTTAGGCATGCCCAGTGTCCCAAAAGCCAAGTAAAAAGAGTACTCTAGAAAGAATTGAAGTAAAATGAGGACTGAAAAACATGTCCATTGGCTTTATTAACATGGAAATCATTGGTTACCTTGCAAAAACTGAAGTTGGATGGTGCTAGGAGGTAGAAGCCTTGTTAGAGTAGGTTTGGAATCATATGAAAGTTGGAGAAGCCCTGCCAGCTGTCTGTGAAAGGCATAGAGAAAAATGAGGAGATTTTAAAGGAGAGTGTGGAATTCTGTTTTTATTTTCCAGTTAGCTCTTAAATTTTTCCTTTTTTTCTGAGTCTCTATTGTGACAGCCTAGGTTCAGGACCTCATTACTGTTGCCTGAATTATTACAATGACATTTTCAGTGGATTCCGTGGACCTACTCCTTCAGATCTATTCTCCACACTGCTGTCAGAATGGTCTGTCCAAAACCTGGATCTAACAATGTAACCCTCCCTTACTTGAAATCTTTGAATGGTTCTGTAGGTACAAGATAATATCCCCGTCCTGACCATCTCTTGGCATCATACCTGCCCTTGACCCTTGCAATTCCGTGAAGATATCTGCTATTTTATGTTTCTGTTCCTTTGACCCTACTGTTTCCCCTTTCTATAATGCCTTGTCCTTAACTGATTTGCCTAGTAAATTCCTGTTTGTCCTTATTCAGGCCATAACTTCCTCTTTGAAATATTTTCTCACCCCCTCAAACAGTTTATTACTTTCCTCTACTATTTCTGTTTTGTACATACTTCTATGTTTACATGAATACACTATATTGTAATTATTTGTTGACATGTCTCTCACCCTAGTAGATTGTGAGTATGTGAAGGTACTGGCCATGCCTCTTGCCTCTTTATCCATCCCCACTTCCACACACTGTCCCTATCCTATAGTAAGTGCGCTGACAAGAAAAAAAAAAATCATTTTTCAAGGCAAAGTCACAAAAAGTTATAGAGAAAATGATTGAGAAATTTGAATATATCAATACTAAAATGAAATGAGGTAAACTGTATACCATATCCTTCTCAGACAGGACTTCTGAAGTGTCTTCACCTTTTCAAATCCTTCCTCTCATTAGCGTCATGATTTCCCTCACTGCCCCAGTAGAGAAAGGTGCTACCTCCAATGCTTTATAATTCTCACACCTACAACTTCCCTCAGGGCCTGTGAAAACAATGTCATCCTGCAGTTTTTCCTAATTCGTTTTGAGCCAATTAATATTCACCACCTGTTCAGCTTACTAGGAGAACAAGGACTTGGATTTACATCCTACAGTGTCAAGTACCACTTCCTCTTGTTTGCCCTAAATCTACGTCGATTCATTCATTTCTAGCTTCCAAACAACTTGGATCACAAAGAGGAAGAGGCCTTAGAAGGCCACATTTCGGTGTGTATTTATTTTTATTGTCAGTTCTACTGCACTCTGAATGTAATTATGTTAATAGTGAGTATGAGTGTCCAAATTAAATAACCCATGCTGTATTCTCAATTTACATTCCACAGGACACTGTACCTAAAATGGCCTCAGAGGATAATATTATGCTGTGTGTGTGAAAGAGCGAGGGTGGGGGGAGAGAATATTAAATTCTTTAAAGTGTGTTGACATTAAAGTACTAGAACTGGAAAATGAATTATATTCCTGAATCTGTTATTATTAATTTACCCATTCATTTATTTAATCCACACATATATTAAGATCTTCTAATATGCCAGGCACAGTACTAGGTTTTACAGGGTATACAATGTCCAATAATTTCCCTTCATCAGCATACCATGATTTTTCAGCCTCGAAAAGTATCTCAAAGGCTTAGAAAACATTATTCATTTATTCATTCTTTCATTTATTCTGTGGATGATCATTGAAAACCTATTGCATGCCAAGAAATATACTGGAAATAAATGATCATCAAAGTCATCATATAATCCCTCTTCCCAGGCCAGAAAGCTCACAGTTTTACATCTGGATGAGAATAGAAGCAATCAACTCATTTAGTAGATGGAGAAGAGGCCCAGAAAAATTATATAATAAAGTTTCCATTGCATTCTCCATGACCTTGAATTTTTCCTTTTCTCCTAACATAGTTTTCCACCATATAACCTACAGTATTGGGAGATTTCTGGGCTTATAGACTTCACTAGCTCATACCTTAGCTCTTATAGGGAATGGATAATGCCAATCATGATTCTTTGCTAAATAATCTTTGTACCTGAGTCTCCTGTACCATCTCCTGCTTATTCATGAGCTAAGCATAGTGCTGGATAGGAACTGACTCTCTGAGTTGAATATATGACACAACACTGACATTTTGCTAATGTTGCTAATGTTATAGCCTTTTTTGAAATCTGTTGTCTGTGGGATGGGGTTCTGTTGGCCCCAGAGATTGGAGCGCATCTTTTCACCATACATAATAAGGAATTTTTAAAATTGAAGGAGCAGGAAGTAGAAAGAGGGAATTATTATATTTGGTAGAAATTAATAAAATATAAAACATAAATAAGCCATGCAGTTGATCAATAAGACCAAAAGCTGTTTACATGGTTTTAATGTTTGTCCCCAACCAAACCCATGTTGGAATTTACTTGCCATTGTAATAGTATTAAGAGGCAGGACCTTTAAGGGGTTATTAGGCCCTGAGGGCTCTGCCCTTGTGAATGGATTAATTTCACTATTTGCAAGAGTGATTTCTTTTAAAAGGACAAGCCCAGCCCCATTTTGGTTCTCTCTCTCTGATTCTCTCGATTTACCACATTTCACCAAGGGAAGACACAGCAAGAAGTCCCTCTTTAGATGTTGGCTCTCAATCTTGAACTTCCCTAGCCTCCAGAACTGTGAGCCAATACATTCCTGTTCATTATAAACTCCCCAGTCTGTGGTATTATGGCAACACAAAACAGACTTAGCTTTTTTATAAACACACCAATAAAATAGACAAGCCTTTGACAAGAATGTTTGAATAATAAAAATAGAAGACACAGCTAAACAACTTTAAGAATAAAATGGTAGACATGACCAAAGATACAAAGGGGATTAAAAATATATATTATGAGGGGCGGAGCAAGATGGTTGAATAGGAACACCTCCAGTCTCCAACTCTGAGCGCGAGCGACACAGAAGACAGGTGATTTCTGCATTTTCAACTGAGGTACTGGGTTCATCTCACTAGACAATCGGTGCTGGTCAGCTGCTGCAGGCCTACCAGCAAGAGCTGAAGCAGGGCGAGGCATTGCCTCACCTGGAAAGCGCAAGGGGTAAAGGAATACCTCTTCCTAGCCAGGGGAACTGAGACACACAACACCTGGAATATCGGGTAACTCCCACCCCAATACTGCGCTTTACCAAGGATCTTAGCAAACGGGCACACTAGGAGTTTATATACCACACGTGGCCGGGAGGGTCCCACACCCACGGACCCTCTCTCATTGCTAGCACAGCAGTCTGCAATCTCGCGACAAAACAGCAGCGAGGCTGGGGGAGGGGGGCCCACCATTGCTGAGGCTTCAGTAGGTAAAAAAAGCCACTGGGAAGGTCGAACTGGATGGAGCTCACAGCAGCTCAAAGAGTCCTGCCTGTCTTTGTAGACTCCACCTCTGTGGACAGGGCACAGCTAAACAACAACAACAACAACAACAAAAGCAGCTGAAACCTCTGCAAATACAAACGACTCTGTCTGACAGCTTTGAAGAGAGCAGTGGCTCTCCCAACATGGAGGTTGAGATCTGAGAAGGGACAGACTGCCTGCTCAAGTGAGTCCCTGACCCCTGAGTAGCCTAACTGGGAGGCATCCCCCACTAGGGGCAGACTGACACCCCGCACCTCACACGGTGGAGTACAACCCTGAGAGGAAGCTTCCAAAGCAAGTATCAGACAGGATCACTTGCTGTTCAGCAATATTCTATCTTCTGCAGCACCTGCTGCTGATACCCAGGCAAACAGGGTCTGGAGTGGACCTCAAGCAAACTCCAACAGACCTACAGCTGAGGGTCCTGACTGTTAGAAGGAAAACTAACAAACAGGAAGGACACCCACACCAAAACCCCATCAGTACGTCACCATTATCAATGACTAGAGGCAGAAAAAACCACAAAGATGGGGAAACAGCAAGGCAGAAAAGCTGGAAATTCAAAAAGTAAGAGCACATTTCCCCCTGCAAAGGAATGCAGCTCATCATCAGCAACGGATCAAAGCTGGACGGAGAATGACTTTGATGAGATGAGAGAAGAAGCCTCCAGTCCATCAAACTTCTCAGAGCTAAAGGAGGAATTATGTACCCAGTGCAAAGAAACTAAAAATTTTGAAAAAAGAGTGTAAGAATTGATAGCTAGAGTAATTAATGCAGAGAAGGCCATAAAAGAACGGACAGAGATGAAAACCATGACACGAGAAATGCGTGACAAATGCACAAGCTTCAGTAACTGACTCGATCAACTGGAAGAAAGAGTATCAGCGATTGAGAAACAAATGAATGAAATGAGGCGAGAAGAGAAACCAAAAGAAAAAAGAAGAAAACGAAATGAACAAAGCCTGGAAGAAGTAGGGGATTATGTAAAAAGACCAAATCTACATCTGATTGGGGTGCCTGAAAGTGAGGGGGAAAATGGAACCAAGTTGGAAAACACTCTTCAGGATATCATCCAGGAGAACTTCCCCAATCTAGTAGGGCAGGCCAACATTAAAATCCAGGAAATACAGAGAACGCCACAAAGATACTCCTCGAGAAGAGCAACTCCAAGACACATAATTGCCAGATTCACCAAAGTTGAAATGAAGGAAAAAATCTTAGGGGCAGCCAGAGAGAAAGGTCGGGTTACCAACAAAGGGAAGTCCATCAGACTAACAGCAGATCTCTCAGCAGAAATTCTCCAAGCCAGAAGAGAGTGGGGGCCAATATTCAACATACTTAAAGAAAAGAATTTTCAACCCAGAATTTCATATCCAGCCAAACTAAGTTTCAGAAGTGAAGGAGAAATAAAATCCTTCACAGAGAAGTAAATGCTTAGAGATTTTGTCACCACCAGGCCTGCCTTACAAGAGACTCTGAAGGAAGCACTAAACATGGAAAGGAACAACCGGTACCAGCCATTGCAAAAACATGCCAAAATGTAAAGACCATCGAGGCTAGGAAGAAACTGCATCAACTAACGAGCAAAATAACCAGTTAATATCATAATGACAGGATCAAGTTCACACATAACAATATTAACCTTAAATGGAAATGGACTAAATGCTCCAATTAAAAGACAAAGACTGGCAAACTGCATACAGAGTCAAGACCCATCAGTCTGCTCTATTCAGGAGACCCATCTCTCATGCAGAGACATACATAGGCTCAAAATAAAGGGATGGAGGAAGATTTACCAAGCAAATGGAGGACAAAAAAAGTAGGGGTTGCAATACTAGTCTCTGATAAAACAGACTTTAAACCATCAAAGATCAAAAGAGACAAAGAAGGCCATTACATAATGGTAAAGGGATCAATTCAACAGGAAGAGCTAACTATCCTAAATATATATTCACCCAATACAGGAGCACCCAGATTCATAAAGCAAGTCCTTAGAGACTTACAAAGAGACTTAGACTCCCATACAATAATAATAGGAGACTTCAACACTCCACTGTCAACATTAGACAGATCAACGAGACAGAAAGTTAACAAGGATATCCAGGAATTGAACTCATCTCTGCAGCAAGCGGACCCAATAGACATCTATAGAACTCTCCACCCCAAATCAACAGAATGTACAATCTACTCAGCACCACATCACACTTATTCCAAAATTGACCACATAATTGGAACTAAAGCACTCCTCAGCAGTGTACAAGAACTGAAATTATAACAAAATGTCTCTCAGAACACAGTGCAATCAAACTAGAACTCAGGACTAAGAAACTCAATCAAAACCTCTCAACTACATGGAAACTGAATAACCTGCTCCTGAATGACTACTGGGTACATAACAAAATGAAGGCAGAAATAAAGATGTTCTTTGAAACCAATAAGAACAAAGAATACAACATAGCGGAATCTCTGGGACACGTTTAAAGCAGTGTGTAGAGGGAAATTTATAGCACGAAATGTCCAGAAGAGAAAGCTGGAAAGGTCTAAAATTGGCACTCTAACATCGCAATTAAAAGAACTAGTGAAGCAAGAGCAAAGACATCTAAAAGCTAGAAGAGGACAAGAAATAACTAAGATCAGAGCAAAACTGAAGGAGGATATTAGCCCTTTGTCAGATGAGTTGATTGCGAAAATTTTCTCCCATTCTGTAGGTTGCCTGTTCACTCTGATGGTAGTTTCTTTTGCTGTGCAAAAGCTCTTTAGTTTAATTAGATCCCATTTGTCAATTTCGGCTTTTGCTGCTGTTGCTTTTGGTGTTTTAGACATGAAGTCTTTGCCCATGTCTATGTCCTGAAAGGTAATACCTAGGTTTTCTTCTAGGATTTTTAGGGTATTAGGTCTAACATTTAGGTCTCTAATCCATCTTCAATTAATTTTCGTATAAGGAGTAAGGAAAGGATCCAGTTTCAGCTTTCTACTTATGGCTAGCCAATTTTCCCAGCACCATTTATTAAATAGGGAATCCTTTCCCCATTTCTTGTTTCTCTCAGGTTTGTCAAAGATCAGATGGCTGTAGATGTGTGGTATTATTTCTGAGGACTCTGTTCTGTTCCATTGGTCTATATCTCTGTTTTGGTACCAGTACCATGCTGTTTTGGTTACTGTAGCCTTGTAGTATAGTTTGAAGTCAGGTAGCATGATGCCTCCAGCTTTGTTCTTTTGACTTAGGATTGTCTTGGAGATGTGGGCTCTTTTTTGGTTCCATATGAACTTTAAAGCAGTTTTTTCCAATTCTGTGAAGAAACACATTGGTAGCTTGATGGGGATGGCATTGAATCTATAAATAACCTTGGGCAGTATGGCCATTTTCACGATATTGATTCTTCCTATCCATGAGCATGGTATGTTCTTCCATTTGTTTGTGTCCTCTTTTATTTCACTGAGCAGTGGTTTGTAGTTCTCCTTGAAGAGGTCCTTTACATCCCTTGTAAGTTGGATTCCTAGGTATTTTATTCTCTTTGAAGCGATTGTGAATGGAAGTTCATTCATGATTTGGCTCTCTGTTTGTCTGTTACTGGTGTATAAGAATGCTTGTGATTTTTGCACATTAATTTTGTATCCTGAAACTTTGCTGAAGTTGCTTATCAGCTGAAGGAGATTTTGGGCTGAGACAATGGGGTTTTCTAAATATACAATCCTGTCATCTGCAAACAGGGACAATTTGACTTCTTCTTTTCCTAACTGAATACCCTTGATTTCTTTCTCTTGCCTGATTGCCCTAGCCAGAACTTCCAACACTATGTTGAATAGGAGTGGTGAGAGAGGGCATCCCTGTCTTGTGCCAGTTTTCAAAGGGAATGTTTCCAGTTTTTGCCCATTCAGTATGATATTGGCTGTGGGTTTGTCATAAATAGCTCTTATTATTTTGAGATACGTTCCATCAATACTGAATTGATTGAGCGTTTTTAGCATGAAGCGCTGTTGAATTTTGTCAAAAGCCTTTTCTGCATCTATTGAGATAATCATGTGGTTCTTGTCTTTGGTTCTGTTTATATGCTGGATTATGTCTATTGATTTGCGAATGTTGAACCAGCCTTACATCCCAGGGATGAAGCCCACTTGAAAATGGTGGATAAGCTTTTTGATGTGCTGCTGAATCCGGTTTGCCAGTATTTTATTGAGGATTTTTGCATCCTTGTTCATCAGGGATTTTGGTCTAAAATTCTCTTTTTTTGTTGTGTCTCTGCCAGGCTTTGGAATCAGGATGATGTTGGCCTCATAAAATGAGTTAGGGAGGATTCCCTCGTTTTCTATTGATTGGAATAGTTTCAGAAGGAATGGTACCAGCTCCTCCTTGTACCTCTGGTAGAATTCAGCTGTGAATCCATCTGGTCCTGGACTTTTTTTGGTTGGTAGGCTATTAATTATTGCCTCAATTTCAGAGCCTGCTATTGGTCTATTCAGGGATTCAACTTCTTCCTGGTTTAGTCTTGGAAGAGTGTAAGTGTCCAGGACATTATCCATTTCTTCTAGATTTTCTAGTTTATTTGCGTAGAGGTGTTTATAGTATTCTCTGATGGTAGTTTGTATTTCTATGGGGTCGGTGGTGATATCCCCTTTATCATTTTTTATTGCATCGATTTGATTCTTCTCTCTTTTCTTCTTTATTAGTCTTGCTAGCGGTCTGTCAATTTTGTTGATGTTTTCCAAAAACCGACCCCTGGATTCATTGATTTTTTGGAGGGTTTTTGTGTCTCTATCTCCTTCAATTCTGCTCTGATCTTAGTGATTTCTTTCCTCCTGCTGGTTTTCGAATGTGTTTGCTCTTGCTTCTCTAGTTCTTTTAATTGTGATGTTAGAGTGTCAATTTTAGATCTTTCCTGCTTTCTCTTGTGGGCATTTAGCGCTATAAATTTCCCTCTACACACTGCTTTAAATGTGTCCCAGAAATTCTGGTATGTTGTATCTTTGTTCTCATTGGTTTCAAAGAACATCTTTATTTCTGCCTTCATTTCGTTATGTACCCAGTAGTCATTGGGGAGCAGGTTGTTCAGTTTCCATGTAGTTGAGCGGTTTCGAATGAGTTTCTTAGTCCTGAGTTCTAGTTTGATTGCACTGTGGTCTGAGAGACAGTTTGTTATAATTACTGTTCTTGTACATTGCTGAGGAGTGCTTTACTTCCAATTATGTGGTCAATTTTGGAATAAGTGCGATGTGGTGCTGAGAAGAATGTATATTCTCTTGATTTGGGGTGACAGTGCTATAGATGTCTATTGTTTCTGCTTGCTGCAGAGACGAATTCAATTCCTGGATATCCTTGTTAACTTTCTGTCTCGTTGGTCTGTCTAATGTTGACAGTGGAGTGTTGAAGTCTCCCATTATTATTGCATGGGAGTCTAAGTCTCTTTGTAAGTCTCTAAGGACTTGCTTTATGAATCTGGGTGCTCCTGTATTGGGTGCATATATATTTAGGATAGTTAGCTCTTCCTGTTGAATTGATCCCTTTACCATTATGTAATGGCCGTCTTTGTCTCTTTTGATCTTTGATGGTTTAAAGTCTGTTTTATCAGTGACTTGTATTGCAACCCCTGCTTTTTTTTGTTCTCCATTTGCTTGGTAAATCTTCTTCCATCCCTTTATTTTGAGCCTATGTATGTCTCTGCATGAGAGATGGGTCTCCTGAATACAGCAGACTGATGGGTCTTGACCCTTTATACAGTTTGCCAGTCTGTATCTTTTAATTGTAGCATTTAGTCCATTTACATTTAAGGTTAATATTGTTATGTGTGAACTTGATCCTGCCATTATGATATTAACTGGTTATTTTGCTTGTTAGTTGATGCAGTTTTTTCCTATCTTTGATGGTCTTTACATTTTGGCATGTTTTTGCAATGGCTCATACCGGTTGTTCCTTTCCATATTTAGTGCTTCCTTCAGGGTCTCTTGTAAGGCAGGCCTAGTGGTGACAAAATCTCTAAGCATTTGCTTATCTGTAAAAGATTTTATTTCTCCTTCACTTCTGAAACTTAGTTTGGCTGGATATGAAATTCTGGGTTAAAATTCTTTTCTTTAAGAATGTTGAATATTGACCCCCACTCTCTTCTGGCTTGGAGAGTTTCTGCCGAGAGATCTGCTGTTAGTCTGATGGGCTTCCCTTTGTGGGTAACCCGACCTTTCTCTCTGGCTGCCCTTAAGATTTTTTCCTTCATTTCAACTTTGGTGAATCTGGCAATTATGTGTCTTGGAGTTGCTCTTCTCGAGGAGTATCTTTGTGGCATTCTCTGTATTTCCTGGATTTTAATGTTGGCCTGCCCTACTAGGTTGGGGTAGTTCTCCTGGATGTTATCCTGAAGAGTGTTTTCCAACTTGGTTCCATTTTCCCCCTCACTTTCAGGCACCCCTCTCAGACGTAGCTTTGGTCTTTTTACATAATCCCATACCTCTTGCAGGCTTTGTTTATTTCGTTTTCTTCTTTTTTCTTTTGGCTTGCTTCATTCATTTGATCCTCAATCGCTGATACTCTTTCTTCCAGTTGATTGAGTTGGTTACTGAAGCTTGTGCATTTGTCACGTATTTCTCGTGTCATGGTTTTCATCTCTTTCATTTCGTTTATGATCTTCTCTGCATTAATTACTCTAGCTGTTAATTCTTCCACTTTTTTTTCAAGATTTTTAGTTTCTTTGCGCTGGGTACATAATTCTTCCTTTAGCTCTGAGAAATTTGATGGACTGAAGCCTTCTTCTCTCATCTCGTCAAAGTCATTCTCCGTCCAGCTTTGATCCGTTGCTGGCGATGAGCTGCGCTCCTTTGCCGGGGGAGATGCGCTCTTATTTTTTGAATTTCCAGCTTTTCTGCCCTGCTTTTTCCCCATCTTTGTGGTTTTATCTGCCTCTGGTCTTTGATGATGGTGATGTACTGATGTGGTTTTGGTGTAGGTGTCCTTCCTGTTTGATAGTTTTCCTTCTTACAGTCAGGACCCTCAGCTGTGGGTCTGTTGGAGATTGCTTGAGGTCCACTCCAGACCATGTTTGGCTGGGTGTCAGCAGCAGAGGCTGCAGAAGATAGAATATTGCTGAACAGTGAGTGTACCTGTCTGATTCTTGCTTTGGAAGCTTTCTCTCAGGGGGGTACTCCACCCTGTGAGGTGTGGGGTGTCAGACTGCCCCTATTGGGGGATGTCTCCCAGTTAGGCTTCTCAGGGGTCGGGGGCCCACTTGAACAGGTAGTCTGTCCCTTCTCAGATCTCAACCTCCGTCTTGGTAGATCCACTGCTCTCTTCAGTGCTGTCACACAGAGTCGTTTGCATCTGCAGAGGTTTCTGCTGCTTTTGCTGTTGTTTAGTTGTGCCCTGTCCCCAGAGGTGGAGTCTACAGAGACAGGCAGGTTTCCTTGAGCTGCTGTGAGCTCCACCCAGTTCGAGCTTCCCAGTGGCTTTGTTTACCTACTTAAGCCTCAGCAATGGCGGGCGCCCCTCCCCTAGCCTGGCTGCTGCCTTGCGGTTAGATCGTGGACTGCTGTGCTAACAATGAGGGAGGCTCCGTGGGCGTGGGACCCTCCCAGCCAGGTGTGGGATACAATCTCCTGGTGTGCCTGTTTGCTTAAAGCGCAGTATTGGGGTGGGAGTTACCCGATTTTCCAGGTGTTGTGTGTCTCAGTTCCCCTGGCTAAGAAAATGGATTCTCTTCCCCCTTGCGCTTCCCAGGTGAGGTGATGCCTCGCCCTGCTTCAGCTCTGGGTGGTCGGGCTGCAGCAGCTGACAAGCACCGATTGTCTGGCTCTCCCTAGTGTGATGAACCCTGTACCTCAGTTGAAAATGCAGAAATCACCGGTCTTCTGTGTCGCTCGTGCTGGGAGTTGGAGACTGGAGCTGTTCCTATTCGGCCACCTTGCTCCACCTGTCTTAAAGTATAATTAAAAAAAAAAAGAGTAGATTGTGTAGGGATATTACAGGATAAGTACAATCAGATAGCATTTTAACTCCTAGAATGCCACAGTTTTAATTTTGTTAAGTAGATTGGTTATTGATGTAGTCACGGTGAAAAATAGGGGCAGAATCGTAGGTTAACCATATGAATTATTAGACTTCTTTCATCTTCTTGGAATTCTCTTAATCTGGGACTTCTGATACCTTGTATGTAACATGTTGATGTTGGTAAAATACTGAATGGATAAAATGTAGTAGATCTGAAACCCAAAATTCTGAAATCCAACATGTTCCAATGAGCATTTAGTGTTATCTTGGTTCCCAGAAAGTTTCAGATTTGGGACCATGTTAGATGCTCCATGTTCTTCCCTTACTCTGCATTAAGGTAGAATTCTGATTTGGAAGCAGTTTGGAGTTGCAATGAGTAGTATCTGGATTCTCTTCACCAAAGTTTAGCAAAAAAAACCAAAAACAACCAAAAATCCTAATCTGATGTACCTGAGTCAATCATATTGTGTACCTAGAGATGGGGATTGCCCACCCACCCTTCTAATCGGCCTCAACACATCCATTGAGTGTCTTGTTTGCCAACTCCTCTTGATTAGTGGTAGAAGATTGGAGTCTCTATATAGAAGGATTCTTAGGTTGTGTCATTTGAGCTGGACAGACCAACACAGTCAGTTATTGACATCTGTCATGGGCACAGGAAGTAGAGTAGAGACATGCATGCCTTATATTTACCATATTTTCCTAAGAGAATGTAGAACAGAAGAAAACAGAAGTTCCCTGTCATTTCTCTAATGCTTGCCCTCTAACTATTTATTTATAGTCTGAAAACCCACCTTTTTATTTGTTTTGAACTGTTAGTGTATATATTTTTTTTTAGCTACTTTTCACATCCTCTACTCTTTTTATGCACCTCTTATTTTTTCCTTCCCCTGAAGCTTTACATGGTTCCAGCACTTTCTCTAACAGAAACACATAGCAGCTAATAAATTTGGTCCCAGTAATGTTAACATTCGAGAGCCACTTTCTCAGGGGTATCTATCATGAAGAAATATTGCAAAAACCTAGAAAAGAGGCCAATATAAAAACTACATGCCTTAAGTATGGTTTAATAGGCTTGCTGGTAAGAATATACAATTGTGATGTGTTAATTACTACTAAATAAGGGCGCATACTCTAATGTTACATGTTAACTTGTGTGTTTGTATCCAGTAAGAAAAAACAAACCCCAAAGTTGAGTGTTTATTGCCTGGCAGGCATTCATGCCAATGAATTACCTGGAGATCCTATTAAAATTCAGATTCTGATTTAGTAGGTCAGAGAAGGACTTAAGACTCTACATTTTTTCCCCTTTTATTTACAGTTCACATGTAATAATTACATATATATTTGTGGGATAGAGAGTGATATTTTGATACATGTATAGAATGTGTAATGATCAAATCAGGATAGTTAGCATAGCCATCACCTTAAATATTTATATCTTTCTGTTGTGAACATTCAAAATCCTCTCCTCTAGCTTTTTAAAAATACACAATAAGTGTTGTTAACCATATTTACCCTACATTGTTACACAACACTAGAACTTATTCTTCCTATCTAGCTGTAATTTTGAATCTGTTGATCAAACTCTTCTTATCCTCTCCTCCACTCTACACTTCCAACCTCTAATAACCTCTATTCTACTTTCTACTTCTATGAACTTAATTTTCTTTCTTCCCACATATGAGTGAGAACATGCAGTATTTATCTTTCTGTGCCTGAAATTTCACTTAACATAATGTCCTGTAGGATCAATCATGTTGCTGAAAATGACGTATTTCATTTTTTCTATTACTGAATGGTACTCAACTGTATATATATGCCACATTTCCCTTATCTAATTATCTATTGGTGGACACTTAGGTTGATTCTTTATGTTTACTATTGTGAATAGAGCTACAATAAACATGAGGATACAGATGTCTCTTTTATATACTGATTTATTTTTCCTTTGGATAGATCCTCAGTGCTAGAATTGCTGGATTATGTAATAGTACTAGTTTTAGATTTTTGAGAATCCTCCATACTATTTTCCATAATGGCTTACTAATTTACATTCCCACCAATGGTATATAAGAGTTCCCTTTTCTCTGAATCTGTGCCAGTATTTATTATTATTATTCATATTATTATTATTATATTATTATGTGTTGTGCACATGTACCCTAGAACTTAAAATATAATAAAAAGATATAAATAAATATAAATAAATAAAGCCAGGCACAGTGGCTCACACCGGTAATCCCAGCACTTTGGGAGGCCAAAGCAGGCAGATCACCTGAGGTTAGGAGTTCGAGACCAGACTGGCCAAGATGGCAAAACCCCGTTTCTACTAAAAATATAAAAATTAGCCAGTTGTGGCGGTGGGTGCCTGTAATCCCAGGTACTCCAGAGGCTGAGGCAGGAGAATCCCTTGACCCTGGGAGACGGAGGTTGCAGTGAGAAGAGATTGCACCGCTGCACTCCTGCTTGGGCAACAGTGAGACTCAGTGAAAAAAAAAAAAATGTAAATAAATAAATTAAATTCACCAAAAAAAAGTAGGTTTCCTTTTGCAGACTGTTTCTGGTACTTACAACTTCCTCTCTAAATTCTAGTCTTGTGAGAAAAACAGACTTTGACTTCGCATCAACAAAATGCTTCTACTGAGGTCATTACAAACTTACAGCAAAACCTAGACCCTCAGGAATGGGAATAAATATTTGTTCTATTCAAAGACACTGCAGCTGCTTTGCAGGAACTCAGAAATAAATCCAAAAACTTACAGCCAACTGATCTTTGACTCAGTATACAAAAACATAAAGTGAGAAAGGACATCCTACTTAACAAATGCTGCTGGGATAATTGGCAAGCCACGTGTAGGTGAATGATACTGGATCCTCATCTCTCACCTTATACAAAAATCAACCCAAGATGGATCAATAACTTAAATCTAAGACCTGAAACTATAAAAATTCTAGAAGATAACATTGGAAAAACCCTTCTAGACATTGGCTTAGGCAAGAATTTTATGATCAAGAAACCAAAAGCAAATATAATAAAAATGAAGGGAAGTAGCCAAAACTTAATTAAACTAAATAGCTTTTGCACAGCAAAAGGAACAGTCAGCGGAGGAAACAGGCAACCCGCAGAGTGGGAGAAAGTCTTCACAATTTATATAGCTGAAAAAGGACTAATATCCAGAATCAACAACAAACTCAAACAAATTAGCAAGGAAAAACCAAACAATTCCATCAAAAAGTGGGCTATGGACATGAATAGACAATTCTCAAAAGAAGATTTACAAATGACCAATAAACATATGAAAAAATGATCAACACCACTAATGATCAGGGAAATGCAAATAAAAACCACAATGCATTGTGGGAAGTCAGGGACCCCAAACAGAGGGACCGACTGAAGCCATGGCAGAAGAACATAAATTGTGAAGATTTCATGGACATTTATTAGTTCCCTAAATTAATACTTTTATAATTTCTTATGCCTGTCTTTACTGCAATCTCTGAACATAAATTGTGAAGATTTCATGGACACTTATCACTTCCCCAATCAATACTCTTGTGATTTCCTATGCCTGTCTTTAATCTCTTAATCCTGTCATCTTCATAAACTGGGGATGATTGTCACCTCAGGAACCTGTGATGATTGCATTAACTGCACAAACTGTTTAAACAATATGAAATCTGGACACCTTGAAAAAACAACAGTGTAACAGTGATGTTCAGGTAACAAGGGAGATAACCATTAGGTCTGACTGCCTGAGAGCCAGGTGGAACAAAGCCATATTTCTCTTTTTTCAAAGCAAATGGGAGAAATATCGCTGAATTCTTTTTCTCAGCAAGGAACAGCCCTGAGAAAGAGAATGAGTGCCTAGGGGTAGAACTCTAAAATGGCTGCTCTGGGGACGTCTGTCTTTTACAGTTGTAGATAAGGGATGAAATAAGCCCTGGTCTCCCGTAGCACTCCCAGGCTTATTAGGATGAGGATATTCCCGTCTAATAAATTTTGGTCAGACCGGTTGTCTACTCTCATACCCTGTCTCCTGATAAGATGTTATCAGTGACAATGCATGCCCAAAACTTCATTAGCAATTTTAATTTCACCCCGGTCCTGTGATCTCACCCTGCCTCCATTTGCTTTGTGATATTTTATTACCTTGTGAAGCGTGTGATTTCTGTGACCCACACCCTATTTGTACACTCCCTCCCCTTTTGAAAAGCACTAATAAAATCTTGCTGGTTTTGCAGCTTGGGGGGCATCACAGAACATGCCGATATGTGATGTCTCCCCCGGACACCCAGCTTTAAACTTTCTCTCTTTTGTACACTTTCCCTTTATTTCTCAGACAAGCCAACACTTAAGAAAAATAGAAAAGGACTCAAGTTGAATTACGGGGGGTTGCTTCCCCTGATAACAATATAATACCACCTTACTCCTGCAAGAATCGTCATAATCCAAAAATCAAAACATAATAGATGTTGGCATGGATGCGATGAACAGGGAACACTGATACATTGCTGGTGGGCATGTAAACTAGTACAACCACTATGAAAAACTACGGAGATTCTTTAAATAACTAAAGGTAGAACTAGCAGTTAATCCAGCAATCCCACTACATGGTATCTTTCCAGAGGAAAATAAGTCATTATACGAAAAAGATATTTGCACATGCTTGTTTACAGTGGCACAATTCAGAATTGCAAAATAGTGGAATCAACTCAAATGCCCATCAATCAATGAGTGGATAAAGAATCTGTGAGATATATATAGAGAGAGATATATATATAGATATATAGATATATCTATATATACACGAATACTACTCAACCATAAGAAGGAATTTATATATATTTATATTTATTTATATATATTTATATAATATATATTTATATCTATATATGTTATATAATATAATATATTTTATATTATATATACACACATATATAGATATAAATAAATTTTACTTTAAGTTCCAGGATACATGTGCAGAAAGTGCAGATTCGTTACATAGGTATACATGTGCCATGGTTTGCTGCACCTATCAACCCGTCATCTAGGTTTTAAGCCCCACATGCATTAGATATTTGTCCTAATGCTCTCCCTCCCTTTGCCCCCCACCTCCTGACAGGTCCCAGTGTGTGATGTTCCCCTCCCCATGTCTATGTGTTCTCATTGTTCAACTCCCACTTATGAGTGAGAACGTGTGGTGTTTCGTTTTCTGTTCAAAAAGGAACAAATTAATGGCATTTGCAGTGACCTAGGTGAGATTGGAGACTACTGTACTAGGTAAAGTAACTCAAGAATGGAAAAGCAAACATTGTATGTTCTCGCTTATACGTGGGACCTAAGCTATAAGGATGCAAAGGCATAAGGATGACATAATGGACTTTGGGACCTCAGGGGGAAAGAATGGAAATGGTGTGAGGGATAAAAGTCTACAAATAGGATGCAGCGCATACTACTCGGGTGATGGGTGCACCAAAGTCTCCCAAATCATCATTAAAGAAATTACTCATTTAACCAAACACCACCTGTTCCTCAATAATCTATGGAAATAAAAAATAAAAATAAAGAATGTTTTTTTTTTAAAAAAAAGCTCTCAAAGAGGCCTGTCTGATAACAAGACACAAAAAGAGGTTCAGCATCTGCAGTTATCTGGTCCAGGGGCTATGGAGCCAGATGTCAGAAAAAGTCAAAGTTTTATTGGTGTATTGTAGGCTGAAATAAGTGAGAAATATTTAAAAGGCATACACTTTTATTGAACTGGTCTTGTCACTGTACAGGTAAACCTTGATTGCCTCCACACCTCTACTTACTCTAGGGGAAACCAATAACCTTCATAGGCAGGACCATGATGGCTGATCAGTCAAAATAAAACAACATTTTTAAAAAGTACAAAAGTATTAAGGCATAGGTTTAAAAATTGCCCAAGATTAAAATAATTTACACAAAAACAATTTTGTCACTTTCTGTGTTTGGACTCACATGAGAACTGGGCCATTGTCTTTCTGGTGAAATGGGGCAGCTTTTTGTAGTTCAAGGGACTTTCTTTAACACTGCATTTTATAACATTTGAAATGACTATTTAAAAAAAGTACAAAGCCCTTGGTCACGTTGTAGAATTATGGGAAAGTTTGCTTCAACCAACTGCTGTCATCTTCACTGTTTCAATTTTTAAATCCTGAGTCAAACCAAAATAAAAAACCCAAACAGAAAAACAAATAAAGCTATGCCAATCTCATCTTGGTTTTTTTTCCCAAGTGAGTAATCTTGATGAGTGTATCTTTCAAGACTGAAAAAGAATGTGCAGTACCTAAGTGAAGGTAGGACTGTAAGAAAGTCAACAAGACCCCCTAAGGGGATGGCCAATGCTTTGATGGTAGTAGAGATGAAAATTTCACTTACTGGACACTGTTTCTGCAGGCAATGTACTAAGCTACTTTATATATGTTGACATCATCCAATGTTTAGAAAAATTTTGTGAGGCAGGAGTTGTTATCCCCACTATTACACATTGAAAAAAAACTGATACTCTCAGAAGTAAATTGAATTTCACAATTCTATAAAGGGGCTGAGCCAAAGTTTTAACCAAGATCTATATGACTACTTGACTAAATAACCTATTTTTTTTCCCTCTAGTCTAGCTTTTTAGATTCCAAGGTCAAGGTGGCTCAGTTCTTGCGTTTTTCAGATTACTTCAGTGGTTCTGGTATCTACAGATATAAATTATTTGGATGAAAAGCCTTAGACTGTCGCCGGTGACAGGTGAGGTCCCAGGCCTTTGATGGAAAAATACTGAAAGTTATAAGATCAGTGAAAACTGCCAGTGGGTGCTGATTTTCCCTTTAGACATTAACACTAGATTTCTAAACATGTACTGATCGTGGTAGTATCTTTTTCTCAGTCTATAATCATATTCTGCCAGGTGTTCTCTCTCAGAAATGATAAAAGGGCATGCACCCATCCAAGCTTTCTTTCTTTCTTTCTTTCTTTCTTTCTTTCTTTCTTTCTTTCTTTTTTTTTTCTTTTTGTAGCTTAGTGCATTATTTTGTCCAATAGTAGTTGCGTCACTCTGAGCAATACTAATAGTTATTATTCTTGAGTGCTATTAATAGCTATTACTCTTGAGTGCTTACTATATTATAGTATCATTATACTGCATTATTATGCTTTTCCTACATTACTACCACTCAATTTTCACTCCAAACATATGAAGCAGATTCTATCACTACCCTCATTTTATAGATGATCAACTGAGGATTATAAGGGTAATGGACTTGTTCAAGGTTACATGACCACGAAGTGGAAAATGAGGAGTCGAATACAGATTTGTCACTCTGTAACGTGTGCTCCTAACCATTCTTCTCTACTGCTATTTGGGGCAGTTTACTCAAGTTCCTCTTCTGTAAAACTGGGACATTTGTTGTTTCTGCCTACCCAGCTTCTATTCCTCCTTCTGGTAGCAGAACCTGTCTTTTTCCTCCAGGAACGACCCTTTCTCCACTTTCAGCCTACATGGTTGGGTGAGAGGAAACTTATTTCACTCCTGATTGTGGGAATGGGCTTGTCCCCCAGGCATGACTATTCAAAAATTTATCTTCTTAGCTACAGTGATTGTTCCTTACATGAACACTGGATCTCTCTCTAAACAATCGGTGTGTACCATAGGAGTTGGTTCAGAGATAGACACATGACCCAATTTGTTCCAGTAAACTTTAAGACTTTTCTTTGAACAATGCAGGAAGAGACTTCTTGTTTATGGACCAGAATATGGGTTGATATAAACATCTTGCTACTAGGGACCACCCCATAGATGAAGTCTTAATAACAGTGGTATTCACACAGAGGAAAACATGACTGCAAGATATTGGCTCTTGATGATATAGCTTGAACCCCTAGTTACAGTCATGCCTGAAGCCATATACCTTTTGATTATTTCAGTTTACTCACTCAACAAGTTTTTGTTTAGTGTCTGTACTAGTCCAGGCACTATTTTAGGCATGGAGATACTTCAGGAAACAAGGCAAACATGATCTTCTATAACTTGATTATGAAGGTCAGTGAATTCATTTCTCTGCTTAAATGCTTAAATCAATTTGATTTTTTTTTTCACATCAACTGAAATAGTCCTGACCAATACAAGCATGATAATAGTAACTTCTCAGGGTGTTCATGATAATTAAAATGAGATAATATTTGTATATGAAGTACTTAGCACAGTGCCTGACACATAAGTGTTCAAGAAATAGTTATGTAATTCCATATCCATCCCACATCCAATATCCTCAGCATCCCTTCTACAGAGATTATCCTGTTTCTCTTAGAAATACGTTTGGGTACCTTTAAAATTTAATAAGACAAAATAAACTCCCTGATAATCTATATATAAAAAGAGACTTATGAGACATATCATTTGCAACATACGGACCTTAGTAGGATCCTTATTTGAATAAACACATGGAAGTTAGAAGATGAGCAACATTTGGACACTTGTCATATGTTTGAAATATTAATATTTTAGGTGTGATACAATTGTAGATAGGCTTTTAAAAGGAAATCTTATTTTGAGATACATACTGAAATATTTTGTAGATGAAGTAATTTGATTTTGGGGATTTTCTTCAGATTACAATGAAAAAGGGAGAAAATGCGTGGTAAGCTTGGATGAAACAGAAGTAGCCATGAATTACTAACTGTTGAAACTGGGTAATGACTATATGGTAGTTTAATATGCTATTCTTTTGATTTTTATTTGAAATTTTTCTTACTGTGTGTATGTGTGTGTGTGTGTGTATATATATATATATATATATATATTTTTTTTTTTTTTTTTTTTTTTTTTTTTTTGAGACGGAGTCTCGCTCTGTCACCCAGGCTGGAGTGCAGTGGCCGGATCTCAGCTCACTGCAAGTTCCGCCTCCCAGGTTCACGCCATTCTCCTGCCTCAGCCTCCCGAGTAGCTGGGACTACAGGCGCCCGCCACCTCGCCCGGCTAGGTTTTTTTTTTGTATTTTTTAGTAGAGACGGGGTTTCATCGTGTTAGCCAGGATGGTCTCGATCTCCTGACCTCGCGATCTGGCCTTCTCGGCCTCCCAAAGTGCTGGGATTACAGGCTTGGGCCACTGCGCCCGGCCTTACAATATATTTTTAAAAATTATGATGTTACCTGTCAAAAAAGAAACACTTTCCTTGAGTGTACATTTTCTTCTTCAAATTCTCTTTTTTCTTTCCTTCACAGCCAAGCTTACAGAAAAAAAATTGTCTATACATTGTGTCTACTTTTTCCCTTTCCAATGATTCCATATTTGCTTTAGTTTAACTTCTGCTTTTACAAGTTTTGTGAAATGTTTTTATTTTTGTTATGATCAATGAATCAAAAATCACCATGATTACCTCATTGTAAAATCTCCTTTCTCTGCTTCTTTGTTCTCTTTCCTGGTTCTTCTTCTCCTTTCCTGGTTCTCTGACCACTTCATCTCAGGTTACTTCACTGACTCCTTTCTTTCACTCCTTCCCCTGCACAGAGTTGGGGTTTTCTAGGATTCTGGGTAGATCCCTCCTTTTCTCACTCGAAAAACTCCTTCAATAATATCAACCATTTCTATGACTACTTATCAATAAATACAACATTTCTATTCCCCAATACCTCCTAGGTTCCACACCTATATTGCCAACTGCCTACTGAACATTTCCCCCTCATGTTTCTCAGGCACTTCAAACTCAATATGTTAAAAACCAAACTTATCATATTCAGAAACTCACCCTCCACTTCTTCAAAAAGTCTGATACCCGATGTTTCCCTTTTAAGTGATTGGCAACATTATCATTTCAATCACTCTCTGATCCAAGCTAGAAATTCTAGACTTATCCCAGATCTACCCTAGATGCCCACCTGTCCTTTCATTTATTCATTCTGCCTATGGATTCTTTTAAGATAATAAACTGTACAATTTTACAGTTATATGTGTAGCTAGATTAAAAATAATAAAAGATATTTAATTAGTTTATTTCTATCTCTAAATATTGGTACTTATTTATGTTTGTGAAAAAATATTTGGAGGGGATCTTCTTAGGAGAATGAGGAATTGCTTAAATTCAGGGGTCATCTTATATTCAGGTATGTATAGTATTTGTGATGTTCATCTACACTGCTTTAGGGGTTAGCTCCCTTTCTATTTTGTTGGACAATTTAAATAATCTCCTACTTGGCTTCTGGTCTCTTTCACTTCCACAGTAGCTATCAGAGTCATCTTCCAAATGTTCATTTTGTCATTTCGCTCACCTGCTTAAAATATTTCTGCTCCCCCTGTCTTCTACAATGTGATTTGCCTACACATCTGCAATGATACCTCTAATGGCAAAGTATTGTGAACTTTTATCCCTAGAGACCTAGAAATGTGGCCTGAAGTGGACATCTTGAAGGCATGAGATTTCTTTGTAATTTTGTGTTTTATCCTAAATATTAAAGATCATATTCTAATCTATAATATATCCTTGTATGTTCTAAAATATTAAAGTAGTTTCTATTGTTATTAAATAATAGTGTCATTTCAAAATTTATATGGCAAATAAATTAGAATACACCCTAATAGTTACTATGCATGCTCGGTAACCTTATGCCCTAATTTGATAAGAATGACCTATAGTAAAAAGTCAAAATTTTTCATTTTGACATACAGGGCCCTCTGTGATATGTGACTCTGTCTTATCTAATTCCTTGACACTCCATTCCCCTTTTTGCTGCCTGACCCCTATACTCCAATCTCCACAGTCAAGGTTACCTCTCTGGTTTTCATTATGAAGAGGACAAGGGCATTTGTGGACAAAGAGGGACAGATGAAAGGATATCACTTTCATCCCATGAATAACTCTTGTAAGGCTCATGACTTGGGTTCCAATATGAGTAGACAGTAGTCAGCTGCTGCGATTGACCCTGTAATATGTCCCAAGCAGCAGCAGAATGACCTGGTCCCATCAACAGCACGGAAGCACTTTCTCTGGGTCTCATTTATCATAGGGCTTGAAGGTAAGTCAGAGTGGACTCGGGATGGCGAATGTCTAGTGACTGTTAGGCAATGTACATCTAGAATGGAAGGCATGTATACTTTGGCTCTTGCAGTAAGTGGACTGGACTATCATGGGCTCATGTTTCATCAGTTCTGTATTTTGGGTCCTCAGAGGGTAGAGAGCTTCATATGCGACTGTTTTGTTTTGTTTTGTTTTGTTTTTTTTTTGAGACGGAGTCTCGCTCTGTTGCCCAGGCTGGAGTGCAGTGGCCGGATCTCAGCTCACTGCAAGCTCCGCCTCCCGGGTTCACGCCATTCTCCTGCCTCAGCCTCCCCAATAGCTGGGACTACAGGCGCCCGCCACCTCGCCCGGCTAGTTTATTTGTATTTTTAGTAGAGACGGGGTTTCACCGTGTTAGCCAGGATGGTCTTGATCACCTGACCTCGTGATCCGGCCGTCTCGGCCTCCCAAAGTGCTGGGATTACAGGTCGTATGTGACTTTATCCGAGTATTTTTTTCAGTGATAACAGTATCTCCATTAATTGAATGTGTACTATTTGTCAGGTACTTTAGTAGATACATTTCGCATACATGATTTAATCTTTTATTTTCTTTTCATAACACTATTCTGAAAAATACCAAACTTTCAGAAAAATTGAAAGAATAGTCCAATGAACACCATATACCTTTTACCTAAATTCACTAATGGTTAGCATTTTTCCTCATATATGCTCATGAGCAGTCTCCGACTTTCCTCCCACCTTAGTGTGTATGCGTGTGTGTATATGTGTGTGTATTTTATAGTGGTTGTTATACTTTTTCCTGAGACAGTTGAGAGTTAATTTTAGACATCATGATGCTTGACCTGTATTCATGAAGTACTTGAGCATGTATATCCTAAGAATATGGGCATTCCCTTACATATCCTTAATATGATCATCATAATTGGGAAATTTAACATTGATATAATACTATTACCTATATTCAAATCTCCTCATTTGTCCTAATAATTTTTATTACACCTGTCTTTTTTTTCTTATCTAAAATCTAGTCAGGGGTCATGTGTTGCAATTAGTTGTCATGTCTCTTTAGTCTTCTTTAATCAAAGCAGTATCCCGTCCTTTTTTGTCTTTTGTGACTCTGATATTTTTTAAAAATTCAGGCCAGTTGTTTGACAGAATACATCACAACTGGGATATGTCTGGTAGTTTTCTAATGATTGGTTCCTGGTTAAACATTTTTGACAGAAATGCTGCATTAGTAATGTACTTTCCGCAGTGTATAACATAAGGAGGCATATTATTGGTAATATTAAGTTTGATCATTTGATTATTGTTGCATTAGTTATCCTTTTCTGCAAAACAAATTACCATAAACCTAGCAACTTAAAGCAATATTCGTTTATTATCTTACAATTTCAATGTGTCAGGAGTCAGCTTAATTGGATCTTCTGCTCTGCTCAGGTCTCACTAGATTACAATAAAGGTTCTGGCCAATCCTGTGCTTCTCATTTAGGTCTCAAGATCTTCTTCCAGTCTTATTCAGGTTGTTGGCAGAATTCAGTTCCTTGCAGTTGTATGGCTGTGGTCTTTGTTTTCTTACTAGTGTCTGCTAGAGATTTCTGTCAGTTCTTTCAGTCAACTATTTTCCTTAAGCAGTTCAAAACATAGATGTTTGTTTTCTTCCTTCAAGACAAGAGGAGAATGCTTACTGCTTTTACAGGATTTGCCTGTTTAGGTTAGACCCAGTAAGAATGAGCTCCCTTTTGATTAACTCAAAATCAACTATTTTGGGACCTTGATTATATCTGCAAAATCCTTATGGTCATAAAAAGTAATACAGTCATGAGATTGAGAGTAACATGATTCTTTATTTTAATATCTATTTTAAAATTTATTTCAAAATTGACAAATAAAAATGTATATATTTACAGTGTATAACACGATGTTTTGAAACAGAAACACATTGTGGAATGTCTAAGTCAGGCTAATTAACATGTGCATTGCCTCATACACTTTTCAGTTATTCATGGTGAGAACACTTAAAACCTACTGTCTTAAATAATTTTCAAGTATACAATATATTTTTGTTAGCTATAATCACCATGTTTTACAATAAATCTCTTGAACTTATTACTTCTGTCTATTAGAAATTTTGTACCTTTTGACTAACATGTCCCCAATCTCCCCGCCTCCTCCAGACCCTGTTAACAATCCATATACACTCTGCTTCTAGGAAAAATGCACAAAATAAAGAAGAAAATACAAATCTCTTACAATACTGTTAAACAATGATAATCATTGTTAATGTTTAGGTATATTTCCTTCTAATATATTTTCCATACATATATGCATACATTAATGCACAATACATAATGTGTTTACATAATTAAGTTTATATTATATGTACAATTGTATAATTTTTATGTAACTTTACATTAGAAACATAGTCTAATTTCATTTTTTAAAACACCATGTAAACATCATTTTACTGGCTGCATAGTATTTCATCACAACATGATTCATTTAGTCTTTTCCTGTTATTGGACATTAAGATTGTTTGAAATGTGTTACTATGAAAATCCTCACCACTGTAATTAACAATCTTATGCATAAAGGTATATGTATATCATTTTTGAACCACATTATTCAGGTATGATTGACATACAAAAAGCTGTACATATTTATTGTATACGACTTTATGAGTTTGGAGATAAGTATATACCCATGAAATCATCACCACAGTCAATGCCATAAACACATCCATCACCTTCAAAAGTTTTCTCCTACTATATTTTTTATGGCCAAAAATACTGTATTTTTAACCAGCAAGATCACTGGAGCATTATTATACAACATTAGGTGTTTTTTTGCAAAACTAGTTCCCATCCCCAAACAATAGACAATACATGCATTTGAATGGCATTTTGGGAACAGTAAATATTCTTTTAAATACTGCAGGTTAAAAATGTTTTCTGACAAAACTCCCTAACTACATAGGCTTTTTTATGTTTCCTTAGGCTGGAGTCTCAGAGTGGGGATTGCTAGATCAAAACCTATGAATATTTCTAAGATTTTTTATTTTCTCCCAGAACATGCCTTCCAGAAAATGTGTGTCAATATGATTGCCTTGTAACAAAGTGAGATAGATACCTGAAAGACAGTATATTTTTGCACCTTGGCAAGTGACTATTATGAAAGGGCCTTAGATCTTTTCTGGCAGGAATAGTGCAAGGGCAAGGTGACAGCATTTTATATTGTCTCAAGTGTCAGCTAATAGAGTTACACCAGAAATAGTTGCTTTTTGAAATTGCCAGATAGCTTAGGTTATATGTAACTCCCTAAATCTGCTGGTTAATTTCCAATGTGCCTTGATCTTCAGCCAAAATTTTTACTGGAATTTAAAATAGATTGTTTATACTCCTATCTTCCCTCTCTTCTAGAGACCTAGGTAATTCCATCATTTCCTGAAACTCCAATCCTGCATCTCTTCACAAGATAACATATACCAGACCCTTTGCCATCATATTGATATGAGTTCCATATCAACGTGAACATTGTTTTAAACAGTTTCAACTATCTTAGCAAGCCACAGCTACACACATCAACCCCATACATAAACAAATAGCCTAAATGGAGTACAGAAAAATAAATAATTTTACAGAAAATCTTTTCCTTATTCAGACCCAAAATGCTATACAGTTTCCTCAGTGTTGTATAATGGACTGGGAATCTGTTTGCCAGAGCCCAGAGTCCAATGGTTATTGTTTTTACAGAGTTGTCAAACCTCAAACAGCAAGTCTTCCAGAATGATGTGGCCAATACATTCTTCTTGATTATTCTGGTTCCTGGTATAATATGTTCCCAGGCAGCAGTTATCTAGCTGGTTAATTTCTTTTTCCAGGGGTTTTAAGCCAAGATCAGATTAACTCTGACTCAGAGGACAAGAAGCAGGTTTGGACAGATGTTAGGCACAAACTGAATCCCCTAATTCAAAATACTTTCAAACTATTTTTTTATGTCCCACTTAGCTCCAGAAAGTGTTAAAATGACTTGTCTCTTGCATCATTCCTTCTGGCTCTGCTCTACTGACTTTGTTGATAGCTGACTCTACTAATTTTTTTAAACTAATTTATCTGCCCTGTAGTGCAGACTAATTCTTGCCTGAGACAAGAAGTGCCAAATAAATATCTTCCTTTTTCCCTTTCTACCCTAAGTACAAAACAGTTAAAAATTTATGTATAGTGGGTGGGGGTGGAGTGCAGAGGCTTAGTATTGAGTCAACCTCATTATTAAATGGATTCAGGAACAGCGAGCATCTGGGGATAATGAGCTGGTCCTGTAATGATGGTGGGACCCCTGTATGGACAGATGCCTGCATTTTACTCTCTTTCTTCATTGTCTTATTAAGGGACCAGGATTGAGGATAGATTCTTCAAGTCCAAGGAATCCTCATTTTCCCCTTAAACAGTACACTTGCACAGGAGACCAGAGGTGCATACAAAACCAAAATGGCATGCCACGGGTCCAAATGCAGGAAGAGAAAGTGTGGAATAATACTGAATTCTGATGGGGTCAGAGTCAGTGGACTACAGTCAGAATATAAAGCCATGAATTTAAGAAACAAATGAGGATGAAAACAGAAGGAATGTGAAGCAATCATTATGAATGCCATTTAGCAATTGAGACTTGCACCTGTGGAGCAAATATGGCATGGACAACAGAGTTCTCTATTCTCTAGCCCAAGAAGCCTCTTCATGCATCCTAGTTCTTAACAATTTTCAACTGCCCATATTTTCTACCCTTCTTACATGCCCAGCTCTGTGCTAGGTGCTTTCATTAATCTTATCAACTTTAGGAAGTAGTTACCTTTTCTATTTTATGGATGTGAAGACAAAGCCTCCTGACTCTCAGATTAGTGATCTTCTCCTTGTTAGCCATCTTGATTTAATGGTTTCCAGCCCTGTTGTCAATGTTCCCCCCATATTAAATATCAGTCATTCTGTGTGACACCACTCTAGTCTGTTTGTGCCAATGAAGTATCTTGCTTCCTATTTATGGCTACTTCATTTCTGCTCATGCTCTTGTCTCTGCCTGCTCCATGAAGAAGCTCCTGCTCTGACTCATACGTCTAATTCAAACTCTGCCACTTGCGTGGTAAAACTAGGCATGTTCGGTCTGATAACAATAACAATGATGGCATATATTAGTTTTTGAGCACTTGCCATGTGCCAGAATTGTATCAGGATTTTTACATGCATTATCTCATTTATTCCTTACTCCAGCTCTATAAGTATCCACAGTTTACAGAAGAGGAAAAACTAGTTTTTGTTCACATCACAAGTCTCATCTGGCATGACTCTTTCCCTCCTTCACCCTGCTCTAGCCACACTGGCCTTCTTGCTGTTCCTCAGACAAGTCAAATGTGTTCCCACTTCATGGTCTTTACACTTGTATTTAGTCTGCTAAGAACTCCATTCTGCTAGATTTATTCTCATGGCTGATTCCTTCACATCATTCGACTCTCTGTTCAAATGTCACTTTGAGGCTTTCTCTGAACACCTCATCAAAAACAGCATTTATATTTCGATAAAATCCAACATCCCTACATATTAAAACCCTCAACCAACTAGGCATTGAAGGAACATACTTCAAAATAATAAGAGTCATCTATGATAAACCCACAGCCAACATCATACTGAATGGGCAAAAGCTGGAAGCATTCCCCTTGAAAACTGGCACAAGACAAGGATGCGCTCTCTCACCACTCCTATTCAACATACTATGAGAAGTTCTAGCCAGAGAAATCATGCAAGAAAAAGAAATAAAAGGCATCCAAATATGAAGAGAGGAAATCAAAGTATCCCTGTTTGCAGATGACATGATTCTGTATCCAGAAAACCCCATAGTCTCTGCCCCAAAGCTCCTGGGTCTGAAAAGCAGCTTCAACAAAGTTTCAGGATACAAAATCAGCATAAAAAACCAGTAGCATTTCTGTACACCAAAAACATCCAAGCTAAGAGCCAAATTAGTAATGCAATCCCATTCACAATTTCCACAAAAGAATAAAATACCTAGGAATAAAGCTAACTAGGGAAATGAAATGTCTCAACAATGAGGATTACAAAACACTGCTCAAAGAAACCAGTTACGACACAAACGGAAAAAACATTCCATGCTTGTGAATAGAAATAATCAATATCATTAAAATGTCTATACTGCCCAAAGCAATTTAAAGATTCAATGCTACAAATAACACTACAAATAATCAAACTACAAATAATATTCCTCTCAGAACTAGAAAAAAATATTTTAAAATTCTTTTGGAACCAACAAAGAGCCCAAATAGCCAAGGCAGTTCTAATCAAAAACAACAAAGCAGGAGGCATCACATTACTTACTCAACTTCAAACTATACTACAGGGCTACAGCAACCAAATCCCATGTTACTGTTAAAAAAAAAACAGACAAATAAACCAATAGAACAGAATAGAGAGCGCAGAAATAATGCTGCACACCTACGGCCATCTCTCCTTCAACAAAGCTGACAAAAACAAGCAATAGGGAAAGGACTACCCAATAAATGGTGCTAGGATAACTGTCTAGCCATAGGCAGAAGATTGAAAGTGGACCCCTTCCTTATGCCATATACAAAAATTAATTCAAGATGGATAAAAGACTTAAACATAAAACCTAAATCTATACAAACCCTGGAAGAAGACATAGGACATACCATTTTGGACATCTGAACTGGCAAAGATTTTATGACAAAGATGCCAAAAGCAATTGCAACAAAAGCAAAAATTGATAAATGGTATAGAGTTAAACTAAAGAGCTTCTGTACCGCAAAATAAACTATCAGAGTAAACAGACAACCCACAAAATGGGAGAAAATTTTTGCAAAGTGTACTTCTGAAAAAGTTCTAATATTCAGAATCTGAAAGGACATAAATTTGAGTGCAAAAAGCAAACAACCCTATTAAAAAGTGAGCAAAGGACACGAACAGACATTTTTCAAAAGAAGATATGCATGCAGCCAACAAGCATATGAAAAAGTGGTCAACATCACTAATCATTAGAAAAATGTAAATCAACACCACAATAACCAGTCAGAATTGCTATTACTGAAAGTCAAAAAATAACCAATGCTTACGAGGTTGCAGAGAAAAGGACATGCTTATACTCTGCTGGTGGGAGTGTAAATTGGTTCAGCCATCATGGAAAGCAGTGTGGCAATTCCTCAAAGAACTAAAAACAGAATTACCAATAGACTCAGCAATCCATTGTTGGGCATATATCCAAAGGAATGTAAATTATTTTACCATAAAGACACAAGCACACATATGTTCATCTCAGCACTATTCACAATAGCAAAAACATAGAATCAACCTAAATGCCCATCAACTGTAGATTGGATAAAGAAAATATGCACATATATACCATGGAATGCTATGGAGTCATAAAGAGGAATGAGATCATGTCTTTTGCAGGGGCATGGATGAAGCCAGAAGCCATCATCCTCAGCAAACTAACACAGGAACATAAAGCCAAATACTGCATGTTCTCACTTGTAAGTGGGAGCTAAACTCCACACCCACTCTAGCCTTAGTGGATAATCACTGCCTTATAGTGAGTCATAGTTACAGCATTGTGGTTATAAGCATGGAATCATACTTAGACCACTCCTGTATAAATCCTGTCTCCTCAGTTTGCTAGCCCAAAATCTCCTTAAGCTGATAAGCAACTTCAGCAAAGTCTCAGGATACAAAATCAATGTGGAAAAAATCATAATCATTCTTATACACCAAAAACAGACAAACAGAGAGCCAAATCATGAGTGAACTCTCATTTACAATTGTTTCAAAGGCAATAAAATACCTAGGAATCCAACTTACAAAGAATGTGAAGGACTTCTTCAAGGAGAACTACAAACCACTTCTCAGTGAAAGAAAAGAGGACACAAACAAATGGAAGAGCATTCCATGCTCATGGACAGGAAGAATCAATATCATGAAAATGGCCATACTGCCCAAGGTAATTTAAAGATTCAATGCCATCCCCATCAAGCTACCAATGACTCTCTTCACAGAATTGGAAAAAACTACTTAAAAGTTCATATGGAACCAAAAAAGAGCCCACATTGCCAAGTCAATCCTAAGTGAAAAGAACAAAGCTGGAGGCCTCACGCTACCTGACTTCAAACTATACTACAAGGCTACAGTAACCAAAACAGCGTGGTATTGGTACCAAAACAGAGAAATAGACCAATGGAACAGAACAGAGCCCTCAGAAATAATGTGTTCTAGTTCCTTTACTTGTAAAATGGGAATGAAAACAGGCTCTTAAAATGTATGGTTGTTGCAAGGATTAGCTGAGTTAACATATGTAAAACATTTAAAACAGTGCCTTGGAGATGGTAAGTGCACAGAAATTGTTAGTTATTCATGTCATACCCTTCAGGACCATTGGGCTGGAACAAGTTTGAGAACAAATTTGGTGTGGTGTCCTTCCCACAATAAAGCTGTTAAGTGAGGCTACAGCTATCATACAACAAGACGCATCAGGGCACCTACAAATCCATGTGCTCCATCCTCAGCGAGGCCTTTAGTGCTGCACTTGGCAGTGCTTTTAATGTGTCAGATCCCTGATTTTTCCCCCATATTTGATATTCTTTATCTTTGCCCACTCCTCAAACCATGTATCCCACTCCACCCAACCACTTCCCAGTTGGAAAAAAATATTCCTCTACTCTGCGTCTTTGTCAGACTGCCACCCTGTCTTTCCCTTCCTCATTACTGATAAGCACCTCAAAAGGGTATCATGTCATTCTCTCAATTCCCTCACTTTACAATCTGCTGCACTCCAGATTATACTCTCACCACTCCTCTGAGAGTGCTCTAGTAGGTATCAACAACCTCCTTATTGCTGGATCCTGAGGTCTCTTTGCAGCAACCTTGCTTATTTGACCCCTGCTCCATGGCCTTTGACTGTGGTCTACTTTCAGCTTCTGCCATACCTCTCATGCCAGCTTCTCCTCTTACCTCTTTGATAGTTCCTTCTCAGTTCCCTCTGTATTCTTTTCTTCTTCATACACCTAAAAGTTTGTTGTGCCTAGAGGTTTCACCTATTGACCCTCTTATTTTTGCAGTCTATATGTGTACCTTCAACAATCACATCCACTGCCAGTACTTTATTTACAGCAGTGATTGAGCATGCAGGTGTTAAAGTAGGACTGACCTGGGTTTAAATCTGGCTCTGCCACTTACTAACTGTGTGAATTACTTAACCTCTTCTAAGCCTTGTTTTCCTCGTTAGTAAAAAGGGGGCAAATATATTTCCTAAATCATAAACTCTTTGTGAGGGTTAAATGAGATAGTGCCCAACCTTTACTCCTGACTTCAGTTCCATATAACTGTCTGCCTACTTAAAATATCTACCTGTATACTCTCAGAAATCTAAAATTCACTATGTCCAAACCTATCCTCATAGTTGTTTCCCCCCATTTTGTTTTTCATCCTGTGTTCTCAATCTCAGTAAATGACACCACCATTTATCCAGTCACCTAAGCTGTAATAAACTTGCACATGCATACTCTTAGATTTCTCCCTTTAATTCACCCTCCACATGTTCAGCTAGCAACTAAGCCCTTCTTTTTTCTCTCTTGTTAATATATGTCCTGTCTGTGTTTTCCTCCCAATCTTCCATGCTGCTGCCTTAGTCAAGACCTTCATGTACATAGTATTCTAATTAGTTCTCCCTTCATATGTCTGGTCTTTTAATTGGTCTCCCTGTCCCCTGCAGCTTTGTTCCCTTTTAGCCCATTCTCTAACTGCTGCTAAAATAATTTTCTACTGTCTTCCTAATGATTATAGAATAAAATCCAAAATTTTTAGTGTGATATATAAGGACTTCAATGATTTCACACTTCCATGTCAAATAGCTTATGCTACTTTCTTTACTGGAAATGCTTCCTCACCTTGGCCTTCTAATAAGCATGGACTCAATGGCCAACATTTAGCTCCAGATTCACCTCGTCCAGGAAAATTGCCATGGCTGCTTTACCTTTTGCTCCAATTTTGTGTTTCCCCACTCTTCCTACACATATTTACTTAAATACTTAAATATTTTCTTAAACATGTTGTCCCATGTACTAATATACATATCAACCTTCCCTTACTAAGTTGTAATCTCCTTGAGGGCAGGGACTTTGTTATGATCCCTTTCTGTTTTCACTCTGTTTTGTTTCACTGCTTGTTATAACATATAATACCACAATATTGTTGGTCAAAGAAATGCATGAATTAACCAACCACTCATGAGCTGCACTAATAAAAATGTACACCATTAGGTGCAAGAAAGATGATCATCCTGTTTCTATTACTTTTTTTTATTTTGCCATAGTCAGACAATTATTTAAAGAGAGCCTTGGCTAAAAAATCTTTCAGAGTCCTTCTGTTTCTGAAAGTTCTTCATTTTACCTTATCCTCAATACTATGGGGGATACCAAAGTATGAGATACAACATGCATTCACAGTAAGCTTACAATATATCTGACCAAATGAGCTTAACATCTATAAAAATCTCAAGTAGAAATATGTTGGGAATCATAAGGCAATAGGGTTAGGCATCAAATTAGTAACAAAGCATCATTAAAAACTCAGGAGGGGGTATTTAGCTAATGGCTGGAGTGGTTAGACAAGTCTTTCTGAAGGGATGGGACTTGAGTTGAACTTTAGCAAATGAGAAGGCATGAGTGATGTAGTAATAACAGCAAAGAGACAGAATAGCAAACTGGTTAAGAATATAGACAGTCCAATTTTCTGGCTTTAAACTCAGCTCTCCCACTTACTAGACCATATGACTTTGGGCAAGTGACTTCACCTCTCTCAGCCTCACCTAATTCTTCCATACATTTAAGATGACAATCATATTTGCCTCATGTTGTGAACATTAAGCAAATTATTTTGAATAAAGAGTTTAGAAGAGTACCAAGTTCATAGTAAGAACTTAATGAGTCAATAAGTATTGGTTGTTTTTATTATGCCTTAGGTATACTGAAGGCTTTCAGTTTGCACAACTTGTACTAACAATTTCCTCAGCGACCCTATGAGAACTGGGAAGTGTCTTATTCCCATTTGACAAATGGTAAAAGTGAGGTCCAGAAAAAGGAAGCGACTTATCAAAAGTGAGCTAATGGAAGAGTCCAGCCTTCCTTTGGCCTTTGGTTAGCCTTTTATACTCAGTGATATCACAGCTTTTCAGTAGCTGTTTTATTCACATCTGGGAGATAAAGTGGAGTTGGGTACAGCAAGGGGTAAGGGTGATAACGGGAGAAGAGAAGTGTAGAGAAAAAGCTAGAACTATCTTCAGGATTTGATGTTTGTTAAGGATCACCCAGCTCAGTGGATAAGGTTCAGGTCCTGCCTTTTAGGACACAAAAGAAGCACAATAGATATAAAATAGTTCCATATCTCACCCTCCTTGTCAGCCATCAAAACCAACAGAAAGTTCTGAAAGGGTTGAGTCAACTTCCCGAGGAGGAAAGGGGAGCTTTTCTGCAATTAATAACATCTGGCAAAATTGTTTCTAATTAGTCAGCCTGTATTCCAAGGGTAACTCTTCCCATTCAGTGGTGTGTAGTTCATGCCTGGTTGTCACACTGAGACAAATGTAGCAATAAGTACATTTTTCTCACTCAAATCACTCATCAGAACCCCAACCCAGGGAAAAACTACATCTTGGATTAGCATTTTTAAAAATTGCTTTTATAGGCTCTATTTCACAAGGGTTCTTCCTCCATGCTCCTAGGCAAGGTCTCTGACTGTAAAGCCACACGCAGAAAAACAGTCTCACTATTTCTCCTTGAACCACTTCTCTCTTTCACTCCCCTTCTCTCTCTCTCTCTGTGTGTGTGTGTGTGTGTGTGTGTGTGTGTGTGTGTGTGTGTGTGCGTGTCTGTCTGTCTCTGTTTCACACACACACAGACACATATATACTCACATACACACAGAGTTCCAGTTCTATTTCTCCATGTTAAACTGGGAAATTGATACTCTGTCATCATCAGTGTGATTTCTAAACACTACAGTTTCGAATACTTTTTAAAAATGAAGTACAGATCAAGAAACTATACCAAGTGCCTACCATGTGCCAGATATTCTGCATTTTTAGCAGGACTCCTATGACAAAACTTGGTTGTGGAATATTACTCATTTCTATCTTGCCGACAAGCAAACTGATACTTGAGAAAGGAAAGAAACAATGGAACTAGAAATCAATGTCAAGTATCTGTGGCTCCAAAACCGCATACTCTGTACATTAAAGCCTCTCATTGTGGAAATAAAAAAAAAAAAAAAAACCCAACCAAATACTATGAATGCTAAACCTATATCTGTCTTATTTAATTCTCACAACAAACTGATGAGTTAGCTAGTTCTGTTATCTCCACTTTACAGACGAAGAAACCAATGCTCATGCTCACTTCCACCGCACATAAACTAAAATTGAAGAAATGAATAGATGATTAGCATCGCCCTTATGTAAGGAGGACACATAAATTCATAAAATATGCTATATTTCTCTATATTTGTACAATAAAATGATTAGCAACATGAATGAATGCATATATATTCAATGAATCTCATACACATAATATTGAGTGAAAGAAATGAGACAAGAAAAGAAAACATAGCATGTGATTCCATTCACATAAACTTTAAAAAACAGGCAAAAGTAAACTATAGGGTTTATATATAGAGAAAAGCAAGCAAGCTATTATCTATTATTGCATATACTCATTCATATTCCTTCCCTCTATTTCTGCTTCTATTATTTATGCATAATACACCTTAAAATAAAATTTTATTTTTCTAGGCCCAAGGGAAGGGACTGGGACCTTTCCCAAGAGAAACTTTACAGGCTTCACCTTGCGATGCACCATAAGTACAGACATGAGAATTGCGAGAGGACCAAGTCAGGCGAGAGGGGTGGGCTTGGGCCAGTTACTTTGCATGGCGTGTTGTGGGCAAAAACATTAGCTTACAGGGGATAAATAGATCTTTAAAAAAGGTATGTTACATGCCAAAAAATGCCTTATGATTCATTGTGCTCCAAATCCCTATAATGGAGAACTCCAGAAACCCCCATAGGCCAAAATGCTAATGTTGAAACTTCATAAATATAAACCCTCTTTCTTGCCTTAGTCCAGGAGTTGTAAGGACCAGAGAACAATTGCTTGTAGTATGGTATGTTATTGGGAAAAGAGCAGAGTTTGTGTGTCTAGCTTGAGATCATTATCTTGGATCTGCTAAGCTGTGTAACCTTGAGAAAGTCACTTCCTTTCTCTGAGTCTCAACTTCTTCATAAATGGAGGTGTGAAAGGCTTAGCATACACTAAGAATCATTAAAATTAAAATGGGTTAATCATACTACCTAACTTACAAACTTATTTTAGGAAAGCACCTGACACATAGTAGATACACAGTAAATAAGTTTTCTTCATTTTCTTCACTTAGGCCCTTGCCAGACCTCAAAAGATAAAGCAGAAAACTCAATGTCAGATGACTTCTGAAGATATGTGCTGGTTTATTTTTGGAAGGATATATTTCAAAGGCTACAAATTTATCATTGTCAAAAAAAGACACTCCTGAAAACATAACGTGAATCTGCTATCTACTTCAAGTTCTCTCTTATTTGGGGGAACAGAAAAACAGAAAGAAGGGGTCTACCTGACTATATTCCTTCATCAAAACAATATTCTGCTGTTTCAAAATCTACTTTGGGTTAAATATCCCTATCCACAAATCAACATAGCACACAACCATAGGAGCTCGAAGGAATAAAATTCTATTAACACTGAAGCGACTATCCTTTGTTATCTATTAAAACACCTTGCCTATGGCCTTTGGCTAGCATTACTTGGGGAAAAGATATTCCATGCTGGTTATTAAGAGTCAGTCTAATATAAGAAACTGTAAAAATACCAGGTGAGTTCATTGAAACAGATGTGATGCCCAAAGATAATTATGACTACCACCCTTTTGCGACCCTAGGGAGGTATCAACTATTGCTGTTGATGTTGCTGCTAGACTGAACCACCTCCCCAACCCACCAACCACAGAACCTGCAGTTGACATGCTAAAATTACTGTAAAGTATTTTGGTTTGGTAACCAGAGAAACTTGTGTCTGAAGCTGGCTGTGGCACTTACTGGCTAGGCGGACTTTAACAAGTCACTTTTCTCTCAGTCTCAGTTTCCTCATCTCTCAGACAAGAATAATAATAGTACCTGATGCACAAAATTACTGTGAAGACTCAATGAGATTATGTTATATAAAGCGCCTAGCTTGACACTTCACACCAATAAGGCACTCCAATGTTAGTTTCCTCTTGCCTTGCTCACTAAAGTATCTACCTTATTTCAGTTAATGAATTTAGCTAAGGGTTTGAACATTCCCAGTGTGTAGTTGACTAGATCCTAAGATACTGTAGCATGCTGTGTTTCAAAATGGCTCAGTCTTGGGTCCCTATTTAACTTCACTAATCCAGAGCTCAGAAAACTGGCCAGCCAAACCATAGTCAGCCTGAAGCCTCTTTTGGTATGGCCTATCAGCTAAAACTGGTGTTCACCTATGTAAAGAATTGCAAGGAAAAGAAAAATAGAATGAAGAAGAAGTAGAAGATATAGTATGTGGCCTACAAAGCCTAAAAACATTTACAATCTGACCCTTGAGAAAATATGCTTGTCATACTCTGCACTAGTCCCTAGTGAGTAGGAAAAGCACATGTAATTAATAGTCTGTGGGAATTACTTTTTTCTAATCTGTCCTTTCTTTCTTCTCCTTTTCTTGTAACAGATTCTCACAAATCTGGGTAGGCCTGTGATTTAGGTTTTGCCAAGGAAAATATCCCACTTTCTCTGGCAGCAGTGATTGATCAAGCCCAATTCATGTCAATCTCAGTCTTTTACTGAGATATGTAGATTCTAGGAAAAAAGGAAGATTTTTACCCACTGAAGTTGCTGAAATGAAGCTCTTGTCAGCCATGTTTCCTGCCAAGTAGACAAAACCCTGTCTGAAGTAAAAGAGCATGAAATAAATTTGCATAGAAAACCAAAGATAAGAGATATACAGAGAAAAGGAGAGTACTAGCAGCTTTGAGTCCCTAGTTCTGCTCACCGAAATCTTGGTTCTTACAGTTCTTCAATTCCATGAGTTACCCTACTACTTCTTCCTAGATTATTCCAGCAATTTCTTCCTAAAATAAAGCCAATAAATGCCTTTTTGTTTACCTGGTCTGTGTCTAAGTTAAACTGATTTTCTGTTGCCTATAACCAAACACAGCCTATTCTAATAGAGCTCAGTTTTGAAATTCAGTACAAGTGGAATGAAATTAATATCCCATTTCTTAATTAGATGACCTTGAGCAATTTACATCATGCCATCAGGGCTTCAGTTTTTCTCCTTTGTAAAACTAGGACAATAATATATACATAGTAGAGTTTTTGTGATATGTAGGTAAGATAGACATAAAATAAGAGTCACGGTGCAGGGTGCGATAGGTGTTCAGAAGATGTGAGTTTCCTTCCCCAATGGCAAGATCTAACAGATCAGCTGACCTACAGGTGTTATGCCCAGACCGTTTATTCCCCGAAGAAGACCACCAGAGTCCAGAGTCAAAGCTAAGCAGCAAGGATCTTTATTACAGGTTCGAACCTGGAGCTCTCACTTGCTTGTGAAACGAGACGGGCAGGAGAGCTCCCCCACTGAGCTCCGAACAATGTTATATCGTCTAAGGAAAGTAGGCATAGAATCATTATACAAATTAGAGGTATGATTGGCTGGAGTTTGAACAAAGCGGTTTGGCAAACTATGATTGGTTCCCGCCATTTCTGATACTTCAGTACAACCCTTGAGGTGGAAGAGCAGTTTTACACAAAGGCAGTTAATTATATTGCATCAGGTTGCATAACCAGTTTATGGCTATCTTGCTTAAACACACCTTGTGACCTGGCTATCTTACTTAAACATTCCTTGTGACCTGGCCTCAGAAAGAAAAACATGTACTTACAGAACTTATGAAACCTCTGGTACGTGCAGAGATTAGAAAGCAGAACAAAGAGTTTAGCAACATCGGGGGGGAGAAGGGAGGGTACACATTTTTGTATCTTTGTGTCTTTTCATTTCCCCCTCCCATAAGTAACTGGATGTCCAATCTTGGATTTCCAGAGTCTTATAATGTAGCCTCACTTTCTGGGTGCAGGAGAGGCTGGTGATGGCTACGGAGGACCATTAGTTGGATGGCATCAAACCTTTCTCTGACAAATTGTAAAATTTTATTTACCACACAGGGGCCTATAGTGAATAGAAGTAGTAAAGACATTAGGGGCCTAAAAGGGGTGCCAGAAGGGAAAACATTGAAGAGCTCCACCAATTGTTAGCGGCTGTAGTGAATTGTTGCTTTTTCATTTCTAAGCTTAGTTTGTGTAGGTGTTGGACCCTTTCCTCAACTAACCCTGACTCATTTATATAGAAACAGCATTCTTCTTTGAGGAACATACAGGTACCTCCTTTCTCAGCCGTGAGTAAGTCTAAGGCTCTGCGGTTTTGAAGGGTGACCTGTGCTAGGGAGGTGAGCTGCCGCTGAAGGGAGGCTAGGGAATAGGCGGAGTCTTCCATAGCAACAGAGAATTGTTGTAACAGCTTGTCGTTTTCTATCATGGAGTGTTGTAGGGCCCCTCCTGCTAACCCCGCTGCGACGACAGAGGTGGTTAAGGATATTCCGGCAATTAGTGGTAGAAAAACTGCTCGTCTATGTCGCACAGTTTTAGTTGGGGCGGTCCCTGCCCAGCCTATGAACTCTGCCGGGGTTAGCAGTGTCAGTCGGGGAACTAGGGTAACAGGGATACACAACTGTCCGTCAGAGATGCTTTTGGACAGAGTTTTTAACAGAGTCATATTACACCAGAAGAACACACCAGGGGGAGCATATATGGGACTATTAGGGTATGTAGCCGATTGGTTACAGAGGCTGTTGCTAAATGCCGAATAACAATAGGGGTATTTCTCTTGGTATGGGTCACGGTACAGGGCCACATCGGGTATCGTGACTATCGATGAGTTAAAACCTGTATAGTTTGTGGGAGGGGAGGATAGAGGAACAGCCGTTAATGGTGGTCTTCCTAGGGTTGCACACATAAAGCAAGAGGACAGGTCGCCTAAACCAGTGAGGTTGGCGAATGCTAGCCCTTCCCATAATAGAGTTAACCAGGAGAAGGGCTGCAAGTCTTGTGATAGCTTGGTTTCTTGCCTGTGGATTTGTGTATGGATTAAGGGTTGAATCTGGACTAGACTTCTCCACAGATATAAATGGCTACTGGGCCAGGTACTAGTTGATGAGTAATATACTCCCCCATGTTGTGGGGTTGTCCACCGAGAGTCCCATGGGTCTCTAATTATCCAAGTGTAAGTGACAGGAGACTCAGTTTTGTAAAAATACCACCCTTGTCGTTCTCTCCAGTATCGGACAGAGTGCGTCTTACAGTAGCTATATGGGCAACCTGCACTCTGGTGCCACAAATAATTTTTACAATTATATTCAGTTTGATCATATTCAAAACAGATCATGGGTATTGCTGGTTGGGCAATCTGGAACCTAGTGAAATTGAAGTAAATTATAGTATTACACCCTGAGGGGGTGCAGTCTGCGCTAGCTAGCAGTTTACCCGCTTGGGGGGTTTCCCCGGGGTGAGTTTTGTTCTCATAGAGCCAGAACCTCCAGACATAGGGATTAGACGGCGCAGCAGTGAGGAGAGTCAGATGCATAAGGCATAAAAGCATAGGTAAGCTAGACATGGTTACGGCTATGGGGATGACGGCGCAGGGTTAGCTTTAAGGGATTGTTCTTAGCTTTGTCTACAGTCCATGTAACCGGTGCTCCAGACTGCCCGAGAAGGTCGGATGCTGGGTCCACTGGTTTGACGTGTGTGTAGTGGATCCACGAAGCGATGCCTTCTACCTTGAGAGCGGTGGGAGTAGTCAGGAGTACTTGCAGTGGTCCTTTCCACCTGGGTTGAAGAGTTTCTTGCCGGTGGCGCTTGACTAGGACCCAGTCTCCCGGCTGGAACGGATGAGGCGTCGGCGGAGGTCCTGCCTCGTACAGTTCTCGTAGTCTGGGCCAAATTTCCTGGTGAATTTTCTGTAAGGCTTGTAAGGAGAACAAGAGCTCAGACACATTTTCAGTTTCAGGTTTGAGTAAGTCATCTTTTAGACTGGGGACCAGGGGTGGGGGTCTGCCATACATGATTTCATATGGTGTGAGGCCCAGTCTGTAAGGGGTATTTCGGGCCCGGAACAGAGCGTAGGGGAGAAGTACTACCCAATTAGCGCCAGTCTCCATGGTCAATTTAGTTAAGGTCTCCTTTAGAGTCCGATTCATCCTTTCTACCTGTCCTGAGCTTTGGGGCCTATAAGCACAATGTAATTTCCAATTTGCCCCAAGAATGGAAGCCAAATCCTGACTTACCTTAGCAACGAAGGCTGGTCCATTGTCTGACCCTATTTGGATGGGAAAGCCATACCTGGGGAGGATTTCTTCCAAAATTTTCTTTGCTACAACCTGAGCAGTTTCTCTCTTAGTTGGGAACGCTTCTGTCCATCCTGAAAAAGTATCTCAGTCTCTGACGTTACAGCTGCTCCTGCATACCGCTGGCCTTGGTGGACATAGCTGCTGCCATCAGTGAACCAGATGAGTTCTGTGTCGGGGAGCGGACGATCTTACAGGTCCTCCTGCACCCCATGCACCTGAGCCAGTATCTCAGTGCACTCATGGGACGGGGCGTCCAAGTCTGGATTTGGCAGCAGTGAAGCAGGGTTTAAAGAGGTTGGGGGCAGAAAAGTTATTTTGAGGGGGTTTAATAGCAGTCCTTGAATAGTGGGTGAGCCGGGCGTTACTCATCCATCGGTCCGGCGGCTGCCGGAGGATGCCTTCAATGGCATGCGGGGTTATAACGCACAACTCTTGCCCCATGATAAGTTTATCAGCGTCTCAGACCATTAGGGCGGTCGCCGCGATTATCCGGAGGCAGGGTGGCCAGCCAGCAGCTACTGAATCTAATTTTTTGACAAATAGGCAACTGGCCTCTGCCAGGGGCCTAGGTACTGTGTTAACACGGCTTTTGCAACACCCTTACTTTCATCCACGTATAAGTGGAAGGGCTTGGAGACATCAGGGAGCCCCAGCGCGGGGGCTGATAACAAGGCAGTTTTGATTTGCTGAAAGGCCAGCTCAGCCTCTTCCGTCCAATTGAAGGGCTGCCGTTCCTTTGTTGCCTGGTATAGGGGCTTGGCTAACTCAGCAAATCCGGGTATCCATAACCTACAGAACCCTGCCGACCCCAGGAATTCTCTCACTTGCCATGTTGACTGGGGTCTAGGGATGCGTAGGACTGTTTCCTTTTGGGCTTTGGTTAGCCAGCGTTGCCCCCCTTTTAATAGGTACCCTAGATAAGTTACCTCCGACTTGCAGATCTGAGCCTTTGTTGCTGAGGCTCGGTAGCCTAGCTCCCCCAGAGTCTTCAGGAGGTCCTCAGTCCCTTGCACACAAGTTTCCGGGGACCTGGCCGCTATTAAGAGATCATCAACATACTGCAAAAGAGTTATTTCAGGGTGTTGCCGCCGGTACTCACCCAGATCTTCATGAAGGGCTTCATCGAACAGGGTTGGCGAGTTCTTGAACCCTTGTGGCAGTCTGGTCCATGTTAGCTGACCGTTGATGCCCCTCTCAGGATCCGTCCATTGAAATGCAAAGAGTTCTTGACTTTTGGGAGCCAGAGGAAGGCTGAAGAAAGCGTCTTTTAGATCAAGAATGGTATACCACTGTTTTTCGGGATGTAAGGCACTCAGAAGGGTGTATGGATTTGGCACAGTGGGATGTATGTCCATGACCCTTTTATTAACTTCTCTTAAATCCTGTACTGGCCTGTAGTCCGTACTGTTGGGTTTATGAACAGGTAACAGTGGAGTATTCCAGGATGAGTGGCAAGCCTGTAGGACTCCCTGGTCTAGGAGTCGGCGGATATGGGGCGTAATTCCTTCTCTTGCCTCCAGGGGCATAGGATATTGCCGAACCCGAACCGGGTCCGTCCCTGGCTTAACTTCCACAAATATGGCAAGTCGATGTTTAGCTAGCCCTAAGCCCCCAGTTTCTGCCCACGCTTCAGGGAAACACTGGAGCCAAGAGTCAATTTCCTGATCGGGGGGCTTTTGCTCTTGATGGAGTCGGTACTCATCTTCTAAGGTGACAGTCAGGATAGATATTGGCCTGTTTTGGGAATCAGTTATCTTGGGCCCTTCTGGCTCAAAGTGGATTTGGGCCCCCATCTTTGTCAGCAAGTCCCTCCCTAGTAGAGGGCAGGGGCTCTCTGGGATGACTAGGAAGGAATGGGAGACTTTTCCCGTTCCTAAGTCTACAGTCCTCTGGGTTGTCCAGGGGTATTTTTTAATGCCTGTGGCCCCGTGCACCTAGGATGTTTTCTTAGACATTTTTCCAATTGGTTTGGTTAGGACTGAGCGTTCCGCCCCAGTATCGACCAAGAAGCGAACTGGGGACCCCTCCACTTGCAAAGTTACCCTAGGTTCGGGGAGGGGGTCCGAACCCCATCCTCCCTAGTCAGAGTCCTGGGTAACGAGTACGGAGGTAGGGTTAGCTGGTCTCCGTTTCTTTGGGCAGTCTTTAATCCAGTGGCCACGTTCCTTGCAATAAGCACACTGATCTTTTTCTAATCCTTGCCTAGGGCCTTGCTTTTTCTGCTTTCTGTTTTGGCCATTTCCTGCCTGGGGGAAAGCTGCTACTAAGACTTTGGTCATTTCTTTGGTTGCCTTGAACTGTTTTTCTTCTGGAGTATCCCTATTATTATAAACTCGCTGGGCCATCTGAAGGAGGTCCTGAATCTGCTTTCCCTCTAAACCTTCTAATTTCTGGAGTTTTCTTTTAATATCTGGTGTTGCCTGGTTTACAAAGGACATTACTACCGCTGCCTGATTTTCCGGTGCTTCCGGGTCCATAGGGGCAAACTGTCTGAAGGCTTCCATTAATCTCTCTAAATACACAGCGGGGCTTTCTGTCTTACCTTGTAACACAGAATATACTTTAACCAAATTGGTGGGCTTGCGAGCTGCAGCCCGGAGACCCGCCATTAGAGTCTGGCGATAAATGAGCAGTCGTCCCCTACCTTCTGCGGTGTTGTAGTCCCATCTGGGCCGGGTCAAAGGAAAAGCCGCGTTAATGAGGTCAGGATTTGCAGTTGGCTGGCCGTCATCTCCTGGAACCAGCTTTCTGGCCTCAACTTGGATTCTTTCCCGCTCCTCCGTTGTGAACAGGATTCGGAGGAGCTGTTGACAGTCATCCCAGGTCGGCTGGTGAGTAAACATGACACTGTCTAACAACGAGGTTAGATCTTTGGGATTATCTGAGAACCGAGCACTTTGGGACTTCCAATTGTATAAATCACTGGTGGAAAAAGGCCAATACATGAGACGGGAGAGCCCGGTATCATCAAGCGATCCTATTTCTCTGAGAGGCAGGGCTACAGTGGAGTCAGGGAGTCGGGAAGCTTGGTCCCGCTGTATGCGGCCTCGTGTTCGGCTGGCCGGCCCCCCCAGGTTACTTTCGCTCTCGGCTGCTTCCGCTTCTCGGTTTCCCTCTACGGGGGAAACCACCCTGGGGGTCTGGGTCCTGCGGGATAAGGTGCGGATATGGTGGGGGAAATGTGGGTTCTAACGTTAGGGGGTCCTGGCTGTCCGGCAGCACAGGGGCCGAGGGAGCAGAGGGAGTCCTTTGTCTTGTAGGTCGCGTTACTAGGACGTTGCAAGGCTCAAGGATGAATGGAGTTATCCAGGGCGGTGGGTCTTCCACAAGATTTTGCCACACTAGAATATAAGGAATTTGATCAGGATGTCCTGACTGCCCTGGCAGGAAAATCTTAGTTTTTACCTTAGTAATAATAGAGAGACAGAAAGTTCCTTCAGAGGGCCACCCTACGCCGAAAGAGGGCCATTCCGAACGGCAGAAAGTAACTAGCTTTCCTTTCTTTAGCTCTACGCTTAAGTTATGCCCCCGAGCCTTCACATCCTTAAAATTGGTAACAAGGAGTGAGAGCGGCGTGCTCTGGTTGTTGCCCATCTTTGGACTGCTCCTACAAAGAGAAGGGGGGATGAAAATGAGTGTGAAGCAGAGGGGAGTATCCGACAGGTCCGGTCCTGGAAGGGGAAGAAAAGGTTTTATGTTTCGTTTTGGGCTTACACTTAACACTTAACAATAATGGACAGACAGTAATAACGATGAGCATTCGCGAGCGCGTGTCGGACTTCCGACCTGAGTCAGACGGGGCAACCAAGGATGGAGGCCCCCAGATGGGCACTGGGGAACGTCTCCCACCAGTCCCAAGTGGCTGTCTTCTAGCGCGTCCGCCAAGACAGTGCCACTTACAGAACAGACCAATACAGATTACAGATTACGGATTTCGCGAAATTTCAGGGAGACAGACAGAGACAAAGACAGAGACAGTGACGAAGCCGGCTTACCTACAGATTAAGATCCGTTGACTTGGGGGTCTGGTGGGCTTGGGGGAAATCCCGGATGAGCCCCCATTTGTTATGCCCAGACCGTTTATTCCCCGAAGAAGACCACCAGAGTCCAGAGTCAAAGCTAAGCAGCAAGGATCTTTATTACAGGTTCGAACCTGGAGCTCTCACTTGCTTGTGAAACGAGACGGGCAGGAGAGCTCCCCCACTGAGCTCCGAACAATGTTATATCGTCTAAGGAAAGTAGGCATAGAATCATTATACAAATTAGAGGTATGATTGGCTGGAGTTTGAACAAAGCGGTTTGGCAAACTATGATTGGTTCCCGCCATTTCTGATACTTCAGTACAACCCTTGAGGTGGAAGAGCAGTTTTACACAAAGGCAGTTAATTATATTGCATCAGGTTGCATAACCAGTTTATGGCTATCTTGCTTAAACACACCTTGTGACCTGGCTATCTTACTTAAACATTCCTTGTGACCTGGCCTCAGAAAGAAAAACATGTACTTACAGAACTTATGAAACCTCTGGTACGTGCAGAGATTAGAAAGCAGAACAAAGAGTTTAGCAACATCGGGGGGGAGAAGGGAGGGTACACATTTTTGTATCTTTGTGTCTTTTCACAGGCAGGGAAACCTTCTATAATTCCTATCTCTTTAAACATTCTGGGGTTACTCATGAGCATAAGAAACCTGCCAGGCCTCCACCATATAAATCAGACCTGGGAATCACCAGCCAAAATGGCAAGTGTAGTCTAGCAGCTTGAGCTTAATAACAAGCCACTGAAACTTCTTCAGCCCTTCTTGAATCAAGTCAGCCTCCTCTTGCCATACCTACGTAGCCTCTTAAACTATACTCTAACCCTCCTAGATGTTTCAATCAATTAAATAAGCTTGTTTGTTCAGAAGTGATCTTCGACTTTGAAGTGAAAAGGTGTTCTGATATCACTGTACGGGGAAAAATCAAGATTAGCAAACCTCTTCAAATGAGGAGCTTCATTAATCTTGAAAGATAACTCTATTAGCTTTAAGGAAAAAGTTAGGTGGTGAAAGAGTAAAGAGGAAGTCTCGGTTTTTTCACTTAGACCAAGATAGGTCATATGCATCAGAAAGGAGCCAGGCCTGTCTACTCTGCCCTCAGGCCAGGCTTCCCTGTGGTGAAATAGGGTCAGCAAAACTCTTTACTTTGGACTACTTGACTGAAACCTGAGGGTTAGACTCAGGTGCAACTCTTCAGGGGAGGATATGTAGGAAGTTTGCAAGGGATAAGCTAACCCAACCTCAATATTGCCCCCAAAAAGAAGATGGGCTCCTCTACACAGAAGACAGGAATAAGAACAATAGCCTTTTCACCCTCTCCCTACCTACAGGAGGGAGAAAATCAACCCAAGAGATTTCAAAAGAGCCTAGCATTCCCATTAGCCATATAAAAGGTAGGGAGAGGGAGTGACCAACACAAAGGCAAAGCCCTTTACTGATCAAGTTGCTGAGCCTGAGGCAGAAAGTGTGGGAGTCCAAAGATGCTTATAGAGTAAGGCCTGACATTCCAAGGATGAGGCAGCCTTCCTTAGGATATGCTTCATTGACTTAGTTATTGTGCCATTGGATCAACATGGAAAACAAAGCAGTAAGGACATTACAAGAAAACACATCTACAAAGTGCTCTCTCATGAACATAGATGCTGAGACACTAAAAGTATTATCAAATCAAATCTAGCTTTATATAAAGGAATATGCATCACAAGCAAGTGGGGCTTGTTCTAGGAATGCAAGTGTGGTTTAGCATTCAAAATCATTAACATAAAAAGTAGGAAATTATATGATCATCTAAGGAGATGCAGGAAAGCTTTTGAAAAAAATTAAACACCCATACAAGATAAAAACTATTAGTAGAGTAGGTATAAAAGGGAACTTTCTTAATCTGATAAAGATTATCTACAGAAACCTACAGCAAACATCACACTTAGTCATGAAGTATCAAAAGCCTTCCTCTTGAAATCAAGAATAAATGACAAATGCCTACTGTCAGCATTTCTACTCAACATTATACTGTAGTTATAGCCAGTGCATTATGATAAGAAAAATAAAAGGCATAAGAATTAGAAAAATATATAAAACTGTTATTCTCAGGTGACATATTTGCATATGTATAACATTCAAAAGAATCTATAAATTATTACAATTAAGAAGTAAAATTTGTAAGGTCACTGGATGCAAGGTCAGTATACTAAGTCACTTTTATTTCTACATAGCAGCAACATATAGGAATTTAAATTTATTTAAAAAGATGACATTTACATTAGCTATCAAATACCTAGGAGCACATCTAATGAAAGAATTGCAAGACTAACAAAACATGATTGAGAGAAATTAAAGAAGGCATAAATAAATGAGGACATTCATGGATTGAAAGACTCAGTATTATAAAGATGTCAGTTCTCCCCAAATTAACAAATACATTTAACAGAATCTTAAGCAAAAAGTGGTTTTGGCCAAAATTTTCAAGCTTACTCTAAAAGTCATATAGAAATTTAAAGGGCCAGAAACAACCGAGGCAATCTTTAAGACGAACAAAGCTGGAAATCTTATACTACCAGATTTCATTTTCTGTACAAAGCTATGATAAATATGACTGTTTGATACTGGTGCAAGGATAAACAAACGGATCAATTGAGCATGTAAAATTCGGAAACAGATCCACATATTTATAGTCGACTGATTTACGCTGAAGGTAACACTGCAGTGCAACAGAGAAATAATGGTCTTTTAAATAAATGGTGTTACATCAATTGGGTTGCCATATGGGGAAAACTGTATCTCTTTTTTTTTTTTTTTTTTTTAAGAGACAGGGCCTTCCTGTGTTGCCCAGGCTGGAGTGTAGTGGTACTATCACAGCTCACTGCAGCCTTGAAATCTGTGCTCTAGTCATCATCCTGCCTCAGCCTCCTGAATAGCTAGGACCACAGGAGTGTGCTACCATGCCCATATATATATATTTTTTTTTTCAAATCTATTTGTAGAGACTGGATCTCACTGTGTTACCCAGGCTCATTTCAAACTCATGACCTCAAGTGATCCTCTTGCCTCAGGCTCCCAAAGTGGTGGGATTACAGGTGTGAGCCACCATGCCAACTGAAAACTGTATCTTAATTTGTATCACACCATAACTGAAAACCGACTCCAGATATATACAGATCTAAAGTAAAGGGCGAAACAATAAATCTTTTTTAAAAATATGTGAAACATTTTTATGACCTTGGAGTAGGCCAAAATTTCTAAAACAGGACACAAAAGCCCCATTTTTAAAGGTAAAATTGATCATGCCAACTAAATTAAAATCAAAAACTTCTGCTCTTTAAAAGATGTTATGCCAAGAGAGAAAAGGCAGCTCACCAACTTGGAGAGGATATTTGCAATACATCCAGCAAAGGACTCATATGCAGAATATATGATTAACATATACAAGTTAATACAAAAAGACAATTTATTAGGGAAATAGACAAGAGACTTGAAGATATTTGACTGAAATGTATTCAAATGCCCAATAAGCATACGAAGTGCTCACTTTCATTAGCCATCAAAGAAATACAAATTGAAGCCATGGTAATGTAACACCGACACTCATCAGAATTACCAAAATTAAAAAGTTGGAAAATGTCAAGTTTTGGTGAGGGTGTGGAACAGCTGAAACTCTCATACAGTATTGGTAGGAATGCAAATTGGTATGACCACATAGGAAAACTGTTTTACAATACCTGCTAAAACTGAACATAAGCATACCCTATGACCTACTGATTCTGCTCCTAGGTATCTAACAGAAATATGCTCATCAACAGACACGTTCAAGAATGTTCATAACAGCACTATTTGTAGTGCCCAAACCTAGAAATTCCTCATATGCACAGCAACAGTAGAATGGATAAAATGGATAAAAACATTCTGTATGGGAACAGAAAACCAAACACAGGATGTTCTCACTCTTAAGTGGAGTTGAACGTGGAGAACACATGGACACAGAGAGGGGAACAACACACACAAGGGCCTGTTGGGGGGTGGGGGTGAGGGGAGGGAACTTAGAGGATGGGTCAATAGATAGAGCAAACCACCATGGCACACATAGACTTATGTAACAAACCTGCACGTTCCGCACATATATCCTGTTTTGTTTTGGTTTTTTTAGATGAAATAAAGAAGAAAAAAAAAAGAAAAAGAAAACATTCTGTGTGAGGAATTCTCTACATCAATAAAAAAAAAACCTCTGCAGATATGTGCAACAATATGGAATAATTTCACAATCAAGCAAAGGAAGCCAGAAATGAATGTAAACTGTATGTTTCTATTCATATAAGTCACAAAAAGAGTTAAAACTAATCTATGCTATTAGACGTTCTAATAGCGGTTACCCTTAGGGTGGGTAGACTAGAATGGAGCACAAGGAGGAATTCTAGGGTGTTGAAGCTTTTGTACATTGATCTGGGTGCTGATTACTTGAGCATGTTCAGTTTGTGAAAATTTATTGAGCTGTACACTTATGTATATGTTTATGCATGTATGTTATGTTTTAATAAGGGAGACAAAGAAAGTGAGTCAGTATTTGCTAGGGTAACATAACAAACTACCACAACATGGTGGCTTAAAACAACAGAAATTCATATTTTTCACAGTTCTGGAGGTTAGCTAGATGTCAGAAATCAAGTTGTTAGGAGGGATGCATTCTCTCTGAAAGCTTTAGGGGAGAATACCTTCCTTGTCTCTTCTGGCTTCTGGTGACTCCAGGTGTTTCTTGGCTTGTGCCTGCATAAATCCAATCTCTACCTCAGCCTTCACTTGGCGTTTTCCTTTTTGCTGTGTGTCTCTTATAAAAACATTTGCCACTGGAGATAGGGCCACCTGGATAATCTTCATCTCATCTGAAGATCCTTAACTTAATACTTTTCCTCTTTTGGGAGATCATCATACAACACACTATAGTCAGAAAGATACTCAAAGAGAAAACTTTTAGCAGAGGAGATCTTCTATTGCCTGAGATCTGCCAGAGTCTCTTGCTCGGTGTAATAGTATTTACTATTGCTTTTCTGGCCTCCAGAATTGAAAATATTGCCAGAGGATTCCAGCTCTATGTACCTGATGACCTAATTGATGGGATCGGCTTATCTGAAGCTGACACCCTGGAAGATATTTGGAACCAGGACTACTTATAAAGGAGTCATAAGGGAAGCCATTGTAGAGCTGATTGACTCTCACATACCCAACAAATTTATTTGGCAATCATTGTCCACCTGGCCCCACTATGTAGATTGTCTCATCTCTAGCTGTCCCCGGTGACCATCTTTATGCCTTTGTCTTTCTACAGCTGAGCAAAGTTCTATGCTGTGGATGGAAGGGCAGTTAAAAATAAGGGTGGTTTATATTCAGTAATGCCATTCTCAAGGTGTCCTTACACTGAGGTTTGTAATAACCTTTTCCTCGATGTATTGATATTTACTATTTCACAGAAGATTTTTTGTTAGGTATTATGGTGAGCCAGAATGGTTGCATTTGTGAAGAAAACATGGCATAGGTCATCGTAAAGACTGAAGTTCTGGCTCACAGGTTGAACTAGGTACCACATGGGTATCTCATTACAGATTAGCCAGATACTTATAAAGATTCTGCTGTAGCCACCTCAGTGACACAAAAATCTAGTTTTGTTCCATTCTTCTTATTCAGATATCTCTCATTGGTGATTAATAGACATCTTAAACCTAACATGGCCAAAACACAGCTCTCACCCAAACCAGTTCTTCTCTTATTGTTATCCATGTTAGTAATTAGCACCACTTTCCAGCCAGTTGTTCAAGCCAAAAACTTAGTAGTCATCTTTATTTGTGTTTTACTATATGCATTCTATTGACATGTCAGGCCAACTGTACATCCAAAATACAATGTCTTTTGAATATAACTACTACTAATCCTTATCAACTCTGCTACCAACCTGGTCCAAGCTTCTATTACATCTCATCTGGATTACTGCACCAGCTCCCTAATAATATCCCTACTTCCACTTTTTCCCTTACAATTCATTCACTACACAGAAGTCAGAGTAATCTTTTTTAAAAAATAAAAATATATTACAGTGTGGTGAGTTTGAATTTTCCTGTTGCCCTGACTTTGATAATGATTGCCTAGATAAGGAACTTTAAAAAAGAAAAGAAAGAAGAAGAACATGAAGAAAATGAGAAAGGATGAGGTGAAGAATAAGGAGGGATGGGAAGTGCTTCACGCTAAAGAATATTGCTGACAACTGGGACCAAATACTCTCCCAAAGGCTTTCTGGAAAGTAGCAACACCATCGTTGTCACAATCCATCCAAGTACCTCGGTTACCACCTAGCATGTTAGCAGCATATAACGGGTAGAAGGAAGGACTCTGAGACTTGTGCATCATTGGCCTAATGGACAATATAGTGCTTTTTTTTCTCACTTTTACAGGTCAGTTGTAAAAGTGTCCTTACCCTTGAGCCAAGAGGAGGTGTTCTTCAAGACAAGAGAATCACTCAAAGCAATTGTGGGAGCCTTCAAAATAGAGAAACAAAACAAAACAAAACAAAACAAAAACCTAACATTTTATTACTCAGTTTGCAAGGATAAATATGTTTCCTGTGTATCTAGTGGTCACCCCAGAGGATGGCTAAACTTGAGCTGCTTTGCTGGGTCCTTATACAAGAGGGCTTGCTACAAGGCAAGTGTTCCCCGGCAGCAGAAAACTTTGGGGTTTGCGGTGGGAGTAACATCTGAGAGAGGCTGAAGAGGGTGAACTGCAGCTGGATTTCCCACTTTAGGAAATAAAACAGTAGGGAAGCGCCCAATACTCATAGGAGAACCTTTTTAACTCAAAAGGCATCAATATTCAATTATCCTGAGAAGACAAGAACACCAGCAGAGAGAACCACACATACTAGCAGTTAGGAGATGTTTGCCTTTACTTCCCTGTTCCCTTTTCCCATTCCCCTAAGACCAGAGTAGTTGGGTCCTGAAAAGGAAAGTGGAGAAAAGGGAACTACAGAACTTGACACAGCCCCCCACACATGCGTCCGCGCGCGCACACACACACACACACACACAGGCATACACACATGCACAATTCCAAACTACTGGAGACAGACGAGAAATGATTCCAGATCATCTTTACAATTTAGACACCTCAAGCTACAGATCTGGCATGTGATACAGAAGAGAAAGATTTGCACCTCATATGAAATTATGATTTTAGATTGGGTCAACTTTTAATAAGAAATGTGACCAGGTAGTTGTGGAATCTGCCCAAGATATTAAGAAGAGATTTGTTACTTAGCAAATAAAGGATTTGACATAACAAGAAGGTAGTGAAGAAAAGCAAAACTGTTTTATACTTGTATTCTGCCAAGTAGCACTGTTCACCAAATCTGCTGTACATGAATCAGATCATGTTATTTCTCAAAACTCTCCAAGTGTCTTTCATCTAACTCAGGATAAAATAAAAATCCTTTATCTTGGTACATAAGGCCCAACATGATCTCTCGACTTATCTACTATGCTAAAATCACATTGGCTTTCTTTTGTTCATTTAACCCAGCTGACTTGTTCCCACCTTTGCAAATTGCTATTTCATCTGTATGCAGCCTTCTCCCCTCAATTTCACAGGACTGCCTCCTTATTATTAAAATACTAGCTAAGATATCACCTCCTGGAGAGATCTTTGTGGACTACCCCATTTAAAGTGGCTTTTTTCCGCCCCTTCCCCCAACTTATATCTGAAATTATCTTGATAATATTTGTTTACTTGTCAGCCTCCCCTCTCTAGAACAAATTATGTGAGAATTGAGAAATTTTTTGTTCTTATTCACTGCTATGTCCCCAGCACTCAGCACAATGGTTGGCATACAGAACCCACTAAGTAAATACTTGATTGAAAGGATTAAATGTGTATAAAATGATGGTAGCATAAAACCTATAGATTAGAAATAAATTCTGAGATCTTTCTGTTCAACTCACCATTTAATGCTTAACTTATGTCTATAGCATTACTAGCCAAATCGACTGTTCCCAACTCTGTTTGAATATCTCTAATAAAAGGGAATTTGTTTTATCTCTCAGTTGCCCATTTGATCAATGGACAGTTTTGTGAAAGGGTTAGATATGTAGGCATACTTTTCTCTATTTCTCCCAGTGAGTACAGCTAAATACTCTGGACATTATATATAAAACAAGGATAAGAAGACTCTGAAAGGTGGAGAAAGAAAGGAAGAATGACTAGTGTCTTTGAAATCTAAAGAGTGACAGCACAGTAAGTTCTTTGTGTTTTCTTTTTGCCTCACATATCCCAGACTGGATAATGGAGAATCTAACAATGTGGTAATGCCAAAGGAGATAGAAAAAGCCCCTCCAAAAGCCATCCAAAGTAGCAGCCCATCAACACACAACATTTTTAAATGACAGCTCTACTACAACCAAACACCAGAGGAAAAACAACTACTGTGGCAATGGCCAGATGCGGAGCATAGACTTTCATCCTTTCCAGGCTCTAACAAGGTGCCCCCCAACTCCCCTCCTCCACCGTGAGTATACCTTATTTAGTTCTAGAATGCTAGGTGGGGGCCCTGAGCTTTTAACACCACCCACTGCGTTACCAGTGACCTCTACTGTGTTACCAGTGGAGACCACGTGGGTAGTCTTATCTCTATACATGCTAAACAATTGTCCTCATTCCTTTACCTAAGGCAACACTGAACAAGTCTTATCTTCCCCATTCTTCATGACAGGTCCTCTGACACCTGAAGGTGGCAACCGATTTGTTTCCTATACCATCTACCTCTTAAGTCTTCTCTTCTGTGATCTATGATCAGATATCTTTAATATTATTCTGGTAATTGTTTTGGAGCACCACAAACCATGCCCATATGACAGTGAACAAAATTGATAATGTGTGTTCTGACCACTCTACTGACTGGCCACTTCCCTGTTGCTTTCCCTCTCCTTGCCCCTCTCTATCCCCCAAAACAAAACAAAATAGAAATTTGGCCAATTAGTAACCCTAAAATGGCCAAAAGTGTTCCAGTGAAAGGTAGAGTCACATGTCTCTCACTTTAAATCAAAAGCTAGATATGATTAAGCTTACTGAGGAAGGCATGTCAAAAGCTGACATAGGTCAAAAGCTAAGCCTCTTGTGCCAAACAGTAAAGTTGTGAATGCAAAGAAAAAATTTATGAATGAAATTAAAATTGCTACTCCAGTGAACACATGAATGATAACAAAGTCAAACAGCCTTATTGCTAATAGGCAGAAAGTTTTATTGGTCTGTATAGAAGATCAAAACAGCCACAACATTCTCTTTAGCCAGAGCTTAATCTAGAGCAAAGCGTTAACTCCCTTTAATTCTGTGAAAGTTGACAGAGGTGAAGAAGTAGCAGAGGAAAAGTAGGAAGGTAGCAGAGGTTGGTTCATGAGGTTTAAGGAAAGGAGCAATCTCCATAACATGAAAGTACAAGATGAATCAGCAAGTGCTGATGTAAAAGCTGCAGGAAGTTACCCAGATAAACCCAGATAATTGATGAAGGGTCTACAGTAAACAAAAGATTTTCAATATAGATGAAAAAGTATTATATTGAAAAAGTTGCTATCTAGGACTTTCAAAGCTGGAGATAACTCAATGTCTGTCTTCAAAGCTTCAAAAGTCAGGCTGATTCTCTTGTTAGGGACTAATGCAGCTGGTGACTTTAAGTTGAAGCCAATACTCATTTACCATTCTTAAAATCTTAGGAACCTTATGATTTATGCTAAATCTACTCGGCCTGTGCTCTATAAATTGAACAATAAAGCTGAATGACAGCACAACTGTTTACAAAATGATTTACTGAATATTTTAAGCCCACTCTGGATACTTACTGCTCAGAAAGATTTAGTTCATAATATTGCTCATTGACAATGCACCTAGTCAACCAAGAACTCTGATGAAGATGTATAGGAAATTACTGTTGTTTTCATGCCTGTTAGCACAATATCCATTCTGCAGCCCATAGATTAAAGGGTAATTTTGAATTTCAAGTCTTATTATTTAAAAAATAGATTTCATAGGCTATAGCTTCCATAGATAGTGATTCCTTTGATGGATCTGGGTGAAGTAAATTGAAAACCTTCTGGAGATGATTTACCACTCTAAATGTCATTAAAAATATGTGTGGTTTATTAGAAGAGGTCATGTCAACATTAATGGGGTTCTGGGAAAAGTTGATGACAACTCTCATGGATGACTTTGAGATTTAGAAGACTTCTGTAGAGGAAGTAACTGCAGATGTGGTGAAAAAGCAAGAGAATTAAAATCATAAGTGGAGCCTAAATATGTGATTTAATTGCTACAATCTCATGATAAAGCTTGAATGAATGAGGAATTGCTTCTTATGGATGAGCACAAAAAAAGTGGTTTCCTAAGATGGAATCTACTATTGGCGATGATGCTGTGAACATTGAGGAAATGACAACAAAGAATGTAGAATATTACATAAACTTTGTTGATAAATCTGCAGCAGGGTTTGAGAAGATGACTCCAATTTTGAAGGAAGTTCTACTGTGGGTAATATGTTGTCAAAGAGCATCACATATTACAGGTAAATCTGTTGTGAAAGGAAAGGTCAATTGATGTGGCAAACATCACTGTCGTCTTATTTTAAGAAGTTGCCACAGCCGCCCCAACCTTCAGCAACCACTACTATGATTAGTCAGCAGCCATGAATATCAAGGCAAGATCCTCCTCTGTAAAAAGATTATAATGATTTGCTAAAGGCTCAGATAATCATAATCAATTTTTTAGAAATAAAGTATTTTTAAATTAACCTATGTACTTTTTAAAGACATAATGCTATTGCACTCTTAATAGAATATATTATAACATAAATATAACATTTACATGCACTAGGAAACCAAAAAATGTGTGTTACATACTTTATTGCTCCTTTTGCTTGGTTTCAGTGGTCTGAAACTGAACCCACAATATCTCTCAGGTTTGCCAGTAATGAATGAGTTTCCTTTAGATGTATACTAACTAGTGGGATTATTGAGTCATGGTAGTTTTATTTTTAATTATTTGAGAAATTTCCATATTTTTATAATGTCTATACTCTAATTTACATTTCAGCTGCAGAGTACAAGGATTCCTCTTTCTCAACATTCATGCCAACACTAGTTTTTCATCATTTTTTAATTTTTAAAAAACTTTGCATGGGTACATAGTGGGTGTGTATATTTATGAGTTACATGAGATATTTTGATACAGGCATGCAATGTGTAATAATTACATCAAACATTTTTCCTCTGTGTTTCAAACAACCCAATTATACTCTTTAAGTTATTTTATTTTTTCTGTGTATTACTTTTAAAAAATGTTGTGGGTACATAGTAGGTGTACATGTGTATGTGGGGTACATGAGATGTTTGATACAAGCATGCAAGGTGAAATAAACACATTAATGTAGAAGGGTCCGTCTGTCCCCTTAAGCATTTCATCTTTTGAGTTACAAACAATTCAATTATACTTTTTATTTTAAAATGTACTGCTATGTTATTATCGGCTATAGTCACCTTATTGTACTACCAAATAGCAGGTCTTATCTATTATTTTTAACTATATTTTTGTACCCATTAACCATCTCCACCTCCTCACCAGCCCCTCAACACCCTTCCCAGCCTCTGGTAACTATCGTTCTAGTCTCTGTGTCCATGAGTTTAATTGTTTTGATTTTTAGATCCCACAAATAAGTGAGAACATGCAATGTTTGTCTTACTGTGCCTGGCTTATTTAACTTAACATGATGATCCAGCCATGTTGCTGAAAATGTCTGGATTTCATTCTTTTTTATGGCTGAATAGTACTCCATTGTGTGTAAGTACCACATTGTCTTTATCCATTCATCTGTTGAGGGAAACTTAGGTTAGCCAAATCAGCTATTGTAAACAGTGCTGCAACAAATACAGAAGTGCAGTTGTCTCTTTGACATGCCAATTTCCTTTTTTTGTGGTATATATACAGTAGTGGGATTGATGGATCACATGTGTATTCTGTTTTCACACTGTTATAAAGAACTACCTGAGACTGGGTAATTTATGATGAGAAGAGGTTAATTGACTCAGAGTTCTGCATGGATGGGGAGGCCTCAGGAAACTTACAATTATGGTAGAAGGTGAAAGGGAAGCAAGGCATATCTCACATGGTGGACTGAGAGAGAGCAAGGCAGGGAGTGACACACTTTTGTACTATTAGATCTCATGAGAGCTCACTAGCATGAGAACAGCATGGGGTAAATGTGCCCCCATGGTCCAATCACCTCCCACCAGGTCCCCACCCCATGACATGTGGGGATTACCAATTCTACATGAGATATGGTTGGAACAGAGCCAAAACATATCAATATGGTAGTGCAATTTCAGATTTGTGAGGAACCTCCAAAGAGTTCTCCATAGTGGTTGTACTAATATAGTTTCTCAACACTGTACAAGGGTTCCTTTTTCTCCACATCTCTGCCAGCATTTGTTTTTGCCTTTTGGATGGAAATCATTTTAACTGGAGTGCTATGATATCTCATTGTAGTTTTGATTTGCATTCCTCTGATGATCAATAATGTTGAGCACCGTTTCATATGCCTGTTTGCCTTTTGTGTGTCTTTTTTTGAGAAATATCTATTCAGCTGTTTTTGCCCAAGTTTTGATCAAATTATTAGATTTTTTCCTATACAGTTGTTGGAGTTTCCTAAATATCCTAATTATTAATCCCTTGTGAGATGAACTGTTTGCAAACATTTCTCCCATTCTGTGGGTTGTCTCTTCACTTTGTTGATTGTATTCTTTGCTGTGCAGAAGTTTTTTTAACTTGATGTGATCCTATTTGTCCATTTTTGCTTTGGTTGCCTGTGCTTTCGGGGTATTGCTCAATAAATTTCTGCCCAGACTAGTGTCCTGTAGAGTTTCCCAAAAGTTTTATTCCAGTAGTTTCATAGTTTGAAGTCTTAGATTTAAATCTTTAATTAATTTTGATTTGATTTTTGTATATGGTGAGAGATACAGGTCTAGTTTCATTCTTCTTCATATGGATATACAGTTTTCCCAGGACCATTTATTGAAGAGACTGTCTTTTTTGAAAATGAGTTTGCTGTAGGTGTGTGGATTTTCCTCTGAGTTTTCTACTCTGTTCCATTGGACTACATGTATGTCATTATGGCAACATGCTGTTTTGGTTACTATAGCTCTGTAGTATAATTTGAAGTAAAGTAATGTGATTCCTCCAGTTTTGTTCTTTGTGCTTAGGATAGCTTTGACTATTTGTGTGTGTGTGTGTGTGGGGGGGGATTTATATACATTTTGGGATTTTTAAAATTTCTATGAAGAATATTATTGGTATTTTGATAGGGATTGCATTGAATCTGAAGATTACCTTCTGTATTACAGAAATTTTAACAATATTGATGTTCCAATCCATGAACATAAAAAATTTTTCCATGATTTTGTGTCCTCTGTTTACATTTTGGATTTCTTCCTGGTTCAGTCATGGCAGGTTGCATGAATCTAGAAATTTGTCCATTTTTTGTATATTTTTTAATTTATTGGCATATAATTTCTCATAGTAGCCACTAATGATCCTTTCAGTTTTTTCAGTATCAGTCGTAATGTCTCCTTTTTTATTTCTGATTTTATGTATTTATTTATTTATTTATTTATTATTATTATTATACTTTAAGTTCTAGGGTACATGTGCATAATGTGCAGGTTTGTTACATATGTATACTTGTGCCATGATGCTGTGCTGCACCCATCAACTCGTCAGCACCCATCAACTCGTCATTTACATCAGGTATAACTCCCAATGCAATCCCTCCCCACTCCCCCCTCCCCATGATAGGCCCCAGTGTGTGATGTTCCCCTTCCCGAGTCCAAGTAATCTCATTGTTCAGTTCCCACCTATGAGTGAGAACATGCGGTGATTGGTTTTCTGTTCTTGTGATAGTTTGCTGAGAATGATGGTTTCCAGCTGCATCCATGTCCCTACAAAGGACACAAACTCATCCTTTTTTATGGCTGCATAGTATTCCATGGTGTATATGTGCCACGTTCTCTTAATCCAGTCTGTCACTGATGGACATTTGGGTTGATTCCAAGTCTTTGCTATTGTGAATAATGCCGCAATGAACAAACATGTGCATGGGTCTTTATAGCAGCATGATTTATAATCCTTTGGGTATATCCCCAGTAATGGGATGGCTGGGTCATATGGTACATCTAGTTCTAGATCCTTGAGGAATCGCCATACTGTTTTCCATAATGGTTGAACTAGTTTGCAATCCCACCAACAGTGTAAAAGTGTTCCTATTTCTCCACATCCTCTCCAGCACCTGTTGTTTCCTCACTTTTTAATGATCGCCATTCTAACTGGTGTGAGATACTATCTCATTGTGGTTTTGATTTGCATTTCTCTGATGGCCAGTGATGATGAGCATTTTTTCAGCCATCTGATCTTTGACAAACCTGAGAGAAACAAGAAATGGGGAAAGGATTCCCTATTTAATAAATGGTGCTGGGAAAATTGGCTAGCCATAAGTAGAAAGCTGAAACTGGATCCTTTCCTTACTCCTTATACGAAAATTAATTCAAGATGGATTAGAGACTTAAATGTTAGACCTAATACCATAAAAACCCTAGAGGAAAACCTAGGTAGTACCATTCAGGACATAGGCATGGGCAAAGACTTCATGTCTAGAACACCAAAAGCAGCGGCAGCAAAAGCCAAAATTGACAAATGGGATCTAATTAAACTAAAAAGCTTCTGCACAGCAAAAGAAACTACCATCAGAGTGAACAGGCAACCTACAGAATGGGAGAAAATTTTTGCAATCTACTCATCTGACAAAGGGCTGATATCCAGAACCAACAAAGAACTCAAACAAATTTACAAGAAAAAAACAAACAACCCCATCAAAAAGTGGGCATAGGATGTGAACAGACATTTCTCAAAAGAAGACATTCATACAGCCAACAGACACATGATTTTATTTATTTGTAATCTTATTCTTTTCTTAGTTTTCCTGGCTAAAGGATTGTCAATTTTCTTTAACTTTTTAAAAGCACAACTTTTGGTTTCATTGGTATTTTGTATTATCTTTTTCATTTCAATTTCATTTATTTCTGCCATGATCTGTATTATTTCTTTTCTTTTACTGATTGTGGTTTGATTTTCTCTTGCTTTTCCAGTACTTTAAGATACATTGTTAGATTGTTCATTTAAAGTCTTCCCATTTTTGCTGTAGGTATTTTACTGATAAATTTCCCTCATAATACCGCTTTTGCTGTATCCCATAGGTTTTGGTATATTGTCTTTCCATTATCCAATTTTTCAAGAAAATTTTAAATTACCTTATAAATTTCTACATTGACATCCTAGCCATTCAGGAGCATATTGTTTAATTTCATGTTTGCATAGTTTCCAAAATTCCTCTTGTTACTTTCTAGTTTAAGCCCATTGTGGTCAGAGATGATTCTTAATATTATTTCAATTTTGTGATGCTTTAAGACTTGTTTTGTGACCTAACATATGATCTATCCTTGAGTATGATCTATGTACTACAGAAAAGAATATGTGTTCTGCAGCTCTTGGGTGAAATGTTCTGTAAATATCTATAAATTCACTTGATCTACAGTAGAGATGAAGTCTAATATTTCTTTTTAAACATTTTTTTATTAGTATACTTTAAGTTCTAGGGTACATGTGCACAACGTGCAGGTTTGTTACATATATATACATGTGCCATATTAGTGTGCTGCACCCATTAACTCATCATTTACATTAGGTATATCTCCTAATGCTATCCCTCCCCTCCCCCACCCCACGACAGGCCCTGGTGTGTGATGTTCCCTTTCCTGTGTTCAAGTGTTCTCATTGTTCAATTCCCACCTATGAGTGAGAACATGTGGTGTTTGGTTTTCTTTCCTTGCAATATTTTGCTGAGAATGATGATTTCCACCTTCATACATGTCCCTACACAGGACATGAACTCATCCTTTTTTATGGCTGCATAGTATTCCAAGGTGTACATGTGCCACGTTTTCTTAATCCAGTCTATCATTGATGGGCATTTGCGTTGGTTCCAAGTCTTTGCTAGTGTGAATAGTGCCACAATAAACTTACGTGTGCTTGTGTCTTTATGTCTTTATAGCAGCATGATTTATAATCCTTTGGGTATATACTCAATAATGGGATGGCTGGGTCAAATGGTATTCCTAGTTCTAGATCCTTGAGGAATTGCCACACTGTCTTCCACAATGGTTGAACTAGTTTACAGTCCCACCAACAGTGTAAAAGTGTTCCTATTTCTCCACATCCTCTCCAACACCTGTTGTTTCCTAACGTTTTAATGATCACCATTCTAACTGGTGTGAGATGGTATCTCATTGTGGTTTTGATTTGCATTTCTCTGATGACCAGTGATGATGAGCATTTTTTCATGTGTCTGTTGGCTGCATAGATGTCCTCTTTTGAGAAGTGTCTGCTCATATCCTTTGCCCACTTTTTGATGGGGTTGCTTGATTTTTTCTTGTAAATTTGTTTAAGTTCTTTGTAAATTCTAGATATTAGCCCTTTGTCAGATGGGTAGATTGCAAAAATTTTCTCTCATTCTGTAGGTTGCCTGTTCACTCTGATGGTATTTTCTTTTGATGTGCAGAAGTTCTTTAGCTTAATTAGATCCCATGTGTCAAGTTTGGCTTATGTTGCCATTGCTTTTGGTGTTTTAAATATGAAGTCCTTGCCCATGCCTGTCTAATTTTTCTTTATTTTCTCTCTTGAAGATCTGTCCAATAGTGAAAGTGGGATGTTAAAGTCTCCAGGTATTATTGTAATGGGACCTATCTTTTTTTTAGCTCTAATAATATTTACTTTATATATCTAGGTGCTCCAGTGTTGGGTGCATATATATTTACCATTTTTCAAATCTCTTGCTGATTTTACCCTTTTATAATTTTATGGTGAACTTCTTTGTCTCTTATAGGTTTTGTCTTGAAATCTATTTTGTCTGCAAAAAAGAGAGACTCCTGCTCTTTTTTGGTTTCCATTGGCATGGAATATCCTTTTTCATCCTTTTCTTTTCAGTCTATGTGTATCTTTATAGGTGGAGTGTGTTTCCTGTATGCAAGAGATCAATGGTTCTTGTTTTTTCATCCATTCAGTCAGCCTCTGTCTTTTGATTCCAGAGCTCAGTTCTTTTACACTCAACATTATTACTGATAAGTAAGGACTTACTGCTGCCATTTTATTTGATTTTGGTTGGTTTTTGGTCTTCTCTTTCTTCTTTCTTTCCTTCCTGTCTTCCTCTTTTGAAGGTGTTTTTTCTGCTGGTACGTTTTTTAGCTTCTTGCTTTGTGTATGTGTATCCACTGCATGATTTTTCTTTGAAGTTACAATGAGGATTGCAAATACTGTCTTGTATCTCATTATTTCAACTTGATAACAACGTACACTATTTGCATAAGCAAACAAATAGGTAAAAAGAAAACTTATAACAATTTGACCACAACATTATTTCCCTGCTTTTTTAACTATTTGTTGCTCCTTCCATGAGGGGGCATCATTTGAGTTTTGTCTGGTTTTTCTTTCTTGTTTAACAGGACAGCACTGACTTCCATGCCTCACAATTTCTGTGTTCTCCCACTTCCAGCACCCAGTGATGCTCTCCACACCATTCTGCTGCTTCCTGGGTTGGTGCTGGCATGGTATCTGTAATTCAGAACTATTTTTTCTGTTTCTTCAGTACCTCTTTCAGTGACATGAAGTTAAAACCAGGTGGTATGCTCACCTGATTTTTGGTTCTTATGAAGGTGTGTTTTTTTGTTTTTTTTTGTTTTTGTTTTTGTTTTGTTTTGTTTTGTTTTTTTCATGTGTAGATAGTTGTCAACATGGTGTCCTTGTTGTGGGCATGGTCTGTGGAGCTTTCAAGTTCACCATCTTGCTCCACTTCTCTCTAAGTTATTTTAAAATGAAGCCATCATTCTCAGCAAACTATTGCAGGAACAGAAAACCAAACACCGCATGTTCTCACTCATAGGTGGGAACTGAACATTGAGAACACTTGGACACAGGAAGGGGAACATCACACACCGGTGCCTGTTGTGGGGTGGGGAGAGGAGAGAGGGATAGCATTAGGGGATATACCTGATGTAAATGACGAGTTAATGGGTGCAGCACACCAACATGGTACATGTATACATATGTAACAAACCTGCATGTTGTGCACAAGTGCCCTAGAACATAAGATATTATTTAAAAATGTACAATTAAATCATGTTCATACTATAGCCACCCTGTTATTCTAGCAAATATTGGGTCTTATTTATTCTTTTTAACTTTTTTTGGTACCCATTAATCATCTCCTCTTCCCCAACCCTAAATACTCCAGCCAGCTTCTGGTAAACAATTCTTCTACTCTAAATCCATGAATTCAATTGTTTTGTTTTGTAACACCTACAGATAACTGAGAAAATGTGATGTTTGTCTTTCTGTGCCTGCCTGCCTTGTTTCGCTTAACATAATGCGCTACAGTTCCATCCATATTGTTGCAAATGACAGTACCTCATTATTTGTTGTGACCGAATAGTACTCCATTTTGTGCATGTACCTCATTGACTTTATCAATTTATCTTTGCGAATAGTGCTGCAATAAACATGGGACTGAAGATAAGTCTTCAATATGCTGATTTCCTTTCTTTAGGGTGTTTACCTAGGCATTGGATAGATGGATCATATGGTAACTTTATTTTAATTTTTTATGGGACCTTCAAACTGTTCTCCATACCAGTTTTACTAATGTATATGCCCACAGTGTATGAGGGCTTCCTTTTCTTCACATTCTTGACAGCATATGTTATTGTTTGTCTTTTAGATAAAAGCATTTTTTGGGGGGATGGAGTTTTGGTCTTGTCACCCAGGCTGAGTGCAATGGCATGAACTCAGCTCACTGCAACCTCTGCCTCCCGGGTTCAAGCAATTCTCCTGCCTCGGCCTCCAAGTAGCTGGGATTATAGGCGCCCACCATCATGCCCAGCTAAGATCTGTATTTTTAGTAGAGATGGAGTTCCACCATATTGTCCAGGCTGATCTTGAACTCCTGACTTCAGGTGATCCACCTGCCTCAAGTTCCCAAAGTGCTGGGATTACTGGTGTAAGCCACCACATCCGGCATTTGGGTGAAATGATATCTCACTGTACTTTTGATTTGCATTTCCCTGATGATCAGTGATGTTGAGCACCTTTTCATATACCTCTTTGCCATTTGTATGTCTTTTTTGAGTAATGTCTATTCAGATCTTTTGCCCATTTTAAAATAATATTATTAGACTTTTTTTCTTATACAGCTGTTTGAGCTCCTTGTATATTATGGTGTTGATCCCTTGTTAAATGAGTAGTTTGCAAATATTTTTCTCTCATTCTGTGGGTTGTCTCTTCACTTTGTTGATTCTTTCTTTTGCTGTGCAGAAGCTTCTTAAGTTGATACGATCTCATTTGTCTATTTTTTCTTTTGTTGCCTGTGCCTGTGGGATATTGCTCAAGAGGTCTCTGTCCACTCCAATATCCTGGAGAGTTTACCAAAAGTTTTTTGTAATAGGTTCATAGTTTGGGGTCTTAGCTTTAAGTCTTTCATTCATTTTGATTTGGATATGGCTAGAGATGGGGGTCTAGTTTCATTCTTCTGCATATGGATATCCAGTTTTCCCAGCACCATTTGTTGAAGAGATTGTCCTTATTCTAAAGTATGCTCTTAAAAGTGTATAGATTTATTTCTGAGTTTTTCTATTCTGTTTCATTGGTCTATGTGTCTATTTTTATTCCAGTACCATGCTTTTTTGGTTACTATTGCTCTGTAGTATAACTTGGTCAGGTAATTTGATTTCTCCAGTTTTGTTCTTTATGCTTGTGATATATTTGGATATAGTGCATCCTTTATGGTTCCATATAAATTTTAGGGTTGTTTTTTCTATTTCTGTGAAGAATGTTGATATTTTGATAAGGGTTGGGTTAAATCTGTAGATTGCCTTGGGTAGTATGGACATTTTAACATATTGATTATTCTAATTTTTGAACATGGATATCTTTCCATTTGTTGGTCCTCTTCAATTTCTTTTATCAGTGTTTTATAATTTTCATTGCTAATATATTTTACTATATTGGTTGTTTTCCAGGTAATTTTTATTCATAACTATTGTAAATGAGATGACTTTTTAATTGCTTTTCTACGTTGTTCACTGTTGGCATATAAACATGCTCTTGATTTCTATACGTTGATTTTGTATCATGTAACTTTGCTGAATTTGTTTATCAGTTCTAATAGCTTTCTTTTGGCATCTGTATGTTTTTCCAAATATAATATCACATCATCTCCAAAAAAGGATAATATGACTTATTACTTTTCAATTTGGATGCCATTCATATCTTACTCTTGTTTGATTGCTCTAGCTTGGACTTCCAGTACTATGTTAAATAGCAGTGGTTACAGTGGACATCCATTTTGTGTTCTGGGTCTTAGAGAAAAGGCTTTCATTTTTTTCCAATTCTGTATGATACTAGCTGTTGGTCTTTCCCATTTGTGTTTTATTATGTATAGGTGTATTACTTTTATCTCCAGTTTTTTTTTTTTTTTTTGAGGGTTTTTATCAGGACGTCATGTTGAATTTTATCAAATGTTTTTTCACCATCAATTGGAATGATAATGTTTTTTGTCTTTCATTCTGTTGATAAAATATATTACATTGATTTGCATATGTTGAGCTATTATTGCATTCCAGGGATAAATCCCATTTGGTCATGATGAATGAACTTTGTAATGTGCTGCTGAATTCAGTTTGCAAATATTTTGTTGAGGGTTTTGCTTTAATATGCATCAGTGATAGTGGCCTGTGGCTTTCCTTTTTTGATATGTATTTGTCTGTTTTTGGTACCAGGCTAATACTGGCCTCATAGAATAAGTGTGGAAGCATTCTTACCTCTTCTAGTTTTCAGAATAAGTTCACTAGGTTTGGTATTATTTCCTTGAGAGAAGACTTTTTATTACAGCTTCAATCTTGTTACTTATTATTCATCTGTCCAGATTTTGGATTTCTCCATGGTTCAATCCTGATAGGTGGCATGTGTCTAAAAATTTGTCCAGATTTTCTAATTTATTGGCATATAGTTGCTCAGAAAACCACTAGTAATCCTTTGAATTTCTGTGGTGTCAGTTGTGATGTCTCCTTTTTCACCTCTAATTTTATTTGCTTGGAACTGCTCTCTGTCTTTCTTTTTATTTAGTCTGGCTAAAGTTTGTCAATTTTGTTTAATTTTTTTTAAAAAAAACAACTTCTTATTTCATTGATTTTTTAAAAATTGTCTTCTTCAGTCCAATTTCATTTATTTATTCTCTGATTTTTAGTACTTATTTTCTTCTACTAATTTTTGGCTTGATGTGCTTTTGCTATTTCATTTTTTTAAAAGATGCATCTTTAAGTTTATTTATTTGAAGTTTTCTTTCTTTTTTAGTGTAGGCATTTATAGTCATAAACTTCCATCTTATTACTGAGTTTGTTGTATTCCACAGGAATGTCATATTTCCATTATCATTTTTTTAAGAAATTACTCAATTTTCTTCTTAATTTCTTCATTGACACATTGGTGATTCAGGAACTTAATTCTCACTTATTCATATCATTTCCAAAATCTATCTTGTTACAAATTATAGGTTTTTTTCCCATTGTGGTCAGAGAAGATGCTTAATATTTTTTCAATGTTTTTGTATATTTTAAGACTTGTTTTGTGACCTAACAGATGGTCTATATTTGAGAATGATACATGTGCTAAGGGGAAAAAAGCATGTTCTGCAGGTGTTTGATGAAATGATCTGTAAATATCTCTTAGATCCATTTGGTCGATAGTGAAGATTAAGTCCCATGTTTGTTTTTTGATATTCTGTCTGGAAGAACTGTCCAGTGCTGAAAGTGGAGTGTTGAAGTCTCAGCTTTTATTGCATTATCGTTCTCTCTCTCTTTAGCTATAATAATATTTGGTTTATATATATGAGTGTTTGTCTGGCTTTGGAATGAGGTTGATGCTAACCTTGTAAAATGAGTTTGCTTGTCTCCCGTCCTATTTTATTTTTTAGAATAATTTGAGAAGGATTGGCCTTAATTCTTTAAATGTTTGATGGAGTTAACCAGTGAAGCTATCCAGTTCTGAGCTTTTCATTCTTGGGAGGTTTTGGATTACCAATTCAATATTTTTATCCATTTTGATTTGTTCAGATTTTGTATTTCTCAATGGTTTAGTCTTGATAGACTGTATATTTGTAGGAATTTAACCATTTTTTCAAGTTTATCCAGTTTGTTGGCATATAGTTGTTCATAGTAATCTTTTATGGCCATTTTTATTTCCATGGTGTTAGTTTTAATGTCGTGTCTTTAATTTATAATTTTACTTGTTTGTTCTCTCTTATCTCAATCTAGCTAAAGGTTTGTCAATTTAGTTTATCTTTTCCAAAAAAGCAACTGTTAGTTACATTAATATTTTCTATTGCTTTTCCTTGTATCTATTTTATTTGTTTCTGTTGTGTTCTGTGTTATTTTCTTTTTTTCTGCTGAAGTTAAGCTTCATTTTTTCTTCTTTCTCTAGTTCCTTGAAGTCTCTAGTTCCTTGAAGTAGGTTAGGTTGATTATTTGAGATCTTTCTTATTTCCTATTGTTGGCTTACATTGCTATACATGCCCCTCTTAAAATTACTTTTCTGCTGCATAAATGTTTTGCTATGTTTTGTTTCCATTTTCATTTTTCTTAAGACTTTTCTTTAATTTTTTTTTTGGACCCACTCCTTGTTCAGAAGTCAGTTGTTTAATTTTGACTTATTAGTGAATTTTCTCGTTTTCCTCTTGTTGATATTTAGTCTTCTTCCATTGTGATCAGAAAAAAAATACTTGATGTGATTTCATCTTCTTAAATGTTTCATTAAGAACTGTTTGTGGCCAGACATATGGTCTATTCTGGAGAGTGTTCTGTGTGTGCTGAATAGAATGTATATTCTGCTGCTGTTGGATGAAATGTTCTGTACATGTGTATTGAGCCAGTTGTTCAAATCCACTGTTTTCTTATAGGTTTTCTGTCCAGATGATCTATCCATTGTTGAACATATGGTTTTGAAGTTCCCTGCTATTTTTGCATTTCTGTCTGTGTCTTCCTTCAGCTCTGTTAATATTTGCTTTATATATTCAGTTGCTGTCATGCTGGTTGCATATGTATTTACAATTGCTATGCCTTCTTGATGAACTGATCCCTTTGTCATTATATAATGCTTTTTTGTCTTTTGTCACAGTTTTGACTTAAAATCTATATTTTGTTTGATATTAGTAGACATATCCCTGATCTTTTTTTGATTACCCATTGTTTGAGGTATCTTCTTCCACACCTTCACTTTCAGCCTATCTGCATCCTTCAAGCTAAAGTGAGACTCTTATAGAAAATATAAGTTGGATCTTGTTTTTCTATTTAGTCACTTTATTCCTTTTTATTAGAAAATTGGATCTATTTTCATTTTACATAATTTTTGATACTAAGAACTTACTACTGCCATTATGTTTTCTGTCTCTTTTGTAATTCTTCTTTTCATTTCTTCCTCTCTTGCTGTCTTTCTTTGTGATTTGATGACTTTTACCAGCATGTTTTGATTCTTTTCTCTTTATCATCTGTGTATCTAATATTGTTTTTTTAATGTAGTTACCATAGACTTACAATATACATCTTATATAAAATGGTGTACTATTTGCGTATAACCTTCACATAACTATTCATGTACTTTAAATCATCTCTAGATGTAAGCATAATATATATTATGTAAATTCTATGTAAATAGTTGTTATATTGTATTTTAAAATTTGTATTTTTTTTGTGGTGAGAACACTTAAACTTTATTCTCTTGGCAATTTTCAAGTATACAAACCATTGTTATTACTATAGTCATGCTTTACAATGAATATCTTGAACTTACTGCTCCTGTCAACATGAAATGTATCCTTTGACCAAAACCTCCCCAGGACCACCCCCCAGCCAGTCCCTGGTAATCACCAGTCTACTCTACTTCCATGAGTTTTTCTGAAAATCTTATGATTTTAACTTTAATTATAATTGAGTTTGAGTCAAAGTTATTTAGGGTCACACACAATAAACAAACTTCTGGAGATTGTGATATTTTTGAAAATGTGATGAAAGACCTTCTCTCTAGAAATATGTTTGCACATGCATGCACACACATGTTACTTATATGTTTATGTGTACATGCATACATACAATTTCTATTATTATTATTATTATTATTATTATTATTATACTTTGAGTTCTAGGGTACATGTGCATAACGTGCAGGTTTGTTACATATGTATACTTGTGCCATGTTGGTGTGTTGCACCCATCAACTCATCAGCACCCATCAACTCGTCATTTACATCAGGTATAACTCCCAATGCAATCCATCCCCCCTCCCCCCTCCCCATGATGGGCCCGAGTGTGTGATGTTCCCCTTCCCAAGTCCAAGTGATCTCATTGTTCAGTTCCCACATATGAGTGAGAACATGCAGTGTTTGGTTTTCTGTTCTTGTGATAGTTTGCTAAGAATGATGGATTCCAGCTGCATCCATGTCCCTACAAAGGACACAAACTCATCCTTTTTGATGGCTGCATAGTATTCCATGGTGCATATGTGCCACATTTTCTTAATCCAGTCTGTCACTGATGGACATTTGGGTTGATTCCAAGTCTTTGCTATTGTGAATAGTGCCGCAATAAACATACGTGTGCATGTGTCTTTATAGCAGCATGGTTTATAATCATTTGGGTATGTACCCAGTAATGGGATGGGTGGGTCATATGGTACATCTAGTTCTAGATCATTGAGGAATTGCCATACTGTTTTCCATAATGGTTGAACTAGTTTACAATCCCACCAACAGTGTAAAAGTGTTCCTATTTCTCCACATCCTCTCCAGCACCTGTTGTTTCCTGACTTTTTAATGATCGCCATTCTAACTGGTGTGAGATGGTTTCTCATTGTGGTTTTGATTTGCATTTCTCTGATGGCCAGTGATAATGAGCATTTTTTCATGTGTCTGTTGGCTGTATGAATGTCTTCTTTTGAGAAATGTCTGTTCATATCCTTTGCCCATTTTTTGATGGGGTTGTTTGTTTTTTTCTTGTAAATTTGTTTGAGTTCTTTGTCGGTTCTGGATATTAGCCCTTTGTCAGATGAGTAGATTGCACAAATTTTCTCCCATTCTGTAGGTTGCCTGTTCACTCTGATGGTAGTTTCTTTTGCTGTGCAGAAGCTCTTCAGTTTAATGAGATCCCATTTGTCAATTTTGGCTTTTGCTGCCGTTGCTTTTGGTGTTTTAGACATGAAGTCTTTGCGCATGCCTATGTCCTGAATGGTACTACCTTGGTTTTCCTCTAGGATTTTTATGGTATTAGGTCTAACATTTAAGTCTCTAATCCACCTTCAATTAATTTTCGTATAAGGAGTAAGGAAAGGATCCAGTTTCAGCTTTCTACTTATGGCTAACCAATTTTCCCAGCACCATTTATTAAATAGGGAATCCTTTCCCCATTTCTTGTTTCTCTAAGGTTTGTCAAAGATCAGATGGCTGTAGATGTGTGGTATTATTTCTGAGGACTCTGTTCTGTTCCATTGGTCTATATCTCTGTTTTAGTACCAGTACCATGCTGTTTTGGTTACTGTAGCCTTGTAGTATAGTTTGAAGTCAGGTAGTGTGATGCCTCCAGCTTTGTTCTTTTGACTTAGGATTGTCTTGGAGATGCGGGCTCTTTTTTGGTTCCATATGAACTTTAAAGCAGTTTTTTTCCAATTCTGTGAAGAAACTCGTTGGTAGCTTGATGGGGATGGCATTGAATCTATAAATAACCTTGGGCAGCATGGCCATTTTCAGGATATTGATTCTTCCTATCCATGAGCATGGTATGTTCTTCCATTTGTTTGTGTCCTCTTTTATTTCACTGAGCAGTGGTTTGTAGTTCTCCTTGAACAGGTCCTTTACATCCCTTGTAAGTTGGATTCCTAGGTATTTTATTCTCTTTGAAGCAATTGTGAATGGAAGCTCATTCATGATTTGGCTCTCTGTTTGTCTGTTACTGGTGTATAAGAATGCTTGTGACTTTTGCACATTAATTTTGTATTCTGAGACTTTGCTGAAGTTGCTTATCAGCTTAAGGAGATTTTGGGCTGAGACAAGAGGGTTTTCTAAATATGCAATCATGTCATGTGCAAACAGGGACAATTGACTTCTTCTTTTCCTAACTGAATACCCTTGATTTCTTTCTCTTGCCTGATTGCCCTAGCCAGAACGTCCAACACTATGTTGAATAGGAGTGGTGAGAGAGGGCATCCCTGTCTTGTGCCAGTTTTCAAAGGGAATGTTTCCAGTTTTTGCCCATTCAGTATGATATTGGCTGTGGGTTTGTCATAAAGAGTTCTTATTATTTTGAGGTACGTTCCATCAATACCAAATTTATTGAGCGTTTTTAGCATGAAGGGCTGTTGAATTTTGTCAAAAGCTTTTTCTGCATCTATTGAGATAATCATGTGGTTCTTTTCTTTCGTTCTGTTTATATGCTGGATTATGTTTATTGATTTGTGAATGTTGAGCCAGCCTTGCATCCCAGGGATGAAGCCCACTTAATCATGGTGGATAAGCTTTTTGATGTGTTGCTCAATCCGGTTTGCCAGTATTTTATTGAGGATTTTTGCATCGATGTTCATCAGGGATATTGGTCTAAAATTCTCTTTTTTTGTTGTGTCTCTGCCAGGCTTTGGTATCAGGATGATGTTGGCCTCAAAAAATGAGTTAGGGAGGATTCCCTCTTTTTCTATTGATTGGAATAGTTTCAGAAGGAATGGTACCAGCTCCTCCTTGTACCTCTGGTAGAATTCAACTGTGAATCCATCTGGTCCTGGACTTTTTTTTGTTGGTAGGCTATTAATTATTGCCTCAATTTCAGAGCCTGCTATTGGTCTATTCAGGGATTCAACTTCTTCCTGGCTTAGTCTTGGAAGAGTGTAAGTGTCCAGGAAATTATCTATTTCTTCTAGATTTTCCAGTTTATTTGCATAGAGGTGTTTATAGTATTCTCTGATGGTAGTTTGCATTTCTGTGTGGTCAGTGGTGATATCCCCTTTACCATTTTTTATTGCGTCTATTTGATTCTTCTCTCTTTTCTTCTTTATTAGTCTTGCTAGTGGTCTGTCAATTTTGTTGATCTTTTCAAAAAACCAACTCCTGGATTCATTGATTTTTTGGAGGGGTTTTTTGTGTCTCTATCTCCTTCAGTTCTGCTCTGATCTTAGTTATTTCTTGCCTTCTGCTAGCTTTTGAATGCCTTTGCTCTTGCTTATCTAGTTCTTTTAATTGTGATGTTAGAGTGTCAATTTTAGATCTTTCCTGCTTTCTTTTGTGGGCATTTAGTGCTATGAATTTCCCTCTACACACTGCTTTAAATGTGTCCCAGAGATTCTGGTATGTTGTATCTTTGTTCTCATTGGTTTCAAAGAACATCTTTATTTCTGCCTTCATTTCGTTATGTACCCAGTAGTCATTGAGGAGCAGGTTATTCAGTTTCCATGTAGTTGAGCGGTTTTGATTGAGTTTCTTAGTCCTGAGTTCTAGTTTGTTTGCACTGTGGTCTGAGAGAGAGTTTGTTATAATTTCTGTTCTTGTACATTTGCTGAGGAGTGCTTTACTTCCAATTATGTGGCCAATTTTGGAATAAGTGCGATGTGGTGCTGAGAAGAATGTATATTCTGTTGATTTGGGGTGGAGGGTTCTATAGATGTCTATTAGGTCTGCTTGCTGCAGAGATGAGTTCAATTCCTGGATATCCTTGTTAACTTTCTGTCTCGTTGATCTGTCTAATGTTGACAGTGGAGTGTTGAAGTCTCCCATTATTATTGTATGGGTGTTTAAGTTTCTTTGTAAGTCTCTAAGGACTTGCTTTATGAATCTGGGTGCTCCTGTATTGGGTGCATATATATTTAGGATAGTTAGCTCTTCCTGTTGAATTGATCCCTTTACCATTATGTAATGGCCTTCTTTGTCTCTTTTGATCTTTGATGGTTTAAAGTCTATTTTATCAGAGACTAGTATTGCAACCCCTGCTTTTTTTTGTTCTCCATTTGCTTGGTAAATCTTCCTCCATCCCTTTATTATGAGCCTATGTATGTCTCTGCATGTGAGATGGGTCTCCTGAATACAGCAGACTGATGGGTCTTGACTCTTTATCCAGTTTGCCAGTCTGTGTCTTTTAATTGGAGCATTTAGTCCATTGACATTTAAGGTTAATATTGTTATGTGTGAACTTGATCCTGCCATTATGATATTAACTGGTTATTTTGCTCGTTAGTTGATGCAGTTTCTTCCTAGCCTTGATGGTCTTTACATTTTGGCATGTTTTTGCAATGGCTGGTACCGGTTGTTCCTTTCCATGTTTAGTGCTTCCTTCAGGGTCTCTTGTAAGGCAGGCCTAATGTTGACAAAATCTCTAAGCATTTGCTTATCTGTAAAGGATTTTCTTTCTCCTTCACTTATGAAACTTAGTTTGGCTGGATATGAAATTCTGGGTTGAAAATTCTTTTGTTTAAGAATGTTGAATATTGGCCCCCACTCTCTTCTGGCTTGGAGAGTTTCTGCCGCAAGATCTGCTGTTAGTCTGATGGGCTTCCCTTTGTGGGTAACCCGACCTTTCTCTCTGGCTGCCCTTAAGATTTTTTCCTTCATTTCAACTTTGGTGAATCTGGCAATTATGTGTCTTGGAGTTGCTCTTCTCAAAGAGTATCTTTGTGGCGTTCTCTGTATTTCCTGGATTTGAATGTTGGCCTGCCCTACTAGGTTGGGGAAGTTCTCCTGGATGATATCCTGAAGAGTGTTTTCCAACTTGTTTCCATTTTCCTCCTCACTTTCAGGCACCCCAATCAGACGTAGATTTGGTCTTTTTACATAATCCCATACTTCTTGCAGGCTTTGTTCATTTCTTTTTCTTCTTTTTTCTTTTGGTTTCTCTTCTCGCTTCTTTTCATTCATTTGATCCTCAATCGCAGATACTCTTTCTTCCAGTTGATCGAGTCGGTTACTGAAGCTTGTGCATTTGTCATGTATTTCTCGTGTCATGGTTTTCATCTCTTTCATTTTGTTTATGACCTTCTATGCATTAATTACTCTAGCCATCAATTCTTCCACTTTTTTTTCAAGATTTTTAGTTTCTTTGCACTGGGTATGTAATTCCTCCTTTAGCTCTGAGAAGTTTGATGGACTGAAGCCTTCTTCTCTCATCTCGTCAAAGTCATTCTCCGTCCAGCTTTGATCCGTTGCTGGTGATGAGCTGCGTTCCATTGCAGGGGGCGAAGTGCTCTTATTTTCTGAATTTCCAGCTTTTCTGCCCTGCTTTTCCCCCATCTTTGTGGTTTTATCTGCCTCTGGTCTTTGATGATGGTGACGTACTGATGTGGTTTTGGTGTAGGTGTCCTTCCTGTTTGATAGTTTTCCTTCTAACAGTCAGGACCCTCAGCTGTCGGTCTGTTGGAGATTTCTTGAGGTCCACTCCAGACCCTGTTTGCCTGGTTGTCAGCAGCAGAGGCTGCAGAAGATAGAATATTGCTGAACAGTGAGTGTACCTGTCTGATTCTTGCTTTGGAAGCTTCCTCTCGGGGGGTACTCCACCCTGTGAGGTGTGGGGTGTCAGACTGCCCCTAGTGGGAGATGTCCCCCACTTAGGCTTCTCAGGGGTCAGGGACCCACTTGAGCAGGCAGTCTGTCCCTTCTCAGATCTCAACCTCCGTGTTGGGAGATCCACTGCTCTTTTCAAAGCTGTCAGAGAGAGTTCTTTGCATCTGCAGAGGTTTCTGCTGCGTTTGTTATTGTTTACTGTGCCCTGTCTCCAGAGGTGGAGTCTACAGAGACAGGCAGGTTTCCTTGAGCTGCTGTGAGCTCCACCCAGTTCGACCTTCCCAGTGGCTTTGTTTACTTACTTAAGCCTCAGGAATGGTGGGCGCCCCTCCCCCAGCCTCGTTGCTGCCTTGCCGGTAGATCGTAGACTGCTGTGCTAGCAATGAGGGAGGCTCCGTGGGCGTGGGACCCTCCCAGCCAGGTGTGGGATATAATCTCCTGGTGTGCCCGTTTCCTTAAAGCGCAGTATTGGGGTGGGAGTTACCCAATTTTCCAGGTGTTGTGTGCCTCAGTTCCCCTGGTAGGAAAAGGGATTCCCTTCCCCCTTGCACTTCCCATGTGAGGTGATGCCTCGCCCTGCTTCAGCTCTCGCTGGTCGGGCTGCAGCAGCTGACCAGCACCGATTGTTCGGCACTCCCTAGTGAGATGAACCCGGTACCTTAGTTGAAAATGCAGAAATCTTGTGATTTTTGCACATTAATTTTGTATCCTGAGACTTTGCTGAAGTTGCTTATCAGCTGAAGGAGATTTTGGGCTGAGATAATGGGGTTTTCTAAATATACAATCATGTCATCTGTAAAGAGGGACAATTTGACTTCTTCTTTTCCTAACTGAATATCCTTGATTTCTTTCTCTTGCCTGATTGCCCTAGCCAGAACTTCCAACACTATGTTGAATAGGAGTGGTGAGAGAGGGCATCCCTGTCTTGTGCCAGTTTTCAAAGGGAATGTTTCCAGTTTTTGCCCATTCAGTATGATATTGGCTGTGGGTTTGTCATAAATAGCTCTTATTGTTTTGAGGTACGTTCCATCAATACTGAATGGAGGGGGCAGGGGGGAGGGATTGCACTGGGAGTTATAACTGATGTAAATGACGAGTTGGTGGGTGCTGACGAGTTGATGGGTGCAGCACACCAACATGGCACAAGTATACATATGTAACAAACTTGCACGTTATGCACATGTACCCTAGAACTTAAAGTATAATAATAATAAATAAATTAAAAAAAAAAAAAAAGAAAATGCAAAAATCACCGGTCTTCTGTGTCGCTCGTGCTGGGAGTTGGAGACTGGAGCTCTTCCTATTCGGCCATCTTGGTCCGCCGCATAATTTGTATTGTTTTATTGTTATTCAGTTTTAAAAATATTTTTGATCTGTGGTTAGTTGATTATCTGGATGCTGAACTTACACATATGGAGGGCTAACTGTATACTGGCTTCCTTGATGGTATCCCATAAGTCCCACATGCTTTCATCACCTTTTTCTTTTCTTTTTGTTACTGTTGCTTTTGAGTGGGCAATTTCCAATAATCTGTCTTGTGGTTATTGCTTTATTTTTCTGTGTTATTGAGCCTGCTATTTCCAGCTTTCTCTAGAAATTTTTAGTTCAGTCATTGTGCTCCAGAATTTCTATTTGGTTCCTTTTTATGCTTTCTATCTCTTTGTCAAATGTCTCATTTTGTTCAAGTATTGCTTTCCTGATATCACTCATCCACCACAAAAGGCCTGGATCCTGGGTTCATTGTAGCAGGCCTAGTGTCTTGGGTCTGCAGGTGGCATACTATATTCTAAGTCTGCAGGTGGTTGCCTGGAGGCTAGGTCTATAGGGGCTGGCCTGGATGCTGGATCTGTGGGAGCAGGCCTAGTTTGGGTCTGGGTCTAAAGGATGAATCTGTGGGCTAAGCCTGTATCCTCAGGCTGTGGGGGGTGGTTCTGCAGCCTAAGGCCATAGGCTGACCTGGTGCTGGGGCCTACTGAAGCAGGTCTGGTCTTGGTGTCCACTGGAGTGTGGGGCCATGAGGACTAGCATAGCACCTTGGTGTGTGCATGCTGGCCTCATTCCTGGTGCCATGTAAGCCAAACTGGAGCTGGGATCTGTGAGTTCTGTTCTGACACTCTAGCAGGCCTGGAAGCTGGGTCTGTGGATGCCAGCATGGAGTCTAATGCTGTGGGAACTAGCTTAGTGCTGGGGCTTCTCCAGAGTCTGGGATAGGCCTGGAACCTGAATATATAGGGACTGGCTTATAGCTGTGATGGGCCTGGTAAGTAGGCCAGATATATGATCATAGATAAGTTACCTATCATTTATGTGCCTCAATTTTCTGATCTATAAAATAGCAGTGATGTCATGGTTTTTGCTGAGACTTGGGGGAGGTGTAATATGAATAATGTAAAACTTTCTTACCTTCCCTCTTTGATGTGTCTTTTCTTATTTCTGTGCTATGTCCAGGTGCCGTAATCACTCACCTGGATTCTGTCACTCTTGTGAACATATTTTTGTTTATGGATAGTTTTATTTTTTATTATTGTCATTGTTGTTGTTGCTTGTTTGTTTTGGTTTTTAAGACAGAGTCTTGCTCTGATCACCCAGGTTGGAATGCAGTGGCATCATCTATAGCTCACTGCAGCTTCAAACTTCTGGGCTCAAGCAATCCTCCCACCTCAGCCTTTCAAGTAGCTGAGACTACAGGCTCGTATCACCACAACAGGCTAATTACTTTTTTTTTTTTTTTGGTAGAGATTTGGGTCTTGCTTTGTTGCCCAGGCTATGGATTGTTTTTCAAATTGATGTTTCTGCAAGAGGATGAATGCTGAAAAGTTCTATCCATCGATGCTGCTGCTGTCACTCCCAATTAATGTTTTATATGTTTACTTGTTTCACATTTAAAAATGGAGCTAATTATGGAACTGCTCTGGAAGGGTTAGTGAAATAACTTCCATGAATTACCCAATATAGTGCCTGTATACAATGCACATCCAACAGATAGCAATTCTGCCCTTTCCAATTAGTAAATTGCTATAATAATAGTAATTCCACTTTCCTGTGATTATAAAGATTGAATGAGGTATGTGTGTACAGGACTTTAAAGGGTTTTGTCCCACATTACTTTAAAGTAATATTATTAATAAATACATGCGTAGAATAGTCAGTATTGCAGAGCCTTCTGGTCAGTGTGTGCTGAGCTTTTGAGCATAGGCCTGCTAAGGTATAGAGTAGGCACGGAGGTCTGGCTACTTGTCTGAGTCAGAATTACATTTGAAGTGGTTTGAGTAAGGTGAGAACAGACAATAACAAGAAGTAATGATAAGGAAATTACTCACGTAACCAAATACCACCTGTACCCCAATAATTTATGGAAAATATTAATTTAAAAAATATAAATAAAAAAGAAAAAGAAAAAGAAAACAGAAGGAAACCAGGGGACAGGTTTTTTTTTTTCAACATTAGAAAGAGTGTTTTCCAAAGAAAGGAGTGACTAATACTGGAAAAAGCTGTGGATAAATCAAGTAAGAAGATGAGTGAAAATGTTTCCTAAAATTTGGCAATAAAGTGGTCCCCTGTAGCTTCAGGGAGAACAAATGGGGCTAGAAGCCAGATTATAGTAGGTTGAGGAGCTAATGGAAAGTGAAGACATGGAAACAGTTATCAGAGACAACTCTAGCCAGAAATTTGGCTAAGAAAGAAAATGAGATGAGGCTGTTATTTGAGAAAGAGGAAATATGGTAGAAAGGTTGATTTTATTTTGTAGTAGGAGGAATTCAAATATGTTTACAGATAAAAGGGGTGGGCACAAGAAGGCAGGTAAATAATGATGCCATAGAGAGTAGGGGTAATTGATGGAGAAAGATTCATAGAGATCAAGGGAGGTATTCTCTCTTCTTCTTTAAGAGGAAAGGCCAAGATGAGTGAAGACAGCGAGAACCTTATATAAATTAGGGAAGAAGTTATAGGCACTAAATGCTTAACGGAATCTGTTATATTGATGAAGAAGAAAAGAGTCAATGTTTCTGGGCTAAGAATTCAGTGCTAGAGTAGGAATTTAACCTTTACCTCTAAAGGTAGAGGTTTAGAATAGCTCTCCAGAGAGGATGGGAGGAGCCTCTGATTAGAAGGGAAAGAAAGGGTTGTACATTTGAGTGTGTCAGTGAATAATTTAGGCATCACCTATACTTGAGAATCCTGGGTCAATTGCCATATTGGTTGTGGCACTGATAGATGGCATAGATAAGTTACCTATCATTTCTGTGACTCAATTTTGTCATATATAAAATAAGAGTGATGTCGTGGGTTTTGCCTCATAGGATTATTGTGATGATTAAATGAGCTATTGCATATAGAACATTTGGCATAGGGCCTGACATACAGAGTTCATCAAGCAATGATGAAGTGTTGGCTATTATTATTATTGTGGGTGTGGGCTTCAATTCTTTTTTAGCCATCTTAGTTTTATTGTGGCACACCTGAGGCCTGGGAGCTCATTATAGGAGGATACATTCAATTGTGAACATTTTCCTCCTTGGACTCACCCATTTATTTATTCAACAGATGTATTCATATATAAAATATGTAAAAATGTATTGAGCACTTAAAATACTCTAGGTACTGTTTTGCATGTGGAAATTTTTGAAATGGTATATAAGGTCCCTGCCACATAGGTTCACACTCCAGCAAGAGAATTTGAATCAGGCCAGAGGGCCAATGGAGGATGAGAGGAACTCTGTAAAATCCCGACACTTGAGGGGCAAGTGGAGAATGAGAATCCAGAAAATGCTGTAGAGAAATAAGTGAAACTAGAAGACATTAGTTCCATGAAAGTCAAGGAAAGAGAGTCAGAAAGAAAACAATTCAGACAATGTTGGATGTTTTCGACAATTCAAATAAAAAAACAGAAGAATCCTTGGGTTTGATAGCATGGAATTCATGGGTGACCTTGAGAAGAGCAAAATGCAGTGAGTTTGGAAATGAAGAGGTGGAGGTGAGGATACGAAAGGAATAAGTCTTAGTTCAGAATGCAAAGACAATTTAGGAAAAAGAGCCAGAGGAAGAAAGACGATTAAGATACAAATAAAGCAAAATTGAATAGACAGGAGTAAACACAGATGGAGACAGGAGGGACAGGAGGAAACTCTGATGTACGAAACAGGATGAACTTGAATGTGGAGAGGTCAGAAGTTGCTTAGACTTCAAGTTTGGTGCCCTTTTACATTCTCAGTGAAACTGGAGCTGAAGTCATCTGCTAGGAGTTTGGGAGCTGTTCTGAGCACTTGACTTAAGAAGAGTGAGTTTTAAAAGCCATATTGAGCAAGTGGAATAGAAGATTATTTAAAATGAGAGATAACACTATTGGACTGTGGTAGAATCTAACTGAAGTTTGGAAATTCCCATGGCTAGAAGTAACTCTTATACCCCAGCTTTCTAATTCAGAAGACATAAGCCTCTATACACCACTGCATCAGACATTTATGGCCAAGTTTATCTACACACATCTCACAGGCTGACTAAAGAGAACAAGAAGCTGGTATTGTGTTCAGGGACATCCTTAGCAATGTTTGAGTTTATAGGGGTTGCCCCACAGGCCTCAGCATCCCCTTAGTCTTTCAGCCTCTTTTTATGTCCCCTGGTCCCAGTCTTGAGAGGAGCTATAAGGGCCCCACTCTGCCTGGATAACCATGAAGCTCCTTCATGAAAGGTTGGCCTGCCTTTGTTGGACACTAGAATTAGAGGCTATTCAGGATTCTCTGAGACACAGCCAAGGCCAGTATTCCCCTGAGTGATCCTAAATAACCTCTGAGAGAGAGTTGAGGGGTGGCATCAGAGAGTCCTGAATCTCACTGAGCCATGGAATCTGTCTGGCTCCAGAGATGAGCAGAGTGGAGGCTGGTCCTGCTTATCTTGCTATCTGGTTAGGCTGGTTCCAGCAGTAGAGTGTAGGCAGAGAAACTCAGTACTGGTAGTACTCAGTTTGCGTTCATGAAGTGATTCCTGTTTATCATAAAAAGAGGGGCTGTGGAAAGTCCCCATGAAATGAGCTGATCCAAGTTAGTTCTGCTGCACAAGCACATGGAGCTAGAGTGACTCCCCCATAGAGAGCAGAGTTGAGAGCCTTAACCCTACTCACCACCACACTGCATCTCAGGTCCTGGGGCTATGCTGAGAAAAAGCTCACCTACACAGTGGATTTCAAAAGACCTAGGCAGTTCCATTGGCTTGTACTAGATAGGGTATTTAAGAAAGTCCTCTGATAAGGTGACATTTACGCAGGGATATGGAGGAAGTGAGAAAAGGAGCCATGCTGATAACTGGGGGAAGAATTGGCTAGGCTGAAGGAGCAGCAAGTGCAAAGACCAGAGTCTTGAGCACGCTTTGAGTGTTGGAAGAAATATCAAGGCGGCCAGTTTGGCTTGGGTATGGTGGTCAAGAGGAGTGGTAAGAGATGAGATCAGAGATAGAGGGGCAGGTTAGTGAGGGTGGGATGGCATGGGATAGGTTGTAGACTATTATAGACCATAGTTAAGAATTTTGGGTTTTCCTCTGAATAAGAAGCCAACCAGTAGAATTGCTTGGACAGACTTAGACTGATGTACTTTTAAAAGGATCACTCTGACTGCTCTGCTGAGAATTGACTGGAGTGGGATAAGGACAAAAGCAAGGAGAGCTATTGGAGGATATGGCAATAATTCAGGTGAAAAGTAATCGTGGCTTGCACCAGAGTGGTTGCAGTGAAGGTGCTAAGAAGTTGGTGAAATTCAGAGTTTATCTCTGAGGCAGGAGGCAGAGCTGATAGGATGTGCTGATGGGTTGAACATGTGAACGTGAGGTGTGAGCAAAAGGAGAGGGGAGGATGATTCTAATGATTGTGGCTTCATAGATTGTGAAGATAAAATGAATTAATTCATGAAAAAAATTTGAACCGTGCCTGGCAAGTGCTTAGTGAGGGCCAGCTGTTATAGTATTATTGGATAAGTTATGGTGGAGGACAGTAGTTTCATATTTGCTGCTTACAATCACTTTCCACAATAGCTTGTGAACTCTGACATATCCCTGGTACCTCTATCTCAAGTTTCCTCCTGTATTTCCAGGCAGAATCACAGAGTACAAGGAGCCTCTTAATCTACAAAATGAGGATAGTAACCTCAACCTCATAGGATGGTTGTAAGGTATAAAGGGACACACATGGATGATTTATAGATGCTCAGTAAATGTTATTCTTGTCCATCATCTAGACCTTTGCTACTGAAACTATGGTCTGTGGCCCAGCACCATCAATACAATATCACCTGGAAGCAGTTAGAAAATCAGAGTCTTAGCTCCATACCAGAGCTGCTAACTCAGAATCTGTGTTTTAACAAGATCCTGAGGTGGTTTGTGTGCACATTAATCTGAGAGAAGCACTGCTCTAGAGTTTCAAGGTCATCCAGTCCAACAGTCTCTTCAGGGTACAGATGCAGAAAGGAAGACTAAGAGAGAGGAAGAGATTTACATGATGTTACACTTAGTTTTGTCAAGACATCTACATTCCAAGCTAGGGTTCTTTACACTAAAGTTTCAGAACTGTCTATAACTCAGCCTCTCTGGGTAGGAAAGGATGGAGAAAAAGAAGAGGTCCTATTTTCTAGGAAAGGACAGAACAGAATTAGGAGGTACCCAGGGTATCTATTTTCATTTTAATCTCACAGATGATTTCAGAGGGCCTTAAAGTACATTCATGTATTTATTTATTTATTTTATTTATTTATTTATTTATATTTAATAAACACTTCTATACCACTATGTCCCAGAAATCGTTCTAAGCTCCTTACACATATGAGCACTATTTTGTATATTAACTCATATAATTCCTAAAACAATTCTATGAGTTAGGGATTGTTACTTTCCCTATTTTACAGAAGAGAATCCTGAGCCACAGAGTGGTTAAGTAACTTGCCTTAGGTCACAAAGCCAGTAAGGGGCAGACCTAGGATTCCAATTCTGGCAGTTTTCCCTCCTACTAGGTCTGAGCCCACAGTAGCCTATTCTGGTCTCAACTCTAGCAAGGGGACAGATATGAAGTTCATTTAGGACTTTTTCTACTTCAGCTTAGGGCCTATTCAGCCCTTTCTCACCAAAGACTTTTCAGCTGCTTTACTGAGACCCCACCCTGAGCTGGCATATAGCCTCTGCCCAGTACAGGAGGGGCCCCTCAGAGACTGATAATGGCACGTTTCTTGGTCCTCTCCCCCATACCTTGGCTCAAGCTTTCCTTTTCCTCTAAGCATTAAACTATTTCCTCTTTGACCTATTTTAAAACCTCCTAATCTATTGAAAAACATTTGCTTTCCCTGTCAAACTCTTTTTTTTTACTCTCTCTTCCTACCCGCCCCCAAACCCTTCCAGTCTGCACCTCATAGTTTGGCCCTCAATTCTATACTGTGTGCTATTCTCTGTCTCTGTCCAGTCTATTTTATCTTCCCAACTCTGCAAGCTCTTCAAGGTCAGAGACGAGTAACGTTTCAGGATTTATCCACTGCTGGCTCTGAGACCATAGATTAATAAACTCCCAAACTGTCATTGTTTGAAGTGCCCTTAGAGACTATGTAGCTCAACCCCCTCCTTGTACAGACACTCAGGGGCCCAGAGAAGGTGGATGATCAAAGCTGAGTGCCGAATCCAGTTTTCCTTTATTTGTAGTGGTTTTTTTCTCTGCTTCATTTCTGCTTTCTTCCTCCGGTCACAATCCTACCTACCCTTCTGAATGGAGGAGTATTTTTTTGAGGCAGACCCAGACCTGGAAAGTGGCTTCTCCATGTGTCTGAAAATCTTGGCTTTTCCAACAATAATTTTCCCTGTCAAACTCCAAGCCTGCTAAGTCACGAACAAACTTTGATGAGCTGAGCTGCATTCAGCTGTGAAAGAGACAACTTGATGCTTTCTCTGGACCCAACTCCCTGGCCCTCTACTCTCTGGCCCCCGTTTCAGTCCCGGGAGCTTTGCAGCTCCTGCCATACCAGTGACTCAGTCACTGTTCTTCAGCCTCACATATGCCTCTCAAAGGCAGTTTCTTTTTCGTAGCCACGCCTAGGCACTCAAACAGTCCAATAGCTGCTTTAGGAACTTCACGGGGGGGGCGGAAAAGGTAAGCTTACCATGAAAGGAAGGTTTGGGATGTTGTTGCTACACATAGATGTGAAATGAGTCAAGCGGAACTTTGATTACAAGGAATTTCATATGCTGTGAGTGTGTATGCCGGCTGGGGGCTGAGGGGCGGAAACTGAGGGGCGGGGCTGAGGGGCGGGGGCTGAGAGGCGCGGGGTGACCGGCAGGGGGTGACGGGCGGGGGCTGGAAGAGATGTTTGCTCTGCGCTGAGGTGGGTTTGTACGGGAATTCCATTTCGGAGCAAGAGCTATCTACTCCTCCGTTACCGGGTGAGTGTGGGAACACCCCCTGGTGTAGCAAGGCGGCTGGGACCTGCGGCATCTAGATGCAGAAGTACAGAATCAGGTCAGGATGATTGTTATAGGGTATCGCAAAATCAGAACAATTGGGAAGGCGCCCCGTGGCTGGCTGTCAGTCCATCCATTTGTGTCCGGAGAGCGCTTTCTGAGGTGCCGGGATCTGGGCTGACATCTCTAGCATCTTGGCGAGCCAGTTCCTGCAGGCTCTTACTGGACCTGCATTGCCACTGGGAACATGCCTGGACGTGTCCAACAACCTTGAGCATCTAGGGTTGGGAGATGAAGAAGAGAAGGAGGCTGGGTGTTAGTGAAGGCGGGGACAGTGAATCAGACTTGTGGAGCATCCTGAGGAAAGCAGAACTGCTAGCCCGCGTGGCTTGAGGGCAAGTCAGGGCTTGTGTAAAGAGCATGCTGGCTCTGTTTGGGGGCTTTCAATCCACCCCCTCACCCGCCGAGCTTGGTTTCACTTGATATCTCATTCCTGGAAGCTGAGCCCCTGGCAGTGTTATTTTGATCCTGCCTCACCCCAAACACTGGCCAAGACCCAGCAAGCTGCAAGAACTGGGGGACAAGAAGGGACCCGGCAGAGACCAGGCTAGGAAAAGACTTCAGGGTCTGACTTAGACAGGTGTTGGCAGTGTTGGCCAGTATCATGCTGGGTGGCTGTGGCAGGAAAGTTTGGAACATCTTCCCTAGATAACTCCTCTGTTCTTTCCTTCACCCCAACTTACCTTCAACTCAGCAGACTAACTGAGCACCTAGTCTGTGCCACCATGTGTGAGACACTGAGATGTCTGTCTGAGACCTAGGCTGTGCCCACTGGGGCCTGACAGTCTCATCCTGGATATAAAAACACAGATAAATATTAATATAACACAAGAAAGGTTTTAAAAGTTAAATCAAAATGCTTAGATGCTGCCAAGTAAGGATCATATCAAGTTGAACGATACGAAATCAGAAAAAGGTTTTTTATTGTTTTTTTTTTTTAATTGTTTTTTTGAAATTGTAACGCCTTTCAGGCCTCCAGAGCTAGACTATTTGAGGTCAGATCCCATATTCACCATTTATTAATTTGTGTTACCATGGACAAATAAACTTACTTCTCCCTTTCTGAGTTTCTGTTAACTTCAGGCTAAAGAGGATAATAATAGCACCCACCTCATTGGGCTGTTGTGAGGATTAGATGAGATAATCCATATAAAATACTTGCACACACTTAGCACAGTGGCTGGCCCAAAATAAACACTCAATAAATATTAACTATTATTATTTAAGGTAGACTGTGGCACACAGATAAAATTTCAACAGGTGGAGATAGAGAAGACAGTTTAAGCAGAGAAAATAACAGGAACAACTGCTTTAAGGCAGGGAAGCTCAGGGCATATGAAAAGAACACCAGCTGAGGTGGATTTTAGAGTACAATTAGTGGGAAAATGGAAGTTAAACTTGCCAAGGCAGATTGGTGGTAAACTGCAAAAGACAGTGGATGCTATAGTTTTGATTTGATTTGGCAGACAATAGGAAGCCATTGAAAGTTTCTGAGCTGATCGAGACTATCCTGGCTAACACGGTGAAACCCTGTCTCTACTAAAAATACAAAAAAAAAAAAAAAAAAAAAAAAAAAAAAGATCCTCTGCTTTAGGAAGAGTAATCTGGTAAAAGGTTAGTCAGCTGGATTGGAACAGGAGAACACAAGAGGTGGATAAACTAGGGGCAGAGAGGGAACAAGGTCCTGAAACTGAGGTGGTAGCTGTGGGAATAGAAAGGAGGTGATGAATTTAACAAGCCATCACAAAACTTGAATCTACAGAACTTTGTAATTCATAAATTATATGGGATTGAAAAAGGACAAATGAGAAAATCAGAATCTTTTTGGGTTGGCTTAGACCTTACAATGTTGTGCATTCCCATCTCACTTCTGTGGATAATGCAATAGAAAGGGTGTGGACCTTCTGAGCTAGACATATCTATTTTCAAGTCCTGGGTCGGCTATTTATCTGTTGTTTGTGATCCGAAGCACATTATGTACCTGACATTCCCAACTAGGATCAGCATTTCCACAAAATATTTAGAAGTATGTGGTGTGTGTGTGCGTGTTGCCAAACAGATGCAACAAATAATTGTTCCTCCCATCCACCATGCCAGTAGTTAGCCCAATGAGAAGTAGTCAAATTCTTTAAGCCTCAGCTTTCTAACCTGAAAAAGAGGGATAATAGTACTCACATCATGGTGTTATTGGGAGGATTAAAAGAGATATTTCCTGTCAAGGGTCTAGCACAGTGCCTGACAAGTAGAATTTCATGAATTGTAATCTTCCTTTACCCTAATGGGCTCCACATTAAAATATCCTTGCCAGTCTCTGCTTGAACACTTCTAGAGGGAGGTTCCTTACTGCTTTCTGAGAGCGCCCATTCTCTTCAGGGAAAGCGTTGGACTGTTAAAAGTTTTTCCTTTTGCTAAGCTGAACTTAGTTTTCCTAAAGCTTGTACCTGGATATCTTAGTCATTCTCCCTGAGGCCACCTAGAGCAGTCTGTTCTTTTTCTTCCATGACAGTTTTTCAGAGATCTGAAGACCAGAAATCAGATCCCCCTGCATCTTCTGCTCCCAGATCAAACAGCTCACATTATTGTATCATTTCTTATCTGTCATGGAATCAAGTCAAATATGACTCTGTGGTTTCGAAGTATATAAATTGGGGTATGAATATGTCTTCATAGTGATGAGAAATACTGCAAAAGGAACAGGATGGGTAAATGTGACAAATTTCCTTGTAATTTATTATTTTTTAATTATTTTTTTCTGGTCAGGCAGGGTGGCTCATTCCTGTAATTCCAGCACTTTAGGAGGCATAAGCGAGAGGAAGGCTTGAGGCCAGGAGTTCAAGACCAGCCTGGGCAACATGCAAGACCCTGTCTATATAAATTTTTTTTAATTAGCTGGGCACTGGACACTGGGCACCTGTAGTCCCAGCTACTTGGGAGGCTGAGGCAGGAGAATCTCCTGAGCCCAGGAGTTTGAAGCTGTAGTGAGCTATGATCATGCCACTACACTCCAGCCTGGGCAACAAAGTGAGACTCTATCTCAAAAAAAAAAAAAGAAAAAACTTAACATAAATCATTTTTTTCCACTATGTGCTAAATACTTTCAAATCCATCATCCCACTGCTTCCTTATCCTCAACTGAGGGAATTGCAGATTTGTTTATATATATATTATACAGGTGGCCAAACAGGTCTCAAGAAAATGAAACTTGCTAGAGATCATTTAGTTAGTAAGCATCTGTGCCAGAACTGCAAGACATATTTTTCTTACTCCAAGTTCAGTAGGGCTTTTCATTTTCCACAGCTGTTAGGGTTTAAGGTGATAGATAGCTGGGCAATTATGCAAACTCTGGCACTAAAGAATCAGTCAAAAGAAAGATGGATCCTCCAATTAACTTATACCAGTTATTCCCTTTTTGAGAGAATTCTTTTCTTTAGATGTCTTCTTAACCTGCTCCCCTCAAATGCCTCCTGCAGAGAGTGAGTCATCTTTTGGAGCCATTCCTCAGTGCTGAAGCTTCATATTGAAGCAGAAGTTGCTTTTCACCTCTTTCTTTCTAGAAACTAGCTCCACCCATGTATTCTTTTCTTGGGAGCTTAACAGGAAAGATATGGGTCAGTTTCACCATCAGTACATAAAATACGACTATTATTATTTTGTGCACATAGATAGGAGGATGGCTATACTCTCTCTTGGATTAGAGTTTACTGTCTGTATTTTCTGTGTTCCCCACCAGACCTGCAATCTCCTAAATTTGGAGAATATAGTTGATTCACCTCTGTTTTTCTCTCTTGCCACTAAGTTCTAATAGAATGCCTAGCATAGAAGGTACTCATCAAGTGGTTGCTGAGTGACCATAAATTAATTATCCCTATTTTGGAATGACAACAGTTATTATATCCTCCAAACACCACCAAAAGACATCATGCTATTCTCAAAAAGAAAGGAATTTCCATGTAATATATGGTGGAATCAAACAGTGAGATGTCCTACTTCCAGGAGATTGCTAGTCACCATTGTGTATAAGCCAAAAAGAGTGGGCAGCACTTCTTCCCTTCTACGATTCACCTCTCCATGACCCAGCCTACCCTTTGGAATTGTTTCTGTTGAGGATAAAATGAGCCATTATTGGGCTGTGGGAGGTAGGAAAAAGAAGCTGGAGTCTTGGTAGTATAGTCACTGAGTAACTGGTCCTAAAGCTGGGCCAACTCCTTTCTTCGTATATGGGAAGTAGAGAAGCCACTGGGCCCTGAATATGCAGACTTGAATTTTGCTTTTAGCTCTACCATTGAACACTGTGTGACTTTGGGAAAGTTCTATCCCTTTTCTGAGCATTAGTTTCCTCATCCTGGATCATCAGGGAATGGGGTTAAGTTGTCCTGAATAATACTTTTAGGATCCCATGACTATATGTTTTCAATTATCTGATAGTTTGAAGTTTTAACTGGTTGCCAAAGAGAAGGAAAACAACAACAACAACAACAACAACAACAACAAAAAAAACGATGGAATGTGCTGTCTTATTAGTACTAAGGTGCCTGTTACTAAAGGACTTCAAGTAGAGCTGGATGGTATTTCTTTACTGGGCAAAAGGCCACTGGGACGAAGATTAATTTTAAACCTCCCTTTGACTCTAAGATTGTCAGAGTCTAAAAATGGTCTCAAAGAATGTGCATTTACATATGAGGTCATAGGCTTCTTGTTATCAGTCTCATCTTCCCTCCACAACCTCACAAAGTCCTATACCTTTCTCCCTTTTCTTGGGCATTTAAGGAAAAAGTAAAGAAATATTTTGGCAGCAGCATTTCATTTTCTACAGACAAGCCTCATTCTATAGTTCTCATTCTATTCTTCCAGTCCTTTGGTAAAGATGTGGACCTGGGTTGTGCTTGCAAATGCCCACTGGTTTGTATCTCTGCTCTTTTAGGATATTTTATTCCCTGGCCTATGAGGATGGGATGGAGTACTTGATTGCCATGGGAAAAAAAATAAACTCTTCTTATTGACATCTTCAGATACAGCTATTCCAGATTGCTTGGTAATTGGGACAGGGTGGAGGAAGTGTGGGGCAAGACCATCAAACTTAACAGAAATCAGAAATTGGAGTACTTGACTGAGTTTTATCCAGTCCCAGCCCTGCAAATAAATCATACCATGAATTCAATTCCCAACTGGGACAACTCAGCCAAAAGCCTTCTTGGGAAGTCAACTTATCTCCCCTTCCAGTACTGCTGGTTGAGTAACTAATTTTTTTTATGATACCATAATTTTATGGAATCTTGTGGTGATTGGTACATGACCAGTGACTCACTTTGGCTAGGGTAACAGCAGAGCAAAGCAAGAGGTTTCGGGTGTTAGCTGAGTGCTGGTCTGGCTTGTGGCTTGTCTCCAATACCCTTTGTTCCCCAGCTCTGGGTGGGATAGTAACAACAATCATAGCAACTCCTCACATGCGTAGCACAATCTGGAGTTTCCACAGCACTCTCACATACATTATCTCATTTTTCCCTTCAACATAATCCAGGGTAGTTTCTGTGCTTTTGCTCCCACTTGGAAAGAGTATTTTAGCAGTCAGTAGAAGAACGTTTTCCCTCAAAATCAGCCCAGAGTTTGCTGTTCTTAATTTCATCCTATTTCTTTTATAATGGTATCTTTGTATTCTTGGCTACACAATTTCTTTTCCCCATTCCTTTAACAATTATTTTTCAGCAGTTGCCAAACACTAACCAAATATTTATATTTTTAATTTACAGTCTTCTAAGTTTTATTTGTCTTTTGAGGTTTGTGCTTTGTTTGTTGTGTGTGTGCATATACACAAATGTTTTGAAGACAAAATAATTGACTCATATGGTTAGCATTTACTTTTGGCCAAGTAGAAGCAGCCTAGTTCAGTTGGTCATTAATTCTGTCTGTACAGTGACAACAGCTTTTAGTAAGGATTTTTTTTTTCTTTCTCTTCCCCAGCTGGGGCATTACCTCTTGCTCTGTGTGCTAGAATAAAAGACAAACAATAGATGAGACTTCTTTAATTTTGCAAAGGTTCATTCTCCTCTGTTGATATACCATTCCTGACATTGCTGGGCCAGATGTTGCTATCACTAACAGTTAAAATTCTTCAGCCACTTTGGAAATGTTGAAAGTAGCTCACTAAAAACTGTAGTACCCACCTGTGGTCTCTAAATTATGTCTATTCCAGGCACAGATTTTAGTATACTTAAACATAAAAAGATAATTTACTTTTATCACATGCCCATGAAATAAAATCAAAATGACACATCCTCAGTCCTGGCCTCCTCCACCTCCCAGTATCAATAGCTGACACATTGCTCATCCCTTACTTCCTAAAGCTTTGTCCTATATTACCCTATCAGGGTTCTTTTTTTTTTTTTTTTTTCTTCTCTGGCTTCCCCTTCTTGGTTGCTCTCATGTATTTCTGCACTTCCAGCTTCAAGTATGTTCAAGCGATTCTCCTGCCTCAGCCTCGCAAGTTACTGGGACTACAGGCGTGCACCACCACGCCTGGCTCATTTTTGTACTTTTAGTAGATACGGTGTTTCGCGTTGTTGGCCAGACTGGTCTTGAACTCCTTGACCTCAAGTGATCCACCTGCCTCGACCTCCCAAAGTGCTGGGATTGCTGGCAGGAGCCACTGTGCCCAGCCATTCTTCTTTACCCATGATTTAACTTCTGCCAGGATTTACTTAGGCCAGTGGTTATCAAACCCCAGAGGTTTTTATTTAATTAATCTGCAGCATAGGATTTTTTTCAGTGCTCCATATGATTCTGATGTGCTGCTATAAGCAAGAACTGTTATTCTGGTGTTTTTATGCATTTGACACGTCTCCAACTTCACCTTATGTTTCACATATTGTATATGCTTGTTGGGCATGACCATTGAACCTTATGTTTCACATATTGTATATGCTTGTTGGGCATGACCTCTGTCCGCTTCAACTTCTCTATACAGAAAATAGTTGAAAAACAGTGCATTTTCTTTTCTTTTACCAAGCAGCTCTCCTTTCACGCTTCTCATGGCACTTGGATTCTTCTGGTTTCCCAGGCAGGAGCTCTCAGAATCTTCTCTGACTCTGGTCATTCTGTTTGTCCTCACTTTTGTAAGGTTTGTATCTCCCACCATCATTCCTCTCTGTTCCTATTGTAACCACCTTTGACCTGGCCCTTATCTCCTCAGGCTTGGGCAGTAACACTCTCAAATCATTATTTAAAATGCACTCAGGTTAACATTCACAAAATGCTTTTCTGCCCATCCTAAAATATCACTGAGAAAAAAATTTCAGTGAAGACTGGGGGGACCTCCATTCTCTATTTTAGAGTTCAATACTGCCTTGAAAAGTGTGCCAGACTCATAGCTTCTAAATTACCTTTGAGTTCTGTCTTGCTTCTTACTAGCCAAATAAAGATAGGCGTATACATTCCCTCTGAGCCTCAGTATTTTTTAATCTATTAATTAAAAAAAATTCCATAAGTTATTGGGGTACAGGTGGTATTTGGTTACATGGATACTTTCTTTAGTGGTGATTTGTGAGATTTTGGTGCATCCATCACCCGAGCAGTATACACTGCACCCTATTTGTAGTATTTTATCCCTCGTCTCCCCTCACTTCCTTCCCTCCAAGTCCCCAAAGTCCACCGTGTCATTCTTACGCCTTTGCATCCTCATAGCTTAGCTCCCACATATCAGTGGAAACATAGTGTTTGGTTTTCCATTCATGGGTTACTTCACTAAGAATAATAGTCTCAAATCTCATCCATATATATACACATATATGCATATGTACACACATATGTACATATATACATATATACATGCACATATATGTACATATGTGTGTGCATACACATACACATATATGCATATATGTGTACATATATGTGCAGACACATCTGTGTATGTGTACAAGCACATATATGTACACATATATGCACATATGTGTCTGTACATATACATATGTGTGTATATATACATACACATATATGTATGTATATATACATATATATGTGTGTGTGTATATATATACACATATGATCCTTTTTAGTTCTTTAAGGAATATTCACACTGTTTTCCAAAGTGACTGTACTAGTTTACATTTCTACCAGCAGTGTAGAAGTGTTGCCTGTTCACCACATCCACACCAGCATCTACTGTTTTTTTATTTTTGGATTATGACCATTTTTGCAAGAGTGAGGCGGTATTACATTGTGGTTTTGATTTGCATTTCCCCAAGCATTAGTGATGTTGAGCACTTTTTCATGTTTGTCGACCATTTGTGTATCTTTTTTTGAGAATTGTCTATTTATGTCCTTAGCCCACGTTTTGATGGGATTGTTTGTTTTTTCTTCCTGATTTTTTTGAGTTCATTATAGATTCTGGATATTAGTCCTGTGTCAGATGTATATATTATGCAGATTTTCTCCCACCCTGTGGGTTGTCTGTTTACTCTGCTGACTGTTTATTTTGCCATGCAAAAGCTCTTTACTTTAATTAAGTCCCAGCTATTTATCTTTGTTTTTATTGCATTTACTTTTGGGTTCTTAATCATGAAATCATTGCCTAAGCCAATGTCTCAAAGGGTTTTTTCAATGTTATCTTCTAGAATTTTTATAGATTCGGGTTTTAGGTTTAAGTCCTTAATCTGTCTCGAATTGATTTTTGTATAATGTGAGAGATGACATTCCAGTTTAATTCTCCTACATGTGGCTTGCTAATTACCCCAGCACCATTTGTTGAAAGGGTGTCCTTTTCCCACTTTATGTTTTTGCTTGCTTTGTCAAAGATCAGTTGACTGCAAGTATTTGAGGTTATTTCTGGGTTTTCTATTTCATTCCATTGGTATATTTGCCTATTTATATACCAGTACCATGCTGTTTTGGTGACTATTGCCTTATAGTAGAGTATGAAATCAGGTAGTGTGATGATGCCTCCAGATTTGTTCTTTTTGCTCAGTCTTGTTTTGGTTATGTGGGCTCTTTTTTTGTTCCATGTGAATTTTAGAATCGTTTTTTTTTTTTCTAATTCTGTGAAGAATGATGGTGGTATTTTGATGGGAATTGAGTTGAATTTACAGACTGCTTTTGGCAGTGTGGTCATTTTCACAATATTGGTTCTACCCATCCACGAGCATAGGATGTTTCCATTTGTCTATATCATTTTTGATTTCTTTCAACAGTGTTGTGCATTTTTCCCTGTAGAGGTTTTTCACCTCCTTGGTTAGATATATTCCTAAGTATTTATTTATTTATTTTTTGCAGCTTTTGTAAAAGGGGTTGAGTTCTTGATTTGATTCTCCATTTGGTCTCTGTTGGTGTATAGGAGAGCTACTGAATTCTGTACTTTAATCTTGTATCTGGAAACTTTGTTGAATTATTTTATCAGCTCTAGGAGCTTTCTGAAGGAGTCTTTAGGGTTTCCAACGTAAATGATCATATCATCAGCAAATAGTGACAGTTTGACTTCCTCTTTAACAGTTTGGATGCACTTCATTTCTTTCTCTTGTCTGGTTGCTCTGGAGAGGACATCCAGTACTATGTTGAAGAGGAGTGGTGAGAGTGGGCATGCTTGTCTTTTTCCAGTCCTCTGCTTTCAACTTTTCCCCATTCGATATTATGTTGGCTGTGGGTTTGTCATAGATGGCTTTTATTACATTGAGGTATGTCCCTTGTATGCTGATTTTGTTGAGAGTTTTAATCATAAAGGGATGCTGGACTTTGTTGAATGCTTTTTCTTCATGTAATGAGATGATCATGTGATTTCTTTTGTTTCAAATTCTGTTTATGGGGTATATCACATTTATTGCCTTGTGTATGTTATACCATCCCTGCATCCCTGGTATGAAACCCACTTGATCATGATGGATTATCTTTTTGATATGTTGTTGAATTCAGGTAGCTAGTATTGTGTTAGGATTTTAGCATCTATGTTCATCAAGGGATATCAGTCTGTAGTTTTCTGTTTTGGTTATGTCCTTTCCTGGTTTAGGTAATAGGGTGATTCATACAATGAATTAGGGTGGCTTCCCTCTTTCTCTATCTTGTGGAATAGTGTCAAAAGGATTGGTACCAATTGTTCTTTGAATGTCTTCTAGAAATCTGTTGTGAATCCATCTGATCCCGTACTTTTTGTTGTTGTTGTTGGTAATGTTTTAATTACCATTTCAATATCTTTGCCTGTTATTTGTCTGTTCAAGATATATAATTCTTCCTGATTTAAGCTAGGGGGGTTGTATTTTTCTGGGAATTTATCCATCTCTTCTAGGTTTTCTACTTTATGTGTGTAATGATGTTCACAGTAGCCTGGAATGATCTTTTGTATTTCAGTGGTGTCAGTCCTAATATCTCCCCTTTTGTTTCTTAATGAGGTTGTTTGGATTTTCTCCCTTCTTTTCTTGGTTAATCTTGCTAATGGTCTATCAATTTTATTTGTCTTTCAAAAAACCAGCTTTTTGTTGTATTTATCTTTCATGTGTTTTTGTTGTTGTTGTTTCAATTTCATTTAGTTCTGCTCTGATCTTGGTTATTTCCTTTCTTTTGCTGGGTTTGGGTTTGGTTTGTTCTTGTTTCTCTAGTTCCTTGAGGCATGACCTTAGAATATCAGTTAGTGCTCTTTCATTCATTTCCATGTAGGTGTTTAGGGCTATGAACTTTCCTCTTAGCACCACCTTTGCTGTATCCTTTTGATAAGTTGTGTTGTTATTGTCATTCAGTTCTAAGAATATTTTTAATTTCCATCTTGATTTTGTATTTGACTCAATGATCATTCAGGAGCAGGTTATATAATTTCCATGTATTTGCATGGTTTTGAAGGTTCCTTTTGGAGTTGATTTCCAGTTTTATTCCACTTTGGTCTGACAGAGTGCTTGATATAATTTCAGTTTTCTTAAATTTATGGAGGCTCGTTTTAAGGCCTATCATATGGCCTATCTTGGAGAAAGTTCCACGTGCTGTTGAATAGAATGTGTATTCTGTGGTTGTTGAATGAAATATTCTATATATATCTGTTAATTCCATTTATTCCAAGGTATAGTTTAAATCTATTGTTTCTTTGTTGACTTTCTCTGTTGATGACCTGTCTAGTGCTGTCAGTAGAGTATTGAAGTCTGCCACTATCATTGTGTTGCTGTGTATCTCACTTCTTAGGTCTGTTAGTAATTGTTTCGTAAATTTGGAAGCTCTGGTATTATTTGCGTATATGTTTAGGATTGTGATATTTTTCTGTTGGACAAGGACTTGTATGATTATATAATGTCCCTCTTTGTCTCTTTTAAGTGCTGCTGCTTTAAGGTTTGTTTTGTCTGATATAAGAATAGCTACCTCTGCTCACTTTTGGTGTCCATTTGCATGAAATGCCTTTTTCCATCCCTTTTCTTTAAGGTTATGTGAGTCCTTATGTGTTAGGTGAGTCTCCTGAAGGCAGCAGATAATTGGTTGGTGAGTTTTTATCCTTTCTGCAGTCCTGTATTTCTTAAGTGGAGCATTTAGGCCATTTACATTGAATGTTGGTATTGAGATGTGAGGTACTATTGCATCCATTGTGCTATTTGTTGCCTGTGTATCTTGCTTTTTTGTTATTTTTGAATTTTATTTTTGTTTTATAGGACCTGTGTGATTTATGCTTTAAAGAGTTTCTGTTTTTATGTGTTTCCAGGATTTGTTTCAAGATTTAGAGCTCCTTTTAGCAGTTCTTGTAGTGGTGGTTTGGTAGTGGTGAATTCTCTCAGCATTTGTTTGTCTGAAGAAGACTGTATCTTTCCTTCATATATGATGCTTACTTTCAGTGGATACAACATTCCTGGCTGATAGTTGGATAGTTGTATATTTTTAGGAGGCTGAATATAGGACCCAAATTCCTTCCAGCTTATAGGGTTTGTGCTGAGAAATTTGCTGTTAATCTGATAGGTTTTACTTTGTGGGTTACCTGGTGCTTTTACCCTTTCCCTCCTCTCCCCTCTCCTCTTCTCTCCTCTCCCCTGTCCTCCCCTCCCCTTCCCTTCCCTTCCCTCCTCTTCCTTTCCTTTCCCATCTCACAGGTCTTAAGATTCTTTCCTTTGTCTTAACTTTAGATAACCTGATGACAATGTGCCTAGGCAATGATCTTTTTGAGATGAATTTCCCAGGTGTTCTTTGTGCTTCTTGTATTTGGATGTCTAGATCTCTACCAAGGCTGGGGAAGTTTTTCTCTGTTATTGCCACAAATATGTTTTCCAAACTTTTAGATTTCTCTTCTTCCTCAGGAACACTGATTATTCTTAAGTTTGGTCATTTAACATAATCCCAGACTTTTGGAGTCTTTGTTCATATTTTCTTATTCTGCTTTTCCTTTGTCTTTGTTGGACTGGGTTAATTCGAAGACCTTGTCTTTGAGCCGTGAATTTCTTTCTACTACTTGTTCAATTCTATTGCTGAGACTTTCCAGAGCATTTTGCATTTCTAAAAGTTTGTCAATTGTTTCCTGAAGTTTTTATTGTTTTTTCTTTATGCTATCTATTTCCTTGAATATTTCTCCCTTCACTTCTTGTATCATTTTTTAGATTTCCTTGCATTGGGCTTCACCTTTCTCTGTTGCCTCCCTGATTTGCTTAATAACTAACCTCCTGAATTCTTTTTCAGGTAAGTCAGAGATTTCATCTTGGTTTGGATCCATTGCTGGTGAGCTAGTGTGATTTTTTGGGGGGTGTTAAAGAGCCTTGTTTTTTCATATTACCAGAGTTGGTTTTTTGGTTCCTTCTCATTTGCATAGGCTCTGTCAGTGGGAAGGTCTAGGGCTGAAGGCTGTTGTTCAGATTCTTTTGTCCCATGGGGTGTTCCCTTGATGTAATACTCTCCCCCTTTACCTTTGTCCATGGCTTCCTGTGAGCCAAACAGCAGTGACTGCTATATCTCTTCTGAGTCTAGTCACCCAGCAAGTCTATCTGGCTGTGGGCTGGTACTGGGGGTTGTCTGCACAGAGCCCTGTGATGTGAACAATCTATGGGTCTATCAGCTGTAGATACCAGCACCTGTTCTGGCGCAGGTGTTAGGAGATGAAATGGTCTCTGTGACAGTTCTTAGCTTTGGTGGTTTAATATTCCATTTTTGTGGTGGTTGGCCTCCTGCCAGGAGGTGGTGCTTTTCAGAGAGCATCAGCTTTGGTAGTATGGAGAGGAATCAGTGGTACAGAGTTTATGCCCTTTGTCTTCAGCTACCATGGTGGGTAGGGAAGGCCCATGAGGTGGGGGTAGGGCTAAGGATGTCTGAGCTCAGACTCTCCTTGGACAGGTCTTGTTGTGGGGGTGAAGTTCCTAGATCCATGGAGTTGTGTACCTAGGAGGATTATGGCTGCTTCTGCCGAGTCATGCAGGTGGTTAGGAAAGTGGATCAAAGCCAGCAGTCACAGGACTCACCCAGCTCCCATGCAATCCAAAGGGCCAGTCTCACTCCCACTGTGCCCCCTTAACAGTCCCAAGTTTGTTTCCAGGCAATGGGTGAGTAGGGCTTGAGAACCTGCCCCAGGTTACCCACCTCTCAGCTGTGAAAGAAAAAGGCTTTGGTTCTTCCCCCTCCTGTAGAGTCTTCACACCAGATTCATGCCCTACCCAAAGTTCTGGCCAGTATGCTTCTCTCCTGGTTCAAATTGTTACAAAGTTCAGCTGGAGACTTCCTTTTCCCTGTGGCATTTTCCCCTGTGGCATTTTCCCCTGTGCCTCTGGCCACCCTTGTGAAGGTTCCCTGTGGTTACAGTCCTGCTTGGGGACCCAGCAAACTCCTGGGGCTTTTCTCGCTGCTTCCTCTACCCCTGTATTTTGCTTGGCTCTCTAAATTGACTCAGCTCCAGGTAAAGTCAGAAACTTCTTCTACAAATTAGACCTTCAGTTTCCTCAGTGTAGGTGTGTGTTAAGGAATGGAGGATCTCCCTTTCCCACTTCTGCTGTTGGAGTACTCACAGTTTTGGAGTGTCTCCTGAGTCCTGCAGGAGCAGTCCACTTCCTTAAGAGTGTCTGTGGGTCCTCTCGAGATCCCTGGTTTGTTCTTGCAGTCGTCCTGGAGCTAAAATGCACGATGAAAATCTCCTGACACGGCTCTGTCCATCCGAGTTGGAACTTCAATCTAGTCCTGCCTCCCATCTGCCATGATGATGCCCCAGCTCTACTTCTTTACCGAGATCTTGAGAAAGATCTCAGATCTGTCTGTTCCTTCCTCAACATGTGATCTTCTTCTTTAATATATTTATTCATTTATTTATTTGAGATGGAGTCTCGCTTTGTTACCCAGGCTGGAGTGCAGTGGCACAATCTTGGTTTACGGCAACCTCAACCTCCCGGGTTCAAGCAATTCTTGTGCTTCAGCCTCCCAAGCTGGAATTACAGGTGTGTGCAACCACACCTGGCTCATTTTTGTATTTTTAGTAGAGTCGTGGTTTCACCATATTGGCCAGGCTGGTCTTGAACTCCTGACCTCATGTGATCCACCCAGTATTCTGTAGATTCTCAACATTTTCTCATTCAACTAATATTTGTTTAATGCCTACTGTGTGCCAGGCACTATTGTAAGCACTGATGATGAAGTAGCCAACAAAATAGGTACCATGGTCTCACAGCATTTACATTCTAACTGGGGAAGAAACAAGCAATAAAGTACATAAGATGTATGATATGTCAGAAAGTCATATGTGCTATGGAAAATAATAAAATGGGAAATGGGGATAGGAATTCTGGAAAGAAGGTGAAAATTTGAAAGAGTGCTCAGAGAAGCCTGACTGAGAAGACTGTATATGAACAAAGAACTGAAGAAGATGAGGGAGGTAGCCATGCAGATATCTGGGGAAAAACATTCCCGCTTGAGTGAACAGCAGATGTGAAGGCCTTAAGGTGAAGGCATTTCTGGTTAGTTTGAAGATCAACAAGGAGGCCAGCATGGCTCGAGTGAAGATAATAAGGAAAAGAGTAGTAGAACATAAGGTCAAGAAATAATGGGGGAAGTTGAGGTAGGCATATCATCTAAGGTCTCCATTGGCCATTATAAGAACTTAATTTTATATGCCATACATCACTGTGTATATTTTATGTTTTTACATACCCATTCATTTTTGAAGTTACAACCAAAACTGTGTAGGACTTGTGTGTTATTATGAATGAAAGCGGAGCCATCAATGGCTTTTGAGGCTGGAAATGACATGATCTAACATGTTTTATCCCCTTTATCTTTATTTTCTATTCTCCCTAGAAAAAAATGGGTAGGCCCCAGGTTTCTCCCTGCACAGATTCTCTCTCAATATGGGAGAGAGACACAGAAAAACCTTTTTTTCTGACTGCACTTTATTTTCAGGCGAAACAGACAAGGTCAGAGCTAAAAGAGCCCTTAAAACTGTGATTTTCAACATTGACTGCCCATGAGAATCACTTGGTGAACTGTAAAATGTCACGTGCTCATGCCACATTTTTGACCAACTACAACAGAATCTTAGGGGAGGGACCCAGGTGTCACTGTTTTTTGGTACTCCTAAGGTGCAACCAAGACTGAGAAGAGATTAGCCAAACCAACTCCCTCGTGGTATGAATGGGGAACTTGACTCCAGCATTTGGAAGGAATATTCTCCTGGTGGCAGAGCTGGGACTAGGACCATCCACTATGCCGAGATAATACAGGAAACGCAAACTTTACAAATAGTGGGGCAGAAGGAAGATATGATGTTTGATAGTTTGGAAGGAGGTTATAGACAATATAAACTTTGGATAGAAGTGACCTTGGGTCAGATCAGAAAAGGGAAAGGCTGAGTGCCAACACCAAAAGGTAAAGCAACATTTGAATTACAAGCCAGACATCTGGAAATGATGACACTGTACATTTTAGAAGCTTGATTTTCCAGCAAGCAGTGCTCTCAAGGCTAGGTTGAGCAACTGCATTGATTTTGTCTTGTGCATATGGGTGGATGGATGGGCTCACAGGAGAGGAATGGGCAAGGCAAGGAGACCATCTGCTGTCTTCATCACCCTTTTTAATCTCACACCTCCTGCACTGTCCAGGCAAAGCAACTATCCTGAAGTGCTGAGTCCTTAATTTAGACTTGTCCTTCTGTACTGCCTACCCATACTATATAGAAAGAGCATGTTTCACCCTACAGGCAGGTGTGCAAGTTGAGAAGAGCAACAGCCACAAGCTGCAGCAAGAAGCAGCTGCACCCCCAGCAGCCTGGGTACCTCACATCCAGCAGAAACTTGGCCGACATCAATTATTCAGTGCATGATGAACTAATTTGGGGATTAGTATTGATGTCAGCTGTATTGTTTCTCCTCTTCCCTGTCTGCTTGCATTCTTAATCTTCTACATTATTTTTTGAGGAATCAGGACGGGGGATGGGTGTGAAGAGCAGCCACATGACAGACAGGCAAAATAAGGAGATAACTCTAGTCACATTGCCACTTGTTGCCCCTTGTAAACACAATCAGTGTATATACAATACATACTTGGATAAGTTTGGGTGAGAAATTGGGTGAATCAAATTATATTTGGGGGCCTATATAAAAATATTCATAGCAGCTTTAACATTTTTTGTGGGGGCTAACTTAAACGTATCCTATTGGAATAATAAATTCAAAGTATTAAATGAAGCTAAAGAACCATCTTTTAAAATGAGATATAATTCACATACTATAAGATTTACCCTTTTAAAGTATATAATTCACTGGTTTTAGCATACTCACAAAGTCACATGACCATCACCACTATCTAATTCCAGGGCTTTTTCACCACCCTGGAAAGAAACTTATACCTATTAAGTAGTCACTTCCCATTTCCCTTTCTCCCCTGGCCCTGATAACCACTAAAGCTAGTTTATGATTGATTGCCTATTCTGGACATTTCATAGGTTCATTCATATTACTGCATATGTTAAGCACATCATTCTTTTCTCTGACTGAATAATTTTCATTGTAGGATAGATCACATTTTGTTTACCATTTGTCAGCTGATGAACATGTGGATTTTCCCCACTTTTTGGCTATTATAAATAATGTGCTAGGAACATTTGTTTACAGGTTTTTGTATGGACATATATTTTCAATTCTTTTGGGTATCTACACCTAGGAGTGAAATTGCTGGATCATGTTGTAACATGATGTTTAACATTTTGAGGAACTACAAAATTATTTTCCAAAGGGGCTGCATCATTTTGTATTCTTGCCAGCAATACACAAGGGTTTCAGCTTCTCCACATCGTTGTCCCCCAGGCTGGAGTGCAATGGCACGATCTCGGCTCGTTGCAACCTCTGCCTCGCGGGTTCAAGTGATTCTCTTGCCTCAGCCTCCCAAGGAGCTGGGATTACAGGTGCCTGCCACCATGCCTGGCTAATTTTTGTATTTTTAGTAGAGACGGGGTTTCACCATGTTGGCCAGGCTGGTCTTGAACTCCTGACCTCAGGTGATCCACCTGCATCGGCCTCCCAAAGTGCTGGGATTACAGGAGTGAGCCACCATGCCTGGCAGGCTATTTTGTTTTTGTTTTTGGTAGTGGATATAAAGTGCTATCTTATTGTGGTTTTCATTTGCATTCCCTATTTTGGTAATAACACTGACCATCGTTTCATGTATTTATGGGCCATTTGTAAGTCTTAGAGTGATATCTATTCAAATTCTCTACTCATTTTTAAATTATCTGTCTTTTTTATATTTCATTTGCAGGAGCTTTTTGTATATTCTAGATACAAGTCTCTTATCAGATATGTGATATGAAAATTTTTTTCTCCCATTATGTGGATTGTCTTTTCACCTTCTTGATGGTGTCCTTTGAAGCACAAACATTTTTAACTTTTAAATTTTGTTGACATGTCATTGTTCTGTTTTTCTCTTTTGTTGTTTGTGCTTTCGTTGCTATATCTAAGAAACCACTGCCAGTGTCACAAAAATTTATACCTATATTTTCTTATAAGAAAAATATTAATTATAGAATTATTATATTTTCTTATAAGAAAACATTTATAAGAGTTTTATAGTTTTAACTCTTACATTTGGGGATTTAGTCTATTGTGACTTAGTTTTGTATATGATGTGAGGTTGGGGTCCAGTTTGATTCTTTTGCATGTGGATATCCAGTTTCCCCAACACCCTTTTGTGAAAAGACTTTTTTTCTCAATGAATTTTCTTGGCATTCTTTAAAAAATCCATCAGCCATAGTATAGCAACTCAATTTATAATGATCAAATTAAAAGCAGCCCAATATTTGCAAAAAATATATATAAATTGTGGTATATCCATACAATAGGATACTACACAACAATAGTAATTAACAAATGTTCTACACAAAACATAATGGATAACTATCACAGACATTATATTTAGCAAGAGAAGCCAGAAACAGAAGAGCACATCTTGTATGATTTAAATTTATGTGAATTTCAAGGACAGGTATAACTAATTGTAATGATAGAAGCCAGTGCTGTAATTACCTGGGGAGGAGGCGATATTGACTAGGAAGGGGCATGAGGGAGCCTGCTGGGGTAATAGAAAGGTTCTGTGTATTTATCTGGGTGGTGTTTACATGGGCATGTACATATGTAAAAATTTATTAGTTTACTTAATCTTTGTGCTTCTTACTATGTATATGTTGTACTGCAATCAGAAACAGACAGACAAAAAATCTCGGCATGTTACCCACATTAATTTTTAGAGCACTTCCACATTACCTCATCTGTGTAACTTCTGAGTTACACAGATCAGATATTCTCTGGGAAAGTTGGGAAGTTGGAGAAAGTATTTCAGGGTGTAGCTGACAAACAGTACAACTTAGTGGGTGATGGACTTTAGCAGAATCAGAACTCCATCATGTGTTATACTCCATGGGATTGAGACAAGAGGCATCTGCCACTTCCCTTCCTCTCCCCAACCCTCAGTAATGTAAAGAGAATACAACCCCATGTCAGAGTTGGGGTGAAAAAAATTTTCTTGAGCAGCCACAACCTTAGGTTGTGGAGGTGAGAGGGACTGTTCTGTGGAACATGATGTGCTATTTCATAAAGTCCATAATAACATCCTCACTTATTTGCAAATCTGATTTTATTTCTTTTGCACTTCCATTTCAAAGGCAATTGTCTCAGAAAAGTTTCCAAATGTTTGTCGACCAAGTTAATCCTATACAGAAATGCGTTGATGAAAAAAATCCAGCAAACACTTAGAACAAACAATGTTTATTTTAGCCAAGATGGCTTAGGTACTGAGGGTATCATAAAGAATCTTTTCCTTAAGCATCAGGTAACTGGTGGTTGCGATTAATAAGGAGGAAACTGCTATAGTGGCACCCATCTTAAACATGGCCTTCATGCTCCAGCTGGAAAGGTCAATGAAGAAGCTTCGGTGCCTTTCCCTTTTCTTCCCCACACATCCCAAGAATGACAAATGTGCACTCCTTTTACTATAAACCTCACTCTTCTGAAGAGGAAAGAAGAAAGGGAATCTGCTAATTACCAAATGTCTCATATGTATCAAGCCCTATACTTGGTCCTTTAACATGTGTTATTGCATTTAATTTTATAAATTACTGTGTAGTATATTATTTAAACTTCCATTTTGCAGATGAAGAAACTGATGCTGACAAAGGTAAAACCGTTTGTTTGAGGATGCAGAATTAAGATTCAAACCCAAGTTGACATGTTCCTAACTAAAAGCTTTGCTCTTTTCTTGATATGAGATTACTACTATTGTTTGGAAAGTCATTATCTGAAAGAGAAATGATCTATGTTGCTAGATTCATATGCATAGTTAACCATAGTCCAGGGAATGTGGCATGTTGACAAGCTAACAATTAGTAAGCACTGTTGAGGTACACACTCTGTGCCAGGTGCAGGGCTAGGCACTGGACATGCAGCGGTCTCTACTTTTGGGAATTGTATAGGTCTGTGTATATTGCCAACTTAGCCAGAAGTTTAGAGGATTCAGCCACATCCTTTGTGATACTTTGGAAGAGTGTCTAGCTGCGGTATGGAATACCTCAGAGTAACTCTAATTTTCTGAAAACATAATTACTCTCTCTTACTTTTTCGTTTTAAAAGCAGTTACATATACTACAGGAAACTGCTGATTACAGGGAAAAATTCATGTAAGGTCTGACTTTGTCCCTAGGTAATGACATTTAACCCTTATTAGGTAGTTTTACACATACTCCTCGACCTCTTCAAAAGAGTCCAGAATCTATGATTTTGTTGTCTTTAACAAAGTCAATTTGTTAAGTTTCTAATGAAAGATAATTTAATTTGTATGCTTTGAATAAACAGTATGAGAAAAACAGAGGGAAAGCTAGGCACAGTGGCTCACTCCTTTAATTCCAGCACTTTGGGAGGCCAAGGTGGGCGGATCACCTGAGGTCAGGAGTTCAAGACCAGCCTGACCAACATGATGAAACCCTGTCTCTAAAAATACAAAAATTTGCTGGGCATGGTGGCATGCACCTGTAATCCCAGCTACTGGGGAGGCTAAGGCAGGAAAATCACTTGAACCCAGGAGGCAGAGGTTGCAGTGAGCCAAGACTGTACCATTGCACTGTGACAAGAGCGAAACTCCATCAAAAAAAAGAAAGAAAGAAAGAAGAAAGGAAGGAAGGGAAAGAAAGAATGAAAGAATAAAGAAAGAAAGAAGGAAGGAAGGAGAAAGAAAGAAGGAAGGAAGGAAGGAAGGAAGGAAAGAAAAAGAAAGAAAGAAAGAAAGAAAGAAAGAAAGAAAGAAAGAAAGAAAGACAGACAGACAGACAGGAGGGAAAGGCCATCTGTTCATTTTCTAAGTCTTGATATGGGGTTTTGGCACTGAGCCTGCCTTGCCTACACAGAGGTTTCAAAGCCATGGTTAGAGAGACATGTCAGAGTTTAGGACACATGATGTTTATTAGGTGGGTGGAGCTCTAGAAACCAAATGAAATAGGATGTCTCAGACCCTCAAATGCCAGCAGCAGCTGGATATTTTAAATGCCTATGCTGGGAACCTAGCTCAAGAGGAGGGCTACTTCTTGGTTCTTACCAATGTTTTTTTGTTTTGTGGGCAAAAAGGGACATGAGAAAGTTGTCCAGAGCAGTATCCTGGCCCTGTTACTGTGGTGCTTAACTTCCTGGTCATGAAGGCTATGAGAATACAGATGTTTTTTGTTCTCAATGAGAAGAGTGCATAGCAAGGGGAGGGAAGCATGCCTACTGAGGACACCACCATGGGCCAGCGATCAAATCAGCACAGAAGACAGTATGTTTATCTTATGCAAATATGGATCTTGTAGCCCACTTTCTTTGGAATGAAGGAATGGGAAAGAATGGCCAAGTTGATGATGGAAAAAAGGTGCACTTATGGAATGCCAGCTAGAATTACTTAACCTATCGCTTTTGGGGGACCTTTGAGTGGAGGAGTGGTGGTCTCTCAAGGTACACATGTACACTCTCCTCTCTTCTGACTAAGAGTATACATTTAGGACTTTGGCACCTTTGGAAACCACTTGAAATTCACCCTAGTATGAAGTCATGAGTAAGTAAAAGAACTTCATGCTGCATTTCTCTTTGAGTAGGATACGTCCCTTGTATGAATTACTTGAGCCCCTTCATTAAAATTCCTCTTTGTAAAAGATAACCTTTCTGCATACTTAACTCTGTCTTATTTTGTATAGCTCTTTAGAATGGCTTGATGGACCTTAGCTCCTTTAACCCTCCCAAGAGCTATATATGGTAGGTGAAGAACATACTATCCTTTTTGCTTAGATTAAGTAACTGAGGCCAGAAAAGATAAAGTGATCCATCCCAGATTGTAGATTGAAAGGGTAAGAGCCAGGTGTGGTGAACAGCCATCCCACTTTGCCCAGAACTATTCCAGTTTTAGTACTGAAAGTTCCATGTACTAGGAAACCCCTTCCTCCTGAGCAACAGGATTATTTGCTGTCCTATAGCCAGGATTAGAATCTATATATCCTAATTCTCAGTCCAAGGCCAGCTCTACTGCTATATACATCTGTATTCCAAGAACTATTATCTGAGTAATGTTTCCCTTTCTGTGCACCTTTGTGCACCAAAATATGTCTACATGCTGGGCCATTCTACTCTCCCATTCTGCCTAAGACAGAAGCTACGGCAGCTATTGGTCCTCAGAGGGACTGAGGCCACTGTTGGCAAAGAGAAACCATGTTTCAGCTTTCTCAATTATAAAATAAAGATGATAATCCCTATACTGCTTACCTCACATGGATGTTGTGTAGATCAAATAATAATGGATGTGAAAGTACTTTCTAAATTGTTATGATCTGTTTGCACATGATGGATTGTGATTATTCTTTACCCCCTGGGCAGAAGCCAACTCCTTGTCTTATTATTCTCTTTACAAATTCAGCTTCTGGTATAGCCACTGACTGTGAATTTGAGCAAATTGCTTGGTCTCTTTGCCTCAGTTTCTTCATCTGTAAAATGTAGCTAACAATAATTCTTAATATGATTGTCTTGAGAATTGAATGAGTTACTACATGCAAAGCATTTACTAGAGCTCATGTCACATGGTCAGAGCTATATAAGCATTAACTCCTTTGTGTTGGCTTCCTCGGCCCTACTATCTCAGATCTAGATACTAGATTAAGTGGACCCAGAAGCCAAGTGACATGGAAATCACTAATTATAGTCCCTTCCCACTAGCTTTCTAGTTCTTGTGTTCTGTACCCACAGCCTTCCCACCATGGATTGCCAAGAAAATGAGTACTGGGACCAATGGGGACGGTGTGTCACCTGCCAACGGTGTGGTCCTGGACAGGAGCTATCCAAGGTAAGTTCTCCTATTCAGTACACTTATTTTTGTTGCATCTTAGGAACCAGCCCGGCAACTGAAAGAGACCAAGATTAGGGGAGTCAGCCTTACTTATAACTAATCCAGTTTAGCAGGTAAAACCTGGGATCCACAGATTATGCAATAGCAGTCATGATTCCAGCACGAAGTCAGCCTAGCAGGATCAGGGTCAAGGGAAGTTTCCATGAGATAACAGAGTATTTCAAGAAGAGATGTGTAATGCAGAGACCCATGAGGACTGTTCAGCATTAAGGAAATCTGTCAACTAAAGCAAGGCACAACCACATGGTGTTCAAGAGCCAGATATCAGGTCTTAGAAATGAGAAAGAGAGAAGAATCAAGAAGGCCTCTGTTCTAGAGGGTCTGCACTACTGAGGAAGCTGTGCAATGGAGAATTTAGGGATAGGGAACCAGGGAGGGTCTAAAATCCCAATTAAAGGTAAAGATCAGAACAAAATGAGCAGCAAGGCAGAGACTTTATGTAACTTACTTGTTTTCAAGTCTGGATCTGCTTAACTGTTCTTTCCTCAGGTCCCTTGTTGGTCCCTGAACCTGGGGGTGGTATTAAATTTTGGCTGCAGCTGGGGCTACAGAGGCCAGAAGCAAGCAGCTATCAGATGGTTTCTGCATACTCACACCCTATTTTATGCAATTTTTGTTCATTCAGCAGTTGCTTACTGAACACTTACAAAGTGGCAGGCATGGTTGTAGACCCCATGGATATAGCAAAACAGACAAAATTAATTGCCATCATGGACCTTACCTTCTATTATTAGTGAAAAAATAATAATTGAGACACATACAAAGATAAATGAAGAATCTAGATGTGAAGATGTGAGAATAATAAAATTAGGGTGACTGGGTGGCTACTTCAGATTATGAAACAAGGAAAGGTCTCCTTAAGGAGATACCTTCTGGGGAGAGGATACTAGTGCAGAGTCCCAAGGTGAAAATGAACTAAGCATTTTGAAGGAAAAGGAGAAAGGTTAGTGCAATGAGTGTATGGTGAATGAGAGGGACGGTGGTATACAAAGAGATCAGAGAGAAAAGTATGGACCAGACCAGATAGCGGCTTGAGGTCTTTGAGAAATTTTCCTTTTTCTCTAAGTGCACTAGGAGCTCTTTGGAGGGTTTTGGGTTGGGCAGTTACAGGAACCTGTGGCTGGAAAACAACATAGTAATTATCTAGCCCACTTTATTCCTACCTTCGTATTTTTAAAAATGAAGAGAATAAGGCACAGGCATATCAAGGGATACAAGCACTAATTTTAAGTTTTTACACATGGTATATGTCCCACAGTGGGGTACCCACATGATTGATAAAGGATCACAGTACCAAGGAAAGATCGCCAGAGGTTAGGTCATGCTGGACATTAAAATAGATATTAAAGCTTATATATATGTAATATAGATACACATGGGCATGAGTCCCATCTTTGCTGTGGGCCAATTATTTCACCTCAGAATCAATTAAGATGTAGTAACTTGAAAGTAACATAAAATTTAACCATGACACGAACCATAAGTATATTTATTTACATAATGAAGTCTGGAGACAGGCAGTCTTTTTGCTTGTTGGACAGATCAGCAATGTTATCAAGGACTCAGCCCCTTTTCATCCTTAATTTTGGACCTCTTGCTGTTTTGTTCTCATTATTGTGGCCTCATGATTGCAAAACTCAAAGCATCATATCTTCATACAATAGTCAAAGTCAGGAATCAGGGGCAAGGTCAAAATAGCTTGCCTTTTTTTGGGAAGAAGTCTTTTCCCAGAAGCTGTCCAACAGATTTTTCCTTATATCTTATGGTCCAGAACTGGGTGATGTAGCTATCTCTAACTGGAATAGAGTTTGGGAAATAAGTATCTAGCCAATGAGAATGGGATTGTATGATTAAGACCAATCAAGAATCCGTTCTGGAGGCTGGTCATCATGCTACCTAGAATGAAATCAGTGTTTTCATAGTAAGGAGAAAGAGGGGCAATTGTTCGAATAAGCAGCTAGAAGCATCTGACAGCCCTTTTCAAAGTTACTTTTATTTACTTTTAAATTTTATTTATGAATTATAGACATCACCGTAAGTAAATCATTGCAGAAAATTAACACCATTTCCTCAGGACATTTTTCTTGACATATAATTGCCGAGCTAAATAATGCATACGATTTTAAGACTCTTGAAATAGATCAGCAGATAATACTTCTGAATTTTGTTTATGACAGTTTCCACTACCATTACATTTATTTTCAACAGTGCATAGAATTCCTGTTGCGACCCTCTGTTCGGGGTCCCTGGCTTCCCGCAACAAATCCCTATGTCCCAGAAGCCTAACCGCAAATGAATAATACATATTTTCATCATCAATTAATTTTATGCCTTCCTTTTAATATTAATTACTAATTTATGAGGACTTTATGAGAATTTTGGTTTTACTTTTTTTTCTATTTGATAGGGGAAATGTACCAACTTTACTGTGTTTATTTGCCCATTTGCCTTTCCAATTTTGTGATCTGCTTCTGATTGTTTCTCTTTCTATTCTTTCTACTTATGATTTATTGTTCTTTGTCTACTCACATAAGAAACCTAAGTAGACAGACATATAGTAGATAACAGAGTATTTAAAAAATCATTGATATAAGAGACTTAGACTCCCATACAATAATAATGGGAGACTTCAACACCCCACTGTCAACATAGATCAATGAGACAGAAAGTTAACAAGGATATCCAGGAATTGAACTCATCTCTGCACCAAGCAGACCTAATAGACATCTACAAAACTCTCCACCCCAAATCAACAGAATATACATTCTTCTCAGCACCACGTCGCACTTATTCCAAAATTGACCACATAATTGGAAATAAAGCACTCCTCAGCAAATGTACAAGAACAGAAATTATAACAAACTGTCTCTCAGACTACAGTGCAATCAAACTGGAACTCATGACTAAGAAACTCAATTAAACCACTCAACTACATGGAAACTGAACAACCTGTTCCTGAATGACTACTGGGTACATAACGAAATGAAGGCAGAAATAAAGATGTTCTTTGAAACCAATGAGAACAAAGATACAACATACCAGAATCTCTGGGACACATTTAAAGCAGTGTGTAGAGGGAAATTTATAGCACTAAATGCCCACAAGAGAAAGCAGGAAAGATCTAAAATTGACACCCTAACATCTCAATTAAAAGACCTAGAGAAGCCTTCTTTTGAGAAATGTCTGTTCATATCCTTTGCCCACTTTGTGATGGGGTTCTTTGTTTTTTTCTTGTAAATTTGTTTCAGTTCTTTGTAGGTTCTGGATGCTAGCCCTTTGTCAGATGAGTAGATTGTAAAAATTTTCTCCCATTCTGTAGGTTGCCTGTTCACTCTGATGGTAGTTTCTTTTGCTGTGCAGAAGCTCTTTAGTTGAATGAGATCCCATTTGTCAATTTTAGCTTTTGCTGCCGTTGCTTTTGGTGTTTTAGACATGAAGTCTTTGCCCATGCCTATGTCCTGAGTGGTACTACGTAGGTTTTCCTCTAGGGTTTTTATGGTATTAGGTCTAACATTTAAGTCTCTAATCCATTTTGAATTAATTTTCGTGTAAGGAGTAAGGAAATGATCCAGTTTCAGCTTTCTACTTATGGCTAGCCAATTTTCCCAGCACCATTTATTAAATAGGGAATCCTTTCCCCATTTCTTGTTTCTCTCAGGTTTGTCAAAGATCAGATGGCTGTAGATGTGTGGTATTATTTCTGAGCACTCTGTTCTGTTCCATTGTTCTATATCTCTGTTTTGGTACCAGTACCATGCTATTTTGGTTACTGTAGCCTTGTAGTATAGTTTGAAGTCAGGTAGCGTGATGCCTCCAGCTTTGTTCTTTTGACTTAGGATTGTCTTGGAGATGCGGGCTCTTTTTTGGTTCCATATGAACTTTAAAGCAGTTTTTTCCAATTCTGTGAAGAAACTCGTTGGTAGCTTGATGGGGATGGCATTGAATCTATAAATAACCTTGGGCAGTATGGCCATTTTCACGATATTGATTCTTCCTATCCATGAGCATGGTATGTTCTTCCATTTGTTTGTGTCCTCTTTTATTTCACTGAGCAGTGGTTTGTAGTTCTCCTTGAAGAGGTCCTTTACATCCCTTGTAAGTTGGATTCCTAGGTATTTTATTCTCTCATTCATACAGCCAACAGACACATGAAAAAATGCTCATCATCACTGGCCATCAGAGAAATGCAAATCAAAACCACAATGAGATACCATCTCACACCAGTTAGAATGGCAATCATTAAAAAGTCAGGAAACAACAGGTGCTGGAGAGGATGTGGAGAAATAGGAACACTTTTACACTGTTGGTGGGATTGTAAACTAGTTCAACCATTATGGAAAACAGTATGGCGATTCCTCAAGGATCTAGAACTAGATGTACCATATGACCCAGCCATCCCAATACTGGGTATATACCCAAAGGATTATAAATCATGCTGCTCTAAAGACACATGCACACGTATGTTTATTGCGGTACTATTCACAATAGCAAAGACTTGGAATCAACCCAAATGTCCATCAGTGACAGACTGGATTAAGAAAATGTGGCACATATACACCATGGAATACTATGCAGCCATCAAAAAGGATGAGTTTGTGTCCTTTGTAGGTACATGGATGCAGCTGGAAACCATCATTCTTAGCAAACTATCACAAGAACAGAAAACCAAACACCGCATGTTCTCACTCATAGGTGGGAACTGAACAATGAGATTACTTGGACTCGGGAAGGGGAACATCACACAGCAGGGCCTATCATGGGGAGGGGGGAGGGGGGAGGGGGGAGGGATTGCATTGGGAGTTATATCTGATGTAAATGACGAGTTGATGGGTGCAGCACAGCAACATGGCACAAGTATACATATGTAACACAACTGCACGTTATGAACATGTGCCCTAGAACTTAAAGTATAATAATAATAATAATAATAATAATAATAATAAAACTACACTAAAAAAAAATTCTCTAAAAAATCAATGAATCCAGGGGCTGGTTTTTTGAAAAGATCAACAAAATTGATAGACCACTAGCAAGACTAATAAAGAAGAAAAGGAGAAGAATCAAATAGATGCAATAAAAAATGATAAAGAGGATATCACCACCGACCCCACAGAAATACAAACTATCATCAGAGAATGCTATAAACAGCTCTACGCAAATAAAGTAGAAAATCTAGAAGAAATGGTTGATTTCTTGGACACTTACACTCTCCTAAGACTAAACCAGGAAGAAGTTGAATCCGTGAATAGGTCAATAGCAGGCTCTGAAATTGAGGCAATAATTAATAGCCTACCAACCAAAAAAAGTCCAGGGCCAGATGGATTCACAGCTGAATTCTACCAGAGGTACAAGGAGGAGCTAGTACCATTCCTTCTGAAACTATTCCAATCAATAGAAAAAGAGAGAATCCTCCCTAACTCATTTTATGAGGCCAATATCATCCTAATACCAAAGCCTGGCAGAGACACAACAAAAAAAGAGAATTTTAGACCAATATCCCTGATGAACATCGATGCAAAAATCCTCAATAAAATACTAGCAAACCAAATCCAGCAGCACAGCAAAAAGCTTATCCACCATGATCAAGTGAGCTTCATCCCTGGGATGCAAGGCTAGTTCAACATTCGCAAATCAATAAACATAATCCAGCATATAAACAGAAACAAAGACAAAAACCACATGATTATCTCAATAGATGCAGAAAAAGGCCTTTAAGAAAATTCAACAGCCCTTCATGCTAAAACCTCTCAATAAATTTGGTATTGATGGAACTTATCTCAAAATAGTAAGAGATATTTATGACAAACCCACAGCCAATATCATACTGAATGGGCAAAAAAAGGAAGCATTCCCTTTGAAAACTGGCACAAGACAGGGATGCCCTCTCTCACCACTCCTATTCAACATAGTGTTGGAAGTTCTGGCTAGGGCAATTAGGCAAGAGAAAGAAATCAAGAGTATTCAGTTAGGAAAAGAAGAAGTCAAATTGTCCCTGTCTGCAGATGACATGATTGCATATTTAGAAAACCCCCTTGTCTCAGCCCAAAATCTCCTTATGCTGATAAGCAACTTCAGCAAAGTCTCAGGATACAAAATCAATGGGCAAAAATCACAAGCATTCTTATATACCAATAAAAGAAAAACAGAGCCAAATCATGAATGAACTCCTATTCACAATTGCTTTAAAGAGAATAAAAGAGTTAGGAATCCAACTTACAAGGGATGTGAAGAACCTCTTCAAGGAGAACTACAAACCACTGCTCAGTGAAATAAAAGAGGACACAAACAAATGGAAGAACATATCATGCTCATGGATAGGAAGAATCAATATCGTGAAAATGGCCATACTGCCCAAGGTTATTTATAGATTCAATGCCATCCCCATCAAGCTACCAACGAGTTTCTTCACAGAATTGGAAAAAACTGCTTTAAAGTTCATATGGAACCAAAAAAGAGCCCGCATCTCCAAGACAATCCTAAGTCAAAAGAACAAAGCTGGAGGCATCACGCTACCTGACTTCAAACTATACTACAAGGCTACAGTAACCAAAATAGCATGGTACTGGTACCAAAACAGAGATATAGAACAATGGAACAGAACAGAGTGCTCAGAAATAATACCACACATCTACAGCCATCTGATCTTTGACAAACCTGAGAGAAACAAGAAATGGGGAAAGGATTCCCTATTTAATAAATGGTGCTGGGAAAATTGGCTAGCCATAAGTAGAAAGCTGAAACTGGATCCTTTCCTTACTCCTTATACGAAAATTAATTCAAGATGGATTAGAGGCTTAAATGTTAGACCTAATACCATAAAAGCCGTAGAAGAAAACCTAGGCAATACCATTCAGGACATAGGCATGGGCAAAGACTTCATGTCTAAAACACCAAAAGCAATGGCAAGAAAAGCCAAAATTGACAAATGGGATCTCATTCAACTAAAGAGCTTCTGCACAGCAAAAGAAACTACCATCACAGTGAACAGGCAACCTACAGAATGGGAGAAAATTTTTGCAATCTACTCATCCGACAAAGGGCTAATATCCAGAACCTACAAAGAACTCAAACAAGTTTACAAGAGAAAAACAAACAACCCCATCAAAAAGTGGGCAAAGGATATGAACAGACATTTCGCAAAAGAAGACATGCATACAGCCAACAGACACATGAAAAAAATGCTTTCTCTGTTTCTGTGTTTGTTTTCTCTGTTTTTTGTCCCTCTATTTTTCTTTTCTTGCCTTCCTCGTGTGTTACATGAACATTTTGCTTGAGATTTCATCATGATTTATTTGTAGTTTTTTTGAGTGTATCTCTTTATATCATTTTATTAGAGGTGGTTCTGAATATTACATGAAAAACTAACACGTTACTTTTTCATTGTCAGCTGGTATTAACATTTTGCCATTTCAAGTGAAGTATTGAAATATCTGTTCCATTTGGATTCCTTTACTTTCCCCACTTTTAAATATCATTGTCACAAATATCAGATATAATTTTTGTTAAATTTGCTTTAATCATCAACTGTGATTTATAAAATGTATGAAGAGAAAGACAGTGCATTTTATACACCCATATTTTTTCTCTCCCAGTGTTCCTTCCTTCCTGATGCACCAAGATTTCTTCTTTTATCGCTTCCACTGTTTTTTAAATCATTTCATTTCTGTTTATGAACTCCCTTTAGCATTATTTAAGGGTAGGCCTACTAGCAACTCATTATGTTAGTTTTCCTTTGCCTGAGAATGTTTTTATGTACCTTCATTTCTGAGGATACTTTCACTGGATATAAATTTGCAGTTGGCGGTATTTTTTATTTCAGTACTTTAAAAATGTAGTTCTTCCTTCTGGCCTCCATGGTTTCTGATAGAAACACACTGTCGTATCATTTGAATGGATGTTTTTCTATAGATGATGTCATTTCTTCTTGGCTATTTTCAATATTTTTTAGTTTCTTTAGTTTCAAAAGTTTTATTATGATGTGTGTTGGTGTGCATTTCTTTGGATTTATTCTATTTGGGGTCTGTTAATCCTCTTTAACTTGTAGGTCTTTTACCAAATTTGTGAAGTTTTCTACCAATTTGTTTGAAAATATTTTTAGATAAACATTTTTAAAATTTTTATTTTCATAAGATTCTGAGAATATGATTGTTTTATATTTTGTTCTTGAGGCTTTGTTCATTTTGTTTTATTTTGCCGTTTTCTCCCTGTTGTTCATATTGCATAAATTCTATCGTTCTATCCTCAAGTTCACTGTTTCTGTCATCTGTCTCTTCTCTACTACTGGGCCCATCCAGTGAGTTTTTAAAATTTCTGTCATTTTATTTTCAATAATTACCATCTGCTTATTTTAAAAAAAATACTTCTATTTCTTTGATGAGGTTTTCTATTTTTAAGAGAATTTTAAATTGTTTTTTAAAAACATTGTTATTATACGTGCTTTAGAATCCTTGTTCAATCATTCCAACATCTGCTTTATCTAAGAGTTGCTGTCAGTTAATTGACTTTTCTCATTCGTGTTGTGATTTTCCTTATTCTTATTTTCATGGGTGTTTTTTCATTGAGTTCTTGACATTTTGTCATTTATGTCAGGAGACTCAGGGTCCTATTTAAATCTTTTACTTTATCAGGCAGCCATCTGTTTAGGTTTAGCATACAGGTTTTAGCCTATGTTTGTGAGCTGCAGTTCTAAAGACTATTTAATTTCCAGGACCTTTGTAGTGTGATTTGTAATCTGTGGGGTTTATCTTTGCTGCCTCAGGTATAGAAGATTTCCTGGGCCAGGTCACTGGTCCATCTAGGTCAGCATAAAGAAGTGTCTGAGTTGTGGAGTCAAAGAACATTTCCCATACTGTACTACTTATTATTAGTAGGATACCACTTGCCAATATACCCCAGCCACCTGTTCCTATGTGGGGGAAAAGAATCTCAGACCCACAGGACAAAGAAATATTTGAGCTGGGTACTTATGGTAGAATCTCTGGTGCCCCCTGTAGCCTATTGTCTCTAGTTGTGGGTGGGGAATCTCAGGCCCATGGGGAAGAGGCTTCTCAGGCAAACAATTTGTGCCTCAATTTTGCTTATTTGTGAAACATGGATTATAATGCACCCTTATAAGGTTTTATAAATAAACAAGTATATACATTCATGAGTGTGTGGAGTTTTGTATGATTGATTCAATTATTTAGTCACAATATTCAGAATAGCATCCTCACACATTGTAGTTGCTTCAAAAATGTTTTCTGAGTTAACCAATAAAATAAAAGGGAGTGCTAACCAATTAATCAATCAATCAGTCACTTAACTTATTGGTTAACTTTCAATAAATGCTTGCTTGCTTTTGTCATTTCCTTCTCTAGCAAGTGAGTAAGTCAGGAGTCAGGCACAGGTCTTCTGATTCCATTGCTATAGACAGAATAAAAACTTGCTTTCCAGAAGAACAATACCTAAAGTTCATCTGTTCGTTGAAGGATTATTATGTTCTAGGCATGGTGACAAGCACTACACACAACCCACACACAGAGCTATATATGTATCTCTGTGTTTGTGTGTGTGTGTGTGTATCTGGTTAAGAGACATCCTTTATCTAAATAAGAGCTGTTTGTGTTTCTTTTTCTGTGAATGTACGTTTAGTTTCTTATAAGGTTGTTGTTGTTAATTTATACTAGCTCTGTATTTTAGGAATATAAATCTTTAGTCTGTGATATGGTGTACATCTGTTTACTAGTTCGTTATTTATCTTCTAATTTTGCTTATGAATCTTTTACCCTGAAACTTTGTAAAATTTTTATGTAATTAGATCTATCTATCTTTCCTTTATTGATTCTGGACTTTGAATTGCAGTTAGAGAAAATTTCTCCACTCCCAGATTAAAGAGAAATTTACTTATATTTTGTTTTGGTACTTTTTGGTTTTAATTTTTATCTATAAATTTCTGATCTATTTTGAATTTACTCTGGTGTATAGTGTGAGGAATGTATCTAATTTTATCATTTTTCATACTGTCATTCAGATATACAACATAACCTATTTAAAAAACCAGCTATTCTCCATTGCTTTGAGATATTCCCTTTGTTCATTTGGTCAGCTCATGTAATCTTAACAAACCTGTAAGTTAGATAGCATTGTTTACAATTGGATTGATGAGAAAATTCAGGCCCAATGACTTGTCCAAGGTCACATTGCTGGTCAGTGATAGAAGTGGGAGTTACAGATAGGTCTTCATTACCGTGGATCAGGGATTTTCGTCACTACATTATATTTCCTAATAGTTTGACCCTCAGCTCACTGTTTTAAGCAGATATGGAAGCTATCAGCATTCCAATGGTGCACATAAGTTAGCAGAGATTACAAGAAACCCTTTGCCTTTTCAAGAAACTTAGAGTAAAATGGCTAGCGCTCATATCAGATCCCATTGGCAGATGGGATCATTGTGAGTGAGGCTGCAAGGCATTGAGTAAAACCTGAGTGGGCAAACACAGGGACAGAATGGCAGGAGTATTTAGAGCCTGCCTGATGCTCACTTTTTCCATTTCCTGGGAAAGTATAACTTAAATATTAGTTCAGGTAATACTAACTGCTGTAACAAATACTAAAGTTTGGTGACATAACAGGTTAAGGGTTTATTCCTGAATGTAATTCCAATCCATGTTGGGGAGTAGGAGGATTCTTCTCAGCCATTGAGGAAGCCAGGCTTATGGGAGCTCTGTATTTTTTAAACAGCCTTATTAAACTACAGTTCACCTACCAGGCAATTCACCCATGTAAGTTTACAATTCATGTTTTTTTGTATACTGCATTATGATTTTTAAGGTTATGGTAAAATATATAATCTCAAATTTGCTGTATTAGCCACTGTAAGTGTATAATTCAGTAGCATTAATCATATTCACAATGTTATGCAACCATCACCCCTTTATTTCTAAGACTTTTTATTACCCCAATACAATCTCTATATGTGTTAAGCAATAACCCAATTTCTCCCTCTCCAAAGTACCTGATAGCCTCTACTCTCTATCTCTACAAATTTTCCTATTCTAGATATTTCATATAAGTGGAATCATATTTTTTCATGCAATTACCTTTACCAGAGATATTTACTCTTTGTATGGCTTTGGGTTACTGTCCATTGTCTGTTCATTTCAGCCTGAAGGATTCCCTTCTTATAGTCAGGTCTAGTGATATCAATCAGCTGTTGTTTATCTAGGGATATTTTAATTATTCCTTTATTTTCGAAGAAGTTTTTTGCTATATGTAGAGTTCTTGGTTAACAGTTTATTTGTTTAGGCACTTATATATGTCATCTCACGGACTTTAAGTCTCTGCACTTTGTGATGAGAAATATGCTTTGAATCTTACTGAGAATACCTTTACTTGACAAATAATTTCACTCTTCATTTTCAATATTTTCTTTTTGTTTTCAACTATAAACATTTTGTTGATAGGGTATCTCAGCACGGGTCTCTTTATGTTTACTCTGCTTGGAGTTTCTTGAGCATCTTGGATGGGTAAATTTATGTCTTTCATCAAATTTGAGAAGTTTTAAGCCATTATTTCTTCAAATAGTCATTCTCGTTCCTCATCTCCCTATTTTTTTTCTGGGAATCCCGTAATGCATATATTGGTCACCTGCATGATGTTCCACAAGTTCCTTATGTTCTGTTTACTTTCTTCTCCTCAGACTTGATAATTTAAATTGTCCTACATTCAGGTTTGCTCATTTTTTCTTTTACCTACTCAGATTCTCTAGTGAAGTTTTCATTTCATTTATCTTACTTTTTAGCTCCAGCATTTATGTTTGGTTCCTTTTTAAAATTTTTCTTTACCAATATTCTCACTTTGTTTATACATTTGTTTCCTGATTTCTTTTAATTCTTTGTCCATGTTTGTCTTTGAGCAAATTTAAGACGGTTCTTTTAGTCTTTGTCTACTAAGTGCAATGTCTGGGCTTCCTCAAGAATAGTCTCAGTTCTTTCTTTTTCTTGTTCCTTTGAATGGGCCACAGTTGCCTGTTTCTTTTTACACTGTGTGATTTACTTTTTGTTGTTAAAAACTGGGCAGTTTTGTATTGTAATGAAGTAACTCTGGAAGTTAGATTCCCCCTTTTCCTCACATTTACCTGTTTCATTTTTGTTTATTTTTGTTTTTTTTTTTTTCTAGATTTGTGTTGTTGAAGGCTATAGTAGTCCTTCTGTTATTATTATTATTATTATTATTATTATTATTTTGTTTGAGACTGGGTGTTACTCTGTCACCCCGACTGGAGTGTGGTGTCATGGTTATTGCTGACTGCAGCCTCCACTTCCTGGGCTCTAGCGATCCTCCCAACTTAGCCACCTGAGTAGCTGGGACCACAGGTGCATGCCACCATGCCCAACTAATTTTTGTATTTTTGGTAGAGACAGGGCTTTGCCATGTTGCCTAGGCTAGCACTCCATTTGTTTAGGTGTTTTTCCAAACTATTTTTGTAGGGACTATTTTTTGTCGTGCATCGTCATTGAAACCTATGCTAATTTAGCTCATGTTCAGCTAATGTTTGGACAGCAATTTCATTGAATGTTAAAAGTTAAAAAATGACAACAACCACCAAAAGAAAAAATAGTCACACACTTCTATCACATTTTTAGATTGGCTCTGTGCTGAGGCACTCCTTAAACAGTTAGCCAGATGTGCACTTAACTTAGGGATCAGCCTGACATGTAAGCTTTAGGTCTCCACTAGTATTTTGTGAGCATGTGTCTTGTATGCACATACCTTTCTAAATTCCTCCACGTGGATACTTTTGAATGTCCTTATTTCTAAAGGAACCCCCGTCCAGCTTTTGCTTCCAGATTCAGACAGTCTGTTTTATTTCTTAATCCATAATCATTGCCTTAGGCATTGTGGTTTGTTAGTTTGTCTTGCAGCATCTTGAAAGAGTGCCCATCACTTTTCCAATCTGCATTCTGAATCGAGTAGAACATACATAAATACCTTATATCAGGCCGTCAAATAGCCCTCAAAGAGGTTAGGACAGACATACACAGTAATTTGTCAATAAGTTTTGCTTAGCTCACTCTGGAATCAGGTACTGAGGTCTCACACTAGGAATACAGGCTGAGACTACTTTAAGACTTACACTACTTTAGGATTGCCACTGCTCTGCGGTGAGGGATGTAACAAGTACAAGTAAAAATAGCAGAAAACTACTTTCCTATTATTTTCAAGTGGCTTTTTCTTGATTTAACATTTACATGATTCATGTAAGCCTTTGAATGCTTTCCAGAGTTCTGACAACATTGATTATGCCAGTTCCTGCTTGTTTTTCTGTGTTTCCTTGGGGGCATAAGAGCTTGAAGCTGCCCACTCCTCCATTTTATCTGGTTTCCTCTATCATTCTTAATATATTTATTCCAAGGTTTCCAGCGGTGTCAGCAGGCACTGGAAAATGAATGTATGAAGAAAATTTAAGTATCACACAGGACATGTTTTTGAGTCAGGCCTGGGAATGCAAACAATATTAGTATCCGTATTTCATTGGCTAAAAATGATGCACATGCCCCCACTTCATTGCAGTGGAGTTAAAGAATTTAGGCTAGTGGTGTTCCCAGGAGAAATAAAAAAATAGGTTAAGTGAACAACCAGCCAGCTTCTGCTACAACTAGCATACAATTAATATCCTTCTACAACTAGAGTTGTTTCTTTGAGAAAGAGCTGTGACTGGTATCAGGCAGGCACCTTGTTCCTGTTGGGGTTAGGCTGTCAGCTTTAATAATCTTTAGACAAGATTTATTCCAATTTACTCAGTGTTGGGACTTCTGATGCCCAGAAATTGGGGGTTGGGGGGAAGGAGTATGGCCAAACTTAGTACCAGAGCTGAGATAACAGCCAACTAGAGTGTTTGCCTCTCATCTATACCATTGGCATTCAAACATTTTTTTACCATGACCTAGAGTAAGAAATAACTTTTTGTCACAACTCAATGTATAATTTCATGCATTTTATCTAGAAAACTTTTATAAAACAGTACTGATGTGGGTAGTGCTTATGACTATTTGTCAAATATTTCAGCTCCCCACATTCTGTCACATTGTAGAATTGCATTTTCTTGTACCTTTTGTAGTTATTAATGATGATGTGATATGTACGGCCAAGGACATGTGAGTAAAGCAATATGGGTCATTTTTGGGGAAAACGTTAAGAGCTTGTACACAGTTCAGAATGTTTCAATCATAAAAGCACAAAAATAAAGCTTCTGTAACCCTGGGTACCCCATTGAGGATGATGTACAGCAGAGTCCTCAGGAACCCCCTGGTAGGCAAATATGATGAGTGAGAAATAAACTTTTATTCCTTTAAGACACTGAGATTTAGGGTTTGATTTTTGCCATACTACAGCATAGCTTATGCTGACTGATACAAATACTTAGCTTTACTTCATTCTGTATACTCTTATAGTTGATATTATTCTATTTTGTTTTATTTTATCTTTCAATGCTGGCTGGAAGCTAGTGAATGGGTTTTATGACTTAGTAATGGGGTTGCAAGTTGAAAAATACTACTCTGTGCATGTTCACTTGTCCTACAGGTGATCCCATCTCCAAGCTCCTATAAAGCAATATTAACACCTCCCATCTCTCTACAGGATTGTGGTTATGGAGAGGGTGGAGATGCCTACTGCACAGCCTGCCCTCCTCGCAGGTACAAAAGCAGTTGGGGCCACCACAGATGTCAGAGTTGCATCACCTGTGCTGTCATCAATCGTGTTCAGAAGGTCAACTGCACAGCTACCTCTAATGCTGTCTGTGGGGACTGTCTGCCCAGGTGAGCCTGCTTTATGAGACCAAGCTTGTCTGGGCTTTTCTAGCTGTTGGAGATCTCTCCCATCCTGAACTCTCAGAACCTAGTTGAAGTATTCTACCTATCAACATAATATTCAGTTTAAGCTCCAAGAAGAGAGAAGTGGTGTCTTCCCAAGATCCCTCTATAAAGTGCTTAGCACATTGTCAGTCACAGATGAGTACTTGACAGCTTTTTCATCATCATTCTCAGCCGAAGACCAAAGTTCAAGGTAAATCTCACTGTAGACTTAAAAGAAGCTATGATGTACTTGGTAGCAAAGCAGTGCACCCCTCTCTTGTGGAATTAGGTCTCCTTTTGGCTACAAGGTGTGATGAATGGGGGAAGAAGTAGAGTGTCTGTCTGGGTCTCTGAGTCAGAATAAGACACAGAGGCAGATAACTCAGAATGAGGGGTGGGCACTTACTTTCAGGTTGGCAAGATTCTTAGGAGCTGCTTTCCCAGGACGAACTGGTCCACGTGCATTGCTTGTTTGATCACCCTGCCATTCCTAATTGCTCTGAACACAGGTTCTACCGAAAGACACGCATTGGAGGCCTGCAGGAGCAAGAGTGCATCCCGTGCACGAAGCAGACTCCCACTTCTGAAGTTCAATGTGTGTACCCAGTTCTCTTCTTCCCTTTTCTCCACATTCCATGGGGTGGCATCAAGATAGGGTAGTAAATACTTCCCCTATCCCCTCATACCTTTTCATGTAGAGTAGAGTAGCAAGGCAATCAGATTAGAATTCTCGTTTTACAACATACGATTTTTGCAACTCTGTGCAAATCATTCAATCTCATTGAACCTCCGTTCCCACCTCTGAAAAAAGGGTGAGTCATGATAATCATTTTTCTTCATACTTTCTGTGGTGGGTGTCTAGGTCTAATGATAAAATGGATATTAGGAAGCACTTTACAAATTATAATATTTGTACACTTATGAGGTATTACTATTATACAAAGTATATAGGAGCCCTTAGAGCTGAGGAATTGTAAGAGGCTGAATGAAGAACCAGGGTCCAATCTATGCCTATATCACTATCCATTTATCAGGTCGTCTGTCTTTTTTGTCTACCATCTATTTGCTTACTTACTATTTTAAAATTAGTGATATATTTTTTAAATCATGAAAAATTTCAAACATGTAGAAATATTTTTTAAGTGCAGAAAAATGTAAAATTAAAATGCAATTACCCAGCATCTATCCAAAGTTAATAAATCATAGCATTTTTGCATATTTGCTTCAGATTTTTTAAAAGAATGAAGATTCCACAGAGGTAATGGAATTCTCTTTTAGATTCTCGCAGAGTCCTGTTACCTCCCTACCTCCTCAGATACAACCACTATCCTGAAATTGTATGTATTCTGTTGGTAGGCTATGCTACAGTAACAAACAAACTGCAAAATTTCAGTGAATTTATACAATAAAAGTTTATTCTTTTTACTGTGCAAAGGCCTTCCTACATCATTTGACCATGCACTCTAGACCATATGTCTTCCAGGTCGATGATACAGGGGAAGAGATGGAGGAGACATATTGGTTCTTAACTGCCTCAGTCTGGAAGTGACACATGTCATTTCAACTCACAGTTCATTGGCCAGAAGTACTCTTATGGCCTTACTGCAAGGGCATAAGGGGAACACATGGGAGTATGTGGATAATTGGTGAGCACCATGCCTCTGCCATACTCTCCACTAATGTTTTAATACTTGGGTTCTTTTGTGATATATGTGCATATTCATAACCGATATATGCTATTATTATGTATTTTATAATGTTTTATAGAAGCGATATCAAGCTCTATGTTCTGTTTCTCAACTTTCTTTTTCCCCTCTATATTATTCATACTGATCCATAAAGGTCTCTAAGTGTTGTAAGATTTTAGGATTATATCATGATTTGTTTATCTTGTGCTCTACTGATGAATGTTTTAGCTTCTTTCCATTGATCTGGATTGTATAATTAGATGTGGCATAGAAATATCATAGGATATGTGCATCTTCGATTAATTGTACTAATTTGTACATACCAGCAGTATATACAAATTCTTTTGCCTTGTTCTTCATGATTTTGTCTGCTCTAGAAAGAAGCAAAATGAGCATAGCCACCCTAATTGGGGAAGTCCCTAGGGAGAAGGGTGACAGCCTGAGGAAGTCCAGGCCCAGGGTCAGTGTGATTGTTTACTGCCCACACTAACTGACTTCCCCCATTTTTCTGTCTCACAGGTGCCTTCCAGTTGAGCTTAGTGGAGGCAGATGCACCCACAGTGCCCCCTCAGGAGGCCGCACTTGTTGCACTGGTGAGCAGCCTGCTAGTGGTGTTTACCCTGGCCTTCCTGGGGCTCTTCTTCCTCTACTGCAAGCAGTTCTTCAACAGACATTGCCAGCGTGGTAAGGGTGGCTGTTTCATGTTTCACATGAATCAGGAACAAGGCTCTTATTGGCAGAATAGAGGAATGTTCTGGGGTTGAGAGATAATGGGCCTTTTCTACTATGCTTGAAAACCCCATGAATAGTCTTCTGTTGGCCTGGGGAACTATCTGGGGCTGCAATAGAAAGCATGGGACTTCAGAGATTACTGAAGCCAACCCTGAGAGTTTAGAAGACCTGGTTCATTATGTTTCAGGGGTTTTTAAAGGAACATGGTATGGTGGGAAACCCCTCAGGAAAGGAATCTGGAGACCTAAGTTCTACGTCTACCTCTAAATCACCATGAAACCTTAGACAAGTCATCTAGCCTCTTCAGACCTCTTTCTTCTTAATCTTTAAGATAAGAGACAGGATTGGATTTGTTGATTTCTGAGATTTTTTCCAATTCTTTATATCTATACTAGTAGGTATAAATTATAAAGCATGTAATGAATGAGGAAGGCTCGGCTATATCTGAGATACGACTGTAATAAAAGTGATTGAGGCCTAAGGCAACTGCTATTAGTATAATAACTTCACAAATGGGGATAACTGAAAGCCCTATGTCCAGAGGAGTCGGCAAACCTAGACTTTTTCCCTCAGATAATACTGATGTCCAAGAGGTCTAGTCCAGTCCGTATCAGATGGCCATGCAAAATTCCAGATGGAAAATCATATTTAAAGTCACAATAACATTGTTATTTCTATTAAGCACAACTTTAGCTACTAGACAAGAATGGGGGACAGAAAATCCAGCTCACTGAGGGAAAAGATGGAGGAGGTGGGAAGGTGGCTGGTCAGGACCAGGCAAAGAGTTAGAACTCCAGCCAAGAGTACCAAGGTTCAGTGCAGCTTCAGTGCCATTAAGGGAACTGAGAGTTAGGCAGGGACACTGAAACAGGAACTCAGATCAGAGAATGAAGTTGATTTATAAGAGGGAGGATAAAGTTCACTAGATAAAAGAGTGCTAAGGACTCCTTTTCATCTTTGTGTCCAAAGCAGCAGTATTTGTGTGGGAAGATCCTGCTAACGTAAATTTGCCTTAGTCAGTTTGGCTCTGGGGCCTAGCAGTTGATCTTGAAAAGCCCAAGAGGTATATTTGGTTGTGCCCTGGCTTAATTGGAGATGAATATAGCATTTCATGGGCTGCAGGATACACGGGGAACACTGTTGTCCCTTTATGATTTTTCTCAAAGTCTACTTCTTGCTAGCTCCTGGGATACTGTGACTCAGGGTAGACATTCCTGTTTCTGACTTTGGAGGCCAGTGTCCCAGATAAGAGTTGTTGCTTAGGCCCTGGATGTGTGGACATGAAACATGAACAATGAAGCATTTGGACTCCAGGGTCAAGAAGATGAAAAGGAGAGAATATCAGAGAGCTGCTTCAGGAGAGGAGAGATGGGTAACCCTTTTCTGCTCTCCTTGTATCCTGAAGATAATAATGTGGTAACCTGCTTGGAATATGAAGGCAGGCAGTTTCCTCACTGTTTTTATAAGGGGTAGGAAGGCTAAACATTTCCTCACTTTGGAAAACTGTTTTTCAGGAGTCACTGACTTACACACATACAGGGATGAGATGTATGTGTGAATTAGATCCAATGTAAGATTGCAAGAGAGAAAAGTAGCAACTGTGGCAAACTAGAGAGCACATCCCTTATCAAAAGGGGAATCCCACTACTTGGCTCCAGCTCTTTGTAACCACGTGGAAAAATTTAATGTTGCAAGATCTTCTACATTTTCAAGAGAATTTAGAAATCTGGATTTTTTTTTACTGAAATTGTGTAAAACATAGTCAATGAATTTGAATAAAGAACAAAATCACAACCAAAGCAAAGAGGCCAAACACATCCCATAGGTTCTCAGTTTGTGACCTGATGTTGAATTGGACCCATGCATAAAGGGGGTATTACTTTTCTATCATGGCCATAACAAATTACCACACATTTAGTAGCTTATTATCTCACAGTTTCCATAGCTCAGAAGTTCAGTAGGCTCAATTTGGTCTCTGTTTAGAGTCTCAAACAATGCCAAAATTAAGATATTAGCAGGGCTGTGTTTCTTTCTGGAGTCTCTGGGAGAGAATCTGTTTGCTTGATCATGCACAAAGGTGGCAGAATTCAGGTCTATGCAGTTAAAGGACTTAGGTCCCATTTCCTTGCCAGCTGTAAGCCTCTAGGGCCACTTACATTCTTTGACTCATGGCCCCTTTCTATTTTCAAAACTAGCAATGGTGAGTTCTTCTCATGCCACATCTCTCTGATACTCTCTATCTCCTCTGCCTTCCTCTTCTGCTTTTAGGGACACAGGATTACATTGGATCCATAAGGTAATCCAGGATTCTCTACCTATTTTGAGATCCATAACCTTAATTCCATCTGCAGAGTCTAGTTTGCCATATAACTTAATGTACATAGACATAAGACCAGACTAAATGGCAAGGGAGACGGTATCAAATTCCTGTTTCCCACAAAGGTGTCCCTTTCTCTAGAGAAATTGATTATTTTACCTGATCCAGTACCAGGTAGCCTCAATCTGATACCCGAATGTAAGTATGTTTCTGAACTGTGTCACCTCAGCCTGGTGCTACGTGCTCTAGTGCCCAGGGAGAGGAAGGGAAGAATCAGCTCCCAGACTTTTCCCTATCTTGTGCTCAGTACCGAGTGCCCAGTTGAGAAGAGCCCCTGCTTTTGGGTAACCCAGTGGCTTTCTGCTTCGAGGTGCAGGAGGTTCGCTGAAGTTTCAGGCTGATAAAACAGCAGAGGAGGAATCTCTCTTCCCCATGGCACCCAGCAAGGAGACCAGTCCTGAGCCCCAAATGAGTGAGAGCATCTTTCAGACCCAGCCACTTAACCCTATCCTCGAGGACGACTGCAGCTCGACTAGTGGCTTCCCCACACAGGATTCCTTTACCACGGCCTCCTGCGCCTCAGAGAGCCACTCCCACTGGGTCCACAACCCCATCGAATGCACAGAGCTGGACCTGCAAAAGTTTTCCAGCTCTGCCTCCTATACTGGAGCTGAGACCTTGAGGGGAAACACAACCGAAAGCACTGGAGACAGACTGGAGCTCAATGTGACCTTTGAAGTTCCCAGCCCTTAACTCTAATGAGGTGAGCTGGAAAGGTGGATCAGAAAAAATAAAAACAACAACAGAAAACAAAACAGAAATTAAGGACTAGCCTCAAGGAATTCCCCTCTGGAATATTATTGTTTACTAGGAGTGGAGGAACAGCAGCAAGCTAGGAACACTTGTGGGTGGAGGGGCAACAGTGGTGATGCTATACTTTTAAGTCAGATAGATATCACACTTCTGGGTCTGCAGCTGTCAGGGAACTGGCAAGGTTGTCATGACACCAGTCTCTCCATTCTGGCCTTTTTCAAGCTGTCTCAGGGCGCCACTATCTAATGGTCATATTCAGGTATCTCCCTTTATGTGTACAAGCAATATGGCACAGTAGAAAAAAAAATATACAAGCCTTGTCATCTGGAAACCCTACATTTCAAATCAACCTCCATTCCCTAATAACTATACAAACCTTGTGCGTATATCCCTTCATTTTACGTTTTACAGAGGCAGGAACTGAGACACAGAGAGGGAAAGTTAGTTTCTCAAAGTCACAGAGCAAATTAGTGGGCTAGAACTGGGCAAGAACTACATTTTAGAGTTGGTCCAACTCCACCATTGCAACCATTTGATAGCCAATGTTGGTTTCTCAAAGGCTTACGTAGCATGAGGTAGAAGAGTAGGTAGATTCCCAGTTTTCAACTAACCAAATATCTTGCACTGTTCAATTCTGTATTTCTTCAGTTAATACATTTTCAGCTCTCCCAATGTCTTCCCTGCTCCCTGCATCCAACCTAAGAAAATGTGAACAAATGTACATTTGAAAGTCACAAGTGATATCAAATTTGAAAGTTATAACTGATATCAAATCAGTCAACTTAGGTACCTTCAAGGTTATCTAGTCCAGTTCTTTTTCCAAGGCTTGGGTTCATTTTATAATATCCCCACTAAGAGTTTGTGTAGTCCTTGCTCACATACTTGAGGTGGCAGAGGGCTGACTACTACTCAATGTATATTACAACATATACAATTGTGACTGGTGGATTTGAGCTCAATGTAAGAAAGAGCTTTCCCTATAGTACCCGCCTATCCATCCTGGCTCTGTTCCTTGTGCCAGACAGACCTCATCAGTTTCCTGTGCTTTAAGATAGCCCTGCAGAGGCTTGAAGACAACATTGCCTCTCTGGAGAATACCACTTTAGGTTCTTCTAAAGTATGTGGAGCTTAGAACTAAACCCATCTTCAGGATAAATGGTTTCACCAATGTAGAATAGGGTAGAATTGTCATATCCCTATCTAAGTAATGTGTTTCTGCTATTACATCCTCAACCATTGGCTTAACCTGTGATATTTGGAGGGGTAGAGAGAGAAGGGTACTCGTGACATTTACCCACATGTTTCTAACTTGATCTGCTCCCTCCCTAAGTCTCTTTGGCTCCTGGCAGCCAGTTGTTCTCTCTGGACTCTGCTTCCTTGTTGCTATACCACAACAGCAGCAGGGGCCTGAAATGGGGTGTCCGCAAGAGCTAATACTCTACAGATGTGGCATATCCTGTCCCATACCACCAGAATACTCTACAGATGTGGCATATCCTGTCCCATTCACCAGGACTGATCTGGAGCATTTCTTGCTTCCCTGTTGTAGTCTGGGGAGCCAGATTCCACATTCATGGGACTACCAGACATGTTCCTAGCTCAACTTGATTATAGAGAAGAGGAGAGAGGACAGTGAATGAGGTAGAGTTTCCATGCCCGCATTTTTGGTCAGGTAAGCCTCTCAAAATTGTGTCAGCACATCTACCTAGCACTTTAGGGACAAAATCAAGCCCTTCTCCCCTTTTAGCTCCTCCACACAGCCTCCCTCCTCAACATACACACACACACACACACACACACACACACACACACACTCTCACACACATATACATACACACACACACGTATTAATATCTATCTTGGGGGAGGCTGGTGCCATAATTCCCAAGCTCATGTCTCAGACTGCTGCGTTGCAGCATGAGGCAGGGCAAACATTTTCCCTTTAGATCCCCGGGGCCTCACCCTGTATTTGAGGTGCTCACCACCCTCAGCAGGGAGAAGGGTTGAAGTTTGCCATTTTGGAACCTTACAGAACATTTCTGAGTCAAAATAATCTTCCTTCTGGGGCCTGGGTTCCCCAAACTACACCCAAGCAGTCCCTCAAAGACAGCCCCCAATCCATTTAAGGACATCTGAGTATGCATCTTTCTATTGAAATGTCAATTCAATCCCAGCTCTCTCACCACTGTTCCCCTTTGATTCTTTCTCAATCGTCTTTTTGCCTTTAGCTCCCACCTATACATCTCATGCTCAGAGAAAAACAAGCTCCTTGGAGGTTGTATTCTTTATTACCTGAGAATCTGTCTGAAACTTGTACAGCTAGTTCCTGTCCCACAAGTATTAGGTGGTTTATTAAGTACATTAGACAGAATGTGCACTTCATCACCAGGTTCTCGCTCTGGCAAAAGAGTGTTCTCTACAGCAAGAGTTTTGCTTTTAGAATTTTATTAAATACATCTTTTGGGTTAGTCCATCTGCAAACACTGATTAAGGGCCCCTGGGGCAACCAGTTGATCAGATTACTAAAAGCACTTGAGAAAAAGCAAAAAGGTCCCATTGTACTGGACTGAGGATTAGATGCAATTGAAATACAAGCCGGTACCAAGCAAGCAGTCTGGCCCCACACAGGTATTAGCAAATATGTGGTAACCAAGGTTTTAGGCCTTGGCCTTTAGGTTTGCTGTTTTGGGTTTGTTTTTTTTTTTTTTTTTTTTTTTCTGCAACAGCAACAGGTTATTCTTATCTCACTGGCTTACACTGATCGTGTTTATACCTTCTGGTAGAAGTAGTATCCAGACAGAGGATTATTGGATTTGAGCAGACTGCAGGTATTCAAAGGTTGCCATGTGGCTGGCAGTGGTTCAAGCTCACATTTAACACTGCCACTCTAGAGGAAAGATAATGATTGTAACACAGTAATAATAATAATAATAACAACAAAAATGTGATAAAGTGACAGAGTAAACCTTCTTCAGTGTGCTTGCTCATGGCATGAATGTTATGTGAACAGCCCAAGTCATACCCAGCATCACCTTAATGCCAACTTTTTGAGGTTCAGCAATTGGAGGCGGCAATTGGCTTTGCATTTTAGGGTATTTTGGGTAAAGGTGAATTGAAGGATGTTTTTCTTTATAATTTCTGTTTGGCCAGGGCAAATGTCATAGTTGAGTATTTGCTTCAGGAGAGTTTTTTTTTACAGATTTCCTTTTCAATGCTGAGACTTATTTCTTTGAGCACTGTGCTTTTATGTATCTTTCTACAAAGGGGTTATTAGTGGAAGCACAAAGTACATTTGATAAAAACATATTCAACATACCTTGAGCCTAAACAGTAGTTAAGTTGTCTCTAAATGAACTAGCCAAAAAAAAAAAAAAATGTAGTTTTTGTTTGTAAGGAAGGGGAGGTATTTGCTGATAATGAATTGTTTTTTTTGTTTGTTTGTTTTTTGTTTTTTTTTTTTGTTTTTTTTTTTTTTTGGATTACTGTTTTTCTCTCCATATACTTTGACTTGAATTTTGACAGGAGTGAGTCTGGGAAAACAATTTTTTCCTCCAAGATTCTCAGATCCAGGCTAGGAAAGGATTCAGCACTACAGCATACCCCTCCACAACATACAGCCCTGTCACATTGAGATCATAATCCCTTCTGTCTCCCTCCTCCCTACCAACCTCACCTTACTAGCTAGGTCTTCGGTGTTTTACATTGAATATTGGTACATTTTAATTATTTTTTTCTCATAAATGGTTTATAGAGATTTTGTTAAATCTTGAGCTATATACATGTGTAGATAGTGACATGGCTGTGTTTGTTTATGATACTCTGCAAACATTTCATATTGGCCAATAAACATAAATATATCCAAACACCTTGTTTATTCCTCTACTTTCAGAGAACCTGGTGAATCATTTTGCTCGTGTGTCTTTTCTCAGTGAGCACAGCAAAAAATGTGTTTCTGATCATTGGACGTGACATCAGTAGTGATGGAATTCACTGACTTGTCACACAGGAGATCTGGGTTATAGTACAAGCTCTCTTTCTTTTTCTGAAATTGTTTATGCCATTTATATTCTTCTCTGAGATAAGAATCTCCTAGAAACTGTTGTGTTCTAAACTAATACTTATCACACAGGGTTCCATGGTCCTAAGGGAACTGTGTACGTCTTCTGAGGTCTGCAAAATCTTTAGGAATTTGATTGTATGTGTGTGTGTGTGTGTATGTTCATTTTGTTCATAATTTCTTAAAATACAAGCATATTCTAGCTAGACTTGTTAAGAGTACTGCCTTACCCTTTCAGGGCCTGTATTTGTGTTGATAATCTTACCAAGTGAAAGAGACCACCTAAAGAGACACTATTTAATTTTGAATGCTATACTTTACTATAATTTAAGAGGTAGGAAAATCAAGTTTCCTTCCATCTTTAATATTCTATAATCTTGACAACAACACATGCTGGCAAGCATATGGAGAAATGTGAAACTTCATATATTGCTGGTAGAATTATAAAATGACATAGCCACTTTTGAAAACAGTCTGGCAGTTTCTCTAAAAGCTAAAGCTAGAGTATGGTCCAGTAATATCACTCCTAGATATATACTCAATATAATCAAAAACATATGTACACACAATACTTGTATACAAATATAAAAACATTATTTATAATATCCAAAAAGTGGAAACAACCCAAGTGTCCATCAACTGATGAATAGATAAAAAGTTGTGGTATATACATATAATAGAATACTATTCAGCAGTAAAAAATATTGAACTTTTGACACATGATACATTGTAGATGAACCTCAAATCATGTCAAGTAAAATAAGTCAGATACAAGAGACCATATATTGTATGATTCCATCTATATCAAATGTCCATAAAAAGCATGCTAATCAAGACAGAATGTAGATTAATGGTTGCCTTGGAATGGCCATGAGAGAAAAAATTAAATGTTAGTAGGCATGATGGATCTTACTTAAAGGATAAAAATGTTCTAAAATTTAGTTATGGTGATATCTGCCCCACACAATAAAGTGTATAAAAATCATTGACTTGTATACATGAAATTATGAATGAATTTTATAATATGTAGAATATTCCTCAATAAAGCTGTTTTAAAAAATATTCTATGATTACTCATCTCTGAGTAGACTACTGTTGCTTTACTAATTTACTTTCTAAAAAACATTCATAACCAGGGTTGATTCCATAATCAATCTCTTTCTCTCTCTTTCTCTCTCTCTCTCTCTCTCTCTCTCTCTCTCTCATACACACACACACACACACACACACACACACACACCACTTAATTGCTCAATTCAGTGCAAAAGAAAGAGACACAACTTGAGTCCTATTCAGTTCTCTTCTTTTTAGTCTCTCTACACCCTACATAGCCTAGAGAAAAGAGGGAGAGAAAGCATCTAGGCAGAACTTAGAGGAGGAAGACTTAGAAGGTATCACTCAAACCAAAGGAGAAAGGACAGAGGAAACCACTAAGGCTTAGGGGTGTGTATAGGAAAAGATATATTGGGAAATACTATCACAGGCTGTAGAAGGGTTTGTTGAGGGAACCACTACAGAATGGGGGAGAAGTGACTGGAATTACCAGGCGGTAAGAGGCCAGGGCTTGTGTATTTATCATGCCTCTGAGAAAAGGCATTTTTAAAATCCTAACTGGGCCTTGCATTCTCATTTGATAAAATTATGAATAGTGGTACAGTAGGAGAAATTGAATCTTCTGATTTATAAATGACAATAAAGGCATAGAAAGGGTTAGCATTTAGGCAACCCCTGTCTGTTTTGGAGTTCATTTCAGTGTGTGTCTGTGCCTGTCAAAAGGCAGTGAGTCCCCACTCTATACCCCAGAAGGACATGGGGAATCAGATCTCTGTGAATAGATAGATCAAAGCAGCAGACAAGTTATCAAACTGTCAAACAAGATTCTTAGGTGATTGTTAATAACCTTTTCACTGGGGACTAAAAACACTTGCATATTTCTGGGCTGGTATGATACTGCTGCATTTTATGTTCTCAGTGTGATTGGCAAGTTTCTGTATACCCAGCAGTTAGTCTTTTAAGTCCTCAGAAATTGTGTACACATGAGTGTTAGGAGTTCACATGCTGCCTGTATGGACAAAATGGATCCCCACTGAGGGCAGCTGTGCGGTCATCTGGCTATCTTCTACAAAGCCTTTCTTCCTTGTGGTTTCCAGTGGGAGCGAATTACCTTCCTTAAGAGCGCCTTTCTAAGGAGTAGTGCAGTGAAAGAGAAGGTGGATGAAAAACCAATATTTAGTGATTATTGCTCATGTGCTTTTGTACTTCCATACTTTGTCTTATTTAATACTCATGATATTCCTAGGTGGTAGGCATCCTTTACAATCTTTATTTAACAAAAGAAGAAACTGAAGTTCACAAAGGTTTAATAATTTTTCTGTGAATATACAGCCACAAGTGATATGCTGAATTTCAGCCCAAGACTGTCTGACTCTGAGGCCCAGCACTGTCCACTATACCATAGCTGCCTCCTTAAGACAGGCCTCAAAAAAGAGGATGTTTATTCCATTGAGTCTCTCATAGAGTTCAGCTTGGAAAACTACATCAGACACCCTAAGAGTTTCCAAGAACCACATACTAGTGTCAAAATACCATCAGTTATTATAAAATCAGTTATATAAAATCAGTTATTGAACTTATAAAAATGCAAAATGCTCTGGAAAGTCTGAGCAATAGAATCAAACAGGTAGAAGAAAGAAATTCATAGCTCCAAGACAAGGTCTTTGAATTAACCCAATCCAACAAAGACAAAAAATATATATAAGAAAATATGAGCAAAGCCTCTAAGAAGTCTGGGATTATGTGAAATGACTAAACCTAAGAACAATTGGCATTTCTGAGGAAGAAAAGAAATCTAAAAGTTTGAAAAGCTTATTTGGGGGAGTAATTGAGGAAAACTTCCTCAGCCTTGCTAGAGACCTAGACATCCAAATACAAGAAGCACAAAGAACACCTGGAAAATTCATCACCAATAGATCATCAACTAGGCATATTGTCATCAGGTTATCTAAAGTTAAGAAGAAGGTAAGAATCTTAAGAAGTGTGAGACAAAAGCACCAGGTAACCTACAAAGGAAAAGCTACCAGATTAACAGTATATTTCTCAGCAGAAACCCTACTGACTAGAAAGGATTATGGCCCTCTTAAAGCAAACCAATTATCAGCCAATAATTTTGTATCCTGTGAAAATAACATTCATAAATGAAGGACAGATACAGACTGTTTCAAACAAATAAATGCTGAGAGAATTTGCCACTACCAAGCCAGCACTACAAGAACTGCTAAAAACAGCTGTAAATATTGAAGCAAATCCTGGAAACACATCAAAACATAACTTTTTTAAAGCATAAATTTAACAGGACATATAAAACAAAAATACAATTTAAAAAACCAAAGCAAACAAACAAAAAACCAACATATAGAGGCAACAAATAGCCTGATGAATAGAATGATACCTCGTATCTCAATACTAACATTGAATGTAAATAGCCTAAATGCTCCTCTTAAAAGATACAGAATTGCAGAATGGGTAAGAATTCACTAACCAACTATCTACTGCAAAAGCAAGCAAGAGTAACTATTCTTATATCATACGAAAAAAACTTTAAAGCAAAAGCAGTTTAAAACGACAAAGAGGAACATTATAAAATGATAAAAGTCCTCATCAAACAGGAAAATACCACAATTCTAAACATATATGCAAATAACACTAGAGATCCCAAATTTATAAAACAATTACTAATAGACATAAGAAATGAGACAGACAACAACACAATAATAGTGGGAGACTTTAATACTTCACTGACAGCACTAGACAGGTCATCAAGACAGTAAGTCAACAAAGAAACAATGAATTTAAACTACATCATGCAACAAATGGAATTAACCAATATATACAGAACATTTCATCCAACAACCACAGAACACATATTCTATTAAACAATGCAAGGAACTTTCTCCAAAGTAGACCATGTGATAGGCCATAAAATGAGCCTCAATAAATTAAAGAAAATTGAAATTATATCAAGCACTTTCTAAGACCACAGTAAAATAAACCTGGAAATCAACTCCGAAAGGAACCTTCAAAAACATGCAAATACATGAAAATTAAATAACCTGTTCCTGAGTGAGCACTGGGTCAAGAATAAAATTAAGATGGAAACTAGAAAATTCTTCTAAATTAACTAGTGACACAACCTATCAAAACCTCTGGGGTATGGCAAAGGTGGTGCTAAGAGGAAAGTTTATAGCCCTACAGGCTTACATCAAAAAGTCTGAGACAGCACAAACAGAAAATCTAAGGTCAGACCTCAAGAAAGTACAGAAACAAGAACAAACCAAATCCAAACCCAGCAGAAGAAAAAACGTATCCAAGATAAGATCAGAACTAAATAAAATTAAAACAAATAAACAAACAAAAAATACACAAGAAAAATGAAACAAAAAGCTGGTATTTGGAAAAGATAAAATTGATAGATCATTAGCAAGATTATCCAAGAAATGAAAGAAAATCCAAATAAGCTCAATAAGAAATAAAATGGGAGATAATACAACTGACATCTCAGAAATACAAAATATCAATCAAGGCTACTATGAACACCTTTATGCACATGTAAATAGAAAACCTAGAAGGGATAGATAAATTCCTGGAAAGATAAAACTCTCCTAGCTTAAATCAGGAAGACTTGGATACCCTTAACAGACCACTAACTAGATGCAAGATTGAAATGGCAATTTAAAAATTATCAACAATAAAAGTCCAGGACCAGACGGATTCACAGTAGAATTCTACCAGATATTTAAAGAATAATTGGTACCAATCTTACTGACAGTATTCCACAATATAGAGAAAGAGGGAACCCTCCTGAAATCATTATATGAAACTAGCATCTCCCTAATACCAAACCAAGGAAAGGACACAATCAAAAAAGAAAACTATAGACCAATATCCCTGAAAAACATAGATGCTAAAATCCTTAACAAAATACTAGCTAACTAAATCCAACAACAAATCAAAAAGATAATCAACCTTGATCAAGTGGGTTTCATACCAAGGATGCAGGGATGGTTTAACATACACAAGTCAATAAATGTGATACACCACATAAACAGAATTAAAAACAAAAATCACATGAACATCTCAACAGATGCAGAAAAAGGATTTGACAAAGTCCAGGTTCCTTTATGATTAAAACTCTCATCAAAATTGGCTTACAAGGAAAATACCTCAAGGTAATAAAAGCCATCTATGACAAACCCACAGTCAACATAATACTGAATGGGGAAAAGTTGAAAGCCTTCCCTCTGAGAACCGGAACAAAACAAGGATGCCTACTCTCACCACTCCTCTTCAACACAGTACTGGAACTCCTGGCCAGAAAAATCAGAAAACCAAAAGAAATAAAGGGCATCCAAACCAGTAACAAGAAAGTAACACTGTTAATGTTTGCTGATAATATGATTCTTCACTTTTAAAATTCAAAAGATTCTTCCAGAATGCTCCTAGAACAGATAAAATAATACATCAAAGTTTCCCAATATGAAACGAAGGTACACAAATCAGTAGCTCTTCTATACACCAACAGCGAACAGGCTGAGAATCAAATCGAGAACTCAACCCTTTTTACAATAGCTGCAAAATTTTTTTTAATACTTAGGAGTATACATAACCATGAAGACAAAATACCTCTACAAGGAAAACTACACAACACTGCTGAAATAAATTAGAGATGACACAAACAAATAGAAACATCCCATTCTCGTGGATGGGTAGACACGATATTGTGAAAATGACCATACTGCCAAAAGCAACCTTCAAATTCAATGCAATTCTCATCAAAATACAACCATCATTCTTCACAGAATTCGAAAAAATTTCTAAAACTCATATGGAACCAAAAAAGAGACGGCATAGCCAAAGCAAGACTAAGCAAAAAGAACAAATCTGGAGGCATTACATTCCCTGATTTTAAACTATAAAATAAGGCTATAGTCAACAAAACACCATGGTACTGGTATAAAAATAGGCACACAGACCAATGGAATAGAATAGAGAAATCAGAAATAAACCCAAGTACTTACAGCCAACTGAACTTTGACAAAGCAAACAAAAACTCAATCTGGGGAAAGGACACCCTTTTCAACAAATGTGCTGGGATAACAGGCTAGCCCCATGTAAGAGAGTGAAACTGGATCACCACCTCTCACATTATATAAATATCAACTCAAGATGAATTAAGGACTTAAATTTAATACTTGAAACTAAAACATTTAGAAGATAACACTGGAAAAACCCCTTTAAACATTGGCTTAGGCAAGGATTTTATGACCAAAAACCCAAAAGCAAAAACAAAAAACAAAACAAAAAATAAAAAACAAAGATAAATAGTTGGAATTTAATTAAACTAAAAAGTTGTGCATGGCAAAAGAAACAGTGAGCAGAGTGGCAGAAAATCTTCACAATCTATACATCTAACAAAGGGCCGTATCCAGAATCTACAAGGAATTCAAACAAATCATCCAGAAAGAAACAATCCCATCAAAAAGCGTGTTAAGGACATGAACAGACAATTCTTAAAAGAAGATATACAATCGTCCAAAAAAAACATAAAAATGATAAACATGACTAATGATCAGGAAAATGCAAATCAAAACCACGATGTGATACCAACTTACTCATGCAAGTCCACAACCAAAAAATCAAAAATGAGATGTTGGCATGGATGCAGTGAATAGGGAACACTTCTACACTTCTGGTGAAAATCTAAGCTAGTACAACCACTATGAAAAACAGTGTGGAGATTCCTTAAAGAACAAAAGTAGAACTATCATTTAATCCAGCAATTCCACTACTCAGTATCTACCCAGAGGAAAATAAGTCATTATAAAAAAAGATACTTGTGAAGCCCATCGCAGTGCAGCAAAGTTGCTATAACCATTCTGCCCCTCTAAATTCTTCCTCTCTGGGCAAGGCATCTCTGAAAGAAAGGCAACAGCCCCAGTTAGGGGCTTAAATATAAAACCCCCATCTCCCTGGGACAGAGCACCTGGATGAAGGGGCGGCTGCGGGTGCAACTTCAGCAGACTTAAACTTTACTACCTTCCAACTCTGAAGAGAGCAGAGGATCTCACAGCACAGTGCTCGAGCTCTTCTAAGGGACAGACTGTCTCCTCACGTGGGTCCCTGATCACCATGCCTCCTGACTGGGAGACACCTCCCAGCAGAGGTCGACAGACACCTCATAAAAGAGAGCTCCAGCTGGCATCTGGCGGGTACCCCTCTGGGATGAATCTTCCAAGAAAAAAACAGGCAGCAATCTTTGCTGTTCTACAGTCTCTGCTGGTGACACCCAAGAAAACAAGATTTGGAGAGGATCTCCAGCAAACACCAGTAGACCTACACCAGAGGTGCCTGACTGTTAGAAGAAAAAACTAACAAACAGAAAGGAATAGCATCAATATCAACAAAAAAGACATCCACATAAAAAACATATTTGTAGATCATCAACGTCAAAGACCAAAGGTAGATAAGTCCTCAAAGATGAGGAATAAGCAGCACAAAATGGCTGAAAATTCAAAAACAAAACAAACAAACAAACAAACAAAAACAGAACACCTCTTCTCCTCCAGCGGATCACAACTCCTCACAAGCAAGGGAACAAAACTGGACAGAGAACAAGTTTGACGAATTCCCAGAAGTAGGCTTCAAATGACGGGTAATAAAAAACTCCTTCTAGCTAAAGGAATATGTTCTAACCAAATTCAAGGAATCTAAGAACCTTGAAAAAAGGTTAGACAAATTGCTAACTAGAATAACAAGTTCAGAGGAGAACATAAATGACCTGATGGAGCTGAAAAACACAGCACAAGAACTTTGTGAAGCATATACAAGAATGAATAGCCAAATTTATCAAGCAGAAGAAAGGATATCAGAGATTGAAGATGAACTTAATGAAATGAAGCATGAAGACAAGATTAGGAAAAAAAGAATAAAAAGGAACAAACAAAGCCTCCAACGAATATGGGACTATGTGAATAGACCAAACCTATGACTGGTGTACCTGAAAGTGACAGAGAGAATGGAACCAAGTTGGAAAACACTCTTCAGGATATTATCCAGGAGAACTTCCCCAACCGAGCAAGACAGGCCAACATTCAAATTCAGGAAATACAGAGAACACCACAAAGATACTCCTCGAGAAGAGCAATCCTAAGACACATAATCATCAAATTCACCAAGGTTGAAATGAAGGAAAAAATGTTAAGGGCAGCCAGAGAGAAAGGTCGGGTTATCCACAAAGGGAAGCCCATCAGACTAACAGCGAATCTCTCTGCAGAAGCCTAACAAGCCAGAAGAGAGTAGGGGCCAATATTCAACATTCTTAAAGAAAAGAATTTTCAACCAAGAATTTAATATCCAGCCAAGCTAAGCTTCGCAAGAAAAGGAGAAATAAAATATTTTACAGACAAGCAAATGCTGAGAGGTCCTGTCACCAACAAGCCTGCCTTAAAAGAGCTCCTGAAGGGAGCACTAAATATGGAAAGGAAAAACCAGTAGAACCACTGCAAATGCATTCAAAATTTTAAAAGACCATCGACACCATGAAGAAACTGCATAAACTAACAGGCAAAATAACCAGCTACCATCATAAGTACAGGAAGAAATTCACACAATATTAGCCTTAAATGTAAATGGGCTAAATGCCCCAAGTAAAAGACACACACTGGCAAATTGGATAAAGAGTCAAGACCCACTGATGGGCTGTATTCAGGAGACCCATCTCACAAGCAAAGACACACGTAGGCTTAAAATAAAGAAATGGAGGAATATTTACCAGGCAAATGGAAACCAAAACAAAGTGGTGGTTGTAATCCTGGTCTCTGATAAAACAAACATTAAACCAACAAAGGTCAGAAAACACACAAAAAAGGGCATTGCATAATGGTAAAGGGATTAATGCAACAAGAAGAGCTAAGTATCCTAAACATATATGTACCCAATGCAGGAGCACCCAGATGTATAAAGCAAGTCCTTAGAGACCTTGAAAGAGACTTAGGCACCCACACCGTAATAGTGGGAGACTTTAACAACACATGTCAATACCAGACAAATCAATAAGACAGAAAATTAACAAGTATATTCAGGACTTGAACTCAGCTCTGGATCAAGTGGACCTAATAGAGTTCTCCAGAACTCTCCACCCCAAATCAATAGAATATACATTCTTCTCAGCACCAGACTGCACTTATTTTAAAATTGACCACATAGTTGGAAGAAAAACACTCCTCAGCAAATGCAAAATAATGGAAGTCATAATGAACAGTCTCTCAGACCACAAAGCAATCAAATTAGAACTCAGGATTAAGAAACTCGCTGAAAACTGTACAACTACATGGAAACTGAAGAACCTTCTCCTGAATGACTACTGGGTAAATAATAAAATTAAGGCAGAAATAAAAAAGTTCTTTGAAACCAATGAGAACAAAGATACACATACCAGAATCTCTGGAACACCTAAAGCAGTGTTAAGAGGAAAATTTATATCACTATATAGGCACAGGAGAAAGTGGAAAAGATCTAAAATTGACACACTAACATCAAAATGGAAAGAACTATAGAAGGAAGAGCAAACAAATTCAAAAGCTAGAAAAAGACAAGAAATAACTAAGATCAGAGCAGAACTGAAGGAGACAGAAACATGAAAAAGCTCTTCAAAAAATCAATGAATCCAGGAGCTGTTTTTTTTTTTAAAAAAAGATTACAAAATAGATAGACCTCTAGCCAGATTAATAAAGAAGAAAAGAGAGAAGAATCAAACAGACACAATAAAAAATGATAAAGGTGATATCACCACTTATCCCACAGAAATACAAACTACCATCAGAGAATACTGTAAACACCTCTGTGCAAATAAACTAGAAAATCTAGAAGAAATGGATCAATACATAGAAACATACACTCTCTGAAGTCTAAACCAGGAAGAAGTCGAATCCCTGAATAGACCAGTAACAAGTGCTGAAATTGAGGCAGTAATTAATAGCCTACCAACCAACATAAAGCCCAGGACCAGACGATTCACAGTCAGATTCTACCAGAGGTACAAATAGGAGCTGGTAACAATCCTTCTGAAACTATTCCAAAGCATAGAAAAAAAAAAAAAAAGAATCCTTCCTAACTCATTTTATGAGGCCAGCAAGATACTGGTACCAAAACCTGGCAGAGACACAACAAAGAAAATTTCAGGCCAATATCCCTGATGAACATCAATGAAAAAATCATCAATAAAATACTGGCCAACCAAATCCAGCAACACATCAAGAAGCTTATGCACCACAATCAAATCAGTTTCATCCCTGGGATGCAAGGCTGGTCCAACATACGCAAATCAATAAATGTAATCCATCACATTACAGAACCAATGTCAAAATCCACATGACTATCTCAATAGAGGCATAAAAGGCCTTTGATACAATTCAACACCCTTTCACGCTAAAGATTCTCAATAAACTAGGTATTGATGGAACGTATTTCAAAATAATAAAAATATTTATAAAAAACCACAGCCAATATCATACTGAATGGGCAAAAGCTGGAAGCATTCCCTTTGAAAACTGCCACAAGAGAAGGATGCCCTCTCTCACCATTCCTATTCAACACAGTTTTGGAAGTTCTGGCCAGGGAAATCAGGCAACAGAAAGAAATAAAAGGCATTCAAATAGGAAGAAAGGAAGTCAAATTGTCTCTGTTTGCAGATGACATGAATGTGTATTTTACAAACCCCATAATCTCAGTCCAAAATCTTAAGCTGATAAGAATCCTCAGCAAAGTCTCAGGATACAAAATCAACATGTAAAAATCACCAGCATTTCTATACACTAATAAGAGACAAACAGAGAGCCAAATCATGAGTGAACTCCCATTCACAATTACCACAAAGAGAATAAAATACTTATGAATACAACATACAATGTATGTGAATGACCTCTTTAAGGAGAACTATGAGCCATTGCTCAAGGAAATAAGAGAGGACAAAAACCAGTGGAAAAATATTCCATGCTCATGGATAGGAAGAATCAATATCATGAAAATAGCCACACTGCCCAAAGTAATTTATAGATTCAAGTCTATCCCCATCAAGCTACCACTGCCTCTCTTCACAGAAATAGAAAAAAAAAATACTTTAAATTTCATATGGAACCAAAAAAGGGCACGTATAGCCAAGACAATCCTAAGCACAAATAACAAAGCTGGAGGCATCACACTACCTGACTTCAAACTACACTATGAGGCTACAGTAACCAAAACAGCATAGTACTGGTACCAAAACATATATATAGACCAATGGAACAGAATAGAAGCCCCAGAAATAATGCCACACGTCTACAGCCATCTGATTTTTGACAAACCTGACAAAAAAAAAGCAATGGGGAAAGGATTCCCTATTTAATAAATTGTGTTGGAAAAACTGGCTGGCCAAAGGCAAAAAACGGAAACAGAACCCCTCCCTTACACCTTATACAAAAAATTAACTGTATATACCTTATACAAAAAGATGGATTAAATACTTAAATGCAAGACCTAAAACCATAAAAACCCTAGAAGAAAATCTCGGCAATACCATTCAGGACATAGGAATGGGCAAAGACTTTATGACTAAAACTCCAAAAGCAATGGCAACAAAGCCAAAATTGATAACTGGGATCTAATTTAACTAAAGAGTTTCTGCACAGCAAAAGAAACTATCATCACAGTGAACAGGCAACCTATAGAATGGGAAAAATTTTTTGCAATCCATCCATCTGACAATGGGCTAATATTCAGAATCTACAAATAACTTCAACATATTTACAAGAAAAAAAAAAAAACCAAAAAGTGGGCAAAGGATATGAACAGACATTTCTCAAAAGAAGATATTTATGCAGCCAACAATCATATGAAAAGAAGCTCATCATCACTGGTCATCAGAGAAATGCAAAACCACAGTGAGATACCATCTCACACCGGTCAGAATAGCGATCATTAAAAAGTCAGGAAACAACAGACGCTGGTGAGGATGTGGAAAAATAGGAACTCTTTTACACTGTTGGTGGGAGTGTAAATTAGTTCAACCATTGTAGAAGACAGTGTGGCAATTCCTCAAGGATCTAGAACCAGAAATACTGTTTGACCCAGCAATCCCATTACTGGGTATATACCCAAGGGATTATAAACTATTCTATTATAAAGATACATGCACATATATGTTTATTGCAGCACTGTTCACATTAGCGAAGACTTGAAAACAATCCAAATGCCTATCAAGGATAGACTGGATAAAGAAACTGTGGCACATATACACCATGGAATACTATGCAGCCATAAAAAACATGAGTTCATGTTCTTTGCAGGGACATGGATGAAGCTGGGAATCATTATTCCCAGCAAACTAACACAGGAACAGAAATCCAATCACCCCATGTTCTCACTCATAAGTGGAAGTTGAACAATGAGAACACATGGATACAGGGGTGGGGGCATCACACACCAGGGCCTGTCAGGGGGTGGGCAGGTTAGAGGAGAGATAGCATTAGGAGAAATACCTACTATAGATGACAGGTTGATGGGTGCAGCAAATCACCTGGGCACAGATATACCTATGTAAAAAACCTGCACATTCTCTGCATGTGTCCCAGAACTTAAAGTAAAATAATAAAAAAAGTTATTTGTTTAAAATAATAATAATTTTATTCACCAGTTTTGATTTTGTCCAATGTTTATCCAGTTATTTTTTTGATAAGCAGAAAGAGAAATTGAAGAATAAGTGCTTCAACTTTACAGTACAGGGTAAAATCATGTTTGATGGGTTTTACTTGATTTGTGATCTAAAACTGAATTTTATTCCAAGATTGATCTGAAAATTTTTTAGAGATGAGTGAGCCAGTTAGGCAGCACACTATAGCAGAGGGATTGTAGCATGGGCTAAGGAAATGTATTCAGGTAGACTACCTGGCTTCAACCTCAAGCTCATATAATTATCTTTTGGTCTTACAAAAAATCAGTTTATCTCCTTTTCCCATTTTCTGCTCTGTAAAATGAGGATGAGGCCAATAATACCTATTTCATAGTGACATGAAGAACTATTGAGTTTCTTTTCACTTCTTAGAGTAGTGCCTTATATTCAATGATAATTAAAATTAAGCACATGATATTCCCCTTAAGAAAAAAAGATACTTGCACACACATGTTTATAGCAGCACAATTTGGAATTGCAAAACCATGGAACCAACCCAAATGGATATCAATCAATGATTGGGTAAAGAAACTGTGGTATGTATTTATACTATGGAATACTACTCAGCCTTGAAAAGGAATAAATTACTGGCATTCACAGTGACCTGGATGAGATTGGAGACTATTATTCTTAGTGAAGTAAATCTGGAATGGAAAACCAAACATCGTATGTTCTCACTGGTATGTCAGATCTAAGCTATGATAATGCAAAGGCATAAGAATGTCAAAATGGACTTTAGGGACTCTGGTGGAAAGAGTGGGAATGGGGTGAGGGATAAAAGACTACAAATTAAGTGCAGTGTATACTGCTCAGGTGATGCGTGTACCAAAATCTCATAAATCAAAACTAAAGAACTTACTTATGTAACTAAACACTGTCTGTGACCCAGTAACCTATGGAAATGGGAAATAAATAAATAAATAAAGGCCTTTTCTGCATCTTTTGAAATAATCATGTGGTTTTTGTCTTTACCTCTGTTTATGTGATGAATCACCTTTATTGATTTGCATGTATTTAACACACGTAGCATCCCCGGGATGAAGCCTACTTCATTGTAGTAGATAAGCTTTCTGATGTGCTGCTGGATATGGTTTGCCAGTATTGTGTTGAGGACTATTGCATCAGTGTTCATCAATGATATTGCCCTGAAGTTTTTGTGTTTGTCATATCTCTGCCCGGTTTTGGTATCAGAGTGATGCTGGCCTCAATGAATGAGTTAGGGAGGAGTCCCTCCTTTTCATTATTTTGAAATAGTTTCAGTAGACATGGAACCAGCTCCTCTTTGTACCTCTGGTAGAATTCAGCTGTGAATCCATCTGGCCCTGGGTTGCTTTTTTTTTTTTTTTTTTCTTTTTGACTGGTAGATTATTTGTTACTGCCTCAATTTCAGAACTAGTTACTGGTGTATTCAGAGATTCAGTTTCATTCATGTTCAGTCTTGAGAGGGTGTATGTGTCCAGGAACTTACTCATTTCTTCTAGATTTTCCAGTTTATGTAAATAGAAGTGTTGATAGTATTCTCTGATGGCTGTTTGTATTTCTGTGGGTTCAGTGGTTATACCACCTTTATCATTCTTAATTGTGTTTATTTGAATCTTCTCATGGACAGGAATGAAAGGGGAGAGTGAATACAGCACCTTCAACTGAAATATATAGAATATTGCATTGGAAATGATTAGGGAAACAACTTGACACATGGATAAGAAAGAAAAGCAGGGTGGGGCAATGGCTTCACCCTCCTTTTCTTCTTTATTAGTCTAGCTAGTGGCCAATCTGTTTTATTAGTTTTTTTCCAGAAAAACAGCTCCTGGATTCATTAATTTTCTGAAGTGTTTTTTGGGTCTCTATCGTTTTCAGTTCAGCTCTAATCTTGGTTAAGTCTTTTTTTTTCCTAGCTTTGGGGTTTGTTTGCTCTTGTTTCTCTAGTTCTTTTAGTTGTAATGTTAGCTTGTTAACTTGAGATCTTTCTAGTTTTTTGTTATGGGCATTTAGTGCTACAAATTTCCCTCTTAACACTGCTTTAACTGCATCCCAGAGATTTTGGTACATTGTCTGTTTGTTCTCATTACTTTCAAAGAACTTCTTGATTTCTGCCTTAATTTTATAATTTGCCCAAGAGTCATTCAGGAGTAGATTGTCCAGTTTCCATGTAGTTGTGTGGTTTTTAGTACATTTTTAAATCTTGATTTCTAATTTGTGCTGTGGTCTGAGGAACTGTTTGTCATAATTTTAGTTCTGTTGCATTTGCTGAGGAATCTTTTGCTTCCAATTATGTGATCAATTTCAGAGTAAGTGTTGTGTGGTGATGAGAAGAACATATATTCTGCTGTTTTGTGGTAGAGAGTTTTGTATATATTTTTTAGGTCCACGTCATTCCAAGCTGAGTTGAAGCCTTGTATGTCTTTGTTGATTTTCTGTCTTGGTAATCGGTCTAATATTGTCTGTGGGGTATTAAAGTCTCACTTTTATTGTGTGGGAGTCTATGTCTCTTTCAAGGTCTCTAAGAACTTGCTTTACAATCTGGGTGCTCCTGCGTTGGGTGCATATGCACTCAGGATAGTTAATTCTTCTTATTGAATTGAACCCTTTCCCATTATGTAATGTCCTTCTTGCCACTCTGTGTCTTTCAATTGGGGCATTTAGTTAATTTATATTTAAGATTAGTATTGTTATGTGTAGAGGTGATCCTGTCATCATGATGCTAGCAGGTTATTTTTCAAACTTGTTTATGTGGTTGCTTCATAGTGCCACTGATCTGTGTACTTCAGTGTGTTTTTGAAGTGGCTAGTAATAGGTTTTTCTTTCCATATTTACTGCTTCCTTCAGGAGATTTGTAAGGCAGGTCTGGTGGTCACGAATTCTCTCAGCATTTCCTTGTCTGAAAAGGACCTTATTTCTCCTTCACTTATGAAGGTTAGTTTGCCTGGATATAAAATTATGTGTTGAAAATTCTTTTATTTAAGAATATTAAATATTAATATTAATCTCTTCTAGCTTGAAGAGTTTTCACTTAGATGTCCACTGTTAGTCTGATGGGCTTCACTTTGTAGGAGTCCTGGCCTTTCTCTTTGGTTGTCCTTAATATTTTTTTATTTCATTTAGACCTTTGTGAATCTGATGATTATGAGTTTTGGGAATTATGCTCTCATGGAGTATCTTCCTGGGGTTCTCTGCATTTTCTGAATGTGACCACTGTCCTGTCTTGATACATGGGGGAAGTTCTCCTACATGATATCTTGAAGTATGTTTCCAACTTGGTTCCATTCTCCCCATCAATTTCAGGCACCCCACTCAGTCTTACATTAAGTCTCTTTACATAATCTCATATTTCTTGGACATTTTCTTTATTATTTTTCATTCTTTTCTCTCTACTCTTGTCTGCTTGTCTTATTGCAGAAAGATAGATAGGTTTCAATCTCAGAAAATCTTTCCTCTAATTGGTCTATTCTGTGATTAATACTTGTGATTGCATTGTGAAATTCTTGTAGTGTGTTTTTCAGCTCTAACAGGTCAGTTATTGCCCTTTCTAAACTGGTTATTTTGGCTTTCAGCTCCTGTATTGTTTTATCATAATTCTTAGCTTCTTTGCATTGGGTTACTACATGTTCCTTTAGCTTGGGAAAGTTCGGTGTTACCCACTTTCTGAAACCTACTTCTGTCATTTCAGCCATCTCAGCCTCAGCCTGGTTCTGAGCCCTTGCCAGAGAGGTATTGTGGTGATTTGGAGGAAAAGAGGCACTCTGGCTTTTTGAGTTTTCAGTGTTTTTGCATTGGTTCTTTCTCATATTTATGGGCTTATATACCTTTGATCTTCAAGGTTTCTGATTTTTGATGGGGTTTTTTGTGTTTGTTGTTGTTGTTTTCTGTTGACTTGTTTTTCTGTTTAACAGTCTGGCCACTCTTCTGTAGGACTGCTTCGGTTTGCTGGAGATCCGCTCCAGACCCTAGTTGCCTCAATTTCTCCCATACCACTTCCCTTGGCTGGAGGTGTGGGTTCCCTTGGCTCCATGTTTCTCCCAGGTAGGCCATCGTCCCACTCTGTTCTTATTCCTTCTCCATGTGTCAAATTGTTTCCCTAATTATTCCCAATCTGAGAACCTGGGTATTTCAGTTGAAGGTGCTGTATTGACTCTTCCCTTTCATTCCTCACCATGAGTGCCACGAACCACGGCTGCTACTAATCGACCATGTTGGCCCTGTTTCCCAGAATTGGTTTATAGCAGAACTGATCAAGCAGAACAAAGAATTAGTGAGCTTAAACACAGGCTATTTGAAAATATGCAGTCAGTGGAGACAAAAGAAAAAGGCATTAAGAAGAAAAATAAAAAACAAAGCAAGGCTACGAGATCTAGAAAATAGTATCAAAAGGGCAAAATCTAAGTTTTTGGGCTTAAAGAGGAAGTAGAGAAAAAGATAGGGGTAGAAAGTTAATTCAAAGAAATAATATCAGAGAATTTCCCAAACCTACAAAAATATATCAACATGCAAGTATAAGAAGTTTATGTATATGGTGAAAATATCCTTTAAGCATGAAGGAAAAATAAAGACTTTACCATGCAAGCAAAAGCTAAGGGATTTTATCAACACCAGACCTGTCCTATTAAGACATGCTAAAAGGAGTTCTTAAATCTGAAAGTAAACAATGTTAATTAACAAGATGAAATCATCAGACAGTACAAATCTCACTTGTAAGAGCACAGAGAAAAACACAGAATGTTATAACACTGTAATTGTAGTGTATAACAACGTCTTTTCAACACATATACACAGTATAATAAAACATAAAGAGAAATAGCGAAAAGTTAAAAAGCTTGGAAATGGGGATAAAATATAGAGTATTTATTAGGTTTCTTTTTGCTTTTTTGCTTATGCAATCAGTGTTAAGTTTTCATCAGTTCAGAACAATGGGTTATAAGATAGTATTTGCAAGCCTCATGGCAACCTCAAATCAAAATATACAACATATACACAAAAAATAAAAACAAGAAATCACGTCACATCATCAAAGGAAATCACCTTTAATAAAAGGAAGACAGGAAGGAAGAAAAAAAGTACAAAACAACCAGAAAACAAAAAAAAATTGGCAGGAAAAAATTCTTAGTTATTAATAATAACATTTAATGTAAAAGGATTAAAATAATCAATCAAGAGATAAAATGTCCGAATGAATTTAAAAAAAGACCGAATAATTTCTAGTAAACAGTAAACACACTTCGCCTGTAAAGATACACGTAAATTGAAAATAAAGAGATGAAAAAATATATTCCATGCTATTGGAAACCAAAAAGAGCAGAAGTAGCTGTACTATATCAGAGAAAATACATTTCAAAACAAATACTGTAATAAGAGACAGGTCATTATATAGTGACAAAAGTGTCAATTCAGCAAAAGGATATAACAATTGTACATTTATATTATCCAATGCTGGAACACTCAGATATTTGAAGGAAATATTATTAGACATATAGAGAAAGATAAATCTCAATACAATAATAACTAGAGACTTAAGCATACCACTTTCAGCATTTGACAGATCTTCTAGACAAAAAATATATAAATAAACATTGGACTTAATCTATACTTCAGAACAAATACACTTACTAGATATGTACAGAGCATTTTATCCAACAACTGCAGAATACACATTCTACACCTCAGTACATGGATCAATCTCAATGGTAGACCATATGGAAAAACAAGTCTTAAAATGCTGAAAACAATTTTAAAAAATATGAAGTACCTCCTCTGACCACAATGGAATAAAACTACATATCCATAACAGGAGACATTTTGGAAGCTCTACAAACACAAGAAAATTAAACAATATGCTCCTGAATGTACAATGGATCGATGAATAAGTTAAGAAAGAAATTTTTTAAATTCTTTAAATAATAAAAACTCAACATACCAAAACCTATGGGATACAGTGAAAGCAGTACTAAGATGGAAATTTATAGCTATAAAAATGTATATCAAAAAAAGTACAACTTCAAACAAACAACCTATTAATGTGCCTTAAGGAAGTAGAAAATCAATAGAAAACCAAACCTATAATTAATAGAAGAAAAGAAATTTAAAAGATCAGGCATAAACAAATAAAATTCAATAAAAATTAGAAATATCAATAAAATGAAAAGTTGGTTTTTTGAAAAGACTTTTAAAAGTAGACAAACCTCTAGTCAGATTAACTTCTTAAAAAGGGGTAGCCTCAAGTAAATAAAGCCAGAGGTGAAAACAGAGACATTACAACTGATACCACAAACATTTAAACGATGATTAGTGAGTACTATGAGAAACTATATGCCAATAAATTGGAAAATCTAGAGAAAAATGAATAAATTCCTAGACACATACAATGTACCAGGACTGAACCACGAAGAAATTCAAAACCTGAACAGACCAATAATAATAACAAGATTGAAGCCATAATAAAGTCTCCCAGTAAAGAAAAGCCCAGGACCCAATGACTTCACTGCTGAATTCCACAAATATTTAAAGAGGAATGAAACTATTCTGAAAAATAGATGAGAAGGGTATACTTCCAAACTTATTCAGCAAGCCTAGTATTACTGTGATATCAAAAGCAAAGAAAAGACACATCAAAAAGGAAAGCTATATGCCAATATTTCTGATGAATATTGATGCAAAAATTCTCAACAAAATACTAGCAAACTAGTGTCTACAATACATTAGAAAGATCATTCATCATGACCAAGTGTGATTTATCTCTGGGACTCAAGGATGGCTCGATATATGTAAATCTATCAATGTGATAAATCATATCAGCAGATTTAAGGACAAAACCATATGAACATTCCAATTGATGCTGAAAAACATTTGATAAAATTTGGCATGCCTTCATGATAAAAACCCTAAAAAAAAAAAAAACTGGATTTCAAAAGAATATACCTCAACACATAAAAGCTGTATATGACAGACCAATCTCTGGTATTATACCAAATAGAAAAAAAACTGAAAGCCTTTCCTACAAGAGCTGAAACACATCAAGGATACAAACTTTCACCCTATTTTTCAACATATTATTGGAAGTCTTAGCTAGATCACTTGGACAAGATAAAGAAATAAAGGACATCCAAATTAGAAAGAAAGAACTCAAATAATCCTTGTTTGCATATGATGTGATCTTACATTTGGACAAACTTAAAGACTTCACCAAAACACTGTTAGAACTGATAAACAAATTCAGTAAAGTTGCAGGATGCAAAATCAGCATGCAAAAAATCAGTAGCATTTATATATGTGAACAATGAGCACTCTGAAAAAAAAAAAAGTAGTAATCCCATTTGAAATAGCCACAAATAAAACTAAATACCTACAAACTAGCTAAAGTGAGTTCTCTAAAATGAGAACTATGAAACACTGACGAAACACTGATGAAAGAAATTGAACACACGAGATGTAGAAAAATATTTCATATTCATGGATTGGAAGAATAAACAATGTTAAAATGCTCACACTACTCAAAGTCATCTACAGATTCAATGCAATCCATATGAAAATATCAGTGGCACCAGCTCCTATTTGTACCTCTGGTAGAATTCGGCTGTGAATCCGTCTGGCCCAGGGCTCTTTTTGGTTGGTAGGCTATTAATTACTGCCTCAATTTCAGAACTTGTTATTAATCTATTCAGGGATTTGCCTTCTTCCTGGTTTAGTGTTGGGAGAGAGTATGTGTCCAGGAATGTATCCATTTCTTCTAGATTGTCTACTTTATTTGCATAGAGGTGTTTATAGTATTCTCTGATGGAAGTTTGTATTTCTTTGGGATTAGTGGTGATATTCCCTTTATCGTTTTTTATTGAGTCTTTTTTATTCTTCTCTCTTTTCTTGTTAGTCTACCTAGTGGTCCATCTATTTTGTTAATCTTTCTAAAAATTCATATCCTGGAATCATTGATTTATTTGAAGGGTTTTTCATGTCTGTGTCTCCTTCAGTTCTTCTCTGATGTTAGTTATTTCTTGTCTTCTGCTAGCATTTGAATTTGTTTGCTCTTGCTTTTCTGGTGCTTTTAATTGTGATGTTAGGGTGTCAATTGTAGATCTTCCCAGCTTTCTGTTGCAGGCATTTTAGTGCTATAAATTTCCCTCTTAACTCTGCTTTAGCAGTGTCCAAAAAATTCAGGTACATTGTCTCTTTGTTCTCACAGTTTTTTTTTTTTTTTTTTTTTTTTTTTTTTTTTTATTATACTTTAAGTTCTAGGGTACATGTGCATAACGTGCAGGTTTGTTACATATGTATACTTGTGCCATGTTGGTGTGCTGCACCCATCAACTCGTCAGCACCCATCAACTCGTCATTTACATCAGGTATAACTCCCAATGCAATCCCTCCCCCCTCCCCCCTCCCCATGATAGGCCCCGGTGTGTGATGTTCTCCTTCCCGAGTCCAAGTGTTCTCATTGGTTTTAAAGAACTTTTTTTATTTCTGCCTTAATTTTGTTATTTACCCACTAGTCATTGAGAACCAGGTTCAATTTCCATGTAGTTGTGCTGTTTTGAGTGATTTTCTTACTCCTGAGTTCTAATTTGATTGCACTGTCATCTGAGAGACTGTTTATTATGATTTCTGTTCTTTTGCATTTGCTGAGGAGTGTTTTACTTCCAATTATGTGGTCGATTTTAGAATAAATGTGAAGATGTATATTCTACTGATTTGGGGTGGAGAGTTCTACAGATGTCTATTAGGTCTGCTTGGTCCAGAGCTGAGTTCAAGACCTGAATACCCTTGTTAAATTTCTGTCTCATTCTGACATTGGGATGTTAAAGTCTCCCATGATTATTTTGTGGGAGTCTAAGTCTCTTTGTAGGTCTCAAAGGATTTGCTTTATGAACCTGGATACTCCTGTATTGGGGGCATATATTTTTAGGATTTGTTAGCCCTTCTTGCGATGTTGATCCCTTTACCATTATGTAACGCCCTTCTTTGTCTTTTTTGATATTTGTTGGTTTAAAGTCTGTTTTATCAGAGACTAGGATTGCAACCTCTGCCTTTTGTTGTTGTTGTTGTTGTTGTTTTGCTTTCCATTTGTTTGGTAAATATTCTTCCATTCCTTTAATTTGAGCCTATGTTGGTCTTTGCATGAAAGATGGGTCTCCTGAATATAACACACCAATTGGTCTTGACTGTATTCAATTAGCCAGGCTGTGTCTTTTAATTGGGACATTTAGACCATTTACATTTAGCACTAATATAGTTATGTGTATATTTGATCCTGTCATTGTGATGCTAGCTGGTTATTTTGCACATTAGTTGAAGCAGTTTCTTCATAGTGTCATTGGTGTTTATGTTTTGGTGTGTTTTTGCAGTGCCTGGTACCAGTTTTTCCTTTTCATATTTAGTGCTTCCTTCAGGAGTTCTTCCCCTCCTTGTAGGGCAGGCCAAAAGCAAGCAATGGAGAAAGGGTTCCCTATTTAATAAATGATGTTGGGAAAACAAGCTAGCCATATATAGAAAACACAAACTGAATCCCTTCCTTACAGCTTAAACAAAAATTAACTAAAGATGGATTAAAGACTTACACATAAAACCCAAAACCATAAAAACCCAAGAAGAAAACCTGAGCAATACCATTCAAGACAGAGGCATAGGCAAAGACTTCATGACTAAAAGACCAAAAGCAATTGCAATTAAAGCCAAAATTAACAAATGGAATCTAATTAAACTTAAAGACCTTCTGCTCAACACAAAAAACTAGCATCAGAGTGAACAGAAAACCTACAGAATGGGAGAAAAATTTTGCAATCTGTCATGAAAAAGGCTCATCATCACTGGTCATTACAGAAATGCAAATGAAAACCACAATGAGATATCATCCCATGCCAATAAGAATGGTGATCATTAAAAAGTCAGGAAGCGACAGATGCTGGCAAGTATGCGGAGAATTAGGAATGCTTTTACACTGTTGGTGGGAATGTAAATTAGTTCAACCGTTGTGGAAGCCAGTGTGGAAAGTCCTCAAGGATCTAGAACTAGAAATACCATTTGATCCAGCAATCCCATAACTGCTTATATACCCAAAGGATTATAAATCATTCTAGTATAAAGACACATGCACAGGTATTTTCATTGCAGCACTGTTTACAATAGGAAAGACTTGAAACCAATACAAATGCCCACCAATGATAGACTGGATAAAGAAAATGTGGTATATAAACACCATGGAATACTATGCAACCATAAAAAATGAGTTCATGTCTTTTGCAGGGACATGGATGAAGCTAAAAGCCATCATTCTCAGCAAACTAACACAGGAACAGAAAACCAAACACCACGTATTCTCACTCATAGGTAGGAGCTGAACAATGAGAACACATGGACACAGGGAGGGGAACATCACACACTGAGACCTGTCGGGGGTATGGGGGGAAAGGGGAGGGAGAGCATTAGGACAAATATCTAATGCATGTAGGGCTTAAAACCTAGATGACAGGTTGATAGGTGTGGCAAACCACCATGGCATATGTATACCTATGTAACAAACCTACACATTCTGCACATGAATCCCAGAACTTACAGTAAAATAAAATAAAATAAAATAAATAAAGTCACACTGTATGACATAAATAGTTACAATTATTATGTTTCCATTTTTAAAAAAATAAAATTTTTTAAAAAGTAAAGAAGATGAAAATGGAAGTGATAGAACTGAAAAACTCACTTCAAGAATTTTAGAACACAACCCAAGTCCTAATAGCAGAATCAACAAAATCTGAAGAAAGAATCTCAGATTTCCAAGACAGGTTTTCTGAAATAACTTAGGCAAAAGTAAAGAAAAACAACAAACAAAAATGAACAAAACCTCTGAGAAATATGGAATTATGTAAAGAGACCAAATCTATGAAAATTGGCATTCCTGAAAAACAGGGAGAGAAATCAAGCAACTTGAGAATATTGTCCATGGGAATTTTACTACCCTTACCAGACAGGCCAACATTTAAATTTAGAAAAATGCAGATCTCCCCAGTGAAATACTACACAAGAAGAACATCCCCAAGACAAATAGTCATCAGATTCCCCAAGGTGGAAATGAAAGAAAAAATGTTAAAGGCAGCTAGAGAGAAGGGTCAGGTTACCTACAAAAGAAAACCCATCAGGCTAACAGTGGACTTTTCAGCAGAAATCTTACAAGCCAGAAAAGATTGGGGGTCTATATTCAGCATTAATAACAACAAAAAATTACAACCAAGAATTTTATATCCAGCTAAACTAGGCTTCATAAGTGAAGAAGAGATCAGAGTCTTTTCAGACCAGGAAGGGCTCAGGGAATTTGTTACCATCAAAATTGCCCTATAAGAGGCCCCTAAAGGAGTTCTATATATGAAGAGATCATTACCTGACACTACAAAAACACAATTATGTACGTAAAACAAAACTGGCTAAAGATACAATGATGGGATCAAACCTGCACATATCGATACTAACATTGAATGTCAATGGGCTAAATGCCCCAATTAAAATGCACAGAGTGGTAAATTGTATAGAGAAGCAAAACCCAAAGTTATGCTTTCTTCGTAAGACTCATCTCATATGCAATGACACACATAGGCTTAAAGTGAAGAAATGGAGATCAATTTACCAAACAAGTGGAAAAGAGGAAAAGACAGAGGTTGTTATTCTAATTTCAGACAAAGCATATGATAAACCAACAAAAGCAATAAAGAGAAGAGCATTACATAATGTTATAAGGGTTAATTCAACAAGAAGACCTTTCTTAAATATGCATGCATCCAACATAGGAGCACTCAGATTCAGAATGGAAGTTCTTAGATACCTGGGAATAAACTTCAATGTCCAAAAATTATAGTGGGAAACTTCAACACCCTACTGACACTATTAGATCATTGAAGCAGGAAACAAACAAATATATTTGGGACTTGAACGTGACACTTGACCAAATGCAACCGATAGACATCTACAGGAGGAAGAGCAGGATGGCAAAATAGAAAACTCCACCAATTGTTCCCCTGCAAAGACACCAGGTTAACAACTATCTATATGCAGGGGGAAAAAAAAAAGAAAGGAAGAAAAGAAACTTCATAAGAACAAAAAATCAGGTGAGCACTCATAGTACCTGGTTTTAACTTTATATTGCTGAAAGAGGCACTGAAGAGATAGGAAAAAAAACAAAAACAAAAAAAAAAACCACTGCTCAATTGTGGATGCCACACCTTCCCCACCCCCAGAAGTGGTGACCTGTTGGGGAAGCATCTCTGGGCAGTGGGGGAAACAGAACCTGGAAAGTGTAAGGCACTGAACTCACTGGTGCTCTGTTAGAGCAGAAAGAAAAGCCAGACCAAACTCAGCTGATGCCTGCCCACAGAGAGAGCATTTAAATCAGCCCCAGCAAGAGGGGAATCACCAATGCAGGCTATCTGAACGTAAGTGTCTGCCATACTGACCACTGAGGGCCAAAGTACTCTTGGTCACTAAGTAAACTTGAAAGGTATTCTAGGCTATAAGGACTACTGCATGTATTAGGCAAGTCCTAGGACTGAAATTGGCCCAGACACAGTGGAATGGGGACAACACTTGACATACTGAGACACCAGCTGGGGCAGCCAAGAGAGTACTGGCATTACCCCTCCTCTAACTCCAGCTTTACAGCTCAGGGCTCCAAAAGAGACCCCTTTTTCCACTCCAAAATTGACCCCTTTCTTATGCTTGAGGAGAGAAGAGGGAATAGTGGGGAGAACTTTGTCTTGCATCTAAGATACCAGTTCAGTCACAGCAGTATAGGGCAGTGGTGAGAATAATGAGGCCCCCATTCCAGGCCCTAGTTCCCAGACGACATTGCTAGTCACACTCTGGGCAAGAAATAAACCTGCTGCCTTGAAGGGAATGCCCCTATCCTAGAAGCATTCATCACCTGCTAACTGAAGAGCCTTTGGACCCTGAATAACCATCAGCAATAACCAGGTACTAAAACATCAGCCTTGGTAAGCCTCTGTGGATTGCTGGCCTCAGGTACCAACACAGTCACAGAGGGGCAGAACACAAAGTGGAAACTTGCATTCCTCCATTCCAGAACTTGACTTTTTGATGGCATTTCTGGACCTACCCTGGACTAGAGGGCTACTCACTGCCCTGAATGAGTCCCAGGCAAGGCAGCAGTCACCCAAGCTGACTTAAGAAACCTTTGGCCTTAAGGGAACATCAGTGGTAGTCTGGAAGTAGTCCTCATTGACTGGGGTGGTGGTGGCTACTTAGTGAGGCTCTTCTGATTTTGCAAAGTAGAGGAAAGAGTAGGAAGAACTGCCTTTTGTGGTTTGGGTGCCAGCTTAGCCACAGTACAACAGGATACCAGACTTAATTCTAAGGTTTTTGATTCTAGTCACTGACTCCCTGATTGCACTTCTGGAACCACCCAGGGCCTGGTGGACCTTGTCACCCTGGAAGGAAAAACATAATCCTGGCTGGCATTGTCTTTTGTTGATTGTAGAGCCCTAGCAACTTAAGTGAACATAGGCAGTAGCCAGGGAGTGCTTAGAGCAGTCCTAGGTAAAGACCCAGAACCATACTGGCTTCAGGTCTGACCCAACACACTCACAGTGGTGGTCACCAAAGAAATGCTTGTGTCACTCTATCCTCACCTTTAGGTGACTCAGCACAGAAAAAAAGACTTCATTTGTTTAGGAAAAAGTAAGAGAACAAGAGTCTCTCCCTAATAATCCAGAGAATTCTCACAGATTTTGTCCAAAACCATCAAAGGGTCTGCAAGAAACACAGTGTTTTTGGTCTTGTGGTGCCCCCTAAAGCAGACACGGTTTAGATCACAAAACAGAAATCGTTTTAAATATCAAAAAAAGCCTTCCCAATGAAGACAGCCACAAATAAACCCATACAATAAAGCGTACAAAAAGTATCTAAATCTTCAATACTCAGGCACTGAAAAACATCTACAAACATCAACACCATCCAGGAAAACATGACCTCACCAAATAAACTAAATAAGGAACAAAATAATCCAATCCTGGGGAGATGCAGATATGTGACCATTCAGAAAGAGAATTCAAAATAGTTGTTTTGAGGAAACTCAAAGAAATTCAAGGTAACAGAGAGAAGGAATTCAGAATTATATCTGATACATTGAAAAAGATTGAAATAATCAAAAAGAGTCAAGCAGAAGTTCTGGAGCTGAACAGTGCAACTAACATACAGAAGAATACATCAGAGTTATTTAATAACAAATTGGATCAAGCAGAAGAAAGAATTAGTGAGCTAAAAAATAGGTTATTTTCAAATACACAGTCAAAGATAAAAGAAAAAAGAATAGAAAAACAATAAAGCACAAACAAGATATAGAAAATCACCTCAAAAAGGCAAATTTAAAACTTATTTGCCTTAAAAATGAGGTAGAGAAAGACATAGGGGTAGAAAATTAATTCAAATATATAGTAACAGAGCAATACCTAAACCTAGAGAAAGATATCAGTGTCCAAGTCCAAGGAGGTTTTAGAACATCAAGGAGATTTAACCCAAACAACACTACCTCAAGGCATTTAATAATTGAACTCCCAAATATCGAGTATAAAGAAAGGATCCTAAAAGCAACAAGAGAAAAGAAACAAATAACATACAATGGAGCTCCAGTAAGGTTGACAACAGCCTTTTTAGTGGAAACCTTACAGACTAGGAGAGTAGAACGACGTATTTAAAGTGCTGAAGGAGGCTGGGTGTGGTGACTCAGGCCTGTAATTCCAGTACCTTGGGGGGCTGACACAGGTGGACCACCTGAGGTCAGGAGTTCAAGACCAACCTGGTCAACATGGCAAAACCCCGTCTCCACTAAAAAAAAAAAAAAAAAAAAAAAAATTAGCTAGACGTGATCACAGGCACCTGTAATCCCAGCTATTATGGAGGCTGAGACATGAGAATCACTTAAACCCAGGAAGCAGAGGTTGCAGTGAACTGAGATCACACCACTACACCCCAGCCTGGGTGACAGAGCAAGACTCCATTTCATTAAGTAAATAAATAAATAAAGCACTGAAGAAAAAAAAAAAAACTCCCCTAGAATATTATTATATCTGATGTATTTACTGCTGAATTCTATCAAACATTTTAAGAACCAGGACCAATCCTAATCAAACTATTCTGAAAAATAGAGGAGGATAGAATACCTCCAAACTCATTCTAAGAGGCTTCATCATTAAGCTGATACCAAAAGAAGACAAAGATACATCAAAAAAAGAAAACTACAGGCCAATATATCTGGTAAATATTGATGCAAACTTTCTCAACAAAATGCTAGAAAACCAAGTTCAACAATACATTACAAAATCATTCATTAGGTATATCTCCTAATGCTATCCCTCTTGGCACATGTATACATATGTAACAAACCTGCATGTTGTGCACATGTACCCTAGAACTTAAAGTATAATAATAAAAAAAAAACAACAGCAACAAAAAAAGAAAATCATTCATTACTACCAAGTGGGATCTACCCCTAAGACACAAGTGTGTATACACAAATCAATCAATGTGTCATATTATATGAACAGAATGCAGGATTAAAACTATGTGAACATTTCAATTGATGCTGCAAAAGCATTTGATAAAATTCTGCATCCATTCATGATAAAAACCCTAAAAACATAGGTATAGAAGGAACATACCTCAACATAGCAAAATCCGTGTAAGACAAACCCACAGCTAGTATCATACTAAATGGGGAAAAATGGAAATCCTTTCCTCCGACATCTGAAACACAACAAAGATGCCCACTTTTACTATTAGTTTACTATTACTCAGTATAGTACTGAAAGTCTTAGCTAGAGCAATTAGACAAGATAAAAGATAAAAGGCTTCCAAACTGAAATAGAAGAATTAAAATTATCCTTGTTTGAAGATGATTTAATTTTATATTTGAAAAATAAAAAATTCAAAAGTTTTCTGGACTTCACAAGAACACTGTTAGAACTGATTAACAAATTCAGAAAAGTTGCAGGATACAAAACCAACATACAAAAATCAGTAGCATTTCTATACACCGACAGTGAACAATCTGCAGTAGACATAAGAAATATAATTCCATTTACAGTAGCCACAGATAAAATTAAATACATAAGAATTAACCAAAAATGTAAAAGATCTTTTAATAAAAACTATGAAACACTGATATAAGAAATTGAGAAATTTATAAAAAAAGAAAAATACTTTATGTTCAGAGACCGAAAAAATCAATATTGTTAAAATGTTCATACTACCCAAAGGAGTCTACAGATTCAATGCAATCACTACCAAAATACCAATGACATTCTTCACAAGAAATAGAAAATACAATTCTAAAATTCGTATGGAACACAAAAGACCCTGAATGGCCAAAGCTATCCTGAACAAAAAGAACAAAACAGGTGGAATCACATTACCAGATTTTACATTACACTGTAGAGCTATAGTAGCTAAGCATTATGCCACTGGCATAAAAATAGACATATAAGACAATGGAACATAATACAGAACCAATAATCAAATTCACACACCTATAGTGAATTTGTTTTTGACAAAGGTGCCAAGAACATACACTGGGGAAAAGACAGTCTCTTCAACAAATGGTGCTGGGAAAACTGGATATCCATATGCAGAAGAATGAAACTAGACTTCCATTATCACCACGTACAAAAATTGAATCAAAATGGATTAAAAACTTAAATCTAAGACTTCAAACTATGAAATTTCTACATGGAAACATTAGGAAAAATCTCTAGAACATTGGTCTAGGCAAAGATTTCTTAAGCAATATCCTGCAAGCCCAGGCAACCAAAGCAAAAATAGACTAACGTGATCACATCAAATTGAAGAGCTTCTGCACAGAAAAGAAGAATTACAGCAAAGTAAAGAGACAACCCACAAAGTGGGAGAAAATATGTGGAAACTACCCATCTGACAAGGGATTCATAACCACACTATATAAAGAACTCAAACATCTCTATAGAAAAAGTTTAATAATCTAATTAAAAAATGGGCAAAAAGTTTGAATAGACATTTCTCAAAAGAAGACATACAAATGGCAAACAGGCATAAGAAAAGGTGTTCAACATCACCGATCATCAGATAAATGCAAACCAAAACTACAATGAAATATCATCTCCCCTTAGTGAAAATGACTTATATCCAAAATATAGGCAATAACAAATGCTGATAAGAATATGGAGAGAAAGAAACCCTTGTACCCTGTTGTTGGGAATGTAAATTATTTCACCACTTTGTAGAACAGTTTGGAGGTTCCTCACAAAACTAAAAACTGTGCTATCACATGATCCAGCAATTCCACTGCAAATAATATATTAAAAAATCACTATTTCAAAAAATGTCTGCACTCCTATGTTTGTTGCACCATTGTTTACAATAGCTAGGATTTGGAAGTAACCTAAGTGTCCATCAATAGATGAATGAATAAAGAAAATGTGGTGCATATACACAATGGAGTACTATTAAGCCATTAAAAGAATGAGATCTGGTCATTTGCAACAACATGGATGAAACTGGGGATCATAATGTTAAGTAAAATAAGCCAGGCACAGAAAGAGAAATATCACGTTTCCACTTATTTGTGAAATCTAACAATTAAAACAATTAAACTCATGGACATAGAGAGTGGAGGAACGTTTACTATAGGCTGGGAAGTGTAGTGGAGAGCTGGGAGAGAGGTACACAATGGAGTACTATTCAGCCATTAAAACAATGAAATCTGGTCATTTGCAACAACATGGATGAAACTGGAAATCATTGTGTTAAGTAAAATAAGCCAGGCGCGCGCGCACACACACACACACACACACACAAATCACATTTCCACTTGTTTGTGGACTCTAACAATCAAAACAATTGAACTCATGGACATAGAGAGTAGAAGAATGCTTACTATAGACTTGGAAGTATAGTGGAGAGCTCGAAGAGAGGTAGGATGCTTAGTGGATATAACAGAAATAGAAAGAATAAATAAGATCTATTATTTGATAGGACAGCAGAGTGACCATGGTCAAATATAACTTAACTGTACATTTTTAAATAACTTAAAGAGTTTAATTGGATTTTTTCCAACTCAGCAAGTAAATTCTTGAAAGGACAGATATTTCATTCTTCTTGATGTTCTTATTTCACATAGCATGCCTTTATTAAAACATCTCATGTGCCCCATAAATGTATAAATCCACTATGTACCCACAAAAATTAAAGATAAAAAAATAAAATACCACGTCTACAGAATGTTCCACCCAAAAACAACAAAACATTTTTTATCTCACCTATTTATGGCACATACTCTAAAATCAACCACACAATCAGCATAAAACAATCCTAGCAATTTTTTAAAAAACCAAAATCACACCAAGTATCTCAGGCCACAGTGCAATAAAAATAAAAATTAATCCTAAGAAAATTATTTCAAAACCATACAATTACGTGAAAATTAAACAACATGTCCCTCAATGACTTTTGAGTAAACAACAAAATTTAGAAGTCAGAAATTTCTTCGAAATGGAACAAAGTTAAAACTTATCAGAATCTTTTGGACATACCTAAAGCAATAATAAGAGGTAAGTTTATAGAACTAAATGCTCATATCAAAGATTATAAAGATCTCATATTAACAGCTAAACATTTGATGTAGTTTGGGTGTATCCCCACCCAAATCTCATCTTGAATGATAGTTCCCATAATCCCCACATGTCATGGGAAGAACCGGGTGGGAGGTAATTGATTTTTGGCAGTGGTTACCTTCATGCTGTTCTCATGATAGTGAGTGAGTTCTAATGAAATCTGATGGTTTTATAAAGGGCTTCCTCCTTCGCTGGGCACTCATTCTCTCCCCTGTCACCCTGTAAAGAGGTGCCTTCTGCCATAATTGTCAGTTTCCTGAGGCCTCCCTAGACTTGCAGAACTCTGAGTTAATTAAACCTCTTTTCTTTATAAATTACCCAGCCTCAGGTATTTTTTCACAGCAGCATGAGAATGAACTAATACAACAAGTTAGTTACTTACTAGATACAATGGAGGTACAGGCATTGGGTAAACACACTCATTCCAAATAAAAGCAATGGCCGGAACAAAGAGGCTACAGGCCTTATGCAAGTCAGAAATCCAATAGGACAGACATTAAACCTTAAAATTTCAAAATGATCTCCTTTGACTCCATCTTACATCCAGGGCACACTGATGCAAGAGATGGGCTCCCATGGCCTTGGGCAACTCTGCCCCTGTGGCTTTGTAGGATACAGTTCCCCGCCTGGCTGCATTTACGGGCTGATGTTGAGTGTCTGCAGCTTTTCCTGGTGCATGGTGCAAGTTTTCAGTGGATCTACAATTCTGGGGTTAGGAGGATGGTGGCTCTCTTCTCACAGCTCCATTAGGCAGTGCCCCAGTGGGGAGTCTGTGTGAGGGTTCCAACCTCATATTTCCCTTCTGTACTGCCCTAGCAGAGGTTCTCCATGGTAGCTCTGCCCTGGCAATAAATTTCTGCCTGGACATCTAGGCCTTTCCATGCATCATCTGAAATCTAGGCAGGAAGTTTCCAAACCTCACGCCTGTGGGCCAAACACCACATGGAAGCTGTCAAGGTTTGGGGCTTGCACCCTCTGAACCAATGACTTGAGCTGTATGTTGGCCTGTTTTAGCCATGACTATAATGGCTGGAACACAGGGCACCAAGTCCCAATGTTGCACACAGCAGGGGTCCCTGGACCCAGCCCAGGAAACTATTTTTCTCTCCTTGGACTTTGGGCCTGTGATGGGAGGGGCTGCTGTGAAAGTCTCTGTCATGCCCTGGAGACATTTTCCCCATTACCTTGGTGATTACCTTTAGGCTCCTCACAACTTATGCAAATTTCTGCAGCCAGGTTTAATTTCTTACCAGAAAATAGGGTTTTATTTTCTATTGCATCATCAGGCTACAAATTTTCTAAACTTTTATACTCTGCTTCCTCTTGAATGTTTTGCTCCTTAGAAATTTCTTTCACTAGATACCCTAAATCATCTCTCTCAAGTTCAAAGTTCCACAGATCTCTGGGGCAGGGTGAAAATGCTGCCAGTCTCTTTGCATAGCAAGAGTGATGTTTACTCCAGTTTCCAACAAGCTCTCCATTTCCATCAGAGACCTTCATGTTGAAAACCATCAACAAACTAGTTATTGAAAGAACATATCTCAAAATAATAAGAGCCATCTATGAAAAACCTACAATGTATTGAATTGGCAAAACCTGGAAGCATTTCCCTTGAAAACTGGAACAAGGCCAGGATGCCCTGTATCTCAATCAACTATTCAATGTAATACTGGAAATTCGGATCAGTGCAATCAGGGAAAAGAAAGAAATAAAGAGATCCAAATAAAAAGAGAGAAAATAAAACTATCTCTGTCTGTAGATAATATAATTCTATATTTAAAAAAAACCCATATTCTCCACCCAAAATCTCCTTGATCTGATAAACAACTTCAGGAAAGTTTCAGAATACAAAATGAATATGCAAAAATCAGTAGCATTCCTATACATCAAAAAGAAAACTAAGTTGAGGGACAAATAAAGAGTGTAATCTCATTTTTTTAGAAAAAAATTTTTAAAACTTTTATGGAAACAAAAAATAGCCTGAATAACAAAGGCAATACTAGGCAAAAAGAATTATACTGGAAGAATCACTTTACATGACTTCAAACTATACAAGGCTACAGTAACAAAAATTGCATGATACTGATACAAAAACAGACATACAGACAAATGGAACAGAACAGAGAGGCCAGAAATAATGCAACATACCAACAAAAATCTGATCTTTGACAAAGTCAACAAAAGCAATGAAGGAAAAAATCTCTAGTCAACAAATGCTGCTAGGACAACTGGCTAGCCATATGCACAAGGTTGACACTGGACCCCTTCCTTACATCATATACAGAATTTGACTCAAGATGGATTGAAGACTTAAATGTAAAACCTAAAACTAGAAAACCTCTGGAAGATAACCCAGGAAATATCATTCTGGACACAGAACATGGCGAGGATTTCATCATGAAGCCGCCAAAAGCATTTGTAATAACCACAAATATGACAAATAAGATGTAATTAAAATAAAGAGCATCTGCACAGCAAAGTGAACTATCAACAGAGTAAACAGACAATATGTAGAATGAGATAAAATATTTGCGAACTATACAACCAACAAAGGCCTAATATCCAGAATTCAAAAGGAACTTAAACTAATCAGTAAGCAAAAAACAAACAACTCCATTAAAAAGTGAGCAAAGGGCACGAACAACCAATTGTTCAAAGAAGATAGAAACATGGCCAAGAAGCATATGAAAAAAATGCTAAACATCATTAATCATTACAGGAATGCAAATAAAAACCACAATAAGATATCCTCTCACACAAGTCAGAATGACTACTCTTAAAAAGTTAAAAAATAACAGATGCTGGTAAGGATGCCAAGAAAAGAGAATGCTTTTACACTGCCCGTGGAAATATAACACAGTTCAGCCACTGTGGAAAGCAATTTGGCGATTTTTCAAGGAACTCAAAGTACAACGACCATTCGACTTAGCAATCCCATTATTAGGTATATGCCAAAGGGAATATTAATTGTTCTATCATAAAGACACACGCACTCATATATTCATCACAGCACTATTCACAATAGGAAAGACATGCTCATCAATAGTAGACTAAAGTGTGGAACAGTTACACCATGGAATAATACACAACCATAATAAAGAATGAGATCATATCCTTTGCACCAACATGGATGGAACTGGAGGCCATTATCCTCCAGCTTTATCAATCTAGGTAGGACTTTATCAGTTTAGTGATGTTTTCGAAGAACAGGAACACAGGAACAGAAAACCAAATACTGCATGTTCTCACTTACAAGTGGGAGCTAAACACCGAGTACATAGACACAAGAAAAAAACCCAACAGACCCTGGACCCTGGTGCCTACTTGAGGATAGAGTGAGAGAGGAAGTTAAGGATCACAAAACTACCTATTTAGTACTATGCTTATCACCTGCTTTATGAAATAATCTGTACTCCAAACACCTGTGACACACAATTTACCTATATAGCAAACCTGCACATGTACCCTTGAACTTACAGTAAAAGTTACAATTAAAAAGAAATGGAGAAAGGGAGTCCTTTAGAAGAGATGTGCACTCTTTCTCTAGGTACTGATTACTGCTTGCTGCTATGCAAGCTATATTTCTATGCAATCTAAAAACGAATAACCGTAACAGAGAAGACATTCAGAACACACAGGAAATAACCGAGGTTTACTCTTCTAGGCACAATTTATTCTTCAACTCCAAGCTTTAAAGCAGATTGTTTTAAGAAAAAAATCTTGAATGTGTATACATAAACTTCTTTTTAACTACTCTTATATTCCTCATTTTTGTGTTGTGGGACATTAATAGAAGTTATAAAATTAACAACGAAGGGAAAACATATTTGGTATACCTCTCTTCTCTGTGTACAGAGAGGCAGAGTATGAGCAAACAAAAATATGGACTGTGCCTATATGATGATAATAGCTAATATGTATCAAATCTATACTGTGTGTAGACCACAGTTGTATGTCTTTAAATAAATGTATTCTCCTTAAAAAGATTAAAATTATAGCACTTAATGCTTATTTTAGAAAAAATTTGAAATCAATAATCCAGAACTCTACCTTAAAAAACTTGAAAAGGAAGAATAAAATAAACTCAAAACAAGCAGAACAAAGTTAATTAGAGCAGAGTCAATAATATTGTAAACAGAAAAACAATAGTGGGAATTTGCAAAACTAAAACCTAATTCTTCAAAAATATCACTAAACTGATAAAGTCGTACCTAGAATGATAAATAATAAAAACAACCCCAACAACAATAACTACTGCAACAACAAAAACTCAAAAAGGTATAAATCGCTTTTATGAGATATAAAGCTGGGGATAATCTTCAGTACAGATTCTGCAGGCATTTAGGGAATAATAAGAAAATACTAAAAATAACTTTATGTTAATAAGCCTGACAACATAGAAGAAATGGATCAATTTATCAACAATTGCAATCTACTTAATCTCAACTAAGGTAAAATAGAAAACCTGAATACTCATATCTATTAGATAAATCGAATTTGTAGTTATGATATTCCTCAAGAGGAAAACTTCAAGCCCGGATGGTTTCCATAGAGAAATCTACCAGTCATTTAAATAATAATTAACACCAATTTTACACAATTTCGTTCAGAAGATAGAAAAGAAAAGAATACATTCCAATGCATTAAATGAGGCCAGCATTGCCATAATACAAAAACCACATAAGGACATTACAGGAAAGCAAATTACAGACCTTATATCTTGTGAATATAGATGCAAATATCTTCAACAAAATGTTAACAATAGAATTCACAAAGTATAAAAAGACAATGTGGCCAAGTGCTATATGTTACATGTTTGCAAGAGTGATTCACACTCAAAATTATGAATGTAACACATCATATTGATAGGGTTAAGAAGAAAAATCATATCAAATACACAGAAAAAGCATTTGAAAAATCCAACATCTACTTATGATCAAATCTCTCATCAAGAAGAAAACTCCTGGGGAACGACCAAGATGGACGAATAGGAACAGCTACAGTCTCCAGCTCCCAGTGTGAGTGACACAGAAGACGGGTGATTTCTGCATTTTCGACTGAGGTATGGGGCTCATCTCACTGGGGTGTGTCGTACAGTTGGTGCTGGTCTGCAGGTGCAGCCAGACCAGCGAGAGCTGAAGCAGGGTGAGGCATCGCCTCACCTGGGAAGTGCAAGGGGGAAGGGAATTCCTTTCCTAGCCAAAGGAAATTGAGACACACAACACCTGGAAATCAGGTAACTCCCACCCTAATACTGCACATTACCAAGGGTCTTAGCAAATGGCACACCAGGAGATTATATCCCACACCTGGCCCAGAAAGTCCCACACCCACGGAGCCTCCCTCATTGTTTTTTTTTTTATTTTTTATTATTTTATTTTTTATTATACTTCAAGTTCTAGGGTACATGTGCATAAAGTGTAAGTTTGTTACATATGTATACTTGTGCCATGTTGGTGTGCTGCACCCATCAACTCGTCAGCACCCATAAACTCGTCATTTCCATCAGGTATAACTCCCAATGCAATTCCTCAGCCCTGCCCCCTCCCCGTGATAGGCCCCGGTGTGTGATGTTCCCCTTCCCGAGTCCAAGTGATCTCATTGTTCAGTTCCCACCTATGAGTGAGAACATGCGGTGTTTGGTTTTCTGTTCTTGTGATAGTTTGCTGAGAATGATGGTTTCCAGCTGCATCCAAGTCCCTACAAAGGACAAACTCATCCTTTTTTATGGCTGCATAGTATTCCATGGTGTATATGTGCCACATTTTCTTAATCCAGTCTGTCACTGATGGATATTTGGGTTGATTCCAAGTCTTTGCTATTGTGAATAGTGCCTCAATAAACATACGTGTGCATGTGTCTTTATAGCAGCATGATTTATAATCCTTTGGGTATATACCCAGTAATGGGATGGCTGGGTCATATGGTACTTCTAGTTCTAGATCCTTGAGGAATTGCCATACTGTTTTCCATAATGGTTGAACTAGTTTACAATCCCACCAACAGTGTAAAAGTGTTCCTATTTCTCCACATCCTCTCCAGCACCTGTTGTTTCCTGACTTTTTAATGATTGCCATTCTAACTGGTGTGAGATGGTATCTCATTGTGGTTTTGATTTGCATTTCTCTGATGGCCAGTGATGATGAGCATTTTTTCATGTGTCTGTTGGCTGTGTAAATGTTCTCTTTTGAGAAATGTCTATTCATATCCTTTGCCCACTTTTTGATGGAGTTGTTTGTTTTTTTCTTGTAAATTTGTTTGAGTTCTCTGTAGGTTCTGGATATTAGCCCTTTGTCTGATGAGTAGATTGCAAAAATTTTCTCCCATAAACAGCATGGTACTGGTACCAAAACAGAGATATAACCAATGGAACAGAACAGAGTCCTCAGAAATAATACCACACAGCTACAGTCATCTGATCTTTGATAAACCTGAGAAAAACAAGAAATGGGGAAAGAATTCCCTATTTAATAAATGGTGCTGGGAAAATTGGCTAGCCATAAGTAGAAAGCTGAAAATGGATCCTTTCCTTACTCCTTATATGAAAATTAATTCAAGATGGATTAGAGACTTAAATGTTAGACCTAATACCATGAAAACCCTAGAAGAAAACCTAGGGAATACCATTCAGGACATAGGCATGGGCAAGGACTTCATGTCTAAAACACCAAAAGCAATGGCAACAAAAGCCAAAATTGACAAATGGGATCTAATTAACTAAAGAGCTTCTGCACAGCAAAAGAAACTACCATCAGAGTGACCTCCCTCATTGTTAGCACAGCAGTCTGAGATCTAACTGCAAGGCAGCAGGGAGGCTGGGGGAGGGGCGCCCACCATTGCTGAGGCTTAAGTAGGTAAACAAAGCTGCCAGGAAGCTAGGAAGCTGGAATAGGGTGGAGCCCACCACAGCTCAAGGAGTCCTGTCTGCCTCTGTAGACTCCTCCTCTGGGGACAGGGCATAGCTAAATAAAAAGCAGCAGAAACGTCGGCAGAGATAAATGACCCTGTCTGACAGCTTTGAAGAGAGCAGTGCATCTCCCAGCACGGAGGTTGAGATCAGAGAATGGACAGACTGCCTGCTCAAGTGGGTCCCTGAACCCTAAGTAGTCTAACTGGGAGACATCCCCCACGAGGTGCAGACTGAAACCTCACACCTCACACTGTGGGGTACACCCCTGAGACGAAGTTTCCAGAGAAAGAATCAGATAGCAACACTCACTGTTCAGCAATATTCTATCTCCTGCAGCCTCTGCTGCTGATACCCAGGAGAACAGGGTCTGGAGTGGACCTCAAGCAAACTCCAACAGACCTACAGCTGAGGACCCTGACTGTTAGAAGGAAAACTAACAAACAGAAAGGACACCCACACCAAAACCCCATCAGTACATCACCATCATCAAAGACCAAATGCAGATAAAACCACAAAGATGGGGAAAAATCAGGGCAGAAAAGCTGGAAATTCAAAAAATCAGAGCACATCTCCCCCTCCAAAGGAATGCAGCTCATCACCAGCAACAGAACAAAGCTGGAAGGAGAATGACTTTGATGAGTTGAGAGAAGAAGGCTTCAGTCGGTCAAACTTCTGAGAGCTAAAGGAGGAACTACGTAACCAGTGCAAAGAAAGTAAAAACCATGAAAAAAGAATGGATGAATGGATAACTAGAATAATCAATGCAGAGAAGACCTTAAAAGAACTGATAGAGATGAAAACCATAACACAAGAACTATGTGACAAATTCACAAGCTTCAGTAACCGACTCAATCAACTGGAAGAAAGAGTATCAGCGATTGAAGATCAAATGTATGAAATGAATCGAGAAGAGAAGTGTACAGAAAAAAGAGTAAAAAAAAATGAACAAAGCCTCCAAGAAATGTGGGATTATGTGAAAAGACCAAATCTACGTGTGTATGATATGCCTGGAAGTGACAGGGAAAATGGAGCCAAGTTGGAAAACACTCTGAAGGATATCATCCAGGAGAACTTCCCCAACCTAGTAAGGCAGGCCAACATTCAAATTCAGGAAATACAGAGAACGCCACAAAGACACTCCTCGAGAAGAGCAACTTCAAGACACATAATTGTCACATTCAACAAAGTTGAAATGAAGCAAAAAATCTTAAGGGCAGCCAGAGAGAAAGGTCGGGTTACCCACAAAGGGAAGCCCATCAGACTAACAGCAGATCTCTCGGCAGAAACTCTCCAAGCCAGAAGAGAGTGGGGGCTAATATTCAACATTCTTAAAGAAAAGGATTTTCAACCCAGAATTTCATATCCAGCCAAACTAAGGTCATCAGTGAAGGAGAAAAAAAATCCTTTACAGATAAGCAAATGCTTAGAGATTTTGTCACCACCAGGCCTGACCTACAAGAGATCCTGAAGGAAGCACTAAACATGGAAAGAAACAACAGGTACCAGTCATTGCAAAAACATGTCAAAATGTAAAGGCCATCGATGCTAGGAAGAAACTCCATCAACTAGGGAGCAAAATAAGCAGCTAATATCATAATGACAGGATCAAGTTCACACATAATAATATTAACCTTAAATGTAAATGGGCTAAATGGTACAATTAAAACACAAAGACTGGCATTTGGATAAAGAGTCAAGACCCATCAGTTTACTGTATTCAGGAGACCCATCTCACATGCAGAGACACGCATAGGCTCAAAATAAAGGGATGGAGGAAGATCTACCAAGCAAATGGAGAACAAATAAAAGCAGGTGCTGCAATCTTAGTCTCTCATGAAACAGACTTTAAACCATCAAAGATCAAAAGAGACAAAGAAGGCCATTACATAATGGTAAAGGGATCAATTCAACAGGAAGAGCTAACTATCCTAAATATATATGCACCCAATACAGGAGCACCCAGATTCATAAAGCAAGTCCTTAGAGACTTACAAAGAGACTTAGACTCCCATACAATAATAATGGGAGACTTCAACACCCCACTGTCAACATTAGACAGATTGACGAGACAGAAAGTTATCAAGGATATCCAGGAATTGAACTCAGCTCTGCACCAAGTGGACCTAATAGACATCTACAGAACTCTCCACCCCAAATCAACAGAATATACATTCTTCTCAGCACCACATCACACTTATTCCAAAATTGACCACATAGTTGGAAGGAAAGCACTCCTCAGCAAATGTAAAAGAACAGAAATTATAACACATTGTCTCTCAGACCACAGTGCTATCAAACTAGAACTCAAGACTAAGAAACTCAATCAAAACCGCTCAACTACATGGAAACTGAATAACCTGCTCCTGAATGACTACTGGGTACATAACAAAATGAAGGCAGAAATAAAGATGTTCTTTGAAACCAATGAGAACAAAGATACAACATACCAGAATCTCTGGGACACATTTAAAGCAGTGTGTAGAGGGAAATGTATAGCACTAAATGCCCACAAGAGAAAGCAGGAAAGATCTAAAATTGACACCCTAACATCACAATTAAAAGAATTAGAGAAGCCAGAGCAAACACATTCAAAAGCTAGCAGAAGGCAAGAAATAACTAAGATCAGAGCAGAACTGAAGGAGATAGAGACACAAAAAACCCTCCAAAAAGTCCATAAATCCAGGAGCTGGTTTTTTTGAAAAAATCAACAAAATTGATAGACTGCTAGCAAGACTAATAAAGAAGAAAAGAGAGAAGAATCAAATAGACGCAATAAAAAATGATAAAGGGGATATCACCACCGACCCCACAGAAATACAAACTACCATCAGAGAATACTGTAAACATCTCTATGCAAATAAACTAGGAAACCTACAAGAAATTGATAATTTCCTGGACACTTATACTCTCCCAAGACTAAATCAGGAAGAAGTTGAATCCGTGAATAGACCAATAGCAGGCTCTGAAATTGAGGCAATAATTAATAGCCTACCAACCAAAAAAGTCCAGGACCAGACAGATTCACAGCCGAATTCTACCAGAGGTAGAAGGAGGAGTTGGTACCATTCCTTCTGAAACTATTCCAATCAATAGAAAAAGAGGGAATCCACCCTAACTCATTTTTCTAGGCCAATATCATCCTGATACCAAAACCTGGCAGAGATAAAACAAAAAAAGAGAATTTTAGTCCGATATCCCTGATGAACATCAATGCAAAACTCCCCAGTAAAATACTGGCAAACAGAATCCAGCAGCATATCAAAAAGCTTATCCACCATGATCGAGTGGGCTTTATCCCTGGGATGCAAGGCTGGTTCAACATACACAAATCAATAAACTTAATGGAGCATATAAACAGAACCAAAGACAAAAACCACATAATTATTTCAATAGATGCAGAAAAGGCCTTTGACAAAATTCAACAGCCCCTCATGCTAAAAACTCTCAATAAATTCGGTATTGATGGAACTTATCTCAAAATAATAAGAGGTATTTATGACAAACCCACAGTCAATATCATATTGAATGGGCAAAAACTAGAAGCATTCCTTTTGAAAACTGGCACAAGACAGGGATGTCCTCTCTCACCACTCCTATTCAACATAGTGTTGGAAGGTCTGGCTAGGGCAATCAGGCAACAGAAAGAAATAAAGCATATTCAGTTAGAAAAATAAGTCAAATTGATGTGGAGAAATAGGAACACTTTTACACTGTTGGTGGGACTGTAAACTAGTTCAACCATTGTGGAAAACAGTGTGGTGATTCCTAAAGGATCTAGAACTAGAAATACCATTTGACCTGTCCATCCCATTACTGCGGATATACCCAAAGGATTATAAATCATGTTGCTATAAAGACACATGCACACGTATGTTTATTGCGGCACTATTCACAATAACAAAGACTTGGAATCAACCCAAATGTCCATCAGTGACAGACTGCATTAAGAAAATGTGGCACATATACGCCATGAATTACTATGGAGCCATAAAAAAGGATGAGTTTGTGTCCTTTGTAGGGACATGGATGCAGCTGGAAACCATCATTCTCAGCAAACTATCGCAAGAACAGAAAATCAAATACCGCATATTCTCACTGATAGGTGGGAACTGAACAATAAGATCACTTGGACACAGGAAGGGGAACATCACACACCGGGTCCTACTGTGGGGAGGGGGAGGTGGGAGGGATAGCATTAGGAGATATACCTAATATAAATGACGAGCTAATGAGTGCAGCATACCAACATGGCACATGTATACATATATAGCAAACCTGCACGTCTTGCACATGTACCTTAGAACTTAAAGTATAATAAATGTATATATATAGATAGATTCTACCTATCCATGCTCATAGGACGTATTTTCTTTTTTTTTTAGTATTATGAAATTTATCTTTATTAAAATGTGTCATATGAGTCACAAAAGGAGCTGCTTAAGTCTGACCAAGGTAATGAGCAATTTGACCATTTTGCCATTGATTATTTTTGGAATATTTATATTTGGGGGAGGGATAAAAGAACATTCAAATTCAAGTATTATTCACTGGGTTTGAGAACTGAGTATAGGTGATACATAATTGCCTATGTAACCTTCTACTTTACTTTCAAGAAACCCATAATGACCTGTGATTGTGTTGCTAAAAACTCAGGTTCCAAATAAAAAAATGTTTCTTTTCCCCTTTGCACCTTGTCACTTGCAAATCAATGAAAGCCCTATTTGCTCACCCAAGGTTAAGCCATTCAAACCATTCAGCTGAGAAGGTCATCCTCAACCACTTGTTAAACTTCCTCTATGAAAGGGCCCTTCATAAGCAGCCTCTCTCGGGGAAGCAGCAAGGAGACAAATTAGCAACTTGAAAAATAAGGCTGTATTTTCACAATCTGTCACAATCTCTTTGATCTTGTTATGAAAAAGACTTGTCAGATTTCTTTTTCTTCTCTAAGTTATAGCTCTGTAATGATCCCCGTCTCCAGGATGCAGTCATTACTAGGTGTGCTGAAAAGCCAGCCTTGACTTCTGTTCCATGGTGCTATCTTCGTACCATTTTCAGTCCCAAATCTGTTAGAAGTGATAGTCTAACCCTTGGGCACAAAGGCAAGACAATAGAGGTAGTGTACTGAGGCTTTAACTTTCTCTAAATGAATGAAATAAGCTAAGTCTTTAATGTGGCTGATGACATACAGCAAAGTAGAATTGGAAATAAAGTTTTATTCTTTCCTTTTACTTGTTTCGTCATCTTTTCCTTGGTATTTTCTTTAAAACATTGATTCTATGAAATGGTCCATTAGATAAAATTTTCTGTAATCAAAAAAGTGGGGAAATATTTGTATTCCAATCTTTTTTTTTTTTTTTTTTTTTTTGAGACAAAGTCACTCTGTTGCCCAGGCTTGAATGCAGTGCTGCGATCTTGGCTCACTGCAACCTCCACCTCCCAGGTTCAAGCGATTCTCCTGCCTCAGCCTCCCAAATAGCTGGGACTATAGGTACATGCCACCACACCTGGCTAATTTTTTGTATTTTTAGTAAAAACGGGGTTTCACTGTGTTAGCCAGGATGGTCTTAATCTCCTGACCTTGTGATCAGCTCGCCACGGCCTCCCAAAGTGCTGGGATTACAGGCGTGAGCTACCGCACCCGGCCTCCAATCTTTTTAAGAAATTCAAAATGCAAAGTTCTGAAAAACCTTGCTGTGTGTGACCTTGAGCAAGCTACTCAGCCTCTCTGTGTCTGTCAGTAAAATCAGGGATAATAATAGCAGTTACTTCATTGGATGGTTTGAAAGCTTAAACGGGTGAATATATGTAAAACACTTAGAGCAGTGCTGGTCACTAAGAGAGCTATTATTTTTTACTGCAGTATTCTTCAAACCTTTGAGCAGACCATCCATTAACCTGAAACTCTGCGGAAAACCTGCCATATGATATTGTTTTACTAGATGGTTAGCATGTTGAAGGCAAGGATTCTGTTCAGCTAATTGTACACTTCGCTGCTAGCACAGTACCTGGCATATCATAGGCGCTTGGTAAATAGTTGACACACCCATGCTCAACATTGTCCTTCATGTCACCTCTTGCTTTCCGGACATGCTTAGTTTAGATTGGCCTGTCCCTGAACACAGCTGGATAGATCCACATTCTGTTTTCCTGCTTGGTATTAATACTGTTCAACTGGTTAGTACTTCAAAAATTAGTGTTATCTCATTTCATTACCTAAAATAGAAGTCAGCATATTATCAATTAGAGAATGAGACTAAGTGGGAGATTTGGGATTTGAACCCCAGATGACTCCAGGTACCGGTTTTCTCTCACTGTCATTCGGAAGAGAAGCCTGCTCAGCTCTGTCAGGTCAGAAGTGACTTGGATCTAGAGTTAAATTTTCTTTCTTTTTTTTTTTTTTTTTTTCTGTTTCCCCTGTAGTAGTCTTTTTTTTTTTTTTTTTTTTTTTTTTATACTTTAAGTTCTAGGGTACATGTGCATAACATGCAGGTTTGTTACATATGTATACTTGTGCCATGTTGCTGTGCTGCACCCATCAACTCGTCAGCACCCAACTACTCGTCATTTACATCAGGTATAACTCCCAATGCAATCCCTCCCCCCTCCCCCCTCCCCATAATAGGCCCCGGTGTGTGATGTTCCCCTTCCCGAGTCCAAGTGATCTCATTGTTCAGTTCCCACTTATGAGTGAGAACATGCGGTGTTTGGTTTTCTGTTCTTGTGATAGTTTGCTAAGAATGATGGTTTCCAGCTGCATCCATGTCCCTACAAAGGACACAAACTCATCCTTTTTTATGGCTGCATAGTATTCCATGGTGTATATGTGCCACATTTTCTTAATCCAGTCTGTCACTGATGGACATTTGGGTTGACTCCAAGTCTTTGCTATTGTGAATAGTGCCGCAATGAACATACGTGTGCATGTGTCTTTATAGCAGCATGATTTATAATCCTTTGGGTATATCCCCAGTAATGGGATGGCTGGGTCATATGGTACATCTAGTTCTAGATCCTTGAGGAATCGCCATACTGTTTTCCATAATGGTTGAACCAGTTTACAATCCCACCAACAGTGTAAAAGTGTTCCTATTTCTCCACATCCTCTCCAGCACCTGTTGTTTCCTGACTTTTTAATGATTGCCATTCTAACTGGTGTGAGATGGTATCTCATTGTGGTTTTGATTTGCATTTCTCTGATGGCCAGTGATGATGAGCATTTTTTCATGTGTCCGTTGGCTCTATGAATGTCTTCTTTTGAGAAATGTCTGTTCATATCCTTTGCCCACTTTTTGATGTCATAGGACGTATTTTCATTTGTTGTGTCATGTATGATTACTTTCAGCAGTGTTTTGTACTTTTCCTTTTAGAGATCTTTTACCTCTTGGTTAAATATATGCCTATTTCATTTTATTTATTGCACATGTTGTAAAAAATGTTGAGTTCTTGATTTGATTCTCAGCTTGATGGCTGTTGTTGTATAGCAGTGCTGTCAATTTGTGTACATTGATTTTGTGTTCTGAAACTTTACTGAATTCATGTATCAGATCTAGGAGCTTTTCATATGAGTCGCTAGAGTTTTTTAGGTATATGATCATATCATTGGTGAAAAACAACAGTTTCACTTCCTCTTTTCCTTTTTGGATGCCCTTTATTTCTTCCTCTTGCCAGATTGCCCTGGCCAGGACTTCCAGTACTATGTTGAATAGAAGTGGTAAAAGTGGACATGCTTGTCTTTTTCCAGTTCTCAAGGGAAATGCTTTCAATATTTCCCCATTCAGTATGATGTTGGCTGTGGGTTTGTCATAAATGGCTTTTATTTATTTGAGATATACCCTTTCTATGTCAATTTTGCTGAGGGTTTTAATCATAAAGGGATGCTGGATTTTTGTCAAATGCTTTTTCTGCTTCTAGTGAAATGATCATATGAATTTTGTTTTTAATTCTGTTTAAACGATATATCACATTTATTGACTTGCATATGTTATACTATCTCTGGTAGGAAACTCACTTGATTGTGTTGTATTATCTTTTTGATATGCTGTTGGATTCAGTTAGCTAGTAACTGAGTAACTGCTGAGGATTTTTGCATCCTTGTTCATAGGGGATATTGATCTGTAGTTTTCTTTTCTTTTTTCTTTTTTTTTTTTTTTTGGTTATATCCTTTTCTGGTTTTGTTATTAGGGTTATACTGGCTTCATAGAATGATTTAGAGAGGATCCCCTTCTTTTGTATCTTTTGGAAAAGTTTCAGTAGGGTTGGTTCCAATTCTTCTTTAAATGTCTGTTAGAATTCAGCTGTGAATCTAACTGGTCCTGGACTTGTCTTGTTGGGAATTTTGTTGTTGTTGTTGTTACTGTTTCAATCTTACTATTTGTTAATGGTCTGTACAGAGTTTCTATTTCTTCCTGATTCTATGTTGGAGGGTTGTATTTTTTCCAGGAATTTATCCATCTACTCTAGATTTTCTTGTTTATGTGTACAAAGGTGTCCATAGTGGCTTTGAATGATCTTTTGTATTTCTGTAGTATTGGTTGTAATATCTCCCTTTTTGTTTCTAATTGAGCTTATTTGAACATTCTCTCTTCTTTTCTTGGTTAACCTCACTAACGGTCTATCAACTTTATTTATCTTTTCAAAGAACAAGCTTTTTGTTTATTTTATCTTTTGTATTTTTTAAATTATTTACTTCAGCTCTGATATTTGTTATTTATTTTATTCTTCTGGGTTGGGGTTTGTTTTTTTCTTGTTTCTCCAGTTCTTTGAGGTGTGAGCTTTGATTGTCTACTTGTGTTATTTCAGACTCTTTGATGTGGGCATTTAATGCTATGAAATTTCCTCTTAGCCCCGTTTTTGCTGTATTGGAGAGCTTTGATAAGCTGTGACACTGTTATAGTTCGGTTCAAAGAATTTTTAAATTTTCATCTTGATTTAATTGTCAGAGCAAAGATTACTCAAGAGCAGATTATTTAATTTCCATGTATTTGCATAGTTTTGTGGTTCCTTTTGGAGTTAATTTCCAGTTGGTCTGAGAAAGTATTTGATATGATTTTGATTTTCTTAAATTTATTAAGACTTGCTTTGTGGCCTATGATGTGATCTGTTTTGGAGAATGTTCCATAGGCTAATGAAGAGAGCATATATTTTGCAGTTTGGGGGTAGAATGTTTTGTAAATATCTGTTAAGTCCATTTGTTCTAAAGTGTAGTTTAAGTCCGTTGTTTCTTTGTTGACTTTCTGTGTTGATGACCTGTTTAGTGCTGTCAGTGTAGTACTGAATAGAATATTAATGTAAAAACTCAGTTGTGTTTCTATACAATTGCAAAGAAAAATCTGAAAATTAAATTTAAAAATTTTCATTTTACAATAGCATCAAAAATAAAAAAAACAGGTAGGAGTAAATTTTAGATGCAAAACCTATACTGTGAACATTTCTTTTTCTCTTCAACTTTTATTTTAAGTTCAGGGGTACATGCGCAAGATGTGCAGGTTTGTTAAATAGGTAAATGTGTGCCATGGTAGTTTGCTGCACAGATCATCCCATCACCTAGGTATTAAACCTGGTGTCCATTGGCTGTTCTTCCAGATGCTCTCCCCCACTCCTCCACGGACAGGCCCCAGTGTGTGTTGTTCCCCCTCCATGTTTCCAAAAAGTCAAAAAACAACAGATGCTGGCAAGGTTGCAAAGAAAAAGGAACACTTCTACAATGTTGGTGGATGTGTAAATTAGCTCAACCATTGTGGAAGACAGTGTGGCGATTTCTCTAAGACCTAGAGGCAGAAATACCAGTTGACCCAGCTACCCCATTACTGGATATATATCCAAAGGAATAGAAACACTTTTTTTCAAAATATTTTTGAAATAAATTAACGAAGATCTTAAGAAATAGAAATATTTCCATGTTTATGGACTGGAGAGCTTAATATTTATAAGATGGCAATATTTCTTACATCAATCTGCAAATTCTACACTATCCCTATCAGAATACATGTAATAAAAAACTTGGATGGCTTTTGTACTGGTTCTTGGAGGTAACCTCCAAACACTTGGAACTTCCCAGCTATTTGGAATGTCTCTGTTATTCATGCTAGGTCCCTCAAAAAACACTTGATGGTTTATGCTAATGAGTTGAGCCTTGGTGGGTCTCTTGATTGTTATGATAACAAAATGACTCAGGATGGGAGCAGGCTATACTACAAAGATGACTCATGTGACGGGATAGGGGGTTTGAGTACAATCTCTGGAGAGGGGAGAAGGTTGGAGATTGAGTCACATGGCCAAAAATTTAATCAGCCATGCCTGTGTAATGGAAACTCAATTAAAAACTCTAGACATCAAAGTTTAGGCAAGCTTTTTGATTAACAATACTCTGCATATTGTCACTCATCAATTTGATCGAAGGATATTATGCCCTTGAAGATGAAAGAAGCTTTATATTTAGGACCCTCCCAGAGCTTCTCCCTTTGGCTGGTTCTGATTTGTATCCTTTTACTACAATGAAACTATAATAATAAGTAGAGTACATTTCTGAGTTATTTGAGTGATTGCAGTGAATTATCAAACCTAAGAGAGTAGTAACAACTCCTCAATTTGCAGCCAGCTGTTCAGAAATAAGGGCACTTAGGGAACCCCAAACTTGTGGATGATGTTTGAAGTGGGACACTCTTGTGGGGACTGTGCCTATTTCCTTGAGTTTGGTTAACTCCAGGTAGAGTCTCAGCTCACTTCTTCATAAAAAAAATGACATGCAGATTCTAAAATCTATATGGAATTGCAAAAGGCCCAGAATAGTCAAAGAAATCTTGACAAAGAAAAGAGGCAGATGGCTCACACTTCTCAATTTCAAAACTTACTACTAAGCAATAGTCTACACAGCATGGTACTGGCATAAAGGACACATATATAGGTCAATGGAATTGAATTGAAATTCAAGAACTAAATTCTCATGTTTGTGGTGAATTTATTGTCAATAAGGGTGCATTAATTGCAATTTAATGAGGAAAGAATTCTCTTTTCAACAACTGGTACTAAGACAACTAAATATCTATATTCAAAAGAATGATCCCAACTTTGCACCGTTTACAAAAGTAACTCAAAATGGATCAAGATCTACATGTAAGAGCTAACTTATAAAACAATTAGAAGAAAACATAGGCATATGTATTCATGACCTCAGATTTGGCAATGGATTCTTAAATATGACACCGAAACACAAGTGACGAAAGAGAAATGAGATATATTGGATGCCATTAAAAAATCTTTTATGATGCAAAGAACACTACTAAGAAAGTGAAAAGACAAACTGCAGAATGGAAAAAAAATATCGTCACATAATGTGTTAGATATCGGATCTGTATTTTGAGTATATAAAGAACTCTTAACTCTTGCAAGTCAACAACAAAAAAAACCCTCATCATTTTAAAAGGGCAAAAGGTCTGAATACACATTTCTCAAAAATATTATACCAATGGCCCATGAACTCATGAAAAGATGATCAACATATTTAGTCATCAGGGACTATTTGATGTGAATCAAACCACAATAAGATATTCCCTCATATACACTAGGATGGTGAAAATAAAAAATTCAGACAGTATGAGGTATTGGTCAAGATGTGGAGAAACAGTGACTCTCATATTCTGTTTGTGGGAATGCACAATGGTGCAGCCACTCTGGAAAACAATCTGACAGTTCCTCAAATCGTTAACTATAAAACTACTACATACTACCAGAATTCCACTCCTAGGTATATACCTATGAGAAATTCAAGTATATGTTCACACAGACACTTGTACACGAATGCTTATAAAGGCATTATTCATAATAACCAAAAGGTGGAAACAACCTATATATCGACTGGCAAGTGGCTAAATAAAAGGTGCTATATTCATACAATGGAATAGCATTCAGCAACAATAAAGAATGAAGCATTAATACTTGCTAAAACAAGAGAATGCTTGCTAAACAAGGGAATGCTTTAGCATTCTAAAACAAGGGAATGGACCTTGGAAACTTTATGCCAGCTGAAAGAAGCTAGTCATAAGAGACCACATATTACATTATTTCACTTACATGGGATGTCCAGAATAGACAAATCTATGGAGATAGAAACTACACTAGTGATTGTTTAGAGCTGAGAGAGACGTGACATTGGGAGTGATAGCTACAGGCTAAGAGGTTTGTTTTGAGGTGATAAAAGTGTTCCAAAATAGACCATACTGGTGGTTGTACATATCTGTTACTGTACTAGAAATGTTGAATTGTACACTTCAATTTGCTGGATTGCATTATATGTTAATTGTATCTTTAAAAAGCTATTAAGAAATACTATGAAAAACTTTACACTCATAAACTTGACAACTTGGATTTAATGAAAAAATATCTTCCAAAAAGACAAATTACCACAATTCATCCAATATGAAATAGATAACTTAAAACGGCCTATAACCATTCAATGAATCAATTTTATAATAAAAACCTTTCAGATCTCCAGACCCATATGGTTTCACTGGTAAAATCTACCAAACATTTAAAGAAGAATGAATACCAAAGTTATACAATCTTCCAGACATACAAAAGTAGAAGACAGATTTTTCCATCTCATTTCATGAGGCTAATATTATCCTGATACCAAAGACAAACTAATACAGTACAAGGTAGATTTCGGATTCATTTTGAATGAAACAAAACGTAGTATGTACCTACAATGGAACATTATTTACCCTTAAAAAGGAATGTAACTATGATGCATGCTACAGCATGAATAAACATCAAAAACTTGCTAAATGAAATAAGACAGACACAAAAGGACAAATATTATATAATTCCACTTACACGAGGTGCCTAAAATAGGCAAATTCATACAGATAGAAAGTAGAATAGAGTTTGTCAGGGGCTGGAGGGAAGGGTAATAAGGAGCTGCTAGTTACAAAGTCTCTATTTGGGATTATGAAAAAGTTCTAAAAATAGATATTTGTGATGATTGTACAAATTGTGAATTTACCTAATGCCACTGAATTATGTACTGAAAAAGATTAAAAGGGTAAAATTTTGTTATGTATATTTTATCACAGTTTAAAAATATACCATGTACACATACTTCAAATAAAATGAAACATAACAGTACAAGGCCAACAAATCACCTAAAGATCTTTATGAAAATTTTAAAATGCTGGTGAAAAAGACCAAAGACTTAAGTAAATGGAAATATATATCATGGTCCTGAATTGAAAGACTCAACAAACTAAAGATGTCAATTTTCCTCAAGTTGACCTCAGGTTTAAGTCAGTGCATATAAAATTCCAGCAGGTTGTTTTTATTTTATTTTATTTTATTTTACTTTTTTGTCTTTTCTTCTCTATTTTTTTTTCCGAGTCTCACTCTGTTGCACAGGCTAGAGTGCAGTGGCTGATCTCAGCTCACTGCAACCTCTGCCTCCACCTCCCGGGTTCAAGCGATTCTCATGCCTCAGTCTCCAGACTAGCTGGGACTACAGGCATAAGTCACCACTCAAGGCTAATTTTTGTATTTTTAGTAGAGATGGGGTTTTACTATGTTTGCCAGGCTAGTCTCAAACTCCTGGCCCCAGCATCCCAAAGTGCTGGGACTACAGGCGTGTGCCACTGCACCTGGCTGAGTAAGTTGTTTTTAGACAGACAAATTTATTTTAAAATTTACATGGAAAGGTATAGGCTCTTGAACAGCTAAAGAAATATTGGAAAAGAAGAATGAAATGAGAGGAAACACTCTATCTGATATTAAAGCTTATTATATATCAACAGTAATCAAGATAGTGTGGTACAGCAGAGGGATAGATATAAAGAAGAATGGAACATAATAGAGAACCCAGAAATAGACACAGAAATATTCTCAATTGATTTCTGACAAATATTACAAAAGCAATTCCATAGAAGAAAGATAGCTTTTGCAACAAATGATCCTGGAGCAATTGGACATAGATAGGTGAAAAAAATGAGCATTGAGATAAACATCACAACTTCTATAAAAATTAAATCAAAATAGATCACTGACTTAAGTGTAAAACATAAAGCTGTAAAACATTCAGGAAAAAAAAAAAAAGATCTTGAAAATTTAGGGCTAGGCAAAGAATTCTTATACTGATACCAAAAGCATTTTACATAACAAGAAAAATTGATAAATTTTGCCTCATTAAAATAAAAAACCTTTTGTTCTATAAAAGATTATATTAAGCCCATAAATATAAAAGCTACTGATTGAGGAAAATATTTTCAAAGTGCATATCCAACAAAGAAGTAGTATATTGAATACACAAAAAAATAAAACTCTCAAAAATCAGTTAAAAAAATCCAAATAAACGATAGCCGAAAGACACGAAGAGACATTTCACTGAAGAAGATAAGATGGCAAAAAAGCAGATGAAAATATTTCACCATCATCTGTCATTAAAAAATGCAAATTTAAAACCACAGTGAGATATCGTTATACATCTCTCAGAAAAGCTAAAATAAAAATAGAAACAATACTAAATGCTGGTGAAGATGTAAAGAACCTGGATCACTTATACATTGCTGGTGGGAATGTAAAGTAACACAGCCACTCTAAGAAACAGCTTGACAGTCTCTTATAAAACAAAATAGGTGACTACTATATGACCCAGCAATTGCACACTTCGCCATTTATCCTAGAGAAATGAAAACTTACATTCACACAAAGACTTGTATGTGAATATTCATAAGAGATTTATTCATAATAGTCAGAACTGGAAGCAGCCAAAATTCCTTCAATGGATGAATGGTTAATCAAATTCTGTTACAGTGATACAATGGAATACAGTTTAGCAATAAAAAGGAATAAACTGTTGATAAAATCAACAAGTTGAGTATTTCTCAGGGTATTAGACTGAGTGACAAAAACTCATCCCTCAAAGTCACACTGTACAATTCAATTAATATAACATTTTGGAGTTGGTGAAATCATAAGAATGAAGAACAGATTATTTGTTGCCAGAGGTTAGGTGGCCATTGAGTGGCAGGGGTTGAAGTGTGGAGAAGATAGAGAGGTGTGTTATGATAGGCAATATGAGTGATCCTTGTGGTGATGGAATTGTTCAGTATATTGACTGTGGTGGTGAGTGCATAAACATACATATGTGAAAAAAATAGAATTAAGTACACATACACACAAATGAGTACAATTAAAACTGGAGAAATCTGAAAAAGATTAGTTGAATGTTATCAGTGTGAATATCCTGGTTGTAATATTGTACTACAGTTTTCCAAAATGTTACCATTGGATGAAAATATAAAGAAATATTACACTGTATTAGGATCTCTCTGTATTATTTCTTATAATTGCATGTGAATCTACAGCTAGTTGAGTAAAATTTTTGCACTTGAAGAACAACCCTCCAACCTGCCCCCTGCTCAGGGCCACACATGTCCACACTTGTCTTCCCAACATTCACTATCTGTGACATAATTGTAGCAGACTCTCTGTCTTTAATAAACCTCTTTTCCCACTTCTGATACCTGTCTCATAACCCTGGATTCCCTACTATTTTAAATTAGTCATTTATCTACTTCAAGTTGTCCTTCAAGGCTCAATATCAGGACAATGGTATTTAAAAGGGTAAAAATCATTTGGTAAATTGGTGCTCAGGATATTAATACCCTTAAACGTACCAATACATAGACTTAGTTGTCATCCATTTGTCCGTGTGCCACTTCTACTGAGCAATCTTGCCTCATTGGCTAAAGAATTTTTTAATTCTGAAATCATTTTTGGAGTTATTTTGGTTATATGACCCTCTGAAAACATAAGTGTTACCCTGTCTTTCAAAAGGTCCATAATTCTTATTGTCCAAACTGTTTTACCCTGATTTTGTCATTGTGATTCCAATGAAGCCCCTTGGCCTCTCTGGGCCTCAATTTCCTATTGTTTAAAATAACTGAGAATCTCCATCGAATCTTAAAATTATGAAATTCTGATTATAGTTTTAAGGCTCCTTCTAATATGAAGTATTCCCTAAAACCCATAGCTACATTACAGCTTACAGTGAGCTTTACTTTCTCTAAACTCCATTTGCATTTGGAATTAGTACTAAGTAATTCAACATTAACTTTTGTCTTAGTTGTTTAATGTATGATGAGAATGGAGCAGCAGCTTTATAACTCTGAACCTTTAAAGCGTGCTATAGTGATTAAAAATTTAATCTTAGAGTTAGATTACCAGGGCTCACAATCTCGTCTTGACCACTTGCTGTGTTCCTTAAGCAAATTATTTATCCTCCTTGTGGCTTAATTACTTCACCTATAAAATTGGGATAATTATAACTGTTAGCTCTTAAGATTATCAACATGTTTAAATTAGTGCTTGACACTTTATCAGAGTTCAACATTTGCTATTTATTATCATTACTATTATTGTTATTGATCTCTTAAAGTGGCTAGAACAAGAGGAAACACATAATAAATATTTGACACTATGTATTGTGCTCTTACTAAGTGCGAAGTTGTGCATACTTTGCTTTCATCCTCATAATTTCCATGAAATATCAATATTTTTACCTTTCATTTTATAAAGACCAGAGACTTGGATAAACTAAATAATTTTCCCATGGTTAAAAAACCATCCAGTGGTGAAACCAGGCTTAGAACCTAAGTTGGCCTGACTTCAAAGTCTGTACTCTTCCTTCTTTAAACTGTTTATCAAGAGACATATTGACAAATACTCAGATATTTTGTCTCTATGAGGCCACATGCGAGGTTATTGCAGAATGTTCTGATAAGTGGGATTTTGTAGTTATTAATCTTGCTACCATAAACTACCAATGTGGAGTAGTGGGTGCCTTATCTGAAGGCAAATAAGGAAATATGAAAAGTCACATATACAGATAAATTATCAGGTCCATTATTTATATGCTTTCACCCAAGTAGCTGCAAAGCTGATTTTTTGTGGCCTTGACTCACCTAATTAGCAGAGGTAGAGGGACGATGAGCAGGAAGCATCAAAGGGAAAGAAAGTGGAGAGCTTAGGAAAGCAGCAGACATGAACAGCAAAAGGAACTTCACCTCTCTCCTCCAACATCTGGTTAAATTTTTTTGAAATCACTTCCATTCTTGTATTTGAAAAAGTTCTTGAACTCCAGTGTTCTCCACATTCCACTCCTACTTCTTTCTAGCTGTTCCTGGTCCTCCAAAGCTAGTTGATTTAAAAGTGTGCCAAGTGCAGTAGCCAGAAGTTCTACTGCTGGGTATGAGGACATCCATTCATATTTATGTCACCTTAATAGATTTTCCCCATCTTCTGACATTAACTGGAAGCACTCTCTTAATTCTACCAAAAACCCTATTGAAGAACCTCTTCCTGATTACTTCAACCTATGGAAAGACATAATTTGCAATTCTCTAACTATCAGACAATATGTGAGGGAAGCAAGAATTTATTTTGGCTTACTTCATCTGCTTCTTGGAGCCAAGCATAGTATCCATCTCCTTACATCCAACTCTTCTCCTTAAACTTTGATCATATGCTAGCTCCTACCATGCTGGTTGTTGTTGCCCCTCAGTTTTTTCTAGTCAAGTCTATAAGTGTTTACTTTCTTACGTGCCTCACTCTCACCCTGCCAGGAGCCATGAAGGATGAGAAAGGAATAACGTGCTGCTGCCTTACTATCTGGTTGTGAATACAAGATTTACACACAGAAAAACTACTGAATAGTACAAGCCAGCACATAACAAAGTGCCAAGTCATATGGCAAGGACACTAAGTGCTGTTGGAGTTCAAAAGAGGGGATGATAAATAAAGTTTGACAAGACTCCAAGAAAGAGTTAGGACTCAAGAAGCAACATGTGTACTAGATTACTGCATTGTCCTAAAGTTGAAATGTTAGATAGATGTGGGTTGCAATATGAGCTGCAGGATCTCAGACCATTTCCCTTCTGAATGTCCATTTTCTTAACTGCAAAATGAACCTGGTTTGGACGGGCTGAATTTCAGGTACTAGCAAGTCAATTGGAAATATTAGCTCATACCTTGAGTGAAAAGTTAGATTTGATATCATAGATTTGTAATTATGAGAGGAGAGAGAGAAGATAATTTAACATGTGTTGAGTTTCTGCAAAGGGAAATCATACATTACTTCATTTTATCTTTTTGACAACCTTATGAGTGTGTTGTGCGGAGTCAGAAATATTAGCTCATTTTGACAAAGTCAAGATAATTCAAATCCAGGCCTGTAGGACATCAAAAAGCTTTTGCTGCTTCCAAATACTTTATGAAAAAAAGTGAATAAATTTTCCAAGGGAACAAGTGTAGAGAAAGAACAACTACACTGAGAAATAGACCTTGAGGGTTTCCTAGTTAAGGGACAAGAGGAAGAAAATAAGCCAATAACAGAGAAGGAATGGACAAGGAGATTTAAAAAGTTGGGGGAAGGGTGTGATTTTAAACACCTAGATTGTAGTGCTGGCCATTAAACCTATCTAATCCAATACGTCAGACGGGAACATGGTGTAGATAGGCACATTGAGGCTCAGACATAAGAAGATAATTTCCCAATGAAAGCCAAAAATGAGAGTCTTAAGAAGAAAGGGCTGTTCTCTAGTCACAAATGCTAGAGTGGTGGAGGAGGATAAAGGCAGGAGCACTATTATTGTTTCTGATTACTAGGAGGTGGGGGAAAATAGGACAAGGAGAAAGAAGAGCAGAGTCTAAAGTTTTAAGGTGGGTGGTAAATGGTGGTGAGGAATAGGTGAAGCTGGCATTAGTTGAGTGGATTTCTAAAAATCCAAGCAGTGCATACCTGGAATGAATTTTTAATATTTTTGCACCTGTAATCCCAGCACTTTCAAGGCTGAGGCAGGAGGATAAATTGAGGCCAGGAGTTTGGGGCCAATCTGAGCAGGATAGTGGGATCCCATCTCTAAAAATTAAAAAAAAAAAAAAACAGCTGTGCATCATGAGACATGCCTGTGGTCCCAGCTACTCAGGAGGCTGAGGCAGGAGCATGGCTTGAGTCCAGGAGTTTGAGGCTGCAGTGAGATATGATCATACCACTGCACTTCATCCTAGGTGACAGAATAAGACCCTGTTTCTAGAAAAAAAACCAGTTACGGTTTATAGAGTTGATGAAGATTTGATGGCATAGGAGTTGTGAAGATGCCTAGCCTGGTGTGTACATGCCTGCATACCGTAAGCAGTCTATGAATGCTGGTTCCCCTCCTGCACAATACTTTCTGAAATAGTATTTGTGAGGTCACCATTCTGAAAGTAATTAGGAGCTGTGCTCACAACTAATCTCTCTCTCTCAAAATATCTTTACCTATAAATATAATGAAGCCACAAGTTCAAAGCCACAGAACCATCTAAGGCATGCAAATAAAGACAGACTCAGGCTATTTCTTTTGTGTGGAATTACAAGAAAGACAGGTAAATGAAATGCTGTGAATGCTAACAATCATGTTTTGGAGCAAAGATTTACACAGCACCTTAGGTGGAGAGTGATGATTAAAAGCGATGCTTATATTGATTGAAAATAGGCTCCAAAGCCAAACAAGGAAGTGAACCAGGGCAAGGAAGGAAAAGAGGCAATAAAAATATGTGCTTCCCAGGAACAGGAACCCCCAAATATTTGTCCTTATATTTTTAGCTCTTACTGGGGTCAGTTAGGTAAGAGGAGCCCCAAGAAAAATTAATGGTGTCTCAGAGGCTAAGAGAGGAGATTATTTCAATAAGTGGGCAAGTTGTTGGTGGTACCAAGTATATCAGAGAGGTCCTAAGATTGCAATACTACATAAATTTTTTTAGAGTAGACATTATGCATTTCATTTTTTAGCTTAAGGGCCTGGAATAATGGAAGATGATTCAAGAATGTTGGTTAAAAAATTGAGTTTATAATGATCAGTACTGAAACCCAATAATTTAACTTGCTTATAAATTAGTTTTTAAAAAATTTTTAACTATTGAAGATATCAACATAGTCCTTCTTTAAGACAGGACCAGAAATAGAAAGCAAGTGGTAGTGGCTTAATGGGAGAGACTGACATACAGTGAGTAGCAATGATGTGTTAACAGGTTTTTACCCGCCCTGTCATCCTGAAGAATCTATGGAATCATTCCTATGTAGTAAATACTTTTATCTTAATTTTTGAAATGAGAAAACAGACCCTGAGTAGTGAAGTTACTTGCCCAGGGGAGTAAAGGACAGAGTTAGGGTCAACCAAAAGAAAAACAAAAATCAGATATATCTGTCTCCAAGTCTACTTTCTTTCCCCTAGCCTCACTGAAAACCTTCTGCAGGTTCCTTCTGGATAGATGTCCTGGTTATTTAGATGTGGAGGGAATATTAAGAGGTGCCAGACATTTACTACATTTTAAGATGAAGATAGAATAGTTAAACGAGTGACTGAAAAAAATATCATTAAGTGGTGATTCTGCGGCTGGGAGAAAGGTTAAAGTATTGATTTCCTAGCCCCAAGGAAATTAACAGCAATTGAATAAATATCAGAGACACATGTAACTTGGTAATAGAACAAAGGGGAAAGAGATACACAGTTTGCCACCCTCCCCAAAATGATTTGAAATAGGAACTGGACCACTGCATTGTACAACTTCACGGAGCTATAAGTGGGACCTCCTGGAGTTGGACAACATGAGCACCATGAACAGAAATAATTCCTATGTTTCCCTCTATACTCTTCTCACTTTCTCATCATTTACTCCTACATTCTCCCTATCCTGGAATCCAAAAGCTCGAGAGGGCTCAAATCCTGTCTATAATGTCCTCATGGTGCAGTCATTCAAGTGTGGTTTCGGAATCTCCCAGATATCACTCCCACTTTCCCATCCCCACTAGCTTATTTTACTTTTGACTAGCTATGAGAGTTTAAAAGCTCCAAGGCAGTATGGTAGAGTAGAAATGGCACCTTGTTTCAATTTGAGTGAATCCCAACTCTATCGCGTACTTACCACATAATGTGCAGTAAGTCACTTCACCTCTCTGAGCCAATTTTCTCCTTATATAAATGATTAATATATTTCTCATTCAGAGCGTTGAGGTACTTATTTAGTATATGATCAACAAATTAGTTCTCTTCATGCAAATTACTTTTGAAATATGCCCCCTGTGAATTATATCTATGGCTACTTGGTTGTTCTGAGTCTTTTCCAGGCCCAATACCCCTAGATCTTTCAACACTATCCACATCTCTGCCCCTATGGACTCTTCTCAGTGACAAAGATTTGTTATGGCTGAAGAGATTGCTAAATGCTGAATGACTATTCCTATGTACTTATTTACATCCCCACCAGGATGAATTACTCCAGGTTCACCACCGAACCACATATATTAGAACTCCAAGTGAACATGATGAGAAAACTGAAGCCCACAGAGAAGAAGGGATTTTTCACAAGTTCACACAGCCTGTTAGTGACAGAGAATCTAGGATTCCTGATTGTTGGTCCAGTACTCTTTCTACCACAGCATATTCTTCCACTATACATGATGATTTAGAGCACAGATTTTGGATCCAGGCTTCCCAACTTCAAATCCTGGCTCTACCACCTGTGAAACCTTGGGCAAATTATCTAAACTCTCTGTGCCTCAGTTTAATAGTACTTCAATCATAGGATTGTTGTGAGCATTGGTTCATCAAACATATGTAAAAATATTTATAACTATCTTTTTTAGTTATTATTTCAGTTAATATTGATGTTTCCTTTTTCAGTCTCCCCATAGTATAACTGTATCTGCATGTAAGGTTATTGCAAGATCCCCACAGCCTGCAGTATTATGGCTGGGCAATTTCATTAAGGTATAATGGTGACTTTTCTGCAAATTAGAAAATTTTGCTTGCAGAGCAGTTCTTACTGGTTATTCCCAGACTGGTTTTTTTTTTTTTTTTTTTTTTTTTTTTTTTTTTCATTTTCTTTTTCACACCTGCTTCTCTACTGCCAAATCTTTATTTCTTGCTGTCTCACACTGTTTAGAAAAAGATTATCTCAAATAACATTTAAAGGGGAGTTGCCAAGATGGCTGAATAGGAACAGCTCCCATCTGCAGCTCCCAGCATGATTGACACAGAAGATGGGTGATTTCTGCATTTCCAACTGAGGTATCTGGTTCATCTCATTGGGACTGGTTGGACAGTGGGTGCAGCCCACAGAGGGTGAGCTGAAGCAGGGCAGGGCATCGCCTCACCTGGGAAGTCCAAGGGGTCAGGGGATTTCCCTTTCCTAGCCAAGGGAAGCCATGACAGACTACCTGGAAAAATGGGACACTCCCCACACAAATACTGCACTTTTCTCAAGATCTACAACTGGCAAACAAGGTGGTTCTCTCCCATGCCTGGCTCAGCAGGTCCCATGCCCATGGAGCCTTGCTCACTGCTAGCACAGGAGTCTGAGATCAATCTGCAAGGCAGCAGCCTGGCTGGGGAAGAGGTGTCCGCCATTGCTGAGGCTTGAGTAGGTAAACAAAGCAGCTGGGAAGTTTGAACTGGGCAGAGCCCACCACAGTTCAACAACATCTACTGCCTTTAGACTCCTCCTCTGTGGGCTGAACAAAAGGCAGCAGACAACTTGTGCAGATTTAAGCATTCCTGTCTGGCAGCTCTGAAGAGAGCAGTGGTTCTCCCAGCATGGTGTTTGAGCTCTGAGAATGAAAAGACTGCCTCCTCAAGTGGGTCCCTGACCCCTGTGTAGCCTATCCGGGAGACATCTCCCAGTAGGAGCTGACTGACACCTCATATAGGCAGCATCCCCTCTGAGATGAAGCTACCAGAGGAAGGATCAGGCAGCAATATCTGCTGTTCTGCAGCATCCACTGGTGATACACAGGCAAACAGGGTCTGTGGAGGAACTCCAGCAAACTCCAACAGACCTGCAGTTGAGGGACCTGACTGTTAGAAGGAAAACTAACAAACAAAAAGGAATAGTATCAACATGAACAAAAAGGTCATCTACACCAAAACCCCATCTGTAGGTTACCAACATCAAAGACCAAAGGTAGATAAAACCACAAAGATGGGGAGAAACCAGGACAGAAAGGCTGAAAACTCTAAAAAGCAGAACACCTTTTCTCCTCCAAAAGATCACAGCTCCTCAAGTAACAGAACAAAGCTGGACAGATAATGATTTTGACTAGTTGACAGAAGTAAGCTTCAGAAGGTCGGTAATAACAAATTTCTCCGAGTTAAAGAAGGATGTTTGAACCCATCACAAGAATGCCAAAACCCTTGAAAAAAGATGAGATGAATGGTTAACTAGAATAAACAGTGTAGAGAAGACCTTAAATGACCTGACAGAGCTGAAAATCATGGCACAATAATTTTGTGATGTATGCACAAGGTTAAATAGTCAATTCGATCAAGTGGAAGAAAGGGTATCAGTGACTGAAGACCAAATTAATGAAATAAAACGAGAAGGAGAAGTTTAGAAAAAAGGAGTAAAAGGAAACGCACAAAGCCTCCAAGACATTTGGGACTATCTGAAAAAACCAAACCTACATTTGATTGGTGAACCTGAAAGTGATGGGGAGAATGGAACCAAGTTGGAAAATACCCTTCAAGATATTATCCAGGAGAATTTCTCCAACCTGGCAAGAAAGACCAACATCAAACGTCAGGAAATACAGAGAACACCACAAAGATATTCCTCGAGAAGGGAACCCCAAGACACATAATTGTCAGATTCACCAAGGTTGAAATGAAGGAAAAAGTGTTAAGGGTAGCCAGAGAGAAAGGTCGAGTTATCCACAAAGGGGAGCCCATCAGACTAACAGTGAATCTCCTGGCAGGAACCCTACAAGCCAGAAGAGAGTGGGGGCCAATATTCAACATTCTTAAACAAAATAATTTTCAACCCAGAATTTCATATCTAGCCAAACTAAGCTTCATAAGTCAAGGAAAAATAAAATCCTTTACAGACAAGCAAATGTTATGAGATTTTGTCACCACCAGTCCTGCCTTACAAAAGCTCCTGAAGGAAGCACTAAGCATGGAAAGGAACAACTGGTACCAGCCACGGCAAAAACATGCCAAGTTGTAAAGACCATCGATGCTATGAAGAAACTGAATCAATTAATGGGCAAAATAACCAGCAAACATCATAATGACAGGATCAAATTCACACATAACAATATTAACCTTAAATGTAAATGCGCGAAATGCCCCAATTAAAAGGCACAGACTGGCAAATTGGATAAAGAGTCAAGACCCATCAGTCTGCTGTATTCAGGAGACCCATATCACATGCAAAAATGCACATAGGCTCAAAATTAAGGGATGGAGGAAGATCTACCTAGCAAATGGAAAGAAAAAAAAAAAAAAAGCAGTGGTTGCAATCCTAGACTCTGATAAAACTGAGTTTAAACCAATAAAGATCAAAAGAGACAAAGAATGGCATTACATAATGGAAAAGGGAACAATGCAGCAAGAAGAGCTAACTATCCTAAATACATATGTACCCAACACAGGAGAACCCAGATTCGTAAAGCAAGTTCTTAGATACCTACAAAAAGACTTAAATTCCCAAACAACAATAGTGGGAGACTTTAGCACCCCACTGCCAATATTGGACATATCAATGAGACAGAAAATTAACAAGGATATTCAGGACTTGAACTCACCTCTTTACCAAGTGGACCTAATAGGCCTCTACAGAATTCTCCACCTCAAATCCACAGAATATACATTCTTTTCAGCACCTCATCACACTTATTCCAAAATTGACTACATAGTTGGAGGTAAAGAACTCCTCAGCAAATGTAAAAGGACAAAAATCACAACAAACTGTCTCTCAGACCGCAGTGCAATCAAATTAGAACTCAAGATTAAGAAACTCACTCAAAACCGCACAACTACATGGAAACTGAACAACTTGCTCCCGAATGGTTACTGGGTACATAACAAAATGAAGGCAGAAATAAAGATGTTCTTTGAAACCAATGAGAACAAAGACATAATGTACCAGAATCTCTGGGACACATTTAAAGCAGTGTGTAGAGGGAAATTTATAGCACTAAATGCCCACAAGAGAAAGCAGGAAAGATCTAAATTCGACACCCTAACATCACAATTAAAAGAACTAGAGAAGCAATAGCCAACACATTTAAAAGCCAACAGAAGGCAAGAAATAACTAAGATCAGAGCAGAACTGAAAGAGATAGAGACACAAAAACCCTTCAAAAAAATCAGTGAATCCAGGAGCTGCTTTTTGAAAGATCAACAAAATTGATAGGCCACTAGCAAGACTAATACAGAAGAAAAGAGAGAAGAATCAAACAGCCACAAAAAAAAAAAAAAAATGATAAAGGGGATATCACCACTGATCCCAAAGAAATACAAAATACCATCAGAGAATACTATAAACACCTCTAAACTAGAAAACCTAGAAGAAATGGATAAATTCCTGGACACATGCACTCTCCCAAGACTAAGCCAGGAAGAAGTTGAATCTCTGAATAGACAAATAACAGGCTCTGAAATTGGGGCAATAATTACTAGCCTACCAAGCAGAAAAACTCCAGGACGAGATGGATTCATAGCCAATTTCTACTAGAGGTACAAAGAGGAGATGGTACCTTTCCTTCTGAAACTATTCCAATCAATAGAAAAAGAGGGTATCCTCGCTAACTCATTTTATGAGGACAGCATCATCCTGATACCAAAACCTGTCAGAGACACAACAACAACAAAAAAGAGAATTTTAGACCAAAATCCCTGATGAACATGTGTGCAAAAATCCTCAATAAAATACAGGCAAACCGAATCCAGCAGCACATCAAAAACTTATCCACCACGATCAAGTCACCTTCATCCCTAGGATGCAAGGCTCCTTCAACATACGCAAATCAGTAAACGTAATCCATCACATAAACAGAACAAATGACTAAAACCACATGATTATCTCAATAGATGCAGAAAAGGCCTTTGACAAAATCAACAGCCCTTCATGTTAAAAACTCTCAGTAAACTAGGTATTGATGGGACATATCTCAAAATAATAAGAAGTATTTATGACAAACCCAAAACCAATATCATATTGAATGGGCAAAAACTGGAAGCATTCCCTTTGAAAACCGGTATAAGACAATCACGCCCTGTCTCACCACTCCTATTCAACATAGTGTTGCAAGTTCTGGCCAGGGCAATCAGGCAAGAAAAAGAAATAAAGGGTACTCAATTAGGAAATCAGGAAGTCAAATTATCCCTGTTTGCAGATGACATAATTGTATATTTAGAACACCCCATTGTCTCAGGCCAAAACCTCCTTCAGCTGATAAACAAATTCAGCAAAGTCTCAGGATACAAAATCAATGTGCAAAAATCACAAGCATGCCTATACACCAATAACAGAAAAACAGAGAGCAAATCATGAGTGAACTCCCATTCACAATTGCTACAAAGAGAATAAAATACCTAGGAATCCAACTTACAGGGGATGTGAAGGAACTCTTCAAGGAGAACTACAAACCACTGCTCGACAAAATAAAAGAGTACAAAAATGAATGGAAGAACATTCCATGCTCATGGATAGGAAGAATCAATATTGTGAAAATGTCCCTGCTGCCCAAGGTAATTTATAGATTCAATGCCATCCTCATCAAGCTACCAATGACTTTCTTCACAGAATTGGAAAAAACTACCTTAAAGTTCATATGGAACCAAAAAAGAGCCCACAGTGCCAAGACAATCCTAAGCAAAAAGAACAAAGCTGAAGGCATCATGGTACCTGACTTTAAACTATGTTACAAGGCTACAGTAACCAAAACAGCATGGTACTGGTACCAAAACAGATATATAGACCAATTAAACACAACAGAGGCCTCAGAAATAATGCCACACCTCTGCAACCATCTGATCTTTCAAGAAGCTGTCAAAAACAAGAAATGGTGAAGGGATTCCCTATTTAATAAATGGTGCTGGGAAAACTGGCTAGCCATATGTAGAAAGCTGAAACTGGATCCCTTCCTTACACCTCAGACAAAAAAGAATTCAAGACGGATTAAAGACTTAAATATTAGACCTAAAACCATAAAAACCCTAGAAGAAAACCTAGGCAATACCAGTCAAGACATAGGCATGGGCAAGGACTTCATGACTAAAACACCAAAAGCAATGACAACAAAAGCCAAAACAGACAAACGAGATCTAATTAAACTAAAGAGCTTATGCACAGCAAAAGAAATTACCATCAGAGTGAACAGGCAACCTACAGAATGGGAGAAAATTTTTGCAATCTACCCATCTGACAAAGGGCTAATATCAATAATCTACAAAGAACTCAAACCAATCTACAAGAAAAAAACAAACAACCCCATCAAAAATTAGGTGAAGGATATGAACAGACACTTTTCAAAAGAAGACATCTATGCAGTCAGCAGACACATGTAAAAAAATGCTCATCATCACTGGTCCTCACAGAAATGCAATCAAAACCACAATGAGATACCATCTCACTCCAGTTGGAATGGCAATCATTAAAAAATCAGGAAACAACAGATGCTGGAAAGGATGTGGAAAAATTGGAATCCTCTTACTCATTGGTGGGAGTGTAAATTGGTTCAACCATTGTGGAAGACAGTGTGGCAATTCCTCAAGGATCTAGAACTAGAAATACCATTTGACTCAGTGATCTCATTACAGGTTATAATCCCAAAGGATTATAAATCATGCTACTATAAAGAGACATGCACATGTATGTTTATTGTAGCACTATTCACAATAGCAAAGACTTTGAACCAACCCAAATGTCCATTAACGATAGACTGGATTAAGAAAATGTGGCACATATACACCATGGAATACTATACAGCCATAAAAATGGATGAGTTCATGTCCTTTGTAGGGACATGAATGAAGCTGGAAACCATCATTCTCAGCAAACCATTCACAAGGACAGAAAACCAAACACCACATGTTCTCACTCATAGGTGGGAATTGAACAATGAGATCACTTGGACACAAAGCGGGAAACATCACACATGGAGGCCTGTTGGGGGTTGGGGGGCTGGAGGGATAGCATTAGGAGAAATACCTAAAGTGAATGATGAGTTAATGGGTATAACAAACCAACGTGGCACATGTATACCTATGTATCAAACCTACACATTGGGCACATGTACCCTAGAACTTAAAAGTAATTTAAAAAAAAAAAAAAAGAAGAAGAAGAAGAAGAAGAAAAAGATTGTCTCAAACTTTTGTACTTCTAAAGATAAGCGCTTTGATTCTTTTTAAGATTCTAATTTTTCTTTTATTTCTAAGAATCTGGGGTCTGCAGGAGACAAAAATGTCCTCATAATTGACCTTCATGCATTTGAAGGCAGTTATTCAGTTTCTTCTCTTTTCCTGGCTAATGCAGCCTGTGATACGGTTATGTTATTTTAGAACTGGGCTCCAAAATAACTTCTTTCTGCAGAACTCCTTATTTGCCTTTCCCACTGAAAAATTACGACTTATTGTAGTTTGAGATGCTTAGCTCAATCCTTCTACATTTGATTTTTCTTCAACTTGCTAGCCTTTTAAATTAAAATTCCCTATTGCATACACTTCAGATTTCACAAAACTTTTACTCCAAAACCTCCACTTGTATGTTTTCACTTGCTCTAGCTTCTCTGACTCCAGGTAGTAATATGGGAGGTGAGTACTCTACTGGTGGAGGGCTTTAATTCCAGCCCACTCAACACATTGGAAATAGCCATTAGTCTCCTTAATCTACAAGAGAGTAGGAAAATACATTTGCAGTCAGCCATGTCTTCGGCTAATGCTAAGCATACGTTGCAGAGAGATGCCTTCTCTGAACGCAAATACCTTTTTCCTGTTAAAAGGAAAATGCTTTAAAAACACAAGTCGAATCGTATGGTATTTAAGAATGACAACTGAATACATTTAGGGTGCTTAAGAAGTTCTATTTAAAAATATTTTCTAGCCCTATATTTTTGGAAGATTGTGAATTGGAAATAATTTTGTCAATTTTAAGAAGCTTTTTCTTCTCGGTACTTTCATCTTTCAAGACAACAAAGGAAAGGCAAACCATGTGAGTCTCCACAATGCTGCCTTAAGTGGCAGCATATTACCTGTTAAAGCATATTACTTAAGTGGCTTATATTACCTGTTAAAGACGGCTAATGCACTTGCTAAAAATGATGGTGGAAAAAAGGCTAATTATTTCAGGCTAGCTTTGCTAGTGTGGAGCAACATGGAAAGTTGTTAAGAGCCGTTTCTTTTATCTCAGCTATGGAGAGAGCAGCTATGCTGTGTTTTCCACCGTGGTGGTTCACCTTGTCTCTGAAAGCCTCATCAAATGGAAAGGTCAATGGGAAGTCATAGTGTTGAAAGATGACCTTGTAACCCTTTCTCACATTCATCAACAGGTCTTTGTTGGACATCTATTATCCACCTAGTTCTAAATGAATCTACAATGTGTGGGCAAAAAAGAAAAAAATTACCCTATGCGGGGTAGCTGCTACACTGTACAGTGACTTTGCGAAGATTAGAAAAATACATCTCTTCTAGGCAGGCACAGACTCTGGGAGCAGATTTTGGTGTGTAAATAAGAAAATAAATTTGCCTTGTTCAACAGATGTAGATCTTTGCTAAATGTAGATCTAGCACGCTCTAGATTTCAGCCCCAGCTCTTCTCCTTGTCAGGGTGCCTTCCTCAAGTTTTCAATTTGCACATCTGTGTGCTGTGGTCCTGAAATCCTGCCACAATCTGAATACCGTGCATGCCCAACCTTGTATGATTGATGAGTATTTTTTGTGATAATCAAATTACAGGCTGTAGGAATTCATTCATTTTTCAACAAATATTTAGAAGTCTCTATTAAAAGCCAGGCAGGTTCTTTTCTAAGTGTTGGAGATACATCAGTGAAAAAAGCAAACCAAATAAAATTCCTGTCCTTAAGACACTAGCCTTCTAGTGGTTAATTCTTAGGAGCAAAAAGGCTAAACATAGAAAAGGCCTTTGAAAAGGTGAGGATTTAACGGGCAGAACTTGGTTAGGGTGAGTAGAGAATGAATCTGATCCTCAAGAGAAAATAAAAGTTTAGAGAATTGACATTTAGTGAACTGCAGCTACTGTCTTTTGAAGACACTAGGGCAGCCCATAGATAAGGCAACTGAGATTCAGAGAGTTAACTCACTCAGGTTTCCACAGCAAAATGGGAATCAGATCCAGGATTGAACCTTGGGCCAGTTGCCTTGCAACCCCAAACCTGCTCTGTCCACCCTACTCAGATGCTTCCCGAGAAAGCTGTACAGAGCCTGCAGCATCAGGAAGATGGTAAGGAAATAGATTTTTCCTAGTCCAGAGGCCAAAGGATAATCATTTTGAGTAGGTAGTAGGAATAATCTGGTGCTAGCTGGTAACAAGGAAATGTTGACTTTTTACTTCTCTAAATTCTGAAACCTTTGAACTTTTCTGGATCTAAACGTCATTTAGTGGTTTATGGCAGTAATGTAATTGAGAGACTTTTGTGATTAATATAAAGACTCCACTAAAATATGATTTTGGCTCCTGTTTCCTGACTTAGCTTCATATCTCTTAATTAAAGAGCCAGCATTAACTCACAGTAGTTCAGCAATTGTCCAGCTCAGTAAATATGCCTTGAATGAATATTGCAATTTTGAAAACAATATTTTATGCAAAAATATGTTAATAAAATTTTCTGTTAATTTTAGAAAACATTAGACAAGGAAGAATGTCTTCTAAGACTGAAGGATCTCTTTTATCCAGCCAAATCCTTCCTTAAGGTGGCTTTCTAATGGGAAGTCAAGTATGTCAGTCCATTAGCCAATCAGTCAGTCAAAGCCCCCACCATTTGATTCAGGAGAGAAATCAGTGCTTTGCAATTAATCATTTCTTCCTGGTTTAGAAATTTTATCAGCTGATGGTTCTCTGTGATTCTTGAAAATACCTTTACGATGTATGCAGTTCATGGGAACATGAACATTATCACTTTTAAAAAAATATCCTCTAGGCCTTCTAGGTTGAAGTAGCATCTACTTAACTTTTCAGCTTGGTCAAAACCAAGTGCAGAAATTTTGGTTAGGCATTCTGCAGTGCAGCCCCACTCTGAGTGTGTCCCATGGTCTTGGAAAGTTCTGACTAGATAATATCTGGCTCTGGGATGGTCTTCTCTCTGTGCTTTACTACTTTATTAATCAGAAAGCTTAAAATCTCAAGCTTTGTCATGGCCTTGAAAATGATTTAAGTTCAAACAGAATTTGAGGCACAAGAAGGAAAAGGACTTTACTGAAGTCACACTATGAGTTAAAGTGCACATACTTAATCATTTGTTTTGCTCCATGAATCACTCTGGGAGTCTGATGAAGCTTATAGGCACCTTCTATGAGTAATATTTTTAAATGCATAAAATATAAAAAGTATGATTGCATATTGAAACAGAATTGTCAAAATATTTTTAAAAATAAAATATGTCATATATGTATTTTTTAATTAATGCATAAAAATAATAATTAGCATAAAATCACATAACTACCTTTGTATTAACTTAGTAAAAAACTTGAATGTTATTTAGAGATCTTCACAGTAAAGTGTGTGATGTCAAACTATCTGTGATTTCTATTGGTGACAAGGTATCAGATTCTGTTAATACTACTGTGGCTTGATATCTGTAGTCATAGTTGGAGAAAATGCTAAATTTCAATTAGAAATTAGTGAAATAAGATTTAATTTTTCCCATCCAAGTTTGTGAATCCCTTGATTTAAATCTATGAACCACATGTTAAGAACCCCTGAGTGACAGACAAAACCTCAATTTCCTCATCTGCAAAAAGAATAGCATCTTCCTCACAGAACTATTCTGCCTTTTTTGTGAGATAGTGTATAAAAAAAGCACTTAGTCTATAATCTGTTTTCCATTATAATTCTTATGTGGGCTGTTATTAACCAGTATTGGAAATCTTGTGTTGTGATCTTAACCCAGTGTTCTTCCAATACATTATCCTCACCTTCTCTTCATTATGTCTTTTATTTTATTTTCTTTCTCTTCACTCACCCATGTTATTAATTTTCATATTTTATCTTTCTTTCTCTTATGTTTTCTCTACCTTTCTCCCTTTCTTTGTTTCTCTTCCTTCCCAGCCCCACTTCATTTTAGGTGTTTATCCCTCTTGAGACGAAAATATATCTCTGTGATTTGGGTTTTGCAAAAAAGTTTTGTTGCAGATTCCTCAGTATGTGTTAATTTTTTTTCTCCTCCACTACATGAAAGGGAGGTATGAGCACATAGAGACACATAAAAAAATAGCCCCAGTCACAGACTAGTTTGCTATCACCTGTGTATTGCAGCTTGTCCAGCATATACGGTGCTCTGCCTCCATCTAGATAGCTTGCATATTCATCCTTATTCTAACCTTTAATGCACCTAGATTGCATAAAAGTTTGGATATACAGCAGTAGCCATTAATTTTTCAGGGTATCAGTGGAAGGAATTGCTAGGACAATGTCAATGTTGAGAGAGGGCCTTAGGGACCATCTAGTCCTTGCAGTCTCTCTCTAGAAGCCAGATTTGCAAATTGCTTGGTGCAAATTTAAACCTTCTGGAGGATTTGACTTCTGTGGATAGGTTTCCTGACCCAGATATTTAGGCATTCTTTCCACTTATGATGAAGGATGTCAATGACCATCACTCTTCTCTGCTTCTCTACAGCATTTTCTGCCAGCTGGTCCAGGCACTGTAAAAACCCTCAGTAGAAATGGTACAGACATATTAGTAAAATATTTCAGTATTCACCTCTCTGAACACATGCATACATTATGAATGAGGAAGTAAACTCTTAAATATATACACAACAACAATAAATTTTTATGTTTACCAAAATATATGGGCAGGAACATTCACAGAATCACAGTATTGTTAATAGCCCACAACTAGAAACTGCCCATCAATAATAGAATGGATAAAATTTGGTATATCTCTAGGGGGCAGAGCAAGATGGCCGAATAAGAACAGTTCCAGTCTCCAACTCCCAGCGCCAGCGACACAGAAGACAGGTGATTTCTGCATTTTCAACTAAGACTCCACCTCTGGGGACAGGGCATAGCTAAACAACAACAACAACAACAAAAAGCAGCTGAAACCTCTGCAGACAAAAACGACTCTGTCTGACAGCTTTGAAGACAGCAGTGGATCTCCCAACACGGAGGTTGAGATCTGAGAACGGACAGACTGCCTGCTCAAGTGGGTCCCTGACCCCTGAGTAGCCTAACTGGGAGACATCCGCCACTAGGGGCAGACCAACACCCCACACCTCACACGGTGGAGTACACCCCTGAGAGGAAGCTTCCAAAGCAAGAATCAGACAGGTACACTCACTGTTCAGCAATATTCTGTCTTCTGCAGCCTCTGCTGCTGATACCCAGGCAAACAGGTTCTGGAGTGGACCTCAAGCAATCTCCAACAGACCTCCAGCTGAGGGTCCTGACTGTTAGAAGTAAAACTAACAAACAGGAAGGACACCCACACCAAAACCACATCAGTACGTCACCATCATCAAAGACCAGAGGCAGATAAAACCACGAAGATGGGGAAAAAGCAGGGCAGAAAAGCTGGAAATTCAAAAAATACGAGCGCATCACCCCATGCAAAGGAACGCAGCTCATCGTCAGCAATGGATCAAAGCTGGACGGAGAATGACTTTGACGAGATGAGAGAAGAAGCCTCCAGTCCATCAAACTTCTCAGAGCTAAAGGAGGAATTACGTGCCCAGCACAAAGAAATTAAAAATCTTGAAAAAAGAGTGGAAGAATTGATAACTAGAAAAATTAATGCAGAGAAGGCCATAAACGAATGGACAGAGATGAAAACCATGACACGAGAAATACGTGACAAATGCACAAGCTTCAGTAACCGACTCGATCAACTGGAAGAAAGAGTATCAGCGATTGAGGATCAAATGAATGAAATGAAGCGAGAAAAGAAACCAAAAGAAAAAAGAAGAAAAAGAAATGAACAAAGCCTGCAAGAATCTACGTCTGATTGGGGTGCCTGAAAGTGAGGGGGAAAATGGAACCAAGTTGGAAAACACTCTTCAGGATATCATCCAGGAGAACTTCCCCAACCTAGTAGGGCAGGTCAACATTCAAATTCAGGAAATACAGAGAACGCCACAAAGATACTCCTCGAGAAGAGCAACTCCAAGACACATAATTGCCAGATTCACCAAAGTTGAAATGAAGGAAAAAATCTTAAGGGCAGCCAGAGAGAAAGGTCGGGTTACCCACAAAGGGAAGCCCATCAGACTAACATCAGATCTCTCGGCAGAAACTCTCCAAGCCAGAAGAGAGTGGGGGCCAATATTCAACATTCTTAAAGAAAAGAATTTTCAACCCAGAATTTCATATCCAGCCAAACTAAGTTTCATAAGTGAAGGAGAAAGAAAATCCTTTACAGATAAGCAAATGCTTAGAGATTTTCTCACCACCAGGCCTGCCATACAGGAGACCCTGAAGGAAGCACTCAACATGGAAAGGAACAACCGGTACCAGCCATTGATAAAACATGCCAAAATGTAAAGACCATCAAGGCTAGGAAGAAACTGCATCAACTAACGTGCAAAATAACCAGTTAATATCATAATGACAGGATCAAGTTCACACATAACAATATTAACCTTAAATGTAAATGGACTAAATGCTACAATTAAAAGACACAGACTGGCAAACTGGATAAAGAGTCAAGACCCATCAGTTTGCAGTATTCAGGAGACCCATCTCACATGCAGAGACACACATAGGCTCAAAATTAAGGGATGGAGGAAGATCTACCAAGCAAATGGAGAACAAAAAAAGCAGGGGTTGCAATACTAGTCTCTGATAAAACAGACTTTAAACCATCAAAGATCAAAACAGACAAAGAAAGCCATTACATAATGGTAAAGGGATCAATTCAACAGGAAGAGTTAACTATTCTAAATATATATGCACCCAATACAGGAGCACCCAGATTCGTAAAGCAAGTCCTTAAAGACTTACAAAGAGACTTAGACTCCCATACAATAATAATGGGAGACTTCAACACCCCACTGTCAACATTAGACAGATCAATGAGACAGAAAGTTAACAAGGATATCCAGGAATTGAACGCATCTCTGCAGCAAGCAGACATAATAGACATCTACAGAACTCTCCACCCGAAATCAACAGAATATACATTCTTCTCAGCACCACATCGCACCTACTCCAAAATTGACCACATAATTGGAAGAAAAGCACTCCTCAGCAAATGTACAAGAAGAGAAACTATAACAAACTGTCTCTCAGACCACAGTGCAATCAAAGTAGAACTCAGGACTAAGAAACTCAATCAAAACCTCTCAAATGCATGGAAACTGAATAAACTGCTCCTGAATGACTACTGGGTACATAATGAAATGAAGGTAGAAATAAAGATGTTCTTTGAAACCAATGGGAACAAAGATACAACATACTGGCATCTCTGGGACACATTTAAAGCAGTATGTAGAGGAAAATTTATAGCACTAAATGCCCACAAGAGAAAGCAGGAAAGATCTAAAATTGACACTCTAACATCACAATTAAAAGAACTAGAAAAGCAAGAACAAACACATTCAAAAGCTAGCAGAAGGCAAGAAATAACTAAGATCAGAGCAGAACTGAAGGAGATAGAGACACAAAAAACCCTCCAAAAAATCAATGAATCCAGGAGTTGGTTTTTTGAAAAGATCAACAAAATTGATAGACCGCTAGCAAGACTAATAAAGAAGAAAATAGAGAAGAATCAAGTAGACGCAATAAAAAATGATAAAGGGGATATCACAACCAACCACACAAAAATACAAACTACCATCAGAGAATACTATAAACACCTTTATGCAAATAAACTAGAAAATCTAGAAGAAATGGATAATTTCCTGGACACTTACACTCTCCCAAGACTAAACCAGGAAGAAGCTGAATTCCTGAATAGACCAATAGCAGGCTCTGAATTGAGGCAATAATTAATAGCCTACCAACGCAGAAAAGCCCGGGACCAGATGGATTCACAGCTGAAATCTACCAGAGGTACAAGGAGAAACTGGTATCATTCCTTCTGAAACTATTCCAATCAATAGAAAAAGAGAGAATCCTCCCTAACTCATTTTATGAGGCCAACATCATCCTGATACAAAAGCCTGGTAGAGACTGCAAACCGGATCCAGCAGCACATCAAAAATCTTATCCACCATGATCAAGTGGGCTTCATCCCTGGGATGCAAGGCTGGTTCAACATACGCAAATCAATAAATGTAATCCAGTATATAAACAGAACCAAAGACAAAAACCACATGATTATCTCAATAGATGCAGAAAAGGCCTTTGACAAAATTTAACAGCCCTTCATGCTAAAAACGCTCAATAAATTCGGTATTGATTGAACGTATCTCAAAATAATAAGAGCCATTTGTGACAAACACACAGCCAATATCATACTGAATGGGCAAAAACTGGAAACATTCCCTTTGAAAATTGGCACAAGACAGGGATGCCCTCTCTCACCACTCCTATTCAACATAGTGTTGGAAGTTCTGGCTAGGGCAATCAGGCAAGAGAAAGAAATCAAGGGTATTCAGTTAGGAAAAGAAGATGTCAAATTGTCCCTGTTTGCAGATGACATGATTTTATATTTAGAACACCCCATTGTCTCAGCCCAAAATCTCCTTAAGCTGATAAGAAACTTCAACAAAGTCTCAGGATACAAAATTAATGTGCAAAAATTAGAAGCATTCTTATACACCAGTAACAGACAGAGAGCCAAATCATGAATGAACTTCCATTCACAATTGCTTCAAAGAGAATGAAATACCTAGGAATCCAACTTACAAGGGATGTAAAGGACCTCTTCAAGGAGAACTACAAACTAATGCTCAGTGAAATAAAAGAGGACACAAACAAATGAAAGAACATACCATGCTCATGGATAGGAAGAATCAATATCGTGGAAATGGCCATACTGCCCAAGGTAATTTATAGATTCAATGCCATCCCCATCAAGCTACCAATGAGTTTCTTCACAGAATTGGGAAAAACTACTTTAAAGTTCATATGGAACCAAAAAAGAGCCCGCATTGCCAAGACAATCCTAAGTCAAAAGAACAAAGCTGGAGACATCATGCTACCTGACTTCAAAGTCTACTACAAGGCTACAGTAATCAAAACAGCATGGTACTGGTACCAAAACAGAGATAGAGACCAATGGAACAGAACAGAGTCCTCAGAAATAATACCACACATCTACAGCCATCTGATCTTTGACAAACCTCAGAAAAACAAGAAATGGTGAAAGGATTCCCTATTTAATAAATGGTGCTGGGAAAATTGGCTAGCCATAAGTAGAAAGCTGAAACTGGATCCTTTCCTTACTCCTTATACGAAAATTAATTCAAGATGGATTAGAGACTTAAATGTTAGACCTAATACCATAAAAACCCTAGAAGAAAACCTAGGTAACACCATTCAGGACCTAGGCATGGGCAAGGACTTCATGTCTAAAACACCAAAAGCAACGGCAACAAAAGCCAAATTGACAAATGAGATCTAATTAAACTAAAGAGCTTCTGCACAGCAAAAGACACTACCATCAGAGTGAACAGGCAACCTACAGAATGGGAGAAAATATTTGCAATCTACTCATCTGACAAAGGGCCAATATCCAGAACCTACAAAGAACTCAAACAAATTTACAAGAAAAAAACAAACAACCCCATCGAAAAGTGGGCAAAGGATATGAACTGACAGTTCTCAAAAGAAGACATTCATGCACCCAACAGACACATGAAATGCAAATCAAAGAAATGCAGAGAAATGCAAATCAAAACCACAATGAGATACCATCTCACACCAGTTAGAATGGCAATCATTAAAAAGTCAGGAAACAACAGGCGCTGGAGAGGATGTGGAGAAATAGGAACACTTTTACACAGTTGGTGGGATTGTAAACTAGTTCAACCATTATGGAAAAGAGTATGGCGATTCCTCAAGGATCTAGAACTAGAAGTACCATATGACCCAGCCATCCCATTACTGGGTACATACCCAAAGGATTATAAATCATGCTGCTATAAAGACACATGCACACGTATGTTTATTGCGGCACTATTCACAATAGCAAAGACTTGGAATCAACCCAAATGTCCATCAGTGACAGATTGGATTAAGAAAATGTGGCACATATACACCATGGAATACTATGCAGCTATAAAAAAGGATGAGTTTGTGTCCTTTGTAGGGACATGGATGCAGCTGGAAAGCACCATTCTCAGCAAAGTATCGCAAGAACAGAAAACCAAACACCGCATTTTCTCACTCATAGGTGGGAACTGAACAATGAGATCACTTGTACTCGGGAAGGGGAACATCATACACCGGGGCCTATCATGGGGAGGGGGGAGAGGAGAGGGATTGCATTTGGAGTTATACCTGATGTAAATGATGAGTTGATGGGTGCTGACAAGTTGATGGGTGCAGCATGCCAACATGACACAAGTATACATATGTAACAAACCTGCACATTATCCACATGTACCCTAGAACTTAAAGTACAATTAAAAAAAAAATTGGTATATCTATGCAATGGAATACTATACAGCAATGAGAATGACTGAATTATTGGTATACACCACAACATGGATAGATGAATCTCACAAACATAATGTTCAATAAAATAGTTCAGACAAAAAAAGTACAGATTATAAGATTTCACTTTTATAAAGTTCAAAAACAGGCAGTACTGGCTTATGATGTTAGAAGTTAGGATGTTTGTTTCTGGTAGTGAATGAGAAGAAACATGAAGAGGCTTCTAAGTTGCGGATTATTTTCTGTTTCTCAATCGGGGTGGTGGTTACAAGGTATGTTAAGTTTGTGAAGATCTGTCTAGCTATACACTTCTTATTTGTGAACTTTTCTGTATATTTACAATATTATATACATATACATATATTTACATATATACACATTTATATAAAACATGTATTTATATATTTACATATATAAATATTATAATAAAAATTTTACTTTAAAAGAAAGACCTTCAGTAGAACTTCAAGTTAGAAAGCAGGAGGAAAGATCAGGGGTCAGCAATCTATATCCCAAGGGCCAAATCTGGCCTGTGTTTGCAAAGAAAGTTTTATTAGAAGAATTAGAAGACAACCACATTTTTTACTTTTTATATTGTCTAAGATGACTTTTTCTCCACAATTACAAAGGTGAGTAGTTTTGACAGATACCCTATGGCCCACAAAGCCTAAAATATTTACTATCTGGCCTTTTACAGAAAACGTTTGCCAGTCTCTGCTCTAGATGATTTTTACCTTGAATCCAACGTCTTTTAACAGTTAAAACCTTCATCATATTTCACCATAATAACTTTCTAACTGGGCTCTCTGCCTCCACTCTTGTCCCTTACAGCATGTTCTCAATATAGCAGGAAAGAGTAGGTGGGACACTTTTGCTTCTTTATAGGATGTAATAAGTGTCAGAAGCCCAAGGATTTGCTGCAAAACTGGAAAAATCTGGATACATTACAAAAATCCAACTTATAAAGATATGATAAGGATGTGGGAGGTATGGAAACAAAAAAGACTATGTAAATTGGAATTCCAGAGTTAGAAGAGCATTTCAGAGGTGAACTAGTGATTGTGGGCCATTTCTTTCCTGGAGACATTTGTGGATTATATATTTGAATTGAATATTAGGCTTGGCTCACACAGAGGTACTCTGAGGAACAAGTGAGATTTTCGTTGGTCATGTTAGGTGATATGTAAGAGTAGAAATTTGGAGTGCTCCAAGTGCAAGGTCAATTTCCTCCGTAAGACATTTGCTGAGACCAGGGGCTATACATGGCAACTGAGGGAGCTAGGCTGAGGACTTCTAAAGTAAGATGAAAAATCTGGTCACACTAGTTGGAGGAAATTTGATGCAAACAACAAAACAAGTCTCCCTCTTTTAGTTATTTGCCATAATTTTTCCAGAAGTAGATGTACACAAATATAGTCAATTTATTTTTTTGTTGAATGTGCCAAGGTAATTCATTGGAAAAAGAGTAGTTTGTATACATTGTAATAGGTCACTGTGTGCTTAGCCTTGTTAAGTATTTTGAATAGAGCTTCTGATTACCACCACCATTTTTTTTCTGCTCCTCTCATAGCAAGCATCAGTGCCCTCAGAGAGAAGAGAGAAGGGTCAGAGAAACTAATTCACTCTTTAAATGTCAGATATTTCAAGGGTTATAGTCCCTGGTGGACAAATGTATATTTATCATTCATTTATAATTTATCAAGAGGTCCTAGGTGAGGAGAACTGGCCTTTTAATAATCGTATTAGTGGCTTACTGTGGGCAGTTTTTGCATACATTTCAGCTGAATCACTTCTTGTAACCTATCTCCTCTGTTAGCTTCCCCCAAACATTGGAGAAAATGAAGGTAAACAAGTTTTCTTCTCTGTGGATAAAAATTGGTTGGGAAAAATGACTTCTAAATATGAATGAATCTGACTAATAGCAGCAGATTCTGACTAATAGCAGAAGTTAGGAACCAAGGCAGCTTCTTTCTCCCACCCATATCTCTATCTCTGTCTCTAGCTCAACTCTAGCTCTAGCTCTAGCTCTAGCTCTACCTCTTTCTCTCTCTATATATATATCTATCTCTATCTCTCTATCGTCTATCTATCTGTCTATCTATCTATCTCCCATTATTCCTGCTCATCATCCTCAGATAGGAGAGGTTGAGAAAATTCAATCCATGTGTGATATGACATACCTAGCAATGGAAAGTATCCACTAAATCCTTTCTGCTGGTGGCAACTCATTTTCAAGCTAATATATGATCAGGTGAAACAAAACAATTTGGCTCAGGCCCATTAATCCCAGCATTTTGGGAGGCCAAAGTGGGAGGATTGCTTGAAACAAGCCTGGGCAACATAATGAAACTCTGCCTCCTCAAAACAACTTATGATCAGATCCTCATTATATTTAAGGGGCTGCCTATGAAAACCCTACCTATGACCCCTGACTATGTGTTAATATCTGGCAGGCAGAGTGAGGCACCAGACAGTTAGGAGGAGGAGGATGAAGGAGGGGCAAATATTTGCATTCTGTAATTATAGATACATACGTGTTTGGAACAACAGAATTAACATAAAAGGGAGAGGGCAAAATGGCAGACTAGAAGTAGCCCATGTGTGTGGTTTTCACAGAGAGGAAACAAAAGGGCTAGTGAACACCTACTCTAAAGGTTGATAATCTAGGAAACCACACCAGGATCCATCAAGGCAGCAGGGGGACACAATCAAGTCTGCATGACAACCAGCTAACAACAGAAAGACAAGGTCAAATCCATACATATCAATTCTAGCCTTGAGTATAAATGGGCTAAATTCTCCAACTAAAGGACAGAGCATGGCAAATCTGAAAAAGAAGCAAGACCTAATGATGTCTTGTCTTCATAGGACCTATTTCACTGCAATGACACTCATAGGCTTAAAGTAAAAGGATGAAGAAAAGTCTACTGAGCAAATAGAAATCAGAAAAAGGAAGAGTTTGCTATTCTAATTTCAGACAAAAAGACTTCAAACCAGTAATGATTGAAGAAGACAAAAAAGATCGTTACATAATGGTAAAGGGCACAATGCAACATGAAGATATAACTAACTCAAATATACATGAACCCAACCCAGGAGCACCCTGATTCACACAAGAAGTTCTCAGTGACCTAGGAACAGACTTAGATAACCACACAATAATAGTGGGAGACTTTAACACCACACTGACAGTAATAAACAGATCATTGAGGCAGAAAACTAGCAAAGATATTTGGGAGCCGAACTTAACACTTGACCAAATGGGTTTAACCGATATCTACAGAACACTCCACACAAAAACAAGAGAATATACATTTTTTCTCATCTGCACATGGCACGTGCTCTAAAATCAACCACTCAGTTGGCCTTAAAACAGTCCTCAAGAAATTCGAAAACTGAAATCATACCAACCACATTCTCGGACCACAGCACAATAAAAATAGAAATTAATACTAAGAAAATCACTTTTGACAGATTTTAGTTTTGACATAATTTTGACCATACAATTACAAGGAAATTGAACAACCAGTTCTGGAATTACATTTGAGTAAACAATAAAATTAAACAAACTAAGAAATGCTTTGAAGCTAATGGGAACAAACATACAGCATACTCTGCAGAATCTCTGGGACACAACTAAAGCAGTGTTAAGATGGAAGTTTATCATGTTAATCACCCACATCAAATAGTTTTAAAGATCTAAAACGAACAGTGTGACATTATAGCTAAAGGAACTAGAGAATCAAGAGCACACCAACCCCAAAACTAACAGAAGACAGGAAATAACCAAAAAACAGAGCAGAACTAAAGGAAATAGAGATTTAAAAAAATCAGTGAATCCAGGAGTTTGTTCTTTGAAATAATTAATAAGATTGATTGCTAGATCACTAGCTAGACTAACAAAGAAATAAAAGAAAGAAGATATGAATAAACACAATCAGAAATGACAAAGGGAACATACATCTGACCCCATAGAAATACAAAAACCTCTCAGAGACTACTATGAACATCTCTATGCACACAAACTAGAAAATGTAGATGAAATGGATAAATTCCTGGAAACCTGCAACCTCCCAAGGTTGAACCAGGAAGAAATGGAAACCTTGTATAGAACAATACTGAGTTCCATAAAAAGTCCATTAACCAGAAGAAGTTCATGACAAGATGAATTCACAATGGAGTTCCACTAGATATATAAAGAAGAACTGATACCATTCCTACTGAAACTGTTTTGAAAAATTGAGATGAGAGGACTCTTCCTTAACTCATTCTATGAGGTCAGCCTCATCGTGATACCAAAACCTTGCAGAGACAACCCCCCCCCCCGACAAAGGAAAAGAAAAATACTTCAGGCCAATATCTTTAGATATAAAAATATAAAAATCTTCAACAAAATACTAGCAAATTGAATCCAGCAGCACATCAAAACGCCAATCCGCCACAATGAAGTAGACTTTATTCTGAGGATGAAGGTTGGTTCAACATATGCAAATCAACAAATGTGATTTATCAAATAAGCAGAACTAAAAATGATAACCACATGATCATCTCAATACATGCAGAAAATGCTTTTGATAAAATTCAACATCCCTTTATGTTAAAAACCCTCAACAATCTAGGCATCAAGGAAACATACCACAAAATGATAAGAGCCTTATATTACAAACCCACAGCCAACTCCACTGGAAGTATTTCCCCTTGAGATGAGGAACAAGACAAAGATGCCCCTCTCAGCACTCCTATTCAACATAGCACTGGAAGTCCTAGCCAGACCAATTAAACAGAGACAGAAAGAAAAGGCATTAAAACAACCTTTTAATTGCTCTTCCAACTATCTCTCTTCAGAGACAATGTGATTATATTCCTAGAAAACCCAAAATATCTGCCCCAAAGTTCCTAGATTGGATAAAGAATTTCAGGTAAGTGTCAGAATACAAAATGAATGCACAAAAAATTAGTAGCATTTCTACACACTAGGAATGAGCAAACTGACAGCCAAATCAAGAACACAGTCCATTCAAAATAGTCACAAAAAGCATAAAATACCTAGAAATACAGCTAACCAGGGAGGTAAATGGTCTCTACAATGAGAATTATAAAACACTGTTCAAGTAACTCAAAGATGATATTAACAAATAGATAAACATTCCATGCTCATGGATAAGAAGAATTAATATTGTTAAAATGGCCATAGTGCCCAAAGCAATTTACAGAGTCATTGCTATCCCTGTCAAACTACCAATGACATTCTCCACATAATTAGAAAAATAAAACTATTTTAAAATTCATATGGAACCAAAAAAGAGCTCAGGTATCCAAGGTAATCCTAAGCGAGAAGAACAAAACTAGAGGCATCACATTACCCAATTACAAACTATACTACAAGACTACAGAAATAAAAACAGCATTGTACTTGTACAAAAACAGGTATACAGACCAATGAAACAGAATAGAGAGCAAAGAAATAAAGCCACACACCTACAACCATCTGATCTTCAACAAAGTTTGCAAAAACAAGCAATGGAGAAAGGACTCCCTATTTAATAAATGTTCCATGGTAACTGGCTAGCCATATGGAGATTAAAGCAGTACCCCTTCCTTACACCATATACAAAAATCAACTCAAGATAAAACACAGACTTAAATGTAAAACATAAAACTATAAATTCTGGAAGAGAAACTAGGAAATATCATTTTGGACATAGGCCCTGACAAAGATTTCATGATGAAGTTGCCAAAAGCAATTGCAACAAAAACAAAAATTGACAAATGAGACCTAATTACATTAAAGAGATTTGCAAAGCAAAATAAACTATCAAAAGATTGAGCAGATAACCTACATAATGAGAAAAAATATTTGTAAACTATGCATCTGACAAAAGTTTACTATCCAGAATATATAAGAAACTTAAGCAAAAAAGCAAACGATCTCACTAAAAAGTGGGCAAAGAACATGAACAGACACTTTCCAAAAAAAAGACATATACATGACCAACAAGCATATGGAAAACTGCTCAACATCACTAGCCATTCAAGAAAGGCAAATTAAACCACAATAAGACATCATCTCATGACAGTCAGAAAGTCTATTATTAAAAAACAGCAGATGCTTGTGAGGTTGCAGAGAAAAAGGAATGCTGCTGTTGGAAAAGTAAATCAGTTTAGCCACTGTGGAAAGCAGCACAGTGAATTTAAAACAGAAGTATGATTCAATTCAGCAATCCCATTATTGGTTGTATATCCAGTGAAATGTAAATCATTCTACCATAAAGACACATGCTGAAGTTGCTTATCAGCTTAAGGAGATTTTGGTCTGAGACTATGGGGTTTTCTAAATATACAATCATTCCATCTGCAAAAAGAGACAATTTGACTTCTTCGCTTTCTATTTGAATACTATTTATTTCCTTCTCTTTCCTGAATGCCCTGGCCAGAACTTCCAATACTATGTTGAATAGGAGTGGCGAGAGAGGGCATCCTTGTATTGTGCTGATTTTCAAAGGGAATGCTTCCAGCTTTTGCCCATTCAGTATGATGTTGGCTGTGGGTTTGTCATAAATAGCTCTTATTATTTTGAGATATATTCCATCAATACCTAGTTGATTGAGAGTTTTTAGCATAAAGGGGTGTTGAATTTTATCAAAGGCCTTCAGAAGGAATGGTACTATCTCCTCTTTGTACCTCTAGTAGAATTCGATGGTGAATCCGTCTTGTCCTGGGCTTCTTTTTGTTGGTAGGCTATTAATTACTGCCCAATTTTGGAATGTGTTATTGGTCTATTCAGGGATTATACTTCTTTCTGGTTTAGTCTTGGGAGGGCGTATGTGTCCAGAAATTTATCAATTTCTTCTAGATTTTCTAGTTTATTTGCATAGAGGTGTTTATAGTATTCTGATGGTATTTTGTATTTCTGTGGCATCAGTGATGATATCCTCCTTATCATTTTTATTGTGTCTTGTTGGGAACAAGCCCTCCAAAATCTGTCCATAAAGTGGCCCCAAAGCTGGCCATAAACAAAGTCTCTGCAGCACTGTGACATGTTCATGATGGCCATAACGTCCACACTGAAACCTTACCAGAATGAGGGCAAGGTTCACCTGGCCCGCCCAGGGCAGAAAACCGCTTAAAGGCATTCTTAAGCCACAAACAATAATACAATCAATCTGTGCCTTAAGGACATGTTCCTGCTGCAGTTAACTAGCCCAACCTCTTCCTTTAATTTGGCCCATTCCTTCGTTTCCCACAAGGGATACTTTTAGTTAATTTAATATCTATAGAAACAATGCTAATGACTGGCATGCTATTAATAAATACATAGGTACATCTCTGTTTGGGGCTCTCAGCTCTGAAGGTTGTGAGACCCCTGATTTCCCACTTCACACCTCTATATTTCTGTGTGTGTGTGTGTGTGTGTGTGTGTGTGTGTGTGTGTGTGTCTTTAATTCCTCCAGTGCTGCTGTGTTAGGGTCTCATTGACCAAACTGGTCTAGGCAAGTGGTATCCATTGTGGGGTTTTGAATCCAGGTCAAAGGGTCACTGGAGTGACGGTTGGAGAATGTGGAACTAGCGGGAGGACACCTGAGTACTCTTAAAGCAATTCCTGTGGTGGGTAAGAAGGGGAGCTCGGAAGCATCAGGGTAACAATGGGACAGATGTGGGGTGTGGTTCGTTACAGCTTGGAACTTTTTCACACTAATGATGAGGAGAAAGGAGAGTATAGTAAAGTAACAGAAGAGGTTACAGAGCATGTTTATTTACCAGCTAAAGCTAAAGTGGCAAAGGAAGGAGAGGTTCATCCCTACCCTTCTGCACCCCCTCCTTATTATTTTGAAGAAAAAGACCCTCCAGATCTTTCTTTTCTGGAGGACACTGGGCAAAAAGTAGTTGCCCCAGTGATTGTTTGAGCAGTGCCTCAAGCAACCACTCTTAATGCTCTTCAGGCAGGAATTCAGCAACCTAGACGAGAGGGTGATGTAGGGGCTTGGCAGTTCCCTGTTAGAATACACTCCCCAGATCAAGAGGGAAATATTAGAGCTACATTTGAGCCTTTTCCTCTTAAATTACTCAAAGAATTTAAACAAATTATTCATACTAAAAAAGAATGTAGAAAAAATCAGTGAATCAGGCCGCCAGATAGGGGAAAAAAGAAAACTGCTGAGACTGAAATATGTACAAAATGTAAGAAAGGAAAACATTGGGCTAATAAGTGTCACTCTAAGTTTGATAAAGAAGGGAATCCAATTTTGGGAAATGCCATGAGGGCCCGTCCTGGGCCCCATTCTAAACCCAGGCATTTCCAGCTCAGGCCATTCCCTCAGCCCTGTACAATGTCTGTCCCCCACCACAGCCGGTAGTGCCACAGTAGATTTTTGCTGCACAAAAGCTGTGAGCCTTCTGCCTGGGGAACCTCCACAAAAGGTCCCAACAGGAGTCTGTGGACCCTTGCCAGCGGGACAACAGGATTACTTTTAGGAAGGTCTACTTTAAGTTTAAAAGGGGTACAAATACATACAGGAGTCATTTATTCAGATTACAATGGGGAAATTCAAATTGTTATATCTACTTCTGTTCCCTGGAAAGTAGAGCCAGAAGAGAGTATAGTACAGCTCCTTATTGTGCCATACATGACAGTGGGAAAAACGGAAATTAAATGAGCAGGAGGATTTGGGAGCACAAATAAACAAGGCAAAGCAGCTTATTGGGTAAATCAAATTACTGATAAATGTCCTTCCTGTGAAATAACTATTCAGGGAAATAAATTTGAAGTTTGGTATATACAGGAGTGGACATTTCAATCATTTCTCTACAGCACTGGCTGTCCACGTAGCCAATTTGACCTGCTCAGTTTAACATATTTGGAGTTGGTAAAGCCCCTGAAGTATATTAAAGTAGTTTTATTTTGCATTGTGAAGGGCCCAATGGACAACCTGGGACTATTCAACCAATTATAACTTCTGTACCTATACATTTATGGGGGAGAGATTTATTGCAACAATGGGGAGCACAAATTCTAATTCCAGAACAATTATATAGCCCTCAAAGTCAACATACAATGCATGAAATGGGGTATGTCCCTGGTATGGGACTAGAAAAAAATTTGCAAGGTTTGAAAAAACCACTTCAAGTGGAAAGACAAAGTTCCCGCCAAAGATTAGGATATCATTTTTGATGGTGGCCATTGTTAAGCCTCCAGAACCTATACCTTTAAAATGGTTAACAGATAAGCCAATTTGGATACAACAATGGCCACTAAGTAAAGAGAAACTGGAGGATTTAGACAAATTAGTTACTGAACAATTAGAAAATGGGCACATAGCTTCAACATTTTCCCGTTGGAATTCTTCAGTTTTTGTAATTAAGAAAAAATCAGATAAATGGAGAATGTTGACCAACTTAAGAGCCATCAATTCAGTTATACAACCTATGGGAGCATTACAGCCAGGATTGCCTTCTGCTACAATTCTAAAAAATTGGCCTTTAATCATCATAGATTTTAAAGACTGTTTCTTTACTATCCCTTTAGCTGAGCAAGACTCTGAACGGTTTGCATTTAAAATTCCTGCAGTAAACAACCTGCAGCCTGCTAAGCGTTTTCATTGTTTTACAAATGGCTCTAGTAATGGTAAAGCTTCTTATTTTGGCTCAAAAAGTAAAGTTTTTCAGATGCCCTATACTTCAGCTCAAAAAGCAGAGCTTGTAGCTGTAATTGAGGTATTGACTGCTTTTGATATGCCTATTAATGTGATTTCTGATTCTTCATATGTGATTCATTCCACATAGTTAATTAAAAATGCTCAGTTCATTACTAACTTTAAATTTTTTTGAACCTGCCCAAAGGCCAGATGTTATCAGCAGCTGAACAGCATCTACAGAAACCAGTTGAAAAAGACAGAAGCAGAAAAATTGGCTTGGTGGAGAAAACTGATAACAGAAAGTTGGGAAATAGGTAAAATAATAACTTGGGGTAGAGGTTATGCTTGTGTTTCTCCAGGCCAAAATCAACAGCTGATTTGGATACCATCAAGACACCTGAAACCTGTCTTAATTTAATTTAATTTAATAATTGTCTTAATTTAATACTTAATTTAGGAGAGCTAAATAATTAAACATGAGGCCAAAGTACATAAGAAAGCAGCAGTCTTTTATTGCAAATATGCACACACTCTCGGGCGAGGTTCTCCGGTCCTCAGGTATGGGGCCAGGGAAGTTGCACCAGCACTCTCAGGTGAGGTTCTCTGGTCCACAAGTAGGAGGGGCCGAAGAAGTCACACCAGCTCCTGCCGGCAGCAGACTTTTATGCATTGGTACTGGAAGGGGGAGGGCAGTGGGTGGGATAAGGGCGTGATAGGGGCATCTCCATAGGCGTGGCCAGGTAAGTTTCGATCTCTTCGGATTGACGTCACCTGGCGCATGCTCGGTTGATCTGCATCTTCCCAGGCGTGGGCTGCATTTTCCCACGCACGGGAAGGTTGGTGAGGAAGAACCCGGAAGCAACATGGATTGTGCCTTCTTGTTCACCTTCCTCCATCTTGTCCTTTCTCCCTCACCCAAACAAAACCGTATCATGAGCCAGATTCTGGGAGGATCCTGAGGACCCCTCAGTTGCAGCCATGTCAAGACTGACACAGAGGAGGACCTCAACTGTCACAAGCAACACCTGTTGAACATAGCCACCCACCTGGGGACAGATCAAGAAGCTGTCACAGATGACGGAAGAAAACCTGAGAAAAGTGGGACAGCCAGTTACAATCAGTAATTTAATCGTAGCTATGCTAGTGGTGATCACCATTGCCATGAGTATTCTTTCAACAAGGGCTGACACAGAGAACAATTATGCTTATTGGGCATATTAATCAATCCTGGCTGGTAATAATGCCTGGATATAATCACTCTATGACATAGTTACACATGCTTTCTGATCTCAGTATTTACTATAATAAGTCTGCTCCTATAATTGAGGCATACCACACTCGAAAACCTATTTGTAAACAAAATTGAACCTGGCCAGAAAAAATGAACATACTTGTTTATGAAGATTGCATTGCAGAATAGGCAGAGGTGCTGTATAATGATTCCTATGGAACCATTATTAATTGGTCCCCTACGGGGATGCCTAGCTTGAATTGCACCTCTCGGTCAGCATGCCATGGCCACACTATGTTCAGATGGTCTGAACAAATCTGTCAGATAGTAGAAATAATAAGAAGTATGGCAAGAGTTCCTATTATCTGGAACCATGGCAATATAGTGTCACCTCAAACTCAAATGATATGGCCCACTGTAGGAGCTAAACACAAGGATTTGTGGAAACTATTAATAGCTCTTAATAAGATCAAAATTTGGGAAAGAGTAAAAATGCATCTAGAACGACACTCTACAAACTTGTCTTTGGATATTGCAAAATTAAAAAACAAATATTTAAAGCATACCAGGCACACTTGAACTTAATGCCAGGAACTGGAGTGCTTGAAGGAGCTGCAGACAAATTAGCAGCTAGTAACCCATTAAAATGGATAAAAACACTTGAAAGCTCTGTGATTTCTTTATTATTATTATTATTATACTTTAAGTTCTAGGGTACATGTGCACAACGTGCCGGTTTGTTACATATGTCTACATGTGCCATGTTGGTGAGCTGCACCCAATAAATCATCATTTACATTAGGTATATCTCCTAAAGCTATCCCTCCCCACTGCGTCCCCACAATAGGACCCAGTGCGTGATGATCCCCTCCCTGTGTCCAAGTGATCTCATTGTTCAGTTCCCACCTATGAGTGAGAACATGCGGTGTTTGGTTTTCTGTTCTTGCGATAGTTTGCTGAGAATGATGGTTTCCAGCTGCATCTATGTACCTACAAAGGACACAAACTCATCCTTTTTTATGGCTGCATAGTATTCCATGGGGTATATGTGCCACATTTTCTTAATCCAGTCTGTCACTGATGGACATTTGGATTGATTCCAAGTCTTTGCTATTGTGAATAGTGCCACAATAAACATATGTGTACATGTGTCTTTATAGCAGCATGATTTATAATCCTTTGGGTATATCCCCAGTAATGAGATGGCTGGGTCAAATGGTATTTCTAGTTCTAGATCCTTGAGGAATCACCACACTGTTTTCCACTATGGTTGAACTAGTTTACAGTCTCACCAACTGTGTAAAAGTGTTTCTATTTCTCCACATCCTCTCCAGCACCTGTTGTTTCCTGATTTTTTAATGATTGCCATTCTAACTGGTGTGAGATGGTATCTCATTGTGGTTTTGATTTGCATTTCTCTGATGGTGAGTGATGATGAGCATTTATTAATAACATTAAAGGAATAATAAGTTTTTATATTAGTCATTGTGGTTGTGAAAAAAAAAAAAACCAATCAGTTAGAGATGAGACTTGAAGACATGGCATTGGTGATTTGCTTTAAAATACTCCAACAGATACAGATAGATAGAGAAAATAAGTGAAGGATAGAAAAATGTGATTGGTGAAATATCGATAATTTTTGAAACTGAGTGATGAATTCATTATACTATTCTATTTTCCATGTGTTGAAAATTCCCCTAATAAAAGGGTGTTTTTGTTTTGTTTTGTTTTGTCTTTGCAATATAGTAAAGGTGATGCCTTTGCACCCTAAGTAGCCTAGACCTAAGAGTGTGTCACTGTCCCCAAGGGACTGCAATGTGAAATGCTACTTTAATTTTTTTCTTAACATTCAGAGGTAGGTTAAAATGTGCCTTTAACTTCATGCTATGAAAAAGGGGCATGATCTCTTTCACAAAATCAGCAGCAGATATACATGTAATGTACTTGGTTTCTGCCTCTCTGAGATGGGTTGCTAGTTGTTGCTTTAGTAGTTAAAGTACATTGATGCAAATTTGAAGTTTTTGATGCAAATTGGGATTTACTCAAGTTCCATTTTCAAATGGGAGGAGGAGTGTACTCTAGATGCCAATGAATGGACAAAAATCTACTTTTAACTCAAAAAGAACAGTCAGTGATGTCTCTCCAGAAAAGAAGAGCCTCTGCTTAGCTCAGATCGTCAATTTCTGCCAAAACTTGAAATGAAAGGGCGAAAAGATGTGAAGCAGTAAAGCAGAACTCCCTGAGGAATGACTTCAGGAACTAAGAGAGAGACTGAGGCTGAAGATCTCACCACAGAGAAGAGGGCAGGAAAGAAATTTGAAATCTTAGCTCCAGAGACCAGGATATGCACCTCCAGGATTTTTTTTTTCTCCTCCTAAATAAGAAAGTCAACATTTCTCTAGTTAAATCCCTAAGAAAACAATGAAAAAGATAATATTTGTAATTGTTGACTATGACAAGATGTAAAAAACACAGTGCCAAAAAGTAGAAATAGTTAATAGAAATATGAAAAAAGTACCAATATATGAAAAACAGCAGAATACCATTACATTTTTGATTCTCAACTAGGCAAAGATTTTGCAACATGTATAACATGCCTTGTTTCAGTTTGAAAACAGCACTTTCATACAACTTGTGCTACAAACTTTCTGGATATGTTACAGTAGGTAGCTAGTCAGACATGAGTCGGACACAAGAGCCCCCCTGCACCCTGCCACCACCACCAGGAATGTCAGGCAACCATCTAGTAATGGTCAGGTAGTTGTTAAGCTGTCTCTCTAAAATAATAATTGGTTGTAGCCAGCACCAGAGAAGGGCAATCTCCCAATAGATAGAAACATTTGAAACTGGCTATCAACAACTTTCCAATAAAATTCCTCATATTCTACATGACACTTATATGCACCAAGCTCACTTTACTCAATTGATGGAATATCCTTTTCGCCTCCATTATCTAGTTAATTTACATTTATTATTTAAGATTCAACTCCTGTCACCTTCTCTAGGAAGCCTTCTCAGATGACTTCATCCTGGGATAGGTGTTGGCCATGTAGATGTTTGAATATTAGGCTTCTAACAAAGGATTCTCATCGAAATATAATTAGAAGTTACCTAAATTTCCAAAAATTGTGGAATAAATAAATGTAGTAATATATCCAAGTGATTAAGTAACTTGCAGCCATTAAAAGCAGTATAAAAATAATATTCATTATATAGTCAATGAAAAATTACAAAATAGTATGTACAGAAACTTGATAATTTTGCTTCCCTAAAATGTAAAATGTATATGTATATTTTTGTATGTGTATATACATAAAATAAATATAAATAAATATGTATATTTATTTATAGTTTAAAAAAGCATAGTAGCAAATTTTCAACACTGGTCATCTCTGAGCAAAACTCTAGAAAGCAGAAATGACTATAACTGCCATATAACCTTATTTCCTGATGGATCTGGGTGAAGTAAATTGAAAACCTTGTGGGAAGGATTTACCATTCTAGATGTCATTAAAACATTAATGATTCATGAGAGGAGGCCAAAATATTAGCATCAACATTAACAGCAATTTGGATAAAGTTGATGCCAGCCCTCATGGATGACTTTGAGGGATTCTAGAGTTTGGTGGAGAAAGTAACTGAAGATGTGATGGAAATACCAAGAGAAATAAAATTAAAAGTGGAGCCTGAAAGTGTCACTGATTTGTTGTAATCTTATAATAAAATTTTAATAGATGAGGAGTTACTTCTTATGAGTGAGCAGAAAAAGTGATTTCTTGAGACGGAATCTACTATTGGTGATGATGATGTGAACATTGTGGAAATGACAACCAAAAATTCTGAATATTACATAAACATTGTTAATAAGGCAGCAGTAGCAAAGTTTGAGAGGATTGACTCCAATTTTGAAAAAAGTTATATTGTGTGTAAAATGCAATCAAACAGCATCACATGCTACAGAAAAATCTTTTGTGAAAGGAAGAGTCAATCAATGTGGCAAACTTCATTGTTGTCTTATTTTAAGAAATTGCTAAAGCCATTCTGATCTTCAACAAATACCACCCTGTTCAGTCAGCAGCCCTCAACTTTGAGGCAAGACATTCTGCCAGCAAAAAAAACTATAGCTAGTTGAAATACAGAGGCTCATTAGCATTTTTAGCAATAAAGTATTTTAAAATTATGGTATGTACTTTTTAAAAATTTACAGATTTGGGGGTATGTGTGCAGGTTTGTTAGTTGGATAAATTGTGTAATGGTGAGGTTTGTTTTTCTAGTGTTTGGTATGTACAAATTTTTAGACATAATATTATTGAATACAGTAGACTATAGCTAGTACAAACATAACACCTATGCATGGTGAAACCTAAAAGAAATTTTGTGACTTGCTGTATTGCAATATTTGCTTTATTTCAGTAGTCTGGAGCCAAACCATAACAATTTCCTTTTATTTTATTTTGTTTTGTTTTATTTTATTTTATTTTATAAGTTGCAGGGTACATTTGAAGGATGTGCAGGTTTTTTGCACAGGTAAAAGTGTGCCATGGTTGTTTGCTACACCCATCAACCCATCACCTAGTTATTAAGCCCAGCATGCATTAGCTATTTTACCTGATGTTCTCCCCAACACCACCTTCCCCCAACAGACCCCAGGATGTGCTCTTCCCCTCCCTGTGTTCATGTTTTCCCAATGTTCAGCTCCCACTTATAAGTGAGAACATGCAGTGTTTGGTTTTCTGTTCCTATGTTAGTTTGCTCAGGATAATGGCTTCCAGCTCCATCCATGTTTCTGCAAAGGATGTATTCTCTTTCCTTTTTAAGAGTGCATAGTATGTCATGGTGTATATGTAACACATTTTCTTTATCCAGTCTGTCACTGATGGACACTTGAGTTGATTCCACGTCTTTGATATTGTGAATAGTATTGCAATAAACATACATGCGTATGCATCCTTATAATTGAATGATTTATATTCCTTAGGGTATATACCCAGTAATGGGGTTGCAGGGTCAAATGATACCTCTGTTTCTAGGTTTTTGAGGAATCACTTCACTGTCTTCCACAGTGGCTAAATTAATATATATTACCACCAACAGTGTAAAAGTGTTCTTATAAAAAACACTAGCATTCCTATACACCAACAACAGACCAGCAGAGAGTCAAATCATGAATAAACTTCCATTCATGATTGATACAAAGAGAATAAAATGCCTAGGAATATAGCTAATAAGGGAAGTGAAAGACCTTCTCAAGGAGAACTACAAACCACTGCTCAAGGAAAGCAGAGAGGCCAAAACAAATGGGATAATTTTCTTTTCCATGGTCATGGAGAGGATGAATCAATATCGTGAAAATGGCCATACTTTCCAAAGTAATTTATAGGTTCAATTCTATTCCCATGAAACTACCATTGACATTCTTTATAGAATTAGAGAAGAAAAACTATTTTAAAATTGATATGGAACAAGAAAAAGCCTGAATAGACAAGACAATACTAAGCAAAAAGAACAAAGCTGGAGGCATCACGCTACCTGACTTCAAACTATACTTCAAGGCTACAATAACTAAAGCAGCATGGCACTTGTACAAAATCACACACATAGACCAATGGAACAGAATAGAGAACTCAAACCATGGTATCTTCGAGGTATGCCTGCATTAAGTGGGACAAATGACAGGTAGAGAAGCAAGTGCAAAGGTTAAAGTACAGGACAAAAAGTGGCCTCAGAGTGAGTGAGTGAATGCAGGAGACAAGAAACAGGTCTGCAAGGAAGCCAGAGCACTAGGCAACAGTAGTGCTAACCATGCCAATTTGTTTATAATATTTCATGATAGACTATTATAATACAAGGCTTTGAAGAAGAGGAAATACAGAAGAAAGAAGGGCATGGATATCAGGAGTCTGTACCCTGTTTTCTATTTATGTTTTTCCCTTATGAATGGGAACCCAGGAGGTAAAAGAATTTTAGTGTAACCTTTATATGATCATGGGTAAGTTTCTCTTTGGACCATATTGCTCTATCAGTACAATGACAGGATTAGGCAAGATGCTCTTCTAGGTTCCTTCTACTACTGACATTCATTTTCTTATTTATTTATTTATTTATTTATTTATTTATCAATTCAAAATGTATATTATAGCAACTAAATATTGGGCCATGTGCAAGGTCCTTGGGATATTTAGATGAATGAGACATGTTCCCTGACTTTCAAAGAACATACACTTTTTGGAGCAAAGCGGTAGGGAGGGTAGAGTGAAGGGGGAGAGCAGTTAGCAAACAAGATCAAAATTAGATGACAAAAGCTATAGGATACAGTGAGGGTACAATGTGGAGATTGTTACCTCTACCTGCAAAGATCAGGAAAAGTTTTGTAGAAAAAGTGAGGTGATACTTTTCAAAATTGTTAGTATTATTTGTTTATTTATTTAAATTGACACACAATAATTGTACATGTATACGGGTTGTAGTGTGATATTTCAATAGCTGAATACAATATGTAATGGTCAAATCAGGGTAATTAGCATATCCATCAACTCAAACAATTAGCATTTCTTTGTGTTGGAAACATTCAAATCTGCTCTCCAGCTATTTGAAAATGTCAAGCAAATTGTTGTTAACTAGAGTCACCCTACATTGTTGTAGAATACTAGAACTTAATCCTCCTACCCAGTATTTTTTTAATCTGCTAACCATCCTCTTCCTATATCCCTTTGCCCTTACCCTTTTCAGCCTCTAGTTACCACTACACTACTCTCCACTTTTATGAGATCAACTTTAGATTCCCTATATGAATGAAAACATGTGGTATTTAACTTTTTCTGCTTAAGTTATATCACTTACTATAATGTTCTCTAGGCTCTTTCATTTTACAGTAATGACAGGATTTCACTCTTTTCTATATTTAAAATTACTCCGTGGTATTCATGTGAGACATTCTATTTATCTGCTCATCTGTTAATGAACACTCATGTTAATTCCATATATTGGTTATTGTGAATAGTGCTGCAGTAAATTTGGGAGTGCAGATATCTCTTCAAATACTGATTTCCTTTCCTTTGGATATACCCCAGTAGTGCATTGCTGAGTCATTTGGTAGTTCTGTTTCTAGTTTTTTGAGAAACTTCCATATTGTTTTCCATAATTACTGTACTAGATTACATTCCCACCAACAGTGCAAAAGAGTTCCCTTTTCTCCACATCCTCACCAGCATTTTTTAACATTTATCTTTTTGATAATGGTCATTCTAAGTGGGATAAGATGGTATGTCATTGGGGTTTTGATTTGCATTTCCTTGATGATTAGTGATATTGAGCAGTTTTTCATACGTTTGTTGCCCATTTGTATGTCTTCTTTAGATAAGTGTTTATTCAGAATATTTACCCATCTTTTATTGGGTTATTTAGCTTTTGCTGTTGAGTTGTTTAAGTTCCTCGTATATCCGGGATATTAATTTTCTGTCAGATTAATAGTTTGCAAATACTTTCTCCCATTCTGCAGGTTGCCTCTTCACTCTGTTGATTGTTTTCTTTGCTGCACAGAAGCTTTTTAGTTTAATATAATTCCTTCTCTATTTTGTTTTTGTCACCTGTGCTTTTGAGATTTTATCAATACAATTATTGACAGGTCAATGCCCTGAAGAGTTTCCCTTATGTTTTCTTCCAGTAGTTTCATAGTTTGGGGTCTTACATTAAGTCTTTAATTCATTTTGAGTTGGTTTTTGTATATGGTGAAAAATAGTGGTATAGTTTTATTCTTTTGCATATGGATATTTAGCCTTCTCACACCATTTATTGAAGAAACCGTCCTTTCCTCAATGTATGTTCTTGGTGCCTTTGTTGAAAATAAGCTGGCTGTAACTATATGGATTTAGTTCCAGGTTGTCTATTCTGTTCCATTGGTTTATAATTGATTCGAATCCTGAAGAATGAGTTAAAAATAGACATTCTGCAATTTATTGGTGGGGGAACAGAGTGAGTAGTATTTGCAAAGTTACGACAACATTGAAAAACCATGACACATTCCAAAAATTTTAATCCTGAAGTGAGAAGCTCAGTTCCTGGAAAGCCTTGAGTACTACACTAAGATCAGCTTCTTCTTTGTTTAAAATTAACTCTTACTCTTGAATCATCGCTTGCTTTCTCTCAGAACCTAGTCTAGGGATTTAAATGGAATAAATTCAAAATGCTATTGCCTAAGATTTTAGATAGCATAGCAACAACAAAAAAGTAAAGGATAAAATATCAAGGAATAAACTCAACCCCAAAATGTAATAGCTACATGAAGAAAACTTGAAGTTCTACTGAGGAACGTAAAAGATAACCTGAATACACATATACAAACGTATTTTTTTGATAAGAACTCAGTGTTCTAAAGGTATCCCCTGAATTTGATACCCTGAAAGTCCCCTGAAAATTCCCTTGAAATTGTTCTACAAATTTAATGTAATAACAAGAATGGCACTAACTGAATATATGCATGTATCCAATTAATGTTTAGACAGGTTAATTCCAAAGTTTATATGGAAAATATAAGAGACTATCTATAACATTTAAAAAAAAACATTTCTAAAACTAAAATGTATTATTCAGATATTGCTGCAACAATTCTGCATAATAAATAGCCCCAAAATCTTAGTAGCTTGAAATACCAACATTCTTTTTTTTTGGCTCATGCGTCTATGGGCCATTTGCTGTTCTGCTGACCTCAACTGGGTTTGGGCTTGAGTTTGGGCTGTGGTTTGGGTACATGTCTATTCTATATGACGCTTTTCTACTTGGGCCAGAAGCTACTCAGGACATGTTCATTTTATGGTGACTTACAAGAGCCCAAGAGGGCAACCTAAAATATACGGGCATATTTAAGGCCTTTGCTCACATCACATCCTCTAACATTGTGTTAGCCAAAGCAAGTCACATAGCCAAACCCAGCATCAAGTAGTCAGGTTAATTTGCTATGTTCAGTAAGAAGTATTGCAAAGTCACACAGTAAAATATATGGATAAGTGAAGAGTTGGAAACAATAATTCAAACCACAACAACAATAATAGATAGAACCATATCTACAATATATGACAGCATAAAATAAAGCTGTTATAGTTCAAATGTTTAGAGGCTTATTTATGAAAACACAGGGATATCAATGAGATATGCAAATATATATTAAAAATTAGTGTATGATAAAAGCAATGGATCAGTTCAGATTCTCTGATTTCTGGCATCATAAACTGACTCTGGGTAATTTAAGCAAATAAAAGAAAAGGAGTTACTAGAGCATTTCAGAAAGTGCATAAAATCACCAGAAAACAGAACCAGGTTTAGAATTGGGCAGAAAACAAAAAAAGACAGCAGGAAGAAGCATAGCTAAGGCAAGATAGCCGAAATGTCTGGCTAGGACATCCATTGGAAGATGTTTATGAGGGTGAGTTCTGAATCCTTGTCTTGACTGCATTAGACCAATATTCAAAGTTCTTGGAGAAAGTACTCAATTACTTAATTAGCATCCTAGCTGCCAGGAGGTGGGGAAATGCATATCTAACTTTATTTGGTTTTTGTTATTTTATTTGTGGAAGGGAAAGAGGAACCCACATTAATAGGAAAGGTTTCTGAATGCCAGGAAATCTCCCTTAAGTGTCTACAACATAACGCATTTTCAACACAGAAAGGTATGGTATATTCAGTAAATAGTCCTGAGAATATGGATGGCCAAATTTAGGGGAAAGAGGAGGAGGCTAGGTCTCCATCTCATTTTCCACATGAAAATAAATGGACTGAAATGTAAGAGATATAAGTAATTTTATAGTAAAAAAAAAAAAAAACAGAGGAGGATTGTATTTTAATTATATTTTTCAAAGCAAGGCATTGAATCCAGAAGGGATACAAGAATTGATACATTGATAAGTAAAATACATTAACATTAAACATTCTCATGTACAAATAAAACATAAGAAGATAAATGGAAAATTAGAAAAAATTTTCAAATACATAAAACAAGGATTTTTAAAAATTCCTTTAATGCATAAAACCTTTTTTAATCAGTAAAGAGATCATCAATGGAGCAATAGACAAAGCGCAAAAACAAGAAACCCCCACAGAAGGAGTAGCAAATGGATTTTAAACATGAAAAGAGTCTCAACCTCACTAAATTTAAAAATGAAAATTAATCTAATAGCAAAACAACATTTTGCAGCATGTAAAGAGGCAAAATATCAGATGAGGTCAGGTTGCCGAGGTTTGAATCCCAGTTTTGCCTCTTAACACTATGCCACTTGAGCAAGTCATTTAATATCTGTGTTTCAATTTTCTAATCAGAGTTAATATATGTAAAGCACTTACAGCAGTGTTTGCCATCTCATAAGCACTATATGTGTTATCTGTTGCCGTTGTTGTTATTAGAGAAGACCCACAAATAAACTTTCTTCTCACTTTTTTTCTCTAAAGTGTGGTAAAAAGTGATGAAAGTTTGAGGGCGGAAGGAAGATATTATTTAAAGAGTCTCAGGAATGACTATGTTACATATTATATAATACTTGCAAATAAAAATTTTGATTACAATTTTAGATATGGAGAAACTGAAGTTCTGAGAAAGGATAACACTTGTGTCAGGTCACATGACTGATGTATTGCAGAATGAGGATGGAAACACAGGCCCATGCAACAACTAGGGCTAGGATCTTTTCACCACCAAGTTGCCTTCTCCAAAAAGAGTGAAAATGGTTTGTGAGAAGGAAGCCAGGTCTCCAGACCCATTGAAGATGAAACAAGTGACTCAAATCTGGTTGGATATGAGAAAGAATTTCTGTTTTCTTTTTGAAAATCTCCCTCAAGGCAAGTACATATTTGTTTAATCATCTTGTTTAAATTTTTAAAATAAAATATCTAATTGAAGTGCTCTCTAGATGTCTCTCCATTTGTTCTATTTTTCACCAAATAGTTTTTATTGAGAAAGCAATGTTTGCACTTGGCAACAAATTAAACTAGTATGAAAGAGTATGGAGTGAAATATAGGCCTCTTTTTCTCTCTAGACCCTTAGCCTTCCAGGTCCCTCCACAGAGGCAATCAGTATAGGAAGTTTCTTGTGAATCATTTCATAAACATTCTACACATGTACATAAGTTCACTTTCTTCTTCCTCTCTTAAATGATGGGTTCATTCTATATGTAGTGTATATATTTGAGTATATTTTTACATAATAACACAAGCACATATAGAAATATCTCATTTTAAAAAATATTAGCTTAGTATTCCATTGGTTGTATCTTGCATAATCTATATAACATGGGTCTTAGTGATGGCCACTTGCTTTTATCAATAATGCTGTAATAAACTTCTCTGTACCTATTTCTCAGTACATATGTGAATATATCTTGAGAAAATTCTTACTAGTAGAATTGCTAAATCAATTGAACATTTTGATAGAAAGTAAAAACATGCCCTGCACAGAGGTTGCACATCAATTTATACTTCCATCAGTAAAGTGTGATAGTGATAGTGCTAGTTTACTTGTCTTGCCATATATGTCACCCCTTTGTAAACAACATGTTATTATAAAACTTTTTCAACTTTACCAATTATACCCTTAATGCTTATGTGCTGGACACTGATCATTGTGGTTTGCATATATTAACTCATGTAACCCTTACAAAGCACTGATGAGATGGGTATTATCATCTTTACACTGAAGATGAGGAAACTGAGGCAAAGGGTGATTACATAATTGGGAATTAGTAGGGCTTAGACTCAGAAATGTAGTTCAGAGTCAACATCCTTTGTTTCTGCCCTGAAATACTTCTAAATTCCTTCTCTTTATCCTCTTCCCCAACTGAAGCAATTTGCTTGCCTGTGTTCAGTGCTCAAAGCCTTTTCTGACTTTATGTCCAGGTGAAGGGCAGGCAGAAATGTTAACTACCACTGTCACTTAATAGGGATCAATATATTATATTGAAAATTATCAATCTTCAAAACAGGAATGTCACAGATGGCATGTGGGAGGCAAGTTTCCTTGGCTTGTTTTGGTTTATTAATTAGTAGACTGATTTTTTCTTTCTTTTGTGGCTTTCTTCAGCACATGGTAGGCACTCTAGGGTCCTTCTTTTTCAAATAAATTTCAACACAAATTTATTGTTTTTAAAAATAAAATTTCAGTTTGAGATAATTGCAGAGTCATATGTAATTGTAAGAAAGATACAGAGAGATCCCTGTACTGTTTACCAAGTTTCTCTTCATAATAATATCTCAAGAAACTACAGTATAATATCACAACCAGGACACTAACATTGATACAATCACTATATATAACACTTCCAACACCACAGGTATCCCTACTGTTGCTGTTTCATAGCCATCTCTACCTCTCTCCCCACCGAAACCCCTCATTAACATATGGCAGTTAATCTATTCTCCATCCCTGTAATTTTGATGTTTCAAGACTGTTATACAAATGGAATCATACAGCATAAACTTTTTGAATTGATGTTTATTCATTGAGCACATTTTCTGGAGATGCATCCAAGTTGTTGTGTGCACCAGTAGTTTGTTCTGTTTTATTGCTAAGGAGTATTTCATGATATGGTTGTATCACAGTTTGGTGAACCATTAACCTATTGAAGGACATATTGGTTGTTTCAAGTTGGGGCTATTACAAATGAGGTTGTTATGAATATTCATGTATAGGCTTTTCTGTGGACATAACTTTTCACCAGATAAATGACTACGAGTGTAATTTCTGTGTCACATGGTAAGTGAATGTTTAGTGTTTTTGTTTGTTGTTAACTGCCAGAATATTTTTCAGAGTGGGTAGTTAGCACTCCCACCATCAAGGTGTGAGTTATTCAGTTCCTTCATATCCTCTCTAGAATTTGGTGTTGTCAGTATTTTTCACTTTAGCCATTCTGATTAGGTGTCTAGTGATATCTCATTGTGTCTTAAATTTCTCTAATGGCTAACAATAGTAAACATGTCTTTACGTTCACTTTATTTTTCATCTGTATACTCTCTTCAATACAACATCTGCTGAGTGTCTTTTGTCCATTTTCTATCTGGATTGTTTAGTGATGGGTTTTTTCTTACTGCTGAATTTTGAAAGTTATCTACATATTCTGGATGCTAGTCCTTTGTCAAATGTGTGGTTTGCAAGTATTTTCTCTAAATCTGTAGCTTGTCTTTCAGTCTTCTAATCAGAGTCTTCTGCAGAGCAAAAGCTTTTAGTTTTGATGAGGTGTAAATGTATCAAATTTTAATTTTATGAGTCATGTTTTGGGCATCAAGTCTAAGAATAATTTTCCTTGTACTAGATTCCAAAGACCTGTTTTATTTCTAAATGTTTTATAGATTTCATTTAGGTCTGTGATCCATTTTTATATAATTTTTATATAAGATGTAAGGTTTAGTTCCAAATTCTTTTTGTAAGGGGGATTATAGATGTCCAATTTATCCAACGTCATGTGTTGAAAAAGATAACATTCCCCCATTGAGTCACTTTTGCACCTTTGTTAAAAATTGGTTGTACATGGTCAGGCATAGAGGCTCAAGCTTGTGATCCCAGCACTTTGGGAGGCCGAAGGTGGGCGGATCACGAGGTCAGGAGATCGAGACCATGGTGAAACCCCGTCTCTACTAAAAATACAAAAAAATTAGCTGGGCGTGGTGGCAGGCACCTGTAGTCCCAGCTACTCAGAGAGGCTGAGGCAGGAGAAAGGTGTGAAATCAGGAGGCGGAGCTTGCAGTGAGCCGAGATCACCCCACTGCACTCCAGCTTGGTCGACAGAGCAAGACTCTGTATCAATAATAATAATAATAATAATAATAATAATAATAATAATAATTGGTTGTACACATTTGGATGAATATATTTCTAGGTTTTCTCTTCTCTTCTTTCAATCTTATATAATAAGATTAAATATAAAGTTTACTTGTGTGGAAAGCTTAAGAGTAGCTACCCAAGAAATATGGACTCCAAACAAATGGAGACAATATTTCAAAGTGGGAAAATTAAGAGTTCATTTATATAGGTAGTTAACAGGATTGCAACAATTTCCATACAAGATCAATACATATCTAGTAGAGATTGTATTGGTTATAGCTTGCTACAATCAAATAAAGACTGCTTCAACATTCTATAAGGTAGGATGATGATCCTAGAGAGTCTTATCTCTGGCATCACAAGACCTTTCTTAATAGCTTACAGGAAAAAGCAGAAGTTGTAACTGTCTGCTACATGACTCAGGCCACTTAGTCACATTGCCCTCAAGTCTCAAAATAATTTAAAGTTCCATTAGTTTTAAGTTCGAATTATTTAATTTCACATTCTCCCCTTTTCGTCAAGATGTCCCTAAGAAATTATTGTAGATGAACTCAGACGGTTTGGCTACTTTTATGTTCAGGAACTTAGTCACACATCACTAGGAAGGCTCATTGTTAGAGAGTCATGTACCACATTTCAGGGAATTGTTAAGCTCTCAAGTTAGAATTTAGAGCAAAATGAAGGAGACTTTTTGAGTTAAGCCAGGATACATGGCTGCATCTTCAAATAAAGTAATTCTTTGAGCAACCATTATTATAGTTTTAGTTTCAGTTGTGCAAACCATTGCAAACAAATGCTGCTGCAGCAGTAACAACACAAACAAAGTTAAAACACAACAAATGACTATATTTTCCAGAATAACAGTTTCTGCCACCAGGTTATCCAAGATCCAAACCAGCTACTTAGCCCATCATTCAGAGAGCATGTTGGATGAAAAGGATGGTTATTTGGGTTTTCATATCAGTCATTAATTTAGTGATGTTATCCAATTCATGTGGGATACAGGTGCAACAGTAAATTTTTATGATAGTGCAGTATTCCCCTTGAGTTGTAGTACCTTTAAAGCCATATGTTCTAAAATACAGCCTTTCTCATATGATTAATTTAATTGTTTAATAAAAAGATACCCATGTAGCTGTGATTTGTGGCCCTTATTTTGTGTAATTGGTTAAGGCCTCTAAATGTCAAATGATATCCTTGATATTCAATTGTGGCAGAAAGATGGAAGCTAAATAAGCATACCAATGAAACACCAAAAAAGTTCAATGAGATTTTAAATAAGGAAAATTTGCAGGTTTTGAAAAGGTATGAAGTACTTAACGTTGTGCCCAGACAAAACCCAAAGACTATATCCTAACAATACTGGGAGTAACCATGGCCATGGATTGATTCTATGTAGCCAAAATGTTCCATTCAGAGCTAGCCAATAAATACATGGCTGTTTTGCCCATTTAGTGGTAAGCAAATCAGTATTTTTGTAATACAAATGTGTGGATACACTGTTTCTGGAGTATCCATCCCACGTATTTAGTGCTATTGAACCATGTATCTTTGGTGTGATTCTTTTGTTCCCAATGTAAATGAGTGAGCTGACTAAGCTGACCAAAAAAAAAAGAGATAAGCCAGACAAAAGTGTCCCAAATGTGTTTTATAACGTCCTGAAATTGGATTGTCTTATTTCTCAGTTGGGACAGTCCTAGCATTAAACCTAATGAATTGGCTACCAAATATCTCTTCCTATGTCCCTTGCTTTGTAATGTATTATTAATAGGCCAGTGTTATACAGCATCCTTGGTTATAATTGTGTTAAGCACCAATGACATTCCTTGAGAAACATGGATATATTTCTGACATTCTAGTCACTCTTGTCCTTGGAAAGGAGATACACCATGATAGAGAAGAATCACTGGAAACAGGCATGAGGCTCTCCTGTAATACCAGTACTTTGGGAGGCCAAGGGGGGAAGATCACAAGGTCAGGAGATCGAGACCATCCTGGCTAACATTGTGAAAATCTGTGTCTACTAAAAACAAAACAAAATAACAACAAAAAAATAGCTGGGTGTGGTGGCACACACCTGCAGTACCACATACTTGGGAGGCTGAGTCAGGAGAATCACTTGAACCTGGGAGATGGAGGTTGCAGTGAACCAAGATCACACCACTGCATTCCAGCCTGGGTGACAGGGCAAGACTCCATCTCAAAAAAAAAAAAAAAAAAAAAAAAAAAAGAGGATTCTGTTCCAAGATGGCCGAATAGCACACAAGACAGGTGATTTCTGCACTTCCAAATGAGATACCTGGTTCATCTCACTGGGACTGGTTGGATAGTGTCAGCAGTCCGTGGAGGGTGAGCTGAAGCAGGGCAGGGCATCGCCTCACCTGGGAAGTGCAAGGGGTCAGGAGATTTCCCTTTCCTAGTCAAGGAAAGCCATGACAGATGGTACATGGAAAAACAGGACAGTTCTGCCCAAATACTGCATATTTCCAATGGTCTTAGCAAACGGCACACCAGGAGATTATATACCATGCTTACATGGGAGAAAATTTTTGCAATCTACCCATCTGACAAAGGGCTAATATCCAGAATCTACAAAGAACTTAAACAAATTTACAAGAAAAAGAAACAACCCCATCAAAAATTGAGCAAAGGATATGAACACACACTTCTCAAAAGAAGACATTTATGCCGCCAACAGACACATGAAAAAATGCTCGTTATCACTGATCATCAGAGAAATGCAAATCAAAACCACAATAAGATACCATCTCACACCAGTTAGAATGGCCATCTTTAAAACGTTAGGAAACAACAGGTGCTGGAGAGGATATGGCGAAATAGGAACACTTTTACACTGTTGGTGGGACTCTAAACTAGTTCAACCATTGTGGAAGGTAGTGTGGTGATTCCTCAAGGATCTAGAAGTAGAAATACCATTTGACCCAGTGATCCCATTACTGGGTATATGCCCAAAGGATAATAAATCATGCTTTTATAAAGACACATTGACAGGTATGTTTATTGCGGCACTATTCACAAAAGCAAAGACTTGGAACCAACCCAAATGTCCATCAATGATAGACTGGATAAAGAAAATGTGACATATATACACCGTGGAATACTATGCAGCCATAAAAAATGATGAATTCATGTCCTTTGCAGGGACATGGGTGCAGTTGGAAACCATCATTCTGACCAAAATATCACAAAGACAGAAAGCCAAGCACCGCATGTTCTCACTCATAGGTGGGAATTGAACAATGAGAACACTTGGACCCAGGGCAGGGAACATCATACCTCGGGGCCTGCTGTGGGGTGGGGGACAGGGGGAAGGATAGCATTAGGAGAAATACCTAATGTAAATGACGAGTTGATGGGTGCAGCAAACCAACATGGCACATGCATACCTATGTAACAAACCTGCACACTGTGCACATGTACCCTAGAACTTAAAGTATAATAATCATTTTTAAAAATGCATGAAGCCACATACTAAACAAGTGTTTTTTCTGAAATCTGTCAGCCTAGTCTTGAGCTCATTGCAAGAAAGGTTTGCTTAATAGGCAACAGCTACTTATATTAGCAATACACTATAATAACTAGAAACAAAGTGGGAGAAATTTAGCGGAAACTTGCAAAGGAGGACCTTTTCCATCTATTAACAATGATTAATATGAAGCATTTGTTTAGATACAGGACTGGTCTTGTGTTTTGGGAAAGGTAACTGCCTCATTTCATCTTTTTCTGTTGGTTCTGAAGAATTTAATTTTGGAACAATGGTTTGAGATGAAACCCAAGTTGACTAAGTGGTTTTCCTTAAATCAGTGATATTTATCCAATAATTTATTTATTTTGCTTAGCAGCACAAGGGCTAGTCTGCAGAGCTAGATAAGGTATTTTTCACCTTGTTGTGGAGTCCTTTAAAACATGTCATTTCTAATAGACAAAATCTCCTGGTTGAAGTTTGTGGTCTTGAGTTCTTTGTCTCTTGGCAGGTTACTGTGGAAAAATTACAGTGTTTTAGTTAGCTGCCTTACAAGGTGACTACAATAATCCAATATATCTCCTTTTCGTATAATAGATGCACAATTTCCTGAAGATAATTTCATAGGTCTGTCTTTTGTAATTTCAAATGGAGACAGCTAGTGTTTACCAGAATGTGTTGATCTTAAATTAAGCAAAACCAATGAAAGAGCTTTTGGCCAATGAATTTTAAAAGCCTCAGTTAATTTTGCCAACTGAGTTTTGATTATTCCACTTGTGCATTCCACCAACCCAGAAGATTGGGGGTGATAATCACAATGAAAATGTTGGAGAATGGGCCAGATTTTATATATGAACTGAAGTATTTTTTTCCAATTACCCTGTCATGATGAAGTTCTGCAGAATCTCCCAAACTTGGAATAATTATTTTAGGACAATGTTACTTACCACTAGGGTTGTTGCTCTTCTGAATGAAAATGCTTCTACAAAATAAGAAAACAAATCTTTATTGGAGTGTACTTGTATCATTGTGATGGTGGCATAAAGTGAATAAAATTGTATTGCCATACCTTGAAAGGGCCTTCAGATAAAGAGAAATAACTTTGAAATCTATGAAAAGGTTTCCCTAGATTATGTTTTGGACAGATATGGCAACAATTTTATGCTTTACAATTAACAGTTGCTGAAAGCTTTCAATAATATTGCTTTTCCAAAATAATAATTTTTTCGGGGGTCCAATGAATTAAATCATGTACATAAGTTAGGAAAGATGACTACTTTGGTGTGAAGCATGGATACATCATTTAGCCTAAACCATAGCCCATTCTCAGAGAACTATGTTCCCCCTTTTGTTTCCCAATCTTCTTGTTCTGTATTTGGATCCCTGGATTGAGCTAATTTTTTATCAAAACCAGGTGCTTTATTGAAAGCTAAAAGTGCATTTATTTTCCTATTCAGATACTTTCAAAGCAGCCCTTTGGCTTTATTATTTGCCAATTTATTTCCTTTGCTTTCTGGAATGTCAGACTGTGAATGGCCTATAATCTTGATAATGGCTAATTATTCTGGCAATAATATTCTTTCTAATAATTCTTAAACAAGTTATTCATTTTTTTTATGGACTGGCTTAAAAAAGTTAAAATTCCTCTTTGTTTCAATAGCATTTCAAAGGCATTGTCTACTCCAAAAACATATTTGCTGTATAAATATTAGCAGTTGTTCTTTTAGCCAATTGATAAGTTCTAATTAATTCTGTTAACTCTACTTTTTGAGCTGAGGCTTATTCTGGAAGATAAACGCATTTTATTTCCTCAATTAAAGATACTATAGCATAAACAGTATGATAAACTTCAGATTAATTTTTCAAGTAAGATCCATATGTAAAACAAACAATATCAGCGTTAGCTAGGGGAGTTCTTTGCAGGTTAATCCTAGGACTGAAAATTTGTTTAATTAAGATTATGCAATCGTGTTGCATTTTATCTGCATGCAGAGGCAGAAGAGTGGTAGGATTCAGATTATTGTATCTGGAGATTATAATAAAGGGAGAAGAAAGAAGAACTTCATAGGAAGCCAATCTATTAGCTGAATCTCTTTTATATATTTTTTTAGTAAAATATCACATAGGCATAACATATATAAACTTGTTGGCATACAGACACACAGAAGCAGTTCTTAGAGCTTTATGAGATTATTCAATTGTCAGTTTTTAGTTTCTCTCCGCTCTTTAGACTGTCAGTTTCTCGATTGCCTGTTCTGCTGCCCTAGATAACTGGTAGCAAGGCAACCCTAAATTTGTATTTCCAAAGACATGACTCTTGGGTGAAAATGTACAGTCCAAAGTCACAGAACATAGATCTAAACACCATTATTTGCTGAGACAAAGAAGGCAACAGATAAAGAACCAGTGGAGAAAAGTTGCCAGGAAAAGTATCCTAAGCAAAGGTCACGTTTGTTATGTAAATTTTAAGCCAATGTCTTCCCCATAATAAACGTTTTTCAACTTAGTTTGTTTCTTGATTAGATTACTGACTTCGGGCTAGAGCCCTTTAATATATAGGGCAAGAAAAGCATGCTGTTTTCAGTGTCTAATAATGACATATATGAAAACCAGGTACAGCTGAAAAGCAGACTACTTCAATTTCTCCAAATCAGGGATTTCAGTTTTATATTGAATTCTGGATTCTTAAAAAGAGAAAAAATGTCACAGAACTGGACATTCAATACTTCCAGAGTGCATTTTGCTGCAAGGACATTCCCACAATGCTGTTGGGCAACCCAGTGCCAATTAGCCCACTCCATAATCAGACCATTTCTGATGGGACTCTTTTCTCTCTCACTGGTGGATGTTTCCATAGCTTCAGTGTGTCCAAACTACATTTGTCTATATGCATGAAGAAACCAATAACAACCTACAGAAATAACCACTTATTGTAAATGCTGTCAGCCACCTCCAAACTGCAGCCCTTACTGGTGACTTCTCAGCCATTTCCCACCCACAGGTCAAGTTCTTTCAAAGAACAAAGTAATCACCAGTATGTCCGAAAGTCAGAGATTAGGGAAAGATAACAGAGCTTTATATCTGAGAGAAATCTTTCCATGACTCTCCAGACTCCACAAAAAAGCAGGAAACCCTCCAAAGGGAATGTGTGGGGATTTTTGTTCTGTGTATCTTAAGAGTTCTTAGGGTTGCTAGAAGTCTTCTCCATATTTTTTGAAGCGGTATAAAAGATGGCAAACGGAAGGAGGAGCAGAAGCAGAATGAAATGGAATAACAAGTCTTATAGGAGACCAGCTGGGGAGATTGTGTAAGCTTTCCAAGAGGCAAAAATCATGTGTTTGCTACTACTGAATGTTGAGATGTGACTATGCTGTTAATTGTTCTTAGATCCTGTGCAAATCTACATCCTATCTATTTGGTTTTCGTACGGGAAGGATGTGAATGTTACCTGGGATTGCACAACAAATAATCAAGCCTCTTATTATATAATCTGAAACTATAAATCTTATTCTCTCCAAAGCCTCTGCTCTTAGAGGGCATTGCTTAAATTTTGAAAGATATTTTGATAAATGTATTTGAATTTTTATTAGGGCAGCTAGAATAATTTTCCCAATATTGATGGAGGGTTCTGACCACAATTAGTCAGGTACTACCTTTAGCAGCTCCTGTAATTCTTCATTATCTATCAATGTAGTTTCCTTCATTGTGATATAAACAGTAATTTTTGAAATAAGAAAATCAGATTTCAAAAAAATTGTACTAGTATTTCTATTTTATCTTCTAATTCTAAATACTTTCCCCCCTTTTGAGAGAGGAACAAATGGGTATTATATTATTCTAAGAATTTTCTGTCCATCAAATGGATGGGGTCAGAGGGAGCCATGAGGAAAAACATTTGTTCCCTGTAGAGAACCTAATTTTAAAATTATAAATTGAGATACATGTGCTGTTGTAGGAATATTTGTTATACCCACCATCTGTATTTGTTTTATTTGACCCCCAAAAATAGGACATTATAGTAAGGTGGGATTTATTTCTGATAATGCAGCACCAGTGTCAATAAGAGCTTCTCTTTGTTATTTTTTGTTTGTTTGTTTGTTTTGTTTTGTTTTTTAATAGTTTCAATTTATCCTAAGGTATTAGTATTAGTGAGAAGATGGAAGGTTCCTTTGATTTCCTCAGAACACCCCATTCTTTCTTTTCTTCTGCCTGTTGTTCTTTCTGTTTAAATCTCTACAATTCTTCTTGAAATATCCAGACCTTTAATGGATCATTTACACTTATAAATTGGTTGGACAATTGTTGTAGTTGTAAACTTATTTGCTTTTCCTCTCTGTTTAACTTTTCTTTTATTTTCTTCCTTAGTTAGGGTTAACTAAGAGAAATTTGATTGCTAAAATTAACTAGGTCATGAGTTTTAGAGGTAGACCAACTGGGGGATTGTCTCTTTATTGTAATTACTAATTATTTATTTCTAAAATAAAGTTTGAGTTAAGGAGAGCATCATTTGGTGGTTAGCATAAATTTATTCGGATAAGCATAAATATTGTTTAAACATTTTTTCAAATCTTTCATAGCATGACATTATAGACTTACCAAGATTTTGTCAGCATTGTTGTATTTGTTCCAATCAATCACTTTTTGTCAAACTAAAAAGATAATGTCTAGTAAAGCTTTGACAGTACTGTTGGCTCATTCATTATTTGCTTCAGAAACATGTAAATCCTCTCAAAAATTTCCCCAGTTTGCCTTTGCAATCCAATCTTCGGCTTTACTTTCTGATACTGACATGTGAACCAATTAACATAAGTCAGATAATCAGGCTGGGCACAGTTGCTCACACCTGTAATCCCAGGACTTTGGAAGGCTGAGGTGGGTGAATCACCTGCAGTCAGGAGTTTGAGACCAGCCTGGCCGACATGGTGAAACACCAAATTTACTAAAAATACAAAAAAAAAAAAAAGCTGGGAATGGTGGTGGGCACCTGTAATCCCAACTATTGGGAGGCTGAGGCAGGAGAATCACTTGAACCTGAGAGGAAGAGGTTGCAGTGAGCCAAGACTGAGCCACTGCACTCCAGCCCGGGCAACAGAGTGAGACTCCGTCTTAAAAAAAAAAATCAGATAATCTGAAATCATAAACTTATATGTTTAATTCAAATTCTCTATTAAATCTAGTAGGGTTATGAAGAGAATCAGATATATTTTAAGTACATCTTTAAGTTCTACCTTTACCCATGGTTGATAAATCAAGGAAAATTCTCCTTTACTGCACACGGCTGTTCCTGAAATGGAGTCAGAACAGCAGAAGAAGGAAAGAGGAGACAAAAGGGGAATAAGTCCAGACAGAAAAGTTCTGATAATGGGGGATAAAGAGAAGGATGAGCTGATGGAGTAGAAGAAATTTCAACAGTCTTATTTAATTCAGAAATTGTTTTAGATAATTTTTTTGTTTTCCTTCTGCAAAGACTGTGTCAGGACCTCTTTTAGAAGCTTCTAAATATCATTGAAAATATCTGTCTCAATTATGTTGTTTTATCTTAGGGCTGGCTTTATCTAACTGAGCACACAGATATGCTAGTTTAAGTATTTCCAAGGCATTCCGTGTTGGCCACTATGATTTAGGGTTATGGCAAATTATGTGTGACTAGTTTTCTAAGCACTTACATGAAGAGGCACCATAAGTATTAAATATGAATCCAGCTGACGTTTCCAGTGGAGGACCTCTCCTTAAGGAAGAAGGCTAGGTTTTAGATGCACAGCTGACCATAATTTAGATTTTACTCTTTAATGACTGAAAGATTTAGATGGAGGTGTTTAGGATTTACTGCGCTGCCTGTAGAAATAGATCCTCAAGTTACCAAATTAGAGTCCGTTATTCTGCTTTATGTGTCTTGATGATCCCAGGAAATGTGGATGCTTAAGGCACAAGATAATCAGCCTTTACTCGTGCCCACCATATTAAACAAGGTTTTCTGTATAATCTACTCAAGGGATTACCTGTGAGACTATTTTACATCGCAAGCATTGAGCTCCAACACTCCCACAAGAACTCAATCACCTAAGATGCATTTTGGCGAGGAGAAACAGTGTCTCTCATTTTGGGGACTTATGTTTTTCCTCATAAAGAGTATTTTTTTAAAATTTTTTTTATTATTATACTTTAAGTTCTAGTGTACATGTGCATAACATGCAGGTTTGTTACACATGTATACTTGTGGCAACTCATCAGCACCCATCATCTCGTCATTTACATCAGGTATAACTCCCAATGCAATCCCTCCCCCCTCCCTCCTCCCCATAGTAGGCCCTGTTGTAGGATGTTCCCCTTCCTGAGTCCAAGTGATATCATTGTTCGGTTCCCACCTATGAATGAGAACATGCGGTATTTGGTTTTCTGTTCTTGCAAGATTTTACTGAGAATGATGGTTTCCAGCTGCATCCATGTCCCCACAAAGGACACAAACTCATCCTTTTTTATGGCTGCATAGTATTCCATGGTGTATATGTGCCACATTTTCTTAATCCAGTCTGTCACTGATGGACATTTGAGTTGATTCCAAGTCTTTGCTATTGTGAATAGTGCCGCAATAAACATATGTGTGCATGTGTCTTTATAGCAGCATGATTTATAATCCTTTGGTATATACCCAGTAATGGGATGGCTGGGTCATATGGTACATCTAGTTCTAGATCCTTGAGGAATCGCCATACTGTTTTCCATAATGGTTGAACTAGTTTACAATCCCACCAACAGTGTAAAAGTGTTCCTATTTCTCCACATCCTCTTCAGCATCTCTTGCTTCCTGACTTTTCAGTGATTGCCATTCTAACTGGTGTGAGATGGTATCTCATTGTGGTTTAGATTTGTATATCTCTGATGGCCAGTGATGATGAGCATTTTTTCATGTGTCTATTGGCTGTATGCATGTCTTCTTTTGAGAAATGTCTGTTCATATCCTTTCCCCACTTCTTGATGGGGTTGTTTGTTTTTTTCTTGTAAATTTGTTTGAGTTCTTTGTAGGTTCTGGATATTAGCCCTTTGTCAGATGAGCAGATTGCAAAAATTTTCTCCTATTCTGTAGGTTGCCTGTTCACTCTGATGGTAGTTTCTTTTGCTGTGCAGAAGCTCTTTAGTTTAATAAGATCCCATTTGTCAATTTTGGCTTTTGTTGCCGTTGCTTTTGGAGTTTTAGACATGAAGTCTTTGCCCATGCCTATGTCCTGAATGGTACTACCTAGGTTTTCTTCTAGGATTTTTATGGTATTAGGTCTAACATTTAAGTCTCTAATCCATCTTGAATTAATTTTGGTATAAGGAGTAAGGAAAGGATCCAGTTTCAGCTTTCTACTTATGGCTAGCCAATTTTTCCAGCACCATTTTTTAAATAGGGAATCTTTCCCCCATTTGTTGTTTTTGTCAGGTTTGTCAAATATCAGATGGCTGTAGATGTGTGGTGTTATTTCTGAGGACTCTGGTCTATTTCATTGGTCTCTATCTCTGTTTTGGTACCAGTACTATGCTGTTTTGGTTACTATAGTCTTGTAGTATATTTTGAAGTTAGGTAGCGTGATGCCTCGAGCTTTGTTCTTTTGGCTTAGGATTGTCTTGGCAATGCAGGCTCTTTTTTGTTCCATATGAACTTTAAAGCAGTTTTTTTCTAATTCGGTGAAGAAACTCATTGGTAGCTTGATGGGGATGGCATTGAATCTATAAATTACCTTGGGCAGTATGGCCATTTTCATGATATTGATTCTTCCTATCCATGAGCATGATATGCTCTTCCATTTGTTTGTGTCCTCTTTTATTTCACTGAGCAGTGGTTTGTAGTTTTGCTTGAAGAGGTCCTTTACATCACTTGCAGCAAGAGAGAAAAGTTGGGTTACACACAAAGGGAAGCCCATCAGACTAACAGCAGATCTCTCGGCAGAAACTCTGCAAGCCAAAGACAGTGGAGGCCAATATTCAACATTCCTAAAGAAAAGAATTTTCAACCCAGAATTTCATATCCAGCCAAACTAAGTTTCATAAGTGAAGGAGAAATAAAATCCTTTACAGATAAAAAAATTCTTAGAGATTTTGTCACACCAGGCCTGCCTTACAAGAGACCCTGAAGGAAGCACTAAACATGGAAAGGAACAACGGGTACCAGCCATTGCAAAAACAAGACAAAATGTAAGGACCATCGATGCTAGGAAGAAATTGCATCAACTAATGAGCACAATAACCAGTTAATATCATAATGACAGGATCAAATTCACACGTAACAATATTAACCTTAAATGTAATTGGAATAAATGGTCCAATTAAAAGACACAGACTGGCAAACTGGATAAAGAGTCAAGACCTATCAGTTTGCTCTATTCAGGAGACCCATCTCACATGCAGAGACATTCATAGGCTCAAAATAAAGGGATGGAGGAAGATCTACCAAGCAAATGGAGAACAAAAAAAAGCAGGGGTTGCAATCCTTGTGTCTGATAAAACAGATTTTAAACTATCAAAGATCAAAAGAGACAAAGAAGTCCATTACATAATGGTAAAGGGATCAATTCAACAGGAAGAGCTAACTATCCTAAATATATATGCACCCAATACAGGAGCACCCAGATTCATAAAGCAAGTCCTTAGAGAATTACAAAGAGATTTAGACACCCATACAATAATAATGGGAGGCTTCAACACCCCACTGTCAACATTAGACAAATCGACGAGACAGAAAGTTAACAAGGATATCCAGAAATTCAACTCAGCTCTGCACCAAGTGGACCTAATAGACATCTACAGAACTCTCCACACCAAATCAATAGACTATACATTCCTCTCAGCACCACATCACACTTATTCCAAAATTGACCACATAATTGGAAGTAAAGCACTCCTTGGCAAAAGTGAAAGAACAGAAATTATACCAAAGTGTCTCTCAGACCACAGTGCAATCAAACTAGAACTCAGGACTAAGAAACTCAATCAAAACCTCTCAACTACATGGAAACTGAACAACCTGCTCCTGAATGACTACTGGGTCCATAACAAAATGAAGGCAGAAATAAAGATGTTCTTTGAAACCAATGAGAACAAAGGTACAACATACCAGAATCTCTGGGACATATTTAAAGCAGGGTGTAGAGGGAAATTTATAGCACTAAATGCCCACAAGAGAAAGCTGGAAAGATTTAAAATTGACACTCTAACATCACAATTAAAAGAACTAGAAAAGCAAGAGCAAACACATTCAAAACCTAGCAGAAGGCAAGAAATAACTAAGGTCAGATCAGAATTGAAGGAGATAGAGACACAAAAAACCCTCCAAGAAATCAATTAATCCAGGAGTTGGTTTTTTTTTAAAGATCAACAAAATTGATAGACTGCTAGCAAGACTAATAAAGAAGAAAAGAGAGAAGAATCAAGTAGACGCAATAAACAATGATAAACGGGATATCACCACCGACCCCACAGAAATACAAACTACCATCAGAAAATACTATAAACACCTCTATACAAATAAACTAGAAAATCTAGAAGAAATGGTTGATTTCCTGGACACTTACACTCTCCCAAGGCTAAACCAGGAAGAAGTTGAATCCCTGAATAGACCAATAGCAGGCTCTGAAATTGAGGCAATAATTAATAGCCTACCAACCAAAAAAAGTCCAGGACCAGATGAATTCACAGCTGAAATCTACCAGAGGTACAAGGAGGAGCTGGTACCATTCCTTCTGAAACTATTCCAATCAATAGAAAAAGAGGGAATCCTCCCTAACTCATTTTATGAGGCCAACATCATCCTGATAGAAAAGCCTGGCAGAGACACAACTAAAAAAGAGAATTTTAGACCAATATCCCTGAAGAACATCGATGCAAAAATCCTCAATAAAATACTGGCAAATTGAATCAAGTAGCACATCAAAAATCTTATCCACCATGATCAAGTGTGCTTCATCCCTGGGATGCAAGGCTGGTTCAACATACACAAATCAATAAACGCAATCCAGTATATAAACAGAACCAAAGAGAAAAACCACATGATTATCTCAATAGATGCAGAAAAGTCCTTTGACAAAATTCAACAGCCCTTCATGCTAAAAACTCTCAATAAACTTGGTACTGATGGAACATATCTCAAAATAATAAGAGCTATTTATGACAAACCCACAGCCAATATCATACTGAATGGGCAAAAACTGGAAGCAATCCCTTTGAAAACTGGCACAAGACAGGGATGCCCTCTCTCACCACTCCTATTCAACATAGTGTTGGAAGTTCTGGCTAGGGCAATCAGGCAAGAGAAAGAAATCAATGGTATTCAGTTAGGAAAAGAAGAAATCAATTAGTCCCTGTTTACAGATGACGTGATTGTATATTTAGAAAACCCCATCATCTCAGCGCAAAATCTCCTTAAGCTGATAAGTAACTTCAGCAATGTCTCAGGATACAAAATTAATGTGCAAAAAACACAAGCATTCTTATACACCGGTAACAGACCAACAGAGAGCCAAATCATGAATGAACTTTCATTCACAATTGCTTCAAAGAGAATAAAATACCTAGGAATCCATAAAGAGTATTTTATAATTTTGATCACTCAAGAAGAAAGTTTAGATTTTTCTATAGAACAAAACTTCAGAATATGGCCAGTTTTAAATATTAGTAATTTACTTAAGCCACAAAGATTTACTTCCATCTTTCAAAGAGAAACTGTCTTCTCTTTGACCAAAATTTTGAATACGGGAAAATATTATAGAAACTATGAGTAATTCAAAACAAAATTGTAACCTCAGAGAAAAGTAAAAGTTATAAATCTGCAGTCAACAATTTCTAATTAAATAGAAACAAAACTCTAATCTTACAGTAGAGCTTCAATTTCAACCTTGTTTATTTAGAAATGTATATAGCACAAAAAAGTCTAAATCCCATCCAAACTGGAGGGTATGAACCTCTGAGAGAAGCCCTACCAAAGATCTTTTTCGATTCTGGCAAGCTCAGGTGAATAAAAGTCATTCGTGCTTGTGCCACGACTCCAGTTACCTGCAAAGTGATGGGGATTACTAAGGCTCACTTCAGGTCACTTTGTAGTGACCAAAATGTCAACCTTAAATAAGGACATTCAGAAAATATGATTAAGTATACAGCTTACAACTAAGCTACGTAGCCACATTACTCTCACAGCTCAAAATAATTTAAAGTTCCAACAGCATTAATTTTGAATTACTTAATTCAAATACAAATTTAATTTCACAGATCTATTGATTTGCATTTGTATCCCTATGACAGTAACGCATTGTAGCTTTTCAAAATAGGTCCTTTATAATGGATTAGAGGAGACCAAAAAATAAATTAGAAATATGACAAACTACACAAAAGCACAACATACTGAAACTTTTATTTTAATTATTTATTTATTATTATTATACTTTAAGTTGTAGGGTACATGTGCACAACGTGCCGGTTTGTTACATATGTATACCTGTGCCATGTTGGTGTGATGCACCCATCAACTCGTCATTCACATCAGGTATAACTCCCAATGCAATCCCTCCACCCTCCCCCCTACCCATGATAGGCCACGGTGTATGATGTTCCCCTTCCTGAATGCAAGTGATCTCATTGTTCAATTCCCACCTATGAGTGAGAACATGCGGTGTTTGGTCTTCTGTTCTTGTGATAGTTTGCTAAGAATGATGGTTTCCAGCTGCATCCATGTCCCTACAAAGGACACAAACTCAACCTTTTTTATGGCTGCATAGTATTCCATGGTGTATATGTGCCACATTTTCTTAATCCAATCTGTCATTGATGGACATTTGGGTTGATTCCAAGTCTTTGCTCTTGTGAATAGTGCCGCAATAAACATACGTGTGCATGTGTCTTTATAGCAGCATGATTTATAATCCTTTGGGTATATCCCCAGTAATGGGATGGCTGGGTCATATGGTACATCTAGTTCTAGATCCTTGAGGAATCGCCATACTGTTTTCCATAATGGTTGAACTAGTTTACAATCCCACCAACAGTGTAAAAGTGTTCCTATTTCTCCACATCCTCTCCAGCACCTGTTGTTTCCTGACTTTTTAATGAGCGCCATTCTAACTGGTGTGAGATGGTATCTCATTGTGGTTTTGATTTGCATATCTCTGATGGCCAGTGGTGATGACCATTTTTTCATGTGTCTGTTGGCTGTATGAATGTCTTCTTTTGAGAGATGTCTGCTCATATCCTTTGCCCAGTTTTTGAAGGGGTTGTTTGTTTTTTTCTTGTAAATTTGTTTGAGTTCTTTGTAGGTTCTGGATATTAGCCCTTTGTTAGATGAGTAGATTGCAAACATTTTCTCCCATTCTGTAGGTTGCCTGTTCACTCTGATGGTAGTTTCTTTTGCTGTGCAGAAGCTCTTCAGTTTAATGAGATCCCATTTGTCAATTTTGGCTTTTGCTGCCGTTGCTTTTGGTGTTTTAGACATGAAGTCTTTGCCCATGCCTATGTCCTGAATGGTACTACCTAGGTTTTCCTCTTAGGCCTAACATTTAAGTCTCTAATCCATCTTGAATTATTTTCGCATAAGGAGTAAGGAAAGGATCCAGTTTCAGCTTTCTACTTATGGCTAGCCAATTTTCCCAGCACCATTTATTAAATAGGGAATCCTTTCCCCATTTCTTGTTTCTCTCAGGTTTGTCAAAGATCAGATGGCTGTAGATGTGTGGTATTATTTCTGAGGACTCTGTTCTGTTCCATTGGTCTATATCTCTGTTTAGGTACCAGTACCATGCTGTTTTGGTTACTGTAGCCTTGTAGTATAGTTTGAAGTCAGGTAGTGTGATGCCTCCAGCTTTGTTCTTTTGACTTAGGATTGTCTTGGAGATGCAGGCTCTTTTTTGGTTCCATATGAACTTTAAAGCAGTTTTTCCAATTCTGTGAAGAAACTCATTGGTAGCTTGATGGGGATGGCATTGAATCTATAAATAACCTTGGGCAGTATGGCCATTTTCACGATAATGATTCTTCCTATCCATGAGCATGGTATGTTCTTCCATTTGTTTGTGTCCTCTTTTATTTCACTGAGCAGTGGTTTGTAGTTCTCCTTGAAGAGGTCCTTTACATCCCTTGTAAGGTGGATTCCTAGGTACTTTATTATCTTTGAAGCAATTGTGAATGGAAGTTCATTCATGATTTGGCTCTCTGTTTGTCTGTTACTGGTGTATAAGAATGCTTGTAATTTTTGCACATTAATTTTGTATACTGAGACTTTGCTGAAGTTGCTTATCAGCTTAAGGAGATTTTGGGCTGAGACAATGGGGTTTTCTAAATATACAATCATGTCATCTGCAAACAGGGATAATTTGACTTCTTCTTTTCCTAACTGAATACCCTTGATTTCTTTCTCTTGCCTAATTGCCCTAGCCAGAACTTCCAACACTATGTTGAATAGGAGTGGTGAGAGAGGGCATCCCTGTCTTGTGCCAGTTTTCAAAGGGAATTTTTCCAGTTTTTGCCCATTCAGTATGATATTGGCTGTGGGTTTGTCATAAATAGCTCTTATTATTTTGGGGTATGTTCCATCAATACCGAATTTATTGAGCGTTTTTAGCATGAAGGGCTGTTGAATTTTGTCAAAAGCCTTTTCTGCATCAATTGAGATAATCATGTGGTTCTTGTCTTTGGTTCTGTTTATATGCTGGATTATATTTATTGATTTGCGAATGTTGAACCAGCCTTGCATCCCAGGGATGAAGCACACTTGATCATGGTGGATAAGCTATTTGATGTGTTGCTCAATCCGGTTTGCCAGTATTTTATTGAGGATTTTTGCATCGATGTTCATCAGGGATATTGGTCTAAAATTCTCTTTTTTTGTTGTGTCTCTGCCAGGCTTTGGTATCAGGATGATGTTGGCCTCATAAAATGAGTTAGGGAGGATTCCCTCTTTTTCTATTGATTGGAATAGTTTCAGAAGGAATGGTATCAACTCCTCCTTGTACCTCTGGTAGAATTCAGCTGTGAATCCATCTGGTCCTGGACTTTTTTTGGTTGGTAGGCTATTAATTATTGCCTCAATTTCAGAGCCTACTATTGGTCTATTCAGGGATTCAACTTCTTCCTGGTTTAGTCTTGGAAGAGTGTAAGTGTCCAGGAAATTATCCATTTCTTTTAGATTTTCCAGTTTATTTGCGTAGAGGTGTTTATAGTATTCTCTGATGGTGGTTTGTATTTCTGTGGGGTCGGTGGTGATATCCCCTTTATCATTTTTAATTGCGTCGATTTGATTCTTCTCTCTTTTCTTCTTTATTAGTCTTGCTAGTGGTCTGTCAATTTTGTTGATCTTTTCAAAAAACCAACTCCTGGATTCATTGATTTTTTGGAGGGGTTTTTGTGTCTCTATCTCCTTCAGTTCTGCTCTGATCTTAGTTATTTCTTGCCTTCTGCTAGCTTTCGAATGTGTTTGCTCTTGCTTCTCTACTTCTTTTAATTGCGATGTTAGAGTGTCAATTTTAGATCTTTCCTGCTTTCTCTTGTGGGCAGTTAGTGCTATAAATTTCCCTCTACACACTGCTTTAAATGTGTCCCAGAGATTCTGGTATGTTGTATCTTTGTTCTCATTGGTTTCAAAGAACACCTTTATTTCTGCCTTCATTTCGTTATGTACCCAGTTGTCATTCAGGAGCAGGTTGTTCAGTTTCCATGTAGTTGAGCGGTTTTGTTTGAGTTTCTTAGTCCTGAGTTCTAGTTTGATTGCACTGTAGTCTGAGAGACAGTTTGTTATAATTTCTGTTCTTGTACATTTGCTGAGGAGTGCTTTACTTCCAATTATGTGGTCAATTTTGGAGTAAGTACGATGTGGTGCTGAGAAGAATGTATATTCTGTTGATTTGGGGTGGAGAGTTCTATAGATGTCTATTAGGTCTGCTTGCTGCAGAGCTGAGTTCAATTCCTGGATATCCTTGTTAACTTTCTGTCTCGTTGATCTGTCTAATGTTGACAGTGGAGTGTTGAAGTCTCCCATTATTATTGTATGGGAGTCTAAGTCTCTTTGTAAGTCTCTAAGGACTTGCTTTATGAATCTGGGTGCTCCTGTATTGGGTGCATATATATTTAGGATAGTTAGCTCTTCCTGTTGAATTGATCCCTTTACCATTATGTAATGGCCTTCTTTGTCTCTTTTGATCTTTGATGGTTTAAAGTCTGTTTTATCAGAGACTAGTGTTGCAACCCCCGCTTTTTTTTGTTCTCCATTTGCTTGATAAATCTTCCTCCATCCCTTTATTTTGAGCCTATGCGTGTCTCTGCGTGTGAGATGGGTCTCCTGAATACTGCAAACTGATGGGTCTTGACTCTTTATCCAGTTTCCCAGTCTGTGTCTTTTAATTGGAGCATTTAGTCCATTTACATTTAAGGTTAAGATGTTATGTGTGAACTTGATCCTGCCATTATGATATTAACTGGTTATTTTGCTCGTTAGTTGATGCAGTTTCTTCCTAGCCTCGATGGTCTTTACATTTTGGCATGTTTTTGCAATGGCTGGTACCGGTTGTTCCTTTTCATGTTGAGTGCTTCCTTCAGGGTCTCTTGTAAGGCAGGCCTATTGGTGACAAAATCTCTAAGAATTTTTTTATCTCTAAAGGATTTTATTTCTCCTTCACTTATGAAACTTAGTTTGGCTGGATATGAAATTCTAGGTTGAAAATTATTTTCTTTAAGAATGTTGAATATTGGCCCCCACTCTCTTCTCGCTTGGAGAGTTTCTGCCGAGAGATCTGCTGTTAGTCTGATGGGCTTCACTTTGTGGGTAACCCGACCTTTCTCTCTGGCTGCCCTTAAGATTTTTTCCTTCATTTCCACTTTGGTGAATCTGGCAATTATGTGTCTTGGAGTTGCTCTTCTCGAGGAGTATCTTTGTGGCATTCTCTGTATTTCCTGGATTTGAATGTTGGCCTGCCCTACTAGGTTGGGGAAGTTCTCCTGGATGATATCCTGAAGAGTGTTTTCCAACTTGGTTCCATTTTCCCCCTCACTTTCAGGCACCCCAATCAGACGTAGATTTGGTCTTTTTACATAATCCCATACTTCTTGCAGGCTTTGTTCATTTCTTTTGCTTCGTTTTTCTTTTGGTTCCTCTTCTCGCTTCATTTCATTCATTTGATCCTCAATCGCTGATACTCTTTCTGCCAGTTGATCGAGTCGGTTACTGAAGCTTGTGCATTCATCACGTGTTTCTCGTGTCATGGTTTTCCTCTCTTTCATTTCGTTTATGACCTTCTCTGCATTAGTTACTCTAGCCATCAATTCTTCCACTTTTTTTTCAAGATTTTTACTTTCTTTGCACTGGGTACGTAATTCCTCCTTTAGCTCTGAGAAATTTGATGGACTGAAGCCTTCTTCTCTCATCTCGTCAAAGTCATTCTCCATCCAGCTTTGATCTGTTGCTGGCGATGAGCAGCGCTCCTTTGCCGGGGGAGATGCCCTCTTATTTTCTGAATTTCCAGCTTTTCTGCCCTGCTTTTTCCCCATCTTTGTGGTTTTATTTGCCTCTGGTCTTTGATGATGGTGATGTACTGATGGGGTTTTGGTGTAGGTGTCCTTCCCGTTTGATAGTTTTCCTTCTAACCGTCAGGACCCTCAGCTGTAGGTGTGTTGGAGATTGCTTGAGGTCAACTCCAGACCCTGTTTGCCTGGGTATCAGCAGCAGAGGCTGCAGAAGATAGAATATTTCTGAACAGCGAGTGTACCTGTCTGATTCTTGCTTTGGAAGCTTCCTCTCAGGGGTGTACTCCACCCTGTGAGGTGTGGGGTGTCAGACTGCCCCTATTGGGGGATGTCTCCCAGTTAGGCTACTCAGGGGTCAGGGACCCACTTGAGCAGGGAGTCTGTCCCTTCTCAGATCTCAACCTCCGTGTTGGGAGATCCACTGCTCTCTTCAAAGCTGTCAGACAGAGTCGTTTGCGTCTGCAGAGGTTTCGGCTGCGTTTGTTATTGTTTACTGTGCCCTGTCCCCAGAGGGGGAGTCTACAGAGACAGGCAGGTTTCCTTGAGCTGCTGTGAGCTCCACCCGGTTCGAGATTCCCAGCAGCTTTGTTTACCTACTTAAGCCTCAGCAATGGCAGGCGCCCCTCCCCCAGTCTCGCTGCTGCCTTGTGGGTAGATCACAGACTGCTGTGCTAGCAATGAGGGAGGCTCCGTGGGTGTGGGACCCTCCCGGCCAGGTGTGGGATATGATCTCCTGGTGTGCCTGTTTGCTTAAAGCGCAGTATTGGGGTGGGAGTTACCCGATTTTCCAGGTGTTGTGTGTCTCAGTTTCCCTGGCTAGGAAAAGGGATTCCCTTCCCCCTTGCGCTTCCCAAGTGAGGCAATGCCTCACCCTGCTTCAGCTCTCGCTGGTCGGGCTGCAGCAGCTGACCAGCACCAATCGTCCGGCACTCCCCAGTGAGATGAACCCAGTACCTCAATTGAAAATGCAGAATTCACTGGTTGGAGACTGGAGCTGTTCCTGTTCGGCCATCTTGCTCCGGCCCCTCAACATACTGAAACTTACAGGATGCAGCAAAAACAATACTAAGAGGAAGGGTTAGAGAAATAAATGCCTATATTTAAAAAGAAGAAGACTCTTAAATAAACAATCTAAATGTATACTTTAAGGGACTAGAAGGACAATCTAAGCCCAAAGTTAGTAAAAAGAAGAAAATAATAAAGATTTTAGCAGAAATAAATGATATAAAGAAACTCCAAATTATTTTTATCTATTTTAGAGCCTGTGTCTTTACACATGAATTTTAGAAGAATTAACAAAAGAAATTTTATTAACAAAAAAATTTTTCTGGAATTTTCATGGAAATTCTATTAAATCCATGTATTTTTATTCATAGGTTAAATAGAAGAGAATTGATAATCTTTATTATATTGAGTCATTCAATACATGAACAAGGTGCAACACTCTATTAATTTAAATTTTCTTTAATTTCTTTTATCCGCATTTTATTGTTTTCAGAAAAATGTCCTCTACAAATCAAGTTCATATCTTAATATTTTAATTTTGGGGAGATATTGTAATGCTATATATTTAATTTTTGTTTCCATATGATTATTCTTATATAAAAATCTGACAGATTTCTCTTCACTGATCTTTCATTATGCAATCTTGCTGAACTCACTTATTCTAAGAAGTTTTGAGCTTTTGAGTATTTTTTTCATAGATTCTTTGGAATTTTCTACTTAGGCTATTCTATCATCTGAACATTAATTGTATTTATTTTTTTCAATTTGTATATCTTTAATTTTTTTGTTCTGACTTGGTTCAGTGTCTAAATTTTTAGTATTATGTTAAATAAGAATGGTGAGAATTAATATCCTTTCCTTGACTTATTTCTATTTTTAATGAGAACACAGTGCTGTGTGTTGAGAGAGAACAAGGTGCCATATATACATGTTTAAATCTTACATCATTATGCATGATGTTACCAGTAGTTTCTTTGTAGATATTCTTCAATAAGTTGAGGAAATTTCTCTCTATTCCAAGTTTGATGAGAGTTTTTATATATTTATTTATTTATTTACTTATTTATTTATTTTAATTATACTTTAAGTTCTACAGTATATGAGCACAACATGCAGGTTTGTTACATATGTATACATGTGCCATGTTGGTGTGCTGCACCCATTAACTCATCATTTACATTAGGTATATCTCCTAATGCTATCCCTCCCCCACTCCACTCTCCACAATAGGACCCAGTGTGGGATGATCCCCTTCCTGTGTCCAAGTGATCTCATTGTTCAATTCCCACTTATGAGAGAGAACATGCGGTATCTGGTTTTCTGTTCTTGCCATAGCTTGCTGAGAATGATGGTTTCCAGCTGCATCCATGTCCCTACAAAGGACACAAACTGATCCTTTTTAATGGTTGCATAGTATTGCATGGTGTAGATGTGTCACATTTTCTTAATCCAGTCTGTCACTGATGGACATTTGGATTGATTCCAAGTCTTTGCTATTGTGAATAGTGCTGCAATAAACATACGTGTGCATGTGTCCTTATAGCAGCACGATTTATAATCCTTTGGGTATATACCCAGTAATGGGATGGCTGGGTCAAACGGTATTTCTAGTTCTAGATCCTTGAGGAATCGCCACACTGTTTTCCACAATGGTTGAACTAGTTTACAATCCCACCAACAGTGTAAAAGTGTTCCTATTCCTCCACCTCCTCTCCAGAACCTGTTGTTTCCTGACTTTTGAATGATTGCCATTCTAACTGGTGTGAGATGGTATCTCATTGTGGTTTTGATTTGCATTTCTCTGACGGCCAGTGATGATGAGCATTTTTCATGTGTCTGTTGGCTGTATGAATGTCTTCTTTTGAGAAATGTCTGTTCATATCCTTTGCCCACTTTTTGATGGGGTTGTTTTTTTCTTGTAAATTTGTTTGTGTTCTTTGTAGGTTCCAGATATTAGCCCTTTGTTAGATGAGTAGATTGCAAAAATTTTCTCCCATTCTGTAGGTTGCCTGTTCACTCTGATGGTAGTTTCTTTTGCTGTGCAGAAGCTTCTCAGTTTAATTGGATCCTATTTGTCAATTTTGGCTTTTGTTGCCGTTGGTTTTGGTGTTTTAGACATGAAGTCCTTGCCCATGCCTATGTCCTGAATGATATTACCTAGGTTTTCTTCTAGGGTTTTTTATGGTATTAGGTCTAACATTTAAGTCTCTAATCCATCTTGAATTAATTTTCGTATAAGGAGTAAGGAAAGGATCCAGTTTCAGCTTTCTACTTATGGCTAGCCAATTTTCCCAGCACCATTTATTAAAAAGGGAATCCTTTCCCCATTTCTTGTTTCTCTCAGGTTTGTCAAAGATCAGATGGCTGTAGATGTGTGGTATTTTTTCAGAGGACTCTGTTCTGTTCCATTGGTCTCTATCTCTGTTTTGGTACCAGTACCATGCTGTTTTGGTTACAGTAGCCTTGTAGTATAGTTTGAAGTCAGGTAGTGTGATGCCTCCAGCTTTGTTCCTTTGCCTTAGGATTGTCTTGGCAATGTGGGGTCTTTTTTGGTTCCATATGAACTTTAAAGAAGATTTTTCCAATTCTGTGAAGAAAGTCATTGGTAGCTTAGTGGGGATGGCATTGTATCTATAAATTACCTTGGGCAGTATGGACATTTTCACAATATTGATTCTTCCTGTCCATGAGTATGGAATGTTCTTCCATTTGTTTATGTCCTCTTTTATTTCATTGAGCAGTGGTTTGTAGTTCTTCTTGAAGACTTCCTTCACATCCCTTGTGAGTTGGATTCCTCGGTATTTTATTCACTTTGAAGCTATTGTGAATGGGAGTTCACTCATGATTTGGCTCTCTGTTTGCCTGTTTTTGTTGTATAAGAATGCTTGTGATTTTTATACATTGATTTTGTATTCTGAGACTCTACTGAAGTTGTTTATCAGTTTAAGGAGATTTTGGGTTGAAACGATGGGGTTTTCTAAATATACAGTCATGTCATCTGCAAACAGGGACAATTTGACTTACTCTTTTCCTAATTGAATACCCTTTATTTCTTTCTCTTGCCTGATTGCCCTAGCCAGAACTTCCAACACTATGTTGAATAGGAGTGGTGAGAGAGGGCATCCCTGTCTTGTGCCAGTTTTCAAAGGGAATGTTTCCATTTTTTGCCCATTCAGTATGATATTGGCTGTGGGTTTGTCATAAATAGCTCTTATTATTTTGAGATACGTTCCATTAATACCGAGTTTATTGAGAATTTTTATCATGAAGGGCTGTTGATATTTGTCAAAGGACTTTTCTGCATCTATTGAGATAGTCATGTGGTTTTTGTCTTTGTTTCTGTTTATATGCTGGATTATGTTTATTTATTTGTGTATGTTGAACCAGCCTTGTATCCCAGGGATGAAGACTACTTGTTCATGGTGGATAAGCTTTTTGAGTTGGTGCTGGATTCAGTTTGCCAATATTTTATTGACGATATTTGCGTCAATATTCATCCGGGATATTGGTCTAAAATTCTCTCTCTCTCTTTTTTTTTTTTTTTTTTTTTGTATCTCTTCCAGGCTTTGGTATCAGCATGATGTTGGACTCTTAAAATGAGTTAGGGAGGATTCTCTCTTTTTCTATTGATTGGAATAGTTTCAGAAGGAATGGTACCAACACCTCCTTGTACCTCTGGTAGAATATGGCTTTGAATCCACCTGGTCCTGGACTTTTTTTTGGTTGGTAGGCTATTAATTATTGCCTCAATTTCAGAGCCTGCTATTGGTCTATTCAGGCATTAAACTTCTTCCTCGTTTAGTCTCAGGAGAGTGTAAGTGTCCAGAAATTATCCATTTCTTGTAGCTTTTCTAGCTTATTTGTGTAGAGGTGTTTATAGTATTCTCTGATGGTAGTTTGTCTTTCTGTGGGGTCGGTGGTGACATCCCCTTTATAATTTTTTATTGCATCTATTTGATTCTTCTCTCTTTTCTTCTTTATTAGTGTTTCTAGCGGTCTATCGATTTTGTTGATCTTTTTGAAAAACCAACTCCTGGATTCATTTTTTTTTTTTTTTTTTTTGAGGGTCTCTGTGTCTCTGTCTCTTTCAGTTCTGCTCTGATCTCATTTATTTCTTGTCTTCCTCTAGTTTTTGAATGTGTTTGCTCTTGCTTCTCTAGTTCTTTTAATTGTGATGCAAATTTAGATCTTTCCTGCTTTCTCTTGTGATCATTTAGTGCTATAAATTTCCCTCTACACACTGCTTTAAATATGTCCCAGAGATTCTGGTATGTTGTATCTTTTTTCTCATTGATTTCAAAGAACATCTGTATTTCTGCCTTCATTTCGTTATGTACCCAGTAGTCATTCAGGAGCAGGTTGTTCAGTTTCCATGCAGTTGAGCGATTTAATTGAGTTTTTTAGTCCTGAGTTCTAATTTGATTGCACTGTGGTCTGAGAGATAGTTTGCTATAATTTCTGTTTTTAAAAAAATTTTATTTATTATTATTATTATTATACTTTAAGTTCTCGGGTACATGTGCATAATGTGCAGGATTGTTACATATGTATACTTGTGCCATGTTGGTGGGCTGCGCCCGTCAACTCGTCAGCACCCATCAACTCGTCATTTACATCAGGTATAATTCCCAATGCAATCCCTCCCCCCTCCTCCCTCCCCATGATAGGCCCTGGCGTGTGATGTTCCCCTTCCCGAGTCCAAGTGATCTCATTGTTCAGTTCCCACCTATGAGTGAGAACGTGCAGTATTTGGTTTTTGTTCCTGCAATAGTTTGCTGAGAATAATGGTTTCCAGCTGCATCCATATCCCTACAAAGGACACAAACTTATCCTTTTTTATGGCTGCATAGTATTCCATGGTGTATATGTGCCACATTTTCTTAATCCAGTCTGTCACTGATGGACATTTGGGTTGATTCCAAGTCTTTGCTATTGTGAATAGTGCCACAATAAACATACGTGTGCATGTGTCTTTATAGCAGCATGATTTATAATCCTTTGGGTATATCCCCAGTAATGGGATGGCTGGGTCATATGGTACATCTAGTTCTAGATCCTTGAGGAATCGCCATACTGTTTTCCATAATGGTTGAACTAGTTTACAATCCCACCAACAGTGTAAAAGTGTTCCTATTTCTCCACATCCTCTCCAGCACCTGTTGTTTCCTGACTTTTTAATGATCACCATTCTAGGTTGGGTGAGATGGTATCTCATTGTGGTTTTGATTTGCATTTCTCTGATGGCCAGTGATGATGAGCATTTTTTTCATGTGTCTGTTGGCTGTATGGATGTCTTCTTTTGAGAAATGTCTGTTCATATCCTTTCCCCACTTCTTGATGGGGTTGTTTGTTTTTTTCTTGTAAATTTGTTTGAGTTCTTTGTACGTTCCAGATATTAGCCTTTTTTCAGATGAGTAGATTGCAAAAATTTTCTCCCATTCTGAAGGTAGCCTGTTTACTCTGACGGTAGTTTCTTTTGCTGTGCAGAAGCTCTTTAGTTTAATTAGATCCTATTTGTCAATTTTGGCTTTTGTTGCCGTTGCTTTTGGTGTTTTAGACATGAAGTCCTTGACCATGCCTATGTCTTGAATAATATTACCTAGGTTTTCTTCTACAGTTTTTATGATATTAGGTCTAACATTTAAGCCTCTAATCCATCTTGAATTAATTTTCATATAAAGAGTAAGGAAAGGATCCAGTTTCAGCTTTCTACTTATGGCTAGCCAATTTTCCCAGCACCATTTAGTAAATAGAAAATCCTTTCCCCATTTCTTGTTTTTGTCAGGTTTGTCAAAGATCAGATGGCTGTAGATGTGTGGTATTTTTTCAGAGGACTCTGTTCTGTTCCATTGGTCTATATCTCTGTTTTGGTACCAGTACCATGCTGTTTTGGTTACTGTAGCCTTGTAGTATAGTTTGAAGTCAGGTAGCATGATGCCTCCAGCTTTGTTCTTTTGTCTTAGGATTGTCTTGGCAATGCGGGCTCTTTTTTGGTTCCATATGAACTTTAAAGCAGTTTTTTCCAATTCTGTGAAGAAACTCATTGGTAGCTTCATGGGGGTGGCATTGAATCTATCAATTACCTTGGGTAGTATGGCCATTTTCATGATATTGATTCTTCCTATCCATGAGCATGGTATGTTCTTCCATTTGTTTATGTCCTCTTTTATTTCACTGAGCAGTGATTTGTAGTTCTGCTTGAAGAGGTCCTTTACATCCCTTGAAAGTTGGATTCCTAGGTATTTCATTCTCTTTAAAGCAATTGTGAATGGAAGTTCATTCATGATTTGACTCTCTGTTTGTCTGTTACTGGTGTTCTTTTACATTTGCTGAGGAGTGCTTTCCTTCCAACTTCATGGTCAATTTTGGAATAAGTGCGATGTGGTGCTGAGAAGAATATATATTCTATTGATTTGGGGTGGAGAGTTCTGTAGATGTATATTAGGTCTGCTTGGTGTAGAGTTGAGTTCAATTCCTGGATATCCTTGTTAACTTTCTGTCTTGTCGATCTGTCTAATGTTGACCGTGGGGTGTTAAATTCAATAATAATGGGAGTCTAAGTCTCTTTGTAAATCTCTAGGGACTTGCTTTATGAATCTGTGTGCTCCTGTATTGGGTGCATATATATTTAGGATAGTTAGCTCTTCCTATTGAATTGATCTCTTTACCAGCATGTAATGGCCTTCTTTGTCTCTTTTCATCATTGATAGTTTCAAATCTGTTTTATCAGAGACTAGTATTGCAACCCCTGCTTTTATTTGTTCTCCATTTGCTTGGTAGATCTTCCTCCATCCCTTTATTTTGAGCCTATGCGTGTCTCTGTGTGTGAGATGGGTCTTCTGATTACAGCAAACTGATGGGTCTTGACACTTTATCCAATTTGCCACTCTGTGTCTTTTAATTGGGCTGTTTAGTCCATTTACATTTAAGATTAATGTTGTTATGTGTGAACTTGATCCTGTTATTATGCTATTAGCTGGTTATTTTGCTCGCTAGTTGATGTAGTTTCTTCCTAGCTTTGATGGACTTTACATTTTGACATGTTTTTGCAGTGGCTGGGACTGGTTTTTCCTTTCCATGTTTAATGCTTCCTTCAGGAGCTTTTGTAGGGCAGGCCTGGTGGTGACAAATTCTCTCAGCATTTGCTTGTCTGTAAAGGATTTTATTTCTCCTTCACTTATGAAACTTAATTTGGCTGGATATGAAATTCTAGGTTGAAAATTATTTTCTTTAAGAATGTTGAATATTGGCCCCCAGTCTCTTCTGGCTTGTAGAGTTTCTGCCGAGAGATCTGCTGTTAGTCTGATGGGCTTCCCTTTGTGTGTAACCCGACCTTTCTCTCTGACTGTCCTTAACATTTTTTCCTTCATTTCAACTTTGTTGAATCGGACAATTATGTGTATTGGAGTTGCTCTTCTCGATGCGTATCTTTGTGGCATTCTCTGTATTTCCTGAATTTGAATGTTGGCCTGCCTTACTAGCTTGGGGAAGTTCTCCTGGATGATATCCTGAAGTGTTTTCCAACTTGGTTCCATTTTCCCCATCACTTTCAGGCACACCAATCATACGTAGATTTGATCTTTTCACATTATCCCATATTTCTTCCAGGCTTTGTTCATTTCTTTTCACTCTTTTTCTCTACACTTCTCTTCTCCCTTCATTTCATTCATTTGATCTTCAATCGCTGATATTCTTTCTTCCAGATGTTCGAGTCAGTTACGGAAGCTTGTGCATTTGTCACGTAGTTCTCATGTTATCGTTTTCATCTCTATCAGTTCTTTTAAGGACTTCTCTACATTGGTTATTCTAGTTAGCCATCCATCACATCTTTTTTCATGGTTTTTAGTTTCTTTGCGCTGGTTACATAGTTCCTCCTTTAACTCTGAGAAGTTTGATTGACTGAAGCCTTCTTCTCTCAACTCATCAAAGTCATTCTCTGTGCAGCTTTGTTCCATTGCTGGTGATGAGCTGCATTCCTTTGGAGAGGGAGATGCACTCTAATTTTTTGAATTTCCAGCTTTTCTGCACTGCTTTTTCCCCATCTTTGTGGTTTTACCTGCCTTTGGTCTTTGATGATGGTGATGTACTGATGGGGTTTTGGTGTGGGTGTCCTTTCTTTTTGTTAGTTTTCCTTCTAAAAATCAGGATCCTCAGCTGTAGGTCTGTTGGTGTTTGCTTGAGGTCCACTCCAGACCCTGTTTGCCTGGGTATCAGCAGCGGAGGCTGCAGAAGATAGAATATTGCTGAACAGCGAGTGTTGCTGTCTGATTCTTGTTCTGGAAGCTTCATCTCCAGGGTGTACCCCACCATGTGAGGTGTGAGGTGTTGGTCTGCACCAAGTGGGGTATGTCTCCCAGTTAGGCTACTCGGGGGTCAGGGACCCACTTGAGCAGGCAGTCTGTCCGTTTTCAGATCTCATCCTCCATGCTGGGAGATCCTGTGCTCTCTTCGAAGCTGTCAGACATGGGCATTTACCTCTGCTGAGGTTTCTGCTGCTTTTTGTTTAGCTATGACCTGTCCCCACAGGAGAAGTCTACAGGGGTAGGCAGGCCTCCTTGAGCTGTGGTGGGCTCCACCCAGTTCGAGTTTCCCGGTGGCTTTGTTTACCCACTTAAGCCTCAGCAATGGTGGGAGCCCCTCCCCCAGCCTCGCTGCCACTTTGCAGTTAGATCTCAGACTGCTGTGATAGCAATGAGGGAGGCTCAGTGGGCATGGGAGTCTCTGGACCAGGTGTGGGCTATAATCTCCTGGTGTGCCATTTGCTAAGACCCTTCATAAAGTGCAGTATTAGGGTGGGAGTCACCCGATTTTCCAGGTGTTCTATGCCTCAATTTCCTTTGGCTAGGAAAGGAATTCCCTTCCCTGTTGTGCTTCCCAGGTGAGGTGATGTCTCGCCCTGCTTCAGCTCTCGCTGGTTGGGCAGCACCCTCAGACCAGTGCCAAGTGTCCGACATGCCCCAGTGAGATTAATCCCATACCTCAGTCGAAAATGCAGAAATCACTCATCTTCTGTGTCACTCCTGCTGGGAGCTGGAGGCTGGAGCTTTTCCTATTCAGCCATCTTGGGTGTGCCCCCTCCCAGGTAGAATCTATATTATGAAAATGACCATAATTCCCAAAGCAATCTATATAGCTATTGCAATTCCTATCAAAACACCACCATCAATCTTCATAGAACTAGAAAAAAAATCCTAAAATTTACATGGAACCCAAAAAAGAGCTCAGGTAGTCAAAGCAAGACTAAGCAAAAAGAACAAATCAAGAGGCATAACATTACCCGACTTCAAACTATACTGCAAGGTTATAGTTACCAAAACTGTTATAAAATAGGCATGCAGAGCAATGGAGCAAAATTAGAGAACCCAGAAATAAAGCCAAATACTTATAGCCAACTGATCTTCAGCAAAACATACAAAAACATAAAATGGGGAAAGGACACCCTATTCAACAAATGGTGCTGGGATAATTGGCAAGCCACATGTAGGATAATGAAATTGGACCTTCATCTCTCACCTTATACAAAAATCAACTCTAGATGGATCAAGGACTTAATTCTAAAATCTGAGACTATAAAAATTTTAGAAGATAACATCAGAAAAACCCTTCTAGACATTGGGTTAGGCAAAGGCCTCATGACCAATAACCCAAAAGCAAATGCAACAAAAACAAAGATGAATAGATGGGACTTAATTAAATTAAAATTATTTCTCATGCTTCTGCATAGCATGAGAAATAATGGGCAGAGTAAACAGACAGCCCACAGAGTGACAGAAAATCTTTGCAAACTATGCATCCGACAAAGGACTAATATCCAAAATCTACAAGGAACTCAAACAAGTCAGCAAAAAAAGAAAAAAATTCCCATCAAATATTGGCAAAAAACATGAATAGATAATTATCAAAATAATATATACAAATGGCCAACAAACATATATTAAAAATGCTTAACATCACTAATTATCAGGAAAATGCAAATTAAAACCACAATGAGATACCACCTTACTCCTGCAAGAGTGGCCGTGATTTTAAAAATCAAAAATAGTAGATGTTGTTGTGGATGTGGTGAAAAGGGAATACTTGTACACTGTTAGTGGGAATGTAAACCACTGTGGAAAACAGTATTGAGATTCTTTAAAGAGCTAAAAGCAGAACTACCATTTGATCCAGCAATCCCACTACTGGGCATCTACTTAATGAAAAAGAAGTCATTACAGGAAAAAGACACTTGCACAGACACTTTTATTTCAGGAAGGTGGATCTTTAAATAAATCACTCCACCATAAGTGCCCCTAGTTCCATGCAGGCTAGGGTTGGTGTGGCTAGGGCCCACCTCCCAGCACTTCCCCCCCGCAACAGCCGGTAAGTGGATGAGGAGGGAAGGAGTTCTACTTGCCCAAATTCCTTCTTTTCCACCTCGTGGGTGTAAGGGATAGAGAAGGTGATTCACCTCCACCTTAGGCTACAGCCCCTTCTCCAACTATCCAGCAAGTGATTCTGGTAGGGGAGGGTTTCCTATGGAAGGAGCCTCAGCATGGACTTGAGTGTGATCCAGCCCAGCATGGCACTGGAGAGCAAGGTAGGGAGGAGGTTGAGGATACCCGGGCATGGAAGGGGATGGGGCGAGAGTACAGAGGCCACATCTCCAGAGATGGTTGCTGACTTTCTAAGGCTAAGGCAGCAAGGTCAGTCTAATCCTTTGTGAGTACAACTTTGTTGAAAAAAAAAATGGTTTAATTTTTAGCGTGGAAGCATGGGGGCGGTGTGCAAAAACAGCCAGAAGCAGCAGCCCCTGGACCCTGAAAGGAGGCAGATGGGGTGTGGGGGTTGTTATAGTGGGCTCTCCAGAGGCTTTTGAGATAAACGTCCTGACTTCTCAGGAGTGCCATTATCGCTGCTGATAATAAACAGAAACAAGAGAGTTTCTAGAGACTCTCCTGGAACTACTGAGAACTCGGGCAACCACTGAGAAAAAATGTAGCCCTAAAACCAGGTTAAGGCCTCGGGAAAAGCCTGTGACTGTGGACTTGGGGCTTCCATTGCCCTAAACCCTTCTGTTAGATGGGCAGTCTAAGCAGAGGCGAGGGTGAATGTGGAAGGCCCTCGGTCTGCCTATCAGCCTGTTTACCTGGTGCCAGTAGCAGCGGCGGTGTCTCCCTCGCAGATTTATCCCACCTTTCCTGCAAACGTTAGACTTACCTTGGATCGCTTTTGCCCAAGAACGACTTGGAGGTCAGACACCTTCCAGCCTCAGTTTGCGGGTTAGGGAAAAAAGGTGAGGCGACGGCTTGCTGCCCCCTTCCTGCAGCTGGGGCTGCTTCACCACTGGGAATGTCTCTGGGGGTGCTTCGTAGTACAAGGGACTGCTGCTGTCAAGGTAACCTGTGCACTCACAGGCAACAAGGAGACTGGGCAGTGACCCTGGATGGCGTGGGGCGGAGCTCTGAGCAGGTGGATAGAGTTTTGCGTGCCAGACTTTGCTTCTGATGTTATACCCAGACCGTTTGTTCCCCAAAGAAGACCACCAGAGTCCAGAGTCAAAGCCAAGCGGCAAGGATCTTTACTACAAGTTGGAACTTGGTCCCTCCATTCCACAGCATACAAGAGGGCCCCGAACAATGCGAGTGCTTGCTTTTTACAGCCCGATGTAAACAGGATATGTAAAGTTACAGGGGAACAAGGTAATTCTCTCGGTTACAGCATTACAATTGGTTAGCATTTTTTTATTGGTTCCCGCTGCGTCCTTATCGGAGATTTCCCAGGTGATGTTTTTCTGAAGTTTGAAAGAAATATGGAGGAATGTGTTTGTGCTGGGCTGGTGCTGGGCTCAGGGAGTTGGGAGATATATGGGGGATGTTTCATTCCTTTCACTGCCATGAGATGCAGTCTGGCCTCTCAACGCAGGTGGCTTTTAGGTGAGGGAGAATGAGCTGATTTTCCAGACACCAATGGTGTAACTGGGGCTCCAGTCGCTCCTATCAAGGGACTGGCACTTTCGTGGTTAGATCAGATGGCGCATTTGAATGGGGAAGTGGTTGTTGCCTGCAGGGCACATTTACGATTTTTTAACCCCCCTCATCTAAATGTGCTCAATTCAGTTTACCAATCTGAAGATAATTAAAATATAACCCTTGCTGTTCACTTTCTTTCATTCCTCATCTCCTGCTCCCTCAACCCAAAGAAATCTTGACCTTTAGGATTTTTTTTTTTTTTCCTCCAGCCAGCAGTCCCGCAAGCACTGTAGATTTCTCTGGGCTGTGGGAGGTTGAAATGGGAAGAAGGAAGTGACAGGTAGAAAGAGTGAAAGAAGCAGTTTGGAAAAAAGGGCTCTTTGGAAAGCTGCCTACAACTATGGCTCCAGTGATGCAAAACAGCATATGTGAAATCAGAACTATGTGTTGACTTTTGCAATACTTACCATGGCTCCTATTTTCTCCTAAAAAAGGAAAGTTTGGGGGACAGATGAGGAAGAAGGGGAAACAATTCACAGCAAAAAGGCTTATTTTTTGGACACTTTCTTTGAAACACCTGATGTTCGGTTATATTATTTATAAAAATGTCCTGTTATTTCTCTCTCTCTCTCTGTCTCTCTCTCTCTCTCTCTCTGTGTGTGTGTGTGTGTGTGTGTGTGTGTACTTCTGGAGAAAATAATCTCCCAAGGTGTCTTTTAGCTTCCTCATTTCACCAGTACCCAGAAACCTTTTGAAGGAATGTGTAAAAACTCTAAACTTCTTATGAGCACTGACTTTCCCCCTGGGTAGAGCAAGGACACTGTGAATCTTTGTGGGCACATCTAATTTTTTCTGCAACAGTATGTAAACACTGCAGATTTCTTCTGTAATGCTCTATTTTTCCCCCCAAACAGTGCAAGAATCTGGTTTTCCCCTTGTACCTAGTATTTCTGGCTAGAGAGTGTGGGAACACCTCCTATCTCCTATATTCACCAAATTTTCCCTAGTGGTGAAGATCACTATCAGGGGAAACCCACCCCAATATTCAACGTGGGTCCTTTTCTATTTTCGATAAGCATTGGCTGGTCTGAGAAATAAAGGGAAAGAGTACAAAAGAGACAAATTTTAAAGCTGGGTGTCTGGGGGAGACATCACATATCAGTAGGTTCCGTGATGTTCCCTGAGCCATAAAACCAGCAAGTTTTTTGGGTTTTTGTTGTTGTTGTTGTTGTTGTTGTTTTTGAGATGGAGTCTCGCTCTGTCACCCAGGCTGGAGTGCAGTGGCATGATCTCAGCTAACTGAAACCTCCGCCTCCCGGGCTCATGCCAATCTCCTACCTCAGCCTCCCAAGCAGCTAAAACCAGCAAGTTTTTACTAGCAATTTTCAAAAGGGAGGGAGTGTACGAATAGGGTGTGGGTCACAGAGATCACATGCTTCAAGGGTGACAAAAGATCACAAGGCAGGAGGTCAGGGTGAGCTCACAAGGTCAGGGTGAAACTAGAATCAATACTGAACTTCCATGTCCCGCTGTGCACACATTGTCATTGATAAACAAGGTTTAAGAGCAGAGAATCAGTCTGACTAGAATTTGCCAGGCTGGAATTTCCTAATGCTAGCAAGTCTGGGGGTGCTGCGGGAGACTGGGGCATGTTTCATCCCTATCTACATCTGCATAAGGCATATACCCCCAGAGTAGCCATTTCAGATGCCTCCTCTGGGAATGCATTCTTTTCCCAGCACTGTTAATTATTAATATTTCTTACTGGGGAAAGAATTCATCGATACTTCTTTTACTCATTTCCAGTAATAAGAGAAATATGGTTCTGTCCTGCCTGGCCCACAGGCAGCCAGACTTTAAGGTTATCTCCCTTGTTCCCTGAACATCGCTGTTATCCTGTTCTGTATTCAAGGTGCCCAAATTTCATATTGTTTAAACACACATGCTTTACAAACACTTTGTGCAGTTAACACAATCATCACAGGGTCCTGAGGCAACATACATCCTCTGCTTATGAAGATGACAGGATTCAGAGATTAAAGTAAAGACAGGCATAGGAAATCACAAGAGTATTGACTGGGGAAGTGATAAATGTCCATGAAATCTTCACAATTTATGTTCAGAGATTGCAGTAAAGACAGGTGTAAGAAATTATAAAAGTATTAATTTGGGGAACTAATCAATGTCCATGAAGTCTTCACAATTTATGTTCTTCTGCCATGGCTTCAGTTGGTCCCTCCGTTCGGGGTCCCTGACTTCCCGCAACAGATCACCAGATATCTTCATACACTCTAAGTTTCCTTTGGAGAGTATGGGAGAACCCCATATCCCAGATTTCTATGGGCTTGTTTGATAGTCCCCTAGTTATCTCCTGCACACTTCAAAATCAAAATTATCTCTCTTCAGGTAGGAATACTCCATAATGTCTCCTCATCACAACTTTCACCTGGGAGTCTTAGAGATATTTTTAAATCTCCACTGAACATGGAATTTTGCAACATTGCTTTGTATCTACCCCAGTCAGGGCAGGAGCCTGCACATCTTTCCAGCATTCAGGTTCCCCTGGTGGTCAATGCAGAAACCTTAGGCTGTTTTCCATGCACATGAAATTCTTGACATACAGGAGCAAGCAAGGGACATTATATCTTCTGCAGGCACCAAATTTTTCCTAGACAGTCAAAGGGCACCTCACATTCCTTCTATAGCCAAAATGTATCTTGAGGCAATGAGTGGTAAAGGATTGCTTACCTTCCCCCATGCTCCCCAAATTGTCCCTGGATTATAAAACAGTCAGCATCTTCCCTTAATTCTACATTTCCTCTTTATAAGATAATATAGGGTCAGCCCCAGACTAAAAGAGCAGTCAGTAACCCTGGAAACTTTACCAACACTCTTTCCATTTTGGAAGATCCCAATATCATGTCCTCAGCCTAGCCCCAGACAGCCAGGAGCAGACTGACTCCCTCAAGCCCACAACTCCTCCAAAGACTCCAAGAGCCCTTCAACCTCTGTTCTGCCAACAATAGAGGAGCTGCTAACCTCAGCAGCTGCACGCATATATAGAATGAAGTCAGTTATTAGGAGTGTCTGACAGATTTTAAAAAATTAAATTCTGGACCTAAGAATACATAATTGAGATAAGAAAAGCGAGCTGGCACCTTTATTCCACAATAGCCTTGAAGCAAGCACCTTTATGCAGCCCTCCTAGCACACCAGGAGGACCCAGAGCTTAATCTGGCCCAGGTGCCAATAATGAGACCCTTCCCCTCTCCCTTCCTCACCTGGGCTTCCGGCCTTACCTCTAACCTAGTGGAACTCGCAGTCCCTACCTTGCTAGGTGTCAGTATAGTGAGGACAGACCCCCCCCCCCGACCCTTTAAGAGTCCCTGACCAAATCAGATGCTCCAACTGCATCTGGGAGTGGGCTTTCCTGCACCACTTGGTGTTCTTCCCTAGTGGCCTTCTCTCCCAAGAACAACAGAGGTGGCATGTGTGGCTTCCAGAGAAATAACTCTAGTCAGCCAATCACAGCCAAGGAGAGGAAGCACCAACTTCCAAGCAGCCTGGAGCTGTGAATTTCTCCAAGCCTCTAGGTATCCAATTTATAGGGTTCTGCAGGGAGGACAGGAGAGGGTGGCTCACCAACCTATTGCTGCATTGGGGGCGGGGGAGACAGTACTGGGCTGTGGGCTCTCCTCCCACAGGAGGTATTACCTCCTCCCTTTGCAGCCCATGCAGTGCAATTTGTGAAGGCTTTAAGCCGGCATGCAGTTTTTCAATCTATTCTTTACCAAGGTTCAGTTTCAAATTGAGTCGAAGTTCCCACCCATGTTCCTTTCTTCTCCCCCACATCCACCCAGCCACCATCTCTCTGAGGTACAGTCCGGCCCTACCAAAATAGAGACTTAAAGAAGTGCTTTTGGTGGTCCAGAAGGGCACTCCTGATGCCAAATCTTGTGGCGATTGGGATCTAAAGGAAAATTCAGCCAATGACTATGATAAGAAAAAATAGTAATGAGAAACACGAATGTACATATATATTTGCTTTTTCTCATCGTGAAGGAAGCTCTTTCATATATGTGTGTGTGTGTGTGTGTGTGTGTGTGTGTGTGTGTGTTTGTGTGTGTGTATGTATATATATATATACTCCAAATGGGCAGTTGTTTTTTTGTTTTTTTTTTTTTTTTGATGGACATATACACAAAGAGGCAAGTTACCTATCTGTTTGAGATGGAAGTATTAGTGGCAGAGGTAGGACTCCACACTATCTGACTCTAGGTATTTTTGTGGTGTCTCAACATAAATGACCTGAAATGATATTATGGAATTAAACATTCTTATTTTGTTTTTATGCTGTTAAGCTAATCATGCAGTATTGTGCATTTGGGAATTGGGATGCATTGTGTTCAAAACGATTTTGTAAATTGTGTGTGTTTCAGTCCCTACGTAAATAACATGTAGCTTGTTGCAGCGATAATATTGCAAATTAACATCTCTTCATCTCTTTTGTTGTTGTTGTTCAATAGCTTGAGACTTGTTGTAGCCTAATCAATCACCTAACTCTGTGGATTCATTCTTCCACAAATATGTCTTCCTCTATATTTATTCCAACACCTTCTCAAACTCATTACACTTTTATTTTCAGAGCCCCTAACTCATCTCCCTAAATTCCTCCTCCCTGCATGGTCAGATATCCATGACACTGGCTTACCGAAGGAAAATTAACGTAAATGCCAATTTTGTCATGTCATGATCACTGCATAAAGCACTGATATGGGATTCCCAGGCAAGGTGGCCCAATAGAAACAGCTCTGGTCTGCAGCTCGCATCGAGACCAACACAGAAGGTGGGTGATTTCTGTATTTCCAACTGAGGTACCTGGCTCATCTCATTGGGACTGGTTAGAAAGTGGGTACAACCTATGGAGGGTGAGCAGAAGCAGGGTGGAGTGTCGCATCATGCAAGAAGAACAAGGGGTCAGGAAACTCCCTCCCTTTGCCAAGGGAGGCCCTTGAAAGACTGTGCCATGAGGCATGGTGCATTCCAGCCCAAAAACTAGGCTTTTTCCACTTTCTTCATGACCTGAAGACCAGGAGAACCCTTTGGGTGCCTACACCACCAGGGCCCTGGGTTTCAAGCACAAACCTGGGTGGTCATTTGGGCAGACACCGAACTAGCTGTAGAAGTTTGTTGTTTTTTTCCCCAATAGTGCCTGGAATGCCACTGAGATAGAACCATTCACTGTAGGGGGCTGAAGCCAGAGAGCCAATTTTCTTGCTCAGTGGATCTCACCCCCATGGAGCCCAACAAGCTAAGATCTACTGGTTTGAAATTCTCACTGCCAGAACAGCAATCTGAAGTCGACCTGGGAGACTCCAGCTTGGTTGGGGGAGGGGTCATCCACCATTACAGGTGCTTGAGTAGGCGGTTCTCCCCTCACAGTGTAAACAAAGCCACCAGGAAGTTTGGACTGTGCCCACCACAGTGCTGCAAAGCCCATGTAGCCAGACTGCATCTCTAGATTCCTCCTCTCTGGGAAGGGAATCTCTGAAAGAAAGGCAGCAGTCTCAGTCAGGGTCTTATAGGTAAAACTTCCATCTCCCTCAGACAGAACACCTGGGGGAAGGGGCGGCTGTGGGCACAGCTTCAGCAAACTTAAACATTCCTGCCAGCCAGCTCTGAAGAGAGCAGCAGACCTGCCAGCACAGCACTCAAGCTCTGCTAAGGGACACACTCCCTCCTCAACTGGATCCCTGATCCCTGTGCCTCCTAACTGGGAGACCCTCCCAGCAGGGTTCGACAGACACCTCATACAAGAGAGCTCCAGCTGGCATCTGGCAGGTGCCCCTTTGGGATGAAGATTCCAGAGGAAGGAGCAGGAAGCAATCTTTGCTGTTCTGCTGCCTCCACTGGTGATACCAAGGCAAACAGGGTCTGCAGTGGACCTCCAGCAAATGCCAGCAGACCTGCAGAAGAGGGGCCTGACTGTTTAAAGAAAAACTAACAATCAAGAAGCAATAGCATCAACATCAACAAAAATGACCCATCCAAAGGTCACCAACATCAAAGACCAAAGGTAGACAAATCCACAAAGATGAGGAAAAAAAACAGCACAAAAAGGCTGAAAATTCCAAAAACCAGAATGCCTCTTCTCCTCCAAATGATTATAACTCCTCACCAGCAAGGAAAGAAAACAGGATGGAAAATGAGTTTGATGAATTGACAGGAGTAGGCTTCAGAAGGTGAGTACTAACAAACTCCTCTGAGCTAAAGGAGCATGTTCTAACCCAATGCAAGGAAGCTAAGAACCTTGATAAAAGGTTACAGGAACTGATAACTAGAATAACCAGTTTAGAGAAGAACATAAATAACCTGATGGAGCTGAAAAACATAGCATAAGAAGTTTGTGAAGCATACACAATTATCAATAGACAAATCGATCAAGCAGAAGAAATGATATCAGGGATTGAAAATCAACTTAACGAAATAAAGCATGAGGACAAGATTAGAGAAAAAAGAATGAAAAGGAGGAAACAAAGCCTCCAAGAAATGTGGGACTATGTGAAGAGACTAAACCTATGCTTGATTGATGTACCTGAAAATGACAGAGAGAATGAAACCAAGTTGGAAAACACATTTCCGGATATTATCCAGGAGAACTTTCCCAACCTACCAAGTCAGGCCAGCATTCAAATTCAGGAAATACAGAAAAAACACAAAGATACTCATTGAGAAGTGGAACCCCAAGACACATAATCATCAGATTCACTAAGGGTGAAATAAAGGAAAAAAATGTTAAGGGCAGCCAGAGAGAAAGGTCGAATTACCCACAAAGGGAAGCCCATCAGACTAAACCTGACCAAAACAAACAATGGGGAAAGGATTCCCTATTTAATAAATGGTGCTGGGAAAATTGGCTAGCCATATGCAGAAAACTGAAACTGGACCCCTTCCTTACACCTTATTAAAAAATTAACTCAAGCTGGATTAAAGACTTAAACATAACACCCAAAACCATATAAACCTTAGAAAAAAACCTAGGCAATACCATTCAGGACATAGGCATGGGCAAAGACTTCATGACTAAAACACCAAAAGCAACTGCAACAAAAGACAAAATTGACAAATAGGATCTAGTTAAACTAAAGACCTTCTGCACAGGAAAAGAAACTATAATCACAGTGAACAGGCAACCTACAGAATGGGAGAAAAATTTTGCTATTTACCCATCTGACAAAGGGCTAATATCCAGAATCTAAAAGGAACTTAAACAAATTTACAAGAAAAAAAAGCAAACAACCCCACCAAAAAGTGGGCAAAAAATATGAGCAGACACTTCTCAAAAGAAGATATTTATATGGCCAAAATATGTATGAATAAAAGCTCATCATCACTGGTCATTAGAGAAATGCAAATGAAAACCACAATGAGATACCATCTCATTAAAAAGTTAGGAAAAAACAGATGCTGGAGATGATGTGGAGAAATAGGAACGCTTTTACACTGTTGGTGGGAGTGTAAGTTAGTTCAACCACTGTGGAAGACAGTGTGGCAATTCCTCAAGGATCTAGAACTAGAATTACCATTTGACCCAGCAATCGCATTACTGGGTATATACCCAAAGGATTATAAATGATTCTACTGTAAAGACACATGCACATGTATCTTTATTGCAGCACTATTTACAATAGCAGAGACTTGGAACTAACCCAAATGCACATCAATAATAGACTGGATAAAGAAAATATGGCATATATACACCATGGAATACTATGGAGCCATAAAAAATAGTGAGTTCATGATTTTTGCCAGGAGATGGGATAAGCTGGAAACCATCATTCTCAGCAAACTAAAGCAGGAACAGAAAACCAAACACCACATGTTCTCACTCATGAGTGGTAGTTGAACAATGAGAACATATGGGCACAGGGAGGGGAGCATCACACAGTGGGGTCTGTCAGGGGTTGGGGGGAAAGAGGAGGGATAGCTGTAAGGGAAACACCTAATGTAGATGACGGGTTGATGAGTGCAGTAAACCACCATAGCACATGTATACCTATGTAACAAAGCTGCACGTTCTGCACATGTAGCCCCAAACTTAAGTATAGTAATAAAAAAAGAAGAGACTGATATGGTTCCCTAGCTCACAAATTCCTCCCTCTACAGAAGCTTCTCTGAAACGTGCATCTCTCACCCACATTCCTCATCCACTATCAAAATCGTACCTGTTTTTCAATTTCCAGCTTAAATTTCACTTCTCATTAAAATCTTCCTTGACTTCTTTTTAATAGCTTTATTACATATAATTCACATACCATAAAATTCATGTATTTAAACTTTAAAAGTGAATAACTGTACAATATTCACAGAGTTGTGCAACCATTACTACAGTCAAATTTAGAACATTGTCTTCACCACAAAAAGAAATTTCATACATATTTGCAATCTTTCCTGTTTTCTCCCAGGCACTTCCTCCTGCCTAGCCCTGAGCAATCACTAATATACTTTCTGCATCTATGAATTTGCTTATTTTACATAAAAAATTATACAATATATGGTCTTTTGTGACTGGCTTCTTTCACATAGTATAATATTTTCAAGCTTCATCCACATTGTATTGTGTATCAATTCTTCATTCCTTTTTATTGCTAAATAATATTGCATTGTACCAATATACCACAGTTGTTTAAACATTCATCAGTTTATGGCCATTTAGATTGTTTCCACCTGTTGATTATCACGAATCTTGCTATGAACATTCATGTACAAATTTTTGTGTGGACAAATGTTTTAAATAATCACGGGTATATGCTCAGAATGTAATTGCTAGATCGAATGGTAATTCTAAGTTTAACTTTTCTGAGGATGCGCCAACGTGTTGCCCAAAGTGGCTGCACCATTTTACATTTTTTTCACATCCTTATCAACACTTACTATTGTCTGTGGATAGCCATACTAGTGGGTGTGAAGTAGTATATTATTCTGGTTTTGATCTGCATTTTCCTAATGACTAGTGATGATCCCTATCTTTTTGTTTGATAATTGGTGATTTGTCAATCTTTTTGGGAGAAGCATCTGTTCAAATATTTTGCCCATTTTTACATTATTTGACTTTTTATTACTGAGTGTTGTGTTATTTATATATCCTAAATATGGTACGGTTGCATCAAATAAATGATTTCTGAATATTGTTTTCTATTTAATAGTCTGTCTTTTCACTTTATTGATGATGTCGTTTTAAGCACAAATAATTTTATTTATTTTTCTTTTGCTGCTTATGCTTTTGGTGTCATATCTAAGAAGCATTCCCCAATCCAAGGTCATTCAGATTTACTTTTATATTTTCTTCTAACAATTTTATAGTTTTAGCTGTGACATTTAGGATTTTGCTTCTTTTTAAGTTAACTTTGTATATGATGTGAAGTATGGGTTCAACTTTTTTTTGCATGTTTCCACATGCACATATACAGTTGTCACAGAACCATTTGCTCAAGACTATTCTTTTTTTATTGAATAATCTTGGCTCCCTTGTTAAAAACCTTGCCTGTAAATATGAGGTTTTATTTCTGAACTTTCAGTTCTATTTTATTAGTCTATGTGTCTAGCATCATGCTGTTGCCACACTGTCTTGATTACTGTAGCTTTGTAGTATGTTTTGAAATAGGAACCTGTGAGTCCTTTAAATTTTCTTGTCATTTTCAAGAATGTTTTAGATATTGTGAATTCCTTACATTTTTTATTGTTTTATTTATTTTTTTTTTAATTTTAATTTTTTTTTTTTGAGATGGAGTCTTGCTCTGTTGCCCAGGCTGGAGTGCAGTGGCACAAGCTCAGCTCACTGCAAGCTCCGCCTCCCAGGTTCATGCCATTCTCCTGCCACAGCCTCCCAAGTAGCTGGGACTATAAGCACCCACCACCAAGCCCAGTTAATTTTTTTTTATTTTTAGTAGACACGGGGTTTCACTGTCTTAGCGAGGCTGGTCTCCATCTCCCGACCTTGTGATCTGCCTGCCTCAGCTTCCCAAAGTGCTGGGATTACAGGCATGAGCCATTGCGCCTGGCCTACATTTTTATATGAATCAGGATTGGCTTCTCAATTTTGGCAAAATAAGTCCAGCTTAGATTTTGATAGAGAGTGTATTGAATGTGTAGATCATCTGGGGGAGTATTGTCATCTTAACAATATTATGTTTCCAATCCACAAAAATGGTTTGTTTTTCCCTTTATTAGGTATTTAATTTTTTCACTAATAATTTCTAGTTTTTAAGGTATGAGGTTTGCACTTTAAATTATTTCTTTAATAATTTTTATGATATTTTAGCTAGCAATGAATTCTCTCTTTTTGTTTATACAGTGTAGTGTAATGGGTCCCCCATAAGGTAACTTAAGGGCCTGTGTCCACTGCCTGAACCCTGAAGGCTGGGCAGTGAGCCAAGGCCATAATGCTCAACCAAAGTGCAGGTGTCCCTGAGAATCCAAACATTCCGGAGAGTATCCGAGATTCTACCAAGGAAAAACAATCTCGTTACACACATACAGTAGGCAAAGAGCCAGAAAATTAGCTAAAAGTCAGCTCAGAGATGGGTGATTTCTAGATCTCTAGAGCTGTCCTGCCGACATCCAGGATGGCTCTTTAAATCAAGCTAGATTTATCTGAGTCGCTCTTTGGTCTCCCAGTTCCTCCCAGGTTGGGGGAGATATTTGCATTTAAATTTTTTAAACTTTTCATACCATTTGGGAGTGTATTTATGTCACATTCATTTGAAAAATATTGTTAACTGCATATAAGATTTTTGGTTGATAGGTTTCAACACTTTGAATATATTGTCCCTCTGCCTTCTGGCTCTTTTTTCTAATGATACATCAGCTGTTAATCTTTTTGTAGGTTCCTACGTACATGGAGAGCTATCATTCTTGTGCAACTTTGAGGATGTTCTATTTCTTTTGCTTTCAACATTCTAAATATGACGTGTCAGGGTATAGATCTCTTTGTTTTACTTTTAATTTATTAACAATGTTTTATATTTCTCTGGCCTTCTGTATATTTTTCATTATTTTTATTTCTAATAGAGATTATATATTCTCTATTGATGTGTCTTCAAGTTCGTTGAATTTTCTACCAGTTCAAATCTACTGTTGAACCTCTATAATAAAATATTTATTTTTATTGTAAATTTTACCTTCATAATTTTTTTGTAATTTTTATTTTGATGAATATTCTGTAGGTTGAGACATTATCATCTATCTTCCTTTAGTTTTTTAAAAGCATAGTTTCCCTTAGTTATATGAACATATTTAAAACAATCAACTTAAAATCTCTGATAAATTCAACATCTGTAGCTTCACAAAGATAGTTTCTATTTTGTGCCTGTCTTTATTAAGGTGAATCTGTTACATTGTCCTGTTTCTTTTTATGTCTTATAATTTTTTGGTTGTTGACAAGCCAATATTTTAGACGTTTCATTGTAGCAACCTTGTGGCAACACCCAGAGCTTGTTGGTATCACACCCAAATATTAGCCTCCAGTAATTGTCAGATGGTTACAATATTGTTTTCAACAATACTTTGGACCATAAATTGTTCTACAATGATCCAGTGAAATTTAGACCCCTTTTTAGGGGAGGAGGCTAGTCTTTTAGATGAGTCTTTTAGGCTTTCTCCAACCCCAGGCAGAAGACTTCTCTTAGAGGTCTTTTCCTATAGTTATTGCTGATTACCTTCTAGCTAACCTAACGTTGACATTGTTTTCTCATAAAACTACAAGGCTTGATTTTATTGTTTACTACCCAAATCTCCATTGTTTTCAACAATGGCTTAAACCTTGAGCTTCCTCATGCTGTGTTTCAAAGAGAGTCAGTTATATTTGGGAAAGTGATTGAACTGCAAGTTTTATAATATGTACTGCCTATCCTCCTAGGTAAGTTCTTTACATCACTGCTCCAGAGACTGACACAGGTATAGTGGCCTGCTTCTCTTGAAGAGACACCTCTGCTTTATGAGCAACATACTAGATAGTGATGGTAACCACTGATGTTCTATACTTGTGTCTTCTGACTTGGAATATCTGCCCTACAAACAAACTGGGACAAGGAAGATCAGGACCCATCATTCTTGGCCTGCCCTGCTAGTATTCTTAGCCTACCTTAACCTTATCTGTGGGGGCTCAGTGAAGCAAGGAAGCCACAAACCTCTCAGCTATTCTTACCTGGGCTTGCCCTTCTAAAACACATATCTTGTTGATAGCGGCAGGAGGGAGACAAATGCCTACGCAGATAGGGGCAGTTCCGCAGTGAAACCCCACCTCCAAGCCAAATGTAGTTTAAAGCCTGAAAGCCAAGCTACAAGCAAATCCCGGACCAGACTGAGAACCCGTCTTCTGGTTTGGTGCATTTTCCTCTGATGGATCACCACCATTTACCTACCCTTTCCTAATTGGTTTTCTAGACTGTTGTGACCACCTTTGAGTGTGGTCTTTGCTTTAACCATTTTTGCATACTCACAAAGCAATCAACACTCACTCTCTATTCTAAGTCAACAGAAAGCCCTTGAGCCAGTCACACAGGGGAAAAAAAAAAAACCTGACTGTGGGAGTGGGTGACCACCCCCACACACACACACCCCCTCTCTACTGAAAGCTGTTCCATTGTTCAAGAAAATTCTCCATCCTCGTCACCTTTCAGTCATCAGCATGATCTCAACCTCATTCTTGAATGCTGGACAAGAGCTCAGATCATCCCATCTAGTGCAGGTACCCAGAAAGGCTGTCACTGGCAGAGGACAGCTGCCCTACACAATGGGGATAGGGGCTGACTGAGCGGCTAACATGCCACCATCCATCAGGCTGTGGATGGCAGAACTAAAAGAGCTAATTAGCACACTGACACCCCTCCTGGGGCTTCAGGGTTGCAAGCCCTGGGTGCCACCACATTTGCCTCAATGTGACATGCCTGATCTGGCCTCGGGCCCCACATGGATCTTGCTCCTGTATTGGCACTAGGAGCGGCCAGCTGGATCATGTGCTCACCTGCTCACATGCTCCCTCCCACAAGGGGCTGACCATGGTGGGCTGAGTAGATGGGGCGCCCTAACTGTGAGTCTGACAAAGGGGCCAAGAAAAATCCTGTGTCATTTTGGAGGCTTGCCTGGGATCCTGAAAAGTGACTAAATGCAGAACTAGACTCTTCAGTTATTTTCTGAGGCCTCTCATCCTCAGACTTTTTTCTGAAGGCAGACAAAGCATCAAAATTCTGATTACCTAGTTAAGAGTGAATGGTACAACTACAGAGGACAGAATGATGTAGGGGACACCCTCCCTCCCATTGCTCTCAGGGTTTGGAATGTTGGCCTTATTCTAATTCAGTCTTTTCTATTGCATTTTCCATATTTCTTTCAGGGCTGTCCTTGACCTATCTTTTCTTTTACAATATTGAGGGTGTTGTTCCAAACTACAGAGATATTACTGGGTAGAATGAGCATTTGGCCCAATCATCAGATATGCAATTCAGAACAATGTGGTTTCACTCTGTTCTTAGAGGCAAGGAGATTCTAATGATTAAGACTTTGTTGCTATTGTTTTTTGTTTTTCCTATTGAAGGAATCCATTTGCATAGAGCAAGAGACTTTTTCCTCCAAGCACCTTCCCCTTCCTGTGCTTAAGATTTTTTTTTTTTTTTCTTTTTTCCACCATGTCAGGAGTTAACATAGCCCTGCAAATACAGGAAACTTTACTATGTGAGAGGTGTTTTTTTTCTTCTTCTTTTTCTTTTAAAAGACATTTTACTAGTCTAGGACCCTGATACATGGGACTCCTTATTCTCTCCCTTGTTTGAGGATGGCCACTGGAGACTTAATGAGTGCATGCACCCTCCTGAGGCATGTTTATGTCCAAATGCAATTCCAAGCTTCGGGTTGAAGTCCCGAAAACTGGATCTGAGGGATCCAGAGGCAGATAACAACAGAAGTCAAGGGGCACAGTGCACGTGAGCATGACTAATTCATGCTGATTAGTCCTCTCCCAGTTTTATGAATAGAGGTCATGCTAGCATCCATGGCATAGATGAGGTTACTGACAGCAGGGAGGATAGGCAACATGTAGGTGAGTGCAAATAATTCCTACCCTCTAGGCCTCCCTGTTCCATATGGGTGAAAGCTGCATTGGCACCCATGGGTGATACCCTGCCAAGGGTGCTGAGACTTGGGGATATAAAGACAGAAGAAAGAAAATTGATGCCTTTTCTTTCTCTCCCTCATATACCCTCGGTATTCACTGGGAAGAGAAAGGAACTAAGGGATGCATTTTTCGCCTCTTTCCAGATGGGTAACCTGCCATCTTCAGTCTCTACTTGCATTGAATGCATCCTGAATCACCGGCACTCCTTTGGAAAAGAATGCCTTCTTTTTTCTCGTCTGTCCTCTCTTCACAGATGGGAAATTGTGTTCCCATACCACAAGACACTCCCCTCAGATGCAGCACCAAAACTGGGAATAATTTCCCCCAACCTTAAGCTCTTTGGCTTAAAAAAAAAATGAAATTTGAATAAATTACATATCTAACTGAGCAAATCTTGTGAGAAGAGACAACTTTTATGGTATTCAGATAACCACTTTGTCTGCTCCCCATTTACAAGACTCCAGGGTCAAAAGACTCCATAGTTCAGGGCAAGGGAACCCAGAAGCCTAATATGCCAGCGAAAAGTTAAAAGGTTTTTTGCCAGTCAGACTTCTGGCCTTTTTCTCTCTCTGCAAACCAATAGGGAAAATGACAAAAAAAAAAATCAGTTTATAACATCAGTAAAGTATTGGTTAATGGAAAAAAAGATTTGTGAGGTTGGTCTTAAGCTGTAGCCAATCTGGTGTGGTTTGTGTGTCTTTCTGTATGGTTCTATCATAAGAAGGAATACCTTAGGATAGAATGCATGTCTAGGATCCCATTAGCCTACTGTTCAAGCCATCCCAGCAAATTGGTCAGTTACAAACTTTACTACAGGTCTCTGAAGAAAAAAAAAAAAAAAAAAAAAGACAAAAAACTGAGTGAGGTCTCTATTTTGTTTTATGTCCGTGGGAGCTTGACTTTGTTACCATGTGGCAGTACTTTCCTTTGGCCTCTGCCATTATATAATGGCAGCCCATGTTCAATCCTGGCTTAGGGAATGACTACTTCCTGGCTAATATCTACATGACTTTTATAATTTGCTGATTATTTTTCCCTCCATGAACAACTTCTAGCTTCCTTTCTTAAATTTTCCTTACTCTGAGCTACCCTTAGATACTTGAGATTTTGTAAAAACTGCTTGCCACCTCTTTGAAAATACCTCATAGACTCATAGTCCAATCATAATCTTAGTTAAGGTTTGTTGATTTCACCTGTGAGGTTACTTTTGATAAAGTTCAGAAGCCAGAGATATTGGCCACTTGACATGGTAAAAGTCTGGTAATAAGGGATTGAAAAGGATTTTCTTAAAAAGCAATATGGTTTCAGCTTAATTAAGTCAATATCTAAGCTATAGGTATAATGAAAAGGCCTTTATGCTTTTCTCTTCTTTGATTTTTTTTCTCTGGAAAAAAAGGTGTTTTTATTTTCTTCTTAGTCAACTGAATTACTTTTCTCCATTTTATCTTGCCACTCTTCAAGCATGAATGAGAGGCCCTAAAATAACTTCTGAGAGGATAAGACTCCTTAGGGGAAACAGAAAAGGCAATGCAGATCCCATTTTGAAGAACACACACACACACAAACACACACACACACACACACACACACACACACACACACACAGAGAGAGAGAGAGAGAGAGAGAGAGAAATTAGAAGCAGATAGATCCCTCTCAAAATGTGTTTTTGTCCTCCAGCTATATCTGCTTATTAGGCCCTAGAAACTGCATGCTTTGTTAGCTCTGCTTTTGAAGAACTCCACCCTGAGGCAAGTAATCTAATTAGGAGATTGGCAAATGAAAACTCTTACAACTACTGAATCTTCTTCTGTATGTGTAGTTATATATGTGTTACCTGTGTGATGTTTATATAAAAAAGAGCACTAATGAATTGGCTTAGAGAAAAATAAGCACTTAGATCAATTATTTTTGAAGAAAAAATAAAAGCTGTAATGCCTTTTAGTTCACTTGATTTTAATCTTTGAGACATAAAAACAGTTTTAAAAAATTTTGGTAAAATACAAATGTCTTCAAAATGTAAACATGTGATCTAAATTATGTAGGCCAGAGTTTAAGTTTGCTAACTGCCTTAAGGTCATAAACTGTTTCTTTGACTTTTGAAAATTGTTTGACTTGCGTGTTTTACAGTTAAGTAAAAACTGGGGACATATGGAATTAAGCACACCCCTAACTATGCTGGAAAAACCTAGATCTTATCTGCGCCTAGTGCATAATTAAAACAACTCATCAGGTTTTACATTAAAATAAAAAAATTGCTAAGAATTACCATTATAACATGGAATTGAGATGACTGAAAATAGATTTATATACAAGATTCATAAGGAAAGTAAAATGTGTCTTTAGTAGAAGATTATAAGAAGTCATGGTAATGTAAATTTTTGCCTATTTAGAGGGTTAAAGGAATTTTTAAATTTAAAAAGATAAAGCTAAAGGTTTAAACAAGAGGTGGAAGGTTTGTAAAAATTAATCTTGCAAATGAACTCTGCGTTTGAACACACTGAGTAAATTTCAAAGGATATTATATGTTTTTTATCATAAATTGAGCATCAGGGGCCGGGCGCGGTGGCTCAAGCCTGTAATCCCAGCACTTTGGGAGGCTGAGATGGGCGGATCACAAGGTCAGGAGATCGAGACCAGCCTGGCTAATACGGTGAAACCCCGTCACTACTAAAAAATACAAAAAAACTAGCCGGGTGAGGTGGCGGGCGCCTGTAGTCCCAGCTACTCGGCAGGCTGAGGCAGGAGAATGGCGTAGACCCGGGAGGCGGAGCTTGCAGTGAGCTGAGATGCGGCCACTGCACTCCACCCTGGGTGACAGAGCGAGACTCCGTCTCAAAAAAATAAATAAATAAATAAATAAATAAATAATTTGAGCATCAGAATAAAAGCACAACAGGGTTTTCATAAGGCACTGATTTGCTCTTTAACAAAAATTTGTAAAGCATTATAAAAGATTTATAACTCCTCAAGTGGGTTCCTTACTTCTTTGCCTCCTGACTAGGAGAGACCTCCAAACAGGAGTTGACAGACCCCTCACACAGGAGAGCTCTGGCTTGCATCAGGCCAGTCCCCTTCTGGAATGAAGCTTCCAGAAGAAGGAGAAGGCAGCAATCTTTGCTGTTCTGCAGCCTCCACTGGTGATACCCAGGTGAACAGCATCTGGAGTGGACCTCCAACAAACTGCAGCAGACCTGCAAAAGAGGGGTCTGACTGTTAGAAGAAAAACTAACTCTCAGAGGAACCCACCTCTGATAATTCAACGTTATTTCATGTAGGTTCTTTTCTATTTCCCTAAGAGTTGGCCGGTCTGAGAAATAAAGGGAAAGAATACAAAAGAGAGAAATTTTAAAGCTGGGTAGATGGGGGAGACATCACATGTCAGCAGGTTCTGTGATGCACCCCAAGTCACAAAACCAGCATTTTTTATTAGTGATTTTTAAAGGAGAGGGAGTGTTCAAATAGGGTGTGAGTCACAGAGATCACATGTTTCACAAGGTAATAAAATATCACAATGCAAATGGAGGCAGGGTGAGATTACAGAACTGGGACAAAATTAAAAATACTAATGTAGTTTCATGTCCCACTGGGCATGCATTGTCATTGATAACATCTTATGAGGAGAGAGGGTTTGAGAGCAGACAACCAGTCTGACCAAAATTTATTAGGCAGGAATTTCCTCATCCTAGTAGGCCGGGGAGCGCTATGGGAAACCCGGGTTTATTTCATCCCTTATCTGCAACTGTATGAGACAGACATTCCCAGAGCAGCCATTTCAGATAACTCCCCCTAGGAATGCATTATCTGTCTCTGGGCTGTTCCTTGCTGAGAAAAAGAATTCAGCAATTTTTCTCCTATTTGCTGTTGAAAGAAGAGAAATATGGTTCTGTTCTGCCCGGCTCTCGGGCAGCCAGACTTAATGATTATGTCCCTTGTTCACTGAACATTACTGTTATCCTGTTCTTTTTTCAAGGTGCCCAGATTTCATATTGTTTAAACATGCATACTTTATGAACAATTTGTGCAGTTAACACAATCATCCCAGGGTCCTGAGATGACATACACCCTCATCTTATGAAGATGACGGGATTAAGAGATTAAAGACTGCTGTAGCCTGGTAGTATAGTTTGACATCAGGTAGCATGATGCCTCCAGCTTGGTTCTTTTGGCTTAGGACTGTCTTGACAATGTGGGCTCTTTTTTGGTTCCATATGAACTTTAAAGTAGTTTTTTTTCCAATTCTGGGAAGAAAGTCATTGGTAGCTTAATGGGGATGGCATTGTATCTATAAATTACCTTGGGCAGTATGGACATTTTCACAATATTGATTCTTCCTGTCCATGAGCATGGAATGTTCTTCCATTTGTTTGTGTCCTCTTTTATTTCATTGAGCAGTGGTTTGTAGTTCTCCTTGAAGAGTTCCTTCACATCCCTTGTGAGTTGAATTCCTAGGTATTTTATTCACTTTGAAGCAATTGTGAATGGGAGTTCACTCATGATTTAGCTCTCTGTTTGTCTGTTATTGGTGTATAAGAATGCTAGTGATTTTTACACAATGATTTTTTATTCTGAGACTCTGTTGAAGTTGCTTATCAGTTTAAGGAGATTTTGGGTTGAAACGATGGGGTTTTCTAAATATACAATCCTGTCATCTGCAAACAGGGACAATTTGACTTACTCTTTTCCTAATTGAATACCCTTGATTTCTTTCTCTTGCCTGATTGCCCTTGCCAGAACTTCCAACACTATGTTGAATAGGAGTGGTGAGAGAGGGCATCCCTGTCTTGTGCCAGTTTTCAAAGGGAACGCTTCCAATTTTTGCCCATTCAGTATAATACTGGCTATGGGTTTGTCATAAATAGCTCTTATTATTTTGAGATATGTTTCATCAATACCAAATTTATTGAGAGCTTTTAGCATGAAGGGCTGCTGAATTTTGTCAAAGGACTTTTCTGCATCTATTGAGATAATCATGTGGTTTTTGTCTGGTTCTGTTTATACGCTGGATTACGTTTATTAATTTGTGTATGTTGAACCAGCCTAGAACACTTGGACAAAGGAAGGGAAACATGAGATCCTGGGGCCTGTTGTGTGGTCGGAGGAGGGGGGAGGGATAGCATTAGAAGGTATACCTAATGTGAATGATGAGTTAATGGGTGCAGCACACCAACATGGCACACGTATACATATGTAACAAACCTGTACATTGTGCACATGTAGCCTAGAACAGAACATGAAGTATAATTAAAAAAAAGAAAGTTCTGATTAAAGTCAGCTTTACTTTGAAAAAAAAGATTAAATATAGGCATAGGAAATAAAAAAGACTTTAAACAAACAGAGATCAGAAAAGACAAAAAAGGGCATTACAGAATGGTAAAGGGATCAATGCAACAAGACGAGCGAACTACCATAAATATATATGCACCCAATACAGAAGCACCCAGATTAAATAAACAAGTTCTTAGAGACATACAAAAAGACTTGCACTTCCACACAATAATAGTGAGCGACTTTAACACCTCACTGTCAAAATTAGACAAATCAATGAGACAGAAAATTAACAAGGGTATTCAGTACTTGAACCCAGCTCTGGGTCAAGCAAACCCAATAAATATCTACCGAGCTCTCTACCCCAAATAAACAGAATATACATTCTTCTCAGCACCACATGGCAGTTATTCTAAGACTGACCACATAATTAAAAGTAAAACACTCTTAAGCAAATTCAAAATATTGGAAATCTTAACAGTTTCTCAGACTACAGTACAATCAAATTAGAATGCAAAATCAAGAAACTCACTGCAAACTACAAAGCTACCTGAAAATTGAACAACCTGCTCCTGAATGACTCACAGTTAAATAATGAAATTAAGAAAAAAATAAACAAATTATTTGAAACCAATGAAAAAAAACAGACCACAAACCAGAATATCTGGGAAACAGCTAAAGAAGAGTTATGGGAGAAATTTATAGCACTAAATGTCCACATCAGAAAACTGGAAAGATCTGAAATAGACACCCTAACATCACAATTAAAAGAACAAGAGAAGCAAGAGCAAAAAATGCAAAAGCCAGCTGAAGACAAGAAATAACTGTGATCAGAGGAGAACTGAAGGGGACAGAGACACAAAAACCCTTTAAAATATCAATGAATCCAGGAGCTGACTTTTTGAAAAGATTAACAAAATAGATAGACATTTAGTTCTACTAAAAAGAAAAGAATGAAGAATCAAATAGACAGAATAAAAAATGGTAAAAGGGATATCACCAATGATACCACAAAAGTACAAACTACCGTCAGATATTATAAACATCTCTATGCAAATAAACTAGAAAATCTGAAGAAATATAAATTCCTGGACACATACGCCCTCCAAAGACTAAACCAGGAAGAAGTCAAATTCCTGAATAGACCAATAACAAGTTCTGAAATTGAGGCAGTAATTAATAGCCTACCAACCAAGAAAATATAATAAAATAAAATAAAAAAGAAAAGAAAAGAAAAAAAGCCCAGGACTAGGTGGATTCACAGGCAAATTCTACCAAGGGTACAAAAAGGAACTGGTGTGATTTCTTCTGAAACTATTCCAAACAACATAAAAGAGGGAACCCAACCTTACTCATTTCATAGGCTCGCATCATCCTAATACCAAAACCTGTCAGAGACACAACAAAGAAAGAAAATTTCAGGCCAATATCTCTAATGAACATTGATACAAATATCTTGAATAAAATATTGGCAAATTGAATCCAGCTGGATAGCAAAAAGGTTATCCACAATTAAGTTGTCTTCATCGCTATAATGCAAGGCTGGCTCAACACATGCAAATCAATAAACATAATCCATCACATAAACAGAACCAATGACAAAAACCAAATAATTATCTCAATAGATGCAGAAAGGCCTTCAATAAAAGTCAACATCTCTTCATGTTAAAAACTCTTAATAAACTAGGTATTGATGGAACATATCTGAAAATAATAACTATTTATGAAAAACCCATAGCCAATATCATACTGAATGGGAAAAAGCCGAAGGCATTCCCTTTGGAAACTGGGACAAGAAAGGATGTCCTCTCTCAGCACTCCTATTCAACATAGTATTGAAAGTTCTGTCCAGGGCGATCAGGCTAGAGAAAGAAATAAAAGGTATTCAAATAGGAAGGATGTCCTATCTCAGCACTCCTATTCAACATGGTATTGGCCAGGACGATCAGGCTAGAGAAAGAAATAAAAGGAATTCAAATAGGTATTACATAGGTATTCAATTTGTCTCTGTTTCCATATGACATGATTGTATATTTATAAAATCTCATCGTCTCAGCCCAAAAACTCCTGAAGATGATAAGCAACTTCAGCAAAGTCTCAGGATACAAAATCAATGTGCAAAATTCAAAAGCGTTCCTACACAACAACAATAGACAAGCAGAGAACCAAATCGTGAATTAATTCTCATTCATAATTGCTACAAAGAAATTAAAATACCTAGGAATACACCTTACAAGGGATGTGAAGGACCTCTTCAAGGAGAGCTAAAACCACTGCTCAAGGAAATAAGAGAGAACACAAACAGGTAGAAAAACATTTGATGTTCATGGATAGGAAGAATCAACATCGTGAAAATGGCCATATTGCCCAAAGTAATTTATAGATTCAATGCTATTCCCATCATTCCATGGTTAACTTTCTTTGCAGAATTAGAAAAAAGAAACTACTTGAAATTTCACATGGAACCAAAGAAGAGCCCATATAACCAAGACAATCCTAAACCAAAAGAACCAAGCTGGGGGCATCATGCTACCTGACTTCAGACTATACTAGAAAGCTACAGTAACCAAAACAGAATGGTACTGGTACCGAGACAAATATATAGACCAGTGGAACAGAACAGAGGCCTCAGAAATAACACCACGCATCTACAACCATCTGATCTTTGACAAACCTAAGAAAAGCAAGCAATGGGAGAATGATTCCCTATTTAATAAATGGTGATGAGAAAACTGGCTAGCCATATGCAGAAAACAGAAACTGGACCCCTTTCTTACTCCTTATAGAAAATGTAGCTCAAGATGGATTAAAGACTTAAATGCAAAAAACAAAACCATGAAAACCATAGAAGAAATCTTAGGCAATAGCATTCAGGCCATAGGCATGGAAAAGTCTTTATGACTAAAACTCCAAAATCAACTGCTACAAAAGCTGAAATTGACATATGGGATCTAATTAAATGAAAGAGCTTCTGAACAGCAAGAGAAACTAATATCAGAATGAACAGTCAACCTACCAAATGGGAGAGAAATTTTGAAATACACCCATCTGACAAATGTCTAATATTTAGAATTTACAAAGAGCTTAAACAAGTTTACAAGAAATAAAACAAACTATCCCATCAAAAAGTGGGCAAATGATATGAAAAGGTATCCCTCAAAAGAAGACATTTATCTGGTAAACAAACATACAGAAAAAAGCTCATCATCACTGGTCATTAGAGAAATGCAAATCAAAACCACAATGAGATACCACGTCATGCCAGTTGGAATGGCAATTATTAAAAAGTCAGGAAACAATAGATGCTGGTGAGGCTGTGGAAAAATAGGAATATTTTTACTCTGTTAATGGAAGTGTAAATTAGTTCACCCATTGTGGAAGACAGTGTGTAAATTCCTCATGGATCTAGAATAGAAATAGCATCTGACCCAGCAATTCCATTACTGGATGTAAACCCAAAGGTTTACAAATTATTCTACTATAAAGACACATGCAGGCATATGTTTATTGCAACACTATTTACAATAGCAAAGACTTGGGACTAACCCAAATGTCCATCATTGGTAGACTCGATAAAAAAAGATGTGACACATAAAAAAGATGTGGCACGTAAAAAAGATGTGGCACATGGGATACTATGCAACCATAAAAAGAAATGAGATCATATCCTTCCCAGGGACATGGATAAAGCTAGAAGCCATCATTCTCAGCAAACTAGCACAGGAAGAAAAACCAAACACTGCTTGTTCTCACTCATAAGTGGAAGTTGAACAATGAGAACACATGGACACAGGGAAAGGAACATCACACACTGGGGACTGTTGGGGTGTGGGGGGCCAAAGGAAGAGAGGGCATTAAGACAAATACCTAATGCATGTGGGGTTTAAAACCTAGATGATGGGTTGATTGGAGCAGCAAACCACCATGGTACATGTATACTTATGTAACAAACCTGCACATTCTGCATATGTATCCTGGAACTTAAAGTAACAAAATAAGTAAAATATTTGTTTAAAAAAGTAAAAAAAGGTTTCTAAGACTCTCAGTTCATGGTTAAACTGGTTAAGACAGAATAGAATTATCTAACAGGTTTCATTAAAAAAATTGAGATTGATTACTGAAAGGGTGAAATTTGGCTTTCCCTCCCTTGAACAAGATTTCCATGTAATAGTAAAGGATAATGAAAGATTTTTCTCTTTGCCTAGTGAATAAACTACCAATAAAAGGAAGGACAAGTCAGGAAACAGGTTGTCTGGAAAACTATGTCTTCCCTTTTAATGAGTGTAAGATTTTGTCTTCTAAAAACTTTTTGAGTCATCATTTTGAGTAAATAAATGACATGGTAATCTGGAATTCTATTTCTTAATGTCAAGTGTTTGAAATTTTTAACCAGTTTCGTAGGCTTCCTAAAATCAAACGTCAGCTTCAAAATTTTTCTTTTCTGACCCCTAACTTTGGATGCCACAGAAGGCCCCTGGAGCATCCAAAAGAGAGGTAAATAGGATTATTTGACATTTTTAGTTACGTTGGATTGCCTAAATAAAAGTAAGGTTTAATCCCCTTTGGGTTATATTGTAGTGAATAATATTAATGTAAGTTCCAAAACTATATGGGATTTCTAAAATTCTAATGTCTGAGTATATGTTGTCAATCATAATTAAGGTTATTATGTTAATGTATTGTAAACCACACAAATAATCAAATTTTTTAGTCAATCGTGTTTTCGACTGAAACTACCCTGGATATTTTGTCATTCACAGACAATTATTATCTTACTTTGATCCTTTTCAAATGATGGGTTTTTTTAAAATTTATTTATTATTATTATACTTTAAGTTCTAGGGTACATGTGCATAACGTGCAGGTTTGTTACATATGTATCAGCTACTGGAGTTTGACAGGTGCTCTTAAAAGCAGGTTTCTGATATCTTTGGAGACTGTGACATTGGAACAAAGGAAAAACATACAAGACTCATGAAGAGTTGAAATGCTCATGAATATCAAGCAGAACTAGAGTTAACTGAAAGAACCAAAGTAACAGAAAACTGAAGTAATCTTTTCAACTACTTACATAAAGCATTGTTGACCCTTGTTTTGTTTTTCAGAGTCAATGAAACCTTTCTTTTGAGATATCTACAGCTTTTAACAGTTGAGTAAGCTATACTCCTGTGAACAAAAATTAGAGCACATTTTTTCTCTCTGCCTGGTTTCTCTAGAATTTGGAAATTATGTTTGAGTATTTTTAACTATGGCAAAATAGTTATTTGTATTAGGGCAATAAGAATCCATTTGCTTCTTCAACAGGACACAATTGGAGAAACTGGTTGTTATACCAAGGCTTTAACTGGAAGGGTGCGCTTCCCTTTAAGGAATCAAGCCTTACTTGCAGAGCCAATAAAAGCCCCTTTGGAAAACTGGCCTTATACCTTGTCTACACAGTCTTCACACAGGGTTCCTAACCTGTTCTGAGTGAAGAATATCACTTTGTAACAGGCCCAGAAGCCCCATGCTATCTCAGGACTCCAAGAAGAGAGGAAGTTATCCAACTTACATATATTTAAGGGTACAAACCTATGGCTGGGCTCAGCTTTAGAAGTCTTATCCGAAGTTCTTTATGGAACAGATTTCCATCAAAACCAATTTTAAAAGCCTATGTAAAAACAATTATTCTTGCTCCACTTTATGCAAATAATCAGGCCAAGGATAATACTAATGTGTATCTTTCAAACAACTTAGTCCTAGCATGATTTGTTTTTAACAAAAATGAGGACTGGAGAGAGAAAAAAATATTTTTCAAAACTTATACACTTGCCATTAAATTCTAGTCTCCTTAGTTGTTTTTAAGTCTACATTTTAGGCTAACCCTGCTTATTCTTGTAAATCAACCAGTTATCTCCAGCTGCAGCTCGAAAGAAAAAAGGGATGGGCAATATCAAAAATCTGGATTAATATTCTAGTTCTGGGCAATTATCTTGAAAATTCTGGCTGGTTATAAGAGTATATAGGGTACTTATAACCTGTAGATCTCTTTGTTTGGGAAAATAAGACAGACCAAGGGAGCTAACCAAAGCCAAGCACATGCACCCATCTTAGCAGGCATAGCTATAGCCACCAGTTATTGCATGCCAGCAGTTTCAGGATTTTTAAGCTGTCCTCACGCTGTTGTTTCATTTTGATCCGTATCTTTTAATAACTTGATTTGCCTCTTTTTGCCTTCAGATCATCAAACTCTAAATGGTCATGCAACCAGAGCCTCGGGCAATGTCTCCCTTTTACAGGGGACCATTAGATAAGCCTCTATGAGATATCCGACTTCCATGCCCCCTGTCAGCAGTTGAGATGAGTCTCCATCCCTATTTTAATGGCAGTTAGATGTACCTCTTCAGAAGGGAGAGTTGATAGCAGCAGGAGGCAGACAAATACTTAGTCAGATAAGGGTAGGTCCCCAGTGAAAGCCCACCTCCAAGCTGAAGACATTTAAATCCTGAAATCCAAGCCACAACTCAAATCCACGAACAAGATTGAGAACCTGTCTTCCTATTTGGCGCACTTTCCTCTGATTAGTCACACCCTTCACCTATTTTACATTTACCTACCCTTTCCTAATTGGTTTTCTACACTGTCTTGCCCACCTTTGACTGTTGTCTTCACTTTAACCTTTTTTGCATACTCACAAACCAATCAACATGCACTCCAGATTCTGAGTCCCTAAAAAGCCCTGGACATGGAGGGAGAAACACCACCCAACTGTGGGGATGGGGTACTATGCCCCTTCACATCCCTTCTCTGCTGAGAGCTGTTTATTCACTCCATAAAATTTTCTACAATCATCACCCTTCAGTTGTTAGCATTACCTCATTCTTCTTGAATGCTGGATTGTAGCTCAGAATCCACTGAGTTCAGGTACCCAGAAAGGTTGTCACGTTGGCCCTTTGCCCTCTCTCCCCAGCAGAGGGCAGCCACCCCACACAATGGGGTCAGGGGCCTACTGAGCTGCTAAAATGCTGCCGTTCATCAGGCTGACAGCAGAATTAAAAGAGCTAATTAGCACACTAACAGCCCCTCTGGAGATTCGGGGTCATGGGCACCCTTGCTTGGACACCACTGCATTCCCCTTGAGGCAACACGCCTTGACTGGCCATGGGCCCCACACAGAGCTTTCTCCTGTGACAGTGCTCAGAGTAGCCGGATCCTGCACTCACTCATGTGCTCCCTCCCTCAAGGGGCTGAGTGTGGTGGGCCGAGTAGATGGCATGCCCCTGCTGCAAGTCCAGCAAAAAGGTCAAGAAAAATCCAGTGTCAATGGGATGATAAGAAATTCTATAGATCTACCTCATCTTTGATGATATTATAGCTCTAAACTGGGATCCTAGGGGAAAGAAAAATCTGTTTTTGGCTTCAGGTGTCCAGGATTGAGCTTCCATTATGCTGAGCTGAGAGTGGGAGAATGGAACAGGTCCTGGCTTAAATGTGACTGGTTCTCCCTGTGCTTACAAAGATTTTCTTGAATAACTGTTAATTTATTTGCTATGAGTCTTTAGAACAATTTCCAGACACTTTAATGTGTTTCATTGTTTATAATTTTCAGTAGTTATGCAAAGACTTAACTTTATTGTTTGTTTGTTGATAATTTTTACCAGTTATGGTTGTTTGATTAAAGTAAGTGTCCCTGGATCTCCTCACATCCCCAGTTCGGAGGTCATTTCATCTTTCTTGACTTCCTAAATTTATACTCCACAGAATGTAGTTTGTGATTATATATGCTTCAGGCTAGCTGTTTCCTTTATTAATCATAGTTCCTACATAGACTAAAAAACTAGGTATTATTCTACTGCCTCTTCATCAGTAAAACTAATACAATAAATATTTACTGAGTGCCTACTCTGTGCTGTGGTTCCAGATAGCAACAAGGAAGAGGATGCAGTGATGATTCAGACTCAGCCTCTACCCTGGTACATAAAAGGAGACAGGTATGACTATTACTTTATTTTTTTATTTTCCTTTTTTTTATTATTATTATACTTTAAGTTCTAGGGTACATGTGCATAACATGCAGGCTTGTTACATATGTATACTTGTGCCATGTCGGTGTGCTGCACCCATCAACTCATCACCACCCATCAACTCGTCATTTACATCAGGTATAACTTCCAATGCCATCCCTACTCCCTCCCACCTCCCCATTTTAGGTCCCAGTGTGTGATGTTCCCCTTCCAGAGTCCAAGTGATCTCATTGTTCAATTCCCACCTATGAGTGAGAACATGCAGTGTTTGGTTTTCTGTTTTTGCGATAGTGTGCTGAGAATGATGGTTTCCTGCTGCATCCATGTCCCTACAAAGGACACAAACTCATCCTTTTTTATGGCTGCATAGTATTCCATGGTGTATATGTGCCACATTTTCTTAATCCAGTCTGTCACTGATGGACTGGGTTGATCCCAGTGTCCATCTGGGTTGAACCCAAACCCAACATTTGGGTTGATTCCAAGTCTTTGTTATTGTAAATAGTTGCACAATAAACATGTGTGTGCATGTGTCTTAATAGCAGCATGATTTATAGTCCTTTGGGTATATCCCCAGTAATGGGATGGCTGGGTCATATGGTACTACTAGTTCTAGATCCTTGAGGAATTGCCATACTGTTTTCCACAATGGTTGAACCAGTTAACAACCCCACCAACAGTGTAAAAGTGTTCTTATTTCTCCACATCCTCTCCAGCACCTGTTGTTTCCTGACTTTTTAATGATTGCCATTCTAACTGGTGTGAGATGATATTTCATTGTAGTTTTGATTTGCATTTGTCTGATGGCGAGTGATGATGAGCATTTTTTCATGTGCCTGTTGGCTGTATGCATGTCTTCTTTTGAGAAATGTCTGTTCATATCCTTTCCCCACTTCTTGATGGGGTTGTTTGTTTTTTTCTCATAAATTTGTTTGAGTTCTTTGTAGGTTCTGGTTATTAACCCTTTGTCAGATGAGAAGATTGCAAAAATTTTCTCCCATTCTGTAGGTTGCCTGTTCACTCTGATGGTAGTTTGTTTTGCTGTGCAGAAGCTTCTCAGTTTAATTAGATCCCATTTGACAATTTTGGCTTTTGTTGCCGTTGCTTTTGGTGTTTTAGACATGAAGTCCTTGCCCATGCCTATGTCCTGAATGATATTACCTAGGTTTCGTCTAGGGTTTTTATGGTTTTAGGTCTAACATTTAAGTCTGTAATCCATCTTGAATTAATTTTCGTATAAGGAGTAAGGAAAGGATCCAGTTTCAGCTTTCTACTTATGGCTAGCCAATTTTCCCAGCACCATTTATTAAATAGGGAATCCTTTCCCCATTTCTTGTTTTTGTCAGGTTTGTCAAAGATCAGATGGCTGTAGATGTGTGGTATTATTTCTGAGGGCTCTGTTCTGTTCCATTGGTCTATATCTCTGTTTTGGTACCAGTATCATGCTGTTTTGATATCAGTACCATGCTGTTTTGGTTACTGTAGTCTTGTAGTACAGTATGAAGTCAGGTAATGTGATGCCTCCAGCTTTGTTCTTTTGACTTAGGATTCTCTTGGCAATGCGGGCTCTTATTTGGTTCCACATGAACTTCAAAGCAGTTTTTTCCAATTCTATGAAGGAACACATTGGTAGCTTGATGTGGATGGCATTGAATCTATAAATTACCTTGGGCAGTATGGCCATTTTCACGATAATGATTCTTCCTATCCATGAGCATGGTATGTTCTTCCATTTGATTGTGTCCTCTTTTATTTCACTGAGCAGTGGTTTGTAGTTCTCCTGGAAGAGGTCCTTTCCATCCCTTGTAAGTTGAATTCCTTGGTATTTTATTCTCTTTGAAGCAATTGTGAATGGAAGTTCCTTCATGATTTGGCTCTGTTTGTCTGTTACTGGTGTATACGAATGCTTGTAATTTTTGCACATTTATTTTGTATCCTCAGAGGTTGCTAAAATTGCTTATCAGTTGAAGGAGATTTTGGACTGAGATGATGGGGTTTTCTAAATATACAATCATGTCATCTGCAAACAGGGACAATTTGACTTCTTCTTTTCCTAACTGAATACCTTTGATTTCTTTCTCTTGCCTGATTGCCCTAGCCAGAACTTCCAACTCTATGTTGAATAGGAGTCTTGAGAGAGGGCATCCCTGACTTGTGCCAGTTTTCGAAGGGAGTGCTGCCCGTTTTTGCCCATTCAGTATGATATTGGCTGTGGGTTTGTCACAAACAGTTCTTATTATTTTGAGATACGTTCCATCAATACCGAGTGTATTGAGAGTTTTTAGCATGAAGTACTGTTGAATTTTGTCAAAGGCCTTTTCTGCATCTATTTAGATAATCATGTGGTTTTTGTCTTTGGTTCTGTTTATATGCTGGATTACGTTTATTGATTTGCGTGTGTTGAACCAGCCTTGTATCTCAGAGATGAAGCCCACTTGATCATGGTGGATAAGCTGTTTGATGTGCTGCTGGATTCGGTTTGCCAGTATTTTATTGAAGATTTTTGCATCAATGTTCATCAGGGATATGGGTCTAAAAGGCTCTTTTTTGGTGTGTCTCTGCCAGGCTTTGGTATCAGGATGATATTGGCCTCATAAAATGAGTTAGGGAGGATTCCCTCTTTTTCTATTGATTGGAAGAGTTTCATAAGGAATGATACCAGCTCCTCCTTGTACCTCTGGTAGAATTCGGCTGTGAATCCATCTGGTCCTGGACTTTTTTTGGTTGGTAGGCTATTAATTATTGCCTCAATTTCAGAGCCTGCTATTGGTCTATTCGGGGATTCAACTTCTTCCTGGTTTAGTCTTGGGAGAGTGTAAGTGTCCAGGAAATTATCCATTTCTTCTAGGTTTTCTAGTTTATTTGCGTAGAGGTGTTTGCAGTATTCTCTGATGGTAGTTTGTATTTCTGTGGGGTCGGTGGTGATATCCCCTTTATCATTTTTTATTGCGTCTATTTGATTCTTCTCTCTTTTCTTCTTTATTAGTCTTGCTAGTGGTCTATCAATTTTGTTGATCTTCTCAAAAAAGCAGCTCCTGAGTTCATTGATTTTTTGAAGGTTTTTTTGTGTCTCTATCTCCTTCAGTTATGCTCGGATCTTAGTTATTTCTTGCCTTCTGCTAGCTTTTGGATGCGTTTGCTCTTGCTTCTCTAGTTCTTTTAATTGTGATGTTAGAGTGTCAATTTTAGATCTTTCCTGCTTTCTCTTGTGGGCATTTAGTGCTATAAATTTCCCTCTACACAATGCATTAAATGTGTCCCAGAGATTCTGGTATATTGTATCTTTGTTCTCATTGGTTTCAAAGAACATCTTTATTTCTACCTTCATTTTGTTATGTACCCAGTAGTCATTCAGGAGCAGGTTGTTCAGTTTCCATGTAGTTGAGCGGTTTTGATTGAGTTTCTTAGTCCTGAGTTTTAGTTCGATTGCACTGCGGTCTGAGAGATAGTTTGTTATAATTTCTGTTCTTGTACATTTGCTGAGGAGTGCTTTACTTCCAATTATGTGGTCAATTTTGGAATAAGTGCAATGTGGTGCTGAGAAGAATGTATATTCTATTGATTTGGGGTGGACAGTTCTGTAGATGTCTATAAGATCTGCTTGGTGCAGAGTTGAGTTCAATTCCTGGATAACCTTGTTAACTTTCTGTCTCGTTAATCTGTCTAATGTTGACAATGGGGTGTTAAAGTCTCCCATTATTATTGTATGGGTGTCTAAGTCTCTTTGTAAGTCTCTAAAGACTTGCTTTATGAATCTGGGTGCTCCTGTATTGGGTGCATATATATTTAGGATAGTTAGCTCTTCCCTTTGAATTGATCCCTTTACCATTATGTAATGGCCTTCTTTGTCTCTTTTGATCTTTGATGATTTAAAGTCTGTTTTACCAGAGACTAGGATTGCAACCCCTGCTTTTTTTTTTTTCCTCCATTTACTTGGTAGATCTTCCTCCATCCCTTTATTTTGAGCCTATGTGTGTCTCTGCATGTGAGATGGGTCTCCTGAATACAGCAAACTGATGGGTCTTGACTCTTTATCCAATTTGTCAGTCTGTGTCTTTTAATTGGAACATTTAGTCCATTTACATTTAAGATTAATATTGTTATGTGTGAACTTGATCCTGTCATTGTGATATTAGCTGGTTATTTTGCTCGTTAGTTGATGCAGTTTCTTCCTAGCATCAATGGTCTTTACATTTTGGCATGTTTTCACAATGGCTGGTACTGGTTGTTCCTTTCCATGTTTAGTGTTTCCTTCAGGGTCTCTTGTAGCAAAGTCTTGGTGGTAAGAAAATCTCTAAGCATTTGTTTATCTGTAAAGGATTTTCTTTCTCCTTCACTTATGAAACTTAGTTTGGCTGGACATGAAATTCTGGGTTGAAAATTCTTTTCTTTAAGAATGTTGAATTATGGCCCTGAATCTTTTCTGGCTTGGAGAGTTTCTGCCGAGAGTTCTGCTGTTAGTCTGATGGGCTTCCCTTTGTTGGTAACCCGACCTATTTCTCTGGCTGCCCTTAAGATTTTTTCCTTCATTTCAACTTTGAGGAATCTGACAATTGTGTGTCTTGGAGTTGCTCTTCTTGAGGAGTATCTTTGTGGCGTTCTCTGTATTTCCTGAATTTGAATATTGGCCTGCCTTGCTAGGTTGGGGAATTTCTCCTGGATGATTTCCTGAAGAGTGTTTTCCAACTTGGTTCCATTTTTCCCCTTACTTTCAGGCACACCAATCAGACGTAGATTTGGTCTTCTCACATAATCCCATATTTCTTGGAGGCTTTTTTCATTTTTTTTTTCCTCTTTTTTCTCTAGGCTTCTCTTCTTGCTTCATTTCATTCATTTGATCTTCAATCATTGATATTCTTTCTTCCAATTGATCAAGTCAGTTATGGAAGCTTGTTGATTTGTCACATATTTCTCATGTCATGGTTTTTATCTCTGTCAGTTCATTTATGGCCTTCTCTGCATTGATTATTCTAGTTATCCATTCTTCCATTCTTGTTTCAAGATTTTTAGTTTCTTTGTGCTGGGTATGTTGTTCCTCCTTTAGCTCTGAGAAGTTTGACCTGCTGAATCCTTCTTCTCTCAACTTGTCAACGTCATTCTCTGTCCAGCTTTGATCCATTGCTGGTGATGAGCTGTTTTTCTTTGGAGGGGGACATGTGCTCTGATTTTTTGAATTTTCAGCTTTTCTGCCCTGCATTTTCCCCATCTTTGTGGTTTTATCAGTCTTTGGTCTTTGATGATGGTGATGTACTGATGGAGTTTTGGTGTGGGTGTCCTTCCTGTTTGTTAGTTTTCCTGCTAACAGTCAGGACCCTCAGCTGTAGGTCTGTTGGAGATTGCTTGAGGTCCACTCCAGACTGTTTGCTTGGGTATCAGCAGCAGAGGCTGCAGAAGATAGAATATTGCTGAACAGCGAGTGTTGCTATCTGATTTTTGCTCTGGAAGCTTCGTTTCAGGAATGTACCCTACTGTGTGAGGTGTGAGGTGTTGGTCTGCACCTAGTGGTTGATATTCCCCAGTTAGGATACTCAGGGGTCAGGGACCCACCTGAGCAGTCAATTTGTCCGTTCTCAGATCTCAGTCTCCATACTGGGAGATCCACTGCTATCTTCAAAGCTGTCAGACACAGTCATTAACATCGGTAGAGGTTTCTGCTGCTTTTTGTTTAGCTATGCCCTGTCCCCAGAGGTGGAGTCTACAGAGACAGGCAGGCCTCCTTGAGCTGCAGTGGGATCCACCCAGTTCGAGCTTCCCAGAGGCTTTGTTTACCTACTTAAGTCTCAGCAATTGCAGGAGCCCCTCCCCCAGCCTTGCTGCTGCCTTACAGTTAGATCTCAGACTGCTGTGCTAGCAATGAGGGAGGTTCCGTGGTTGTGGGACCCTCCTGGCCAGGTGTGGGATGTAATCTCCTGGTGTGCCATTTGCTAAGACCCTTGGTAAAGCACAGTATTATGGTAGGAGTTACCCGATTTTCCTGGTGTTGTGTGTCTCGGTTTCTAAAGTGATTCCCTTCCCCCTTGTGCTTTCCAGGTGAGGCAATGCCTCGCCCTGCTTCAGCTCTCGCTGGTCGGGCTGCACCAGCTGATCAGCACCAATTGTCTGGCACTCCCCAGTGAGATGAACCTGGTACCTCAGTTGAAAATGCAGGAATCACCTATCTTCTGTGTTGGTCACACTGAGAGCTGGAGGCTAGAGCTGTTCCTATTTGGCCATCTTGCTCCGGAAATGGATATTACTTTAAAAACAGGCAGAGCATGATCAGTTCCATAGGAGAGGCATAAACAAAAATGCTCTGAAAGCAGTTAAGCTTTTTTTCCTTTTCTTTTTCTTTCTTCCTCCTTTTTTGGTGAGGAGTGGTCTCTGCAGTGTTTAATAATTTGTAATTCCAGAATGTAGTATTTCATCTGGACCTTGATGGATGGAACAGGTTCTAACAGATGAGTATGGGACAGCGGACACTCTAGGCAGAGGAAAATGAGCCTAGTTCTGAATATATTACACAACCAAATATGTGTCTTCAGCATCTAAATTAGACAGGTTAGAAAAAGGGGACTGGACCAAGTTATGAAATCTCCTGAAAACCAGTCTGGAGTTGGGACTTTGTTCTATAGACAGTGGACAATTATAACATGTTTTTGAAAAGGAAATGACATGATTAGTTGAAAAAAGAGCAGTCTGACTGATGAATGAAGAATGGATTTTTTTAAGAGTGACACTAGAGGCAAGGAGATTAGTGAAGATGAACGCTATTGCTACCTTCTAAAGGATAAAGGTCAAGGCCTGCCCTTAGGCAGTGACAGACAGTGAGGGAAAAAGGTGAAGAACTCAAATGATGTTTGGGAAGTGGGCACTGTAGTGTATGAAAACTGATTACATGACTCCTTATAAACTTGGAATAATGGTTTAAATTTTATATTCTTATGGGAACTGATAAGGAATGGCTTACCGTTCTAAACTCAGTTTAGAATAGTTAAGAGTCCATTCATTCTGGGCCGTGAACTGAAGAACCACTTAGTAGCCTGCATTTACTTAACACTTCCTGGGAGGCTTCTAAGTTTGCAGGGATGAATGTAAAGTTATAACTAGCTTTTGGCATAAAGAAGTAAGAAGTTATATAAGGTTTAGCTCTTGGTATCAACAAACTTAAAGTTTTGGAGAAATAAGTATATAAAGAAATTTAAAAACTTAAGACTATAGCCATCTTTCCCTCATCCGAAGGCCTAGCAGATAAACCGTCATATTAAAAAGCCTCACAATGCTAAATTGAATATCATCAGATATTAGAATATAGTGTTCAGTATTGAATAATGAAAAGTGCAGATCAATAGACTAAAGAAGCCAGAGAAAGTTTCATGGAGGACTTGAGATTTAAACATAGCATTGAAAGAATGCAGCTTAAGTATTCCCAGTGGAGGGAAGAAGAGGTAAAGTAAAATTAGAAATAGCAGAATAAAGAGGACATGGTATGAGGAAAGACAAGCATTAGGTGTATAAATATAGAAAGGTGACATGTCTTGCTGGAATAAACATAAGAGGCAGAAGAGTGTTAGAAAGATAAAATGAGATTATTATTAACATAGCAAATAACATATCACCAATTCATTCATTTAACCATTCAGCAAATAATCACTGAATACCTACTACGCACTAGGCATTGTACTAGATATGTAGGAGACTGCTTGGAAAAGAAGAAAGTCAATAGTAAAAATGGAGAGTATCACTGATGGACTGGGTTGCCAGTTTTGGGTCTCTGGACATGAGCAGGCAGAGAGGAGGGATTGACTCATTCTTCCTATAAGGATGAGTCAAATCCAAAGATCTCAGAGCTTTCCTATGGCCCATCCATCACATGGAGATACATTGGTACTTAGCTTTATGCTCTTCTTGTGGTCTCAGCAATTCCTTAGTGAAGTCGGAGAGCACAAAGCCATTTTAACCCAGCTCACTTGTGGGCAGGCCAAAAGACATCAGGGCTCTCGGAAGACTTGGAAGAGGGCAAGAAGAACTTTCTGGTGAAGACTGGAAAGATGACAACCATCTATGCTCAATTATTAAGATTTAGTTGAGTTATATGGGCTTTAAGTTCAAGTAAATGTAAAAGCCTTTGTAAACTGAGTGAGGGTATCATTATTAGCTCTGTGGAAAGATATTTTGAGAGTTAGGGCTATTTGTCTTTCATCTGTTTCCCCATGACAACTATCACAGTGCCCTACACATATAACTGAATAAGTAGCTTGCTAAACTGAGTATGGCTGGAATGTCTATTCTTCTGTCTTATTCATAATTCTAGAATTTCAGTCTGATAAGGACCCCTGAAATCCCCCAAACCAGACTCATGTTCTCTGTTAGAAATCTCATGTAATTCTAAGATCCAGGTTCCCTTTCAAAATTTTCACACTGCATAGTATATATAAATATGTTGGTTTGTGTGTTAACTCAGTCTTGAAAAAAAGAATGCCAATATATTTTCTCTGAAAAAATAGAGAATAAAGCAATCTTTTCTCCAAATCCACGAAGATCAACATGCTGAAGAGTGCAGAAATGGCCTTGGATTATGAGAGCTTCTAGGTAGAATATATTTTGTGTAATCAGGTTGATGTTGCTTTCTGTGTGATGGCCACATAAGAACAGCTCTGGTCTGCAACTCCCTGCGAGATAAATGCAGCAGGTGGGTGATATCTGCATTTTCCAACTGAGGTACCAGATTCATCTCACTGTGACTGGTTAAACAGTGAGTGCAGCCCATGGAGGGGAAGCAGAAAGAGAGTGGGGTGCCACCTCACCAGGGAAGTGCAAGGGGTCAGGGAACTCCCTCCCCTAGCAAAGGGAACCTGTGAGGGACTCTGCCATGAGGGATGGTGCTATCCAGCCCAGATACTACACTTTTACCATGGTGTTTGCAACCCGCAGACCAGGAGATTTCCTCTGGTGCCTATACCACCAGGGCCCTAAGTTTGAAACACAAAACTGAACGGATGTTTGGGCAGACACCGAGCTAGCTGAAGGAGTTTTTTCATACCTCAGTGGCACTTGAAACTCCAATAAGACAGAACTGTTTACTCCCCTGACAAGGGATGCCGAAGCCAGGGAACCGAGTGGTCTTGCTCAGCGGATCCCATCCATGGAACCAAACAAGCTAATATTGACTGGCTTGAAATTCTCGCTGCCAGCAAACAGCAGTCTGAAGTCAACCTGAGATGCTTGAGCCTGGTGGGGGAAGGAGCGTCTGCCATTACTGAGGTTTGATTAGGAGGTTTTCCCCTCATAGTGTAAACAAAGCCGCAGGCAGTATGAAGTGGGTGTGGAGCTCACCTCTGGCAAATCTGGTGTAGCCAGACTGCCTCTCTAGATTTCTCCTCTCTTGGCAGATCATCAATGACAGAAAGGCAGCAGCCCGAGTCAGGGACTTATAGATAAAAATCCCATCTCCCTGGGACAGAGTACCTAGAGGAAGGGCCAGCTATGGGTGCAACGTCAGCAGACTTAAATGTTCCTTCCTGCCAACTCTGAAAAGGGTAGCGGATCTCCCAGTACAGCGCTCCAGCTCTGCTAAGGGACACACTGCCTTCTCAAGTGGGTCCCTGACCCCCATGCCTCCTAACTGAGAGACATGTCCCAGCAGGGGTCAGCAAACACTTCACACAGGAGAGCTGCAGCTGGTATCTGGCAGGTGCCTGTCTGGGACAAAGGTTCCAGAGAAAGGAGCAGGCAGCAATCTTTGTTGTTTTGCAGCCAGTGCTGGTGATATCCAGGCAAACAGGGTCTGGAGTGGACCTCCAGCCAACTCCAACAGACCTGCAGAAGAGGGACCTGACAGTTAGAAGAAAAATTAACAAACAGAAAGCAACAGCATAAACATCAGCACAAGAGGCAGAACAGGATGGCCGAATAGGAACAGCTCCAGTCTCCAGCTCCCAGCACGAGCGACACAGAAGACCGGTGATTTCTGCATTTTCAACTGAAGTACTGGGTTCATCTCACTAGAGAGTGCCAGACAATCGGTGCTGGTTAGCTGCTGCAGCCAGACCAGCGGGAGCCAAAGCAGGGCGAGGTATCGCCTCATCTGGGAAGCGCAAGGGGGAAGGGAATCCCTTTTCCTAGCCAGGGGAACTGAGACACACAACACCTGGAAAATCGGGTAACTCCCACACCAATACTGCACTTTAAGCAAACGGGCACACCAGGAGATTATATCCCACACCTGGTAGGGAGGGTCCCATGCCCACGGAGCCTTCCTCATTGCTAGCACAGCAGTCTGCGATCTACTGGCAAGGCAGCAGTGAGTCTGGGGGAGGGACACCTGCCATTGCTGAGGTCTAAGTAGGTAAACAAAGCCCTGGGAAGATCGAACTGGGTGGAGCTCACAGCAGCTCAAGGAGGCCTGCCAGTCTCTGTAGACTCCACCTCTGGGGACAAGGCACAGCTAAACAACAAAAATAACAACAACAACAAAAAAGCAGCAGAAACCCCTGCAGACGCAAACGACTCTGTCTGACAGCTTTGAAGAGAGCAGTGGATCTCCCAACACGGAGGCTGAGATCTGAGAAGGGACAGACTGCCTGCTCAAGTGGGTCCCTGAACCCTGAGTAGCCTAACTGGGAGACATCCTCCACTGGGGGCAGACCGACACCACACACCTCATAGGGTGGAGTACACCCCTGAGAGGAAGCTTCCAAAGCAAGAATCAGACAGGTACACTCGCTATTCAGCAGTATTCTATCTTCTGCAGCCTCTGCTGCTGATACCCAGGCAAACAGGGTCTGGAGTGGACCTCAAGCAATCTCCAACAGACCTACAGCTGAGGGTCCTGACTGTTAGAAGGAAAATTAACAAACAGGAAGGAAACCCACACCAAAACCCCATCAGTATATCACCATCATCAAAGACCAGAGGCAGATAAAACCACAAAGATGGGGAAAATCCAGGGCAGAAAAGCTGGAAATTCAAAAAATAAGAGCACATCTCTCCCTCCAAAGGAACGCAGCTCATCGCCAGCAATGGATCAAAGCTGGATGGAGAATGACTTTGATGAGATGAGAGAAGAAGGCTTCAGTCCATCAAACTTCTCAGAGCTAAAGGAGGAATTATGTACCCAGCGCAAAGAAAGTAAAAATCTTGAAAAAAGAGTGGAAGAATTGATAACCATAATAATTAACGCAGAGAAGGTCATAAACGAATAGACAGAGATAAAAACCATGACACAAGAAAGACATGACAAATGCACAAGCTTCAGTAACTGACTCGATCAACTGGAAGAAAGAGTATCAGTGATTGAGGATCAAATGAATGAAATGAAGGGAGAAGAGAAATCCAAAGAAAAAAGAAGAAAAAGAAATGAACAAAGCCTGCAAGAAGTATGGGATTATGTAAAAAGACCAAATCTACGTCTGACTGGGATGCCTGAAAGTGAGGGAGAAAATGGAACCAAGATGGAAAACACTCTTCAGGATATCATCCAGGAGAACTTCCCCAACCCAGCAGGGCAGGCCAACATTCAAATCCAGGAAATACAGACAACTCCACAAAGATACTCCTCGAGAAGAGCAACTCCAAGACATATAATTACCAGATTCACCAAAGTTGAAATGAAGAAACAATCTTAAGAGCAGCCGGAGAGAAAAGTCGGGTTACCCACAAAGGGCAGCCCATCAGACTAAGAGCAGACCTCTCAGCAGAAACTCTCCAAGCCAGAAGAGAGTGGGGGCCAATATTCAACATTCTTAAAGAAAAGAATTTTAAACCCAGAATTTCATATCCAGCCAAACTAAGTTTCATAAGTGAAGGAGAAATAAAATCCTTTACAGATAAGCAAACGCTTAGAGATTTTGTCACCACCAGGCCTGTCTTACAGGAGACCCTAAAGGAAGCACTAAACATGGAAAGGAACAACCGGTACCAGCCATTGAAAAACATGCCAAAATGTAAAGACCATCGATGCTAGGAAGAAAGTGCATCAACTAACGAGCAAAATAACCAGTTAATATCATAATGGCAGGATCAAGTTCACACATAACAATATTAACCTTAAATGTAAATGGACTAAATGCTCCAATTAAAAGACACAGACTGGCAAACTGGATAAAGAGTCAAGACCCATCAGTTTGCAGTATTCAGGAGACCCATCTCACATGCAGAGACACACATAGGCTCAAAATAAAGGGATGGAGGAAGATCTACCAAGCAAATGGAGAACAAATAAAGGCAGGGGTTGCAATACTAGTCTCTGATAAAAGAGATTTTAAACCATCAAAGATCAAAAGAGACAAAAAGGCCATTACATAATGGTAAAGGGATCAATTCAACAGGAAGAGCTAACTATCCTAAATATATATGCACCCAATACAGGAGCACCCAGATTCGTAAAGCAAGTCCTTAGAGATTTACAAAGAGACTTAGACTCCCATACAATAATAATGGGAGACTTCAACACCCCACTGTCAACATTAGACCGATCAATGAGACAGAAAGTTAACAAGGATATCCAGGAATTGAAATCATCTCTGTAGCAAGCAGATCTAATAGACATCTAAAGAACTCTCCACCCCAAATCAATAGAATACACAGTCTTCTCAGCAACACATCACACTTATTCCAAAATTGGCCACATAATTGGAAGTAAAGCACTCCTCAGCAAATGTACAAGAACAGAATTTATAACAAACTGTCTCTCAGACCACAGCGCAATCAAACTAAAACTCAGGACTATGAAACTCAATCAAAACCGCTCAACTACATGGAAACTGAATAACCTGCTCCTGAATGACTACTGGGTACATAACGAAATGAAGACAGAAGTAAAGATGTTCTTTGAAACCAATGAGAACAAAGATGAAACATACCAGAATCACTGGGACACATTTAAAGCAGTGTGTAGAGGGAAATTTATAGCACTAAATGCCCACAAGAGAAAGCTGGAAAGTTCTAAAATTGACACTCTAACATCACAATTAAAAGAACTAGAGAAGCAAGAGCAAACACATTCAAAAGCTAACAGAATGCAAGAAATAACTAAGATCAGAGCAGAACTGAAGGAGATAGAGACACAAAAACCCCTCCAAAAAATCAATGAATCCAAGAGTTGGTTTTTTGAAAAGATCAACAAAATTGATAGACCGCTAGCAAGACTAATAAAGAAGAAAAGAGAGAAGAATCAAATAGATGCAATAAAAAATGATAAAGGGGATATCACCACCAACCCCACGGAAATACAAACTACCATCAGAGAACACTATAAACACCTCTATGCAAATAAACTAGAAAACCTAGAAGAAATGGATAATTTCCTGGACACTTACACTCTCCCAAGAGTAAACCAGGAAGAAGCTGAATTCCTGAATAGACCAATAGCAGGCTCTGAAATTGAGGCAATAATTAATAGCCTACCAAACAAAAAAAGTCCAGGACCAGATGGATTCACAGCTGAATTCTATCAGAGGTACAAGGAGGAGCTGGTACCTTTCCTTCTGAAACTATTCCAATCAATAGAAAAAGAGGGAATCCTCCCTAACTCATTTTATGAGGCCAACATCATCCTGATTCCAAAGCCTGGCAGAGACACAACAAAATAAGAGAATTTTAGACCAATATCCCTGATGAACATCAATGCAAAAATCCTCAATAAAATACTGGCAAACCGGATTGAGCAGCACATCAAAAATTTTATCCACCATGATCAAGTGGGCTTCATCCCTGGGATGCAAGGCTGGTTCAACATTCGCAAATCAATAAACATAATCCAGCATATAAACAGAGCCAAAGACAAAGCCCACATGATTATGTCAATAGATGCAGAAAATGCCTTTGACAAAATTCAACAGCCCTTCATGCTTAAAACGCTCAATAAATTTGGTATTGATTGAACGTATCTCAAAATCATAAGAGCTATTTATGACAAACCCACAGCCAATATCATACTGAATGGGCAAAAACTGGAAAAATTCCCTTTGAAAACTGGCACAACCAGGGATGCCCTCTCTCACCACTCCTATTCAACATAGTGTTGGAAGTTCTGGCTAGGGCAATCAAGCAAGAGAAAGAAATCAAAGGTATTCAGTTAGGAAAAGAAGAAGTCAAATTGTCCCTGTTTGCAGATGACATGATTGTATATTTAGAAAACCCCATTGTCTCAGCCCAAAATCTCCTTAAGCTGATAAGCAACTTCAGCAAAGTCTCAGGATACAAAATTAATGTGCAAAAATCACCAACCTTCTTATACACCAGTAACAGACAAAGAGAGAGCCAAATCATGAATGAACTTCCAGTAACAATTGCTTCAAAGAGAATGAAATACCTAGGAATCCAACTTACAAGGGATGTAAAGGACCTCTTCAAGGAGAACTACAAACCACTGCTCAGTGAAATAAAAGAGGACACAAACAAATGGAAGAACATACCATGCTCATGGATAGGAAGAATGAATATCGTGAAAATGGCCATACTGCCCAAGGTTATTTATAGATTCAATGCCATCCCCATCAAGCTACCAATGAGTTTCTTCACAGAATTGGAAAAAACTGCTTTAAAGTTCATATGGAACCATAAAAGAGCCCACATTGCCACTACAATCCTAAGTCAAAAGAACAAAGCTGGAGGCATCATGCTACCTGACTTCAAACTATACTACAAGGCTACAGTAACCAAAACAGCATGATACTGGTACCAAAATAGAGATATAGACCAATGGAACAGAACAGAGTCCTCAGAAATAATACCACACATCTACAGCCATCTGATCTTTGATAAACCTGACAAAAACAAGAAATGGGGAAAGGATTTTCTATTTACTAAATGGTGCTGGGAAAATTGGCTAGCCATAAGTAGAAAGCTGAAACTGGATCCTTTCCTTACTCCTTATACGAAAATTAATTCAAGATGGATTACAGACTTAAATGTTAGACCTAATACCATAAAAGCCCTGGAAGAAAACCTAGGTAATACCATTCAGGACATAGGCATGGGCAAGGACTTCATGTCTAAAACACCAAAAGCAATGACAACAAAAGCCAAAATTGACAAATAGGATCCAATTAAACTGAGAAGCTTCTGCACAGCAAAAGAAACTACCATCAGAGTGAACAGGCAACCTACTGAATGGGAGAAAATTTTTGCAATCTCCTCATCAGACAAAGGGCTAATATCCAGAACCTACAAAGAACTCAAACAAATTTACAATAAAAAAACAAACAATCCCATCAAAAAGTGGGCAAAGGATATGAACAGACATTTCTCAAAAGAAGACATTCATACAGCCAACAGACACATGAAAAAAATGCTCATCACCACTGGCTATCAGAGAAATGCCAATCAAAACCACAACGAGATACCATCTCCCACCAGTTAGAATTGCAATGTGCTGGAGAGGATGTGGAGAAATAGGAACACTTTTACACTGTTGGTGGGATTGTATAGTAGTTCAGCCATTATGTTAAATAGTGTGGCGATTCCTCAAGGATCTAGAACTAGAAGTACCATATGACCTAGCCATCCCATTACTGGGTATATACCCAAAGGATTATAAATTATGCTGCTATAAAGACACATGCACAGGTATGTTCATTGCGGCACTATTCACAATAGCAAAGACTTGGAATCAACCCAAATGTCCATCAGTGACAGATTGGATTAAGAAAATGTGGCACATATACACCATGGAATACTATGCAGCCATCAAAAAGGATGAGTTTGTGTCCTTTGTAGGGACATGGATGCAGCTGGAAACCATCATTCTCAGCAAACTATTGCAAGAACAGAAAACCAAACACCGCATGTTCTCACTCATAGGTGGGAACTGAACAGTGAGATCACTTGGACTCGGGAAGGGGAACATCACACACTGGGGCCTATCACGGGGATGGGGGAGGGGAGAGGGATTGCATTGGGAGTGATACCAGATGTAAATGATGAGTTGATGGGTGCTGACAAGTTGATGTGTACAGCACACCAACATGGCACAAGTATACATATGTAACAAGCCTGCATGTTATGCACATGTACCCTAAAACTTAAAGTATAATAATTATAAAAAAACAAAAACAAAAAAACAAAAAAAACAGATAAATGGATAAAGAAAATGTGGTACTTATACACAATGGAGTACTGTTCAGTCATATAAAAAAAAAAATAAAGAATGAGATCTTGTCATTTGCCACAACATGGATGGAACTGGAGGTCATTATATTAGGTGAAATAAGCCAGGTACAGAAAGACTAACATGGCATGTTCTCATTTATTTGTGGTATCTAAAAATCAAAACAATTGAACTCATGGACACAAAGAGTTAGAAGGATGGATACCAGAGGCTAACAATGGTAGTAGGGGTGGTGGTGTGGAGTGAGGATGGTTAATCAGTCAACAAAAATTAATTGGAAAGGATAAAACCTAGTATTTGATAGCACAGCAGGGTGGCTGTAGTCAATAATAATTTAATTGTACATTTTAAAATAACTAAGAGTGTAACTGGATTGTTCGTAACACAAAGGATAAGTGCTTGAGGGGATGGATATTCCATTTTCTATAATGTGATTATTATGTATTGCATGCCTGTATCAAAACATCTCATGTACACCATAAATATATGCACCTAGTATGTATGCAGAGAAATTAAATTTAAAAAAGAGTAACTTCCAAAGAGAAAAAAAAATCAGCACAAACGATGCCCATGCAAAAATTCCATCTGAACATCACCAACAGCAAATATCAAAGGTAGATAAGTCCACAAAGATGAGGAAAAAAAACAGCACAAAAAGGCTGAAAATTCCAAAAACCAGAATGCCTCTTCACCTTCAAAGAATCAAAACTCCTCACCAGTAAGGGAACAAAACTGAATGGAGAATGAGTTTGATGAATTGACAGAAATAGGCTTCAGAAGGTGGATAATAACAAACTCCTCTGAGCTAAAGGAGCGTGTTCTCACCCAATGCAAGGAAGCTAAGAACTTTGAAAAAAATTTTACAGGAACTGCTAACAAGAATGACCAATTTAAAGAAGAACATAAATGACCTAATGGAGCTGAAAAACACAGATGAGAACTTCATGAAGCATACACAAGTATGACTATCCGAATTAATCAAGCAGAAGAAAGGATATGAGATTAAAGATCCACTCAATCTCTTGTGTGAAGACAAGATTAGAGAAAAAAAGAATGAAAAGAAATGAACAAAGCCTCCAAGAAATATGGGACTATTTGGTGAAAAGACAAACCCTGTTTGATTTGTGTACCTGACAGCGATGGGGAGAATGGAACCAAGTTGGAAAACACACTTTAGGACATTATCCAGGAGACTTTCCCAATGTATTACGACAGGCCAACATCCAAATTCAGGAACTACAGAGAACAACACAAAGATACTCCTAAAGAAGAGCAACCCCAAGACACATAATCATCAGATTCACCAAAATTGAAATGAAGGAAAAAATGTAAAGGGCAGCCAGAGGGAAAGGTCAATTTACCCAAAAAGGGAAGCCCATCAGACTAACAGCAGGTCTCCCTGTAGAAACTCTACAATCCAGAAAGAAAGTGGGGGCCAATATTCAACATCCTTAAAGAAAACAATTGTCAACTCAGAATTTCATATCAAGCCAAACTAAGCTTAATAAGTGAAGGAGAAATAAGGTCCTTTAAAGACAAGACAATGCTGTGGGATTTTGTTACCACCAGACCTGCCTTAAAAGAGCTCCTGAAAGAAGCACTATATATGGAAAGGGAAAATCGGTACCAGCCACTGCAAAACATACCAAAATGTAAAGACTATCAACACTATGAAAAAGCTGCATCAACTGATTGTGCAAAATAACCAGCTAGCATCATAAATGACAGGATCAAACTCAAACATAACAATATTAACCTTAAATGTAAATGGGCTAAATGGCCCAATTAAAAGACACAGACTGGCAAATTGGATAAAAAATCAAGACCTATCAGTGTGTTGTATTCAGGAGACACATCTCACAGGCAAAGACACACATATGTTCACAATAAAGGGATGGAGAAATATTTACCAAGCAAATAGAAAGCAAAAAAAAAAAAAAAAAAAAAAAAAAAAAAAAAAAAAAAAAAAAAGTAGAACTTACAATTTTAACCTCCGACAAAACAGATTTTAAATCCACAAACATCAGAAAGACAAAGAAGGGTACTACATAAGGGTAAAGGAATCAACACAACAAGAAGAGCTAACTATCCTAAATATATATGCCCCAATAAAGGAGCACCCAAATTCATAAAGGAAATTCTTAGAGATTTACACAGAGACTTTGACTCCCACACAATAATAGTTGGAGACATTAACACTCCACTGTCAATATTAGACAGATTAATGAGACAGATAATTAACAATGACATTCAGGACTTGAAATCAGCTTTGGACTAAGCAGACCTAGTAGACATCCACAGAACTCTCCACTCTAAATCAACAAAATATACATTCTTCTCAGCACCCCATAGCACTTATTTTAAAATCAACCACATAATTGGAAGTAAAACACTCCTCAGCAAATGCAAAAGAACAGAAATCATAACAGGCTTTCCGAGCACAGTGCAATCAAATTAGAACTCAGGATGAAGAAATTCACTGAAAACCTCACAACCACATGGAAACTGAACTGCCTGCTCCTGAATGACTACTGTGAAAATAACGAAATTAAGGCAGAAATAAGTAAGTTTTTGAAACCAATGAGCACAAAGACACAAAGTACCAGAATAACTGTGACACAGCTACAGCAGTATTTAGAGGAAAATTTATAGCACTAAATGCCCACAGGAGAAAGCAGAAAAAGATCTAAAATTGACACTCTAACATCACAATAAAAGAACTAGAGAAGCAAGAGCGAACAAATTCAAACACTAGCAGAATAAAAGAAATAACTAAGATCAGAACAGAACTAAAGGAGATAGAGACACAAAAAACTCTTTAAAAAATCAATGAATCTAGGAGCTGGTTATTTGAAGATTAACAAAATAGACTGCTAGCCTGACTAATAAGAAAAGAGAGAAGAATCCAATAGACACAACAAAAAATGATAAAGGGTATATCATCACTGATTCCACAGAAATACAAACTACCGTCAGAGAATACTATAAACACCTCTACAAAAATAAATTAGAAAATCTAAAAGAAATGGACAAATTCCTGAATACATACACCCTCCCAAGACTAAACCAGGAAGAATTTGAAACCCTAAGTAGACCAATAACAAGTTCTGAAATTGAGACCAATAACAAGTTCTGAAATTAATTAATACCCTGCCAACCAAAGAAAAGACCAAACTTTTCCAAACAATAGAAGGATTCCTCCCTAACTCATTTTATGAGGAAAGCATCATTCTGATGCCAAAACTTAGCAGAGTCACAAGAAAAAGAAAATTTCAGGCCAATATCTCCGATGAACACAGATGCAAAAATCCTCAATAAAATACTGGCAAACTGAATCCAGCAACAAATGAAAAAGCTTATCCACCATGATCAAGTCGGCTTCATCCTTGGGATGCAAAGTTGGTTTAACATATGCAAATCAATAGACATAATCCATCACATGAAGAGAACCAATGACAAAAAGCACATAACTATCTCAATAGATGCATAAAATGCCTTTGATAAAATTCAACACCTCTTCATGCTGAAAACACTCAATGAGCTAGATATTGATGGAACGTATTTTAAAATAATAAAGAGTTATTTGGCCGGGCATGGTGGCTCAAGCCTGTAATCCCAACACTTTAGGAGGCCAAGGTGGGCAGATCACCTGAGGTCGGGAGTTCGAGACCAGCCGGACCAACATGGAGAAATTCCATCTCTCCTAAAAATACAAAATTAGCCAGGAGTGGTGGTGCACACCTGTTACCCCAGCTACTTGGGAGGTGGAGGCAGGAGAATCACTTGGAGGCGGGAGAATCACTTGATCACAGGAGGTGGAGGTTGCAGAGCTGAGATCGCACTATTGCACTCCAGCCTGGGAAACAAGAGCAAAACTCCATCTCAATAAATAAATAAATAAAATAAGAAGAAGAATAAGAGCTATTTATGACAAACCCACAGCCAATATCATACGGAATGGGCAAAAACTAGAAGCATTTCCTTTGAAAACTGGCACAAGACAAAGATGTCCTGTCTCACCACTCCTTTTCAACATAATATTGGAAGTTCTGGTCAGGTCAATCAGGCAAGAGAAAGAAATAAGCATATTCAAATAGGAAGAGAGTAAGTCAAATTGTCTGTCTTTGCAGATGACATGATTCTATATTTAGAAAACCCCATTGTCTCAGTCCAAAATCTCCTTAAGCTGACAAGTAACTTCAGCAAATTCTCAGGATGCAAAATCAATGTGCAAAAATCACAACCATTCCTATACACCAATAATAGACAAGCAGAGAGCCAAATCATGAGTGAATCTCAATTCACGATTGCTACAAAGAGTCTAAAATACCTTGAAATACAACATACAGGGATGTGAAGGACCTCCTCAAGGAGAACTATGAACCAATGCTCAAGGAAATAAGAGAAGACACAAACAAGTGGAAAAATATTCCATACTCATGGAAAGAAAGAATCAACATCATGAAAATGGCCATACTTCCCAAGGTAATTTATAGATTCAATGCTATCCCCAACAAGCTACCACTGGCTTTCCTCACAAAATTAGAAAAAACTACTTTAAATTCTATATGGAACCAAAAAAGAGCCTGTATAGTCAAGACAGTTATAAGCAAAAAGAACAAAGTTGGAGGCATCACGCTACCTGACTTCAAAGTATACTACAAGGCTATAATAACCAAAACATCATGGTACTGGTACCAAAACAGATATATAGACCAGTGGAAAGAACAGAGGCCTCAGAAATAACACCACATATCTACAACCATTTGATCTTTGACAAACCTGACAAAAACAAGCAATGGGAAGTATATTCCTTACATAATAAATGGTGTCGGGAAAACTGGCTAACCATATGCAGAAAACTGGGACTTGACCGCTTCTTTACACCTTATACAAGAATTAACTCAAGACAGATTAAACACTTAAATGTAAGCCCTAAAACCATAAAAACGATAGAAGAAAATTTAGGTAATACCGTTCAGGACATAGGCATGGGCAAGGACGTCATGACTAAAACATCAAAAGCAATTGCAACAAAAGCCAACATTGACAAATGGGATCTAATTAAACTAAAGAGCTTCTGTGCAGCAAAAGAAACTATCATCAGAGTAAACAGGCAGCCTACAGAATAGGAGAAAATTTTTGCAATCTCTCCATCTGACAAAGGGCTTTGATCCACAATCTACAAGAAACTTAAACAAATTTAGAAAAAAGCCCAAATACTCCATCAAAAAGTGGGTGAAGGATATGAACAGACACTTTTTAAAAGAAGACATTTATGCAGCCAATAAACATGAAAGAAAATTCATCATCATTGGTCATTAGAGAAATGCGAATCAAAACTACAATGAAGTACCATCTCACACCAGTTAGAATGGCGATCATTAAAGTCAGGAAACAACAGATGCTGCAGAGAATGTGGAGAAATAAAAACCCTTTTACACTGTTGGTGGGAGTATAAATTAGTTCAACCATTTTGGAAGACAGTGTGGTGATTCCTCAAGGATATAGAACCAGAAATGTCATTTTACCCAGTAATCCTATTACTGGGTATATACCCAAAGGATTATAAATCGTTCTGTTATAAAGAGACATGCATATGTATGTTTATTGCAGCACTATTCACAATAGCAAATATTTGGAACCAACCCAAATGCCAATCAATGATAGACTGGGTAAAGTAAATGTAGCACATATCTCAGCAAACTAGCACAGGAACTGAAAACTGAACACCACATATTGTCACTCACAAACGGGAGTTGAACAGTGAGAACATATGGGCACGAGGGGGAACAGCACACACCAGGGCCTTTCAGGTGGTGGGGAGCAAGGGGAGGGACAGCATTATGAGAAATACCTAATGTAGATGATGGGTTGATGGGTCCAGCAAACCACCGTGGTACATGTATACCCAGGTAACAAACCTGCACGTTCTACACATGTATTTTAGAACTTAAAGTATAATTTTAAAAAAGAAAACAATATATACTAAGGTAAGTCAGGCTTCAAGGTAAAACCAAAACCAAAACCAAAAGGGATGAGTGAAACAAAATTTAGAGACTAGTAGAACTTTCTCTCTTCATCCAGAGGTAACTAGAGAACCCTGAGGGGAAAATGAAGACTTTTCAGCTAACCAGGGAAGGTTAGTTCGTGAAACCAAAGAGCTCTGAAGTTTAAGATTGAGAAGCCAGATTTCTTGGGGGACCAGGAAAAGGATCTTTTTCTAGCCTAGGGATTCCTGCTCCAAGCTTTTCTCCTCCACATATTCAGCCTGAGAGCATGATATAAGTATGACTTATTCATAAAGCTGTAGAGCTCGGGAGACAGGGATGGGAGTTTCATTCCTCTGATTGTAGATACTGGCAGAATTTTCCACACTTGTGATGATTATATGGTTGGCCAGGACCCTTCTGAAGGATCCTCAAGCTCAAGGGCCTTCTGTAAAGAGAAACCAAGCATTCCTCATATATCTAATGTTCTATTAGTTCATTTAAATTCACTGAGTAAGCATTAACTAAATACCAATTTTGGATTAGGTATTGTCCTATACACTTGAATCTAATTTGGTAAAGTACGACTTGAGTATTCACAAAAATACTAGTTTATTACTTCTATTCAGTGTCTAAATCTGCTAAAACTCAAGGCCCTTAGGGAATCTTTCTGTGTCAGCAGATAAAAATAGGTTGTAATTAGTATATCAATTGTTTGTAACTGAGTTTTTCCAAAATGCTTTAAAACAATTATCTTTAGTTCTTTAATTATCTCCCTGCAATCTGGTTTACACTATCACTTTTCTTAACAACCACTTTAAGACAAGATGGAGAAAAAAATATCAACCCAGTCCCCTTGTGAAACATAACTCAGGCTAGATTTTAAAAGTTATGAATTAATTACACTTTACCTTGCAGAAATGGAGATTGTGCTACAAGAGAAGAATAAGAATAAATTATTTTATTTGGCTTAAGAATGTGTTTGATGACTTAGAGGAGCAGAAACTTCATCTGCCTAATTCTGTTTGCTTTTTCTAATCTGGATTTGTGGCAGGAGGTAGCATATGTACTTAAGTGTGGAGAAGAGTTAGGGCATGATTAAAACTTCACTATAGGTAAGTAACAAAGCAAGTGATTCACATGTGTAAATGAATGTGTTAATGTTTGCAACTCTACTCTTAATACTGCTTTCAATACTACAAACTTATGTTTTGAGTTCCCAAAGGCGAGATGGAAGAAAAAGGCCCTTAGCCTCATTCCTGCTATCTGTACTTTCACCTCCCCTGTTGTTTCTATCTATCCACCTCAGGGAGCAAGGCCTATAGGATTCAACCAAGCAGGGTAAAGTTCCAACTTCTTCACTTAAAGTATGGCCTTTGGAAATTAACTTAACCTCTCAAAGCCTCCATTTTTCTCTTCTAGAAAATGGAATTAACATTTTCCTTAGTTACTGGGAGAGTCAAATGAAAGAATGTAGAAATGAAATACTATAGAAAATTTCAACCACACATTGTAATGCATCATATCTACATTATGATTTCTATCATATTCATTGATCTGGAGCCTTTCTGTAAAGGCCTATCACATTTATACCTTTCCTGACCCTCAATATTATAGCTCACCTCATATTGCTTTCTCTCCATGTATCTCTGCTCTTCACTTTCCAAAGTGACAGCTAGCTCTTCTTCAGTAATAAAAAAGGCTCATCTACATCATTAAACCCCTCTCTCCTACATAATATATGTAAAACAAGGCTCATCTATGTCATTTAACCCCTCTCCTACATAATATGTGTACATTTTCAGGGGTATCCTTATAGAGACAATGCTGTTTTTTAAACTAGAGTAATGACTTTCTGGGCCCTTTTGGTACAGAAGGCCTCTTAAATCTTGGTCATGAGAAGCTTCTCAAGTATTTCCCAAGGTCCATAACCAGCTCCTTAACTTGGAAGTAGTTTTCAAAGGAAGTGAACCTACACAGCAGCCAGATTTCTGCCAGGGCCACAGAAATTCTGTCAATTACATTTGAATCACTTACTCTTTGCTAATTACAGACTAAATGGCTCATGCCCTCATTTCAGTACACCTTAGTAATATATATTGTATATGCTCCTGTTACAGAGTGAGTTCCAGGCAAACAGGCCCATTTCTACTCACTTTCTATGCTGCCAATCTCCTATTCACAGGACTCTAGTCACGATGAGGCTCTGTGAGCCTAACGATCTCTCATTCCCTCTTACTCCTTGTGATGCTGGCTGAGATTTTGTTTTACTTTTATAAATTTGAGATCAAAGTTACCAATATTAGACCTGACTGAATATTCCTTAAATCTTACATGAAGCTTTCTCAGTACTACTAAATGAAGATAGTACAGATAGTCCACTTTGTTGTACAAAGGCCAGACTTCATGGCCCTGATCTTTCAGTGCTCAGGATTTCCCACACCCATGAATTCTAGCAAGAAAACTTATCTGAACCAAGTTGGTAGAGAGAAAAGTCTGAAAATTATTCAAAAAGAAGGTCAGCATAGAGTGCTACAAAAAAGTATGAGGCTGGTTGTCCACAAGTCTGAGTTCCAGTTCTGCCTCAATTACTAGCTGGTTGTACAATCTTAAACAATTTTTTTTCTCTAAGTACCTTAGTGGGTGCACACGTGCGCGTGTGCGCACACATACACACACACACACACACACACACAGGGAACAAAGAGTTGGATTTGTTTTCTAAAGCCCCTGCCAACACTGATAGCCCCAAATTAAATGATTCCGGGCAAATCACTTATTTATGGGCCTTGCACTTACTAGCTATGTGAACTTGGACAACTTGTTTAACCTCTCTGTTCTTTAGTTTCCTCATTGACACTATGGGCATAATAATAAAAAATGCATTAAAGTGTTGTTGCAAGGGTTAAATATGTTGATACATGTAAAAGGAGACTGGCAAATACTGAGTGCTGAATTATTAGCATTATTATTGGCAGTAAGATTTTATAAAGAAGGGTGGACTACATTATTTCTAAAAGCTCTTCCAGTCATAACATTCCCTGAGTTGGAATTGTTTTATTTTGCATGTTATATGATGCCACAAAGATGACATAAGGACAGTCCTTGTGTAAAGATTTTGAAAAGTGTGAGAAGCAAAGGTTCAGAATATGAGATAGGGACCAGCCACAGTAGCTCATGCCTGTACTCCCAGCATTTTGTGAGGTCGAAGCAGGATGATGATTTGATCATAGGTGTTTGCAATCAGCCTGTGCAACATAGCAAGGCCCATCTTTTTAAAACAAAACAAAACAAAGCAAAACAAACCAAAAATCTCCAGGCATGGTGGCACACATTCCTGTAGTCCCAGCTACTAAGGAGGCTGAGATGAGAGAATCACTTGAGCCTTGTCTTTTAATGGCAGGAAAATCTGCTAAATTTCTGTATGACTGGACAAAACTCAGATAGATTGTGTCTATATATTATATACACCCATTAACAGTGTAAATACAGAGTATTTACCTTTTCTCACCAAAAAGAAATTTTATTTATAGTGAATTTCATCTATGTATTTTAGGTATTTAATTGATATTTACCCACCATCCATTCATTCAACATTAATTGAATGTCTACTATGCACTGGGAACTGTTCTAGTCATCAGGGATATAGAGATTACAAATATATGATCTTTGCCCCCGTGGAGCTCCAAATCCAGTATGGAACATGATTTTTCACAACTTCCCCTTCCTCTCCCAGTAATAATCAATCATTGTTTACAATAGAGCATGACAAATGTTATGGAAGTAAAAGGAGGTAAATGAGTTATTCAGAAATTTGATCACAGAGATTCTTTAATGCCACCGAAACAATGGAAAAGGATGGAAGAGTTTTAAATGGGAGAGTGACATAGGGATATCTGTGTTGTAGATAGGTCTCTGAGCAGTCAGGTGGGGAAAATCAATAATTGGAAGTTGGACAAAGGCAGGAAAATCACTTTGAAGATTATTACAGTAATACAAGGAACAGTTATTGAATTGTGCTACAGAGAAGGGTCAGAGTCTCTTAGCTCATGGCCAGTCTTTCAGCTTCAATGCAGGGGTTGAGAATAAGACTGTTTCAATTTTCCACTGTCATTGGACTCTGTGTAAAAAATTCAAGGGGTAACTAAAATTTTCACATAATTATATGGCAGGTTCCAACAGGAACTTTAGACTAGAATAAGTAAATGTTAAGAAAATATTTCATTTACTTGAGTAAAGATCTTTATATTGGCTTATGGGGAGAGAAGTAAGAGAGATCTGAGTAGAATACATTTTGATTTCCTAAGAATTGTAAAAAAAATCAATACATCTATGTAATTACCAACATATGTACTGAGAGGCAATATAGAATAGTGAGTAGAATGTGGCTCCATTAGATAGAATAAGAGGAAACCTGTGTTCAAATTTTGTCTCTGTCACTAATTAACTGTACAAATTAGTGCATATTACTTAATATCTCCTTGGTTCAGTTTTCTCATCTATAACATAAAAGCAGCTAATTTATCATGTGCCAAAAAGTAATCCAAACACTTTACAGGTATTGGCTGATATAACAATCACAACCACCCTGGGAAGTATTATTATTATTATTTCCATTTTACAGATGGAGAAACTTAGGCAGAGAGAGGCTATGAGGCTTACGCAAGGTCACACACGTAATATGTGATAGAGCCAGCGTTTGTCAGAAGCTATGTCCTTAATCACCATGTGATACTCCCTCTCATAAATGGTAAAATCAATAGTAACCCAATTCATGGGGGTGTTATGAAGATTAGAGTTAGTACTTTAAAAACACTCATAACAGCACCTGTCATTAGAGAAGGTGTTCAGGGTTAGTTAGTAGTGGTAGTAGTTGTTATAGTAGTATAGTAATTGGAATAGAAGTTGTAATAATAGTAATAGTAGTCAAAATGTTTCATATCAAGCCCATGCAGGATCACATTACACTGGAAGCAAATTCATACATTAATGTATGTGTACTTACTGTGTGCTAGACACAGTGCTAGTGCTGGAGATACTGTGATGAACAAGATAGAAAAGATTACTGACTGGGGAAAATCTTCTTCCTCAGTCTTCCATATATAGTCTTGTTGGATACATGTCTCTGCTCAGCAAAGACATTCATAAGATTTCCTTGAATCTGAGCTCTTTCTCACATCAAGCCTGGCTTATTCGCTCCTCTTCCCCTTCCCACTATTCTTTCTTCCTCTCCTGACATCCCATGTCCCTTTCCTTCACCTACTTCTCCACATGTGCTGCTCTCTTCCCACCCTTTATTTCTGGTTCTCCATAAGTTATCTTCCCTGCCTCTTCCATCCTATAGCCTTTCTTTCCTCATATGGTCTCAAGAGCATGAGAGGGTGAGATAAAGTCCCTGGGAATGGACTAAAGCACCAAGAACCAGGTGGTCCAACTCTCCCTAACTCTCAGGAAGGCTCTCTGATGGCCTGTCTGGATCACTCATGGGGCCCTGATATGGTTTGGCCGTATTCCAACCCAAATGTCATCTTGAATTGTAGTTTCCATAATCACCACATGTTGTGGGAGGTACCCAGTGAAAAGTAATTGAATCATGGGGGTGAGGATTTTATAAGAGATGTTTTCCCCTTTGCTCAGCTCTCATTCTTTCTGTTGCTGTCCTGTGAAAAGGTACCTTCTGCCATGAACGTAAGTTACTTTAGACCTTCCCAGCCATGCTGAACTGTGACACAAATAAACCTCTTTTCCATATAAATTACCCAGTCTCAGGTATGTCTTCATTAGCAGCATGAAAACAGGCTAATACAATAAATTGGTACTGGGTAGTGGGGTGCTGCTATAAAGATACCCCAAAATGTGGAAGAAACTTTAAAACTGGGTAACAGGCAGAAGTTGGAACAGTTTGAAAGGCTCAGAAGAAAATAGAAAGATGTGAGAAAGTTTGGAACTTCCTAGAGAGTTTTTCAGTGGCTTTGTTCAACATGCTTATAGTGATATAGAGAATGAAATCCAGGCTGAGATTGTTTCAGATGGAAATGAGGAACATTTTGGGAACTGGAATAAAGGTGACTCTTGCTATGCAAAGATACTTGTGACATTTTGCCCCTGCCCTAGAGATCTGTGCAATGTTGAAACTGAGAGAGATAATTTAGGGTACCTGGCAGGAGAAATTTCTAAGAAACAAAGCATTCAAGATGTGACTCAGGTGCTGTTAAAAGCATTAAGTTTTATGTATTCACAAATATATAGTTTAGAATTGAAACTTATATTTAAAAGGAAAGCAGAGCATAAAAGTTTGGCAAATTTGCAGTCTCATTATGCGATACACTATAAAAACCTATTTTTGAGGAGAAATTCAAGCCAGCTACAGAAAGTTACATAAGAAACGAGGAGCCAAATGTTAATCATCAAGATAATGGGGAAAATGTCTCCAAGTCATGTCAGAGGCCTTCATGGCAGCCCCTCCATCACAGGCCCAGAGTCTTAGGAGAAAAAAATGGTTTTGTGGGCCAGACCCAGGCCCTTGCTGCTTTGTGCAGTCTAGGGACTTGGTATCTTGTATTCCAGCCATGGCTTCAAGGGGCCAACATAGAGCTCAGGCCTTTGATTCAGAGGGTGAAAGCCCCAAGCTTTGGCAGCTTCACAGGGCGTTGGGCCTGCAGGTTCACAGAAGTCAAGAGTTGAGGTTTGGGAACCTCTACATAGATTTCAGAGAATGTATGGAAACACATGGATGTCCAGGAAGACGTTTGCTGCAGAAGTGGAGCCCTCAGGAGAACCTCTCATAGGGCACTGCAGAAGGGAAATGTGGGGTTCAAGTCCCCACACAGAGTCCTCACTGAAGCACTGCCTAGTGCAGCTGTGACAAGAAGACCATGGTCCTCCAAATTACAAAATGATTGATCCAATGATAGCTTGCACCATGTACCCCACCCACTGGAAATGTCAGGAAATGATTTGGTAATTATTGTTTTGGCTCTCCAAAAATGATCAGCAGCCAGGGGGAGACAATCTCCTGACGGTCCACACCTGCTAACATTAAAAGTGTTACCTGAATGCAGACCCGAGGGAGAAACAACTTCCTGGGCATGAATATTAAGAGACAAAAATAGTAAACTATGATCTTACAGGTACACTCCACTGGAAAAAGGAACAAAGCTTCAGATGGGCATGCATAGAACTCCTTAAGCACTCTTCTTGTGCTCACTTCCTAAGGGAGAGAGGACTCTGTGCATGCAGCAGCCCGCCCGAAGGTAAGAATCATGGGCAAGAGGGAGCTTATAAAAGCCCTAGGATCATCGTTAAATGGGGTACTTGGCATTCTCTCTTTAATCTTCACAAGCCTGCTTAGGTCTCTTCCAAGCATGCCTTTGTTTCTCTCTTGCTCTAATCCCAAGTCTTCAGATAAACTTTTAAATAAACTTCCGTTCCTTTTCTGGAACTTTCCTCAGTCTCTTTTTCTGCTTTATGTCCCTCAGTCAAATTCTTTCTTCTGAGGAGCCAAGGACTGAAGTTGCTACAGACCTGTACAGATAGGCCACTGGTAACTCAAATTTCTTTCACTGATAGCACTGCTAGGACTTATTCAACTTTTATAAGTAACTAGAATTTCTATACATCTCCAGAATGCCATGCCAAAACTCATTCTGCAAACTTTGCTAACATTAAAGCACCAAAATGTAATCACTTATCACGACCTACATAGTGAATGAGGTCAAAATTACCCTTAAACTCGTGCCCTGAGGTCCATAAATGCTCCTAAGGAAAATCCACCATAGTGTGCTCAGTCCTCTTGCTGAGATACCCTGCTTCAGTCTTTCACAGCGTTTTCATTCTAATAAAATGTTTTCCTTTTTCAAATCTGTACTATTGTTGATAAATTCTTCTTACCAACCTGCGAGTTGACCATTTTCTGAGGCAGGGGCTCTGAAAGCTTTACTGGCAAATTCCACTTGTCTGACATTAGTATAGTCGTCTTAGTAATTTTTTTGTTTCTCTTTGCATGGATATTTTTTCATCATTTTACTTTCAACTGATTTGTGTCTCCATGTCTAAAATGAGTCATTTGTTGGAAGTAAACAGTAGAATACTTTTTGGAAATCTATTTTTGTCAATCTCTTCCTTTTAATCATATAATTTAATCTATTTCCATTTAACGTACTGATAAAAAGGATTCTGCCGTTTTGCTATTTATTTTCTGTATGTCTTGTAGCTTTTTTATAACGTAATTTCTCCCATCACTGTCTTCTTTTGTATTTAGTAGATTTTACTTAGTGAAATGTTTGATTCTTTTCCTATTTTTTTTGTATATTTCCTCTATATATTCTTTGTAGTTATCATGGAGATGTCACACAACTTCCTAAAGTTACAATAATCAATTTGAATTGATACCAACTTAAATTCAATTATACATAAACTCTATTCCTTTTAGCTCTGCTCCTTTTATATTATTAATATCACAAAATTTATCTCAACATATGTGCCTAGTAACATGGATGTATAATTATTTTTCATGATTTGTCTTTTCAATTCAGCAGAAGACAAAACAATTGACTTATAACCCAAAATTACAATACTATTGTCCTTTATAATGCTTCATAAAGATTTGCCCTTTCTGGAGATTTTTATCTTCATATGGTTTTGAGTTACTGTCTAATGTTCTTTCATTTCAACATGAATGACTCCCTTTAATATTTGTTGTAGGGCTGGTCTAGTGGTAATGAATCTGCTATTGTTTAGCTATAAATGTCTTAATTTCTCCCTAATTTTTGAAGGAATGTTTTGTCAGATATAGAGTTTTTAAGAACTTTTCTTTCTAGCAAGGATTAAGCTCTGATTTTTTATCTTGCCCAGATTCCTACCTACCGAGTCTAGGGAGTCATGTCCTACAAACCATAAATTCTCATCAGATTGGTTTTATTTGATCCTTATTGACTTACTTTTCAACCTGACTCTGGCGTAACAGTACAAGACAAGGAAAAATATTTAACTCCAAAATATATTTTCTTGCCATACCTTGCCCTTCAAAGTCTCTTGTGGGGAAAATCCAAATTCCATAGAGAATCCCCTTTCCCCATTGTTTTCCTTCCTTTCTTAAGAGATAATCAGCTAAGACCCAGACACCCTTTTAGGCCTGATACAAAACGTTTTACAACCTGCCCTCGCTCTGAAGTCTGCTATCTGAGAGATTCCTCTGCACAATAAAACTTTGTCTCCACAATCATTTATCTTAACCTGAACCTTCCTTACTATTGATCCTAGGTCTTCAGATAAATTCTACCAATTGTCAACCAGAAAATGTTTAAATTTACCTATTGCCTGGAAACCCTGGGTTTGAGTTGTCCTGCCTTTCTGAACCAAGCCACCATATTTCTTAAAGGTATTTGATTAATGTCTCATGACTTTCTAAAAATATATAAATGTCTTAAAATATTTTTTAAAGAGTTTGACTCTTTTCATTGACAATAATTTTGGCACCCATCGTGGGGCCTCAGAGAAGACTCAGGACCCCCAAGGAGTTCCCAAAATTGGAGCTAAGGTAACAGTAGGGGCCCACTGAAGCCCCATCGAGTTCAAGTTTCTCATCTGATGGAATGGTAAGTCCTCCTGAGCCCCAGACCTTCCTTTGGTTGATGATCCTTGATTTATTCTGAGCTGGTTTTCTCCTAGGAAGTTGTTGTTTAAGGATCCTAATTCTAGTTCTGAGCTCCATTCTAAAGGGAATTCTTTGTAACTTTTACTCCTAAAATTTATTCTAATTCAGTTTGTCTGTGCACATTCATGTGAGGAACTGAACTGTTGTATCACAAATAAATGACAGACTTAGTTTTTCAGCTCTCAAGAACAAGGGCACTTGCTCCTCCCAACTGAAAGATACCCTTGGGTGACCGGGAGCTTCATGGAAGTGTCTGTGGGGTTTACCCTCTCTCACGTGCAGCAGCCTTGCAGGGAAATCCCTGACAAAAATTAACTTAAACAATGGTTTGTCCAGGAAATGAATATAAGGGCTGATCATGCTGCGTTTTGAGCCCTTTCGTAGATCATAGACCCCTGGAAAGAGAAACTGAGACACATAAGAGGGAGGAAATTTCTCAGTGTTGACACAGCAGCGTGCATCAATCCATCACACAAGAACTCTAAGCTACAGCTCAGTTCCTCCTTTTAAGAAAGAAGGAAAAAAATATGGAAATGAATCTAAGAATGAGAAGAAAACAAGGAGAATGACCACCTTTTGGACACTCCATAGGTTTTATGGCACCTGTACTTGACAAAGTTCATATAAAACAGAAGTAATATGGTCTTTGTGCACACCTACATTAAGGAAAAAGAGTCCTAAGGTCAACTTGCAAACTATAGACTACCTAGATGCTATTTTCTTTTGTGTCTGCCTTAATCTGCTGTTACTTTTCTACTGAGATAAAAACCACTTTTTGGATCTAAGTGTTTTTTGCAGGCTGGTGAAGTTGTATTTATCTCATGGCTAAAGTACTGAAGTAGTAGCTATGGGAACTTTGTGTGTGTAAGTGTGTGTATATATTTAAAGGTCTTTATATTTGACTTCTATAATTTTAAGTTCAGTTGGCAATTGATTCCATCTAAATTTCCCTCTAGCATATCAGACTTTTTCTTCATACCTTATGATGTGAATTTTCCTATCGGATTTCCACCTGAGATGCCTTTAATATGCAAAATTAAGACTATTTAGGTGCACAACTGCATAGGGTAAGATTTTTAAAAATGGGAAAAAAAAGGGGAAGTCTTCATAAGTCTATATGATATGCTTTCATTAGCATGACTGATACATCTATATATTTATGTGTGTGTACACAATATTTTCACTAATAAAAATACATAAAGAGCTCTAATTGGCTTTTATTTTTTAAGTGCTTAAATCAGATACAAAGAAAAAGATTAATCAAACGCTTTTTCAAGTTCACATGACTTAAGTAAAATCTTTACTAAATAAGCTGACTTTAAAATTATTGGTAAAGTAATATAAGCAATGTCTTTAGAATCGTTAGCATTTTGTTTGCATTTATTGATTAAGTAGTTTCATGTTTATTCCTGCAGAATATTATACGATTTGCCATAAGGGTTATAAACTACGAAACCCAGCCCAAGACAGAATTATCTTTGCTTGTATATGCTTGTGAAACATTGTTGACTTAAATGAAAACAGCTAAATACTGAGTTATTGGTATAAATACCCTTAAAATGAACAACAACTTTAATTATTTAAGTAAATACCTGAAATTCACCACCTATAAAAATAGTTAATAGAAAAATAACTTTAAATATTGGCTATCACAGTTATTTTATAAATAGTTAAAGTATTAAATTAATGGGGTAGATATAATAAAAGAAATGCTTGTAAACAAATTCACTATAATTTATGATCTAAGGTTATCGATTGATATTAAGTATCTGGGCAATTCAAATGTAAGAATTATAGAAAAACATGTTTAAAATGTTCTTATAAAGCTAAAATATCTTTGTCTAATTCAAGGCTTACTTAAGATTTATGTATAAAACAAGGTATAGGAATCAGGAAATAAGAGATGTAAAGAAATTCAAAAGAGGTATTTTTGGTTAAAAAAAAAAGGTTAAAAAGGCAATTAATTTTATATAAGAAAGAATCTTGTGTGGTAAACTTTTGTCCTAAAATAAAAATGATGGAACTGTACAAGAAAGAGGAATATTTAAGGGAAAGCCATCTAAACATATTGAGAATGAACTATGTAAGTCATAATAAGGTTAGTAAAATAAATGTTTTAAAGATGTTGTATAATTCAACTGGCTATAATTAAAAATAAATTATAATAGACTTTCTAGAGATGAGCATTTAATATTAAAAACACACTAATACAAAACTAAATTATTGGTTAAATTAATATTTTATTACTAATATTGACTTCTGTTTAATACAAAGTTTTTAAATTTTAAAATTCTATAATCTGTTTCTTTAGCATTCATCAGATTGATATTTTAAAAGTGTCATTCTTTTTCTTTTGAAGAGGCTTTTAGTTATGGCTCTCTTCTTCCCCTTTCATTGACTCCTGTAACTTTTACTAATTATCTGAAGTAAGGAAGAAAAATTGTTTTGAAAACAGGCAAATAAAGTATCTTTTGAACATGTATTTTATTCTGCATGCTGGTTATATCTCTATCTTTATAAGTGTCATGTGGAAGTGATATTCTACTTCCAAACCACATGAAAGAGCTCTAATCAAGTAACTTTAAAAATGTGCTTATCCGATTGGTAAAAGCTAGCTCATATGTATTTTAATTTACATAACCTTGATAATCTTTGGTAAAAATTATTTGGTAAAAGTAATCTGAAAACTCTCTGGTAATTTAAAAATCTTAAAGTCATGTTTAAACCCTCAATTATTTTTGCCCCCACTGGAAATTTGGGTTACTAAAAAGTTAAAATACCAGAATTACAAAATATACTTTTGTTAAAATTTTATAAACACAAGGATTTCAATTCTCAAACAAACGTAAGTTTATTTTTGGTTAAGAAACTATTTAAGAGTTGCTTTAAGGCCGGGCGCGGTGGCTCAAGCCTGTAATCCCAGCACTTTGGGAGGCCGAGACGGGTGGATCACGAGGTCAGGAGATCGAGACCATCCTGGCTAACACGGTGAAACCCCGTCTCTACTAAAAAAATACAAAAAACTAGCCGGGCGAGGTGGCGGGCGCCTGTAGTCCCAGCTACTCGGGAGGCTGAGGCAGGAGAATGGCGTGAACCCGGGAGGCGGAGCTTGCAGTGAGCTGAGATCTGGCCACTGCACTCCAGCCTGGGCGACAGAGCGAGACTCTGTCTCAAAAAAAAAAAAAAAAAAAAAAAAAAAAAGAGTTGCTTTAAAACAAAGAAAATTACAAACATAAAACTACGTAACTTAAAAAAAATAATCCAAGGCAACAAAATTCTGAGCCCTATGGTTATCAAGAAAATAGTCAATATGGGGGGAGGGTAAAACCAAGTAACTATTTAAAACCAAAGTGTGTAATGTAAAGGAATGTTTCTTTTTGTAGATTGGTATCATTCAGTTTCTTTAAAAAAAAAAAAAATCTTTCCTATAGTGGATTGTAAAAATAACCACTTTAAGGACAAAATTCTTAATTTTAACAGCTATAGAATATAAGAGCTTATTTGGATTAATGCAGGACGCACAGCTCATTACTGAACAACCACTGAGTATATGTGATCCAAATATACAAGGGGTTATTCCAGAGAAAGCAATCAGCCTAGTGGGCCAGATAATCCCATTATAAGGTCTGTTTTGCCCTGAAAACGGGACTGCCCAACTCTCCCTATAAAGTACCAAGTCAAGTACCCTAGATGAAGCAGTTAATATGTTTCTTATGCAAGCCATGTCGAACTAGCTTTATGATAACTGGAATATCTTCCTACATAACACGTCTATTGCCTGGGTCACCGTGAGTTTGGAGATTAAGGGATCCGCTTTTTTATGGGTGCACCTCCCACAGAATCAGAGGTCTGTTTAAGAAGGCTTATCTAATCTACCATCTCTCACAGGTCTTACAGATGCAACTGCCTGCTGGGAACACAAACTCTTTTCATCAGAAAATGTAAAATGATCTGGGGGTTAAAATAAGGCTTCCTGGGACAAGAACATAAAACATACAGGTTAATAGAATTATAAAATGTAAGCTGTTTAAACAAGCTTTATGTAAAGTAGTTGTAACCTCTTTTAACTAAGTGCCTTATGAAAATGGGTATATGTCTGGGATTGCTGGCAAGATGGCCAAATAGGAACAGCTCTGGTCTGCAGCTCCCAGCGAGATTGACGCCGAAGGTGGGTGACTTCTGAATTTCCAACTGAGATACCCCTCTCATCTCATCGGGACTGGTTGGACATTGGGTGCAGCCAACAGAGGGTGAGCCGAAGCAGGGTCGGGTGTTGTCTCACCCGAGAAGTGCAAGGGGTCAGGGAATTTTCTCCCATACCCAAAGGAAACTGTGAGGGATTGAGCCTGAGAAATCACGCACTCTGGTCCAGCTACTGCACTTCTCCCATGGTCTTCAAAACCCACAAACCAAGAGATTCCCTCCAGTGCCTACCCCATCAGGGCCCTGGGTTTCAAGCACAAAACTGGGTGGTTGTTTGGGTAGACACTTAACTAGCTGCAGGAGAGCTCCACCTGGCATCTGGAAAGTGCCTCTCTGGGATGAAGCTTCCAGAGGAAAAAACAGGCAGCAATCTTCACTGTTCTGTAGCCTCTGCTGGTGATACCCAGACAAACAAGGTCAGGAGTGGACCTCAAGTAAACTCCAGCAGACCGATAGCAGACGGGCCTGACTGTTAGAAGGAAAACCAACAAACACAAAGGAATAGTACACCCACTCAGAGACTTCATACAAAGGTCACCAACATCAAAGATCAAAGGCAGATAAATCCACAAAGATGGGGAGAAACTAGTGCAAAAATGCTGAAAATTCCAAAAACCAGAATTCTTCTTCCCCTCCAAATAATCACACCTCACCAACAAGGTGAGAGTTGAAGCTGGCTGGGCTTCTGGTTCCGGTGAGGACTTGGAGAACTTTTCTGTCTAGCTAAAGGATTGTAAACACACCAATCAGCACTCTGTGTCTAGCTTAATATTTGTAAATGCACCAATCAGCACTCTGTAAAAACGCACCAATCAGCACTCTGTGTCTAGCTAAACGTTTGTAAATGCACCAATCAGTACTCTTTAAAAATGCACCAATCAGCACTCTTTAAAAAAGCACCAATCAGCAATCTGTAGAGTGGACCAATCAGCACTCTGCAAAATGGGCCAATCAGCACTCTGTAAAAAGGACCAATGAGTAGGACGTGGGTGGGGACAAATAAGGGAATAAAAGCTGGCCTCCCGAGCCAGCAGCGCAACACGCTGGGGTCCCCTTCCAGACTGTGGAAGCTTTGTTCTTTTGCTCTTCACAATTAATCTTGCTGCTTCTCACTCTTTGGGTCTGCACTACCTTTATGAACTGTAACACTCACTGTGAAGGTCTGCAGCTTCACTCCTGAAGCCAGTGAGACATGAACCTACTGGGAGGAATGAACAACTCCAGATATGCCACCTTTAGAGCTATGACATTCACTGTGAAGGTCTGAGGCTTCACTCCTCAAGTCAGCAAGACCATGAACCCACTGGGAGGAACAAGCAACTCTGGATGTGCCACCTTTAAGAGGTGTAACACTCACTGCGAAGGTCTGTGGCTTCACTCCTGAAGTCACCAGAAGGAAGAAGCTCCAGACACATTTGAGCATCTGAAGGAACAAACTCCGGACACACCATCTTTAAGAACTGTAACACTCACTGTGAGGGTCCACGGTTTCATTCTTAAAGTCAGTGAGACCAAGAACCCATCAGAAGGAACCAATTTGGGACACAAAGGGAACAAAACTGGTTGGAGAATGAGTTTGATAACTTGACAGAAGTAGGCTTCAGAAGGTGGGTAATAACAAACACCTCTGAACTAAAGAAGCATGTTCTAACCCAATGCAAGGAAGCTGAGAACCTTGAGAAAAGGATAGATGAATTGCTAACTAAAATAACCAGTTTAGAGAAGACGATAAATGACCTGATGGAGCCGAAAAACACAACATGAGAACTTCATGAAGCATACTCAAGTATCAATAGCTGAAGCAATCAAGCAGAAGAAAGGATATCAGAGATTGAAGATCAATTTCAAGAAATAAAGTGAGAAGACAAGATTAGAGGAAAAAAAGACTAAAAACGAACAAACAAAGCCTCCAAGAAATATGGGACTATGTGAAAATAAAAAATCTACATTTGATTAGTCTACCTGAAAGTGATGGGGAGAATGGAACCATGTTATAAAACAGTCTTCAGGATATTATCCAGGAGAACTTCCTCAACCTAGCAAAACAGGTCAACGTTCAATTTCAGGAAAAACAGAGAACACCACAAAGATACTCCTTGAGAAGAGCAACCCTAAGACAAATAATCATTAGATTCACCAAGGTTGAAATGAAGGAAAAAATGTTAAGGGCAGCCAGAGAGAAAGGTTGGGTTACCCACAAAAGGAAGCCCATCAGACAAACAGAGGATCTCTGCAGAAACCCTACAAGCCAGAAGATAGTTGGGGCCAATATTCAACATTCTTAAAGTAAAGAATTTTCAAACCACGATTTCATATTCAGCCAAACTAAGCTTCATAAGCAAAGGAGAAATAAAATATTTTACAGACAAGCAAATGCTGAGAGATTTTATCACCATTGGGACTGCCTTACAAGAGCTCCTGAGGGAAGTACTAAACATGGAAAGGAACAAGCGGTACCAGCCACTGCAAAATAGAGCAAACTGTAAAGAACATTGACACTATGAAGAAACTGCATCAACTAATGGGGAAAATAACCAGCTAGTATCATAATGACAGGTTCAAATTCACACATACCAATATTAACCTTAAATGTAAATGGGCTTAATTCCCCAATTAAAAGACACAGACTGGCAAATTGGATAGTCTAGACCCCTCAGTGTGCTGTATTCAGGAGACCCATCTCACATGCAAAGACACCCATAGGCTCAAAATAAAGTGATGGAGGAATATTTACCAATCAAATGGACATCAAAAACAAGCAACAGTTGTAATCCTAATGTCTGATAAACAGACTTTAAACCAACAAAGATCAAAAGAGAAAAAGAACGGCATTACACAATAGTAAAGGAATCAATGCAATAAGAAGAGCTAAGTATTCTAAATATATATACTCACAATACAGGAGCACCCAGATTCATAAAGCAAGTTCTTAGAGACCTACAAAGACACTTAGACACCCACAAAATAATACTGGGAGATTTTAACACCCCACTGTTAATATTAGATGGATCAATGAGACAGAAAATTAGCAAGGATAAGCAGGACATAAACTCAGCTCTGTACCAAGTGGAACTAACAGATATTTACAGAACTCTCCACCCCAACCCAATAGAACATACATTCTCAGCACCTCATTGCCCTTATTCTAAAATTGACTACATACATTCAAGTAAAACACACCTCAGCAAATGAAAAAGAATGGAAATAATAACAAACAGTCTCTCAGAGCACAGCATAATCAAATTAGCACTCAGGATTAAGAAACTCACTCAAAACCACACAACTACATGGAAACTGAACAACGTGCCCCTGATTGACTACTGGGTAAATAATGAAATAAAGGCAGGATAAAGATGTTCTTTGAAACCAATGAGAACAAAGACACAATTTATCAAAATCAATGGGACACATTCAAAGCAGTGTGTAGCGAAAAATTTATAGAACTAAAGGTCCACAAGAGAAAGCAGGAATGACCTAAAATCAACCCCCTAACATCTAAATTAAAAGAACTAGAGAAGCAAGAACAAACAAGTCAAAAGCTAGCAGAAGAAATAACTAAGATCAGAGCAGAACTGAAGGAGATAGAGACATGAAAAATCCTTAAAAAAAAGTAATGAATCCAGGGGCTGGTTTTCTGAAAAGATCAACAAAACACACAGACCGCTAGCCAGACTAATAAAGAAGAAAAGAGAGAAGAATCAAATAGATGCAATAAAAATTATATAGAGGATATCACCACTGATCCCACAGAAATATAAACTATGATCAGAAAATACTGTAAACACCTCTATGCAAATAAACTAGAATATTTAGAAGAAATGGATAAATTCCTGGACACATACACTCTCCAAAGTCTAAACGAGGAAGAAGTCGAGTCTCTGAATAGACCCACAACAAGTTCTGAAATTGAGGCAGTAATTAATAGGCTACCAATCAAAAAAAGCCCAGGACCAGAAAGATTCACAGCCGAATTCTACTAGAGATAAAAACAGGAGCTGATACCATTTCTTCTGAAACTCTTCCGAACAATAGTAAAAGAGAATCCTTCTTAACTTATTTTATGGGGCCAGCATCATCCTGATACGAAAGCCTGGAAGAGACAAAACAAGAAAAGAAAATTTCAAGCCAATATCCCTGATGAACATCAATGTAAAAATCCTCAATAAAATACTGGCAAACCAAATCCAGCAGCACATCAAAAAGCTTATCCACCATGATCAAGTCAGCTTCATACCTGGGATGTAAGTCTGGTTCAACATCACATAAACAGAACCAAAGACAAAAACCACATGATTTATCAATCAATGCAGAAAAGGTCTTCAAAAAAATTCAACACCCCTTCATGAGAAAAACTCTCAATAAACTAGGTATCAGTGGAACGTATCTCAAAATAATAAGAGCTTTTTATGACAAACTCACAGCCAATATCATACTGAATGGGCAAAAACTGGTAGTATTCACTTTGAAAACCAGCACAAGACAAGGATGCCGTCTCTCAGCACTCCTATTCAACACAGTGTTGGAAATTCTGGCCAGGGCAACCAGGCAAGAGAAAGAAATAAAGCGTATTTTAATAGAAAAAGAGGAAGTCAAATTGTCTGTGATTGCAGATGACATGATTGTATATTTAGAAATCCCCATGGTTTCAGCCCAAAATCTCCTTAAACTGATAAGCAACTTCAGCAAAGACTCAGGATACAAAATCAATGTACAAAAGTCACAAGAATTTCTGTACACCAATAACAGAAAACCAGAGAGTCAAATTGTGAGTGAACTCTCATTCACAATTGCTACTAAGAGAATAAAATATCTAGGAATACAACTTACAGGGGATGTGTAGGACTTCTTCAAAGAGAACTACAAACCACTGCTCAAGGAAATAAGAGAGGACATAAACAAATGGAAAACATTTCATGCTTATGAATAGGAAGAATTAATATCATGAAAATGGCCATACTCCCCATAGTGATTTATAGACTCAGTGCTATCCCCATCAAGCTACCACTGATTTTCTTCACAGAATTCAAAAAATCTACTTCAAAGTTCATATGGAACCAAAAAAGACCCCACATAGCCAATATAATCCTAAGCAAAAAGAAACAAAGCTGGAAGCATCATGCTACACCTGACTTCAAACTATACTACATGGCTACAGTAACCAAAACAGCTAGGTACTGGTATCAAAACACATATATAGACCAATGGAACAGAACAAAGGCCTCAGAGAGAACACTAACAATCCTCTGATTTTTGAAAAACCTGACACAAACAAGCAATGGGGAAAGAATTCCCTATTTAATAAATAGCATTGGGAAAACTGACTAGCCGTATGCAGACTATTGAAACTGGACCCCCTTTTTTCAACTTATAAAAAAATTAACTCAAGATGGATTAAAGACTTAAATGTAAGACCTAAATCCATAAAAATTCTAGAAGAAAACCTGGGCAATACCATTCAGGACATAGGCATGGGCAAAGACTTCATGCCTAAAACACCAAAAGCAATGGTAACAAAAGCCAAAATAGACACATGAAATCTAATTAAACTAAAGAACTTCTACACAGCAAGAGAAATCATCAGCAGAGTGAACGGGCAACATTCAGAATGGGAGAAGATTTTGCAATCTATCCATCTGACAAAGGGCTAATATTCAGAATCTACAAGGAACTGGAACAAATTTACAAGAAAAAAAACCCTATCAAAAAGTGGGCAAAGGATATGAACAGACACTTCGCAAAAGAAGACAATTATGCAGCCAACAAACATACGAAATAATGCTCATCATCACTGGTCATCAGAGAAATTCAAATCAAAACCTCAATGAGATACCATCTCATGCCAGTGAGAATGGTAATCATTAAAAAGTCTGGAAACAACAGATCCTGGAGAGGAAGTCGAGAAATAGGAATGCTTTTACACTGTTGGTGGAAGTGTAAATTATTTCAACCACTGTGGAAGACAGTGTGGCAATTTCTCAAGGATCCAGAACTAGAAATACCATTTGACCCAGTAATCCCATTACTGGTATATACCCAAAGGAGTATAAATCATTCTACTATAAAGACATATGCACACGTATGTTTATTGCAGCACTATTCACAATAGCAAAGACTTGGAACCAACCAAAATGCCCATCAATGATAGACTGGATAAAGAAAATGTGGCACATATACACCATGGAATGCTATGCAGTCATAAAAAAGGATGAGTTCCTGTCCTTTTCAGGGACATGGATAAAGCTGGAAACTATCATTCCCAGCAACCTAACACAGAAAGAGAAAACCAAACACATGTTCTCACTCATAAGTGGGAGTTGAACAATAATACATGGACACAGGGAGGGGAACATCACACACTGGGGCCTGTTGGGCGGGGGGTGAGGGCAGGTGAGAGATAGCATTAGCAGAAATATCTAATGTAGGTGACAGGTTGATGTGTGCAGCAAACCACCATCGCTCTTGTATGTAAGGTTAGCTGAGAGAAAGGATGAGAGAGAGAGCCCCAAGGTCAGGTGAGTACATTTTATTAACCTACCAGGCTGCTCCACCACAGTCAGAGGAGGCAGCCCTGAGCTTACAAAATGAGGGGTTTATATGGGGGAGAGAGACCCTGGGGTTGTTTGTTGGTTATCTTTACCACATATCATTTTGTTATTGGCTTACAATATAGGAATTTACAAGAGGGTGCAACTTGGGTTTATCTAAGTTTTTCATGACCTCCCCCATGCCACCTGGAGGGCTGTAAACAAGTCTGGTGACCTTGCTGTAGCGCCAAGATAAGGGTCCAAGAATGCAGCTGCAGAGTATTCAGGGTAAGGGTCAGCTGCATTGAGGGGGAACCCTGGGGCAGCCTATCTCTGAAAGTGTATACCTATGTAACAAGACTACACGTTCTGCACAGGCACCACAGAACTTAAAGTATAATAATATTTAAAAAAAAAATGGGTACTATATCTAACTGGGAGATGATTTCCTTCTTCTAGTACTATAAAACTGAAGAGATGTAAATCTGCTCATGTAAATTCTCCACTGAATAGCCTTTCGTGTGTAGCAAATATCGGGGCTGATGGCATAAACTATGAGTACTTTTCAATAACAACGATTGAGCTAGAGAATTTTCACTTGATTCTGCATTTATTGTCTTGCCGTGGAATATTAACTGAAGCTACCCCTATACTAATAGAAATAATGTTTCCCAAAAAGTTTCATGGTAAAATAAAAGTCGTTTACATAAAATCTTGCTATCTAATAAGCCAAGAGCCTTTTCCCTAGGACTAATTGTGAGAAACTGCTAAATTATACAGTGTCAAATAGCTCTCATGAGCTGTTTGGTTTGGAGGTGGTATTTCCATGGTAAACAAGCATCTTGTTTTAAAAGCTGTTACTCTGGGTTAAAGGAGGGTAAAGAAAACCTTTTTCCTTTAAGTCATTTGGGTAAAGTATGTTTTCATAAGCAAATTTACCTTTCTGAGTTCTCCAAATTTCAGATTGTAATTTTATAACAGTACAGTTGTCTACATTTGCTTAATAACAGTTAAAAAAATGTTTAAGGGAAGGTGCGGCACTTAATACTAGTTTCAGTCCTAACTTTCTAAATGCAGATTAAATCTTTATTTCTTGGCTATAATAATTCTCCGGGAAGTTGTAGATTATAATTTTTCTTCCTATATTTAGTTGGTGTCCTAATGGAATAGGTTCCTTTTTCTGTTCCCACATATAGAGCACTCTTATAACTGTCAAACTACCAATGTTATGTATCTCTCTTTGTTTTAGGACATCCAAGGAAATCAAAGTCATGGTATTCTGAAAACCAGATATAAATCTCCCTCGTTTGTCTTCCCACTGGCCCCAGATCTGTTTCAATGCTAATGTTCTGCTGCAAAAACTATACAAGCTGCCTCCCTCTAGGCCTAGGGACTATCATGGAAGAGGTGGGCACATGATCATAAGGGCTTGTTTTGAGGGGTAAAATTAGGACACGATCAAACTCTACAAATCAAGAAAGGTGTACAAAAAAATGCCTGAACAGCTGGTAAAACCAGTTTAGTTGCCTTCTAAACTATTATGTGTCACTCTTACATACACCCCAACCACAAAAATTTTCTGCTTACTATAAGATTAAAGAAAAATATTTACTAACAGGATAAAATACCTTGTAACAAAGTCTCTTTGGTATAATACTTCCAATAATGAATTGTGAGGATACATACATTTATACATATATACATATTTTTAATTATTTTTCAGAATACTGCTTATGTTTTTCATAGCTGGTTGCTATAAGACTGTAACAGAAACCAAGCTTACAGTAGCTCAACACATAAAAGTTAAAAATAAGCAAGCCTTGTCACTTTACCTTTTGATTTTATTGTCAGCTTTTTAAAAAATTTTTTTATTATTATTATGCTTTAAGTTCTAGGGTACATGTGCATAACGTGCAGGTTTGTTACATATGTATACTTGTGCCATGTTGCTGTGCTGCACCCATCAACTCGTCAGCACCCATAAACTTGTCATTTACATCAGGTATAACTCCCAATGCAATCCCTCCCCCCTCCCCCCTCCCCATGATAGGCCCCGGTGTGTGATGTTCCCCTTCCCGAGTCCAAGTGATCTCATTGTTCAGTTCCCACCTATGAGTGAGAACATGCGGTGTTTGGTTTTCTGTTCTTGTGATAGTTTGCTAAGAATGATGGTTTCCAGCTGCATCCATGTCCCTACAAAGGACACAAACTCATCCTTTTTTATGGCTGCATAGTATTCCATGGTGTATATGTGCCACATTTTCTTAATCCAGTCTGTCACTGTTTTAAAGCAGTGTGTAGAGGGAAATTTATAGCGCTAAATGCCCACAAGAGAAAGCAGGAAAGATCTAAAATTGACACTCTAACATCACAATTAAAAGAACTAGAGAAGCAAGAGCAAACACATTTGAAAGCTAGCAGAAGGCAAGAAATAACTAAGATCAGAGCAGAACTGAAGGAGATAGAGACATAAAAAACCCTCCAAAAAATCAATGAATCCAGGAGTTGGTTTTTTGAAAAGATCAACAAAATTGACAGACTGCTAGCAAGACTAATAAAGAAGAAAAGAGAGAAGAATCAAATAAACGCAATAAAAAATGATAAAGGGGATATCACCACCGACCCCACAGAAATACAAACTACCATCAGAGAATACTATAAACACCTCTACGCAAATAAACTAGAAAATCTAGAAGAAATGGATAATTTCCTGGACACTTACACTCTTCCAAAACTAAACCAGGAAGAAATTGAATCCCTGAATAGACCAATAGCAGGCTCTGAAATTGAGGCAATAATTAATAGCCTACCAACCAAAAAAAGTCCAGGACCAGATGGATTCCTTCACAGCTGAATTCTACCAGAGGTACAAGGAGGAGCTGGTACCATTCCTTCTGAAAATATTCCAATCAATAGAAAAAGAAGGAATCCTCCCTAACTCATTTTATATTGTCAGCTTTTTTTTACTTAAAATAATAATTTTAAGAGGTAATGAATACCTGTCCACATCCATTCCTATATGGCCTAGAACAATTAATTGGCTATAAATCTTTTGACTCGTAAGGCCCTCAGCCATAGGGTGTCCTGCCAAGGGAAAAAATGACACTAGAAATATGACTTCTCCTGTGACAAAACCTTTTCTCTCCCAAATACCAGTATATGGTGCAATACAAAAGTTGTGAGAAAAATAGATTTATCTACTGTTGACAGGTTTATAACAGTTTAGAAACTGAGGACCAGGTGTTTCTTGCATTTAATTTATATCCTCCTCAGGTTGTTATACCTATGGAGATGAATTGGCCAGAAGAGAGACTAAATTTATTAAATTCTAATTTAATTTTGGTCCCACAATTTTCTAATGAGACTAATCATAGGGTTCAAATAACACTTAATAACGAGTGTAAACACATTGTGAGTCTGATCAAATAAGATGATGATGCATGCATGGTTTTTTTCCTGACTGAGTAGGTTGTTTACTGCCCTCTGATTCTACCTATAAACTTGGATGCCCATATCTTCACTATCTTTGTGATATTTGTTACTATATTAGCATTAGACATTCCTTGTAAATGTTACGCCAGATACAGCAGAAAGAAAAGGCACAATTAAAGATCCAGATCATGATAGCTCAGAAAATAGATCTTATCCAGGAATTTTTTTAGACTAAACCCTAGACCTGACTCCATCTCAGCCCTTAAACAAATCAGGGCAGACCATGTCCTCCCTCCATTATCCAAATTGCTAATATTTAAGACTATTACCATCAAATCAGAGGAATCTAGGAACAAGCCTTCTTAGTTAATTGGGACCTGTTGCTGTTTTTTTGGCCTACATATGCATTCTGTGGAATGCTTTTTGGCCAAGAGGGGGAACTGCGGACTGAACTCTGATTTTGTATCTTGCTTAAATTCCTACCTAAGGGGTCTGGAGAGTCATGCCCTACAAATCATAAATTCTCATTGGATGGGTTTTATTTGACCCTATAAATATAGTGACTTACTTTTCTGTCTGACTCTGGTATAACATTACAAGACAAGGAAAAAATATTTAACCACAAAATATATTTCCTTGTCATACCTTGAGTTTGTCTTGCAAAGCCTCTTTTGAGAAAAAATCCACATTCTATAAAGAATTTCCTTTCACCATTGTTTTCTTTCCTTCCTTCCCAGATCCAAGAGATAATCACCTAAGAGCTAGACTCCCTTTTAGGTCTGATAAGAAACATTTTACAACCTGTTCTCTCTATGAAGTCTGCTCTCTGAGAGATTCCGCTGCACAAAAAAACTTTGTCTACACAGTCCTTTATCTTAGCTTGAACATTTCTTTCCACTGATCCCAGGTTGTCAGATAAACTCAACCGTGAACCAGAAAATGTTTAAATTTACCTATAGCTTGGAACAACCCCCGCCCCAGCCCCTGCAACCCACGCTCCCACTGCTTTAAGTTGTCCTGCCTTTCTGAATCAAATCAATATATTTCTTATATGTATTTGATTGATGTCTCATGCCTCCCTAAAAACATATAAACCTAAAAATATTTTACAGAGTTTGACTCTTGTCATTTACATTAGTGTGTGTATATATATACATAAATACACACACACACACACACACACACACACACACACACACCTGTAACTCTCAATAAACTAGGTATTGATGGAATGTATCTCAAAATAATAAGAGCTATTTATGACAAACCCACAGTCAGTATCGTACTGAATGAGCAAAACCTGGAAGCTTTCCCTTTGAAAACTGGCACAAGACAGGGAGGGATTCCATCTTTCACTACTCCTATTCAACATAGTGTTGGAAGTTCTGGCCAGGGCAATCAGGCAAGAGAAATAAATAAAGAGTATTCAATTAGGAAATGAGGAAGTTCTATTGTCACTGTTTGCAGATGACATGATTATATATTTGGAATATTTCATCATCTCAGCCCAAAATCTCCTGAAGCTGATAAGCAACTTCTGCAACGTCTCAGGATACAAAATCAATGTGCAAAAATCACAAGCATTCTTATATGCCAATAACAGACAAACAGAGAGCCACATCATGAATGAATTCCCATTCACAATTGCTACAAAGAGAATAAAATACCTAGGAATCCAACTTACAAGAGATGTGAAGGACCTCTTCCAGGGGAACTAAAAACCAGTGCTCAACCAAATAAAAAAGGATACAATCAAATGGAAGAACATTCCATGCTCATGGATAGGAAGAATCAATATAGTGAAAATGGCCATACTGCCCAAGGTAATTTACAGATTCAGTGCCATGCCCATCAAGCTATCAATGGTTTTCTTCAAAGAATTGGAAAAAATGACTTTAAGGTTCATAGGGAACCAAAAAAGAGCCTGCATTTTGAAGACAATCCTAAGGAAAAAGAACAAAGCTGGAGGCTATACTACAAGGCTACAATAGCCAAAACAGCATGATACTGGTACCAAAACAGATATATAAACCAATGGAGCAGAACAGAGACCTCAGAAGTAACACCACACATCTACAACCATCTGATCTTTGACAAACCTGACAAAAACAAGAAATGGGTAAAGGATTTCCTATTTAATAAATGGTGCTGGGAAAACTGGCTAGCCATATGTAGAAAGCTGAAACTGGATGCCTTCCTTACACCTCATAAAAAAATAATTCAAGATGGATTAAAGACTTAAATGTTAGACCTAAAACCATAAAAATCCTAGAAGAAAACCTAGGCAATACCATTCAGGACATAGGCATGGGCAAGGACTTCATGACTAAAACACCAAAAGCAATGGCAGCAAATGTCAAAATAAACAAGTGGGATCTAATTAAACTAAAGAGCTTCTGCACAGCAAAAGAAACTACCATCAGAGTGAACAGGCAACCTACAGAAGGGGAGAAAATTTTTGCAATGTACCCATCTGACAAAGGGCTAATATCCAGAATCTACAAAGAACTTAAACAACTTTACAAGAAAAACTCAAGAAACCCCATCAAGAAGTGGGTAAAGGATATGAACAGACACTTTTCAAAAGAAGACATTTATGCAGCCAACAGACACATGAAAAAATGCTCATCATCACTGGCAATCAGAGAAATGCAAATCAAAACCACAATGAGATACCATCTCACACCAGATAGAATGGTGATCATTAAAAAGTCAGGAAACTGGTGCTGGAGAGGGTGTGGAGAAATAGGAACACTTTTACATTGTTGGTGGGAGTGTAAACTAGTTCAACCATTGTGGAAAATAGTGTGGATATTCTACAAGGATCTAGAACTAAAAGTACCATTTGACCCAGCCATCCCATTACTGGGTATATATCCAAAGGATTATAAATCATGCTGCTATAAAGATGCATGCACATGTATGTTTATTGCAGCACTATTCACAGTAGCAAAGACTTGGAACCAACCCAAATGTCCATCAATGATAGACTGGATTAAGAAAATGTGGCACATATACATTGTGGAATACTATGCCACCACAAAAAGGATGAGTCCATGTTCTTTGTAGGGACATGGATTAAGCTGGAAACCATCATTCTGAGCAAACTATGGCAAGGACAGAAAACCAAGCACCACATGTTCTCACTTATAGGTGGTAATTGAACAATGAGAACACTTGGACACAGGGCGGGGAACATCACACACCGGGGCCTGTTGTGGGATGGGAGGGTGGGAGAGGGATAGCATTAGGAGAAATACCTAATGTACATGACAAGTTAATGGGTGCAGCAAACCAACACAGAGCATGTATACATTTGTAACAAACCTGCAAATTGTGCACATGTGCTCTAGAACTTAAAGTATAATAAATAAATAAACAAACAAACAAACAAATAAATAAATAAATAAGAAGGTTATTTTCTAGGTTTTCTTTTAGTTTGAGGATGTTTGTAGTTTGAGGATGTAAATGTAAATCTTTAATCCATCATCTTGAGTTAATTTTTGTATATGGTGAATGGTAAGTATATAGTTTCATTCTTCAGTGTTTGCTATCCAGTTATCCCAGAACTATTTATTGAATAGGAAGTCCTTCCCCATTGCTTGTTTTTGTTGTCCTCCTGGGTGTGCAGCTGTATTTCCAAGGTTTCTATTCTGTTCCATTTTTCTAGTACCAGACTAGAAAATGACTGTTTTCGTACCAGAACCATGCTGTTTTGGCTATTGAATCCTTAGAGGATAATTTGAATTTTGGTAGTGCAATTATTCTAGCTTTCTTTTATTTTTATTTTTTCTCTTTTCTTTTCTTTTCCTTCTTTCCTTCTTTCCTTCCTTCCTTCCTTCCTTCCTTCCTTTCCTTCCTTCCTTTCCTTCCTTCCTTCCTTCCTTTCTTCCTTCCTTCCTTCCTTCCTTCCTTCCTTCTTTCTTTCTTTCTTTCTTTCTTTCTTTCTTTCTTTCTTTCTTTCTTTTCCTTCCTTCCTTCCTTCCTTCCTTCCTTCCTTCCTTCCTTCCTTCCTTCCTTCCTTCTTTCTCTCTCTCTCTCTTTTGTTCTTTTTCTTTTGCTTAGGATTACATTGTCTATTTAGGCTCTTTCTGTGGTCCATATAAATTTTAGAATTTTTTTTCTAAGTCTGTGAAGGGTGACATTGGTGGTTTGATAGGAATAGTGTTGAATCTGTAAGTTGTTTTGGGGAGTAGAACCATTTTAATGATGCTGATTCTTCCAATACATGAGCACTGAATGTTTTCCCCATTTATTTGTGTCATTTCTCTTTTCTTTCAGCTGTGTTTTATAGTTCTCCTTGTAGAGATTTTGCATTTCCCTAGTTATCTGTATTTCTAGGATTACAGATTCTTTATTTGTGGCTGTTGTAAATGGGATTGTTTTCTTGGTTTGTCTCTGAGCCTGGATGTTATTGGTGTATAAAAGTTCCACTGAGTTTTGTACAATTGATCTTGTAGTCTGAAAACTTAATGAAATTTTTTATTAGTTCTAGGAGCTTTTTGACAGTCTTTAGGGTTTTCTAGGTATAGAAAAATATCATCAGAGAAGACATAGTTTGACTTATTTTCTTATTCGAATGCCTTTCTCTCTCTCTCTCTCTCTCTCTCTCTCTCTCTCTCTCTCTCTCTCTTTCTCTCTCTGTCGTTCCTGATCGATCTGGCTAGGACTTCCAGTATCATGCTAAATAGAAGTGGTGAGAGTGGCCATCTTTGTCTCGTTTTAATTCTCCAGGGGCATGGTTTCAGCTTTTGCCTATTCATTATGATGTTGACTGTGAATTTGTTATAGATGGCTTTTATGTTTAAGTATGCTGAATTTTAAGTCCAGTGTTTCTTTGTTCATTCAATGTCCAGTCTGTTTATGACCAAGCATGCGGTTGATCTAAGAATATGTTCTGTGTGCAGATAAGAAAGATGTATATTTTGTGGTTGTTGGGTTCAGTGTTCTCTAGATGTCTAGGCCCAATTGGTGAAGTGCTGAGTTGAAATCCAGTGTTTCTTTGTTGTTTTCCTGCTTTGAGGATCTGTCTAATACTGTCAGTGACATGTTGAAATCTCCCACTAGTATTGGGTAGTTGTCTAAGTCTTTTTCTAGGCCAAGAAGAACTTGTTTTATGAATCTGAGTGCTCCAGTGTTCGTGGCATATAAGTTTATAATAGTTAAGTCTTCTTGTTGGATTTTACCCTTTATTATTATGTAATACCCTTCTTCATCCTTCTTTTTTTGTTGGGTTAAAGTCTGTTTTATCTGATATAAGAATAGCAACTCCTTCTATTTTTGATTTTCTGTTTGTTTGGTAGATCTTTTCCCCAACCATTTCTTTGAGCCTGTGTGTGTCATTATATGTGAGTTAGATCTCTCAAAGACAGCAGATGGTTGGATCTTGTCTTTTTATTCACCTTACAGCTATGTCTCTTAAGTGGAGTGTTTAGCCCATTTACATTCAGGGTTAGTATTAATATGTGAGATTATAATCCTGTCATTGTGTTATTACCTGGCTGTTATGTAGACTTGATTGTGTAGTTGCTTTATAGGGCATGTGGACTATGTGCTTAAAAGTATTTTTGTGGTAACAGATGTTATTTTGATTCTACGTTTAGCACACCCTAAGGGACCTTGTAAGGTTTCTGCTGAGAAGTCTGCTGCTAGTCTGATGGAGTTCCCTCTTTACATTACTTGACCCTTTTCTCCAGCTGTCTTTAAGATTTGTTCTTTTGTATTGACTTTGGTCAATCTAATGACTATGTGCCTTGGGAATGGTTGTATTTCATAGAATGCCCCTGAGGTCCTCTCTATCTCTTGAATTTGCATGCCAATCTCTCTATTGACATAAGGGAAATTTTCATGGACTATATCCTCAAATATGTTTTGCAAGTTGCTTATTCTCTTTCAGGAATGTCAATGGGTTGTAGATTTGTTCTTTTTATGTAATGTTATAGTTTTGGAGGTTTTCTTCATTTTAAAAATTATTTCTTCTTGATTTTTGTTTGACTGAGTTGATTTTAAGGACCAGTCTTTGAGCTCTGATATTGTTTCCTCAGGTTGGTCTATTCTGCTGTTAATACTTCTAATTGTATTATAAAATTCTTGTAGTAAGTTTTTCAGCTCTAGAAATTCAGACTTGTACTTTCTTAAAATGCCTATTTCATGTAAGAAAGAGTAATATTATTTGTTCTTTAAATGTTTGGTAGAATTTAGCCATAAATCTATTTCTGGGCTTTTTCTTGTTGAAAACTTGTTTATTATTGCTTCTCTTTGGGCTTTCTGTATCTTTCTGGATTAAATATTTGCAGGGTTTATATTTCTAGAAATTAATCTATTTCCTTTAGGTTATCTAGTTTGTTGACATGTAATTGTTCATGATATTCCCATATGACCTTTTATTTCTGAGGCATTTGTTTTAATGTATTTTTTATTTCCAATTATATGAATTCTCTCTCTCTCTCTGTTACTCTCTGTTTCTCTTTAGTCTACCTAAAGTTATTTTAATTTTTTTCAAGTAACCAAATCATTGATCTGTTGATTTTTCTATAGTTTTTTCATTCCCTATTTTATTTACTTATGCTCTAAGTTTTAGTATGTCTTTTATTTTGCTGACTATAGGTTTGGTTTTTTCTTTTTTTTTTTTTTTTTTTTGTTCTTTGAGATATAATGCTATGCTTTCTATTCCAGATTTTTTTTTCTTTTATATTGTAGACATTTATTGCTATCAGCTTCCATCTCAGTGCTGTTTTTATTGCATCTCAAAAATTTTGTTAAGTTGTGGTTTCATTTTTGTTCATCATAAGATACTTTTAAAATTCCCTGTTTTCTTGCTCAGTGTTTTAAGAGTCTGTTTTTTAGTTTTCTTGTTATATGTAAATTTTTCAGTTCCTTTCTGTTATTGATACCTAAGTTCATTCTGTTCTTGCCAGAAAAAAAGTCTTGGTATAATGTTGATTTCTTGTTTATTAAGACATTTATGTGTTCTAAAGTGTGACCTATTCTGGAAAATGCTTTATGTGCTCTTGAGAATTATGTGCATTTTTCTGATATTAGGTGAAAAATTCTGTACATTTCTGTAAGGTTCATTTGGTCTGTAAGTATTAAATTCTATTGTTCCCTTATTAATTTCCTGTCTGGACAATTTTACCATTGTTAAGAATAAGATATTGATGTACTCTACTATTATTGTATTATCCTTTATTCCTTCAGATCAGTTAATATTTGCTTTACATATTTATGTGTTTTAATTTGGGAGTATGTGTGTGTGTATATACTTATACATATGTCTATATATATGTGTGTGTATATATATACAATTACACCTTTCCTGATGAATTGACACATTTGTTATTATATAATGACCTTCTTTATCTCATGACAGTTTTTGACTTGAAGTCTACTTTGTCTGAGGCAAGTATAGCTACTTCTGTTGTAGTCTGGTTACCATTCTTTTCAGCAGCATATATAGGGAGTCAGGTAATAAGTCAGTAGAAATGGTAGCTTTGCAGTAGGCTAATCATCCTGACATCCCTGAGATTTACAAATGATTTGTTGAACATCAGGGATTCTTAGAGAAAGGTTAACAATGCTAGCGGTGAAACAGACCAATGGCTGTTGTGGTGACTGCCTCTTAAATCACAAAGGCCTTTATTACTGGGAATCAAGAAGAGAGACAAGTTTTACACGGTTTCTAGAGGGAGAAGTTAGCTTGAAACCAACTCCCCATTCATTTAATACACTTGACCTCCTGCTGCCTCATTCCCAGCCTTTTGTCCCCTGCTACTTCTCTTCTCATCAATTCTATCACAATTCCTGATTCAGCTTTCCTGACTTTGAGGCTTTCTAGAGTTTCACACCCTCACAACTGAATGGACTTTGCACTATTGTTGAAAATTAATTGGCCATAGGTGTATGAGTTTATTTCTGAGCTCACAATTTTGTGTTTTTATTACTTATTATTTTTACTTTTTTAAGAGTTCACAAATAGACTTTTATTGAAACACAGCCATGTACATTCATTTACATATTACATACATGAGGTTAGTGACTTCATGTAAGGGAATGCAAAGAGCTCCTTCACCCTATCTTCCATGTTAGAACACAGTGAGAAGACAGCTGAACCAGGAAGCAGATCCTTACTAGACATTATATATGCCAGCATGTTGACATTGGACTTCCCAGCCTCCAGAACTGTGAGAAATATATTTCTGTTGTAATAAGTTACCCAGTTTTTGGTCTTCTGCTATTGCAGCCTGAATAGACTAAGACATTGTTACAGTGATCATTTGGCCTAAAAAGGCAAATAGTTTAGTATTGACCTATTTACAGAAAAACTTTGCTAACTCTTGCTATAGAACATTTAGCATTTTTATTATTTTATTTTTTATGCCAACTTTTATTTTTCATTCAGGAGGGTACATGTGCAGGTTTGTTACCTGGGCAAATTGTGTGTTGCAGGAGTGTGGTGTACAGATTGTTTTGTCACCCAGGTAATGAGCATAGTACTGAATAGGTAGTTTTTTTATCCTTTCCCTCCTATCACCCTCTACCCTCAAGTAGTCTCTGCTGTCGATTTTTCCCTTATCTGTGTCCATGTGTACTCAAAGTTTACCTTCAACTTATGAGTAAGAATATGTGATATATAGTTTTCTCTTCCTGTGTTAATTTGCTTAGGATAATGGCCTCCAGTTCCATGCTTGTTGCTGCAAAAGACAAGATGTCTTTTTTTTAATGGCTAGGCAGTATTCCACGGTATATATACACCACATTTTCTTTTTTTGGTATACAGATGATGCAAATCTAGGTTGATCCCATGTCTTTGCCATTGTGAATGGTGCAGCAATGATCATGCATGTGCATGTGTCTTTCTTGTAGAATAATTTACATTCTCTTGGTGTATATTTAGTAATGGGATTGCTGGCTTGAACGATAGTTTTGTTTTAAGTTATTTGAGAAATCTCCAAACTGCTTTCCACAGATGGTGAACTAATTTATATCCTCACCAGCGGTGTATAAACATTCACCTTTTGCAACCTTGCTGGTATCTGTTATCTTTTGACATTTTAATAATAGCCATTCTGACTGGTGTGGGATGGTATCTAATTGTGGTTTTGATTTGCATTTCTCTAATAAATTGTGAGGATAAGCTTTTTTTATACACTTGTTGGCCACGTGTATGTCTTTTTTGAGAAGTATCTTTTCACATCCTTTGACCATTTTAATGGGTTTATTCAATTTTCTTGTTCAATTGTCTATGTTTCTTTTAGATTCTGGATACTAAACCTTTGTTAGATGCATAGACTGAAAATATTTTCTTTCATGCTGTAGGTTATCTATTTATTCTGTTGATAGTTTCTTTTGCTGTGCAGAAGCTCTTTAGTATATTTATTCCCATTGTCAATTTTTTATTTTATTGTGATTAGTTTTAGAGTCTTCATTATTAAATATTTTTCAGGGCCACTGTCTACAATGGTATTTCCTGACTTGAGGGTTCTTAAAATTTTAGATTTTACATTTAAGTATTTAATCCATCTTGAGTTAATTTTTGTATATTGTGAAAGGATGGGGTCCAGTTTAAATCTTTTGCATATGGTTAGCCAGTTATCCCAACACCATTTATTGGATAAGGAGTCTGTATCCCCATTCCTTCTACTGTTGACTTCACAGAAGACGAGATAGTTGCAGGTGTCTGGCTTTATTTCTGGGTTATCTAATCTATTCCATTGGTCTATGTGTCTGCTTTTGTACTAGTACCATGTTGTTTTGGCTATTGTAGATTTGCAGTATAGTTTGAAGTTGGGTAGTTTGATGTATCCAGCTTTGTTTTTTCCCTTTTTGATTGATTTGGATATTCAAGCTTTTTGGTTTTTGTATAAAATTTAGAATAATTTTGTTTTTATTCTGTGAAATATGACATTGGTATTTTTATAGACATAGCATTAAATCAGTAAATTGCTTTAGGTTATATGGCCATTTTAACAATATTGCTTTTTTCTTTAAATCCATGAGCATGAAATATTTTTCCATTTATTTAAGTTGTCTCTGATTGTATTCATCAGTGTTTTGTAATTCTCACTTAAAAATTGTTCATCTGCATCATCAGCTGAGTTACCAAGTATTTTATTCTTTTTATGGCTATTGTTAATGGGATTATGTTTTTGATTTGTCTCTCAGCCTGAATGTTATTGGTGTATAGAAATGGTACTGATTTTCATACACTGATTCTGTATCCTGAAACATTGTTGTACATTGTTGTACTCTAGAAGTCTCTGGGCAACAAATATTGCGTTTTCTTGGTATAGAGTTATATAATCTGCAAAGAGAGATAATTTGACTTCTGTTTCAAGATGCTGTCAGAAGAATGAGCCGAGCACTCAACCGAGGGGGAAGGGGAAATCTAAAGCTTCGTTACCACAAGCAAATATCACAACAAAAACAGCCTTATAACAAGAGAAGACAAAATGTAACTGTCAACAAAATGTAACTAGAAGCTCATCAGACCTCAGGAAGAGTCATCACTAGAGTTGGAAAGCAGACACCCGGGATCCTGCAGTCGGAGTTGTAAGCAAATATCACAGCAAAAGCAGCCTTAAATAGGTATAAAATAACTAATGAAAGAAGACAAAATGCAACCCAAGCTCACCCGAGCACAGGAAGAATCATCACCGGAGTCGGAAGGCCGGATGCCCGGGATCTTGCAGTCGGAGATGGGGAGTCCCCCAGAACACTACAACAGCAGCCTTCAATCCTCTTTCGCGTAAGTTCCTTTTTATTAAATCCAGTTGTTACTTTGGGCACTCTCTGTTGTTTGCTCAGGATGGCCGTTCCCAAGCAAGCAACATTTAAACAGTGGTTCTGGGAGCAGTGTTCTGGGAGCAGTGTTCTAGGACGTGCTCTGGGACTTGAACAATCATTCTGGGAGCAGTGTCATGGGACGTGTTCCAGGACTTGAGTTAATTTCTCGGCTTTTAGCCAAATTTTACAGAAAGTGTTTACCTTTTCACCTTAGGTGCCCCTGCCTTTTATAAATGGAGGCATATTTTAAAATGGCATTAGTGTGACCAATTTTTCTCTTCCTACAACTTTCTCATTTCCTATTTTGATGCCTTTTATTTCTTCCTCCTCCCTGATTGCTCAGGCTACAACTTTCAGTGTTATATGGCATAAGAGTGCTAACAATGGGCATCATTGTCTTGTTCACATTCTCAAAAGAAATGCTTTCAGCTTTTGCTCCTTCAGTATGATGTTCACTCTATGTTTGTCATAGATAGCTTTTACTATTGTGAGGTATGTTCTGTCAATGCCTAGTTTGTTGAGAATTTTTAACATGATGGGATGTTGAATTTTATCAAAAGTCTTTTCTGTGTCTATTGAGATGATCAAGCAGTTTTTGGTTTTAGTTCTGTCTATGTGATTATGTTGATTATGTTCTGTTTATTGATTATGTTGAAACAATCTTCCATCCCCAGAATAAAGGCTACTTAATCACAGTCTTCTTATCTTTTTGATGTGCTGCTGGATTTGGTTTGCTAATATTTTGTTGAGGATTTTTGCATCTAGGTTCATAAGGGATACTGGCCTAAATTTGTTGTTGCTGTTGTTGTGTCTCTTCCAGGTTTTTTGTATCAGAATCATTCTGGCCTCATAAAATGAGTTAGGGGGAAGTTCCTCCTCCTCAATTTTTTGGAATTGTTCTAGTAGAATTGTTACCAGCTCTTTTATTAGCTGTGGTAAAATTCAGCTGTGAATCAATCTGGTCCAGGTTTTTTTTTTTTTTTTTTTTTTTCTGGTTGACAGTTTTTATTATCATTATTATTATTATTATTATTATTACTGATTCAATTTTAGAATGCTTTATTGGTCTGTTCAGGTTTTCAATTTCTTCCTGATTCAGACTTGGGTGGTTATATATTGCAAGGAATTCATCTATTTCTCCTGGGTTTTCTGATTTGTGTCCATAGAGGTGTTTGTAGTAGTCTCTGAGGGTTTTTTGTTTTTCTGTAGGGTTGGTGGTAATGTTCCCTTTATCGTTCCCTTTATCATTCCCTTTATCGTTCCCTTTATCGTTTCTGATTGTGTTTATTTGGATCTTCTCTCTCTTTTTTTTTTTTTTGTTAATCTTAATACTGATCTATAAATCTTATTTACTTTTTCAAAGAACAAATTTTTGGTTTCATTGGTCTTTTGTGTGCTTTTACACATCTGAATTTTATTTAGTTTAGTTTTGATTACTTGCAACCACAAAAACCCACTTAAATACATAGATCATTGACACTATAAAGCACCTACACAATCAAGTCTACATAATAACCAGCTAGCAACACAATCACATGATCAAATCCACACATGTCAATATTATCTTGAACATAAATGGCATAAATGATTAAACACCCCACTTACAGACTGAGTGGCAAGCTGGATAGAAGCAAGGCCCAACCGCATGCTGTCTTCAAGAGATTCATCTTACATTCAAGGATACCCATAGGTTCTAAGTAAAGGGATGGAGACAAATCTATTAAGCAAATGGAAAACAGCAGGAATTGCTATTTTTATTTCAAATGAGCAAACTTTTTTCTTTTTTCTTTTATTTTAAATTCCAGGGTTCATGTGCAAGATGTACAGGTTTGTTACATAGGTAAACATGTGTCATGGTGGTTTGCTGCACCTATCAACCCATCACCCAGGTGTTAAGCCCATTATTCATTAGCTATTTTTCCCAATGCTCTCCCCTTCACCACCCTTCCCCAACAGGACGCAGTGTATGTTGTTCCCCTCTTTGTGTTTATGTGTTCTCATTGTTCAGCTCCCATTCATATATGAAACAATGTAGTGTTTGGTTTTCTGTTTTTGTATTAGTTTGCTGAGGATAATGCTTTCCAGTTTCATCCATGTCCCTGCAAAGGACATAATCTCATTTCTCAGATAAAACAAACTTTAAACCAATAATGATCAAAAAGAAAAATGAAGAAATCACATAATGATAAAGAGTTTAATACAACAGGAAGACTTAATTATCCTAATTGTATATGCAGCAAACACTGGGGAACACAGATTTATAAAAGAAGTTTTTGGAGACTTATGAAGAGACTTAAATAACCTCACAATAATATTTGCAAACTTCAACACCCCACTAAGAGTATCAGACACATTACTGAAGCATAAAACTAACAAAGATACTTGAGAGTTCCACTTGACATTTGACCAAGGACCTAATAGACATCTACAGAACAGACCACCCAATGACAACAATTATATTTTATTCATCTATAACTATTTTTATGCCAGAATCACCCTGTTTTAATTACTGAAGCCTTGTGGTAAGTTATGAAAGTAGGAATATAAGTCATAAAACTTTGTTTTTCTACTATGACATTGTTATCACTACTTGGGGTCTTTTGCAATTATGTATAAAATTGAGAACTGGATTTTACATCTTTTCAAACAAGACTGTTGGAATTTTAATAGGGCTTGCATTGAATTTTAATAAAGATAGCTTAGGATAGTATTGAAATCTTAGTATTATTAAATCTTCCAGTTCATGAACATGGATTTTTTCCATTAATTTAGGTCTTTAATTTCTTGAAGCAAAGTTTTGTAGTTTACAATGTTAAAAACTTTTACCTTTTTAGTTAAATTTTCCTTTGTATCTTTTATTATTTTAGATGTTATTTTTAATCAAATTGCTTTTTTATTTACTCTGTGAATTGTTTATTGGGGGAATAAAGACACAACTTAATTTTTTTTGTTAATCCTGTGTCCTGCAAATTTTCTGAATTTGTTTATCAGCTCTAGTAGCTTTCATAGGAATTCTTTGGTGATTTCCACATATAGAATTATGCCGCCTACTAACGGAAATAGTTTTACTTCTTTCAATGTAGATACCTTTCCTTTCTTTTACTTGTCTAATTGCTTTGGTTCGAAGTTTCTGTACAATGTTGAATAGCTGTGGCAAAAGTGAGCACCCTTGTCTCATTGTCTCATTTGTTTTCTGTTTGGAGTTTCCCTCTGTCTCCCAGGCTAGAGTGCAGGAGGATGATCTGAGCTTGCTGCAACCTCCACCTCCTGGGTTCAAGCAGTTCCCCTGACTCAGCCTCTTGAGTAGCTGGGATTACAGGGACATGCCAGGACTCCTGGCTATTTTTTGTATTTTTAGTAGAGACAGAGTGTTCACCATGTTGTCAAGGCTGGTCTTGAACCCCGACCTCAAGTGATCTACCTGCCTCTACCTCCTAAAATGCTGGGATTTCAGCTGTGAGCCACCACACCTGGCCCTTTGTTTCATTCTTGATGTTAGTGGGATAGCTTTTGGTCTTTCATTATTGAGTATAATGTTAACTGTGAGTTTTTCATAAATGCCCTTTATTATGTAGAGAAATGTGTCATCCATTTCTATTTTTTGACTGCTTTTGTCATGAAATGAGGTTAGATTTTTTTTCAGTCTTTTGGGGGATCAATTAAGTTGGTACTGCTTGTTTTTTTTTTTCTTTTTCTTTTCTTTTATTTTCTTTCCTTTCCTTTCCCTTTCTTTCTTTCTTTCTTTCTTTCTTTCTTTCTTTCTTTCTTTCTTTCTTTCTTCCCTTCTTTCTTTCTTTCTTTCTTTCTCCTTCTTTTTTCCTCCCTCCCTCCCTTCCTTCCTTCCTCTTTCTTTCTTTTCTTTTCCTCCTTCCTTCCTTCCTTACTTCTCTTTCTTTCTTTCTTTCTTTCTTTCTTTCTTTCTTTCTTTCTTTCTTTCTTTCTTTCTTTCTTTCTTTCAGATGAGATCTCCCTATGTTGTCTAGGCCAGGTCTCAAACTCCTATACTCAAGAGATCCTCCTGCTTTGACACCCCAAAGTGCTAGAATTACAGCCATGAGCCACAATGCCTGGCCTATATGTTTTCTTAATGTAGTGTGCTGCATTAAATGGTTTCTGTATGTAGAATCACTTTCCATTTCTGAGAAAGATCCCACTTGATCATGACACGACATTTCCAGTAAACATGAACTACTTATGGAAGACAATCATGCTCAAAACTATATCAGCAATGCCATGAGGTGCTTTTTAAACATTTTGTTTTCCAAATAGACTATCTTCCCTGCTTTTTCTCTCAGGCTTTAAACAATTTATTGTATGTTGCTACTATAATCTGTTGTTCCAGAGGTCTTCAGGCTTTCCATCTACCTTATAATGTTTTGAGCAATATCTGTCATTTCTTTGGCCTGAGTGCCAAATTAAACAAAGCAGAACTTTAGGTAGCCCCCAGACTTATTATAACACAGTTTGATGGTTAATATTTAGCATCAACTTGATTGATTAAAATATGCAAAGTAATTTTCTTGTGTGTGTCTTGTAAGGGTGTCAACAAAGGAGATTAACACTTAAGTAAGTAAACGGGGAGACATAGATCCACCCTCAATCTGGATGGGCACCATCTAATCAGCTACCAGTTTGTCTAGAATAAAAGCAGGCAGAGGAAGGTGGAAAGACTAGACCGGCTTAGTCTTCTGGCCTACACCTTTCTCCCAGGCTGGATACTCCTGTCCTCAAACATCAGACTTCAAGTTCTTCAGCTTTTGGACTCTTGGACCTTTGACCACAGACTGAAGGCTGCACTGTCGGCTTCCCCATATTTGAACTTTTGAGACTCAAACTGGCTTCCTTGTTCTTCAGCTTGCAGATTGCTTAATGTGGGACTTTACATTGTCATCATGTGAGTCAACACTCCTTAATAAACTACCTTTTATATATACATATATTCTATTAGTTGTGTCCCTCTGGAGAACTATGACTAATACAAATTTTGGTACCAGGAGTGATTCTAGAGGAACAAAATACTAAGAAAGGAGTTAATTTATTGTTTTTTGGGGTTTTCTGGGGTTGACTGCTTAAAAGATTAGTCCTAAAAATGCTAAGGACTCTACTTCTAATAGTATGAATAACATCGACAGTCCTTGATGTGAACTGTTTATAGAATTATGCAAAATAAATGCATTTGATACTCTGTATTCATTGCTCATGAGAGGTAAGAAATTTAGTTACTCTATACATAATACCTTTGACCACATATGAAGAACCAAGAAATATAATGAAGTAGGTTGATTGCTCCTAAGTTCACTGGAAAAAGTGATGAGAGAAAATGATTAGCTCAGAGATTCTGTCTCCCAGCTCCAGAAGCATATACTGAGCCTCAAATCTGCTAAGACTGTCCTGAGTGAGAGTCTTATCTTCTGTAGAGAAAGAGTTGAAGTTGTGAAAAATCAGACACAAACTTTTATTATGAGGGTGGCTGACCTGCAGAAAAGGTGTATGCACAGCCTCACCAGGTGTCTACTGTTAAAGTGAGGGCATTCGTTGGAAAAGAATGGGACCCTGCAACTCACAATAGGGACATGTGGAAGGACCCTGATGAAGCTGGGGACATTGAGCTTATAAACTCTGATGAACTTTATTTTGCCAGAGGAAACAGTTTCCTTATTTCCAGGGGTGTCAACATCCCTGTATTAGTTTGTTTTCATACTGTGATAAAGACATACTTAAGACTGGCAATTTAAAAAAAAAAAGTTAAGTGTAATGGATTTAGTTCCACGTGGCTAGGGAAGCCTCACAATCATAGTGGAAGGCAGGGAGGAGCAAACCACGTCTTTCATGAATGGCAGCAGGCAAAAACAGAGCTTATGTGGGGAAACTCCACCTTATAAAGCCAAAGACTTAAGGAAATTGGAATGCTAGTGTGGATCAGTCACTCTAGACCTACTCATCCCAGCTGGGAGGGTCCAAAAGATATACGCTTGACCAATGCTTTCCAAAATAGATTTGTGAACATAGCACCTGCATCCTTGAAGAACTCTGTGATTGCTCTTCTCTGTATGCCAAATATTACAGTGGGAATAAGAGTCACTCAACTACAAAATTTAAATGCAATGGGAGTAATGGGATCCCAAGGCAGCAGAGGCCAAGTGGCAGCACTTGGCCATCAAAGGCAAGGTGGGAGTAGGTACCACAATAGACAGCAGAGGCAAAGCAGCACTTAATATGGTCTGACTCATGTACAGCTGTGGCACTGGCTAATTAATCATGGTGTTCCTAGAAGTGAAATTGATTCAAAGGCTATTGTACTCTTAATTTATATGAGCAGAAAGCTTCCAAGTTGAATGGACAAAAGACTAATTTGGATTATAAAAACAGAGAAACATGGTCCCTCAATTAATTTCCAGACTTGAACCAGTTTGAAGACCCAGAACCACTTGAATGAAAGGGAGGCCAGGTCCCCTTGAGGAAGGACCCCACGACACTTCCAATAATTTGTGGTGTTAATCTTTCTTTCATCCTTCTACAAGAAGACCTATAGCCTTTTACCAGAATGATTGTGCACTGGGAAAAGGAAAATAATCAGATATTTCAGGGACTACTGGACACTGGTTCTGATGTAACGTTGATTCCAGGGAACCCCCAAAACATCAAAGTAGGGGCTTATGGAGATCAGGTAATTAATGGAGTTTTAGCTCAGGTCTGACTTACAGTGGGTCCAGTGAGTCCCTAGATTCATCCTGTGGTTATTTTCTCAGAGCCAGCATGCATAATTGGCCCAGACATACGTAGCAGGTGACAGAACCCCCCCATTGGCTCCCTGACTAGTAGAATGAGGGCTATTATGGTAGGAAAGGCCAGATGGGAGCCATTAGACCTGCCACTACCTAGAAAAAATAGTATTTCAAGACAATATTGCATCCCTGGAGGGACTGAGGAGGTTAGTGCCACCAACAAGAACTTGAAAGATGAGGAAGTCGTGATTCCCACTACATTCCCATTCAACTCTCCTATTTGGCCTGTACAGAAGACAGATGGATCTTAGACAATGACACTGAATTGTTATAAACTTAACCAAGTGGTGACTCCAATTTCAGCTGCTGTACCAGATGTGGTTTCATTGCTTACGCAAATTAACAAATCTTCTGGTACCTGGTGTGCAGCCATTGACTTGCAAATGACTTTTTCTTCATTCCTATCCATAAGGTTCACCAGAAGCAATTTGCCTTCATCTGGCAAGGACAGAAATATACCTTTGCAATCTTACCTCAGGAGTATATTAAGTCTCTGGCTTTGTGTCATAATCTTGTTTGAAAAGACCTTGATCACTTTTGCCTTCCACAAGATATCACAGTAGTGATTGGATCTATTGAGCGAAAAGTGGCAAACACTCTGCACTTACTGGTGATACATTTGCATACCAAGGGATGGGAAATAAATCCATACTCAGATTTATTCAGGGGCCTTCTGCCTCCATAAAATTTCTAGGGATCCAGTGGCATGGGGCCTTCTAAGGTGAAAAATAAGTTGCTGCATTTGGCCCCTCCTACAACCAAGAAAGAAGCGCAATGACTAGTGGGCCTATTTGGATTTTGGAGGCAACATATTTTTTATCTGCATATGTTACTATAATCCATTTATCAAGTGACCCAAAAGGCTGCCAGTTTTGAGTGGAATCCAGAACAAGAGAAGGCTCTGCAACAAGTCCAGGCTGCTGTGCAAGCTGCATTGCTACTTGTGCCATATGACGCAGTAGATCCAATGGTGCTTGAGTTGTCAGATAGGGATGCTCTTTGATGCCTTTGGCGAGCCCCCATAGGTGAATAAAAGCAGATGTTGCTAGGATTTTGGAGCAAGGCCTTGCCATCTTCTGCAGATAATTACTGTCTTTTTGAAAGACAGCCCTTCACTTGTTACTCGGCTTTGGTGGAAACTGAACTATGGGTCATCAAGTCACCATGCAACCTGAACTGCCTGTCATTAACTGGGTGCTCTCTGATCCATCTAGCCATAAAGTATGGCATGCCCAGCAGCATTCCATCATCAAATAGAAGTAGTATATATGTGATCACACTCAAGCAGGTCCTGAGTGCAAAAGTAAGTTACATGAGGAAGTGGCTCAAATGCCCATGGTCCTCACTCCTGCAACCCTGACTTTTATCCCCAAGCCTGCACTGGTGGCCTCATGGAGAGTTCCCTATGATCAGTTTACAGAGGAAGCAAAGACAGGGGCTTGGTTTACTGATAGCTCTGTACCTTAGAGATGGCTCTGCACGATATGCAGGCACCACCTGAAAGTGGAGATCTACAACACTGCAGCCAATTTCTTGGACATCCCCGAGGAACAGTGGCAAAGAGAAATTTTCCCATGGGGAGAACATTGAGCAGTGTACCTTGTTGTGCACTTTGCTTAGAAGAAGAAATGGCCACGTTTGTGATAATATAATGATTCATGGGCTGCAGCCAATGGTTTGGCTGAATTGTCCGGGACTTGGAAGAAACATGATTGAAAAATTGGTGACAAAAAATTTGGGGAAGAGGTATGTGGATGGACCTCTGTGAGGGGTCAAAAACTGAGTGTTCACCAAAAAGTGACCACAGCTGAAGAGGATTTTAATAAAGTGGATAGGATGATCCATTCCATCGACACCACTCAGCATCTTTTCCCAGTCACCCCTGTAATTGCCCAATGGGCCTATGAACATAGTGGTTATATTGAGAGGGATGAAGGTTATGTATGGACTCAGCAACATGGACTTCCACTCACTAAAGATGACCTGTCTACAGCCATTTCTAAGTGTCCAATTTGCCAGCAGCGGAGACCAACACTGAGCCCTCGATATAACACTATTCCTCGGGATGATCAGCCAGCAACTTGGTGGCAGGTTGATCATATTGGATTTCTTCCATCATGGAAAGGATAGTGGTTTGTCCTCACCAGAACAGACGCTTACTCTGGATATGGGTTTGCCTATCCTGCATGCAATGCTTTTGCCAAGACTACCATATGTAAACTCACTGAATTCTTTATCCATCATCATGGTATTCCATATAGCATTGCCTCTGACCAAGGCACTCACTTTACAGTTAAAGAAATGCAGCAGTGGGCTCTGGAATTTACTGGTCTCACCATGTTTCCCACCATCCTGAAGCAGCTGGATTGATAGAATGGTGGAATGGCCTTTTGAAGTCACAATTACAATGCCAACTAGGTAACAATACTTTGTAGGGCTGCGACAAAGTTTTCCAGAAGGTTGTGTATGGTCTGAATCAGTGTCCATTATATGGTACTATGTCTTCCATATCCAGGATTCACTGGTGCCAGAATCAAGGGGAGGAAGTGGAAGTGGCACTGCTCTCAATCACTCCCAGTGATCCACCACAAAATTTTTGCCTCCTGTTCCCATGACATGATGTTCTGATGGCCTAGAGGTCTTAGTTCCAGAGATAGGCACACTGCTGCAAGGAGAAACAACAATAATTTCATTAAACTAAATGTTAAGATTGCCTCCTGGCCACTCTGGGTTCCTCCTACTTCTAAATCAACAAGCTAAGAAGGGAGTGACAGTGTTGGCTGGGGTGATTTACTTGGACTATCAAGATGAAATCAGTCTACTGCTCCACAATGAAAGTAAGGAAGGGTATGCTTGGAATACAGGAGATCCCTTAGGGTGTCTCTTAGTATTACCATCCCCTGTGATTAAGGTCAACAAGAAACTACAATAGCCCAATCAAAGCAGGACTACCAATGCCCCCAGGCACTTCAGGAATGAAGGTTTGTGTCACTCCACCAGGTAAGAAACCATAATCTGCTGAGGTGCTTGCAGAAGGCAAAGGGAACACAGAATGGGTAGTAGAAGAAGGTGGTCTGTGTATACCTGAATACACACTTGTGATAAATTTATATTGAACTTAAAATACACACATGCAAATTAGTACAAGTATGACTGGTGATATCTGAATAAGATTGGTTGATCATATCTTGGTTTTGATATTACACTATTGTTTTTCAAAATGTTACCACTAGAGGATACTGGACAAAGTGTTCAAGAGATTTCTATTTTTTTAACAACGGCGTATATGAATGTACAGTTACCATAATAAAATTTTCAAGTAAAAGAAGAGGATGGTAGAGATAAAACAAGATGGTGGTAAAGAAGGCTGCACCTATTGCCCCACCACAAAGATACCAGTTTAGCAACTAGCTACAGAAGCAAAGAACCTTCATAAGAATCACAGTCAGGTCAGCACTTGCAGTACCTACTTTTGACTTCCTAGCACTGAAAGAGGCTGTGAAAACATAGAAAAATCAGTCTTGAATCAATGACGCTACTCCGCCCTGACTCCTGCAACTGCAGCCTGGTGCAGAGAGCCTCTCTGAGCACTGACGGGAAGGAGAGCACAGCAATGTTGTGGCATTGATTCAATGCTGTCCTTTTTTTAAAAAAATTAATTAATTAATTAATTAATTAATTAATATTATACTTTAAGTTCTAGGGTACATGTGCATAACGTGCAAGTTTGTTACATACGTATACTTGTGCCATGTTGCTGTGCTGCACCCATCAACTCGTCAGCACCCATCAACTCGTCATTTACATCAGGTATAACTCCCAATGCAATCCCTCCCCCCTCCCACCTCCCTGTGATAGGCCCTGGTGTGTGATGTTCCCCTTCCCAAGTCCAAGTGATCTCATTGTTCAGTTCCCACCTATGAGTGAGAACATGCGGTGTTTGGTTTTCTGTCCTTGTGATAGTTTGCTGAGAATGATGGTTTCCAGCTGCATCCATGTCCCTACAAAGGACACAAACTCATCCTTTTTGATGGCTGCATAGTATTCCATGGTGTATATGTGCCACATTTTCTTAATCCAATCTGTCACTGATGGACATTTGGGTTGATTCCAAGTCTTTGCTATTGTGAATAGTGCTGCAATGAACATACGTGTGCATGTGTCTTTATAGCAGCATGATTTATAATCCTTTGGGTATATACCCAGTAATGGGATGGCTGGGTCATATGGTACATCTAGTTCTAGATCCTTGAGAATCGCCATACAGTTTTCCATAATGGTTGAACTAGTTTACAATCCCACCAACAGTGTAAAAGTGTTCCTATTTCCCCACATCCTCGTTACCTGACTTCAAACTATACTACAAGGCTACAGTAACCAAAACAGCATGGTACTGGTACCAAAACAGAGATACAGACCAATGGAACAGAACAGAGTCCTCAGAAATAATACCACACATCTACAGCCATCTGATCTTTGACAAACCTGAGAGAAACAGGAAATGGGGAAAGGATTCCCTATTTAATAAATGGTGCTGGGAAAATTGGCTAGCCATAAGTAGAAAGCTGAAACAGGTTCCTTTCCTTACTCCTTATACGAAAATTAATTCAAGGTGGATTAGAGACTTAAATGTTAGACCTAATACCATAAAAACCCTAGAGGAAAACCTAGGAAGTACCATTCAGGACATAGACATGGGCAAAGACTTCATGTCTAAAACACCAAAAGCAATGGCAGCAAAAGCCAAAATTGACAAATGGGATCTCATTAAACTAAAGAGCTTCTGTACAGCAAAAGAAACTACCATCAGAGTGAACAGGCAACCTACAGAATGGGAGAAAATTTTTGCAATCTACTCATCTGACAAAGGGCTAATATCCAGAACCTACAAAGAACTCAAACAAATTTACAAGAAAAAAACAAACAACCCCATCAAAAAGTGGGCAAAGGATATGAACAGACATTTCTCAAAAGAAGACATTCATATAGCCAACAGACACATGAAAAAATGCTCATCATCACTGGCCATCAGAGAAATGCAAATCAAAACCACAATGAGATACCATCTCACACCAGTTAGAATGGCGATCATTAAAAAGTCAGGAAACAACAGGTGCTGGAGAGGATGTGGAGAAATGCTGTCCTTTTAAAGCAGAAAGAGAAACTGGACCAAATTCAGCTGAGGCCTGCTCACAGAGTGAGCATTTAAACCAGCCCTACACAGAGTGGAAATGCAGATTCCAGCTGATGGAACTTGAGCTACCTTCCATCTTGTCACCTCAAGCTAAAGTGCTCTGGGTGTCCAAATAAATTTGAAAGGCAGTTTAGGCCACAAGGACCGAAACTCTTAGGCAAGTCTTAGTGGTGAATTGGGCCCAGAGACAGTGGACTGGGGTGAATGTGATCTACTGAGACACCAGCAGTGGCAACTAAGGGAAGGCTGGCATCACCCCTCTCCTAATCCCAGGCTGCACAACTTGTGGCTCCATAAGAGATACCTTTCTTTTGCTTGAGAAGAGGAGAGGGAAGAGTGGGGAGGACTTTATCTTGTATCTTGGATACCAGGTAAACTATAGCAGGATAAGGCATTGGTCAGAGTCATGAGGCCTCTGTTCTTGGACCTAGCTCTTAGATGACATTTTCAGACATGCTGTGGACCACAAGGGAACCCACTGCTTTGAAGGGAAGAACCCAGTCCTGGCAGCAGTCAACACTTATTAGCTGAAGAGCCCTTGGGCCCTGAATAACCAGAAGCAATACCCAGGTTATTAAGTCAAAGACCTTGGATAAGCCTTTAAGACTTGCCAGACTCAGCAAGCCACAGTGGGGTAGAGCACCAAGTGGACCATTGGGGTCCCCAATTCCAGGGCTTGACTTTTGGATGGCATATCTGGACCTGACCTGACCTGGGCCATAAGGAAGTCCACTGCACTGAAGGGTGAGTTCCATGCCAGGCATCATTCATCACAAGCTGACAAAAGGACCCTTGTACCTTAAGGAAGAATTGGCAATAGTCTGGCAGTACTTCCCATGGGCTTGTGGTGTTTGGGGTCATGGTTGAGGCTTCTCTGCTTTTGGAAAGGGGAGGAAAGAGTTGGAAAAAACCTTGTGGTTTGAGTCCTAGCTCAGCTGAAATACAATAGAACAACAGTAAGACTTTTACAGTATTGGCTCTAATCTCTGACACCTGGACAGAAACTCTGGACCCACCTGGGGTCTGGGGAAACTTACTGCCCTGAAGGGAAGGTTACAAGCCTGACTGGCTTTGTCACCTGGTGATTGTAGTACCCTCAAGCTTTAAGTGAACACAAGCTGTAGCCAAGGAGTGGTTACAGTAGGCCTTGGGTGAGACCTAGTACTGTACGGGCTACATGTCTGACCCTAGCACAGTCATAGTGGTGGTGGCCCCAGTGGTGCTCGTGTCACTCCACCCCAAGCTTTGGGTGACTCAGAACTGAGAGATACTCTGTTTAGGAGAAAGTAAGGCAAGAGAACAATAATTTCTGTCTGGTAATCCAGAGGATTTTCCTAGATAATGTCCAGGACCATTAAGGTAGTACCTCTGTGAATCTGCAAGGACCACAGCATTACTGAGCTTCAGATGCCCCTTGAAGCAGAGTTTAGATAACAACACTCAAGTCATGTCAAATATCTGGAAAGCCTTCCCCAAAAAACCAGCACAAACAAACCCAGGCAGTGAAGTCTACAATAAATACCTAACTCTTCAATGCTCAGATACAGATGAACATCTACAAATACCAAGATAATTCAGGAAAACATGACACCACCAAAAAAAACAAAAAAAAAACTAAATAAGTTGCCAGGGACCAATCCTGGTGAAACAAATATACATAATCTTTCAGACAGAGAATTAAAAATCACTGTTGAGGAAACTCAAATAAATTCAAAATAAAACAGACAAGAAATTTAGAATTATATCACATAAATTTAACAAAGAGATTAAAATAATTTTAAAAAATCAAGCAGAAATTCTGGAGGTGAAAAATGCAATTGTCATACTGAAGACTGCATCAGAGTCTTTTAATATCAGAATGAATAAAGCAGAGTAATGAATTAGTGAGCTTGAAGACAGGCTGTTTAACAATACACAGTGAGAGAAAACAAAAGAAAAAAGAATAAAAAACAGTTAAGCCTCCTACAGGACATAGAAAATAGCCTCAAAAGGACAAGTCTGAGTTATTAACTTTAAAGACAACGTAGAGAAAGACAGGGATGGAAAGTTAATTCAAAGGGATAATATCAGAGAACTTCCCAAACGAGGAGAAAGATATCAGTATCCACATTTAAGAAGGTTATAGAACACCAAGCAGATTTAACCTAAAGAAGACTTCCTTAGCCATTTAATAATCAAATTCCCAAAGGTGAAGTGTCAAGAAATAATCTTGAAAGCAGTCAGATAAAAGGAACAAATAACATAAAATGGAGCCCTCAATACATCTGGCAGCAGACTTTTTAATTTAAACCTTAAAGGTCCAGAGTGAGTGGCATGACATATTTAAATTGCTAAAGGAAAAAACGTTTTACCCTACAATAATATATCCAGCCCTTCAAACATGAAGAAGAAAGTATTTCCCAGACAAACAAAAGCTGAGGGATTTTATCAACACCAGACACATCCCACAAGAAATGCTAACGTTGTTACTTTAATCAGAAACCAAGGAATGTTAGTGAACAATAAGTAATCACCTTAAGGAACAAAACTCACTGGTAATAGTAAGTACACAGAAAAACACATTATACCGTAAAACTGTAACTCCAGAAGGTAAACTAAACTTATCCTAAGCAGAAAGACTAAATGATGAACCAATAAAAAATAAATACCACAACAACTTTCAAAGACATAGATAGTAGAATAAGATATAAATAAAAAAACAAAAAACTAAAACCAGGAAGATTCAGCTAAGACATAGAGTTTTCATTAGCTTTCTCCTTACTTGTTTGTTTATATAGACAGTGTTTAATTGTAATTGGGTTAAAATAGTAGGTTAAAAGATAGTGTTTTCAAGCCTCATGATAACATCAAATGAAAAAAAAATCATACAATGGACACACAAAGAATAAAAAGCAAAGAACTAAATTATATCACCAGAGAAAATCACCTTCACTCATAGGAAGATAAGAAGGAAGCAAGGCAAGAATGGAAGACCAGAAAACAAACAAACAAAAAAATGACAGGAGTAAGCCTTACTAATCAATAATAACATAGAATGGAAATAGACTGAACTCTCCAATCAAAAGACAGAGTGGTTGAATCAATGAAGAAAAAAAAGACCCATTGATCTGTTGCTTACAAGAAACACACTTCACCTATAAGACATATATAGACTGAAAATAAAAGAAAAATATAGAAAGATAATCCATGGCAATGGAAACCAAAAATAGGAGGAGTAACCGTACTTATACGAGGCAAAAGAGATTTCAAGGCCAAAACTATAAGAAGAGACAAGTAAAAATATAATGATAAAAGAGTCAGTTCAGCAAGAGCATATAAAAGCTGTAAGAATATAGACACCCACAACTGGAGCACCCAGATATATGAAGCAAATATTATTAAAGCTAAAGAGAGAGATTAGCCCCAATACAATAATACCTGGAAGATTCAGCATCACACTTTCAGCACTGCACAAATATTTTAGACAGAAAATCAACAGATAAACATCAAATTTTATCTGCCCTATAGACTAAATAAAACTAATGAATATATATATGAAACATTTCATCCAACAGTGGTAGAATACACATTCTTTTCCTTGGCACATAGATTATTAAGAAAAGGCCATACATTAGGTCACAAAACAAGTCTTAAAACATACAAAACAAATTGAAATAATATCACACATTTACTCTGACCACAATGAAATAAAACTAGAGAACAATAACAACAGGAATTTTGGAGACTATACAAATACATGGAAATTAAACAATATGCTCCTAAATGACCAATGGGTAAATAAAAAGTTATTATAAGAAGGAAAGTAAAAAATTTATTAAAATAAATGATAATGGATGCACAGCATCCACTTATGGAATACAGCAAAAGCAGTACTCAGAGGGAAGTTTATAATTCTAAGTGCCTACATTACAAAAGAAGAAAAACGTTAAATGAACAATATAAAAATTCATCTTAAAGAACTACAAAAGAAAGAGAAAATCAAACCCAAATTTAGTAAGAGAAAAGAAATAATAACCATCAGACCAGAAATCAATGGAATTGAAATAAAGACAACAATACAAAAAAAATGAAGCAAGAAGTTGGTTGTTTAAAAAGTTAAACAAAATTGATAAACACTTAGCCAAGCTAACTAAGAAAAAAGTAAGAAGATTCAAATAAGAAAAATCAAAAATAAAAAAGGAGACATTACAACTGATGTAGCAGAAATTCAAAGGATTATTAGTGGCTACTATGAGCAACTATATGCCAATAAGATGGAAAATAGAGAAAAAAAAATGGACAAATTCCTACCACTACAACCTCCTACTAGTCATTATATTAAGACTGAAGCAGGAAGCAATTCAAAACCTGAATAGACTAATAACAAGTAATGATATAAAAACCATAATTAAAAATAAAAACAAATTTACCTATAAAGAAGTGCCCAGGACCCAACGACTTCACTGCTGAATTCTACCAAACATTTAAAAAAGAACAAATCCCAATCCTACTCAAACTTTTCCATAAAAGAAGAGGAAGGTATGCTTCCAAACTCATTCTATGAGACCAGAATTACTCTGATACCAATACCAAAGACACGTGAAGAAAACTACACACCAATATCTCTGATGAGTATTTATGCAAACATCCTCCACTAAATACTAGCAAACCAAATTTAACAATACATTACAAAGATTGTTCACCATGGCCAAGTGGGAATTATCCTTAGGATGCAAGGATGGTTCAAAATATACACATTAATCAATGTTATACATCATATCAACAGAATAAATAATTAAAAACCACATGATTATTTCAGCTAATGCTGATGAAGCCCTTGGTAAACTCAACATCTCTTCATGATACAAACCTTAAAAAATCTGTGTATAGAAGGAAAATGCCTTAACATAATAAAAGTCATATATGACAGACTCATAGCTACTATCATAGTGAATGGGGAGAAACGGAAAGTCATTCCCCTAAGTTTGGGAACATGACAAGGAAGCTCACATTTACTCTTGTCATCCAACATATACTGGAAGTCTTAACTAGGAAAATCAGACAGGAGAAAGAAGTAAAAGACATTCAAATTGGAATGGAAAAATCAAATTATCCTTTTCCGTAAATGACTAGATTTTATATTTGGAAAAACCTCAAGACTACACACACACACACACACACACACACACACACACAACTATTTGAACTGATAAATTCAATAAAGTTGTAGGAAACAAAATCAGTATACAAAAATCAGTGGCATGTCTGTATTCCAACAGTAATTAATCTGAAAAAAATAACAAAATAATCCCACTTAGAATATCCACAAATAAACTTAAATACCTAAAAATTAACTAAAGAAGTAAAATTTTTCTTTTAAGAGTCTCAGTCTATCACCAGGCTGTAGTGCCGTGGCACAATCTCGGCTCACTGCAACCTCTACCTCCCCAGTTCAATCAATTCTCCTGCCTCAGCCTCCCAAGTAGCTGATACTACAGGCATGCACCACCATGCCCAGCTAATTTTTGTATTTTAATAGAGATGGGGTTTCACCATGTTGGCCAAGATGGTCTTGATCTCTTGACCTCATGAGCCACCCACCTTGGCCTCCCAAAGTGCTGGGATTACAGGTGTGAGCCACTATGCCTGGCCAAAAATCTTTATAATGAAAACTATAAAACACTGCTGAAAGAAATTCAAGATGACACCAAAAAATGGAAAAAAATATATTTCATGTTCATGGATTGGAAGAATCAATATTGTTAAAAATTTCAAGACTGCTCAAAGCAATCTGCACATTCAATGAAATGTCTATGAAAATACTGATGACCTTCTGGACAGAAATAGAAAGAAAAATATCCTGAACTTTATATAGAACCAAAAAAGAAACAGAAGAGCCAGAACTATCCTAAGCAGAAAGAACAAAACTGGAGGAATCACATTAACTGACTTCAAATTATACTACAGTGCTATTGTAACCAAAACAGCATGGTAGTGGCACACAAACAGACACATGGAACAATGAAACAAAATAGAAAGCCCAGAAACAAATTCACACAGCTACAGTGAACTCATTTTCAACAAAGATGCCAAGAAGATATGCTGGGGAAACACAGTCTCTTCAATAAGAGACTGGGTGCTGGGAAAATGATATCCATATGACAAAGAATAAATTTAAACCTCTATCTCTCACCATATATAAAAATTAAATCAAAATGGATTAAAGACTTAAATCTAAGACCTCAAAGTATGAAACTACTAAAATATAACATTGGGGAAAATCTCCAGGACATTGGTCTTGGCAAAAATTTCTTGAGCAGTATCCTGCAAACACAGGCAACCAAAGCAAAAATGAATAAATGAGATCACATTATGTTAAAAAGCTTCTGCACAGCAAAGGAAACAATCAACAAAGTGAAGAGACATCCCATGAAATGAGAGAAAATATTTAAACTACCATATGAGAAGGGATTAACAATCAGCATATACAAAGAGCTCAAACATTCTATAAGAAAAAATGTGATAATCTGATCAAAAAATAGGCAAAAGGTTTGAATAGAAATTTCTCAGAAGAAGACATACAAATGGCCAATAGGTATATGAAAAGGTGCTCAGCATCATCGATCATCGGGGAAATCCAAATCAAAACTACAATGAGCTATCTCATCCTACTTAAAATGACTTATATTCAAAAGAAAGACAAAAAGAAAGGCTATAGAAAATCTAGACAAAAGGAAACGCTTGTACACTTTTGATGGGAGTATAAATTAGTACAACCACTATAGAGAACAGTTTGGAGGTTCCTCAAAAAAACTAAAAATAGAGCTACCCTAAAATCCAGCAATCCCACTGCTGAGTATATGCCCCAAAAAGGAAGTTAGTATATTAAAGAGATATTTTAACTCTTATATTTTATATAGCACTTTTTACAAGAATACATCCATACAATGGAATACTATTCAGCCATAAAAACGAATGAGATCCTGTCATTTGCAATAACACAAATGGATATGGAGATCATTATATTAAGTAAAATAAGCCAGGCACAGAAAGACAAACATCATATGTTGTCACTTATTTGTGGGCTCTAAAAATCAAAACAATCCTGAAATCTGAAAACACCTGAGTCATCTTCTCTATGTCATTAGGCAAAACCTCATTGGAAAAAAACTGATTGGGCTCATACTTTTGGTGGGGGGACCATTTCAGCCTTCAGTGCCGCACTGCTTGTGTTTCTGACTAATGGAATAACAACTAGATTCCCAAAGTTATAGTTCATCTCCTTACAGGAGCTCTTTTGGAGACTTTTCTGGAGGCAGAAAGGCCAGTGGGAATCAATCATGCCTAATGTGTGTCTGGGCAAGGTTGATTAGGATATCTGTCTGATGCTTGAAAATACCCAGCATTATCACACTTTGCATGTTTGAAATTTATGGTCACCTTCTCACCTTTCCACAGATCTGAAAGTTACTTCCTACCTGTTTGAGGCAGTAACTACCCCCAGGATATGGCTTGTGGTGTAATTAAAATTGGTTTGGGTGAAAGTACTGGAAAGAGGCTTTGAAGTTCACTTTTTCTACCATCAGTCTGCAGGCAAAACTACTTTAGTGGCCAAGATCCGGCCATCATGATGTTAAACTTCAGAGTGGAAGTCCTGCTGTTTTTAGCACTGGACATTGTGTTGGGAAAGAGAGAACACAGTGACTAGGCAAATATCTGCTTATCATGAAGAATCTGGAAAATGTAAGGATTAAGCATTAAACCCATTTTCAGCACTCCACCTCCATGTCAACTACCCAGGCCCCTTATACCACCCTAGGAAAACATTCCATAATATCTTGTTGAATATGAATTTATGATAAGCTAATTTGTCTTAGATTATCAGACAAAGTGGGGAAGGAACTGGATTGAGAGTCAAGAGACATGGGTTCTTATCTTCCCTATATGGTTAATATACTTTGCAACTATAAGCAAATTACCTTTTCTCTTTTGTCCTTAGTCTCTTTTCTTGTGAAATGAGGGATTGAATTAGATATTCTTCCCCGGCTCTGAAATCCCATAAATATTTTCTTTAATAAACTATCCCACTTTGGATAGTTACCTTTTAAAATGGATACAGGTGGTAATAGTTCATTCCCTATGGAAATTGGAAATGGTGAAGATTTTAGGCACCTGGATGAAAAGGTAGCATTCTACCTATGGGCAAAGTTCCTGGACTCCAATGACTGCAAATCGATACATTACTCTGGATAAATGGTGCATCTATCAGTGCTTCCCTCATTAATGTCAGTGAAAAGCCAGGTTATTCATGAGGTCATATTGACAACTTTATTGTTTAGAGAAAAAGAAAAGGAATGTTTGTTTGCATTAGTGGAAGTGGCTTTAGCTCATTGGGTCATCTTTATTGATGAGAGATAATAGGCTTGAATGTCACTGATCTGTCAAAATTGTATTTCCAGAAGGACAGTTTCTTTTTTTTTTTTTTTTTTATTATTCTACTTTGAGTTCTAGGGTACATGTGCATAACGTGCAGGTTTGTTACATATGTATTCTTGTGCCATGTTGGTGTGCTGCACGCATCAACTCGTCAGCACCCATCAACTCGTCATTTACATCAGGTATAACTCCCAATGCAATCCCTCCCCCCTCCCCCCTCCCCATGATAGGCCCCAGTGTGTGATGTCCCCCTTCCCGAGTCCAAGTGATCTCATTGTTCAGTTCCCACTTATGAGTGAGAACATGCGGTGTTTGGTTTTCTGTTCTTGTGATAGTTCGCTAAGAATGATGGTTTCCAGCTGCATCCATGTCCCTACAAAGGACACAAACTCATCCTTTTTTTGGCTGCATAGTATTCCATGGTGTATATGTGCCACATTTCCTTAATCCAGTCTGTCACTGATGGACATTTGGGTTGATTCCAAGTCTTTGCTATTGTGAATAGTGCTGCAATAAACATACGTGTGCATGTGTCTTTATAGCAGCATGATTTATAATCCTTTGGGTATATACCCAGTAATGAGATGGCTGGGTCATATGGTACTTCTAGTTCTAGATCCTTGAGGAATCGCCATACTGTTTTCCATAATGGTTGAACTAGTTTACAATCCCACCAACAGTGTAAAAGTGTTCCTATTTCTCCACATCCTCTCCAGCACCTGTTGTTTCCTGACTTTTTAATGATTGCCATTCTAACTGGTGTGAGATGAAAAAGTTCATATGGAACCAAAAAAGAGCCCGCATCTCCAAGACAATCCTAAGTCAAAAGAACAAAGCTGGAGGCATCACGCTACCTGACTTCAAACTATACTACAAGGCTACAGTAACCAAAACAGCATGGTACTGGTACCAAAACAGAGATACAGATCAATGGAACAGAACAGAGTCCTCAGAAATAATACCACACATCTTCAGCCATCTGATCTTTGACAAACCTGAGAGAAACAAGAAATGGGGAAAGGATTCCCTATTTAATAAATGGTGCTGGGAAAATTGGCTAGCCATAAGTAGAAAGCTGAAACTGGATCCTTTCCTTACTCCTTATACGAAAATTAATTCAAGATGGATTAGAGACTTAAATGTTAGACCTAATACCATAAAAATCCTAGAGGAAAACCTAGGAAGTACCATTCAGGACATAGGCATGGGCAAAGACTTCATGTCTAAAACACCAAAAGCAACGGCAGCAAAAGCCAAAATTGACAAATGGGATCTCATTAAACTAAAGAGCTTCTGCACAGCAAAAGAAACTACCATCAGAGTGAACAGGCAACCTACAGAATGGGAGAAAATTTTTGCAATCTACTCATCTGGCAAAGGGCTAATATCCAGAACCTACAAAGAACCCAAACAAATTTACAAGAAAAAAACAAACAACCCCATCAAAAAGTGGGCAAAGGATATGAACAGACATTTCTCAAAAGAAGACATTCATACAGCCAACAGACACATGAAAAAATGCTCATCATCACTGGCCATCAGAGAAATGCAAATCAAAACCAGAAGGACAGTTTCTAACTAAGTTTTGCAATTAATTGCAAATATAAAATGAATTTACTTTCTGACAGAACTGAACAAGAACTGCAATTAGGGAAGATGTTACATGGGAGTCTCTTACTGAGAGTAAGTTGTTCAAGTTCTGCCTTTAATAAGAGTATATCAGGCACAAAGTGGTTAAGCACAGTAGGTGTGTGGGGATAGTTAATGGATGCAAAAATAGAGTGAGATAGAATGAATAAGATCTAGCATTCGGTAGCACAACAGGGTGACTACCATCAGCAATAATTTATTGCACATTTTAAAATGAATAAAAGTATAATTGGAATATTTATAACACAAATAAAGGATCAATGCTTGAAGTGATAGATACTTCATTTACCCTGATGTGACTGTTATGTACTGTATGCTTGTGTCAATATATCTTATGTATCGCATACCTACTGTGCATCCACAAAAACTAAAAATAAAAACTTTTCAAAACATTAGTTGCTGCTATTCTAAGTCATTTGTTTTTTTGAAAATAAAATAAGGCAATAATTGTCTTTGCTTGAAGCCTGGGCTCTAGTTTTATACTAGTCATGTTCAAATCCTATCTGAGCAACTTCATAGCTGTATGGTTTTTGGAATATTGCTTAACCACTTTGTGCCTCAGTTTTCCCACCTGTAAAATGGAAATATTAGTTGTTACTTCACAGGATTATTGTGAGGATTAAATAAATTAACACATAAAAGTACTTAGGACAGTGTCCAACATGAAGTAAATATTTGATGCATGTTCACCACTTTAGTATCTTTATGTATTTCTCTGCATTGGATTTTGGCTGTTGTGATCATTCACAGCTACCAAATCTGTCTGCAAACTGGCCCTACATGATGGCTAATGTGAAATTTCTAGATTGTTTTTTGGTTTGCAGTTTACTGTGGTTATGTGCAGCAGGGAAATAGTTTGGCTTGATTGCTTCCACCCACGTGGCCCACAGACCTAGCCTCCCTTCTTGCTTCTTGCCCCAAACACAGAGGACGTGAAGAATACAGCCCTCCAACCCTCAGTTGCAGCTCTTGAGGGCAACTCTGGAGGATAACTGAGAGAGGCATATCTCAGAGCCAGTTAAGGGGTATGGAGTAGTTGGCTGTTAATCAAAGGACAACAAGATGGTGCTCTTTAATCCTCTGTACCTCTGCACCTGCTGGTCACTCTACCTGGAAGACTGTTCCTCCCCACTTCAAACTACTTGGGTGTATCACCTCCACAGACACCTTCTATTCCCCTCTTATGCTCCTCTACATTACCATGGCCCCTTATACATAGCCCTATTGTAGCATTTACTATCATACTGTACTGTACATATCCAGTTTTGTATGTCTTCCATTGTTTGGCATATAAAGACAGTGCACAACAGTTGCACAAATAACAATACATACCACTTATTGAGAACTCACAAAGTTCTATGCGTTATTCTAAGTGTACCAGGTGTTCTTCCTAGGTACCTTGCTTAAGGTTTTGAATAAGTGGCAACTCCACACTTTGAACACAGGAAAGCTCTGGAGCCCACACTTCTTATTTCTGAGCTGTGCTGTCTTTCATATGAATAAGCTCAGATGAAGGAGCAGGTATCAGAGAAGGTTAAACAGATGCTTAGGAGGTGCTAACCCATGGATCCCTCAATATCTGAAGAAAGGCTATGTGGTTAGGTAATTATTGACTACAGAAGCCTGAAATGTAGATTCAATCCTACTATAAAAATTCTGTATAACATTAGGTAAGAAACTATGCCTTACTAAACCCCAACTTCTCATATATACCATATTATGAAAGAAACTGGACTAGATGACCTCTAAGGTGTCTTCTGACATGGATCTTCTCTAACTTAAATGCTGTTGTCCAGAAGCAAAGAGGTGATCCCTATGGCTTCTGGTGGCTGATTACTCCAAGCAAAGGTGAGAAATTTTTGCTATCTTTGGGCCTCTAAAGAAATGTGTATGGCCATGGAGGAGATGCTAGGCTTAAGAAGGAAGGGCTTGAGTCATCTCCATCATGATCTCCATCCCAAGGCTACAGAAAGTTCTTTTGGCATCATAGCATCAATTGCTTCACAAACCCATGCATCACTCCAATCATGGAAGAGCCATTGAAATGTTACTTTTTAAAATTTGTGTGCCTAGGATTTGGTGTTCCTTTCTCTTCCCTTTCCATGCTCTGCAGTCCTGCTCATATCCAAGGGTTTGCCACAGGACAGAAGAAACTTAATAGATGGAAAGGATGAATAGTGAAAGATTTCTACTGTCAGAAAGATTCTGAAAGCTTATTTAGCAGGTAATACAGCACAAGCATTATACAAATGCAACAGTTCATTTTGTACCATCTCTGACTAGTAGCTTTTTTATTTTTTTTTGCATATTTCCAAAGACAGAGAGGACGATTTCTCTCAAAGTGGCTTATTCCATGAATGTAAAGCTCTGAGTTTTAGAAAATTCTTACTTAAGTTGAGATAAAGTCTGTCTCCCTGTGGCTTCCACCATTAGTGGTCCTAGCTCTGCTACATAGAGCTATCCAGAGTGAGACAGTTCCCTCTGTCTTGTAACAATTCTTCAAGAGTTTGAAGACAGAATTTATATCCATTTATTTCTTTTCATCTCCAGCACAAACAGCTCCAGCTCCTCTAGCATCATTTTCATGTCATTTATAGCCCTCTTTCTTGCCTGCTCACTTATCTCTGAACATTCCCCAGAGCATTTGTTGTTGCCTTAACATCCATCGTGCAGAGATGAATAGGTAGCACATAAGGGTATTGATCAGTACAAAGAGAAGTAAGGTGGTCACCTCATTCATCTGGATGCCATATTTCTGTCAATGGCATCCACTTCCATTTGATAGTGGGGATGGCCCTGGTTCATAGATACCAAGGTTTTGCTGAACTTTTAAGAGAAGTGATGACTGTACCTAAGAGATCCTTTAAAAATCCCTATTTTTAAGCCTGTCTTAGTCCATTTGTGTTGTTAACAAAAGAATACTGGAGGCTTTCTAATTTCTAAAGAGAATAGGTTTATTTGGCTCATGGCTCTTCAGGCTGTACAAGAAGCATGGTGCTAGCATCTGATTCTGATGAGGGCTTCACGTTTTTTCCACTCATGGCAGTAGACGAAGGGGAGCCACTGTGTAGATCACACGGTGAGAAAGTAAGTAACAGGAGAGCTATCAGACTCTTTTAAATGACCAGCTCTGGCAGGAAATGATAGAGTGATAATTTGCCCATTACCATGAGGTCAGCACTAAGCCATTCATGAAGGATTCATCTCTATGACCCAAAAGTCTCCAATATGGCCCCACCTCGAACATTGCAGATCAAATTTCAACACACGATTTGGAGGCTCAAATATACAAACTGTAGTATTCTGCCCCTGGCCCCATAAACCCCATGTCCTACTCAAACACAAAATATACTAATTCTATCTCAATAATCGCCAAAAGTCTTAATTTGTTTCAGCATTAGTTCAAAAGGCCAAAGAATAAAGTCTCATCCGAGATGAAAGGCAAGTTTGTTTTTACAACTGTGAGCCTATAAAATTAAATCAAGTTATTTACTTCCAAGATACAATGATGGAACAGATATTGGTAAACATTCCCATTCCAAAAGGGGGAGATTGGTCAAAAGATAGGATAACAGACCCCATGCAAGTCTGAACCTAGCAGGGCAGACAAAATAATCTCTTTTTACTCCATTCCTTGCATCCTGGACACACCGGGGTCTTGTGAAGCCCTGTCCCCATGGCTTTGCTAGTTGCAGTCAAAATGGCTGTTTTCATGGTTTGGAGTCAGTACTTGCAGCTTTTCTAGGCTAGGACGGAAAGCTTCTGGTGGATCCGTAATTCTGGGGTCTAGAAGTTGGTGACCATCCTCCCACAGACTCACTAGGCAGTGTCCCAGTGGGGACTTTCAGCATGAGCATTAACCCTACATTTTTTCTTGTCATTACCTTCGTAGAGTCTCTCTTCAGGGTTTCTTCCTCCACAGGAGACTCCTGCCTATGCACTTAGGCTTTCCTATGCATCCTCTGAAATTTAGGTGGAAGCTGCAAAGCCTCCACCACTCTTGCATTCTGCATAACTGCAGACTTAACACTGCGTGGTTGTCACCAAGACTTATGGCTTGCACCTTCCAGAAAGACAAGCCAAGCAGCACCTGGCGAAGTTTCAGCCATGGCTGGATCTGAAGTGGCTGACATTCAGGAAGCAGCATCCCAAGATAGCACAAACAGCAACACCTCAGGCCTGTCCCTCAAAACCATTCTGTCCTCCTAGGCTTCTGGGCCTGTGATGGTAGGGGCTGCCTCAAAGATTTCTGAAATCCATGCAGGGCCTTTTCCCCATTGTCTTGACTACTGGAACCCGATTCTTTTTTATCTGTGCTAATGTATCTAGCAAGTGGTTGCTCCACAGGAGAGGAATCCACCTTTGGAAACACACTTTCCTTCTCTGCTACATGGCCAGCCTGAAAAACTTCCAGATTTTTATGCTTTGCTTCCTTTTTAATTATAAATTCTAACAATAGGTCATTCCTTTGTTCCTGTTCAAAGCAGCCACACCACTTATTAAACACTTTGCTGCTTAGAAATGTCTTCCACAATATACCCTAAGTCATAATTCTTAAGTCTGACCTTTTATAAAGCCCTAAGGTATTGACACAATGCAATATAGTATATAGTTTACCTATATAATAAACCTGCTCATATATCCCTGAACCTAAAATAGAAGTTAAAATAAAAATGTCCCTGCTTTTAATTCATTTTTTCTTTAACTTTTATTTTAAGTTCTGGGGTACACATAAAGGATGTGCAAGATTGTTATATAGATAAATGTGTGCCATGATGGTTTGCTGCACAGATCAACCTAGGTATTAAGAACAGCATCCATTAAATATTCTTTCCGATGCTCTCCCTCCCCCCACCCCTGCCAAGAGGTCCCAGTGTGTGTTGTTCCCCTATATGACAATGTATTTTCATTGTTCAGCTTCCAGTTATAAGTGAGAAAATGCAGTGTTTAGTTTTCTGTTCCTGCGTTAGTTTGCTGAGGATAATGGCTTCCTCTTTTATCTATGTCCCTGCAAAGCACAAGATTTCATTCTTTTTTTGGCTACATATTATTCCATTGTGAATAAGTACCACATTTTCATTATCTAGTCTAACATTTATGAGTATTTGAGTTGATTTTGTGTCTTTGCTATTGTGGATAGTGCTACAATGAACACACATGTGGCATGTATCTTTATAATATAATTATTTATATTTATTTGGGTATATACCCAGTAATGGGATTGCTTGGTCAAATGGTATTTCTGCTTCTAGAGCTTTGAGAAATTGCCACACTGTCTTCCACAATGACTGAGTTAATTTACACTCATACCAAGAGTTTAAATGTGTTCCTTTTTCTCTGCAACCTCACCAATATATGTTTTTTGACTTTTTAATTATCATCATTCTCACTGGCATGAGATGGTATCTCATTGTGGTTTTTATTTGAATTTCTCTAATGATCAGTGATGTTAAGCTTTTTTTCATATGTTTGTTGACCTCATGAATGTCTTGTTTTGAGAAGTGTCTGTTCATGTCCTTTGCCCACTTTTTAAATTTTTTGTGTAAATTTAAGGTCATTGTAGACTCTGGATATTAGACCTCTGTCATATGGATAGATTACTTGCTCTTGTTTTTTCTGGGCGCATACCTAGTAGTGGAATTGCTGGATCATATAGTAATTGTTTTTGTTTCTTTTGTTTTTTGTAGCTGCCATTGTTTCCAACAATGCCTGCACAATTTAAAAATCCTGTCAACATTGTACCAGGGTTCAATTTTTCCATGTCTTTGTCAACACTTATTATTTTCTCTTTTTTGATAAGGTGTGAGGTGACATTGCATTGTGGTTTTGATTTGCAGCTCCATTTCAGAACTTGTTATTGGTCTATTCAGGGATTTGATTTATTTTTGGTTTAGTGTTAGGAGGGTGTATGTGTCCAGGAATTTAGCCATTTCTTCTAGAATTTCTAGCTTATTTGCATAGAGATGTTCATTGTATTCTGTGATAGTAGTTTGCATTTCTGTGGGATCAGTGGTGATATCCCCTTTATCGTTTTTCATTGTGTTTATTCTATTCTTCTATTCTTTTTTATTGGTCTGGTTAGCTATTTTGTTAATCTTCTCAAAAAATCAGCTTCTGGATTCATCAATTTTTTGAAAGGTTTTTCGTGTCTCTATCTCCTTCATTTCAGCTCTGATTTTAGTTATGTCTTGTCTTCTGCCAGCTTTTGAATTTGTTTGCTCTTGCTTCTCTATTTTTTTCAATTCTGATGCTAGGGTGTTGATTTCAGATTGTTCCTGTTTTCTGAGGTGGGTCTGACTTGAGCACTCCTTGGTCTGCTGGCCTCTCCCAGGGCCCTAGCCTGGTCATCCCTGCTTACAAGGTTGCCTTGGGCGCCCCGGGGAACACAAAATAGCTTCTGTTCCAGTTGACCATGCCTGGCCAGTGCAGAGTCCCAGCAATGTGGCCCCTGTGGCCATGCATCAGTCCTCACATTCCCTCCCCACACTGCAAGTTTCCCTAAGCCCATGGCAACTCCTTCAAAATCTTTCAGAAACCAAGCCTTTTGGATGAATGCATCTTGTACCACAATCAAACCCTCAAATTCATCAAGTAGAATAAAAGAAATAAAAAAAAAATCCAAAGATCAGCAACGTCAAAGATAGAAGGTAGATAATCCCACAGAAATAAAAAAGAATCAGTACAAAAATGCTAAAAATTCAAAAAACCACGGTGCTTTCTTTTCTTCAAATGACTGCATCCTTTCTCCAGCACGGGTTCAGAACTGGGCTGAGGCTGAGATGGCTGAAATAACAGAAGTAGAATTCACAATATGGATAGAAATGAAGTTCATTGAGGTACAGAAGTACACTGTAACCCAATGCAAGAAAGCTAAAAATTATAATAAAATATTGCAGAAGCTGGCAGACAAAATAGCCAGTATGGACAATAAATTAACCAACCTGATGGAGTTGAAAAGCACACTAAAAAGGATTTCACAATGCAATCACAATAATTAATAGCAGAATAGACCAAATGGAGTCAAGAATCTCAGAGTACGAAGACCGGTTTTCTGAAATAAGAGTCAGACAAGAAGAGAGAAAAAAGAATAAAAAATAAATAAACAAAACCTCTGAAAAATACGAGATTATGTGGAGAGACATAATCTATGACAGATTATTGTATCTGAAAGAGATGAGGAGAATAGAATCAACATAGAAAACATATTTTAGGATATCCTTTATGAGAACTTCCCCAACCTAGTTCGAGATGGCAACATTAAAATTCAGGAAATGCAGAGAACCACAGTAAGAGACCCACAACAATATCATCCCCAATACATATAGTAATTAGATTATCCAAGGTAAAAATGAAATAAAAAATGTTTAAGGCTGCCAGAGAGAAAGGCCAAGTAACCTACAAAGGGAAGCCCATCAAAATAACAACGGGCTTCTAGGCTGAAACCCTACAAGCCACAAAAGATGGGGGCTCAATATTCAATATTATTGGCCGGGCGCGGTGGCTCAAGCCTGTAATCCCAGCACTTTGGGAGGCCGAGACGGGCGGATCACAAGGTCAGGAGATCGAGACCATCCTGGCTAACATGGTGAAACCCCGTCTCTACTAAAAATACAAAAAACTAGCCGGGCGAGGTGGCGGGCGCCTGTAGTCCCAGCTACTTGGGAGGCTGAGGCAGGAGAATGGCGTAAACCCGGGAGGCGGAGCTTGCAGTGAGCTGAGATCCGGCCACTGCACTCCAGCCTGGGCGACAGAGCGAGACTCTGTCTCAAAAAAAAAAAAAAAAAAAAAAATTCAATATTATTAAAAGAAAAGAAATTCTAACCAAAAATTTTATATGTCCAAATTAAGCTTCATATGTGAAGGAGAAATAAGATATTTTTCAGACTAGCAAATGCTGAGGGAATTCCTTACCACCAGACCTCCTTTACAAGAGCTCCTGAAGAAAGCACTCAATATGGAAAGGAAAGACCATTACCTCACTGACAATAACAGACAAATTATCAAGACAGAAAATTAATAAAAATATTCAGGACCTAAACTCAGAACTGGATCAAATGAACCTGACAGATTTCTACATAACTCTCCACTCAAAAACAGCAGAATGTACATTCTTCACATCACCACATGGCACATATTCTAAAATTGATCATGTGCACCAAAACTGAAATTATAATAGTCTTTTGAACCACAGCACAATCAAATTAGAAGCCAAGAAAAAGAAATTTCTCAAAACCACACAATTTCATGGAAATAGAATAATCTACTCCTGAATAACTTTTGAATAAACAATGAGATTAAGGCCTGCATCAAGAAGTTCTTTGAAACTAATAAGAAAAAAGTTACAACATATCAGAATCTCTAGGACACAGCTAAGGCAGTGTTAATAGGGAAATTTATAGGACTAAGTAACCACATAAAGTTAAAAATATCTCAATTTAACAACATAAAATAGCAACTAAAAGAACAAGATTACCAAGAGAAAGCAAAAACAAATCTTAAAGCTAGCAGAGGACAAGAAATAACCAAAATTGGAGATGAAGTATAGAAGATTGAGACACAAACAATCTATTCAAAAATATAAGGAAATCCAGGAGCTGTTCTTTTGGAAAACAGTAACAAAATGGATAATCTGCTAGGTACACTAATAAAGAAGAAAAATGATCCAAATAAACACAATTGGAAATGACAAGGGGTATATTACCACTGATCCCACAGAAATACAAATTACCGTCAGAGAACATTATAGACTCCTATATGAAGACAAATTAGAAAATCTAGAAGATATGGATAAGTTCCTGGACATATACACCCTCCCAAGACTGAACCAGGAAAAAATTAAGTCTCTGAACCAATCAATAATGAGCTCTGAAATTGAGGCGGAAATAAATAGACTACCAACTAAAAAGAATAAAACCCAGGACCAGATGGATTCACAGCTGAATTCTACCAGACATACAAAGAAGAGTCGGTACTATTCCTAATGAAACTATTCCAAAAAATTGAGGAGAGACTTCTCTCTAACTCATTCTGTGAAACCAGGATTATCCTGATTTAAAACCTGGCAGAGATACAACAACAATAATAACTTCAGGTAAATATTTTTGATGATCATCACTGAAAGAAATCCTCAATAAAATACTGGCAAACATAATCCAGCAGCACATCAAAAAGCTTATCCACCACAATCAAGTAGTTTTTATCACAGGGATGTAAGGTTGGTTCCACATACACCAACCAATAAATGCTATTCATTACATAAATAGAACTAAAGACAAAAACCACATGATTATCACATTAGATCCAATAAAAGGCTTTCAATAAAATGCAACATGTCTTCACATTAAAAACTCTCTGTAACCTAGGTATTGACAGAACATACCTCAGAATAATAAGGGTCATCTATAACTAACCCACAGCCAACATTATGATGAAAGGGCTAAAGCTGGAAGCATTCCCCTTGAAAACCAACACAAGACAAGGGTGCCCTCTCTCACCACTCCTATTCAACATAGTACTGGAAGTTCTGGCAAGGCAATCAGGCAAGATAAAAAAAATAAAGGCATCCAAACAGGAAGAGAGAAAGTCAAACTATTCGTGTTTTCAGACAACATGATCCTCTATCTAGAAAACCCCATAGTCTAAGCCCCAAAACTTCTTAAACTGATAAACAACTTCAGCCGAGTCTCAGAATACAATAGCAATGTTTAAAAATCACTACTATTCTTTTCCATCAACAACAGTCAAGCCAAGAGTCAAGTCAGGAAAGCAAGCTCATTCACAGTTGTCATGAAAATAATAAAATACCTAGGAATAGAGGCAACTACACAGGCAAAAGTTCTCCACAAGGATAATTACAAGCCACTGCTCAAAGAAATCAGAGATTATTCAAACAAATAAAAAACATTCCATGCTCATAGATAGAATGAATCACTATCATTATAATGGTCATACTGCCCAAAGCACTTTATGTATTCAATGTTATTTCTATTAAACTGTGGCTGAGATTCTTCATGGAAGTAGAAAAAAACTATTTTAAAATTCACATGGGACCAAAAAAGAGCCTGAATAGCCAAGGCAATCTTAGGCAAAAGGAACAAAGCTGAAGACATCACACTACCTGACCTCAAAGTATACTATGGGGCTACGGTAACCAAAACAGCATAGCAGTGGTAAAAGAACAAACACATAGACTAATGGAACAGAATAGAAAGCCTAGTAATAAGACTGCCCACCTACAACAGTCCACTCTTCAAAAAACCCGACAAATGGATGGAATAGGGAATTTATTTCCTATTCAATAAATGGTGCTGGAAAAACTGGCTAACCATATGCAGAAGAGTAAATTTGGACACCTTTCTTACACCATATACAAAAATCAACTCAAGATGGACTAAAGACTTAAATGTAAAACCCAAAACTATAAAAACCCTGGAAGATCTCCTAGGCTATACTTTCCTGGACATAGAAACAGGTAATGATTTCATGACAAAGACACCAAAGGAATCACAACAAAAGCAAAAAGTTGACAAGTGTCACCTAATTAAACATAAGTGCTTCTACATAATGAAATAAATTGTCAACAGAATAAAGAGAAAACCTACAGAATGAAAGAAAAATTTTGCAAACTATGCATTCAAAAAAGGTCTAATATCCAGCATCTATAAGGAACTTAAAAAAATTTTCAAGGGAAAAGCAATTCCATTTAAAAGTGGGCAAAGAACGCAGCCACTTTTAAGAAGAAGGCATATATGCAGCCAATAAGCATATGAAAAACAAAGCTCAATATCACTGATCATTAGAGAAATGCAAATCAAAACCACAATGAGATACCATCTCGCACCAATCAACTATTATTTAAAGTCAATAAATAACAGATGCTGGCAAGGTTGCAGAGAAAAGAGAACACTTACACGCTATTGGTGTGAGTGTAAATTAGTTCAACCATTGTGGAAAGCTGTATCACAATTCCTAAAAAGCAGAGTTATCATTCTACCCAGCAATCCTATTCCTGGGTATATACCTGGAGAAATATGAATTATTCTACCATAAAGGCACATGCATGCGAATGTTCATTGTAGTACTATTCACAATAGCAAAGATGGAATCAACTTAAATGTCCATCAATTACAGACTGGATAAAGGAAGTGGCACATATACACCATAGAATACTATGCAACCTTAAAAAAGAACAAGACAATTTTTTTGGCAGGAACATGGATAGAGCTGGAGGTTATTGTTTTTAGAAAACTACTACAGGAACAGAAAACCAAATAACATATGTTCTCACTTATAAGTGGGAGCTAAATGATGAGAATTTATGAACCCAAAAAAGGAAACAACAGACACTGGGGTCTACTTGAGGTTAGAGGGTGAGAGGAGGGAGAAGAGAAGAAAAGATAACTATTGGGTTGAATACTGGTCGATAAAATAATCTGTACAACAAACCCCTGTGACATGAGTTCATCTATGTAATAAACCTTTATGTGTGCCCTCAAACCTAACATATAAGTTACAAAAAAATTTAAAAAATTGTTTTGAAAAAATAAAAAATACATATTTATATACAACAAAAATTAATATTTCAATGAGTAGACAACGGATTTCTCACAAGGAATTAGTAAACTGAGTGATATATTAGAAAATATTGTATAGAATGATGCATAAAGAGATGAAAAGATGGAGAGAGGCAAGCAATATAATTTATAACATTGTAACCACCCAACTGATTCTTCTTGCCTGCTGTCCAGATACATGTAATTTATCAAGACAGAGGAATTGCAGCAGAGAAAGTGCTTGGTGCACACCGAGCTGGGTAAATAGGAGACCCCAGTTTTATTACTCAAGTCAGTCTTTCTGAAAATTGGAATACTCAGATTTTTTAAAGATAGTTTAGCAGGTAAGGGGTTAGGGAGTGGGGAGTGCTGTTGGTCATATAGAAGATGAAATTATAGGGAGTTGAAGCAAGTTTTCTTGCTGTCTTCTGTTTCTGGATGGGGTTGCAGAACTGGTTGAGACAGATTACCAGTCTTGGTGGGCCAGCTGGTGCATCAGAATGCAGGGTCTGAAGAATATCTGAAACACCAACCTTCGGTTTTATAATAGTGATGTTATCTCTAAGAGTAATTTGGCGGGGGGATGGGTTGGGATCTAGTGCCCTCTGGTTGCATGAGACCTAAACCATAATTTCTGATGTAATGGCTAGTTTGTTAGTTGTACAAAGGTAGTCTTCTCCAGGCAAGAAGAGGGTTTGCTTTGGGAAAGGGCTATTATTATCTTTGCTTCAAAATTAAAGTATAAAATAAATTCTTTCTATAGTAAGATCAGTCTATGCCCAGTAATGAGCAATGGCAGTTTGGAGGTTAAAGGCAAGATGGAGTTGGTTAGGTCACATCTCTTCTACTGTCATAATTTTCCTCCTCATTATAATTTTTGCAAAGTGGTTTCAACATGGACAGAGTTTCAGAATTTGCAGACAGGAAATGAGGCATATGAAATATCTGAAAAGATAATGTTTGAACATTCTTTAGAATTCATCAATAAAAAATATCTTGACCCTTTTTGCTTACTGTCAAAAAGGTCAAAATTTATATATATATATACACACACATACACACACACACATATATATATGTAGAAAAAACAAATAGTCAAATGACTTGAACAAGGATTTCTTCTAAGATATATACAAATGTCCAATGAGCACGTGAGAAGACGTTTAATGGTATTAGGGAAATATTAGTCAAAACCATAATTAGATACCTATCCACCTAGTAGGATGGCTATAATATTAAAAATAATAAAATATAGAAAGGGCATATATGAAGAATTTGGGACACTCCTGCATTGCTTGTGGTAATGTAAAATGCTTACACTGTTGTGGAAAAAGTGTTTCACAATTCCTCAATAAGTGAAATCTTTTATTATCACATTGCCTAACAAGTTTACTGGATATACAAAAAAGAAGCGAAAAGAGAGACTCAAATAGATACTTGTATGCGAATGATTATTGCAGTATTATTCACAATAGCCAAAAGCTGGAAACAACATAAATGTCCATCAACAAATGAATGCGTAAAGAAAATGTGGTATATATATTCAATGTAATATTCAGATATAAAAAGGAATGTCATTCAGATACATGTTACAATATGGATCAATTTTGAAAACATTACACTAAATGAAATAAGCTAGACACAAAAGTACGGATACTGTATGACTCCACATATATGAAATACCTTGAATAGGTTCGTAGATGCAGAAAGTAGATTGGAGGTTACTAGAGGTTGGAGAAAAGTGGGAAATGAGTTAACAGCTTAATTGGTACAGAGTTTCTTTTTCAGGTGATAAACACATTCAAAATTAGTGGTGATGTTTGCACAACATTATGAATGGAATTAATACCAATGAATTGTACAATAAGAATAATTAAAATGACCTTTCCTATTATATGTATAAAAAAGTAAAGCAAAAAAGAGTGGCTAAAGAACGTCCTCTTAACGTAAAAGAAATGATAACAGAAGAAGGTTCGGAACTTTAGAAGTGAAAGAAGAACATCAGAGTAGGTAAAAATAAGGGTAAGTATACATATGTAACAAACCTGCACGTTATGCACATGTACCCTAGAACTTAAAGTATAATAATAATAATAATAATAAATATATATATATATAAGGGTAAATATAAACTATTTTAATTCTCATGAATTTCTTAAATTGTATGCAATGGTTCGAGTAAAAATTATAACACCACCTGACTTGGTATTTAATGTATGTGAAAAATACTTTATTTTTATATTATGCGTAATTGGAAGTAAGATTTCTGTATTTTGAAGTGGTAATATGTCAATATAAGTATACTTTGATAAAGAACATACACATATGCTTATTACATACATGCATTATAATACCTAGACCAACCAGTAAGAACACTATAGAAACTGACACTCAGTAAAACAGTAAATAAATGAATATAGAATTCTAAATACTGTATCTTAACTCACATAAAAATTATAAAACATAAATAGAAGAACTAAAACATGGGAAAGAAATAGAAAAGCAACAAAAAGGCAGATTTGAGCCTTAACATATTAATGACATGTAATGTAAGTAGTGTAAATGCATCAAATGAAAGACAGATTGGTAGAATAAATTTTTAAAAATCCAGCAATGTGCTTTACACAATAATTTTGTTTTAAGTATAATGGTATAGATAGCTTGAGAGTAAAGCAATGGAAAAAGTTATGCCATACCAACAATAATACAAGTAAAAGCAGAATTTGCTACAATAGTATCAAATAAAGCAGATTTTAGAGGAAAGAAAATTACTAGAAAGAGGGACATTTTGTTATAATAAAGGGATTAATCCAGAAAAAGACATAACAATTTAAAATGCATATGTACCAAGCAACAAAGTTTTAAAATACCTAAAACAAAAACTGATAGAACTGAAAGAACAGAAAAAAAAATCCCAATTATAATTGAGACTTTACTACCCAACTTACAGAAAATGGTAGAACAACTAGACAGAAAATCAGCAATCATATAAAAAGATCTGAACAACATAAACAACAGAATCTAATTGACATGTGTAGATCATTTCATACAATAAGAGCAGAATACACTTAAAAAAAGTTCCCATGGAATTTCACTGAGATAGACCATGTTCTGGTCCATAAAATGCATATTTCCCTTTGTTAATTGAAATGAGTTGGAATTTAGTCCTCTAGGTACCTACTGTGTGTCAAGTCCTGTATTGTGTACTGAGCGTACAGAGATGAATCAGAGACAGTTCTTGTCCTCAAGGAGCTCTGAATCTAGTAAGAGAGATTGAAATGTATGCAAACAAAATGAAAGAATAAAGGGGGTTCCTTTCACTATCCAGACTTGCGCTGGGAGTATTAGTCAGCTGAAAGTAGAGTACCCAACAGATACCTCTTTACCATGCTAACAATTTCAATTCCAGAAAAGTATTTTACCTATTTTAGGTGATTCATTCATTTCTTCACTTAAGATATTTTTATTGGGCCAGCAATGGTGGCTTATACCTGTAATCCCAAAGCTTTGGGAGGCTAAGATGGAAGGATCATTCCAGTTCAGGAGTTCAAGACAAGACTAGACAACAGAGTGAGACCCAAATTGTACAAAACAATAAAATAAAACAGCTGGATGTCATGTCACACACCTGTAGTGCTAGCTACTTGGGAGATTAAGGCAGGAGGAGTGACTTATCACAGGAACTAGAGGCCACAGTGAGCTGTAATTGCAGAACTGCACTTCAACCTGGATGATAGTCAATACCCTGTTTCTTAAAAATAAAATAAAATAAAAAATAATTGAATATCTTCTATGCACTTGACAATGAAGATACAGCAGTAAAAAAGTTCTGAAATTTCCCACATGTATTCTTTCGTATTCTAGTAGGAGAAGACAATGGTAAAAATTCATATGAAACCACAAAAGACCCAAATAGCTAAAGCAACCTTGAGCAAGAACAAAGCTGGAGGCATCTCACTACCTGATTTCAAAATACACCAGAAAGCTATAATAATCAAAAGAGTATGATAATAACATAAAAACGTATATAGACCAAACGAAGAAAATTGAGTGCCTAGAAAAAATTGGCACATTTTTGCTCATTTTCTGTTAGATAAAAATACCAAGAATACACAATAGGGAAAGGATAGTCTCTTTGATAAATGGTGCTGCAAAAGCTGGATATCAAACATAGAAGAATAAAATTGGACCCTTATTTCACACAATATTTTAAAAACTGATATGGTTTGGCTGTGTCCCCACCCAAATCTCATCTTGAATGTAGCTCCCATAATTTCCACGTGTCATGGGAGGGACCCAGTGGAAGATAATTGAATCATAGCGGCAGTTGTTCCCTCATATTGTTTTCACGTTAGTGAATAAGCCTCATCCCAGATCTGATGGTTTTATAAGGGGAAATCCCTTTTGCGTGGTTTTCATTTTCTCTCCTGCCTGCTGCCATGTAAGATGTGCCTTTTGCCTTCCACCATGATTGTGAGGCCTCCCCAGCCACGTAGAAATGTGAGTCCATTAAGCCTCTTTTTCTTTATAAATTACCCAGTCTCAGGTATGTCTCTATAAGCACCGTGAAAACAAGCTAATACAGTAAATCAATTCAAAATGGATTAAAATCTTACATGTAAGACCTGACATTGTAAAACTACTAGAAGAAAACAGTGAATAAGCTTCTTGACACTGATTTGGCCAATGAGTTTTTGGATATAGCCATGAAAGCAAAAGCAGCAAAAGCAAAAATAGACAAATGGGATTATGGTAAATTAAAATATAGAAAAAAAATAAAAGTGAAGGGACAACCTATGAAATGAGATAAAATGTTTTCAAATTATAGATCTTTTAAGGAATTAATGCACAAAATATATAAGAAAATAAGCAACTCAATGGTAAAATAAACATAAATAACCAAATTAAAAATGCACATGGAACATGAATGCATATTTCTCAAATAAGACACACACATGCCCAACTGATATATGTAAACATGTTGACCATCACTGATTATTAGGGAAATGTGAATCAAAACCACTATGAGATACCAACCCATACCGGTTAGGATGGCTATTAGCAAAAAGACAAATGATAAGAAATCTTCATGAGGATATGGGGAAAAGGGAATCCTTGTACACCGTTGAAGGGATTGTAAATTGTTACAGCCATTATGAAAAACTGTATGAAGGTTTCTAAAAAATAGAACTACCATAAATAATCCAGAAATTTCATGTCTGGGTATATAGTAAAAAGAAATGAAATCAGTATTTTGAAAAAATATTTGCATTCCCATATTCCTTGCAGCATTACTCATAACAGTCAAGTTGTGGAATCAACCTATGTGTACATCAAAAAATTAATGGACAAAGAAAATGTGGTGTATGTATGTATAAAGAAATATTATTCATACTTACAAAAGACAGAAATCTTGTAATTTGCAGCAACATGGAAAAACCTGGAGGGCATTATGTTAAGTGATACAAGACAGAAACAGAAAGATAAATGTTGCATGATCTCATTTATATGGGGAAACTAAAAAAGTCAAGCACATAGCAACAGTAGAAAGGTAGCTTCCATGGGCTGAGGGTGAGGTAAATGGAGAAAAGTTGGAGAAGGGTACAGAGTTTTAGTTATGAAGAGTGAATGAGTTGTAGATGTAATGTACAGCATAGCAACTATAGCTAATAATACTATTTTGTTTACTTGTAATTTGCTGAGAATCCATCTTAAATGTCCTTATCACAAAAAGGTAACTGTTTGAGATAATATATATGTTAATTAGCTTGATTGTGGTTATACATTCACAATGTATACATATATAAAAATTACATTCTACATTTAAAACATATATGGTTTTAAAATATTTTATTTCTTTTTTTCAAAATTTAGATTCAGGAAGTACATATATATGGGTATATGGTGTGATGCTGAGGTTTGGGCTTCTAATGATTTTATTTCCCAAGAGGTGAACATAGTACTTGATAGGTTATTTTTCAACCACTGTCTCTGTTTCCCCTTCCCTTCTTTGAGAGTCGCTAGTGTCTAACATTCCCGTCTTTGTTACCATATGTACCTGGTGATTAGCTTCCACTTACAAGAGAGAACATATGGTATCTGTTTTTCCATTCCTGCATTAATCTGCTTATAACAATGGCCTTCAGCTGCATCCATGTTGCTGTAAAAAATCATAAATGTATTCTTTTTATTTATTTATTTATTTATTTATTTATTATTATTATACTTTAAGTTGTAGGGTACATGTGCATAACGTGCAGGTTTGTTACATATGTATACTTGTGCCATGTTGCTTTGCTGCACCCATCAACTCGTCATTTACATCAGGTATAACTCCCAATGCAATCCCTCCCCCCTCCCCCCTCCCCATGATAGGCCCCGGTGTGTGATGTTCCCCTTCCTGAGTCCGAGTGATCTCATTGTTCAGTTCCCACCTATGAGTGAGAACATGCGGTGTTTGGTTTTCTGTTCTTGTGATAGTTTGCTAAGAATGATGGATTCCAGCTGCATCCAAGTCCCTACAAAGGACTCAAACTCATCCTTTTTTATGGCTGCATAGTATTCCATGGTGTATATGTGCCACATTTTCTTAATCCAATCTGTCACTGATGGACATTTGGGTTGATTCCAAGTCTTTGCTATTGTGAATAGTGCTGCAATAAACATACGTGTGCATGTGTCTTTATAGCAGCATAATTTATAATCCTTTGGGTATATACCCAGTAATGGGATGGCTGGGTCATATGGTACATCTAGTTCTAGATCCTTGAGGAATCGCCATACTGTTTTCCATAATGGTTGAACTAGTTTACAATCCCACCAACAGTGTAAAAGTGTTCCTATTTCTCCACATCCTCTCCAGCACCTGTTGTTTCCTGACTTTTTAATGATTGCCATTCTAACTGGTGTGAGATGGTATCTCATCAGAGTGAACAGACAACCTACAGAATGGGAGAAAATTTTTGCAATCGACTCATCTGACAAAGGGCTAATATCCAGAACCTACAAAGAACTCAAACAAATTTACAAGAAAAAAACAAACAACCCCATCAAAAAGTGGGCAAAGGACATGAACAGACATTTCTCAAAAGAAGACATTCATACAGCCAACAGACACATGAAAAAATGCTCAACATCACTGGCCATCAGAGAAATGCAAATCATAAATGTATTCTTTTTTAAGCCTGTGTAACACTTCATGGTGTGTATGTAACACATTTCCTTTATCCAGCCAATAGTTGATGGGCACCTAGATTGATTCCCTGTCTTTGCTATTTTGAACAGAGCTGCAATGAACATACAAATGCAGATGTCTTCTTGGTAGAATGATTTATTTTCCTTTGGATATATACAGAGTAATAGGATTACTGGGTTAAATGGTAGTTCTGTTTTAAATTCTTTGAGAAATCTCCAAACTGCTTTCCACACTGACTGAACTAATTTGCATTCCCGCTAACAGTATATAAATATACCCCACCCCCCCTCTTTTTTGCAGCCTCAGAAACACCTGTTTTTTATTTTTTATATAAGTTCTGGGTTACCTGTGCAGAACATGCAGGTTTGTGTCATAGGTATCCACATGCCGCTGTGGTTTGCCGCACCCATCAACCCAACATCTACATTAGGTATTTCTCCTGATACTATCCGTCCCCCACCCCTCACTCCACAACAGGACCTGGTGTGTGATGCCCCCAACCCTGTGTCCATGTGTTCTCATTGTTCAACTCCCACTTATGAGTAAGAATATGTGGTGTTTGGTTTTCTGTTTCTGTGTTAGTTTGCTGAGAATGATGATTTACAGCTTCATCCATGTCCCTGCAAAGGACATGAACTCATCCATTTTATGGCTGCATAGTATTCCATAGTGTGTATGTGCTAGATTTGCTTAATACAGTCTATCATTGATGGACATTTGGGTTGGTTCTAAGTCTTTGCTATTGTGAACAGTGCCGAAATAAGCACATGTGTGCATGTGTCTTTATAGTAGAATGATTTATAATACATTGGCTATACACCCAGTAATGGAATGGCTGGGTCAAACGGTATTTCTAGTTCTAAATCCTTGAGGAATTGCCACACTGTCTTCCACAATGGTTGAACTAATTTACACTCCCACCAACAGTGTAAAAGTGTACCTATTTCTCCACACCCTTCCTAGAATCTTTTGTTTCCTGACTTTTTAATAATCATGTTGTTTCCTGACTTTTTAATAATCACCATTCCAACTGGCATGAGATGGAATCTCATTGTGGTTTTGATTTGCATTTCTCTAATGACCGGTGATGATGAGCTTTTATTCATATGTTTTTGCCTGCATAAAAGTCTTCTTTTGAGAGCTGTCTGGTAAAATCCTTTGTCCACTTTTTGATAGGGTTGTTGTTTGTTTTTGCTTGTACATTTGTTTAAGTTTTTGTGGATTCTGGATATTAGCCCTTCGTCAGATGGATAGACTGCAAAAATTTTCTCCCATTCTCTAGGTTGCCTGTTCACTATGATGATAGTTTATTTTGCTGTGCAGAAGCTCTTTAGTTTAATTAAATCACACTGTGAATTTTGGCTTTTGTTGCCATTGCTCTTTGTGTTTGAGTCATGAAGTCTATGCCCATGCCTGTGTTTTGAATAGCATTGCCTAGGTTTTCCTTTAGGATTTTTATGATTTGGGGTCTTTTGCTTTTTAAGGCTTTAATCCATTTTTAGTTAATTTTTGTATAAGGTGTAAGGGAGGGATCCACTTTCAGCTTTCTGCATATGGCTAGCCAGTTTTCCCAACACCATTTTATTAAATAGGGAATCCTTCCCCATTGCTTGTTCTTGTGAATTTTATCAAAGATCAGACGGTTGGAGATGTGTGGTGTTATTTCTGAGGCCTCTGTTCTTTTTCATTGGTCTATATATCTGTTTTGGTAGCAGTACCATGCTGTTTCTGTCACTGTAGCCTTCTAGTATAGTTTGAAGTCAGGTAGCATGATGCCTCCAGCTCTGTTCTTTTTGCTTAGGATTGTCTTGGTTATGCGGACTCTTTTTTGGTTCCATATGAAATTTAAAGTACTTTTTTCCAGCTCTGTGAAGAAAGTCAATGGTAGCTTGATGGGAATAGCATTGAATCTATGAATTACTTTGGGGAGTATAGCCATATTCACAATATTGATTCTCCCTATCCATGAGCATGGAATGTTTTTCCATTTGTTTGTGTCCTCTCTTATTTCCTTGAACAGTGGTTTGTAGTTCTCCTTGAAGAGGAGGGTTTTTCGTGTCTTTATCTCCTTTAGTTCTGCTCTGATTTTAGTTATTCCTTGTCTTCTGCTAGTTTTTGAATTTGTTTGCTCTTGCTTCTCTAGTTTTTTTTATTGTGATGTTAGGTTGTCGATTTTAGATCTTTCCTGCTTTCTCTTGTGGGCATTTAGTGCTATAAATTTCCTTCTACACACTGCTTTAAATGTGTCTCAGAGATTCTGATTCATTGTGTCTTTGTTCTAATTAGTTTCTAAAAACGTCTTTATTTCTGCCTTAATTTCGTTATTCATCAAGTAATCATTCAGGAGCAGGTTGTTCAGTTTCCATGTAGTTGAGCGGTTTTGAGTGAGTTTCTTAATCCTGAGTTCTAATTTGATTGCACTGTGGTCTGAGAGACTATTTGCTATGATTTCCATTCTTTTGCAATTGGTGAGGAGTGTTTTACTTCCAATTATGTGGTCAATTATAGAATAAGTGGGATGTGGTGCTGAGAAGAATGTATATTCTGTTTATTTGGGGCGGAGAGATCTGTAGATGCCTATTAGGTCTTCTTGGTCCAGAGCTGAGTTCAAGTTCTGGGTATTCTTGTTAATTTTCTCTCTCATTGATCTGTCTAATATTGACAGTGGGGTGTTTAAGTCTCCCACTATTATTGTGTGGGAGTCTAAGTCTCCTTGTATGTCTCTAAAAACTTGGTTTATGAATCTAGGTGCTCCCGTATTGGGTGCATATGTATTTAGGAGAGATAGCTCTTCTTGTTGCATTGATCCGTTTACCATTATGTAATGCCCTTCTTTGTTTCTTTTGATTTTTGTTGGTTTAAAGTCTGTTTTATCAGAGACTTGGATTGAAACCCCTGCTTTTTCTTTTCTTCTTACCATTTGCTTGGTAAATATTTCTCGAACCCTTTATTTTGAGCCTATGTGTGTCTTTGCATGTGAGGTGGGCCTCCTGAATACAGCACACCAAAATGTCTTGATTCTTTATCCAATTTGCTGGTCTGTCTCTTTTAATTGGGGGTATTTAGGCCATTTACATTTAAAGTTAATGTTGTTATGTGTGAGTTTGATCCTGTCATCATGATGCTAGCTGGTTATTTTGCACATTAGTTGATGCAGTTTCTTCAGAGTGTTGTTGGTCTTTTATTTTGGTATGTTATTGCAGTGGCTGCTGCCGGTTTTTCCTTTCCATGTTTAGTGCCTCCTTCAGGCATTCTTTTAGGCAGGCCTAGTGGTGACAAAATCCCTCAGCCTTTGCCTGTTTGTAAAGAATTTCAATTCTCCTTCACTTATGAAGCTTAGTTTGGCTGGATATGAAATTCTGGGTTGAAAATTATTTTCCTCAAGAATGTTACATATTGGCCTCTACTCTCTTCTGTCTTGTAGTGTTTCTGCCAAGAGATCAACTCTTAGTCTGATGAATTTCTCTTTGTGGGTAACCCGACCTTTCTCTCTGGCTGCTCTTAACGTTTATTCCTTCATTTCAACCTTGGTGAATCTGTGGATTACGTGTCTTGGGGTTGCTCTTCTTGAGGAGGATCTTTGTGGTGTTCTCGGTATTGCTTGAATTTGAATGTTGGCCTGCCTTGCTAAATTGGGGAAGTTCTCTTGGATAATATCCTGAAAAGTGTTTTCCAACTTGGTTCCATTCTCCCCATCACTTTCAGGTACACCAATCAAACATACATTTGATCTTTTCACATAGTCCCATATTTATTAGAGGCTTTGTTTGTTTCTTTTCATTCTTTTTTTCTCTAACCTTATCTTCTTGATTTATTTCATTGAGTTGATCTTCAATCTCTGATATCCCTCCTTCTGCTTGATCGATTTGGCTATTGCTACTTTTGTATAATTCATGAAGTTTCCATGCTGTGTTTTTCAGCTCCATCAGGTCATTTATGTTCTTCTCTAAACTGGTTATTCTAGTTAGCAACTCCTCTAACATTTTTTCAAGGTTCTTAGCTTCCTTGAATTTGATTAGAACATGCTCCTTTAGCTTGAAGGAGTTTGTTATTACCCACCTTCTGAAGCCTACTTCTGTCAGTTCTTCAAACTCATTCTCTGTTCAGTTTTGTTCCCTTGCTGGCGAGGAGTTGTGATTCTTTGGAGGAGAAGAGAAGTTCTGATTTTTGGAATTTTCAGCCTTTTTGCACTGGTTTCTCTCCATCTTTGTGGATTTATCTACTTTTGGTCTTTGATGTTGGTGATTTTAGGATGGGGTTTCTGTGTGGATGTACTTTTTGTTGATGTTGATACTATTCCTTTGGTCTTTAATGTTGGCGACCTTTGGATGGGGTCTCTGAGTGGATGTCCTTTTTCTTGACATTGATACTATTCATTTCTGTTTGTTAGTTTTCCTTATAATAGGCACCTCTGCTGCAGATCTGCTGGAGTGTGCTGCAGGTCCACTCCGGACTGTTTGCCTGGGTATCACCAGGGGATGTACAGAACAGAAAAGATTACTGCCTTTTCCTTCCTCTGGAAGTTTTATTCCGGAGGGGCACCTGCCAGATGCCAATCAGAGTTCTCCTCTATGAGGTGTTTCTCCACTCCTGCTGGGAGGCACCTCCCAGCCAGGATACACGAGATCAGGGACCCTCTTGAGGAGGTGGTCTGTCCCTTATTGGAACTTGAAGACTGTGCTGGGAGATTTGCTGCAGTCTTCAGAGCCGTCAGGCAGGAACACTTAAGTCTGCTGAAACTGTGCCCACAGCTGCCCCTTTTCTCAGGTGTTCTGTCTCAGGGATGTGGCGGTTTTATCTACAAGTTCCTGACTGGGGCTGGTGCTTTTTTTTTCAGAGATGCCCTGCCCAGAGAGGAGGAATCTAGAGAGGCAGTCTGGCTGCAATAGCCTTGTTTAGCTGTTGTGGGCTCTGCCCATTTCAAACTTCCTGGCATCTGTGTTTACACTGAGGGTAAAACCGCCTATTCAAGCCTCAGCGATGGCAGATGACCCTCCCCCGACCACGCTCCAGAGTCTCAGGTCAACCTCAGACTGCTGTACTAGCATCAAGGATTTCAAGCCTGTGGATCTCAGCTTGTTGGACTCTGTGGAGGTGGGACCTGCTGAGCCAGACCACTTGGCTCCCTGGCTTCAACCCCCTTTCCAGGTGAGTGAAAGGTTCTGTCTCACTGGTGTTCCAGGTGCCACTGGGGTATGAAGAAAAACAACAACAACAACAACAACAACAACAAAAACTCCTGCAGCTAGCTCAGTTTTGTGCTTGAAACCCAGGGCTTTTGTGGCATAGGCACCAGAGAGAATCTTCTGGTCTGCTGGTTGCAATAAACATGGGAAAAATGCAGTATCTTCGCTGGAGTGCACCGTTCCTCCCAGTACAGCCTCTCACGGTATCCCTTTGCAGGGCGAGTTAGATCCCCTGGCTCCTTGCACTTCCCAGGTGAGGCAACACCTCACCCTGCTCACCCTCCATGGGCCGCACCCATTGTCCAACCAGTCCCTATGAGATGAACTGGGAACCACAGTTGGAAATGCAGAAATCACCTGCCTTCTGTGTTGATCTCACTGGGAGCTGCAAACTGGAGCTATTCCTATTCGAACATCTTGCCAGAGACTGTTTTTTTTTTTTTTTTTTTTTTTTAAATACTACTCATTCTGACTGTTGTGAGATGGTATCTAATTGTGGTTTTATTTTCAGGTCTCTGATGATTAGTAATGTAAGGAGTTTTTTCATGTTTTTTGGCCACTTACATGTCTTCTTTATTTTTATTTATGTATTTGAGACAAAAATGTCACCAACACTGTAGTGCAATGATGTGACCTCAGCTCACTGCATTCTCTGTCACCTGGGTTTAAATAATTCTCATTCCTTAGCCTCCTGAGTAGCTGGGATTACAGGCATGTGCCACCATGCCAAGCTGATTTTTTTTTTTTTTGTATTCGTAGTAGAGATGGAGTTTTACCATGTTAGCCAGGCTTCTCTCAAACTCCTGTCCTCAAATGATCTGCCAACCTACACCCCCCAAAGTGCTGCAATTACAAGTGTGAGCCACCACGCCCAGCCAGAAATGTCTTTTATAAAGAAGTGTCTCTTTGGAACATATCTTAAAATAGTAAGAGCTACTTATGACAAGACCATAGCCAATATCATACTGAAAGGGGAAAAGCTGGAAGCATTCCCTTTGAAAACTGGCACAAGACAAGGATGTCCTCTCTCATCACTCCTATTCAACATAGTATTAGAAGTTCTATCCAGGGCAATCAGGAAAGAGAAAGAAATAAAGTGTATTTAAATAGGTAGACAGAAAGTAAATTTTCTGTTTGCGGATGACATGATTGCACATTTGGAAAACCCCATCGTCTCAGAACCAAAACTCCTTAAGCTGCTAAACATCTTCAGCAAAGTCTCAGTATACAAAATCACTGCAAAAATCACAACCATTCTTATACACCAACAATAGACAAGCAGAGAGCCAAATCATGAGTGAACTCCCATTCACAATTGCTACAAAGAGAATAAAATACCTAGGAATATAATTTAAAAGGGATCTGGACTTCTTCAAGGAGAACTACAAACCACTGTCCAAGGAAATAAGAGAAGACAAAAACAAATGGATAAAAAAATCCATGCTCATGCATAGGAAGAAAAAATATTGTGAAAATGGCCATACGACCCAGAGTAATTTATAGTTTAAATGCTGTTCCCATCAAGCTACCATTGACTTTCTTTGCAGAACTAGAAAAAATTACTTCAAATTTCATATGGAACCAAAAAAGAGCCCGTATAGCCAAAACAATCCCAAGCAAAAAGAACAAAGCTGGAGGCAACTTGCTACCTGACTTCAAATTATACTGCAAGGCTACAGTAACCAAGGCAACATGGTACTATTACAAAAATAGATATATTGACCAATGGAACAGAACAGAGACCTCAGAAATAACACCACACATCTATAATCATCTGATCTTCCACAAACCTGACCAAAAGAAGCAATGGGAAAAAGATTCCCTACTTAATACATGGTGCTGGGTAAACTGACTAGCCATATGCAGAAAACTTAAACTGGACTCTTTCCTTACACCTTATGCAAAAATTAATTCAAGATGGATTAAATACTTAAATGTAAAACCTAAAATCATAAAAACCCTAGAAGAAAACCTAGACAATACCATTCAGGACATAGGTATGTGCAAAGACTTCTTAAATAAAACACCAAAAGCAATTGCAACTAAAGCCAAAATTGACCAAGGGGATCTAATCATACTAAAGAGGTTCTGATCAGCAAAATAAACTACCATTAGAGTGAACAGGCAACTTACAGAATGGGAGAAAATTTTTGCAATCTACCCATGTAATAAAAGGTCTAATATTCAGAATCTACAAGGAACTTAATCAAATTTATAAGAAAAATACATCAAAATGTGGGTGAATGACATGAACAGACACTTCTAAAAAGAAGGCATTTATGCAGCCAACAAACATATGAAAAATAAAGCTCATTATCACTGTTCCTTAGAGAAATGCAAATCAAAACCACAGTGAGATACCAACTCATGCCCATTAGAATGGCAATTATTAAAAAATCAAAAATCAACAGATGCTGTTGAGGCTGTGGAGAAATAGGAACACTTTTACACTGTTGGTGGAAGTGTAAGTTATTTCAACCATTGTGGAAGACAGTGTGGTGATTCCTCAAGGATATAGAAGCAGAAATAGTATTTGATCCAGCAATCCCATTACTCGGTATATACCCAAAGGATTATAAATCATTCTACACATGTACACATATGTTTATTGCAGCAGTATTTCCAATAGCAAAGACTTGGAACCAACCCAAATGCCCATAGATGATGGACTGGATAAAGAAAATGTGACACATATACACCATGGAGTACCATGCAGCCATAAAGAAGAATGAGTTCATGCCTTTTGCAGGGTCATGGATGAAGCTGGAAGGTATCATTCTCAGCAAACTAATACAGGAAAAGAAAACCAAACACCACATGTTCTCACTCATAAGTGGGAGTTGAACAATGAGAACACATGGACACAGGGAGGGGAACATCACACACTCCTGTCAGGAGGTGGGAGACAAGGGGAGGGACAGCATTAGGACAATTACCTAATGCATGCAGGGCTTAAACTCTGGATGATAGGTTGATAGGTGCAGGGAACGCCAAGGCACATGTACACTTATGTAGTAAACTTGCACGTTCTGTACATGTATCCCAGTACTTAAAGTAAAATAATAATTTTTAAAAAGATTTAAATGAGGTAGTGTGCATAAAAAAAATTCCTTGCACTCCAAACATTTTAGTAATTTTCACTGCCGTTACTATTTGATTAATATGGCCTTGCATTATTATATATTTAGTCCTACATTTTAAAGCCTATATTGCTATCATGCATAACATTTTTAAAGTTAAAAAAAAGTCATAATGTGCTTTTTAGGTCTATGAAAAAGCATACTAAGCAATATGGATCTTGTTTAGGACCTGATTCAAAATAATACCAATTGATGGAACTAGAGGCCATTATCCTCAGTGAATTAACTCAGAAACAAACAGTCAAATACTGCATGTTCTCACTTATAAGTGGGGGCTAAACATTACCAGTTGGATACAGTGTTCAGTATTGACATGATGGGTACACTAAAAGCCCAGACTTCATCACGATAGAATATATGCATGTAAGGAACTTGCACTTGTATGCTGTTAACATATTTTAAATGTTAATTAATTAATTAATTAATTTTTTAAATGATACCAACTGTAAACAGATATTTATGAGATAATCAGAGAAATGTAGGTACTAAATGGATAGTTGGTGATATTAAGGAATGATTAACTTGAGAGGAATAATAATGTCAAAAATAGTCCTTATTTTTCACGGAAACGAATATCTGAATTTTAACAGATAAAATAATATGCCGTCTGATGTCTACTTCAGTATCTATAGTGGGAGAGGAGCATAAGAAATATTGTTGGAACAAAATTGGTTGTATGCTGGTAATTTTTGAAATTGGGTTATTAGTTCTTTATACTATTCTCTGTAGTGTTTTAATTTGAATTTTTTCATAATGGATGATAATAAAAAAGATCACCTAATAAAGTTTACAGAGAACCTGAGGAAAAAAGAAGTGTCTGTTCATCTTCATTGCCTACTTTTAAAAAAAGGTATTTGCTTTTTCTTTCTGATTTAAGTTCCTTATAGATTCTGGATATTAGTCTTTTGTCAGATGCATAGTTTGCAAATATTTTCTCCCAATCTGTAGGTTTTTTGTTTACTACATTAGTTGTTTCTTTTGCTGAGCAGAAGCTCTTCAGTTTAATAAAGTCCCATTTGTATATTTTTGATTTAGCTGCATTTGCTTTTGTTGTCTTCATTGTAAATTCATCATTTAGACCAATGTCTAGAAGAGTGTTTCCTACATTTTATTCTAGAATTTTTATAGGTTGAGGACTTACATTTAAGTCTTTAATTAATCTTTAGTTAATTCTTGTATATTGTGAGAGGGAAGGATTGGGTTTCATTCTTATGCATTTGGTTAGCCAGTTTTCCCAGCACCATTTATTGAATAGGGTCTTCTTTCCCCATTGTTTACTTTAGCCAACTTTGTCAAAGATCAGTTGGTTGTAGGTGTCTGACTTTATTTCAGAGGTATCTATTCTCTTCCATTGATGTCTATCTCACTCTCTCTCTCTCTCTCTCTCTATATATATATATATATGTAATATATATATATGTATTTTTTTTACTGTACCCTTGTAGTACAGTTTGAAGTTGAGTACATTTTGAAGTTGATGCCTCTGGCATTATTCTTTTTTGCTTATGATTGCCTAGGCTACTCAGTCTTGTTTTTGCTTCTGTATTAATTTTAGATTTCTTTTTGTGAATAATAATTTTCATAATTTGATAGGACCGATATTGAATTTCTAGCTTGCTTTGTGTAGTATGAACATTTTAATGATATTGATTCTTCCAATCCATAAACATGACATGCTATTCCATTTCTTTGTATCACCTGTGATTTCTTTCAGCTGTGTTTTATAGTTCTTCCTATACAGATGTTTAACCTCTTTGGTTAGATGCATTCCTAGGTATTTTACACGGAATTACATTCTTGATATGGTAACCAGCTTGAATGTTATTGGTACAGAAAAATGCTATGAATTTTGAATGCTAATTTATACCCAGGGATTTGGTGAGGTCATTCATAAGATCTAGGAATGTTTGGCAAACTATTTTGGGTTTTCTAGGTATAGAATTATATTGTCAGTGAAAAGAGATAATTTTACTTTCTCTTTTTTAATTTTGATGTATTTTATTACTCTGATCTGATTTTTCCATGCTTTCCTGCTGTTTTCACCCTACATACACACCTAGAAAAAATATATCGGTTCCTGGATGATGGGATGGGGAAACTTAATTCAAATTCAAACTTGGCTTGTGATAGCGATCTCATCTCATTTTCACTTCTGCAACCAGATGATAGAAAACTACTCTAAAAGATATTCAGTAAATTTCCATATGCCCTTGAGGCAAATCTTCCAGCTCTTTCTGAAATTCACAAAATGTCTATAGTGAATGACCTTTGGTAGCCTAAGGAGTAATTTGCATCCTTGCTATCCTTAGTAATGCTATGTAACTGACACAGATGGAGGCCCAATGAGTTAGCAAAAAAACAAAATAATCTCCAATGGATGCATTAGTTTTCTTTCATTTAAAGGCAAAAAAGCAATTGCATATTTCATTGAGTCATTCTGAGTGCAAACCTGGATTTCATGGCTTCTCTTTGCCAGACATTTTCATTAAGCTAGAGATAGGAAGACATTAGGCAATGCATTATGTAAAAAATCAATTTAACTTCAAAGAATATTGCTAGGCTCTGGGCTTGGGGATGTTCTGGAGAAATCCCAACCTGCTTCTACATCCGTACTAGCTGCTACCCTCCTCACAGAGCTTATGCTCCTGTAATCTATAACCTTCTTAGTGCTTATGGAAGAAGTATTTTAATAAAGGCTGACATTTTGATTGCTTGCTATGCACTTGATGCTGTTTAAAGTACTTGGACTGCATTATTTCATTGAACTTTCACATCAACTTATCAGGAAGGTGCTATTTATTATCTTCATTTGAAAGATGAGCAAATGAATACTCAGAGTAATAAAGAGATCTTTCAAAGAAAGTAAATATGAGAATTAGACAAATATCAGGCCAATTCCAGAGTCTATTCATTCATTCAATATTCATTCCAAGATTTCTTATACTCAATTCTTTTGTTAACCTTTATGTTTTTGCACATGCCATTTCCTCTACCTAGAATGTGCATTTCTATATAGAAAGCTCCTGTTTGCTTTTCAAATCCCAGTCTCATCATTTTATCTTTTGTGAAACCTTCGATACCTCTCCCATGCAGAAATTGTTCATCTCCACTCTGTGCTTATGCTGATTATCTGTATGCATTATAGTTTGGCAGTTCACATACTTGATTTAGTTATTGGATAGGCTAGGAGACCCTGGAAGAGAGAAACTTAGCAGAGGTGCTTAGGAAGTGACTCTTTAATAAATAAATAAATTAATAAATAAATAAAGCAAAGGTAGACTTATCCTTAACCCAATATTCTACCAAATTCATACAGGAAAATATGGATCTTGTCCTTTTTGAGAAAAGGAGGTGTATTAGTCTCTTCTCACATGGCTAATAAAGACATGCCTAAGACTTGGTAATTTATAAAGGGTAGAGGTGTAATTGACTCACAGTTCTACATGGTTGGGGAGGCTTCACAATCATGGTGGAAGGCTAATGAGGTGCAAAGTAACATCTTACATGGCAGCAGGCAAGACAGAATGTGAAGGGGAACTCCCATTTATATAACCATTAGAACTCCTGAGACTTATTCACTGTCATGAGAACAGCATGGGAAAAACCCACCCCCATGATTTAATTTTTTTGCCTCCATATTTCAATCCCACTCGGTTCCTCCCATGACACATGAGGATTATTACAATTCAAGGTGAGATTTGGGTAAGATGCAAGTTACCCACATTATTAATAAAAATAAAGAAATTATTACAAGCCCAGAGAATATTATACACAATTTTATGTCCATAAAGTCAACAACTTAGACAAGATGAACCAATTCATTGAAAAACACAAGTTAGCAAAACTCATGTAACCGTGATTGGGTAATGCGAACAGTCCTAATTCATTACAAAATGGATAAAACTTTCCAAGAAAGAAAACTCCAATTCAGTTGAATTTTATGGTTAATAAGCCATATATACTTAGGCAAAAATTAAGTTAAAAGATACTGATTTACACAGTCTCTTCCAGAAAACTGAAGAACATTTTTCATCTCATTTAATGAGGCTGGTGTTACTTTGACACTAAAGCTAACAAAGACATTACAAGAAAAAAAAAAAAAGAAAACTGTAGACCAATATTTCTTATAAACAAGTTGTAAATAAAATCTAGCCACATGTAAAAATCATAATACATCACCACCAAGTATGGCTTATCCAAGGACTGGAAGACCTATTTGAAAGTAAACCAATATATTTTACTAATCATTAAATTAGTAACAAATACTATTATCTCAAGGAGATACAGAAAAAGCATTGGAAAAAATCAGCATATATTTATAATAGAAATTCTAAACAAACTAGGAATAGAAGGAAACTTCAGTGTTCTATTAAAGCATATTTAAAAGAACTTATAACTAAGATTCCACTTAATGGCAAAAGATAGAAAGCTTTTTCCCTTAGATTAAAAAAAAAAATGCAAAGGTCTCCAATCTTCCCAACTCTATTTATTATTGTACTGGAGGTCCTAGCCAGAGCCATAAAACAAGAAATTAAACAAAAAGAAAAGGATGGGGATTAAAGAAACATTACCTCTATTTGCAGTCATCATGGTCATCTATAACCTCTTTAAGGAATTTACAAAAAGTTCCTGAAATTGAAAAGTTAGTTTAGAGTGGAGGCAGAGCAAGATGGCAGAATAGAGGCCTTCACAGCTTGTCCTCCCCCCAAAAATATCCAATACAACAATTATCTACACAAAAAATTACCTACATAAGCAACAAAAATCAGGCGAATAATCATAGTACACTGTTTTAACTTCATTTCACTGAAAGAGGCACTAAAGAGGGTAGAAAAGGTAATCTTAAATTGCCAATGACACCCAACTCTCATTCCCTGGCAGCAGCTGTTTGGAATGTAGTGAGAATGTGAGCATTTGTGGGAGGAAAGTGCAGTGATTGTGACACTTTGCACTGAGATTCACTGCTGCCCTCTCAAAGGGGAAATAAATGATAAACAGAACTCAGGCAATGCTGGAGGGAGGATTTAGACTTGCCCTAGCCAGAAGAGAATTGCCTAACCCAGCAGTCGCAAGTTGAGTTTTGGCAAGCCCCACTACCACAGGATATTTTGTCTCCAAATAAGCTTGAAAGGCAGTCTAGGTCACAAGGACTGCAAATCCCAGGCAAGTTCTGGTATTGTGCTGGGCTTGAAGCCATTGCACTTGGTGGGCATGCAACCTAGTGAGACAAAAGCCAGGGTGGCTAAGAAAGTGATTGCAAAACTGTTTTTCTTTTTTTTATTATTTTTTATTTTTTTTATTTTATTTTTATTTTTTTTTAAATTTATTTATTATTATTATACTTTAAGTTGTAGGGTACATGTGCATAACGTGCAGGTTTGTTACATATGTATACTTGTGCCATGTTGCTGTGCTGCACCCATCAACTCGTCATTTACATCAGGTATAACTCCCAATGCAATCCCTCCCCCCTCCCCCCTCCCCATGATAGGCCCCGGTGTGTGATATTCCCCTTCCTGAGTCCGAGTGATCTCATTGTTCAGTTCCCACCTATGAGTGAGAACATGCGGTGTTTGGTTTTCTGTTCTTGTGATAGTTTGCTAAGAATGATGGATTCCAGCTGCATCCAAGTCCCTACAAAGGACACAAACTCATCCTTTTTGATGGCTGCATAGTATTCCATGGTGTATATGTGCCACTTTTTCTTAATCCAATCTGTCACTGATGGACATTCGGGTTGATTCCAAGTCTTTGCTATTGTGAATAGTGCTGCAAAACTGTTTTTCAAATCCCAGGCAGGACAGTTTGCAGCAACAAAATTGACTCATTTCTTTTGTTTGAGAAAGAAGAGAAAAGAATAAAGAGAGCCTGTTCTTGCAACTTGGATACCAGCTCAGCCACAGTAAAATGGGGCACCTGGCGTAATCATGAGGGCCCCATTCCAGGCCCTACTGCTCAGATGACATTTCTAGACACACCCAGTGTCTAGAAGAGAACTCACTGCCTTGAAGGGAAGGATTCAGTTATGACAAGCTATATCACCTGCTGACTAAAAAGCCCCGAATAACCAGCAACAATACACAGGTAGCATGCCATGGGTCTTGGGTGAAACTTTGAGATATGTTGACTTCCAGTGAAACCCAGTACATTCCCACTTGTGGATGCTACAGTCAGAGATACCTTCAGTTTGAGAAAAGCAGAGGGAAATGTAAAGAGGACTTCGTCTTGCACCTTAGATACCAGCTTGACCACAGAAAGGTAAAGCAACAAGTGAACTCTTGGGGTCCCTAATTCCAGGTGTTGGGTCTTAAATGGCATTTCTGGACTATTCTGTTCAGAGTGGAGTCCAATACCTTGAAGTTTGACTCACAGTCCTGGCAGCACTCACCACAAGCTGACTGAAGAAACTTTGGCCCTTAAGTAAACATTGGCAGTAGCCTGGCAGTACTCCCCGTGGGCCTGTGGTGATAGTGGCAAAAGGGGGAAGTCCTTCTAGCAGTTGAAAAGAAAAGAAAGAGTAAAAATCCATGTACCTTGCACCAGGATAGCTTCAGTAAAACAGAGCATAAGTCAATTGTTAAGGCTACTGACCCCATTTCCTGACTCCCAGATGCCATTTGTGGATCCACCTGGGACCTGGGAGAACTTGTTGCCATGAAGGGAAGAACATTAGCCTGGCTACATTTACTACCTGCTGAATGATCATAGATCCCTAGTGCCATGAGTAAATGTAGGCATTGAATACAGAGGGCCTTGAGTGAGACCCAGGGCTCTTCTGGCTTCAGGACTGACTGAGTGCAGTTTCTGTTATTGTGACCACAGAGGTACTTGTTTTCCCCCTACTCTAGCTCCAGCAAACTCAGAAAAAAACAGAGAGACTCAGTTTTGGGGGGAAACAGTAACAGAAGAGAGCAAATATCTCTTCTTGATAATCCAAAGAGATTTTCTGTATCTTATCCAAGACCACAAAGGTGACACCTCCACAAGACTGCAGGAACCACAGCAGTAAGGGGCTTATAATAAAATTTGAAGGACTTGGGTGTTGTGATCTATGCCTAATACAGATACAGCTTCGATCACAATGCCCATCCCTACAAATACCTGGAAAGCCTACCCACGAAGGATGAGTATAAAAATATACACACAGCAAAGTCTACGATAAATACCCAATTCTTCAAGTCCAGACACCAAAAAATATCCACCAGCATCAAGACCATCCAGGAAAATATGACCTCACAAAATGAACTAAATAAACCACCAGGGACCAATTCTAGAGATACAGAAATATGTGACATTTTAGACAGAGAAATCAAAATAACTCTCTTGAGGAACTCAAACAAATTCTAGATAACATAGAGAAGAAATTCAGAATTCTATGAGATAAATGTAACAAAAAATTGAATTAATTATATAGAATCAAACAGAAATCTTGGAGTTGAAAAATGAAATTGACATACTAAAGAATTCATAGTCTTTTAAAAGCTGAATTGGTCCAACAGATTATGGAATTAATGAGCTTGAAGACAGGCTATTTGAAATACACAGTCAGAGGAGACAAAACAAAAAATAATAGAAAACAATGAAGCAAACCTACAAGATCTAGAAAATGCTTCTAAAGGGTACATCTAAGAGTTACGGGTCTTGTGGAAGAGGTAGAGAGAAACGTGGTATAGAAAATTTACTCAAAGTAATAATAACAAAGAACTTCCCCAATCTAGATAAATATATCAGTATCCAAGTATAAAAAGGTTGTAGAACACAAAGCATATTTGAAGATTATGTATGATTATATGTGATATTTAACCCAAAGTTGACTACATTAAGCCCTTTAAATAAAACTCCCAAAACTGAATGATAAAAAAAAATCCTAAAAGCAGAAAAAGAATAGAAACAAATTACATATAATGGAGCTCCAATACATCTGGAACCAAATTCTCAGTGGAAACCCTACAGGCCAGTAATGAGTGGCATAACATATTTAAAGTGTTGAAGGAAACAATATTTTACCCTAGAAGAGTATATTTCATAAAAATATTATTCAAGCATGAAGAAGAAATAATATCCCAGACAAACAAAAGCCGAGGGATTTCATCAACACCAGACTTGCCCCACAGTAAATGCTAAAGGGAGTTCTTCAGTCAGGAAGAGCTGGGATGTTAATGAGCAAGAAGAAATCATCTGAAGGTACAAAACTCAAGGGTAATAGTAACTACACAGAAAATTACAGAATATTATAAAACTGTATTTGTGGTGTGTAAACTAAACTTAAGTAGAAATACTAAAAGAGCAACCAACCAAAATAATAACTATAACAACTTTTCCAAACATAGTACAGTAACATAGATAGAAATGAGAACAACAAAAAGGGGGACAGATAAAGTTAAAGTGTTGAGTTTTAATTAGTTTTTGTTTGTTTGTTTGTTTTTGATGCAATCATTTTTAAGTTGTCATCAGTTTAAAATAATGAGTTGTAAGAGAGTATTTACAAGCCTCATGGTAACCACAAATCAAAAAACATACAACGTATACAAAAATATAAGACAATCAATTACAACATATCTCCCAAGAAATCAGCTTCTTTAAATAAAATACAAAAAGGAAAAAACAAAAGAAGAGGAGACCAAATGTGATTTCAAGACAAAAACTATAAGAGACAAAGAAGGTCACTATATAATGATAAAGGGTTAAATTTAGTAAGAGGGCTGTATTAGTTAGTGTTCTCTTAGAAGGACTAATAGGAGAAATTATATCTATATAAATATATGTGTTGGTGTCTGCTGCAGGCAAATTGGGCACTCAGCAGTGGCTGTAGCCAGGTCAGCCTTGGTGAGTGGAAGTCCATGTTGCTGAGCCCGTGTGTAACCTCCATGCCTGCCACCATGACCAGTTTGTCCATGGGCCCATTGGGTGATGACAGGTGTGGCTGGGGTAAGAGGCTGAGTGGTTTCAACAGAATGGATCAACCTATCCACTTGATTATTAAACTCCTCCATTGCTTAGGTCACCCGTTGGTGACCACTCACATGGGACATAAATATCTTGACAGTTTTTGACCACTCGGAGAGGTCCATCCACATACCTCTTCCCCAGATTTCTTTGTCATCAATTTCCCAATCATGCTTCTTTCAAGTTCCTGACTATCCAGCCAAATAATTGGCTACAGCTTATGAATCAGTATATTATCACATATCTGGCATTTCTCCTTCCATGCAAAGTGCACAACCAGGTGAATTGCTCGAAGTTCTGCCCACTGAGAAGATTTCACTTCACCACTGTCCCTCAGAGATGTCCTAGAAAGGGGCTATAGTGCTGCAGCTGTCCATTTTTGGGTTGTGCCTGCATATCGCATATCGTGCAGAACCATCTGTGAACCAGGACCTAGTCTTCTCTTCCTCTGTTAACTGATTATAGGGAACTTCCCATCAGGCCATTGGTGCAGACTGGGGGTGAGAAGTCAGGGTGGCAGATATAGAGACCATGGGTTTTTAAGCCATTTCCTCAGGTAACTCACCTGTGCCTTCAGGACCTGCTTGAGCCTGATCATGCATATACCACTTGCATTTGATGATGGAATGTTGCTGTGTATGACCCACTTTATGACTACATGAGTCAGAAAGCACCCAGTTCATGATAGGTAGTTCAGGTCCCATGGTGACTTGATGACCCATAGTCAAACATACAGCTTCTAGCAAAGCCCAGTAACAGACCAACAGCAGTCTCTGAAAAGGAGAATAATTATCTGCAAAAGATGGCCAGGGCTTGCTCCAAAATCCTAAGAGGACTCCACTGCAGTTCTCCTATGGGAGCCTGTCAAAGGTTCCAAACAGCTTCCCTATCTACCACTGACACATCAAGCACCATTCGATCTGTGGGGTCACATGGCCCCAGTGGCAGAGCTGCTTACACAGCAGCCTGGACTTGTTGGAGAGCCTTCTCCTGTTCTGTATCCCACTCAAAAACTGGCAGCCTTTCAGGTTACTCAATAAATGGGCCAGAGTAACACCACCAAATGAGGAATGTGTTGTCTCCAAAATTCAAATAGGCCACTAGGTGTTGTGCCTTTTTCTTGGTTGTAGGAGGGGCCAAATGCAGCAACTTATCCTTTACCTTAGAAGGAATATCTCGACAGGCCCTACATCACTGGATCCATAGATATTTTACTGAGGTAGAAGGTCCCTAAATTTTAGTAGGAATTATTTCCCATATTCTGGCATGCAAATGCCTCACTAATAATTCCAGCGTGTTTGCTACTTCTTGCTCACTATATGCAGTCACCATAATCTCATCAATGTAACGAACCAGTGTGATATCTTCTAGAAGTGAAAAGTGATCACGGTCTCTCTGAATAAGATTACGACACAAAGCTGGAGAGCTAATATACTCCTGAGGTAGGACAGTAAAAAATATATTGCTGGCCTTTCTAGCTGAAGGCAAATTGCTTCTGGAACGCCTTATGGACAACAATGGAGAAAAAGGCATTTGCCAAGTCAATGACCGCATACCAGGTACCAGGAGATGTGTTAATTTGCTCAAAAAATAAAACCACATGAGGCTGAGCAGCTGCATTTGTAGGCACCACTTCATTAAGCTTCCAATAATCTGTTATTCGCCAAAATCCATCTGTCTTCTGCACAGGCCAAATGGGAGAGCTGAAAAACGATGTAGTGGGAGTCACCACTCCTGCATCTTTCAAGTCCTTGATGGTGGCACTAATCTTTGCAATCCTTCCAGGGATGAGATATTGTTTTTCATTTACTATTTTTCTGGGTGGAGGCAGCTCTAGTGGCTTCCATTTGTCTTTTCCCACTATAGTAGCCCTTACCCTACCAGTCAGGGAGCCAATGTGGGGTTTTGCCAGCGGCTAAGTATGTCTATGCCAATTGTGCATTCTGGCACTGGAGAATTGACCACAGGATGAGTCTGAGGATCCACTGAACCCACTGTAAGTTGGACCTGAGCTACAACTCCATTAATTACCTTACCTCCATAAGCCCCTACTTTAACTGGAAAGCCAAAATGGTGTTATAGGTGCCCTGGAACCAATGTCAGCTCAAAGCCAGTGTCCAGTAGTCCCCCAAATGTCTGATGATTTCCCTTTCCCCAATGCAATTACCCTGGTAAAAGGCCAGAAGTCTCCTTGGGGAAGGATGGGAGAAAGATTCACTGCATAAAGTGTCGGTAATGTAGTGGGGTCCTTCCTCAAGGGGGTCTGGCCTCCCTTTCATTCAAGGGGTTCTGGGTCTGTAAACTGGGTCAAGTCTGGAAGTTAATTGAGGAGTCATAATCCTGTTTTTTTTTTTTTTTTTTGAGACAGAGTCTCGCTCTGTCGCCCAGGCTGGAGTGCAGTGGCGCGATCTCGGCTCACTGCAAGCTCCGCCTCCCGGGTTCCCGCCATTCTCCTGCCTCAGCCTCCCGAGTAGCTGGGACTACAGGCGCCCACCACCGCGCCCGGCTAATTTTTTGTATTTTTAGTAGAGACGGGGTTTCACTGTGGTCTCGATCTCCTGACCTTGTGATCCGCCCGCCTCGGCCTCCCAAAGTGCTGGGATTACAGGCTTGAGCCACCGCGCCCGGCCAATCCTGTTTTTATAATTCAAATTAGTCTTCTGTTCATTTGACCTAGAAGTTTTCTATTTGTATAATTTTAAGCAGGAATGTAGTAAACTTACTATCAAATTCACTTCTAGGAACACCATGATTAAATAGCCAATGACAGAGCTCTACACAAGTCAGGATATTCTGATTGTCACTTTGCCTGTGCTGTCCATTATAGTAGCTACACCCACCTTGCCATTGACTATTGAGTGCTGCCACTTGTTCCTTGCCACATCAGGATCGAATTATTCTCATTGTATTTAAATTTTGTAGCTGAGTGACTGCAGTTCTCACCGTTAGATCTGACATACGAAGAAGAGCAATTACAGGATTTTTCAAAGATGAAGATGCTTTCCTCACAAATCTATTTCATAAGGCACAGGTCAAGGTCAAGCATATGTCTTCTGGACCCTCCCAGCTGGGATGAGTAGGTCTAAATTGACTAATCCACTCCACCATCCCAATCTCCCTAAGTCTTTGGATCCCTTTGTCTACATTAAACTAAGGGAGATCTGGCATTTCCAGCTTGCTCACAGTGGACCATCTTTTAATCCATATTATAGCTAACTAAGCAAATTAACTATTAGAACCTTTTCAACTCCCCAAGCTGCAACTTTAAATGCAGAGTCCCTACTTACTGGACCCAAATCAATAAATTCAACTTTATCCAACTTCCACCATTATCCCATACTTTTAATATCCATTCCTCTACCTGTTCTCCAGATTGCTGCTTATATAAATTAGAGAACTCAAACAGTTCTTTTTGCGTGTACCATACCTCATGGGTAGTACACCTCATGGGTAGCGTGACCTCATGGGTCACACTTTCAAACTCACCTCTAGCGGCCTGCTGGGACTTTAGTCTAGTTATAGGTCTAGAAGCAAACAGAGGCGTTGGCCGTGGCTTCTGAGGAGAATCAACATTATCTTACTTGGCAGCTGCCTCGGGGGAGGCCACCACTGTTCCCTAAAGCAGCACAGGGATTATCTCCTCATACAAACAAGGAAAGGCTGATGGCAGCATGGTTTAGGGAGGAGATGTTGCCACTACTGGGGGTAGGAAAGCTGTTACTTCTGGTGGAAAAAATGTTCATTAGAGTTTACAAACTCAGTGTCCCCAACTTCACTAGGGTCCTCCAAACTTCCCCATTCCAAGTTGGAGGGCTCCATTCTTTTCCAATCAATGCTCACACTTTTACAATAGACACCTGGCGAAGCTGTACATGCATCTTTCATTGCAGGTCAGACACTTGCATAGTAAGAGCTTGTGTCTGTTTTTTCACAATTTCAGTTCTTTCTGTACAGGTGATAAAACTCACTCAGGGCAATCTTAGCAGATTTGAGGCTTAGTATCTGCTTCTGAAGCTGGGAGACAGAATCTCTCAGTTCATCATTTTCTTTTATCATTTTGTCCGCTGAACTTAGGAGCAAACAACCAGGTTCATTATGTTCCTTGATTCTCCACATATGGTCAAAGGTATAATGTATAGAGTATATACATTTCTCGAACAGTAAATCAGTTGTGTCAAACGCATTTATTTTGCATAACTCTCTAAACAGTTTCTGCTAAGGATTATCAGTGTTCTCCACACTACTAAAAATAGAGTCCTTAGCATTTTGGGGTCTAATATAATTAAGCAGCCAACTCCAGAAACCCCAAAACCAACAAAAGAAATCCATACTTAATATTCTGTTCCTCTAGAACCACTCCCAGTAACAAAATCTGTATTAGTCAGGGTCCCCTATATACATATATGTTTCCATACTGATACTCTGTATAGAAAATCTGTCCAATGCTGATAGTGGGATGTTGAAATCTTCAACTATTATTGCTGAAGTGTGTGTGTGTGTGTGTGTGTGTGTGTGTGTGTATATATATATATTTGTGTGTGTGTGTATATATATATTACATATATACGTAACATATATACATATATATGTGTGTGTATATATATAAATATATGTATTTATTAAAAATCTGTATTAGTCAGGGTTCCATATCTATATACTATGTATCTATTATATATATTTTATATATATATATATATATATATATATATATATATATATATTAACTTGCATCTTCACAAAGTCCCTCAGCTTGTCTGAAAGTTGAGGAGCAAGGACAGCAAGTTCAAGTACCAAAACTGAAGAACTTGGGGTCTGACGTTCAAGGTCAGGAAGCACCCATCATGGACAAAGATGTAGACTTGGAGGCTAGGCCCATCTCTCCTTTTCACATTTTTCTACCTGCTTTATATTTACTGGAAGCTGACTAGATTGTACCCACCAGATTAAGGGTGGATCTGCCTTTCCCAACCCACTGACTCAAATGTTAATCTCTTTTGGAAACACCCACACAGACACAACTAATATTAATACTTTGTACCCCTCCATCTAATCAAGTTGACACTCAGTATTAACCTTCATAATGGCATGACAATTATAAAAACATATGCACGTAACACTGAAGCATCCAGATATATAAAACAAATATTATTAAAGGTAAAGAGAAAGATACAACCCGATACAACAATAGCTGAAGATTTCAACACCCCACTATCAGCATTGGACAGATTTTCTATACAGATTATCAGTAATGAAACATCAGACTTAATTTGCACTATAGACCAAATGGATCTAATAGATATTTACAGAAAATTTGATCTAATAGCTACAGAATACACACTCCTCTCCTCAGCACATGAATCATTGTCAATGATAGACCATATGTTAAGTTACAAAATAAATCTTAAACATTCAGAAATAGAAACCATATTAAGCATCAACTAAGTAAAACTAAAGTAGAAACCATTTTAACTATTAAACCATATTAAGTATCTTCTCTGACCACAATGGAATCAATAACAAAAGACATTTTGGAAACTGTACAAACAAATGAAAGTTAAACCATATGCTTCTAAATGACCAGAGGGTCAATAAATAAATTAACAAAATAATTTTTAAAAATGCTTGAAACACATGATAATGGAAACACAATACACTAAGATCTATGGAATGCAGCAAAAGTAGTACTAAAAGTGTATAGCTATAAGAGCCCACATTTTAAAAGTAGAAAAACTTCAAATAAACAACCTAATTATGCATATTAAAGATATAGAAAATCAAGAACAAACCTAACTCACAATACATAGGATAAAAAGCAATAATAAAGACCGAAGCAGAAATACATGAAATGGAAACAAAGAAAACAATACCAAAGATAACATAAAAAGTTGGTTATTTGAAAACATATTAAACATTAAAAAATATTTAGCCAGACTTTTAATAAAAAAAGAGAGAACACCCAAATAATTAAAATCAGAGGTAAAGTAGAAGACATTACAACCAAGGCTGCAGAAATTCAGAAGATCATTAGAGGCTACTATGAGAAGCCGTACATCAATAAATTTGAACACCTACAAGAAAAAGATGACTACTTAGACCAATACAACCTGCCAAGGTTCAACCAGGAAAGAATTCAAAACCTGAACAGACCAAGAACAAATAACAGTATTGAAGCTGTAATACAAAGTCTTTGAGCAAAACAAAATCCCAGGACCTAATAACTTCACTGCTACATTCTACAAAGCAGTTAAAACACAAATAACAGTCTTAAAAAATTTTTCAGAAATTGAGTGAAGTATGGAATACTTCCAAACTCAACTTACAAGGCCACTATTATGCTGATCACAGAGCTAGACAATGAAATATATATATTACAGGTCAGTATCCCTGATGAAGGTTGATGCAAACATCCTCAACAAACTACTAGCCATTTGAATTCAACAACACATTGAAAAGATTACTCATCGTGATCAAGTGCCAGGAATGCAAGTATGGTTCAACACATACAATTCAATGTGATATATTATATTAACAGAATGAAGGACAAATTCATATGGTCATTTCAATAGATTGTAAAAGAGTATTTGGTAAAATTTAACACCCTTTTATGGTAAGAACCCTCAATAAACTGGGTATAGGAAAAACTATCTCAAAGCAATAAAAATCATACATGACAGACATCTAGTACCATACTAAATGGGAAAAAATGAAACCTTTACCCCTAATATCTGGAAAATGACAAACATATCCACCACTGTTATTCAACATAGTGCTGTTAGTTCAATCTGGAGGAATCAGACAAGAGAAAAAAAACAAATAAAGCACATTCAAGGAAAGGAAGAAGTCAATTAACTTTGTTTGCAGATGACCTGATGTTATATTTTTAAAAATGTAAAGACACCACTTAAAAATATTAGAACTAATAGTTAGAATGGCGATCATTAAAAAATCAGGAAACAACAAGTGCTGGAGAGGATGTGGAGAAATAGGAACACTTTTACACTGTTGATGAGACTGTAAACCAGTTCAAATATTGTGGAAAACAGTGTGGCAATTCCTCAAGGATCTAGAACTAGAAATACCATATGACCCAGCCATCCCATTACTGGGTATATACCCAAAGGATTATAAATCATGCTGCTATAAAGACACATGCACACGTATGTTTATTGTGGCACTATTCACAATAGCAAAGACTTGGAATCAACCCAAAAGTCCATCAGTGACAGACTGGATTAAGAAAATGTGGCACATATCCACCATGGAATACTATGCAACCATAAAAAGGATGAGTTTGTGCCCTTTGTAGGGACATGGATGCAGCTGGAAACCATCATTCTCAGCAAACTATCGCAAGAACAGAAAACCAAACTCCGCATGTTCTCACTCATAGGTGGGAATTGAACAATGAGATCACTTGGACACAGGAAGGGGAACATCACACACTGGGGCCTATTGTGGGGAGGGGACAGGGGGAGGGATAGCATAATGTAAATGACGAGTTAGTGGGTACAGCACACCAACATGGCACATGTATACATATGTAACAAACCTGCACGTTGTGCACATGTACCCTAGAAATTAAAGTATAATAATAAAAAAAAGAACAAACAAAAACAAAAACAAAACAAAACAAAACAAGCAAACAAAAAGAATATGAGAACAGAGTGGACTTGAAATTTAACATATCCTACTGGCATCACTTGTTTGTAGAAAAATAAAATGCATCATGTATTTATTTAAATAAAATAGAGGATTCACACAAAAAAAGGACTAATAAACAAATTCAGTAAAGTCATAGAATACAAAATCAACAAACAAAAATAAGTAGTATTTCTAAGTTGCTACAACAAACAATCTGAAAAAGTAATCAAGAATGTAATTTAATTTAAATAGCTACAAATTAAATACCTAGAAATGAATTCCACTAGAAAAGTGAAAAAATTCTACAATGAAAATGGCAACACATTGAGGATAAAAATTAAAGAGAACACAAAACACTTGAAAGATATTCCATGTTCATGGATTGGAGGAATCAATATTTAAAAAAATATCCAAACAATCTACATATTCAGTGCACTCACTATTACAATACCAATGATATTCCTTCACGGAATAGACAAAGCAATTCGACTAATTACAAGGAAACACAAAATACACTGAATGGGCAAAGCTGCCCTGAGGGAAAAAAAAAGTACAAAAAACTGAAGGAACCTTATTACCCACTTGAAATTATACTACAGGGCTATAGTAACCAAAATATCATGATACTGGCATACGAACAGATACACAGACCAATGAAACAGAATAACAAATGCAGGAACAGAAACATACATCTATAATGAACTCATTTTTGAAAACAGTGCCAAGAAAATACAAAAGGAAAAAAGGAAGGACAGGCTATTTAATAAATAGTGCTGAGAAAGCTAAATAATTATATGCAGAAGAATAAAACAGGCCCCTTATCTCTCACCATATACAAAAATTAAATCAAAATGAATCGAATACTTGAGTATAAATCTTTGAACTCTGAAATCTTTATACTTGAGTATAAATCTTTGAACTACTAAAAGGAAACAGCTGGGAAACTCTCCAGGACATTTTCTGGGCAAAGATTTCTTGACTAATATCCCACAAATGCAGGCAACCCAAGTAAAAATAGACAAATCAGATTTCAAGTGAAAAACCTTCTGCACAGCAACAGATATCATCAACAGACATCTTTCACAGGATGGAAGAAAATGTTTCCAAACTATCCATCTGAGAAGAGATTAATATAAGTAGCTCTAAAAGAAAAAAATTAATAATCACTTTAAAAGGGCAAAGAATATTAATAGACGTTTCTCAAAAAAAGAAATGAAAATGGAAACCAGGCATATAAGAAGGTGCTCAACACCATTAATCGTTATGTAAATGCAAATAAAAAATATGATGAGATGTCATCTCACCCCAGTTAAAATGGCTTTTATCCAAAAGACAAGCAATAGTGTATGCTAGTTAGGGTGTGGAGAAAAGGGAAAACTTTTACACTGTTGGTGAGAATGTAAATTAGTACAGCCATGATGGAGAGCAGCAGGGAAGTTCCTCAGGAAACTAAAAACAGAACTACCATATAATTCAGCAATCCCACTGCTAGGAGTATACCCACAAAAAAAAAAAAAAAAAAAAAAGGAAATAGGTATATTTAAGAGATATCTGTATTCCCCTGTTTATTAGAGCTCTATTTATAATATTCAAAATTTAGAAGCAACCTAAATTTCCATCAACAGATGAATGGATAAAGAATGTGTGGTACATATACACAATAAAGTACTGTTCTGTCATAAAAAATTGAGATGCTGTAATTTTCATTAACATGAATGAAATAGATGCCATCATGTTAGTGAAATAAAACAGCCACAAAAGACAAACTTGACATGTTCTCACTTATTTGTAGGGGCTAAAAATTAAAACACTTGAATTCATGGTGATAGAGAGTAAAATATGTTTACAAGAGGCACTGAAGGATAGTGGAGTTTAGGGGGAGAAAGTGGGGATGATTAATGGTTATAAAAATAATTGGAATAAATGAATAAGATCTAGTCTTTGATAGCACAACAGAGTGACTATAGTTAGTAATAATTTACTTGTACATTATAAAATAAGGGTATAATTGAAAAAAAAGAGTATAATCGATATTTTAACACAAAAGATAAATGCTTGAAGTGATAAATACTCCATTTGCCCTGATTTGACTATTGCACATTGTGTGCTTGTACCAAAATATCTCATGCATCCCATAAATAAATACACCTACTATATACCCACCAAAAAAATTAAATACAGTTAAACATATGCCTATCATATAATCCTGCCATTCCACCTTCAGGGATATACCAAAATAAAAGGACTTACACAGGAATACTCAGGATTTTATTTGCAATAACTCAAAGTCAGAAACAATCTTAATATCAATGGGTAGATGAATGAATATTCAAGTTGTAATATATCCATAATACGAAACATTCTTCAGCAATAAAAAGCAAACTACTGGCATATGTAACAACATGGATAGAGTTTAAATGCTTTACATTAAATAAAAGAACCCAAACAAGTATAGTTTCATTTATATAATATTTGAAACAGGCAAAATTATAGGAACATTAAACAGATCAGTGGATTTCTTGGGTTGGTAGTAGGGGTAGGGAGTGATTACCAAGGCCTTGATAAGAAAAATGTTTGTGAGTGATGATGTTAATATTTTTATCTTGGTCTTGCTTATAATTTTGTGATTATATATTTGTCCAAACTCACAGAATTTAGCAAAAAATTATATATTTTACTATGTGTAAATTAAAAAGTGATTTAAAGCATCAAGATATGTACCTCAGTAGTTTAATATTAACATAGTAAACCAAACATATACACACGTAGACACATATGGTACAGTGCAAAGTGCATGATATTTGTAGTCAGGCAAAATCCTAGCTCTGTCAATTATGTAATGTATGACCTTTGGTAAATTACTCAATATTGTTGAGCCTTCATCTATTAACTTAAGGTAATAATATTTATCTTATATATTTATTCTGAAGTGTAAACAAGAAAACTCATGCAAAGCCCCTAGCATAGAGATAGGTACAAAAATACATACTCAATAAAGGTCAATCCTCACATTCTCTTACATGCCTTTATTATAATTGTCATGAAAGTTAAAATTACTTTCATATCATGAGTAAGACGGCAGAATAGGAAGTTTTCCACTGATACCCTCACACAACAACATGGATTTAGAAGCCATTCACGAAAAAAGTGCCTTTTTGAGAGTTTTGAGACCAGGTAGAAGACTGAAAAACCTGGGTGGAGCCCAAGACTGAGGAAGGTTCTTGTGGAAGGTCAGATCAATGCCTAGGTAAGATGCTTGCTGAACTTGGTCTCAGTTACAGATGAATAAATGGCCTCCTTGTCTTGTCAACTCAAGTGTAGTGTTACCTGGCCTTGGTCCTGCCACCAGAATTATTAGCCAAGGACCGGGGAGAAGCCACAGCCACCAGTGCCTCGGGTGACAGGCCTGTCAACACAGATGCTAGCTGTGGACCCTGAAGTGGTCATTGAACTTGGCTCTAGCTCTTTTCACTGACAGGCTTGAAATCCCATCAGCCCAGAGACTTGCTGGAAGTCCCTGCTAGAAGTGCCTTTTCATTACTCTCAGCAACAGGCAGGAACACTGTTTCAGCATCACTATAAATCTTGAGCCAACTCTGTAACTTGTTATCAGCATCTCTCAGCTGTGGTCTGAGAGTAGTATTGCCTATCTGGGGGCCCACCAGAAGATACACCCTTTTGTGCCCCTGAGGCAAGCCCACTGACTTTGGTCTTATTGCAGATCCCCCAAAAAGGCCCAGTAACTTTGTTCTAGTCCCTCTCAGCTGAAGTTTCAGGGCAGTCCTTCCCATCCAGAGGTCAGCCAGGAGACATGCACATCTGTGTCCAATGGGGAAAGCCTGCAAACCTCAGTGCCACAACAGATCCTGAAATGGCCCTGTAACTTGGCTCAAGCTCTTCTTAGCTATTGTCTGAGCGTAATCCTGCTAATTTAGGGATATGCCTGGAGACACATCCATTCATTCTCTCAGAGGCAGGTCCACAGACCTCAAACCAACTGTACATCCTGAAGTAGGTCTTCAACCCAGCTGCAGATTTCTTAGCCACTGTCTGGGGCAGTCCTCTCCACCCAGGAAACTGGAAGGAGGGACACCCTTCTGTGTCCCTAGAGGAAGGCCTTCAAAACGTGGTCTTGGCTTTGAACTCTGAGGCTGCCTTGTGACAGTTCCAGCTATTCTCAGCCATGGTCCAAGGCCAGTCCTGCCTGACCATGGGCTCACTTAGTAACATAGTGGGAGTGCCATATCCAGCTTCAAACCCAGTAATAGACCTGCTGTCTGTAAACTCAACTGCAGAATCTAAAGCAGATTCTTGTTTCAGGGTCACTCTTACTAACCAAAGTCTTGAAGATAGTCCAGTCCACCCAGGGACCAGACAGGATACATGCTTGCTTGAGTCACTGGTAGCATCTTTACAAACTGCAGACCTTACTGTGGATGCAGCAACAGCTACATTATCCAGCTCCAATACCACTTTATGGTGAACCCAAAGGCAATTCCTTAAGCCTGAGGAGCTAAAATGAAAAGGTTTTAACCATCGAGACCAGTCTGTAGAGACAAGAAGTGTTTGTACCTTCACACGCACAGACACCAACACAAGAATACATGGATAATCAATGAATCAGGCAAACATACCATAACCAAAAGAAACTAATCAGTAGAATGAAGAAGTAGAAATCATAGAAAATTACCAACCAGAATTCTCACAGCTGAAGAGTACAATGGCAATGGCAATACTGAAACATTCAATAGAAAGCATAAACAGCAGACTTGATTATGCAGAAGAAATAATCAATAGACTGAAATATATTCCATGTAAATTAGCCAATTAAAAGAACAAATAAAGGAATAAAAATGAGTTGAAGTAAACACGAGGGGCCTGTTGGACACCATCAAAGGAATGAATAAATGAAATGTGGGAGACCCAGGAGGTAAAAGGTGAATGAAAGGGAGATAAAGCTTATTTAAAGAGATAATGGTTGGAAACTTCCCAAGTATTGTAAGAGTCATGGACATGCAGATTCACAAACCCCAAAGGATCACATTTAAGACTAAAGAAGAATACCTGGAGACATATTATAATCAAATTGTCAAAAGTGAAAGGCAAAAAGAGAATATAAAAATCATCAAGAGAAAACACTTTTTCACACAAAAAAACACCCAGAAGGCTATAAGTGAAGTTAGCAGAAAGTGCAGGCCAGGAGGGAGTGGGATGCCATATTAAAGCACTAAAAGAAACAAATCTGTCAGCCAAGGATACAATACCCGGGATAGCAGTCCTTCAAAAAGTAAAGACAGATGAAGACATTGGAAGAACAAAAGCTGAGAGAGCTCATAACCACTAGACCTGCTTTACAAGAAATATTAAAAGGAGTTCGTTGAGTTGAAATGAAAAAGATAGAAAGTAACAACATGAAAACATACGAAAGTGCAAAATTCACTGGTAAAGGCAAATATATACACAAATTTAGATAACTCTAATATTGTAATGGTGGTGTGTAAATCACTTATAAATCTGGAATAAAAGGTTAAAAGACAAAAGCATTAAAAATAAATATTGCTACAATAAGTTCTTAATGTATACAGTATAAAATGATATAAAATGTATCAATAGCACATAATGTATGTATATAAGGAGAATCAAAAGTGTATAATTTTTGTATGCAATTGATGTTGTCATCAGCTTAAAATACAAGGTACCATAAATTATTGTAATATAGTTGCTGTCTTGGCATCCTTTTTTTTTTATTTCCATAGATTATTGGGGAACAGAGTATTTGGTTACATGAGTAAGTTCTTTAGTGATGATTTGCGAGATTTTGGTGAACCCATCACCCGAGGGGTATTCACTACACACTATTTGTAGACTTTTATCTCTTACTGCCTTCCCATTCTGTTCCCCTGAGTCCCCAAAATCCATTGTGCCATTCTTATGCCCTTGCATCCGCATAGCTTAGCTCCACTCATAAGTACATACAATGTTTGGATTTTCATTCTTGAATGACTTCACTTAAAATAATAGTCTTCGGTCTCATCCATGTCACCGTGAATGCTGTTAATTATTCCTTTTTATGACTGACTGGCATTCAGTGGTGTATAATATATATATATATATATATATATATATATATATATATATACACACACACACACACACACACACACATACATATATATAATCAAATACTAGAGTGTGTACATATATAATCAAATACTAGAGTGTGTACATATATAATCAAATACTAGTGTATATATATGTGTGTGTGTGTGTGTGTGTGTGTATATATATATGTGTCTCAGAGTTTCTTTATCCATTCGTTGATTGATGGGCAGTTGAATTGGTTCCACATTTTTGCAATTGCATATTGTGTTGCTATAAATAGGCATGTGTAAGTAGCGTTTTTTGGTATAGTGACTTATTTTCTCTGGGTAGTTACCCCAGTAGTGGGGTTGCTGGATCAAATGGTAGCTCTACTTTTAGTTCTTCAAGGAATCACCGACTATTGTCCATAGTGGTTGTACTAGTTCACATTCTCACCAGCAGTGTAGAAGTGCTCCTTGTTCACCACATCCACGCCAACATCTAATTTTTTTTATTTTATTTTTTTTATTTTTGATTATGGCCATTCTTGAAGGAGAAACATGGTGTCACTTTGTGGTTTTGATTTGCATTTCCCTGATCACTAATGATGTTGAGCATTTTTTTTCTTATGTTTGTTGGCCATTTGTGTATCTTCTTTTGAGAATTGTCTATTCATGTCCTTAGCCCACTTTTTAATGGGGCTATTTGTTTTTTTCTTGTTGATTTCTTTGAGTTTATTGTAGATTATGGATGTTAGTTCTGTGTCAGATGTTTACATTGTGAAGACTTTTTTCCCTCTCTGTGTGTTGTCTCTTTATTCTGCTGACTGTTCCTCTTGCCCATAAAAGCTCTTTAGTTTAATTAAGTCCCAGCTATTTATCTTTGTTTTGTTTTATTGCATTTGCTTTTGGGTTCTTGGTCATAAAATCCTTGCCTAAGCCAATGTCTAGAAGAGTTTTTCCAATGTTATCTTCTGGAATTTTTAGTTTCAGGTCTTAGATTCACATCCTTAATGCATATTGAGTTTATTTTAGTATAAGGGGAAAGATGAGGATCTAGTTTCATTCTCCTGCATGTGGTTAGCCAATTATCCCAGCACCATTAGTTGAAAAGGATGTCTTTTCCCCATTTATGTTTTTGTTTGCTTTGTCAAAGATCAGTTGGCTGTAAGTATTTGAGTTTATTTCTGGGTTCTCTATTTTGTTCCCCTGGTCTATGTGCCTATTTTTATGCCAGTACCATCCTGTTTTGGTGACTATGGCCTTATAGCATAGTTTGGAATCAGGCAATATGATGTCTACAGATTTGTTCTTTTTGCTTAGTCTTGCTTTGGCTATGTGGGCTCTCTTTTGGTTTCATATGAATTTTAGAAAAGCTTTCTCAAATTCTTTGAAGAGTAAGGGTGGCATGTTAATGGGAATTGGATTGAATTTGTAGATTGCTTTTAGCAGTATAATAATTTTCACAATATTGATTCTACCCATCCATGAGCATGAGGCGTGTTTCCATTTGTTTGTGTTGTCTATGATTACTTTCAGCAGTGTTTTGTAGTTTTCCTTGTAGAGGTCTTTAACCTTCTTTGTTTGGTATATCCCCAAGTACATATATATTTTGCAGCTATTGTAAAAGGGGTTGAGTTACTGATTTGGTTCTAAGCTTGGTCACTGTTGATGTATAGAAGAACCACTAAATTGTGTACATTAATTTTGTATCAATAAATTTTGCTGAATTTTTTATCAGTTTTAGGAGGTTTTTGGAGGAATCTTTAGGGTTTTCTAGGTAAATGATCATATCATTGGCAAACAGTGACAGTTTGATTTCCTCTTTACTGATTTGGATGCCCTTTATTTCTTTCTCTTGTCAGATTGTTCTGTCTAGGACTTCCAGTACTATGCTGAGGAGGAGTGGAGAGAGTGGATATCCTTGTCTTGTTCCAGTTCTCAGAGTCAATGCATTCAACTCTTCCTCATTCAATGTTATGTTGGCTCTGGGTTTGTCATAAATGGCTTTTATTATATTGAGATATGCTCCTTGTATGCTAGTTTTGCTGATTTTTAATCATAAAGCAATGCTAGATGTTGTCTAATGCTTTTTGTGCGTGTATTGAGATGATCATGTGATCTTTGCTTTTTATTCCATTTATTTAGTGTATCACATTTATTGACTTGCATGTGTTAAACCATTCCTGTATTCCTGGTATGAAACCCACTTGGTCATGGTGGATTATCTTTTCTATATGTTGTTAGATTCACTTAGCTAGTATCTTGTTAAAAATTGTAGTCTATGTTCATCAGGGATATTGGTCCATAGTTTTCTTTTTTGGTTTTATGCTTTCCTGGGTTTGGTATTAGGGTGATACTGACTTCATAGAATGATTTATAGAGGGTTCCCTATTTCTCTATGTTGTGGAATAGTGTCAATAGGATTGATACTAATTCTTCTTTGCCTGTCTGGTAGAATTCTGCTGTGAATCCATCTGTTCCTGAACTTGTTGTTGTTGCTAATCATTAAATTATTCTTTCAATATTGCTGCTTATTATTGGTCTGTTCAGGATATCTAATTCTTCCTGCTTGATTTAAGCTAGGAGGGTTTTATTTTTCCAGGAATTTAAGTGTCTCTTCTAGATTTTCTAGTTTATGCATGTAAAGGTGTTCATAGTAGGCTTGAATGATCTTTTGTATTACTGTGGTGTCAGTTGTAATATCTCCCATTTCATTTCTCATTGAGCTTATTTGGAATTTTTCTCTTCTTGGTTAATCTTGTTAATGGTCTATCCATTTTAATTATGTTTTCAAAGAACAAGCTTTTTGTTTCATTTATCTTGTGTATTTCTCTGTTTCAATTTCACTTAGTTCTGCTCTGATCTTGGTTATTTTCTTTCTACTGCTCTGTTTGGGTTTGGTTTGTTCTTATTTCTCTACTTCCTTTGGGTGTGACCTTAGATTGTTTATGCTCCTTTAGACTTTTTGATGTGGGCATTTAGGGCTATAAACTTTCCTCTTAGTACCACCTTTGTTGTCTCCCAGAGGTTTTGATAGGTTGTGTCACTATTGTTGTTCAGTTTGAATAATTTTCTTGTTTTCCATCTTGATTTCATTTTGACCCAATGATTATTCAGGAGGAAGTTATTTAATTAACATATGTTTGAATGGTTTTGAAGGTTCGTTTTGGAGTTGATTTCCAGTTTTCTTCCACTATGTTCTGAGAGAGTGCTTGATATAATTTCAATTTTCTTAAATTTACTGAGGCTCTCTTTGCAGCCTGTCATATGGCCTATCTTGGATAAAGTTCCATGCCCTGTTGAATAGAATGTATTTTCTGCAGATGTTGGGTGGAATGGTCTGTCAATATCTGTTAAGCCCATTTGTTCCAGGATATAGTTTAAGTTTATTGTTTCTTTGTTGACTTTCTGTTTTGATGACCTGTCTAGAGCCATCAGTGGATTATTAAAGTCTCCCACTATTATTGTGCTGCTCTCTGTCTCATTTCCTAGGTTTATTAGTAACTTTTTAAAATAAATTTGGTAGCTCCAGTGTTAGGTGCATATATCTTTAGAATTGTGATATTTTCCTGTTGGACAAGGCATTTTGTCATTATGTAATGTCCCTCTCTGTCTTTTTAAATTGCTGTTACTTTACGGTTTGTTTTGTCTGGTATAAGAATAGCTACTCCTGCTTGCTTTTGGTGTCCATTTGCCTGAAGTGTCTTTTTCCACCCCTTTACTTTAAGTTTGTGAGAGTCCTTATGTGTTAGGTGAGTTTCTTGAAGCCTGCAGATAGTTGGTGAATTCTTATCCATACTGCAATTCTATAACTTTTAAGAAGAATTTAGGCCATTCGCATTCAACCATAGTATGGAGGGGTGAGGTACCATTCCATTCATCGTGCTATTTGTTGCCTGTATACCTAGCTTTTTGTTTGTTGTTTTTTGCTTTTGTTTTTTTAATTGTATTTTTGTTTTATAGGTTCTGTGAGATTTATGCTTTAAAAAGGTTCTGTTTTGATGTGTTTCCAGGATTTTTTTTTTTTTTCACGATTTAGAGATTTTTATTTGTTTAGCAGGTCTTGTACTGCTGGATTGGTAATGGTGAATTCTCTCAGCATTTGTTTGTATGAAAAACACTATCTTTCTTTCATATATGAAGATTAGTTTAACTGAACACAAAAATTATTGGTTGATAGTTGTTTTGTTTGAGGAGGCTGAAAATAGGGCCCCAATTCCTTCTGGATTGTAGGGTTTCTGCTGAGAAACCTGCTGTTAATCTGACATGTTTTTCTTTATAGGTTACCCGGTGCTTTTGTCTCAGAGCTCTTAAGATTCTTTTCTTCACCTTAACTTTAGATAACCTGATGACAATATGCCTAGGCAATGATCTTTTTGCTTTGAATTTCTCAGACATTCTTTGTGCTTCTTGTATTTAAATATTTAGGTCCCTAGCAAGGCCAGGAAAGTTTTCCTCAATTATTTCCTAAAATACGTGTTTGTTCATGTTTTCTTAGTCTTTTTTCTTTGTCTTTTTTGGATTGGGTTAATACAAAGGCCTTGTTTATGAACTCTGAATTGCTTTCTTCTACTTGTTCAATTCTATTGCTGAGACTTCCCAGAAAATTTTGCATTTCTATAATAGTGTCCATTGTTTCCTGAAGTTTTTATTGTTTTTTATTTATGCTATCTATTTTCTTAAATATTTCTCCCTTTACATTTTGTATCTGTGTTTGGATTTCCTTATATTGAGCTTTACCTTTCTCTGGTGCCCCTTGATTAACTTAATAACTAACTTCCCAAATTCTTTTTCAGGTAAATCAGGGATTTCTTCTTGGTTTGTGTCCATTGCTGGTGAGCTAGTGTGATTTGGAGGGGGGGGGGTGGTGTTAAAAAATCTTGTTTTGCCGTATTACTGGAGTTGGTTTTCTGGTTTCTTCTCATTTGGGTAGGCTCTGTCAGAGAGGTCTAGGGCTGAAAGCTGTTGTTCTGATTCTTTTGTCCCATACCACCCCAAGGGGTGTTCCTTTAATGTAATAATCTTCCTCTTTTCCTGTGGATGTGGCTTCCTGAAAGCCAAGCTCCAGTGATTGTTATTTATCTTCCAGATCTAGCCACCCAGTTAGTCTACCAGGCTTTGGGCTGGTACTGCGGTATGTCTGCATAGAGTCTTGTGATGTGAACCATCTGTGGGTCTCTAAGATGTAGACACCAGCACCTGTTCTGGTGGAGGTGCCAGGGGGGTGAAATGGACTATGTGGTTTAATGCACTATTTTTGTGTTGGTTGACCTCCTGCCAGGAGATGGCACTTCTCAAAGAGCATCAGCTATGGTAGTATGGGGGAGGAACCGGTAGTGGGTAGAGTCCTAGAACTCCCAAGAATATATGCCCTTTGTCCTCAGTTACCAGGGTGAATAGGGAAGGGCCATTGGGTGGGGGCAGGGCTAGGTGTATCTGCACTCAGACTCTCCTTGGATGGGTCTTGTTGAGGCTGCTGTAGGGGATGGGAATGTGGTTTCCAGGTCAATGGAATTATGTTCCTAGGAGGATTATGGCTGTCTCTACATGTCATGCAGGTTGTCAGGGAAGTGGGGGAAAGCCAGCAGTCACAGGCCTCACCCAGCTACCATGTAATCCCAAGGGCCAGTCTCACTCCCACTGTGCCACCCAACAGCACTGAGTCTATTTCCAGGCAGTGGCCTAGCAGTGCTAAGGACTTGCCCCAGGTTACCTGCCTCCCAGCTATGACAGCAAGTATGGCTTTCCTTCTATCCCCACCTGTTGAATCTGTACATCTGATTCACACCTTCTCCTGAGTTCTGGCCCGGAGGCTTCTCGATCAGTTCAAATTGTTACAGAGTTCAGCATGAGATTTTCTTCTCCCAGTGGCCTTTCCCAGCACCTCTGGCTATCGTCCTGAAGGGTTCCTGTGAGGCCAGACAGAAATGGGTTGCTAGAGGTCCAGCAAGCTCCCAGGTCTTTTCCCACTGCTTCCTCTACCCCTGTATTTCACTTGGTTCTTTAAATTGTCTTAGCTCCAGGTAAGGTCAGGATCTTCTCCTATAATCTAGACCTTCAGTATCCCCAGTGGGAGTGTATGTTTGGGGGCAGACAATCTCTCTTTCCCGCTTCCACAGTTTGGGCACTCACAGTATTTGGGGTGTCTCCTGGGTCCTCCAGGAGCAATCTTTCTTCATGGGGATCTCTGGGTCCTCTCAGGTTTCCTGATTTATTCCTGCAGTCATTCTAGAGCAAAAATTCATGATGCGAGTCTCAGCACACTGCTCGGTCTGTTCCAGTTGGAGTTGCAATCTAGTCCTGCTGCCCGTTCACCGGCATCCATTTTTAAAACTGATGTAAGTTATTTGAAATCTAGTCAGATTGTGTCACATTCAGCTTAGTTAAAACTTTCCCTCTCTATGTGATTGTATGTAATGCAGCCTGCTTACTCATTATTCCACTGACACAAAGCCGAACACATGTAACAACTGCTAACCATGAAAATACCTAATTATCAAAAACAGAGTCATATAAATAAATTCCTCCTCACATGAGTTTTTAAAAATTATTTAAATATATTTTTAACATTTGTTTTAGATTAAGGGGTACATAAGCAAGTTTGCTATATAGATAAATTGCATGTCACAGGGGTTTTGTGTACAGATCATTGTGTCATTTAGTTTATAAGCACAGTACCAAATAGGTAGTTTTCCAGTCCTCACCAACCTCTCACACTCCACCCTCAATTAGGCCACAGTGTATTTTTTCCCCTCTTTGTGTACATGCATAGCCAATGTTTAGTTCCAACTTATAATAGAGAATATGTGGTATACGGTTTTCTGTTCCTGCATTAGTTCATTTCAGAAATGGCCTCCAGATCCATCCATGTTCCTGAAAAGGACATTATATTATTCTTTTTATGGCTGCATAGTATTCTATGTTGTGTATGTACCACATTTTCTTTAAACAATCTACTACTCATGGGCATTTATGTTGATTCCATAAGTATAATATTGCAATAAACATATATGTGCATGTGTCTTTACAGTAGAATGATTTACATTCCTTTTGGTATATAGTCAATAATAAATAGAATTCCTGGGCCAAGTGGCACTTCTGTCTTAAATTATTAGGGAAATTATCAAACTATTTTCCACAATGGCTGAACTAGTTTACATTCTCCTCAGCAGAGTATAAGTGTTCCCTTTTCTCTGCAACCTCACCAGCACCTGTTTTTTTCTTTCACTTTTACCATTTCGACTGGTGTGAGATAGTGTCTCATTGTGGTTTTGATTTGCGTTTCTCTAATAATTAATGATGTTAAGCATTTTTACATGTGCTTTTTGAACATCTTTATGTCTTCTTTTGAGAAGCATCTGTTCATATCCTTTGCCCACTTTTTAATGGGGTTGTTTTTTATTTGCTTGTTAATTTGTAAAAGTTTCTTATAGATTCTGTGTATTAGACCTTTGTCATATATGTAGTTTGCAAATATTCTTTCCTATTCTGTAAGTTGTCTATTTACTCTGTTGATAGTTTATTTTGCTGTGCAGAAGCTTGTTAGTTTACTTAGTTCTCATTTGTAAATTTTGGTGGTTTTTTTTTTAAATTTATTTATTATTATTATACTTTAAGTTGTAGGGTACATGTGCATAACGTGCAGGTTTGTTACATATGTATACTTGTGCCATGTTGGTGTGCTGCACCCATCAACTCGTCATTTACATCAGGTATAACTCCCAATGCAATAACTCCCCCCTCCCCCCTCCCCATGATAGGCCCCGGTGTGTGATGTTCCCCTTCCTGAGTCCAAGTGATCTCATTGTTCAGTTCCCACCTATGAGTGAGAACATGCGGTGTTTGGTTTTCTGTTCCTGTGATAGTTTGCTAAGAATGATGGTTTCCAGCTGCATCCATGTCCCTACAAAGGACACAAACTCATCCTTTTTGATGGCTGCATAGTATTCCATGGTGTATATGTGCCACATTTTCTTAATCCAATCTGTCACTGATGGACATTTGGGTTGATTCCAAGTCTTTGCTATTGTGAATAGTGCTGCAATAAACATCCGTGTGCATGTGTCTTTATAGCAGCATAATTTATAATCCTTTGGGTATATACCCAGTAATGGGATGGCTGGGTCATATGGTACATCTAGTTCTAGATCTTTGAGGAATCACCATACTGTTTTCCATAATGGTTGAACTAGTTTACAATCCCACCAACAGTGTAAAAGTGTTCCTATTTCTCCACATCCTCTCCAGCACCTGTTGTTTCCTGACTTTTTAATGATCGCCATTCTAACTGGTGTGAGATGGTATCTCATTGTGGTTTTGATTTGCATTTCTCTGATGGCCAGTGATGATGAGCATTTTTTCATGTGTCTGTTGGCTGGATGAATGTCTTCTTTTGAGAAATGTCTGTTCATATCCTTTGCCCACTTTTTGATGGGGTTGTTTTTTTCTTGTAAATTTGTTTGAGTTCTTTGTAGGTTCTGGATATTAGCCCTTTGTCAGATGAGTAGATTGCAAAAATGTTCTCCCATTCTGTAGGTTGCCTGTTCACTCTGATGGTAGTTTCTTTTGCTGTGCAGAAGCTCTTTAGTTTAATAAGATCCCATTTGTCAATTTTGGCTTTTGCTGCCATTGCTTTTGGTGTTTTGGACATGAAGTCTTTGCCCATGCCTATGTCCTGAATGGTACTACCTAAGTTTTCCTCTAGGATTTTTATGGTATTAGGTCTAACATTTAAGTCTCTAATCCATCTTGAATTAATTTTCGTATAAGGAGTAAGGAAAGGATCCAGTTTCAGCTTTCTACTTATGGCTAGCCAATTTTCCCAGCACCATTTATTAAATACGGAATCCTTTCCCCATTTCTTGTTTCTCTCAGGTTTGTCAAAGATCAGATGGCTGTAGATGTGTGGAATTATTTCTGAGGACTCTGTTCTGTTCCATTGGTCTATATGTCTGTTTTGGTACCAGTACCATGCTGTTTTGGTTACTGTAGCCTTGTAGTATAGTTTGAAGTCAGGTAGCGTGATGCCTCCAGCTTTGTTCTTTTGTCTTAGGATTGTCTTGGAGATGCGGGCACTTTTTTGGTTCCATATGAACTTTAAAGCAGTTTTTTCCAATTCTCTGAAGAAACTCATTGGTAGCTTGATGGGGATGGCATTGAATCTATAAATTACCTTGGGCAGTATGGCCATTTTCACGATATTGATTCTTCCTATCTATGAGCATGGTATGTTCTTCCATTTGTTTGTGTCCTCTTTTATTTCACTGAGCAGTGGTTTGTAGTTCTCCTTGAAGAGGTCCTTTACATCCCTTGTAAGTTGGATTCCTAGGTATTTTATTCTCTTTGAAGCAATTGTGAATGGAAGTTCATTCCTGATTTGGCTCTCTGTTTGTCTGTTACTGGTGTATAAGAATGCTTGTGATTTTTGCACATTAATTTTGTATCCTGAGACTTTGCTGAAGTTGCTTATCAGCTTACGAGATTTGGGGCTGAGACAATGGGGTTTTCTAAATATACAATCATGTCATCTGCAAACAGGGACAGTTTGACTTCTTCTTTTCCTAACTGAATACCCTTGATTTCTTTCTCTTGCCTAATTGCCCTAGCCAGAACTTCCAACACTATGTTGAATAGGAGTGGTGAGAGAGGGCATCCCTGTCTTGTGCCAGTTTTCAAAGGGAATTTTTCCAGTTTTTGCCCATTCAGTATGATATTGGCTGTGGGTTTGTCATAAATAGCTCTTATTATTTTGAGGTACGTTCCATCAATACCGAATTTATTGAGCGTTTTTAGCATGAAGGGCTGTTGAATTTTCTCAAAAGCCTTTTCTGCATCTATGTGGTTCTTGTCTTTGGTTCTGTTTATATGCTGGATTATGTTTATTGATTTGCGAATGTTGAACCAGCCTTGCATCCCAGGGACGAAGCCCACTTGATCATGGTGGATAAGCTTTTTGATGTGTTGCTGAATCCGGTTTGCCAGTATTTTATTGAGGATTTTTGCATCACTGTTCATCAGGGATATTGGTCTAAAATTCTCTTTTTTGGTTGTGTCTCTGCCAGGCTTTGGTATCAGGATGATGTTGGCCTCATAAAATGAGTTAGGGAGGATTCCCTCTTTTTCTATTGATTGGAATAGTTTCAGAAGGAATGGTACCAGCTCCTCCTTGTACCTCTGGTAGAATTCAGCTGTGAATCCATCTGGTCCTGGACTTTTTTTGGTTGGTAGGCTATTAATTATTGCCTCAATTTCAGAGCCTGCTATTGGTCTATTCAGGGATTCAACTTCTTCCTGGTTTAGTCTTGGAAGAGTGTAAGTGTCCAGGAAATTATCCATTTCTTCTAGATTTTCCAGTTTATTTGCGTAGAGGTGTTTATAGTATTCTCTGATGGTAGTTTGTATTTCTGTGGGGTCGGTGGTGATATCCCCTTTATCATTTTTTATTGCGTCGATTTGATTCTTCTCTCTTTTCTTCTTTATTAATCTTGCTAGCAGTCTGTCAATTTTGTTGATCTTTTCAAAAAACCAACTCCTGGATTCATTGATTTTTTGGAGAGTTTTTTGTGTCTCTATCTCCTTCAGTTCTGCTCTGATCTTAGTTATTTCTTGCCTTCTGCTAGCTTTCGAATGTGTTTGCTCTTGCTTCTCTAGTTCTTTTAATTGCGATGTTAGAGTGTCAATTTTAGATCTTTCCTGCTTTCTCTTGTGGGCAGTTAGTGCTATAAATTTCCCTCTACACACTGCTTTAAATGTGTCCCAGAGATTCTGGTATGTTGTATGTTTGTTCTCATTGATTTCAAAGAACATCTTTATTTCTGCCTTCATTTGGTTATGTACCCAGTAGTCATTCAGGAGCAGGTTGTTCAGTTTCCATGTAGTTGAGCGGTTTTGATTGAGTTTCTTAGTCCTGAGTTCTAGTTTGATTGCACTGTGGTCTGAGAGACAGTTTGTTATAATTTCTGTTCTTGTACATTTGCTGAGGAGTGCTTTACTTCCAATTACATGGTCGATTTTGGATTAAGTACGATGTGGTGCTGAGAAGAATGTATATTCTGTTGATTTGGGGTGGAGAGTTCTATAGATGTCTATTAGGTCTGCTTGCTGCAGAGATGAGTTCAATTCCTGGATATCCTTGTTAACTTTCTGTCTCGTTGATCTGTCTAATGTTGACAGTGGAGTGTTGAAGTCTCCCATTATTAATGTTTGGTAGTCTAAGTCTCTTTGTAAGTCTCTAAGGACTTGCTTTATGAATCTGGGTGCTCCTGTATTGGGTGCATATATATTTAGGATAGTTAGCTCTTCCTGTTGAATTGATCCCTTTACCATTACGTAATGGCCTTCTTTGTTTCTTTTGATCTTTGATGGTTTAAAGTCTGTTTTATCTAAGACTAGTATTGCAACCCCCGCTTTTTTTTGTTCTCCATTTGCTTGGTAAATCTTCCTCCATCCCTTTATTTTGAGCCTATGTATGTCTCTGCATGTGAGATGGGTCTCCTGAATACAGCAGACTGATGGGTCTTGACTCTTTATCCAGTTTGCCAGTCTGTGTCTTTTAATTGGAGCATTTAGTCCATTTACATTTAAGGTTAAGATTGTTATGTGTGAACTTGATCCTGCCATTATGATATTATCTGGTTATTTTGCTCGTTAGTTGATGCAGTTTCTTCCTAGCCTTGATGGTCTTTACATTTTGGCATGTTTTTGCAATGGCTGGTACCGGTTGTTCCTTTCCATGTTTAGTGCTTCCTTCAGGGTCTCTTGTAAGGCAGGCCTAGTGGTGACAAAATCTCTAAGCATTTGCTTATCTGTAAAGGATTTTATTTCTCCTTCACTTCTGAAACTTAGTTTGGTTGGATATGAAATTCTGGGTTGAAAATTCTTTTCTTTAAGAATGTTGAATATTGGCCCCCACTCTCTTCTGGCTTGTAGAGTTTCTGCTGAGAGATCTGCTGTTAGTCTGATGGGCTTCCCTTTGTGGGTAACCCAACCTTTCTCTCTGGCTGCCCTTAAGATTTTTTCCTTCATTTCAACTTTGGTGAACCTGGCAATTATGTGTCTTGGAGTTGCTCTTCTCGAGGAGTATCTTTGTGGCGTTCTCTGTATTTCCTGGATTTGAATGTTGGCCTGCCCTACTAGGTTGGGGAAGTTCTCCTGGATGATATCTTGTAGAGTGTTTTCCAACTTGGTTCCATTTTCCCCCTCACTTTCAGGCACCCCAATCAGACGTAGATTTGGTCTTTTTACATAATCCCATACTTCTTGCAGGCTTTGTTCATTTCTTTTGCTTCTTTTTTCTTTTGGTTTCTCTTCTCGCTTCATTTCATTCATTTGATCCTCAATCGCTGATACTCTTTCTTCCAGTTGATCGGGTCGGTTACTGAAGCTTGTGCATTTGTCACGTATTTCTCGTGTCATGGTTTTCATCTCTTTCATTTCGTTTAGGACCTTCTCTGCATTAATTACTCTAGCCATCAATTCTTCCACTTTTTTTTCAAGATTTTTAGTTTCTTTGCGCTGGGTACGTAATTCCTCCTTTAGCTCTGAGAAATTTGATGGACTGAAGCCGCCTTCTCTCATCTCGTCAAAGTCATTCTCTGTCCAGCTTTGATCCGTTGCTGGCGATGAGCTGCGCTCCTTTGCCGGGGGAGATGCGCTCTTATTTTTTGAATTTCCAGCTTTTCTGCCCTGCTTTTCCCCCATCTTTGTGGTTTTATCTGCCTCTGGTCTTTGATGATGGTGATGTACTGATGGGGTTTTGGTGTAGGTGTCCTTCCTGTTTGATAGTTTTCCTTCTAACAGTCAGGACCCTCAGCTGTAGGTCTGTTGGAGATTGCTTGAGGTCCACTCCAGACCCTGTTTGCCTGGGTATCAGCAGCAGAGGCTGCAGAAGATAGAATATTTCTGAACAGCGAGTGTACCTGTCTGATTCTTGCTTAGGAAGCTTCCTCTCAGGGGTGTACTCCACCCTGTGAGGTGTGGGGTGTCAGACTGCCCCTAGTGGGGGATGTCTCCCAGTTAGGCTACTCAGGATTCAGGGACCCACTTGAGCAGGGAGTCTGTCCCTTCTCAGATCTCAACCTCCGTGTTGGGAGATCCACTGCTCTCTTCAAAGCTGTCAGACAGAGTCGTTTGCGTCTGCAGAGGTTTGGGCTGTGTTTGTTATTGTTTACTGTGCCCTGTCCCCAGAGGTGGAGTCTACAGAGACAGGCAGATTTCCTTGAGCTGCTGTGAGCTCCACCCAGTTCGAGCTTCCCAGCAGCTTTGTTTACCTACTTAAGCCTCAGCAATGGCGGGCGCCCCTCCCCCAGCCTCGCTGCTGCCTTGCCGCTAGATCACAGACTGCTGTGCTAGCAATGAGGGAGGCTCCGTGGGTGTGGGACCCTCCCGGCCATGTGTGGGATATGATCTCCTGGTGTGCCTGTTTGCTTAAAGCGCAGTATTGGGGTGGGAGTTACCCGATTTTCCAGGTGTTGTGTGTCTCAGTTCCCCTGGCTAGGAAAAGGGATTCCCTTCCCCCTTGGGCTTCCCAGGTGAGGCAATGCCTCGCCCTGCTTGAGCTCTCGCTGGTCGGGCTGCAGCAGCTGACCAGCACCGATCGTCCGGCACTCCCCAGTGAGATGAACCCAGTACCTCAGTTGAAAATGCAGAAATCACCGGTCTTCTGTGTTGCTCGCGCTGGGAGTTGGAGACTGGAGCTGTTCCTATTCGGCCATCTTGCTCTGCCCCCTAAATTTTTGTTTTTATTGCAATTGTCTTTGGCATCTTTGCCAGGGCCTGTATCTAGAGTAATATTATCAAGATTTTATTCTAGCGTTTTTACAGTTTTAGCATTTTTAATCTAAGTTTTTAATCCATCCCGAGTTGATTTTTTATATGATTTAAGGAAGAGGTTCTAATTCAGTCTTCTAGATATGGCTAACCAGTTTTCACACCACCATTAATTGAATAAAAAGTCCTTTCCCCATCGTTTGCTATTGTTGACTTTATCGAAAATCAGATGGTCATAGTTGTGCAGCATTATTTCTCAGCTCTCTATTCTCTTCCATTGGTTTATGTGTCTGTTTTTGTCTTGGTTTTGTGCTGTTTTGGTTACTGAAGCCTTGTAGTATAGTTTGAAGTTGAATAATGTTATGCCCTCAGTTTTGTTCTTTTTGGGTTAAGATGGTCTTGACAATTTGGGCTGTTTTCTGATTCCATATTAATTTTAAAATACTTGTTACTAATTCTTTGAAGAATGTCATTGGTTGTTTTTCATTTGATAGAAATAGCATTGAACCTGTAAATTACAATGAACAGTATTGCCATTTTAACAATTCTGATTATTTCTATCCATAAGGATATAATATTTTTCTATTTGTTTGTGTCATTTCTTATGACAGTGTATTGTAATTTTTATTGTAGAGATTTTTTACCTTTCTGCTGAGTTATATTTCCAGGTATTCTTTTAATCACCATTTTGAATGAGTTTGCTTTCTTGGCATTGCACTCAAATTGGATCTTGCTGGTGAATAGAAAGATACTGATTTTTGTACATTGATTTTATATCCAGAAAATTTGATAAAGTTGTTTATCATATCCAGGAACTTTTGACAGAGACTATGGGGTTTTATAAGTACAAAATCGTACTATCTGCAAACAGAGATAATTTGAATTCTTCCCTTCTTTCTTGGATGCCTTTTATTTTTTTTTGTCTTGCCTGATTGCTGTGGCTAAGACTTCCAGTACTATGTTGAGTAGGAGTGGTGAGAGTGAGCATCCTTGTCCTGTTCTGGTCCTCAAAGGGAATGCTTCAAGCTTTTGTCCATTCAGCATGATGTGTGTTTGTCATTGATGGCTCTTATTATTTTGCAGTATGTACCTTTGATGCCTAGTTTGTTGAGGGTATTTAACATGAAGGAATTTTGGAAACATTTTCTGAATCAACTCAGATGATCATGTGGTTTTTGTTTTTAGTTTTGTTTATGTGATTAATCACATTTTTTGATTTACATATGTTGAAACAATATTGCACTCTAGGAATAAAGCCTACCTGATCTTGTTGGATTGGCCATTTTGTTTGTTGCCTGATTCAGTTTGCAAAAAATTTGTTGGGGATTTTTGCATCTATGTTCATGAAGGATATTGGCCTGAATTTTTCTCTTTTATTGTTGTGTCTCCAACAGGTTTTGGTATCAGGATGATGCTGCCTTCACAGAATGAGTTAGGAAGAAGCCCCTCCTGTTCAATTTGTTCAGAATACTTTCAGTAGGAATGGTAACAGTTTTTCTTTATAAATTTTATACTTTCAGCTGTGAATCCACCTGGTCTTGGGTTTTTCTTGTTAGTAGGCTTTTCATTTTTGATTCATTTCAGAACCTATTATTGGTCTGTTCAGGGATTCACCTTTTTCCTGGTCCAATCTTAAGAAGTTGTATGTTTCCAGGAATTTTTCCATTTCTTCTAGGTTTTCCAGCTTGTATGCAGAGATGTATTTACATTAGTCTCTGAGTGTTTTGTTTACCTCTGTGAGGCTGGTGGTAATGCCTTCATTGCCATTTCAGATTTTGCTTATTTTTATCTTTTATCTTTTTTTCCTTGTTCTAACTAGTGGTCTATCTTATTAATTCTTAAAAAACATCTGCTTTATTCATTAATATTTTGTTTTGTTATCTGCATCACAACTTCTTTCATCTCAACTGTGATCTTTGTTATTTTTTGTTTTCTGCTAGATTTGGGGTTGGTTTACTCTTGTTTCTCCATATAGTTCTTCTAGGTATGTTGTTTGTTTGTTTGTTAATTTGAGATCTTTCTATCTTTTGAATGTGGACATTTAGTGCTACAAGCTACATTCTTATCACTGTGTTAACTGTGTCCAAAAGATTCTGGTATATCTTAGTCCTCGTTAATTTCAAAGAATTTCTGGATTCCTTCCCGAATTTCATTGTTTACCTTAATGTCATTCAGGAGCATATTATTTAATTTCCATGCAATTCTATGGTTTTTAATAATTTTCTTACTCTTGATTTCTATTTTTTTGCACCGTGCTCCAGGAGTGTGTTTGATATAATTTTACTTTTCTTGGATTTGCTGAGGATTGTTTTATGGCTGATTTTGTGGTCAATTTTAGAGTATGTGCCATGTGCAGGTGAGAAGAATGTATATTCTGTTGTTTTTAGGTGGGGAGTTCTTTAGATGCCTTTTAAGCCCATTTGGTCAAATGTCAGGTGCTGAACATCTTTATTAATTATTTTTGCCTCGATGATCTGTCTAATACTGTCAGTGGCATGTTGAAGTTTCCCACGGTTATTGTGTGGTTATTCAAGTCTCTTCTTGGGCCTATAAGGACTTGCTTTAAAAATCTGGGTGCTCCTGTGTTGAGTGCATATATATTTAGGATAATTAAGGCTTCCTTTTGAATTGAATTGAACACTTTACCATTATAAAATGCATTTTTTTTCCTTTTTTGATTATTGCTGGTTTCAAGACTGTTTTGTAATGGAAAAAAAAAAACAACTCTGTTTTGTCTTGAAATAGCAACCCTTTCCTTTTCTGTATCCACTTTGATATGATTTTTGTATATGATGAGAGATAGGGATCTAGTTTCATTCTTCTGCAAAAGGATATCCAGTGTTCCCAACATCATTTATTAAAGTGACTGTTTCCCCCAGTGTATGTTCTTAGGACTTTTGATGAAAATTAGTTCACTGTAGGTTTGTGAATTTGTTTCTGGGTTCTCTATTTTGTTCCATTAATCTATGCATCTGTTTTTATGTCAGTACCATGTTTTTTGGTTTACTATAGCTCTGTGATATAATTTCACATCAGGTAATGTGATTCCTCCAGCCTTCCCCCGCCCCCCCTTAGGATGCTTTTGGATATTCTGGATCTTTTGTGGCCTTTTATAAATTTTAGACTTATTCTACTTTTATGAAGAATGGCACTGGTATTCTGGTAGGAATTGCATTGAATCTGTAGATGGCTTTTCTTAGAATAGACATTTTAACAATACCAATTCTTCTAATCTATAAACATAAAATATCTTTGCATTTTTCTTAGCATCCTCTTTAATTTATTTTATCAATGTTTTATAGTTTTCGTTATTGAAACATTTCACTTCTACGATTAAGTTAATTAATAGATATTTAATTCTATTTGTGGCTATTTTAAATAAAATTACATTATTTCTTTTTCAGGTGAATTGTTGGCATATAAAAATGCTACTTTTTTATGTTGATTTTATATCCTGCAAATTTACTGAATCTATCTGTTCCAATAGTGTGTGTGTGTGTGTGTGTGTGTATGTGTGTGTGTGGAGTCTTTAGGTTTTTCTAAATATAAAATCTGATAATCCACAAACAAGTATAACTTGACTTCTTCCTTTCCAGTTTGGATGCTTTTTATGTCTCTCTACCATCTGATTGCTCTAGCTAGTACTGGAAGTACTTTGGTGAATGACAGTGGTAAATGCTGGCATTTATGTTTTGTCCCAGAGCTTAGAAGAAAGGATTTTACTTTTTCCCTGTTGAGTATAACTCTAGTTCATGTCTGTCATCCATAACTTTTATTATGTTGGGACATGTTCCTTTTATACCCAGTTTTTTGAGGGTTCTTACTGTGAAGCAATGATGAATTTTACCAAATGCTTTTCAAGCATCAACTGAAATGATTCACATGGTATATTCTTTTGTTCTGTTGATTGATTTGTGTAGGTTGAGCCAAACATATTTTCCTCTGAAAAATTCTACCTGGTCATAAAAAAGAATAGTTTTATTGGGTTTTTAAATTCTTTTTTGCTAGTATTTTGTTAAAGACATTTGAATCAACATTCATTAGAGATCTTGGCATATATATATACACACACACACACACACATATACACACACACATGTCTTTGTCTAGTTTTAGAATCAGGGTAATACTGGCCTCATAGAATAAATTTGGAACTAGTGCCTCCTCCTCTATTTTTCAGAATTATTTGAATAAGATTGCTATTAATTATTCTTTAAATATTTGGTAGAACTCAGAAGTAAAGTCATCAGGTCCCAACATTTTCTTTACTAGAAGACTTTTTATTATGGCTTTTTTCTCATTACTTGTTATAGGTCTGTTCAGGTTTTGATTTATTCTTGGCTCCATCTTGTTATATTGTATGTGTCCATAAATTTATTTCTTCTTCATTTTTCAATTTAATGGCATGTATTTGCTCAGAGTAGTCATCAACGATCCTTTGAATTTCTGCAGTAGCTGTTGAAACGTCTCCTTTCTCATTTCTGATTTTATTTATTGTATCTTCTCTCTTTCTTTATTAGTCAGTCTGACTAAATTTTGTTTGTTTTTTCATAAAACAAACACTTTTTTATCTTTCACTTTCTTTGCTTCAGTTTCATTTATTTTTATTCTGATCTTTATTACATATTTTCTTCTACTAATTTGGTGTTTTGTTTGCCTTTGCTTTTTCTAGTTCTTTAAGATGCATCATTTTGTTTTATTTGAAATTTTTCTAGTTATTTGATGTAGGCACTTATTACTGGAAACTTTCCTCTTTGTAATGCTTTTCATGTTTTCCATAAGTTTTTGTATCTTGTATTTTCATTTTCATTTGTACCAAGAAACCTTTAAAATTTCTTCTTAATTTCTTCATTGACTCACTGGTCATTCAATAGCATATTTTTAAAATCTCCACGTGTTTCTACCATTTGAGATGTCCCTCTTGTTGTTGATTTCTTGTTTTATTGCACTGTGATTAGAGAAGATACTTGATGTGTTTTATTTTTTTTTAACTTTTAAGTTCTGTTTTGTGGCTAACATATGTTCTATCCTTCACAATATTCCATGTGCTTAGGAGAAGAATATATATTCTCCAGCCATTGAATGAAGTGTTTTGCAAATATCTATTAGGTCAATTTGATCTATAGTGCAGATTAGGTTTAATGTTTCTTTGCTAATTTTCTGTCTGAATGTTCTGTCTAGTGCCGAAAGTGTGGTGTTGAAGTGTCCAGCTATTATGTATTTGGGCCTGTCTCTCTAGCTCTAATAATATTTGCTTTACATATTTGGGTCATCCAGTGTTTGGTGCACATATATTTATAATTGTCATATCCTTTTGTTGAATTGACTCCTTTATCACCATATATTGACTTTTTTTGTTTTTTTTTTTAATAGTTCTTGTCATGAAATGTATTGCATCTCATGTAAGTATGGCTACATTTGGTCTTTTTGTTTTCATTGACATGGAATATCTTTCTTAATCCTTTTTTATTTTAGTCTACGTGTGTCTTTATAGGTGAAATGTGTATCTTATAGGTAGCAGATCATTGTGTCTTTTTAAAAAAATTAATTCAGCCATTGTATGTCCTTTTTTGGAGAGTTAGTCCACTTACATTCAATGTTGTTATTGTTGGGCAAGGACTTTCTCCTGCTATTTTGTTATTTGTTTTTTTATTGTTTTGTGGCGTTCCCCTTTTTTTTCTTCCTTCCTGTCTTTCTTTTAGTGAAAGTGCTTTTCTCAGGTAGTATTTTTAAATTTCTTGTTTTTCACTTTTTGTCTCTTCTGTAAGTTTTTTGATTTGAGGTTACTATCAGGCTTGCAAATAATATCTTGAAACTCATTATTTTAAGTTGATAACAACCTAATTCTGATTGCAGCAAAAAAATAACAAGCAAAGATAAAACTAATAAAAATTCTACACTATAACTTTATCTTCTCACTTTTTAATGTATTATTGTTTCTGTTTATTTTTTATTATACTGTCTTAAGTATTATTGTCTTAAAAATTGTTTTTGTTGATAGGTATTTAATAGGTTTGATAGGTTTTTATTTTATTCTTCCTACTCAAGTTATGAGTAGTTTACACATTATTATTACATTGTCATAATAATCTGTATGTGTTTCTGTTTTTGTTGTTACCAGTGAGTTTTGTCTTTTCAACTGAAAAAAAAAATGAACATTTCAGTATTTTTTGTAGGACAGGTCTGGTGTCAATAAAATAATTTTTGTTTGTCTGGAAAAGTCTTTATGTCTCTTTCATTTTTAAAGAGTATTTTGCTGCTGCATATACTACACTAGAATAATAGTGTTGCTTTCTTCTTTTATACTTTGAATATATCATGTTTCTCTCCCCTGGAAGGTTTCTACTAAAAAGTCTGCTGTCAGACATATTGGAGCTTCATTGTTCATTATTTGTTTCTTTTTTTTCTCTTGCAGTTTTTAGGATTCTTTCTTTATTCTTGTCTCTTTAGAATTTGATAATTAAGTATCTTTAAGTAGTTTTCTTTAGCTTATACCTGCTTGGAGGCCTATAACCTTTTTGTACTGGAATATTGATATATTTCTCTAGATTTGGGTAGTTCTCTGTCAGTAACTCTTTGAATACAATTTCTACCCCTACTTTTTTTCTCTATCTCCTCTTGAAGGCCAATAACTCTTATATTTGTCTTTTTGAGGCTGTTTTTAAAATCTTTTAGGTTTGCTTCACTTGTTTTTTTCTTTTGTCTTCTCTATGTATTTTCAAATAACATTTCTTCAAGCTCACAGATTTGTTCTTTTGCTTGATCAGTTCTGCTATTGAGAGATGCTAATGCATTTTTAAATAGGTCAATTAAAATTTTCATCTCCAGAATTTGTGTTTGATTTAAAAATTTTAAATTTATTTGTCACATTTATCTGATATGAGTCTAAATTCCCTCTTTATGTTATCTTGAATTTAATTGAATTTTCTCAAAACAGCCATTTTAAATTCTCTCTCTGAAAACTCACACATCCCTGTCACTCTGGAATTGATCTCTCATGCCTTTTGAGTTCATTTGATGAGATCATGTTTTTCTAGATTGTCTTGATTCTTGTGGATATTTGTTGATGTCTGGGCATTGAAGAGTTAGATATTTATTCTAGTCATTGCAGTCTGGGCTTATTTGTACTCATTCTTCTTCAGAAAGCTTTCCAAGAATTCAAAAGGTATTGCGTTGTGAACTAAGTTTATGGTCACCCCAGACATATCTGCATTAGGGCACACCCCAAGCCCAGTTGTACTGCGACTTTTGCAGATTCATAGAGGTAGTACCTTCATGGTCTTGAATGAGATATTGAGGAATTCCCTGGGTTACCAGTTGGAGTGTCTTGTATTCTTCTCTTATTTCCCTCAAACATGTGGAATCTTTCTCTCCCTGCTGAGATGCCTGGAGTTTGAGGTAGAGTGACACAAGCATATCCATAGCCACCACCTCTGGGCCTATCTTGGGTCAAACATGATGCCCAAACAGTACTGAGTCTCACCCAAGGCCTTTGGAGACTACTGTCTGGCTAAAGAGCTTTTTAGTCAGCAGGTGATGAATCCTACCAACCCCTTTTCTATCCCTTCAGGTCAGCATGTTTTATTATGGCCCAGGGAGTGTCTAAGAATGCCAACTGGGAGTTATTACCTAGATTTGGAGACTTTAGGAATCTACTAGGCACTTCATTTTACTGCGCCTATTCTGGTACCCAAGTTTCAAGACAAAGTCATCTGTGTGATTTATTTCCTTTTCTTGAGCAGAAGGAGTCTCTCCCTGTTGCTACCACTGCACCAGACCCATGGTGACTACTGCCTGGCTACCACTGATATTTATTTAAGGCCCGAGGAGTCTTTAGTCAGTGGATGGAAAATCTCGTCAGACTTGATTCTATCCCTTTAGGTCAGTGGATTCCTTTCTGGCCCAGGATGGGTCTTGAAATGCTGTCCAGGAGCTAAGGCCTGGAACCAAGGACTTTAGGAGTCTGCTTGGTGCTTTCTTTTACTGTGGCTTAGCTGGTACCCTAGTTGTCAGACAAAGTTTTTTTTTTTTTTTTCTTTTCCCTAGCCTTTCCTCAAGCAGAAGGAGCTACTCCTATGGCCCAACACAGCTAGGAATGTAATGGGACACATCTACAACTAGTGTGGTATTGGGTCTTGCCCAGGGCCTATGGAAACTACTGCCTGGTTACCAATGGTGGTTATTCAAGGCTCGAATACTCTTTAGTCATCAAGTGATGAATCCTGACAGGACTGAATCTTTCTCTTCAGTGTGGCAGGTTTGCTTCTGGCCCATTGTAGGTCTAGAAATATCATCTGGGAGCTAGAACCTGAAATGGGGGCTTAAGGGCTCTACTTGGTGCTTAATTTACTGCCTCTGAGCTGGTATCCAAGTTGAAAGGCAAAGTCTTCTTTACTCTTTAATCTAATGAAATAAATCTCTCTCAGAACTGCAAGCTGTGCTGCCTGCAGTTGGGTGATGGAGATGCAAGCACTCTCTTGGCCCTTCTAACTGGCGTCTCACTAGGTCACATGAATCGCATGTTTACAAGCGCCAAGTCCAGTACAGCACCAGGACTTGCCGAGAAACTGTAGGCCTCGTGGCCTATATTGCCTTTCAAATTTACTTAGACTCCAAGAATATTTTAACCTGTAGTGATTACCCTCTGGCATGGACTGGTCTAAATGCTCCCTCTAGGGCCATCACTGAATTCCGCCCTGTGATGCTTTCCACTAGGACAGGGCAGCACTGAGTTCCAATGCAAAATCTAAAAATCGCTGATCTCTCTCTCTCTCTCTCTCAAGCACACAGATTCTCTCTTCATACCACAAGGTACTGCTGGGGGATGAAGGGAATGGTGTTGTAGGCAATTCAAGACTGTTTCCTGTTCTCTTCAGTGCCTCATTCCTTGATAAAATGTTAAAAGCAGGTATTGTGATCACTTACCTGATTTTTGGTTTTTATGAAGGTGCTTTCTTATCTGGATAGTTGTTTAATTTGGTGTTTTTTTTTTTTTTTTCTTTTCTTTTTTTTTTTTTTTTTTTGACAGAGTCTTGCCCTGTTGCTCAGGCTGGAATGCAGTGGAGTGACCTCGGCTCACTGCAAGCTCCACTTCCTGGGTTCACACCATTCTCCTGCCTCAGCCTCCTGAGTAGCTGGACTACAGGCGCCTGCCACCATGCCCCACCAGTTTTTTGTATTTTTAGTAGAGACAGGGTTTCATTCTGTTAGCCAGGATGGTCTCGATCTCCTGACCTCGTGATCCCCCCCCCTTGGCCTCCCAAAGTGCTGGGATTACAGGCATGAACCACCGTGCGAGGTCTTTAATTTGGTGTTTCTATAAAGGGTGATGATCAGTGGAGGGGTTTATTAAGCTATCTTGCTCTGGCTCCTCATAAGCATTTTTCTTTTAAATCATATAGGAAAAAATGTGGTTATAAACCCAAAAAAGGTAATAATAGTTGATTTCTAAATTTACCTATGTAGTTACCTTTAACATTGTTCTGTATTCATTTGTCTGACTCCAAGTTACCTTTCTTTTCAATCTGAAGGTATTCTCTTAGCATTTCTCCTAGGTTACATCTATTAGTGAGGAATTTCCTCAGTATTTGCTTGTCTAGGAATGTCTTAATTTCTTCTTCATTCTTGAAGGACAGTTTTAATGTATATAAAATTTGTGAATTACATATTTTTCCCTTCAGCATTTTAAGTATGTCATCTGACTTTCATGGTTTTTAAAGACAAACAATATGTTCATTTTACTGAAGATCCCTTTGTTGTCAGTGCCCCCAGAAAGATTAGAATTCTAGTGTCAGAATGGAAAACAACTCTTCCATAACAGAAAATAAAGGGGAGCTTGGCCTGGATGTTTATAGTGTGCCTTTCAAAAGATATATATATATTTTTTAACCTGACAGATGGCCTACTGTTTTGTTGTCCAACCCTTGACCAGGAAGTCTCTCACACAGGGAAATTATTTGCATATTGGTAAAACCAATCATAGTTTCCAAGTATCAAAATTTCTCATATTTTCTCCCAATTTTCTCCACTCTTTGAGAGTAGCATCAAGTCTATACTTGCAATGTACCCATCTAAATTTGAGTCACCTCAAATATCATGGCATTAATTATTTCCAAAATCAGTCAGAGTTCTGGCAAGAAACACCATTTGCTCCACATGAGATGAAGAAATATTAATGAAAGAACTATTTTAGGAGTATACACAGAATTACAAAAACTGGTAACCAATGGTGAGTCACCCAAGCAACATGGGGAGCCAACACTTCTAGGGATGAAGGAACAAGGGGAAGAAGTACTATTACCATAACCCATTGTGAGCTGGAGCTGAAAAGGACAGGTGACCTGATGAGAGTAATAATCAAGGAGTGATGCAACTGCAGCTAGAAGCTGGATAATAAATCAGGAAAGGAATTAACTAAAGAAGTACCTTGACTTCTCTTTCCTCTTGCCTTTTTGACTCCTAACTCTCTTTTCCATGGGTCAAATCCAATAAAGATCCAGAAAACAAAATAAATTTAGCAATACAGAGGGCAGATTCCAAGGACATGAACAGGGCAAACAAAGAGAAATAATTTATCTGTGGGATGTAGAGAAATAAAATATAACTAGCACACCTTGCTATTTCTGGTAAAAGTACCATGACAACTTTCTCTGTTTTACAAAATGAGAACATGTATGCTTTGAATTGAATTGTTTAAGTAATTAGGTGGTGCAGATATGTTCTGGACTAAGATGGGCTTATTTGAGAATAGTTTTTCTTTCTTTCTTGCCAGGTCACTCACATCACATCTTATTAGCAGACTGGAAAAGGAAAGGACAAGAGAGCTTTTGAGTCATCAGTTAAGTGAAGTGTACATGGCTATACTGCATATGTTAAGAGAGCCTCAACAATGGCAACGTTTGCTTTTAAGTTTATATATCCCACTAACTACCTGCTCTCAGTGAATATTTTATAATGTGAGACAGATGCTAGCAATTTCTCAGAAAACAACACTTTGAATTAATTATTAATCAGACAATCCTCTTCAGATAAACTACTCCCAAAGTTTCTTGAACTATGAAAAGCTTAAAAGCTTGTGAATACAATGGGTTTGAACTCTCTACTAAGAAAACTTCCTCATTCTTGCTAATCATTTTTACACATATACATTAATTTCTCACATTTTGCCAGGTAGTGTACTGGGCACTGAGAACACAGAAAAGAAAAAAAACACATCCCCCTCCCACCAGAAGCTCCCAGATTAGCGAAGTTGACAGGCACAGTGATCTAAAAGAACTGTTTTCTGAACACATACTATACAAATGCCTGCTGAACTCACTTATTTGCTTATCAAATCTATTCCTCCTTCTGTACTGCCTATTTTGAGCACCACAATAAAACCCAGTTACCAGAGGAAAAAAACAAACAGTGATTCTCTATGCATTTATTTTCTCCCTCTTCAACATCTGATCTCTCTTTTCAGCTCAGTATCCTCACCAAAGCTCTGGAACCATGTATTTTTACCAGAGACACATCTACCCGGGTTTTGCACAGGCATCTTACATTTAACATATTTCGACTTGAATTCATCATTTTCTGCTCCATTTTCAAAACTGTTGCTCTTCCCCATGTATCAATTTCCACAACAGGAATCACCATATTCCCAGTCACACAACTCTAAAAATTCCTCATCTTTTCCTTTCCTCTCACTGTTTCTCACCTCATCCAATTTGTTGTTAAATCTCTTCATAAGCATTATTTTAATGTATTTTACATTTACTTTAGTTTCTGTGCAACTAATACTGGCTTCCTGAGCCAGGCCTTCATAGATGTCTGCTTAAATACTTTTAAACACATGCCATGAATACCACTAGCGTAACAAGTCACCATGATGGCAAAAACATGGTCTCTCTTCAGAGTTCATGGTCTAGTGAAAGAAACTAACAACAAAATATGAAAATTATAGTAAAATATGATGAGTTTTATAGTAGTATGAATATATAAAATGTTATGGCAAATAGACTAGAAAAATACTGTTGCAGATCTGCACATGCACAGAACTCTGGCTAAGCAAGCTAATCAGAGAGGGGCCTCAAGCCCATACAGCGCAAGACACTTAGCACTTAGACTTTTATAGTTTCCCTGTTCTGGCTAGATTCAGACTCATGCTGAGATCTGGGGCTAGTTCTTAACCCCAACCTGCTTTACTTGGGCCCTGAAACCCCACAATTTTCTTATAAGTTTTTTCTTTTCTTTTCTTTTTTTTTTTTTTTTTTTTGTCAAAGCCTGGATTCTACTCTTCATGCTATTGCTCACTGACTGAAATCTTTCTCTGGAATTTATACTGGCCAATCTATGTTTTAATATCCTTCAATGTATTTTATCCTTACACTAAGAACCTCAGGTTTTTAGAAGTCAAACGATTTGCCCAATCTCACACAAGTAGAAAGTGATAGAATTCAGTTATAGTACCACATCTACGGAGTTCATATTTAGTGGTCTGTGCAAATACAATAGTCCCCAATAGAGAAGACTGTACCTCCATCTTTCCCATCCTGTTAAGCCAACCCATTCTCACAGCTGCCTGGGAATTATTGTCAATAAATCTGAAAAAACTTTATTTATATCTTTATTCCCTTAGTGGTGAAACTGACTGTCTGTGTCTATGTTTTTCCAGTTTAGTACTCCAAACCATGCCAACATTCCAACTTCTCTTCCTGGGATATGCTCTTTCTCCTTTTGGCTATAGAGGTTGACATGGTTTGGCTCTGTAGCCTCATCCAAATCTTATCTCAAATTTTAACCTCCATAATCCCCACATGTTGAGGGAAGGGCCTGGTGGGAGATGACTGGATCATGGAGCAGTTTCCCCCTTGCTGTTCTCCTCATAATAAGTGAGTTCTCAGGAGACCTGATGGTTTTATCAGTGTTTGACAGTTTCTCCTGCACACACTTTGTCTCTTTCTTTCCTGCCATCTTGTGAAGGAAGTACTTGCTTCTCTTTGCCTTCTGCCATGATTGCAAATTTCCTGAGATTCTTCTCTTTCCTTTATAAATTACCCAGTTTCAGGTATTTATTTATTTATAACAGTGTGAAAATGGACTAATACAGGGTAAATTGAAGTTCCCCGGGAATGGGTGAAAGATTTGTGTAGGCTTCCCAAGTACTGAGAAAAGGAAACTCCCAAAAGCAACTTGGCAAATCTCTTGAAGAGTTCAGTGCCAGCCATGCTCGATTGTTAAAACTTATTTGCACTAGCCTCAGGAAAGGAGAGGGCCTCAATACTTACTCCTTGAAAAGACAAGACAATTTCCCATTCTAAGGCTAATCTTAAATTGTTTTATGATTCCTGGCATTTAAAATTACTTCAAAGGTGGTTGACACAAGAAATAAATAGTGGATAGGAAATAGGACTAGATTGCAGCTTCCACTTAGATGAGCAGAGCATGGTGTGGAGCTTCATGTCATAAACTTTTGCTCCAGAGCTACTGCAGGAATATACCAAAAAAGCAGAGAGAATTCACAGATCCTCTGAAGAAATCAGATTGCTCCTGCAGAACCTAGAAGACCCCCCAAATATTGTGAGTGCCTAAGCTGCAAATGTGGTAAAGAGGGAACACTCACCCCTGAATACACACCCTCATTGGAGAACCTGAAGGTCTAGATCATGGGAGAAAGATTTTACCTTACCAGGATATGAGTCAAATTAGAGAGCCAAGTAAAATACAGAGGTAAAGAAGCAGCTAAAAAACCTGTAGGCTTTTTGGGTCACCTGGGAAGCCATTTCTGCCTTGTCTCACAGAGGTCCTTGGAGAGGGCTGCCAGAGAAACTTAGAAAAGACCACAGAGAGAAGCAAGCCTCCTGCTGAACTTTGTAACAATTCCAACCAAACTTAAAATCTCCTGGCCAGAACTCAGGAAAGGGCATGAATATGGTGTGCAGATTTGACAGACAGGGAGGCACAAAATCTGTGCTTGCTTTCTTAGTTGGGAGGCTGTTAGCCTGGGACAAGTTCTCAGCTCTGCTCACCACTGCATGGAAACAAATTTGGTTCTGTTTGTTGGGGGTGGGGGGCATGGTGGGAGTGAGACTGGTCTTTAACTTGGGAGCTGGGTGAGACTTATAACTGCAAGATTTCCCCCACTTCCCTGACACCCTGCATGACACAGCAGAGGCAGCCATAACCCCATCATCCCCCATAGCAGCTGCAGCAAGCGGCGTCCAATGGCAGTAACGTCTAACCCTGCCCTCACTTGATGGTCCTTTCCTATCCACCTTAGTAGATGAGCACAAAGGTCATAATATCTTGGGAGTTTTAGGGCCTCTCCTAGCACCTGATCCTCCCTATACTACCACAGCTGATGCTCACTAGAAAGTGCCACCTCCTGGCGGAAGGGCAACCAGCACAAAAATAGTGCATTAAACAACCAAAACTAAGGACCCTCACAGAGTTCATTTCGCTTCCCTGCCACCTCCATCAGAGCAGGGGCTGGTATCCATTGCTGTGAGACCTGAAGACAGTCCACATCACAAGACTCTGCAGGCAATACCCAACACCAGCCCAGAGCCTGGTAGCCCTGCTGGGTGGCTAGATCCAGGAGAGAAATAACAATGACTACAGTTCAGCTCTCAGGAAACCACATCTCTAGGAAATGACAGAAAATACTACAAGGTAACATGCTGTGGGACAAAAGAACCTGAACAGCAGCTTTGAACTCCAGATCTTCCCTCTGATAGAGCCTACCCAAATAAGCAGGAACCAGAAAAACAATTCTAGTGATAGGACAAAATAAGGTTCATTAGTACCCCGCCAAAATCACACTAGCTCACCAGCAATAGATCCAAACCAAGAAGAAATCCCTGATTTTCCTGAAAAAAGGATACAGAAGGTCAATATCATTAATCAAGGAGGCACCAGAGAAAGACGAAGTCCAATTTAAGGAAAAAAAAGAAAGAAGAAAGAAATGTGGGGAGAAATCTTCAGTGAAATAGATAGCACAAGTAAAAAACAATCACAGCTTCAGGCTATAAAGAACACACTTAGAGAAATGCAAAATATTCTGGAAAATCTCAGCAGTAGAATAGAACAAGCAGAAAAAAAATTCAGAGCTCAAAGACGAGGTTTTCAAATTAACCCAATCCAACAAAGACAAATAATAAAATGTAATAAAATTAACAGAGCCTCCAATAAGGTTGGGATTATGTTAAATGGCCAAACCTAAGAGTAATTGCCATTCCTGAGGAAGAAGAGAAATCTGAAAGTTTGGAAAACATATTTGGAGTGATAATCAAGAAACATTTCCCCAGCCTTGCTAGACATTCAAATACAAGAAGCTCAAAGAACATCTGGGAAATTAGCATTTTCATCAGGTTATCTAAAGTTAAGATGGGCCAGGTGCAGTGGCTCAATCCTGTAAACCCAGCTCTTTGAGAGGCCAAGGTGGGCAGTTCACTTGAGGTCAGGAGTTCAAGACCCAGCCTGGCTAACATGGTGAAACCCCATTTCTACTTTAAAAAAATACAAAAACATTAGCCAGGCATGGTGGTGCATGCCTCTACTCCTAGCTGCTAGGGAGGTTGAAGCACAAGAATCACTTGAACTCAGGAGGCAGAGGTTGCAGTGAGCTGAAATCAAGCCACTGCACTCGAGCCTGGGTGACAGAGCCAGACCCTGTCTCAAAAGTAAAATAAATAAAGTCAAGACAAAGTAAAGAATCTGAAGAGTTATAAGGCAAAAGCACCTGGTAACCTATAAAGGAAAACCTATCAGATTAACAGCAGATTTCTCAGCAGAAACCATACAAGCTAGGAGAAATTGGGGCCCTATCATTAGCCTCCTTAAACAAAACAATTATCAGCCAAGAATTTTGTATCCAGTGAGTCTCAGCTTCATAAATGCAAGAAAGATACCATCATTTTCAGACAAACAAATGCTGAGAGAATTCGCCACTACCAAGCGAGGACTAGAAAAACTGCTAAAAGGAGCTCTAAATATTGGAACGAATCCTGGAAAAACACCAAAACAGAATCTCCATAAAGCACAAATTTCACAGTACCTATAAAACAATAATACAATTTTTTAAAAAACAAGGTATACAGGCAACAAATAGCAAGATAAATGAAATACCACACATCTCGATACTAATGTTGAATGTAAATGCTCCACTTAAAAGACACAAAACTGCAAAATGCATAAGAATTCATCATTCAAGTATCTGCTGCCTTCAGGAGACTCAACTAACACATAAGGACTCACATAAACTTAAGGTAAAGGGGTGGAAACAGACCTTCTATGCAAATTGACACCAAAAGTGGGCAAAAGTAGCTATTCTTATATCAGACAAAACAAACTTTAAACTAACAGCAGTTTAAAAAGACAAAGAGGGAAATTATATAATGATAAAAGGCCTTGTTCAACAGGAAAATATCACAATCCTAAATATATATGTGCCTAACATTGGAGCTCCCAAATTTATGAAACAATGCCTATGAGTCCTAAAGAATGAGATAGACAACAATACAATAAGAGTGGGGGACTTCAACACTCCACTGACAGCACTAGACACGTCATCAAGACAGAAAATCAACAAAGAAACAATAGATTTAAACTACAATTAACCAAGAAAATAAGATAGAAGATCCAAATAAGCTAAATTAGAAACAAAACGGGAGATATTACAACTGACCACTAAGAAATACAAAAGATAATTCAAGGTTACCATAAACACCTTTATGATCATGAACTAAAGGAGATGGATAAATTCCTGGAAAGACACAACCTCCTAGCTTGAATCAGGGAGAATTAGAAACCCCAAACAGACCCAATAACAAGCAGTGAGACTGAAATTGTAATTAAAAAAAAAAAAAAAAAAAAAAAAACACACAAAAATGTCCAGGACCAGACAGTTTCAGAGCTGAATTCTACCAGACATTCAAAGAAGGATTGGTACCAATGCTATTGACACTATTCCATAAGACAGAGAAAAAGGGAATCCTCCCTAAATTATTCTATGAATAGCCCCAGTACCAAAACCAGGAAAGGACATAACCAAAAAAGAAAACTACAGACAAATAGTCTGGATTAACATAAATGTTAAAATACTTAACAATATATTAGCCAGGTGAGTCCAACAACATGTCAAAAAGATAGTCCACCATGATAAAGTGGGTTTAATAACAACGATGCAGGAATGGTTTAACATATGCAAGTCAATAAATGTGACACAACACATAAACAGAAATAGAAACAAAAATCACATGATCAACTCAATAGACACAGAAAAAGCATTAGGCAAAATCCAACTTTCCTTTATAATTAAAATTCTCAGCAAAATCAGTATAAAAGAAACATTCCTCAATGCAACAAAATCCACCTATGACAAACCTGCAGCCAACATAAAATTGAATGGGGAAAAGTTGAAAGCTTTCCCTCTGAGAGCTGAAACAAGACAAGGATACCCACTATCACTACTTCTATTCAACAAAATACTGGAAGTCCTAGCCAGAGCTATCATGCAAAAGAAAAAAAATAAAGGTCATCCAAATAGGTAAAGAGGAAGTAAAGGTATACACTTAGGAATATACCTAAACACGGAGGTGTAGTTTTCCTCATAGAGGAACTGATGAAAGAAATCATAGATGACACAAACAAATAGAAACACATCACATGCTCATGGATGGGTAGAATCCATAATGCGAAAAAGGCCATATTGCCAAAAGCAATCTACAAATTCAATGCAATTCCCATCAACATACAACCATTCTTCTTCACAGAACTAGAAAAAACAATCCTAAAATTCATATGGAACCCAAAAGGAGCCCACATAGCCAAAGCAAGACTAAGCAAAAAGAACAAATCTGAAGGCATCACATTACCTGATTCCAAACTATACCATAAGGCCATAGTCATCAAAACAGCATGTTATTGGTGTAAAAATAGGCACATATACCAATAGAACAGAATTGAGTACCCAGAAGTAAACTCAAATACTTACAGCCAACTGATCTTTGACAAATCAAATAAAAACAGTGTGGGGAAAAGATATCTTTTTCAAAAAATGGTGCTGGGATAATTGGCTAACCACACGTAGGAGAATTAAATTGGATTCTCATCTCTCACCTTATACAACAATCAACTCAAGATGGATTAAAGACTTAAATCTAAGATCTGAAACTGTAAAAATTCTAGAAGATAACATTGGAAAAACCCTTCTTACAGTGGCTTAGTAAAAGATTTCATGACCAAGAACTCAAAAGCAAATGCAACAAAAACAAAGAAAAATAGGTGGGACTTAATTAAAGTAAAGAGCTTTGGAATGTCAAAAGGAACAGTCAGCATAGTAAATAGACAACCCACAGAATAGCAGAAAATCTTTACAATTTATGCATCCAACAAAAGACAAATCTCCAGAATCTACAAGGAACTCAAATTAGCAAGAAAAAAAAAATCTCATTTTAAAAAGTCAGCTAAAGATATGAATAGACAGTTATGAAAAGAAGATGCCCAAATGGCCAAAAAACATGATAAAAGCTCAATATTACTAATGATCAGGGAAATGCAAATCAAAACTAAAATGTGATACCACCTTACTCCTGCAAGACTGGCATAAAATAGATGCTGGCATGGATACAGTGAAAAGTGAACACTTCTACACTGCCGGTCAAAATGTAAACTAGTACAAACACTATGGAAAACAGCATCGAGATTCCTTTAAAAAGTAAAAACAGAACTACCATTTGATCCAGCAATTATACTACTGGGTATCTACCCCAGAGGTAAAGAAGTCATTATACGAAAAGGATACTTGCACCTACATGAGTATAGCAGCACAATTCACAATTGCAAAAATGTAGAACCAGCCTGAAGGCCCACCAATCAACAAGTGGGTAAAGAAACTGTGGCATATATATATATATATATATACACACACACACACACACACACATATATTATATACATATATATTATATATATATATATATGATGGAATATTACTCAGTTATAAAAAGGAATGAATTAATGACATTTGCAGTGACCCACATGGGATGGAGACTCTTATTCTAAGTGAAGTAACTCAGGAATGGAAAAATAAACATTGTTATGTTCTCACTCATAAAAGGGAGCTAAGTTATGAGGATGCAAAAGCATAAGAACAATTCAGTGGAATTCAGGGACTCTGCAGGGAAGGTTGGGAAAGGGATGAACAATAAAAGACTACAAATACGGTACAGTGTATGCTATTTGAGTGACAGGTGTGCCAAAATCTCACAAATCACCACTAAAGAACTTAATTATGTAACTAAATGTCACCTGTCCCTCAAAATCCTATGAAAACAAACAAAAAATAAATAAAAAATACTATTGTTGTATGATTGACAGCTTGTTTTACTAGATTTTTTTCTGAGTGGATTATTCTTTCAAGTTTTCTAATGCAAAGTTGTCAACAGTGTATTTTGTTAAATAATGGAAATTGTCATAGCAAATTAAATATTGTTATTCACAATCATTATACTTTGTGAATTTAGATTCTCACATTTTCCTATGTATAATTTCCCACTCTTTGCTGATATAATGACCTCAAATTGCCAGGCAGATTTTCCATCACTCCATTTCCACTAGAATCAGAGGTCGTACATTTAAAAATTTATCATCCCCACAAGGGTTACTGCAATCCTTTTTTGCTTGCCATTGAGTTGCTATGTGGTTTGACAGTGCTTATGGGAGGCTGGCCAAGAATGTCAAGATATAATGTGAAAGGATGGTGATTTCTAATTATCTCATTTTATTAATTTTAGAAGTTGTATTCATAGACATATGGTACCTCTCCTTGATGGGACTAGCTCATTATTTAATTACTCTTGGTGCAAATTGAATTTATACTATTAAAGTGAGAGAATATGTCTATGAAATCAATTTTGTTATTATTTAGCATAGTATTTATTCTTCAGAACACAATTTAATCTTAAAAAATCGAACTGCTGCATATTTGGGTTATCTCCTTGAATGCCTCATTACTCTTCAGGTTCTAAATCATTATATTAATAATGTATGTTATTGCTAAGCAGGCAGGTGTGCATGGTCAATTTTTAATTTTGTTTTTATTTTACTCTTTGGTTAGTGGAATTCAAGAATTTGTTCATTCAGAAGATGATGAGAAAGCCCCACTTCTGGAGTACTTTATAAAATTTTACAAAGCCAATTTTTTTTTTAAATTCGAAAGAGTGAATTTAACTTACTTTAATGACTACCTAAAGTTGTAACTGGTTTGCACTTTGAAGCACTTTGGCATTTGTTGGCGGTTTTGTTTTTCGTTTTTAACTTAAGGTATATACATCAAAATTCAAATGGATTGACGAGTCTTGACTGACTTTAGAAACTGGCCTTTTAAATTTAATTCCAGAAATACAAGAAAACAAATGTTAAAGTTTGAAAAATAAGAGAATGTGGAGTTATAGACGAATGGAACAGAATAGATAACCCAGATGTAAGTCCACAGACCTACAACTATCTGATCTTCCACAAACCTGATAAAAAGAAGCAATGAGGAAAGAATTCCCTGTTCAATAAATGGTGCTGGATAACTGGCTAGTCATATGCAGAAGATTGAAACTGGACCAATTCCTTATGCCATATACAAAAATAACTCATGGTGGATTAAATACGTAAATGTAAAACCCAATCCCATAAAAACCCTGGATGACAACCTGGGCAATATCATTCTTGACATAGGAATAGGCAAGTATTTCATGACGAAGACACCAAAAGCAGTCACAACAAAAGCAAAAACTGACCAATGGCATATTGTTAAACTAAAAATCTTCCTCACAGCAAAGGAAACTATAAACAGAGTAAATAGTCAGTCTACAGAATGGGAGAAAATCTTTGCAAACTATGAATCTGACAAAGGTCCAGTTTCCAACATTTATAAGAAACTTAAACACATTTACAAGAAAAAAAATTAAAAAGTGGGCAAATAACATGAACAGACACTTTTCAAAAGAAGACATACCTGCAGCCAACAATCATATGAAAAAAAAAAAAAAGCATGGCATCACTGATCATTAGAGAAATGCAAATCAAAAAAATGAGATGCCATCTCACACCAGACAAAATGGCTATAATTAAAAGCCAAAAAATAACAGATGCTGGTGGAGTTGTGGAAAAAGGTTATAAGTGGGTGCTAAATGATGAGAACACATGGGGACAAAGTGGGGAACCACAAACTGGAGACTACTGGAGGGTGAGAGGATGGCAAGAATCATGAAAAATAACTAATGAGTACTAGACTTAGTACCTGGGTGATGAAATAATTTGTACAACAAACCCCCATGACACATATTTACCTATGCAACAAACCTGTAAGTGTACCTCTGAAGTTAAAATAAATGTTTAAAAAGAGGGAAAAATTACTTCAAAGGCATGGGAAATAAAGAGCCTTGACAAAAACAAACGAGAAAGGGACAATAGGGAGAGTATTTGGGGTAGGAGGTGGCCTGGGGTAACTTGGGATAATAGGAAAGGAGAACACGTGCTGTCTGAGCTGTTTGATGGGAAGGATTTTCACTCCCCATGCTCAGAAATTTGGCTGATGTATCACAGTGATCAGGAGGGAATAGCATGTAGAGAAGACTGGCCTGTTCATCACTGTCAAGTTACAGTTGGAAAATTAATGCTGATAGCTTTCAGAGTGTGCTGTGAGGGTAAATTTCAGCAGGACTGGAATTAGCCTGAACTGCTTCCTAAAGTTCCTACATGGCCTTAATGCCTGATCAATGAATGAAACATACTGATTAAGAGTGTTGATTTAGTCCAAGAATTATCGACATGGTTTGCACCAGCATGTCAGTATTGTTTACTAAGTGCGAGATTTATGATTTACACCTGATCTTGCTGAGACTGCAGAATAACTCTGCTTTTTGGACTGGTTATGTAGCAGTAATATGTCTGTTTGACCAGTAAAGTATTTTAAAATTTCAGTCATTTTGGAATCCCTGTTTCATTCAATCATCAGTGGTTCGTGATGTGAGAAAATGTACTAGGTCATGACCCTTAAAGAAGGAGGACAATAGAAACCCATAAACCAGACTCATTTCTGTTAAACAGCTTTTGATTCTGATGCATACCCCATTATTTATTTATTTTTTTTTTCAGACGGAGTCTTGCTCTGTCACCTAGGCTGGAGTGCAGTGGCCGGATCTCGGCTCACTGCAAGCTCCCCCTCCCGGGTTTACGCCATTCTCCTGCCTCAGTCTCCCGAGTAGCTGGGACTACAGGCACCCGCCACCTCGCCCGGCTAGTTTTTTTGTATTTTTTTAGTAGACACGGGGTTTCACCGTGTTAACCAGGATGGTCTTTTTTTAAAAAAAATTTATTTATTATTATTATACTTTAAGTTCTAGGGCACATGTGCATAATGTGCAAGTTTGTTACATATGTATACTTGTGCCATGTTGGTGTGCTGCACCCATCAACTCGTCAGCACCCATCAACTCGTCATTTACATCAGGTATAACTCCCAATGCAATCCCTCCCCCTACCCCTCCCCATGATAGGCCTCGGTGTGTGATGTTCCCCTTCCCGAGTCCAAGTGATCTCATTGTTCAGTTCCCACCTATGAGTGAGAGCATGCGGTGTTTGGTTTTCTGTTCTTGTGATAGTTTGCTAAGAATGATGGTTTCCAGCTGCATCCATGTCCCTACAAAGGACACAAACTCATCCTTTTTTATGGCTGCATAGTATTCCATGGTGTATATGTGCCACATTTTCTTAATCCAATCTGTCACTGATGGCTGACAAAGGGCTAATATCCAGAACCTACAAAGAACTCAAACAAATTTACAAGAAAAAAACAAACAACCTCATCAAAAAGTGGGCAAAGGATATGAACAGACATTTCTCAAAAGAAGACATTCATCCAGCCAACAGACACATGAAAAAATGCTCATCATCACTGGCCATCAGAGAAATGCAAATCAAAACCACAATGAGATACCATCTCACACCAGTTAAAATGGCGATCATTAAAAAGTCAGGAAACAACAGGTGCTGGAGAGGATGTGGAGAAATAGGAACACTTTTACACTGTTGGTGGGATTGTAAAATAGTTCAACCATTATGGAAAACAGTATGGCGATTCCTCAAGGATCTAGAACTAGATGTACCATATGACCCAGCCATCCCATTACTGGGTATATACCCAAAGGATTATAAATCATGCTGCTATAAAGACACATGCACACATATGTTTATTGCAGCACTATTCACAATAGCAAAGACTTGGAACTAGGATGGTCTTGATCTCCTGACCTCGTGATCCGCCCGTCTCGGCCTCCCAAAGTGCTGGGATTACAGGCTTGAGCCACCGCGCCCGGCTGCATATCCCATTTTAATACCGTTACTATATTGTACCTTTTTCTAGTAACACTGTATATTTGTAGACATTTCTACGTTGGATACTGTGAATCATCTTTAGTAACAGAAACCTCTTTAGCTGTTAGTACACAGGGCAAGGAAGTGAGAAGGAGCAGGTGAGAAAAATGAAATAGGTTCTCTGCTCAAAGAGTAGACTGGGGTCTGGTGTCAGGGAACTATTAAGTTCAAGTCATTCTTCTGGGTGCTTTTTGCCCATTATAATTTTTAGTTAGTCTACTGACCCTCAGTTTATAAATATAAATAATAAAATCTTGACTACCTAGGTAATTTGTCTTAGTTATAGCTAGTGAGCGGCACAACCGGGATTTGTATGCAGGGCTGTCTCGCTTCAATAATCATGCTCTTCTTTGTATACTATACCATCTCACCAGAGCCCTGGTACCTCAGGGTTATGGCTCACAGGAGTTTCAAAGTGAAAAGAGGCAATTTGTGAAACCATTCTGGGGCTTAGCAATTGCCTGAAGAAACCAGAAAAGACTAAAATGTTCAGAGCTTCCTCTGTGGCACAGTGGATAGATAATCAGGACTAATTAAGGTACAGAACCGACCCTTGACTTTCCTCAGCTGATAAGATATTATATTTCAGGCTTGTTGGAAGGCAATACCTAATTTTCTAAAAAATAAAGCCCAAATTACTTGTCCAAGCATTATAACCTTCAAAATCAGGTACAGCCAAAACATTTCTAGCTTCAGCTATTACTCTATGCCACAGATCCTAGGCCTCAGCAATATTCAAATTCTTCTTGTTCTAGCATTAAAACTTTCTGCTTCAATGTTACAGCGCCTGTTCCTTTCAACAAAACAAAGTTTCTGCCATCCTAGATTTTATGGTCTATGCCAGGTGATGTTACATTCTATGGAGAAACAGTGTTGGGTAAGAAAATGAGTGACTGGAAGATACTGTTTAATATTGGGTTGTTATGGAAACCCTCTCTTAGGAGGCAATATTAAGCACAAAAGGAAGAAAATGAGAGAATGAGACTGTGAAAATGTGAAGGAAAAGTATTTCAGGCAAGTGCAAAAGTGAGATCAGTAAAGTGGTTATTGCAATAGTGCCAAGAAAGACAACGAAATCTTAGAGCAGAGTAATAGTGTGTCCGGAATTGGCGGGTTCTTGGTCTCGCTAACTTCAACAATGAAGCCACGGACCCTCACAGTGAGTGTTACAGTTCTTAAAAGACGGTGTGTCCAGAGTCTGCTCCTTCTGATGTTCGGATGTGTTTGGAGTTTCTTCCTTCTCTCCCGGTGGGTTCGTGGTCTCACTGGCTTCAGGAGTGAAGCGGCAGACCTTCCCGGTGAGTGTTACAGCTCTTCAGGGCAGTGCGGACCCAAAGTGTGAGCAACAGCAAGATTTATTGCAAAGAGCCAAAGAACAACGTTTCCACAGTGTGAAAGGAGACCCAAGCGGGTTGCAGCTGCTGGTGCTAGAGCCTGCTTTTATTCCCTTATCTGGCCCCACCCACATTCTGCCAATTGGTCCATTTTACGGAGAGCTGGTTGGTCCATTTTATGGAGACCTCATTGGTCCATTTTACAGAGCGCTGATTGGTCCGTTTTACAGAGAGCTGATTGGTCCGTTTTGACCAGGTGCTAATTGGTGCATCTACAATCCTTTAGCTAGACACCAAAGTTCTCCAAGTCCCCACTAGATTAGCTAGATACAGAGTGCTGATTGGTGCATATACAATCCTCCAGCTAGACATAAAAGTTCTCCAAGTTCCCACCCAACTCAGGAACCCAGTTGGCTTCGTCTAGTGGATCCCATGCCAGGACCATGGGAGGAGCTGCCCACCAGTTCTGCCTGCCCTGCACCCGCACCCCTCAACCCTTGGGCAGTTGATAGGACAGGACTCCCCTGAGCAGTGGGTGGTGCCTGTTGGGGAGGCTCAGGTTGCAGGGGCGGGTGGGAGCTACTCAGGCAGGCAGGCTGCAGGTCCCCAGCCCTGCCCCGCAGGGATGCAGCTGAGGCCCGGGAGAATTGGAGCAGTGGTGTGGGCTGGCCGGCAGTGCTGGGGTATCTGGTGCACCCGCACCCTCCACAGCTGCTGGCCTGTGTGCTAAGCCCCTCACTGCCCCCAGAGGCGGGGCTGGTGGGGCTGGCCTACTGCTCCAACTGCAGGGCCCACAGAGACCCCGCCCACCTGGAACTCGCACTGGCCTGTGAGCGCCGTTCGCAGCCTCCTTTCCTGCCCATGCCTCTCCCTCCCTCCACACCTTCTTGCAAGCAGAGGGAGGCAGCTCCAGCCTCCGCCGGCCCAGAGAGGGGCTCCCACAGTGCAGGGGCAGGCTGAAGGACTCCTCAAGCACTGCCAAAGTAGTCACTGAGGCCAAGGAGGCGCTGAGAGCGAGTGAGGGCTGCCAGCACGCTGTCACCTCTCAGTAGTAGTGAAGGTAAAGGGAAATTATGAGATTTGAAACATATTTTGAAAGGAGAGATAACAGAATTGTTGATTTGTTAATGGATTGGATGTAGTCAATGAAAGTAGTACAATAGTTAAAGATGAATCTAAGGTTTCTTGCCCAAGCAACTAGATGGCTAGAATTGCCATTAACTGCAATTAGGAATACTAAGCACCAAGGAATTTTTTGGAAGTGAGCTTGAAGAAGACTAGCTCTTTGTCCTTTGACATAGTAAACTTAAGATGTCTATCAGGCATCCAGTGGGAGATGTTAAGTATGCAGTTACATATAAGCATAGAGGTCATAGGAAAGTTCCAGGCTGGACATAAAATGTGAAAGTTGTAAAAGCATTTAAAGCCATATGATTGAGTTATAATATGTATCTATCTATGAATAATCAGTCTGTTCATCTATCTATTTATAATCTATCACTCAATTATTTACTGTTTTTAAGATGGGAGATTCCGTCATATACTGATGAGAATGATCCAGTAAAGAAGAAAACATTGCCAATATATGAAAGACAGGAAAGAATTGCTGAATTAATGCCCTTTACTAACTAAGAGGGTGGGTGTCTTAGTCCATTTGTGTTGTTATAAATAAATGTCAAAGGATGGGTAATTTATAAAGAAAAGAGGTTTATTTGGCTCATGTATATTCAGGTTGTACAAGAAGCATGGTGTCAACATCTCCTTCTGACGAGGGATTCAGGCTGCTCCCATTCATGGCAAAAGGCAAAGGAGAGATGGCATGTAGATATCATATAGTGGAAGAGAGAAGAACAGAGAGAGAAGGGAGGAGGTGCCATGATCTTTCTAAAAATCAGATCTTGTGGAACTAAGAGTGGCAACTCACTCATTACCATGAAGATCTCACCAAGCAATTCATGAAGGATTCATCCAGATAACCCAAACACTATTCACTAGGCTTCACTGTCCACATTAGGGATCACAATTCAACATGAGATTTGAATGGGACAAATGTCTAGGCCATATCAGTAGTACTAAGTGTTTTTATTTTTTGAAAGAAGGGGATGGTCAAAGGAGAATTTGGGATATTGGATATTATTTAAAGAAAAACTGTAATTTTAATTGCTTTTCTGTTTTATTTCTAAAAGCATTAACTAGCACGTATAAGAAAATTGAAACTGTGCTGGTTGAGATATCAATGAAAGAATGACTAATTGGTGTAAAATGGTGCAAATAAAGTATTCCTTTGTGTATTAGAAGCAAAGATATACACTGAGACCAGCACACTCCCAAAGTGTGTAATAATAAATCTCGCACTTAGTAAACAATGCTGACATGCTGGTGCAAATCATGTCAATAATTCTTGGACCAAATCAACACTTTTAATCAGTATGCTTCATTCATTGACCAGGCATTAGTGCCATGTAGGAACTTTAGAAAGCAGCTCAGGCTAATTCTAGTCCTGCTGAAATTTACCCTGCACACTCTGAAAGCTATCAGCATTAATTTTCAAACTGTAACTTAACAGTGATGAACAGGCCAGTCTTCTCTGCATGCTATTCCCTCCTGATCACTGTGATTCATCAGCCAAACTTCTGAGCATGAGGAGTGAAAGCCTTCTCATCAACAGCTCAGAGAGCAGAATGTGTTCTCCCTCTCTCTTATCTCATGTTACCCCAGGCCACCTCCCACCCCAAATACTCCCCTATTGTCCCTTTCTCATTTGTTTTTGTCAAGGCTCTTTATTTCCCATGCCCATGAAGTAATATTTTCCCTCTTTTTCAATTTTTATTTTAACTTCAGGGGTATGTATGCAGGTTTGTCACAAACACAGCCAAGATGGTTGACTAGATGCAGCCAGGAAGAGCTTCTCCCACTGACAGATCAGACCATCAAGATGGCCCGCACAATCCAAACAGATCTTTGGAATAAAGGCCTTGAGAGTGTATAGAGGGAGGATGCAGCCCCTGAGCTAAAGGGGGACAATGCTGAAAACCCTGCAGAGGACTGCCAATCAAGAGGACTCACTCGTGGCCCTGAGTAGTTCCTGGGGAGTGAGTGAGTTAAACAGGCGTGCAATGGCTGACTGTCATCATGGATCTCTGGAATCCTAGCTGCAGGAGACTCAATGATCCCCAAGGACATTTGAAATTGCCAAGTACAGGGCTCCAGTGTGCATGGAGTCTAGAGGGTTTGGTGTGGGAATGGATGCAGTGGAGCATGACCAAGGACACACATCCCCAAGGCCCACCATGCTCCTATAGATGGTTTTGGCTTTTGTTGACTGTCAGACCTGCTTAGAAAAAAGCCAGCTTGCCAATTTGATCTGAGTGCCGCACTCCCAACCCCTGACCTGCCAAACTCTTCCAGGGTCCTTGACTGGCCACACCTTCTTGCAGCTCAGCTTCAGATGCACGACTGAGGCACTTCCCAGTAGCCATGGCTATAGTTTTTAGGCTGGCAGAGCCTCCCTAACTATCAGAGAGCATTTGAAGGTGGGACCCTACTACCACACACCTGCCTGCAGTCTCCTATCACTACTTTGGTGTCATGTACTCATTTGCAGCCTCCACCCACTTCTTCACTGGCACACATGGGTACATGGATTTTGCTGCCCCAACACTAACAGCACACACACAGACATTGCCGCATAACTGCCCCACTACTGCTGATGCATGCATGAACACGGACTTTGCTTCCAACACCCCAGTGAAGCACTTTTTCGAGCATTCCCTGTTGGAGTATTGTTGCCAGTGAACTAAGAACTTGGGACCTCCAGTGTAGAAGATGCTGAACCTCGATAGGCCAGAGAACAAAGCTGTAGGCCTGGTCCCAGACCCACAGGGTAAGAGCATGTAGCCAGGAGCACTGAGCTGAGCCTTGGCCGCCTAAAATCATCCAAAAACAAACCCAGTTGACTAAACCCAACTTATACCACAGTGAAATCCTCAAGAACCTCCAAGAATAAAAAAGCAAACAGTCCCACCTAAAGAATAATGAGTTCAATAATTAAAGGGAAATAAGCTCACACAGATGAGGGAAAAAAAAAAAAAAACCTAGTGCAAGAAATTAGACAAGTCTCAAAAATGAATGGCTTCTTACCTTTAAATGATTACACTAGCTCATGAGCAATGATTTTTAACCAGACTTAAATGACTGAAAAATTACAGAAATAAAATTATGATTCTATATGGCGACAGAGATCATCAAAATTCAGGAGAAAGTTGAAACTGAATCAAAATAATCTTAAGAAATCCAGTAAAATGATTCAAAAGCTGAAAAGTGAAATAGCCATGTTAAGAAAGAACCAAAGTGATCTGACAGAGCTGAAAAACTCACTACAAGAATTTCCTCATACAATCAGAAATACTAACAGTTGAATCAACCAAACTGAGGAAACACTCTCAGAGCTCAAAGACTGTTTTTGTCGAGTCAATCCAGTCAAAAAAAAAATAAAACAGAATGAACAAAACTTCTGAAAAATATGGGATTATGTTAAAAGATGAAACCTAGGATTCATTGGCATCCCTGAAAGAGAGGGAGAGATAGCAAGCAACTTGGAAAATATACTTAAGGGTATTGTCCATGAAAATTTTTCCAACCATTAGTAAGGTCCACATTAAAATTCAGGGAATTCAGAGAACCCCTGCAAGATACTATTCAAGATGACATTCCAAAGACACATAGTCATCAGATTATCCAAGATCAATAGGAAAGAAAAATATATGTATAAGGTAGCAAGAGAAAAGGGGTAGATCACAAAGGGAATCCTATAAGGCTAACAGTGGAATTTCTGGCAGATCTCCAGAAGCCAGAAGAGGTTAGGGGCTTATATTCAACATTATTAAAGAATAGAAATTTCAACCAATAATTTTATATCCATCCAAACTAGGCTTCACAAGCAAAGAAAGAAATAAATTCTTTTTGAAACAAGCATATGCTAAGAGAATTTATTACCACCGGATCTGCCTTACAAGAGGTTCTTAAGGGAGAACTAAACATGAAAATGAAAGATTGTGAATGGCCACAACAAAAACACACTTAAGTCCATAGACCATTGACACTGTAAAGCAACTACACAATCAAGTGTACATAACAACCAGCTAACAACATAATGACAGAATCAAATTCGCACATATTAATATTAACCTTGAATGAAAATGGACTAAATTACCTACCTAAAAGGCACAGAGTGGCATGTTGGAGAAAGAAGCAAGAATGAACTCTATGCTCTCTTCAAGAGACTCATCACACACTCAACGAAAATCATAGGATCAAAGTAAAGGAATAGGGAAAGATCTATCAAGCAAATAAAAAGCAAAAAGAGCAGGAGTTGTTATTCTTATTTGAGACAAAACAGACTCCAAAGCAACAACAATCAAAAAAGGACAATGAAAAGTATTACATAATGATAAATGGTTGAATTCAACAAGAATTAACTATCTTAAATGTATATGCATCCAACACTGGAGCATCCATATTCATAAAGCAAGTAGTTAGAGAGCTATGAAGAAACTTAGATAACCACACTTTACTGACAGTACTAGACAGATCATGGAGGCCAAAAGCTAACAAAGATACTCAGGATATAAACTGGACACTTCAATAAATGGACCTAACAGATATCTACAGTATACTCCATCCAACAACAACAGATTATACATTCTTCTCTTCTGCACATGGCACATGTTTTAAAATTAACCACGCACTCAACGATAAAGTAGTGCTCAAATAATTTTTTATAAAAATTGTCAACCACAATGTTGGCCCACACAGCAATAAAAACACAAATCAATAACAAGAAGATCTCTCAAAACCGTGGTTACAAAGAAATTAAGCAATCTGCTACTGAATGGCTTTTGGGTAAAAAAATAGCATTAACGCAGCAATTAAGAATTAGTTTACACTCATGAGAACAAAGATATAGCGCAACAGAATGTGTTGGGCAGAGCTAAAGCAGTGTTAAGAGGAATTTTATAGTGCTAAACTCCCATATTAAAAAGTTAGAAAAATATTGTTAACAATCTAACATGACACATAGAGGAAATAGAAAAATAAAAATAAAAGAACGAATCTACCCCAAAACTAGTAGAAGAAAAAAAAAATCTGAAATCAGGTTTAAACAGAATGAAACTGAGATGCAAAAACTACACAAAAGATCAATGAATCCAGGAGCTGGTTTTTAGAAAGAATAAATCATAATGGTATATCACTAGCTAGACTAATCAATTAAAAAAGAGAAGATCCAAATAAACAGAATCAGAAATGACAAAGGAAACATTAACACCAACTCGCAGAAATACAAAAAAATCTCTCAGTGGCTACTATAAACAATGGATACACTCTTGGAAATGTGAAACCTCCGAAGATTTAACCAGAAAGAAATTATAACCCTGATCAGATCAATTATGAGCTCCAAAATTGAATCAATAATGAAAAACCTACCAACTAGTAAAAATTCTGGATCAGAGAGATTCACAGCCTAATTCTTCCAGATGAATACAAAAGAAGCATTATCAATCTTATTGAAAGTTTTGCAAAAAATCAAAAAGGAGGAATTTCTTTCACCCTTGCTCTATGAAGCCAGCATCATACTGATACCAAAATATGACAGAGTTGCAACAGAAAAAAAGAAACTTCAGGTCAACATCCTTGATGAACATAGATGCAAAAATTCTTAACAAAATACTAGCAAACTGAATCCAGCAGCACATCAAAACACTAATCCAGCACCCTAAAGTAGTCTTTATTTCTGCAATGCAATGTTGATTTAACATTTGCAAATCAATTAATGTGAATTGTTGCATAAACAGAACTAAAAACAAAACCACACAATCATCTCAATAGACATAGAAAATGTTGTTGATAAAATTCAACATCCTTTTATGTTAAAAACCTTCAACAAACTAGATATCAAAGGAAGATACTTCAAAATATTAAGATTCCTATTTGACAAACTGACAGCCAACATCACAATGAAACGACAGAAGCTGGAAGCACTGCCCTTGAGAAAAATAACAAGGCAAGGATTTCCACCCTTACCACTGCTATTCAATATGGTACTAGATGTACTAGCTAAAGAAATCAGAAAAGAAAAATAAATAAAAGCCATCCAAATAGAAAGAGAAGTCAAACTATCTCTTCATAGATCATATAAATCTATACCTTAAAAATGCCATAGTTTCTGTCCAGGGCTCCTAGATCTAATAAACATCTTCAGAAAAGTTTTAGAATATGAAATTCATGTAAAAAAAGTCAGTAGGATTTCTACATACTAATAACATAAAAGCTGAGAGCTAAATGAAGAACACAGTCCCATTCACAATAGCCACAAAAAATAAAATACAAGGGAATAGAGATAACCAGGGAGATAAAAAGATCTCTACAATGAGAATGATAAAACACTGTTGAAAAAAATCAGAGATGACATAAAGAAATGGATAAACATTCTATGTATATAGATAGGAAGAATCAACATTATTAAAATGACCTTACTGCATAAAATAAGTTGCAGTCTCAACAATGTCCTTATCTAATTACCAATGACATTTATTACATAATTAGAAAAATACTTTTCTAAAATTCATGTGGAACATGAAGACAGCCCAAATAGCCAGAGCAATCCTAAGGAAAAAAACAGCAAAGCTAGAGAAACCACACTACTCATCTTCAAACTATACTACAAGGCAACAGTAACTAAAACAGCATGGTACTAAAAAGAAACACACACATAAACCAGTGGAACAGGTTGGGAAACTCAGAAATAAAGCCACATACCAACAACCATCTGATCTTTGACAAAATCAATAACAAGAAGCGATTGGAAAATAACTCCCTATTTAACAAATAGTGCTAGGATAACTAGCTAGCCATATACAGAAGATTGAAGGTGGACCCCTTTGTTGCAGCATATAAAAAATCAACTCAAGATGAGTTAAAGACTTAAATGCAAAACCTAAAGCAATAAAAGCTGTGGAAGATAACCTAGGAAATACCATTCTGGACATAGGCCCTGCAAAGTTTTTATGATGAAGACTGAAAAAACAATTGAAAGAAACCCAACAATTGAATGTGATCCAGCAGTCCCACTTCTGGTTATATACCCAAAAGAATGAAAGTCAGTATAGCAAAGGGATATCTATCTGCACTCCCATGTTTGTTGCAGCACTGTTCATGATAGCTAAGATTTGGAAGCAACCTAAGTGCCCATCAACAGATGAATGGATAAAAAATGAGGTAGGTATACACAATGGAGTACTACTCAGCCATAATAAAAGAATGACATTCTGTCATTTGCAACAACACTGGAGATTTTTATGTTAAGTGAAATAAGCTAGGCACAGAAGGACAAACATCACATGTTCTCACTTATTTGTGAAATCTAAATATCAAAATAATTGAACTCATGGACATAGAGAGTAGAAGGATGGTTACCAGAAGCTGGGGAGGGTAGTAGGGGGTTAGGAGCTTTGGGAGAGGTGGAGATGGTTAATGGGTACAAAAAGTAGTTGGAAGGAGTTAAAAAAGGACCTAATATTTGATATCACAGCAGGGTGACTATAGTCAATAGTAACTTAATTGTACATTTTAAATAATAAAAATAATGTAATCATGTTGTTTGTAACACAAAGGATAAATGACTGAGAGGATGGATGCCCCATTATCCATGATGTGCTTATTCTACCTTGCACACCTATATCAAAACACCTCATGTGCCCTATAAATATATATGCCTACAATGTGCCCACAAAAATAAGAATATTTATGAAACAAATGAGAAATGTGATCTAATTATATTAAAGAGCTACTGCACAGCAAAAGAAATCATCAATAGAGTAAACCACTGCCCTACAGAGTGGGAGAAAATATTTTCAAGCTATGCATCTAAAAGAGGTCTACTATCCAGAGTCTATATAGAACTTAAAAAGCAAAATACAAACAACCCCATTCAAAAATGGGCAGAGGACATGAACAGACACTACTCAAAAGAAGGCATAAATGCAGCCAACAAGCATATGAACAAATGTTCAGCAGCACCTATCATTATACAAATGCAAATCAAAACCACAATGATGTACCATCTCACACCAGGCAGAAAGGCTATTATTAAAAAGTCAAAAAGTAACAGATGCTGGTGAGGTTGTGAAAAAAGGGAAAATTTGTACACTGCTGTTGGAAACATATATAATAATTCAGCCACTGCAGAAAGCAGTTTGGAGTTTTTTCAAATAACTTAGAACTACCTGTCAACCCAGTCATCCCATTATTAAGTCTATATCCAAAAGAATATAAATTGTTCTATCATAAAGATACATGTATTCATACGTTCATCACACCACTATTCACAATAGCAATGACATAGAATCACCTTAAATGCACATCAGTGGTGGACTGTATAAAGAAAATATGGTGTGTATACACCATGGAATACTACGCAGCCAAAAAAAGAACAAAATCATGTCCTTTGCAGCAACAGGGATGTAATTGGAGGCAATTATCCTAAGTGAATTAACACAGAAAAAGAAAACCAAATATCTTATTTTCTCGTGTAAGTGGAAGCTATACATTGAGTACACATGGCCATAAAGAAGGAAACAATAGACATACTTGAAAACAGAGGGTAAGAGGAGGATGAGGATGAGAAAACTATCAAGCACTATGCCCATTACATTCTGCTATGTCTATGAGTTCAATTGTTTTAATTTTTAGTTTCCACAAATAAGTGAGAATATGTAAGGTTTGTCTTTATGTGTCTGGATTATTTCACTTAATGTAATGATGTCCAGTTCCATCCATGTTTTAGCAAATGATGGAATGTCTGTCATTTTTTTAATGGCTGAATAGTACTCCACTGTGTATATGTACCACACTTTTTATCCATATGTGTGTTGGTTGTTTCCAAACCTTGGCTATTGTGAATAGTGCTGTAACAAACATAGGAGGGCAGATATGCCCTTCATACCCTGATTTCCTTTCTTTCAGGTATCTACCCAGCAGTGGGATTGCTGGATCATATGATAACTCTAATATTAATTTTTTGAATAGCCTTCAAACTTTTCTCCAGAACGGCGTTATATTAACTGAAATTCCCACCAACAGTGTATGAGGGTTCCCTTTTCTTCATATCCTCACGGGCATTTTTTATTGTGTGTTTTTGGAAAAAATGGCATTTTAACTAGGGTGAGATGATATCTCGTAGTTTTGATTTGCATTTCTCTGATTATCAGTGATATTGAGCACCATTTTATTTACTGTTTGCCATATGTATGTCTTCTTTTGAGAAATGTCTATTCAAATATTTGACCTATTTTTAACCAGGTTATTAGATTTTTTCCAGTAGAGTTGTTTGAGCTACTTATATATTCTGGTTAGTAATCCCTTGTCAGATGGGGAGTTTGCAAATGTTTTCTCCCATCCTATGAGTTGACCTGTCATTTTTTTGATGGTTTTCTTTCCTGTACAGAATCTTTTTAAGTTGATGTGATCCCATTTTTCCATTTTTGCTTTGGTTGCCTGTGCTTATGGGTGATTACTCAAAAAATTTTGGCTCAGAACAATGTCCTGTAGATTTTTCCCAATGCTGTAGTAGTTTCACATTTTGAGGTCATGGATTTAAGTTTTTATAGCTTCTTGATGAATTGACCTTTTTATCATTATATAGTGAACTTCTTTTTCTCTTCTTATAGGTTTTGTCATGAAATTCATTTTGACTCATATAAATATAGCTACTCCTGATTTTTTTTCTTTCCATTGGCATTAAATATAATTTTCCATCCTTTTATTTCCAATCTCTATGTGACTTTATGGATGAAGTGTGTTGCTTATAGGCAACAGATCACTGGGTCTTATTTTTTTAATTCATTCAACAACTCTGTGCCTTTGATTGAAAAATTTAGTCCATTTACATTCAATGCTATTATGAATAAATAAGGACTTGCTCCTGCCATATTGTTATTTGTTTTCTAGACTGCTTTTCATGTCTTCCTTCCTTCTTGTCTTTTTTTTTTTTTTTTTTTTTTGGTCAAGGTGATATTCTGCTGATATAATTTAGTTACTTCTTTTTCATTTTTTGTGTATTTTTTATGTTTTCTTTTATTTGAGCTTACCGCGAGGCTTAAAAATACTATTTTATAACACTTTTTTTGCTGATCACATCTTAACACTAAATAAATGATCAAACAAACAAGCAAAAACAATACCAACTATACACCATAACATTTTCTCTCTGATTTTTAATTTATTGTTGTTTTCATTTTTATCTTATTGTACTGTTCATATCTTGAAGAATTTTTGTAATTATTATTTTTATTGGATCATCTTCTAGTCTTTCTACTTAAGATAAGTGTAGTTTACACACCACAATAAAGTATGATAATATTCTGTGTTTTTCTGTTTACTTACTGTTACCAGTGAGTTTTGTACCTTCAGATGATTTCTTATTGCTCATTAATATCTTTTATTTTCTGATGGAAATACTGCCTGTAGCATTTCTTGCAGGACAGATCTTGTGTTGATGAAACCCCTAAGGTTTTTTTTTTTTTTTTTTTTTTTTTTTTTTTTTTTTTTTTTTTTGTCTGAGAAAGTCTTTATTTGTCCTCTGTGTTTGAAGAATATTTATACTGCTTATACTCTTCTAGGGTCAAAGTTTTATTTCCTTCAGCATTTTAAATATGTTATGCCACTGCCTTCTGGCCTGCAAGGTTTCCAGTGAAAAGTCCACCACCAGAAATGTTGCTGAGCTCCATTGTATGTTATTTGTTTTTGTTTTTCTCTTGTTGCTTTTAGGATCTTTTCTTTATCTTTGACTTTTGTGAGTTTGGTTTTAAATTGGCTTGAGATGGTCTTCTTTGGGTTATGTCTGCTTGGTCTTCTATGACCTTCTTGAACTTGAATATTGGTATCTTTCTTTAGGTTTGGAAAGTTTTCTGTTGTTATTCTTTTGAAAAAACTTTCTATTTCTATTTTTTTCTTTAGCTCCTCTTTAAGACCCCAAACTCTTACATTTGGCCTTTTGAGGCTACTTTTTGAATTCTATAGGCATGCTTTTATGTTTTATACTCTTTTCCTTTTTGTCTTCTCTAACTGTGCATTTCCAAATAGTCTGTCTTCAGGATCACCTATTCTTTCTTCTGATTGGTCAATTCTGCTATTAAGAGACTTTGATGCATTCTTCAGTACGTCAATTACATTTTTCAACTCCAAAATTTCTGATTACTTCATTTTAATTGTTTCAGTGTCTTTTGCTAGATTTGTCTGATAGAATTCTGGATTCCTTATCTGTGTTATCTTAAATTATAGGGGGGTCCTGTTTTTAATTTTCATCTAAAAGTTTACATATATCTGTTTTTTCCAGCATTGTTCTCTGATTCTCTGTTCAGTTCATTTGGTGAAGTCATGCTTCCCCAGATGGTCTTAATGACTATGGATGTTTGTCTCATTGTGACCATTGAAACGTTATTGTAGTCTTTGCAGTCTGAACTTTATTGTACCTCTTCTTCATGGGAGGGCTTTTCAGATATTTAAAAGGAATTGGGTATTGTGATCTAAGCCATATCTGCATTAGGGGGTACCACAAGCCCAGTAATGCTGTGGTTCTTGCAGAATCATAGAGGTACCACTGTGATGGTCTTGGATAAGATCAAAAAGAATTTTCTGGATCATCAGGCAGAGACTCTGCTTTCTTCCCTTACTTTCTCCCAAGCAAACAGAGCCTTTCTCTCTTTTTTGAATCGCCTGGAGGTGGTGGTGGTGTGACAAAAACAGCCCGATTTCCAGCACCTCTAGGATTGCACTGGGTCAGACCTGAAGCCAGAAGAGCCCTGGGTTTTGCCCAAGACCCACTGTAACCACTCCATGGATTCTGCCTATCTTCACTCAATGCATTGGGGTTCTATAATCAGCAGGTGGTAAAGGAAGCCAGGCTCATGTCCTTCCCCTAAGGGTGGCAAGATTTCCCAGACCCTTGGTGGATCTACATATGCCCTTTGGGAGCTAGAGAATGGAGCCAAATACCTTAGAAGTCTACCAGGTGTTGTATTTTACCAAAGCTAAATTGGCACTCAAACCACAAGACACAGTCCTCAATCTTCCCTTCCTTTCCACAGGCAGGGAAGTCTCAACCCATGGCCACCATCACCAAAGAACCATGAGTACTGTCAGGCTATACCACCAAAGTTCACTTAAGGCCCAAGGGCTCTTCAGTTAGCTTTTGGTGAATGCTGTCTTGCCTGGGACTCACTTTTCAGGGTAATTGCCTCTCTTCTGGCCCAGGGCAAGTCCAGAAATGCTTGGCTCATGAACTAGTCCTGGAATCAGGGTCTCCAACAGCCCACTTGGTTCTCTACCCTCCTGCCATTGCACTTGTACCTAAGGTACTAGATGAAGACTCTTTTACATTTCCTTCCTCTTTTATCAAGCAGAAGGAGCCTCTCCCCATAGCCACAACAGCTGGAAATGTGCTTAGCCCCTACTGAAGAAGCACATCTCAGAGTATCAACCAAGGCCCATGGTGTACTACCTGGGTATCACTGCTGGTTATTCAAGGCCTGAGCACTCTTTAGTCAGCAGGTGATGGATCCTGATGGGACTGCATTCTTCCCTTGATTCCCTTCATTCCTAGGGTGTGTCCAGAAATATCATCTAGAAGCTAGGTCCTGAAAAGGGCCTTGTAACTCTGACTCATGCCCTATCCTATGGTGGCTGAGCTGATATCTAACATGCAAGACAAAGTCCTCTTCACTCTTCCCTCTACTATCCTCATGCAGACAGTAATGGTCTCTTTTGCAGCCATGAAGTGTGCTGACTAGGGTTGGGACAGGTGGTGCAAGCACTCTGTTAGCTGTCCTGGCTTGTGTCTCAGAAGACTGCATACCCTGCCCAAGTCTGTTGACTCTGAGCCCAGTTCCGCACTAGGACTTACCTAGGAATTACAGTCCCTGTGTCCTAGACTGCCTGTCCTGTTTACTTAGAGCCACAGAGCCCTTTAATCCTTGGTGGTGACAGCTGATATAAGTGATCCCATCTGGCTAGAGCTGGTTTAAATATTCCCTACATAGGCAAGTGTCAGCTGAGTTCAGCCCAATTTTGCTTTTCCCTGTGACAGGGCAGTGCTGAGTTCAACGTGGTCTCTCACTATTTCTGTGCTCTCTCTCTCTCTTCAGCATACAGATTACTTCTCTGTTCCATGCAGCCACTGCTGAAGGATGAGGAGGTGTGGTTGGCATCAGTGATCAAAACTGTCTTTCCTACCTTCTGTGTAGGGAGAACACTCCCAAACCATGTTTTCCTCTATTCTCACATCACAACAATCATAAACACAGAAGAAGGCTTCTGTGACCAACTGTGTGGGGTTTTTCCCCACACCAGCAGACATCAGCTGGTTGCCCTCTAATTCATTTCTATCACTACCTACCTGAAGATAGTGTCAGATCCCACAGTAGAGGTCTCAATTCCCAAGACTTCTCCTCTCCACACACCAGTTGCAAGTCTGGGTCCCCAGAACTTCTGATCAAGTGACTTCAAATTAGAGTCCCCATGACTCCTTCTTTGGGATTGATTAATTTGCAGAAGCAGCTCACAGAACTCAGGGAAACACTTACCTATGTTTATTGGTTTATTATAAATAATATTGCAAAGGATACAACTTTTAAGCTTTATGTCAAATGTGCTAAAGGCATGATGGTGGTGGGTTGTGCCTTTACCACATCTAGAAAAATTGAGGCTAACACTGAATGCAGCTATATTGCCTGATGTTAATCTGCACCTTACCCTGTCTGAATGGGAGTGAACTAAGGAGGACCTACCTGTTAGACTAGACTACTTGCTAGACTAGCTGAAGAGATGCATAGGGTGAGGTATAAGGGAAGAGGCATAGAGTTTCCATGTCTTCCCTGGGTTCACCGCCATCCAGGGATCTCCACGTGTTCACCTATTTGGAAGTTCCCTTAACCCTGTCTGCTCCCTTGGGGTTTCACGGAAGCTTCATGACATCAGGATTTCTTCCTCCAGGGTATAGGGTGAGACCCTCTCTGGAAGGGTCTTAAGATTCACATTCAGAAAGGCAGAGAAACATTAGAGTGTAAGAAAGGCAGGAGGTCAGAGGCCTGCCCCTGAGTTCTTTGTTTTGTTTTGTTTTTGAGATGAAGTCATTCTCTGTCACCCATGCTGGAGTGCAGTGGTGCAATCTCAGCTCACTGCAACCTCCGCTTCCTGGGTTCAAGTGATTCTTCTGCCTCAGTCACCCGAGTAGCTGGGATTACATGTGTATGTCACCACACCCGGCTAATTTTTGTATTTTTAGTAGAGATGGGGTTTCACTATTTAGGCCAGGCTGGTCTTGAACATCTGACCTCAAGTGATCTGCTCTTTTGGACCTCCCAAAGTGTGGGGATTACAGGCCTGAGCCACTGCACCTGGCCCTGCCCCTGAGTTCTAACACATCCACTATTATAATAAAAGATGGTAACAAGGGCTGTGGGAGTTATGAGTCCGTAACCATGGACAAAAGTCAATGTATACCATAACACCACATGCTACTCCCTAGTTTTTTACCATGGAACTTTTACATTATATCTGTATCTATATCTATATTTCTCTGTATATATAGATATAGATAGATCGATAGATATATTACAATCAATCAATAACAATTAATCCAGTGCATCATAATGTATGAATATCTCCCAAGATGAGGTCACTCAAGTATGTAGGCATCCTCTCAATCTTGTCAGGTTCCAAAAGCAGGAGTGACCTTGGTACGTATACAATTTCACCCTTTCAGGCATCTGAGATAATTACGCTGAGACAATCAATGTTATCTCTTGCTCTGAGACTCTTTTGAGTTTTTAATGTAATATTAAATTTCCTCATTTCCAGCTGCATCCATGTCCCTACAAAGGACACAAACTCATCCTTTTTTATGGCTGCATAGTATTCCATGGTGTATATGTGCCACATTTTCTTAATCCAGTCTGTCACTTGGACTCGGGAAAGGGAACATCACACACCAGGGCCTATCATGGGGAGGGGGAGGGGGGAGGGATTGCATTGGGAGTTAAACCTGATGTAAATGACGAGTTGATGGGTGCTGACGAGTTGATGGGTGCAGCACAGCAACATGGGACAAGGATACATATGTAACAAACCTGCACGTTATGCACATGTACCCTAGAACTTAAAGTATAATAATAATAAAAAATAAATTAAATAAATAAATAAATAAATAAATTTCCTCATTGAAGAACCCATTTATTCATTTTTTACTCTCGGCTGCTATTTCCCCTTCTCTTCATTAACACTAACACTTTTTCACTTTTGGAAGGGGCATTAGAATCACCACTGTGCTTGTCTACATTGCAGGTAGCAATACAAGTCTAGCAAGTAGCTCCTCCTCAGTTCACTCCCATTCAGACAGCTTAAGGTGCAGAATTAGTGAGCTATTTTTACCAACGGGCAACATAGCTGCACTCACTGCTAGCCTCAATTGTGCTAGATATGATGAAGACACAACCCACCACCATAGTGTTTTTAGGAATTTTGACATAAAGTTTAAAAGCATAGTTACAGTTTTCTATTTAGAAATTATCCCTGCTATTGCAGCACTTGTACTTGAAGTCCTGGTCCTAAGATCACTGCATCAGGCAAAGGAGACAAAAATCATTTTTTGAGATAATTTGGGAAGAAAGAAAAAAAAATACATAGTTTTTATACCAGTGTACTCCTCACTTGGTGAGAACTGCATGATTATATATGCATCTTCCCCATTATCTCTTCCCCCAGATCAACCAGAAACAAAACAAAACAAAATAAAACAGAAAAGTCTAACAGGGGCACTACATTCCTATTCATGTTGAGTGTGAGCACACACTAATGAAGGCATGTAAGCCAGCTCTTTATTCCTTTATCTCCCCCTGTCTTAGACAACCAATTGAAACCAATTGCCTGTTGTACTTCTCCATCAAACTATTACTCTAAGGAGGATATCTCTCTGCCCATTGTTGGAATTTATGGACTGTACAGTGTGCTCTTTGGTCTGAAAAAGTGATAGTCAGCCATCCACATCCATGAAATGTCTTTTGTTTGTTTATTTGTTTGGCACTCTGAGCATTTTCATTGTTCATTGGACAAGCAGAGCTTACTTCAGAGTTAGTGTCTATACTTGTCAAGACCCACTTTCAGCCCTTCAGGGATACAAGCATCAGTCTCAATTGCCAGTTATGTTCAGAGCCTTCCCACTAGAGAAATCTGTCCTATAGGAATCAGCAGCCTCTGTCTCTCTTGCTGAGAAATGGAAGAGTTTTTTTTCTGGAATTTTGTGCCTGAGAGGGTTCAAAAGGAACATGTCTAGATTCAGCATGTCTCTGCACTGCTACAATAACTCCATATACACTTATTGGATGGACCCAGATGACCACCTCAATGGAACACATGGGGATATCTGCTTGTCAATTTCAGTCACTTTCTGAACCTGGAAGAGAGTCCTGATAGTCATTGACTTGTTCTACTTTAATGCACCCCTCAAATCTCCATGGAGTCATACTCCATATAGGCATTCTTTTAACAGGCCAGGTTCTCATTGCTCTGCTATCTGAGCATATAGCCAGGCTATTGGTCACTGCCCATGGGCTAGTAAAAACTTAAACACAGGGGCTTGTATCATTGTATAATTTTCCCATCACTGTTAAAAAAACAACATGCAATTCAGCTCATGGAGCAGGCCTGTTTTTACCTTTTTCGGTCTAAAGTAACAGCCTTCTAAAGGGGATGGTGTCCATTTACCTTGGAATTGCCATCTGTGAACCAAGTAGCTCTTGGTTGGTCAGTTGAGAGCTATTTATCAGGTACCATAGAATTTAGCAGTTTTTCATGCAGTTACAAGTAAGTTGTGGAAGAAAAAATATCCCTGCTTGAGAGTATCTCCTCCTTGCATTCTCCAGGTAGCATGATCCTCTATAATCCATTTTCATTTTATTGTAAACCTCTTCTGGACACTGCCATCCCCATTAGAATATGTATCTGACATCACCTGATACAGCATGGGGATTTCAGGTGTCATAGGGATAGCTTTAGCCAAGGCAGTAAATGCCCTTCAAGTGGAATAAGTAAATAATTTGTCTTTACCAGCCAGCACTTTGGCTTCTACTCTTCACTGTGTGAACTCGGGCAATCATACAGATTCTCATTTGTCATGTCCAAATAATGTTGCTTGAAGGGCAAATTTAAATGCCTTCTGTTTTACAGTAGCAGGTAGAGGAAACATTCCCTAATAATCTACAATGTTCATTCCCATAATACAATCAGTTGAAAGAGATGCAATCACTTCATATAAAGTGTATTCAAATATACTAACATTCATAATCCCGTAAACCCTTACATTTTTATGTTATAGTTTGAGAAACTTCTTTTCCCCACCCCAAGGCAATTGTGCCCTTTCTTGTGCAAAATGCTTTAGGTCCCCAGCCAAGGGTTGAGTCAAAGGACCCTGACCCTTTTGTCAATCTTTACCTTGATTAATCTGCCCTACTCTTGCACCAGGCAATTTCAGATTCGATTTTTAATTGTAATCTCTGCCTTCCAGCTTTTGCGTGTGTCTGCTTCAGCTGCTGTTTATTGACATACAGGTAGGCTGTATAACAACGGGCCTGGATGTGGCTGCAGCAGTGGGGGGAAATGGAAGGTGAGGGGTGGAGTGTTTGCTGCAGGACAGCTGAGTGGAGGGTGGGGACAGGTGCAAACAGGGGAGCCCCAGGAGTTTGGGAAAGCAAGTATGGGCCAGGGCCAGAGTCTGCTTAAACTGGAACCACAGTCCCATGCCCTAAGGCCCCTAACTCTTGCTGGCTGTTTCCTGACCCTGGGCCAGGGTTGGGAGTCCTCTGTGCATCCATTTAATAAAGGAACTGAACAGAGTACAGAAAGGAAAGGAAGCTGTCACCTTTTTGCCATAGATTCCAGGAGCCTCCAGTCCTGCATTCCTCCTTCTTCCCTTGCTTGGGTAAGGCCACATGATGGACAGCCAAGCTCTGGGTTGTCCCACTCAAGAGCAGGTTCTAAAAACAGCCATGTTTCAGCAAGGCATTAATCTTCCCAGGTGACCCAGCCCACCACATTACAGCCCAGGGTGAGCTCTAAAAGTGTTGCTGGCCTAATAGATGGGTAGTGGGAACCAGGAGGGACAGGGGCTGCAAGAGGGTCTCTGGGTCCATCACGACATGGAAACAACACGCGTGGTGTTGGTGAAGCTGGAGCTGGGGCACCGGAAACAAATGGTGTTGGTGAAGCTGGAGCCAGGGCACCAACTGGTCAGCACAATGACCACATCTCCCTTCTTGAAGAAGCCTCCGGCATTGCCAACATTCATGGCCAAGTTCACCCGGTGGTCCACATTCTCAGCCCAGGTCTCCTGGACTGCGTCCTTGCACGGCACAGGGAAGATGCTACGGTACAGATGGGCCTGACAAACTGTCTGGGGATTCCATGTCACAGCAACGATGGGGGTACATGGGCAGTATCTGGTCACCTAGTGAACAGAACTGCCAGACTTGGTGAGGATGATTATGGCCCCACTGCAGCACCCGAAGGAGGCCTCCACTGCGCCCACATCAGTGGATTCTGTGGGGTAACAGGTAATGGGCGCCAGGAGGGGGGGCTCCTCATGTAACTGCAAGTATTAGATGGCGGCCTCTGCTTCACCGGCAATCAGGTGCTGCATGCGAACTGCCTCCAGAGGATAATCCCCTTTGACTGCTTCTCCAGACAGCATGATGCAGTCTGCTCTGTCCAGGACTGCATTGGCAACATCACTGCCCTCACACCGGGTGGGGTGGGGCTTCGTGATTATGCTCTCCAGCATCAGAGTGGCACAGATGACAGGCCTCCCAGCTTGGTTGCAGCACCCAATCATTATCTTCTGAGCAAGGAAGACTTTCTCTGCAGGAATCTTAATGCCTATATCATCATGAGCCACCACGAGCCCATCGCTGGTCTCCAGGATTTCATCAAACCTCCAAACCCCCTCATGATTCTCAATTTTGCTGATTACTTTGATGTTCTTTCTCTTCTCTCCCAGGACCTTCCTAACTTCGTGGGCATCAGATGCCTTGCAGATGAACGAGGCAAACACCATATTGACATCCTGCTCAACCCCAAACTTCAGGTCCTGGATGTCCTTCTCTGGCATGGCAAGCAGGTCCACGGCAGTCCCGGGAAGGTTCACACCCTTCTTGCTGCCTGAGGAGCCACCATTTTCTACCTCCATCACGAGGAAGTCAGCACCTTTCTGCTTCACCTGGAGAGAAGGAAGCCCATCATCCACATAGATCTTGCTGCCCAGTTCTACCACCTTGCAGATGTTCTTGTAGTCCAGCCACAAGGTGTTCTCATCACACTTTTCCATGTAGGCATTATCCAACATGATTTTGAGAGTAGCTCACTTCTTCAGGTCCACCTCTAGAGTGCTACTGCCCTTAAAGAGCCCAGTTCAGATCTCACGTCCTTTAGTGTCCAGAACCTCAGCAACCAACTGGTAGAGGATGGGGGTCAGAAGCAAAACTGTCTGTGGCTGTGCACATGTTCTTGATGGTCTCCACTGATACACATGAGCTCCACGAGAGAAGTTCAGACCAGCCACATTCATACCAGACTTAATAATCTCCTTCAGCATCTCCACAGATCAGAGAGCTGGGCCGATGGTACAGATGATGCCAGTATTCCTGGCTGCTATGGGTGGCCAGTCAATGTCCATGTGGCACGTGTGTTCCAGGAATGTGTCAGCCATGGCTGCATGCAGCTTCTGGGTCTGAATGAACACAGTCCTGGTTTCACTATGGAGCTTTGACATGATTGTTGAAGTCCTCAGCACTGACTGACTAGGGCTAGGCTGCAAACACGGAGAGGTCAAGGGCACCAGGATGCACAGCTACTGCGCCCCTTCCAGCTTTTTAAAATTTCTCCAAACTGGGAGAAATACAGCAAACTGATTGGGGACCTTTTAATGTCGGGTGATGAGAAGAGGCTCCCTTTTGTCCATCCAACCTTTGATAGTGTTGCATTAAGACCTTTGTTTTAACTCCATCATTTTTCATTTTCTTTATTCTACTTCTTAATCATCTGAAGACTTTTACCCGGCTGGGACAAGTCCCATGACTCTCCCGTTTCTTTTTCTTCCTAATTTGTTTTCTTCGTTCACTTTTTTCTTTTATAATTTTCAACTTTTACTTTAAAATGATGTGCAGGATGTGCAGGTTTGTTATATAGATAAACATATGCCAATGTAGCCTGTTGCACAGATCATCCTATCACCCAGGTATTAAGCCCAGCATCCTTTAACTCTTCTTCCAGATGCTCTCCCTACTACCACCCTCCTCACCTTCCAACTAGTGTGTTTTTTTCCTCCCCATGTGTCCATGTGTTCACATCATTCAGCTCCCACTTAAAAGTGAGAACACATGGTATTTGGTTTTCTGTTCCTGCATTAGTTTGCCAAGGATAGTGGCCTCCAACTCCATCCATGTCACTGCAAAAGACATGATCTTTTTCCTTTTGATGGCTGCGTAGTATTTTATGGTGTATATGTACCACATTTTCTTTATGCAGCCTATCATTGATGGGCTTTTAGGTTGATTCAACGTCTTTGCTACTGCAAATAGTGTTGCAGGGAACAAACACGTGCATGCATCTTTAAAATAAAAAGATTTATATTCCTTTGTGTACATAGCCAGTAATAGGACTGCTGAGTCCAATGACATTTCTTTCTCTAGGTCTTTCAGAAATTGCCACACTGTCATCAACAATGGTTGAACTAATTTACACTCCAACCAACCATGTAAAAACTTTCCTTTTTCTGAACAACTTCACCGGTATGTGTTACTTTTTGACTTTTTAGTAATAGCCATTCTGACTGGTGGGAGATGGTATCTCATTGTGGCTTTGATTTGCATTTTCCTAATGATCAGTGATGTTTAAATTGTTTGTTGACCGCAGGTATGTCTTTTGAGAACTGTTTGTTCATGGCCTTTGCTCACTTTTTAATGGTATTGGGTCCTATCATAGTGGAGAGCAAAGCTCTGCTGGCCTTAGTTAGAGTCAGCACATTGGAGGATGCATTTAGACCAGACCTAGCCAGAGGAGAAATGCTCATCCTAGCAGGATGCAACATGAACGGAACTGGATGTCATTGTTTTAAGTGAAATAAGCCAGTCATGTAAAGACAAACCTCACTTGTTATCATTTATTGGTGGAATTTAAAAATAAGAACAATTGAACACATGGATATAGAGAGTAGAAGGATGGTTACAAGTGGCTTGCAAGGGTACTAAGGGGACTGTGTGGGAGCTGAGAATGGTTAATGAGTACAAAAAATGAATAATATCTAATATTTGATAGTATAAAAAGGTGGCTATAGTCAAAATAATTTACTGTAACAAAAAGTGTATAATTGGATTTTTTTGTAACACATACAGTAAGTACTCAAGGGGATAGATACCCTATTTACCATTAAGTGATTATTATGCATTGTATGCATGTATCAAAATATCTCATATACCACAAAAATTTATACGTACCTACTATGTACACATAAAACTTAAAAATAAATTAAGACAATCTTTCTGGGATTTTAAAGACAAATTAAAACTATGTATGAATTTATAATATTTGAGGTTCCTGATCCATGAAAACAGATGTCTCTGCATCTGTATAAATCTTCTTCAATTTAATCAACATTTTGGAGTTTTCCGCAAACAAATCTTGATTCTAAGTAATGTACTTTCTTTGAGAGTCTATAAGTTGTATTGTGCTTTTAATTTCAGTTTTCATGTGTTCATTGCTAATACATAGAAGTGTAAGTGATTTTTATGTTCATTTTGAATACTGAGACCTTGTGGAATTCATTTGAAAGTTTTAGTTTTTTTTTTTTCTATTTCTGTTTTTTTTTTAAATTTTATTTTTTAAATTTTACTTTAAGTTCTGGGGTACATATACAGAACGTGCAGTTATGTTACATAGGTATTCACGTGACATGGTGGTTAGCAGCACCCATCATCCTTTCACGTGCATTAGGTATTTCTCCTATTGCTATCCCTCCCCTAGCCCATGACCCCCAACTGGTGCTGGTGTATGACATTCCCCTCCCTATGTCCATGTGCTTTCATTGTTCAACTCACACTTATGAGTGAAAACATGCAGTGTCTGGTTTTATACTCTTGTGATAGTTTGCTGAGAATGATGGTTTCCAGCTTCATCCATGTCCCTGCAAAGGACATGAACTTATCCTTTTTTATAGCTGCATAGTATTCCATGGTGTATATGTGCCACATTTTCTTTATCCAGTCTATCATTGGACATTTGGGTTGGTTCCAAGTCTTTGCTATTGTGAATAGTGCTGCAATAAGCATATATGTGCATGTGTCTTTATAGTAGAAAGATTTATAATCCTTTGGGTATACACCCAGTAGTGGGATTGCTGGGTCAAATGGTATTTCTAGTTCTAGATGCCTGAGGAATCGCCACACTGTCTTCCACAATGGTTGAACTAATTTACACTCCCACCAACAGTGGAAAAGCATTCCTGCTTCTCCACATCCTCTCCAGCATCTGTGGTTTCCTGTCTTTTTGATGATTGCCATTCTGACTGGTATGAGATGGTATCTCATTGTAGTTTTGATTTGCATTTCTCTAATGACCAGTGATGATGAGCATTTTTTCATAGGTTTGATGGCTGCATCAATGTCTTATTTTGAGAAGTGTCTGTTCATATCCTTTGCCTACTTTTTGATTTTTTTTTTCTTGTAATTGTGTTTATGTTCTTTGTAGATCCTGGATATTAGCCCTTTGTCATTTGAATAGATTGCAAACATTTTCTACTATTCTGTAGGTTGCCTCTTCACTCTGGTAATAGTTTCTTTTGCTGTCCAGAAGCTCTTTCATTTAATTAGGTTCCACTTGTCAATTCTGGCTTTTGTTGCCATTACTTTTGGTGTTTTAGACATGAAATATTTGCCCATGCCTATATCCTGAGTGGTATTGCCCAGGTTTTCTTCTAGGATTTTTATGGTTTTAGGTCTTATGTTTAATTCTTTAATCAATCTTGAGTTGACTTTTGTATAAGGTGTAAGGAATGTGTTCAGTTTCAGTTTTCTGCATATGGCTAGCCAGTTTTCCCAACACCATTTATTAATCAGGGAATCTTTTCCCCATTGCTTGTTTGTGTCAGGTTTGTTAAAGATCAGATGGTTGTAGATGTGTGGTGTTATTTCTGAGGCCTCTGTACTGTTCCATTGGTCTATATATTTGTTTTGGTACCAGTACCATGCTGTTCTGGTTACAGTAGCCCTGTAGTATAGTTTGAAGTACATTCACACAGGTAGTGTGATGCCTCCAGCTTTGTTCTTTTTGCTTAGGAATGTCTTGGCTATGCAGGGTCGTTTTGGTTCCATATGAATAGTTTAAATTAGTTGTTTTCCAATTCTGTTAAGAAAGTCTGTGGTAGCTTGATGGGGATAGCATTGAATCTATAAATTACTTTGGGCAATATGGCCATTTTCATGATATTGATTCCTCCTATCCAAGAGCATGGAGTGTTTTCCCATTTGTTTCTGTCCTCTCTTATTTCCTTGAACAGTGGTTTGTAGTTCTCCTTGAAGAGGTCCTTCACATCCCTTGTAAGTTGTATACCTAGGTGTTTTATTCTCTGAGTAGCAATTGTGAATGAGAGTTCATTCATGATTAGGCTCTCTGTTTGTCTGCTATTGGTGTATAGGAATGCTTGTGATTTTTGCACATTGATTTTGTATCCTGAGACTTTGCTGAAGTTGCTTATCAGCTTAAGGAGATTTTTGGGCTGAGACAATGGGGTTTTCTAAATACACAATCATGTCATCTGCAAACAGAGACAGTTTGACTTCCTCCCTTCCTATTTGAATACACTTTATTTCTTTCTCTTGCCTGATTGCCCTGGCCAGAACTTCCAATACTATGTTGAATTGGAGTGGAGAGAGAGGGCATTCCTTTTTGTGTTCATTTTCAAAGTGAATGCTACCAGTTTTTGCGCATTCAGTATGATAATTGGCTGAGGGTTTTTCATAAATAGCTCTGATCATTTTGAGATACTTTCCAATGATACTTAGTTTATCAGGAATTTTTAGCATGAAGGGGAATTGAATTTTGTCGAAGGCCTTTTCTGCATCTATTGGATAATCATGTGTTTTTTGTCACTGGTTCTGTTTATGTGATGGATTACGTTTATTGATTTGCATATGTTAAAGCAGCCTGGAATCACAGGTATGAAGCCAACTTCATTGTGGTGGCTAAACTTTATGATATGCTGCTGAATTCAGTTCACCAGTCTTTTATTGAGAGTTTTCACATCAATGTTCATCAGGGATATTGGCCTGAAATTTTCTTTTTTTGTTGTTGTATCTTTGCCAGATTTTGGTATCAGGATGATGCTGGCCTCATAAAATGAGTTAGGGAGCCCTCTTTTTCTATTGTTTGAATTAGTTTCAGAAGGATTGGTACCAGCTCCTCTTTGTACCTCTGGTAGAAATCGGCTATTAAACCATCTTCTCCTGGACTTTCTTTTTTGGTCGGTAAGCTATCAATTACTGTCTCAATTTCAGAGCTTGCTTTTGCTCTATTCAAGGATTCGACTTCTTCCTGGTTTAGACTTGAGAGGGTGTATATGTCCAGGAATTTATCCATTTCTTCTTGATTTTCTAGTTTATTTGCATAGATGTGTTTATAGTAATCTCTGATGGTAGTTTGTATTTCTGTGGGATTGGTGGTGATATCCCCTATATCATTTTTTATTGTGTCTATTTGATTCTTCTCTGTTTTCTTCGTTATTGGTCTGGCTGGTGGTCAATCTATTTTGTTAATCTTTTCAAAAAACAGCTCCTGTATTCATTGATTTTTTGAAGAGTTTTTTTGTGTCTCTATCTCCTTCAGTTCTGCCCTGATCTAAGTTATTCCATGTCTTCTGCTAGCCTTTGAATTTGTTTTCAGTTACTTCTCCAGTTCTTTTAATTTTGATGTAAAGGTGTCAATTTTAAATCTTTCCTGCTTTCTCTTATAGCCATTTAGTGCTGTAAATTTCCCTCTAGACACTGCTTTAAATGTGTCCCAGAGATTCTTGTACGTTGTGTCTTTGCTCTCATTGGTTTCAAAGACTATCTTTATTTCTGTCTACTTTTTGTTATTTACCCAGTAGTCATTCAAGAGTGGATTGTTCACTTTTCATGTAATTGTGCAGTTTTGAGCCAGGTTCTTAATTTTGAGTTCTAATTTGATTGCACTGTGGTCTGAGAGACTGTTTGTTATGATTTCTGATCTTTTGCGTTTCCTTAGGAGTGTTTTACTTCCAATTATGTGATCAATTTTAGAAAAAGTGCTATGAGGTGCTGAGAAGAATATGCATTCTGTTGATTTGACGTGGAGTGTTCTGTACCTGGGTATTAGGTCTACTTGGTTCAGAGCTGACTTCAAGTCCTGAATATCCTTGTTAATTTTCCGTCTCATTGATATGCCTCATAATGACCGTGGGGTGTTAAAGTCTCCAACTATTATTGTGTGGGAGTCTAAGTCTCCTTATAGGTCTCTAAGAACTTGCTTTATGAATCTGGTTGTTCCTGTATTGGGTGCATGTTTATTTAGGAGAGATAGCTCTTCTTGTTTCATTAATCCCTTTCCCATTATGTAATGTCCTTCTTTGTCTCTTTTGCTCTTTGTTGGCTTAAGGTCTGGTTTATCAGAGATTAGTATTGCAACTTCTCCTTTTTTATGTTTTTGACTTTCTTCATAAATATTCCTCCATCCTTTTATTTTGAGCCTGTGTGTGTCTTTGCATGTGAGATGGGTCTTCTGAATATAGCACACTGTTGGGTCTGGACTCTTTATCCAATTTGCCAGTCTGTGTCTTTTAATTGGGAAATTTAGTTTGTGTATATTTAAGGTTAATATTTTTATGTGTGAATTTGATCCTCTCATTATGATGCTAGCTGGTTGTTTTGCCTGTTAGTTGATGCAGTTACTTCGTATAGTCAATGTTCTTTACAATTTGTTATGTTTTTTGCAGTGCCTGGTACTGGTTGTTTCTTTCCATGTTTAGTGCTTCCTTCTGGAGCTCTTGTACGGCAGGCCTAGAGGTGACAGAATCTCTCAGCATTTGCTTGTTTGTAAAACATTTTATGTATCCTTTGCTCATGAAGCTTAGTTTGCCTGGATATGAAATTCTGGATTGAAAATTGTTTCCTTTAAGAATGTTGAAAATTGTTTTCAAAGGGAATTTTTCCAGTTTTTGCCCATTCAATATGATATTGGCTGTGGGTTTGTCATAAATAGCTCTTATTATTTTGAGGTACGTTCCATCAATACCGAATTTATTGAGCGTTTTTAGCATGAAAGGCTGTTGAATTTTGTCAAAAGCCTTTTCTGCATCTATTGAGATAATCATGTGGTTCTTGTCTTTGGTTCTGTTTATATGCTGGATTATGATTATTGATTTGCAAATGTTGAACCAGCCTTGCATCCCAGGGATGAAGCCCACTTGATCATGGTGGGTAAGCTTTTGGATGTGCTGCTGGATCCAGTTTGCCAGTATTATATTGAGGATTTTTGCATCGATGTTCATCAGGGATATTGGTCTAAAATTCTCTTTTTTTGTTGTGCCTCTGCCAGGCTTTGGTATCAGGATGATGTTGACCTCATAAAATGAGTTAGGGAGGATTCCCTCTTTTTCTATTGATTGGAATAGTTTCAGAAGGAATGGTACCAGCTCCTCCTTGTACCTCTGGTAGAATTCAGCTGTGAATCCATCTGGTCCTGGACTTTTTTTGGTTGGTAGGCTATTAATTGTTGCCTCAATTTCAGAGCCTGCTATTGGTCTATTCAGGGATTCAACTTCTTCCTGGTTTAGTCTTGGAAGAGTGTAAGTGTCCAGAAAATTATCCATTTCTTCTAGATTTTCCAGTTTATTTGCATAGAGGTGTTTATAGTATTCTCTGATGGTAGTTTGCATTTCAGTGGGTCAGTGGAGTCATTCAGGAGCAGGTTGTTCAGTTTCCATGTAGTTGAGCGGTTTTGATTGAGTTTCTTAGTCCTGAGTTCTAGTTTGATTGCACTGTGGTCTGAGAGACAGTTTGTTATAATTTCTGTTCTTGTACATTTGCTGAGGAGTCCTTTACTTCCAATTATGTGGTCAATTTTGGAATAAGTGCGATGTGGTGCTGAGAAGAATGTATATTCTGTTGATTTGGGGTGGAGAGTTCTATAGATGTCTATTAGGTCTGCTTGCTGCAGAGCTGAGTTCAATTCCTGGATATCCTTGTTAACTTTCTGTCTCGTTGATCTGTCTAATGTTGACAGTGGAGTGTTGAAGTCGCCCATTATTATTGTATGGGAGTCTAAGTCTCTTTGTAAGTCTCTAAGGACTTGCTTTATGAATCTGGGTGCTCCTGTATTGGGTGCATATATATTTAGGATAGTTAGCTCTTCCTGTTGAATTGATCCCTTTACCATTATGTAATGGCCTTCTTTGTCTCTTTTGATCTTTGATGGTTTAAATTCTGTTTTATCAGAGACTAGTATTGCAACCCCCACTTTTTTTTGTTCACCATTTGCTTGGTAAATCTTCCTCCATCTCTTTATTTTGAGCCTATGTATGTCTCTGCGTGTGAGATGGGTCTCCTGAATGCAGCAGACTGATGGGTCTTGACTCTTTACCCAGTTTGCCAGTCTGTGTCTTTTAACTGGCACAAGACAGGGATGTCCTCTCTCACCACTCCTATTCAACATGGTGTTGGAAGTTCTGGCTAGGGAAATCAGGCAAGAGAAAGAAATCAAGGGTATTCAGTTAGGAAAAGAAGAAGTCAAATTGTCACTCTTTGCAGATGACATGATTGTATATTTAGAAAACCCCATTGTCTCAGCCCAAAATCTCCTTAAGCTGATAAGCAACTTCAGCAAAGTCTCAGGATACAAAATTAATGTGGAAAAATCACAAGCATTCTTATACACCAGTAACAGACAAACAGAGAGCCAAATCAGGAATGAACTTCCATTCACAATTGCTTCAAAAAGAATAAAATACCTAGGAATCCAACTTACAAGAGATGTAAAGGACCTCTTCAAGGAGAACTACAAACCACTGCTCAGTGAAATAAAAGAGGACACAAACAAATGGAAGAACATACCATGCTCATGGATAGGAAGAATCAATATCGTGAAAATGGCCATACTGCCCAAGGTTATTTATAGATTCAATGCCATCCCCATCAAGCTACCAATGAGTTTCTTCACAGAATTGGAAAAAACTGCTTTAAAGTTCATATGGAAGCAAAAAAGAGGCTGCATCTCCAAGACAGTCCTAAGTCAAGAGGACAAAACTGGAGGCATCACCCTACCTGACTTCAAAGTATAATACAAGGCTACAGTAACCAAAACAGCATGGTACTGGTACCAAAACAGAGATATGGACCAATGGAACAGAACAGAGTCCTCAGAAATAATACCACACATCTACAGCCATCTGATCTTTGACAAACCTGAGAAAAACAAGAAATGGGGAAAGGATTCCCTATTTAATAAATGGTGCTGGGAAAACTGGCTAGCCATAAGTAGAAAGCTGAAACTGAATCCTTTCCTTACTCCTTATACGAAAATTAATTCAAGATGGATTAGAGACTTAAATGTTAGACCTAATACCATAAAAATCCTAGAGGAAAACCTAGGTAGTACCATTCAGGACATAGGCATGGGCAAAGACTTCATGTCTAAAACACCAAAAGCAACAGCAGCAAAAGCCAAAATTGACAAATGGGATCTCATTAAACTAAAGAGCTTCTGCACAGCAAAAGAAACTACCATCAGAGTGAACAGGCAACCTACAGAATGGGAGAACATTTTTGCAATCTACTCATCTGACAAAGGGCTAATATCCAGAACCTACAAAGAACTCAAACAAATTTACAAGAAAAAAACAAACAACCCCATCAAAAAGTGGGCAAAGGATATGAACAGACATTTCTCAAAGGAAGATATTCATACAGCCAACAGACACATGAAAAAATGCTCATCATCACTGGCCATCAGAGAAATGCAAATCAAAACCACAATGAGATACCATCTCACACCAGTTAGAATGGCAATCATTAAAAAGTCAGGAAACAACAGGTGCTGGAGAGGATGTGGAGAAATAGGAACACTTTTACACTGTTGGTGGGATTGTAAACTAGTTCAAGCATTATGGAAAACCGTATGGCGATTCCTCAAGGATCTAGAACTAGATGTACCACATGACCCAGCCATCCCATTAGTGGGTATATACCCAAAGGATTATAAATCATGCTGCTATAATGACACATGCACAGGTATGTTTATTGTGGCACTACTCACAATAGCAAAGACTTGGAATCAACCCAAATGTCCATCAGTGACAGACTGGATTAAGAAAATGTGGCACATATACACCATGGAATACTATGCAGCCATCAAAAAGGATGAGTTTGTGTCCTTTGTAGGGACATGGATGCAGCTGGAAACCATCATTCTTAGCAAACTATCACAAGAACAGAAAACCAAACACCGCATGTTCTCACTCATAGGTGGGAACTGAACAATGAAATCACTCGGACTCGGGAAGGGGAACATCACACACCGAGGCCTATCATGGGGAGGGGGGAGGGGGGAGGGATTGCATTGGGAGTTATACCTGATGTAAATGACGAGTTGATGGGTGCTGACGAGTTGATGGGTGCAGCACACCAACATGGCACAAATATACATATGTAACAAACATGCACGTTATGCACATGTACCCTAGAATTTAAAGTATAGTAATAATAAAAATACCTGATGTAAATGACAAAAAAAAAAAAAAAAAAGAATGTTGAAAATTCGCCCCCACTCTCTTCTGGCTTGTAGGATTTCTGCAGAGAGATCTGCTGATAGTCTGATGGGCTTCCTTTTGTGGGTAACCCGACCTTTCTCTCTGGCTGCCCTTAACAATTTTTCCTTCATTTCAAACTTGGTGAATCTGACAATGATGTGTCTTGGGGTTGCTCTTCTCAAAGAATATCTTTGTGGTATTCTCTGTATTTCCTGAATTTGAATGTTGGTCTGTCTTGGTAAGTTGGGGAAGTTCTCCTGGATAATATCCTGAAGAGTGTTTTCCAACTTGGTTCCATTCTCCCCATCACTTTCAGGTAAACCAGTCAAATTTAGATTTGGCCTTTTCACATACTACCATATTTCTTTCGTTTTTTTTTTTTTTTTCTTTTTTGAGACGGAGTCTCGCTCTGGCACCAGGCTGGCATGCAGTGGCACAATCTCACCTGACTGCAACCTCTGTCTCCCAGGTTCAAGCAATTCTCCTGCCTCAGCCTCCCAAGTATCTGAGACTACAGGCATGCGCCGCCATGCCCAGCTAATTTTTGTATTCTTATTAGAGACAGGGTTTCGTTGGCCAGGATGGTCTCGATCTCTTGTCCTTGTGGTCCTCCCACCTCAGCCTCCCAAAGTGCTGGGATTACAGGTGTGAGTCACCATGCCCAACCACATACTCCCATATTTCTTGGAGTCTTTGTTCATGCCTTTTTATTCTTTTTTCTCTAATCTTGTCTTCTCACTTTATTTCATTAAGTTGATATTCAATCACTGATATCCTTTCTTCTGCTTAATCTATTCAGCTACAGATACTTGTGGATGCGTCACAAAGTTCTCATTCTGTGTTTTTCAGCTCCATTAGGTCATTTGTCTTCTTTTTTAAACTGGTTATTCCAGTTAGCAATTCATCCAACCTTTTTTCAAGGTCCTTAGCTTCCTTGCATTGGGTTAGAACATGCTCTTTTAGCTCGAAGGAGTTTGTTATGACCCACCTTCTGAAGCCTACTTCTGTCAATTAGTGAAATTCATTGTACATCCAGTTTTGTTCCCTTGCTGGTTAGGATTTGTGATCCTTTGGAGGAGAAGAGGCGTTCTGTATTTTTGCAATTTTCAGCCTGTTTGTGCTGGTTTCTCCCCATCTTTGTGGATTTATCTACCTTTGGTCTTTGATGTTGATGACCTTCGAATGGGATATTTGAGTGGACGTGCTAATTCTTTCTGTTTGTCAGTTTATCTTCTAACAGTCAGGCCCCTTGTGCTGCAGGTCTGCTGGAGTTTACTGGAGGTCCACTCCTGACCCTGTTTGCCTGGGTATCACCAGGAGAGGCTGCAGAACAGCAAAGATTGCTGCCTGTTCTTTCCTCTGGAAGATTCATCTCTGAGGGGCACCTGCAAGATTCAAGCAAGAGCTCTCCTGTATGAAATGTCTTTCGGCCCCTATTGGAAGGTGTTGCCCAATTAGGATACAGGGAGGTCAAGGACCCACTTGAGGAGACATTCTGACCTATAGAAGAGCTCAAATGCTGTGCTGGGAGGTCAGTTGCTTTCTTCAGTGCTGTCAGGCAGCGATGTTTAGGTCTCCTGAAGCTGCTCCCACAGCTGCTCCTTCCCCCAGGTCCTCTGTCTCAGATAGATGGGGGTTTTATCTATAAGTCCTTGAATGGAGCTGCTGTCTTTCTTTCAAAGATGCCCAGCCAGAGAGGAGTAATCTGGCTGTCTGGCCACAGCAGCCTTGCTGAACTTCAGTGGGCTCCACTCAATTCAAACTTTCTGGTGGCTTTGCTTACACTGTGATCATAAAACTGCTTACTCAAGCCTCAGCAATGGTGGGCACCCCTCCCCTCACCAAGCTTGAGTGTCCCAGGTTGACCTCAGACTGCTGCTGTTCTGGCAGCGAATTTTAAGATCACACTTTGCTTGGCTCCGTGGGTGTGGGACCAGCTGAGCCAGACAACTTGGCTCCCTCGCTTCAGCACCCCTTTCCAGGGGAGTGAACAGTTCTGTCTCACTGGTGTTCCAGGCACCACTGGGGTAAGGAAAAAAAGCAAAAAACAAAAAACAAAAAAATTTCTGCAGCTAGTTCGGTGTCTGCCCAAATGGACACCCAGTTTTGTGTTTGAAACCCAAGGCCCTGGTAGGGTAGGCACCAGAGGGCATCTCCTGGTCTGCGGGTTGCCAAGACTGGCCCACAGTATCTGGGCCAGCATCCGGGGTTACTCAGGCTCAGTCCCTCAGGTCTTCCCTTGGATAGGGAAGAATATTCCTGGACCCCTTGCACTTCCCGGGTGAGGTGACACACCTCCCTGCTTCAGCTCATCCTCTGTGGGCTGCATCCACTGTCCAACCAGTCCCAATGAGATGAACTGGGCACTTCAGTTGAAAATACAGAAATCACCGACCTTCTGCATTGATCTCACTGGGAGCTACAGATCAGAACTTGTCCTATTCAGCCGTCTTTATCAGGATCCTCTTTTTTAAATTCTTCTTGGGATTTTCTACACAAACGACTATATCATCTGCATAGAGGGACGTTTTTATTTTTTCCTTTCTAATCTTTACACTTGTAATTTCTTGTACATCACTTATTGGGGAGGTTGGAACTTCCATCACTACGTTGAATAGAAGTAGTGAAAACAGACATTTCTTGCTGTATTTCTGATCTTCGGTGGAAAATGTTCAGTCTTTCATTATAAGGTATAATGTTAACTACAGTTTTGGTTTCTGGTTTTAAGATATTCTTTATCAAGTTCACAAAATTCCTTTCTAATGCTTTTCCAGAATTTTTGTTATAAATAAGTGTTATTTTTTTTTCAAATTTCTTTCTGTGTAAGTTGATATAGTTATGTTTTTTTAACCTGTTAATATGGTGGACTGCATTCATTGATTTTACAATATTGAATCAGCCTTGCATACCTGGGATAATGCTTATTTAGTCACAGTGTATAATTATTTTTATACACTCATGAATTCTATTTGCTAAGTTTTTTAGTAATTTTGGCAAATATAGTCATAAGAATAAAAAAAGGTTGCTCTGATATTTGTACCATATATCCAGTTTTGGGATCCAGGTTATATTGGCCTCATAAAATGATACTTTTTGGAAAGTGTTTCTTTCCCTTCTATCTTCTAGAAATTTGTGGAGAATTGATGTTAATTCTTACTTAAACTTTAGTAGAAACCTCCAGTAAAGTCATCTGGGCCTGCAGATTGCATTTAACTTACAACCTCAATTTCTTTAAAAGTTACATGAAAATTCAAATTATCTATTTCATACTACTTGGGCTGTTGTAGTTTGTTCATTTCATCTCAGTTGTTATATATATATGTGTTTAGAGTTCTTTTTAGTATTTCTTAATTACCCTTTTGATGGTTGCAGAGACTGTAGGGATAGTCTCTGAAATCGGGATTATTCCTGATATTGGCAGTTTGCATTTTTTTCTCTATTTTTCTTTGTAATTCTTCCAATAATCTTGACAATTTTATTAATATTTTTAAAGAACTAGTATTTTTCTTTTATGAATTTTCTCCATTGTATTACTTTTTTAATTTTATTGATTTATGTCATTATGTGTTTATTATTTCTTTGCTTGCTTTGGGTTTATATTGTTGTTCTCTTTGTAGTCTCTTCAGGTGAAAGCCTACATTATTAATTTGAGACTTCTCTTTTACTTACTGCTAACATTTATTGCTATGCATTTTTCTTTCAGTACTCTTTAGCTGTGTTCAACAAATTTTATTAATTGTATTTTCGATTTCACTCAGTTAAATGTACTTTTTAAATTCACTAAAGCTTTCTTCTTTAATCCATGGGATATTGTGATGGCTAATATGGAGTGTTAACTTGATTGGATGGAAGGATGCAAAGTATTAATCCTGGGAGTGTCTATGAGGGTGATGCCAAAGTAGATTAAAATTTGAGTAAGTGGGCTGGAGAAGGCAAACCCACCCTTAACCCGGGTGAGCACCATCTAATCAGCTTCCAGCATAGCTAGAATATAAAGTAAGTAGAAAAACATGAAAAGAGTAGACTGGCCTAGCCTACCAGACTACATCTTTCTCCCGTGCTGGACCCTTCCTGCCCTCAAACATCGAACTCTAAGTTCTTCAGTTTTGAAACTTGGACTGCCTTTCCTTGCTCCTCAGCTTGCAGACAGCCTACTATGGGATCTTGAGATTGTGTGAGTTAATACTTATTAAACTTCCCTTTATATGTGTGTGTGTATGTGTTTGTGTGTGTGTGTGTGTATACATATAGATATAGATATATAGTTGTGTGTATATATATATTGCTCTGTGTATGTGTGTGTGTGTGTGTTTATGTATACACATAGAGTTGGTTGCTTAATATAATTAGATTCAAAATGCTAAGGACTCTACTCCTAATAGTATGAACACCGATAGTCCTTGGCATGAACTGTTTAAAGTTATGCAAAGTAAATATATTTAACACTTCCAATTCACCCTTTATGAGAGGCAAGGAGTCCCTGACTTTTTACATAATACCTTTGACCATATGTGGAGAACCAAGGGACATAATGGAGCTGGTTGGTTGCTCCTAAGTTCAGTGGACAAAGTGATGAAAGAAAATGATGAATTCAGGAATTCTAACCCCCAGCTTGACAAGCAGATACTGAGCCTCAAATCGGCTAAGATTGCTCTGAATAAGAGTCTTATCTTCTGTAACGAAAGAGCTGAAATTATGGAAAAGCAGACACAATCTCTTATTATGCAAGTGGCTGACCTGCAACAAAAGGTGCATGCACAACCTCACCAGGTGTCTACTTTTAAAGTGAGCACATTAATTGGAAAAGAACGGGATTCTGCAATTTGAAATGGGGACATGTGGGAGAACTCTGATGAAGTTGGGGAAACTGAGGTTATAAACACTGAAAAACCCTTTTTTCAAAAAAAACAGCTTCCCCATCCCCAGTAGTGCCAACATTCCCTCCCCAATCCATGCTGTCATCAGCCTTTCTACCTTTGTCTGAGAAGATAAACCCGGTGCTGCCTGAGGCAACAGTGATGGTCTCCCCTGAAGCAGTTGAGAGGCAAAATAATGTTGATTCTCCTCAGGAGCCACCTACAACATCCCTGTTTGCTTCTAGACCTATAACTAGATTAAAGTTCTGGCTGGTCCCTAGGGGAGAGGTTCAGAGTGTAATTCACAAGGATGTGTTTGACACTCGAAAAAAACTGCTTGAATTATCTAATTTATATAAGCAGAAATCTGGAGAACAGGCATGGGAAAATATATTAATGGTTTTGGATAATGGTGGAAGGAACATAGAGTTGGATCAGACTGAATGCATTGATTTGGGCCCCTTAAGTAGGCCCTCTGCATTTAATATTGCAGCTCTAGAAGTTAAAAAATGTTCTAAAACCCTATGTACTTGGCTGGCTAAAATATGGATTAAGAGATGGGCCACTGTGACTGAGCTGGAAATGCCTGATCTCCCTTGGTTTAATGTAGAGGAAACAATCTAAAGGCTTAGGGAGATTGGGATGCTGGAGTGGAATAGTCACTCTAGATCTAGTCATCCCAGCTGAGAGGGTCCAGAAGACATACCCTTGACCAATGTCTTGTGAAATAGATCTGTGAAGGCAGCACTTGCATCTTTGAAGGGCCCTTTAATTGCTCTTCTCTGTGTGTCAGATCCAACAGTGAGAACCACAGTCACACAACTACAAAATTTACATAAAATAAAAATAATTGGTTCCCAAGGTGCCAGGGGCCAAGTGGCAGCACTCAACTCTCAAAGCAAGGGTGAGCACAGCTACCATAATGGACAGCAGAGGCAAATTGGCAATCAGAATAGTCTAACATGTGTAGAGCTCTGGCATTGGCTAATTAATTACAGTGTTCCTAGAAGTGAAATTGATAGGAAGCCTACTGAATTCCTACTTAATTTACATAAGCAGAATATTTCTAGGTTGAATGAACAAAAGACTAATTTGAATTATAAAAACAGAATCACAGCCCCTCAGTAAATTTCCAGACTTGATACAGTTTACAGTTCCAGAATTCCTTGAATGAAGGGAAGGCCGAGTACCCTTGAGGAAGGACGCTACTACACTAATGACAATTTATGTTTTTAAACTTTCTCTCATCCTTCCCCAAGGAGACCTCAAGCTTTTTACCAGAGCAACTGTGCATTCTGGAAAGGCAAATGATCAGGTATTTTGGGGACTACTGGACACTGGCTCTGAGCTGACGTTGATTCCAGGGGACCCAAAACATCATTGTGGTCATCCAGTTAAAGCAGGGGTTTATGTAGGTCAGGGAATTAATGGAGTTTTAGCTCAGGTCTGACTTGCAGTGGCTCCAGTGGGTCCCCAGACTCATCATATTCCCAGTGCCAAAATGCATATTCCCAGTGTGAAAATGCATAATTGGCATAGACATACTTAGCAGCTAGCAGAACCCCCATATTGGCTCCCTGACTGGTAGGGTGAGGGTCATCATCGTGGGAAAGGCAAAATGGAAGCCATAAGAGATGCCTTTACCTAGAAAAATGGTAAATCAAGAACAATATTGCATCCCAGGAGAGATTGAAGGGATTAGTGCCACCATCAAGGAAAGACACAGCGGTGGTGTTTCCCACCATATCTTTGTTTAACTGTCCCATTTGGCCTGTGCAGAAGACAGATGGATCTTGGAGACAGTGGATTTTCATAAGCTTAACCAAGTGGTGACTCCAGTTGCAGCTGCTGTACCAGATATGGTTTCATTACTTGAGCAAACTAACACATCATCTGGTACCTGGTAGGAAGACATTGACTTGGCAAAAGCCATTTACTTCATTCCTATCTATAATGCCCACCAGAAGTGACTTACCTCCAGCTGACAAAGCCAGCAATATACATTTACTGTCCTACCTCAGGGTTATTTCAACTCTATGGCTTTATGTCATCATCTTATTCAGAGAGACCTTGATTTCTTTTTCTTTCACAAGATGTCACACTGATCCATTACACTGATGACCTTAAGCTGATTGGATCTAGTGAGCAAGAAGTAGGAAACACACTAAACTAATTGGTGAGACACTTGCATGACAAAGGAAGGGAAATAAATCTAATTAAAATTCAGGGACCTTCAACCTCAGTAAAGTTTCTAGGGATTCAGTGGTGTGGGGCATGTGTAGATATTCCTTCTAAGGTGAAGGATATGTTGCTGCATTTGGCCCCTCCTACAACCAAGAAAGAGGCACAATGCCTAATGGGCCTATTTGGATTTTGGAGGTAACATATTCTTTTTCTGGATGTGTTACTCTGACCTTTTTAACAAGTGACTCAAAAAGCTGCCAATTTTGAGTGGGGTCCATAACATGAGAAAGCTCTGCAACAGGTACGGGCTGCTGTGCAAGCTTCTCTGCAACTTGGGCCATACGACTCAGCAGATCCAATGGTGCTTTAGGTGTCAGTGACAGATAGGGATTCTGTTTGGAGCCTTTTGCAGGCCCCCATAGGTGAATCACGGTGGAGGCTTTTAGGATTTTGGATCAAGGTCCTGTCATCTTCTGCAGATAACTACTTTCCTTATGAGGGACAGCCCTTGGCCTGTTACTGGGCTTTGGTGGAAACTGAATGTTTGACTATGGGTCATCAAGAGAACATGTGACCCTAACTGCCCATCATGAACTGGGTGTTTTTTGATCTGTCTAGCCATAGAGTGGGTCATGAACAGCAGCATTCCATCATCAAATGGTAAGGGTATATGCATAATCAAGATCGAGCAGGTCCTGAGGGCAAAAGAAAGTTACATGTGGAAGTGGCTCAAATACCCATGGTCTCCATTCCTGCCACCCTGCTTTCTCTCCCCCAGAATACACTGATGGCCTTATGTGGAGTTACCTATGACCACTTAACAGAGGAAGAGAAGACTAGGGCCTGTTTCACAGATGGTTCTGCACGATATGCAGGCAACACTCAAAAGTGGACAGCTGCAGCACTACGGCCCATTTCTAGGAAATCCCTGAAGGACAATGGAGAAGGGAAACTTTTCTAGTGGGCAGAACTTTGAGCAGTGCACCTGGTTGTGCCCTTTGCATGAAATGAGAAAAGGCCACATGCACAATTATATACTGATTCATGAGTTGTACCTTATGGTTTGGCTGGATGGTCAGGGATTTGGAAGAAGCATGATTGAAAAATCGATGACAGAAATTTGGGGAAGAGGTGTGTGGATGGACCTCTCTGAGTGGTTACAAACTATGAAGGTATTTGTATCCCATGTGAGTGCTCACCAACGGGTGACCTCATCAAAGAAGGAGTTTAGTAATCAAGTGGATTATATGACTCATTCTGTGGACACCACTTAGCCTCTTTCCCCAGCCACCCCTGTCATCACTCAATGGGCCCATGAACAAAGTGGCCACAGTGGCAGGGGTGGAGGTTACGCATGGGATCATCAACATGGACTTTCACTCACCAAGGTTGACCTGGCTACAATCACTGCTGAGTGCCCAATTTGCCAGCAGCAGGGACCAACACTGAGGCCTCGATATGGCACAATTACTCGGGGTGATCAGCCAGCTATCTGGTTGCAGGTTGATTATATTGGACATCTTCCATCATGGAAAAGGCAGAGGTTTGTCCTCACTGGAACACCTACTCTGTATATGGGTTTTCCTATCCTGCACGCAATGCTCTCACCAAGACTACCATCTGCGTACTCACAGAATCCATTGTCCACCATCATGGTATTCCACATAGCATTGCCTCCTATCAAGGCACTCGCTTTGTGGCTAAATAAGCGTGGCAGTGGGCTTATGCTCATAGAATTTCCTGGTCTTACCATGTTCCCCATCATCCTCAAGCAGCTGGATTGATAGAATGGTGGAATGGCGTTTTGAAGTCAAAATTACAATGCCAACTGGGTGACAATACTTTGCATGACTGAGGCAAAGTTCTCCAAAAGGCTGTGTATGCTCTGAATCAGCTTCCAATATATGGTACTATTTCTCCCATAGCCAGGATTCACAGGTCCAGAAATCAAGGTGTTGAAGCAGAAGTGGCACCACTCACCATCACCCCTAATGATCCACTAGCAAAATTTTTGCTTCCTATTCCCTCGACATTACATTCTGCTCACCTTGAGGTCTTAGTTCCAGAGGGAGGAATGCTGCCACCAGGAGACACAACAATTCCATTAAACCAGAAGTTAAGATTGCCACCTGGACTATCAAGAATAAATCAGTCTACTACTCCACAATGGAGGTAAGGGTATACATGGAATAGAGGTGATCTGTTAGGGCATCTCTCAGTATTACCATGCCCTGTGATTAAGGTCAATGGGAAACTACAACAGCCCAATCCAGGCAGGACTTCAAATGGCCCAGACCCTTCAGGAATGAAGGTTTAGGTCACTCCACCAGGAAAAACAAAACAAAACAAAAACAAACAAACAAACAAACAAAATGACCTGCTGAGGTGCTTGCTGAAGGCAATGGGAATACAGAATGGCTAATAGAGGAAGGTAGTAATCAGTACCAGCTACAACCACGTGACCAGCTGCAGAAATGAGGACTATAATTTTCATGAGTATTTTCTCCTTCTTTTGTTAAAAACATGTTTGTGCATTTATACACTTGTACTAAAAAAATTCATTTTTTTCTTTATCATGTGACATAAGATTTATTGACTTCGTATCAGCATTTAAGTATTGTTAACTTTATGTAATAGTATATGGGTTTAGGTTTGGTATGTTTTTGGTTGTATGAAGGATAGTTGTATTGTGTTAGGCATAATTGTGACCTTATTTTTGTCTTTATTTGAAGATTATGTATGATCTCAGGAGATGTGTATGGGTTCAAGTTGATAAGGGATGGACTTGTGATGGTTAATACCAAGTGTCCACTTGATTGAATTGAAGGATGCAAAATATTGATCCTGAGTGTGCCTGTTAGGGTGTTGCCAAATGAGATTAGCATTTGAGTCAGTTGGCTGGGAAAAGCAGACCCATCCTTAATCTGGGTAGGCACCATCTAGTCAGCTGCCAGCATGGCTAGAATATAAAGCAGACGGAAAAATGTGAAAACATTAGACTGGCCTAGCCTCCCAGCCTACATCTTTCTCCTGAGCTGCATGCTTCCTCCCCTATAACATCGGACTCCAAGTTCTTCAATTTGGGACTCGGACTGTCTTTTCTTGCTCCTCAGCTTACAGATGGCCTATTGTGAGACCTTGTGATTGTGTAAGTTAATACTTAACAAACTCCCCTTTGTATATATATCCATCCTATTAGCTCTGTCTCTCTGGATAACCCTGATTAATACAGTTATTTAGAAGCGTGATTTTAAGTTCCCAAATGTTTTTTATTTTCCTGTTATATGTCTGTCAATTATTCTAGTGTTATTTCATTTTGGCCAGAGAACCCACTCTGTATGATTCCAATTATTTTAATTTGTTGAGGGTTGTTTTACTGGCCAGAATATGATATACCTTGGTGCATGCTCTCTAGGTGCATGAAAATAATATGTATTCTTCTGCTGTTAAGTGTTCTATAAATATTAATTAAGAACCTGTTAGCTGATGGAGTCCTCGTGTTCTTCTATATCATTACTTATTTTCTGTCTAGTTCTAGAGAGAGGTGTTGAAGATTGCAACCGTAATGGTGGATTTACCTGATATTTCTTTCAATTCTACCAATTTTGTTTCACCGATTTTGCAGGATTATTGTTTAGTACATCCACATTTCAGATTGCTAGATCTTGTTGGAGGAGTGACTCATTTATCACTATGTAATATCTCTCTGTGTTACTGATAATTTTCTTTTCTCTGAAATCTATGTTGTTTTGTGTTAGTGTAGCCATTCCCTCTGTCTTTTGATTAATATTGGCATGACATATCTTTTTGCATCCTTTTATTTCAACTTATGTCACCATGTTTTAAGGGAGTTTCTTGTAGACACAATATGTTTGGGTTCTGTTCTCTAAGCTGCTTTTCTCTCTTTTATTTGGTGTCTTTAGACTATTTTCATTTAATAAAATTATTGGTATGTCAAAGTTTAAGCTTATCATTTCATTATTTTGTTTTCTGTTTGTTCTTTCTGTTCTTTATTTCTGTGTTTCTTTTTTTTTTTTTGGCCATATTTCATTATGATTTTTCTATTTTTGAGTGTTTGTCAGTGTATACATTTTTCTAGTGGCTGCTGTAGGTATTACAATATAGATACATGATTTTTATAGTCTACGAGGTAAACATTTCATCACTACAAGTGAAGTTAAAGAACCTTATCTTTCTTTAAGCCCTTTACTTGACAACGTTAAGTTGTTTTACATATTTTCTCTGCATAATTTGAGAACCACATCAATGTTATGATTTTGCTTCAACTGTTCAGCATACTATACAGTATTCAGGAGGAAATGGAAAGTCTATTTTTGCTCTTTGCATTGTATTTTTTCTGATTGAGAGGACTAATATTCCATCTACCATCCCACTACCACTCATTAAGCAGATGCTCTTCCCCAAGTATAGTAGAACAACAATACTGAACCCCAATTTCCCTAATTTCAGCTTCCTTGTAGGGCAAGAATACGGGAATTGAGAATAACAGGGCCTTCCTCCCCTGCACAATACCCAAGTCACTAACAATATAAAAATGCAAACAACAGCAAAAATGACCCTGGGGGGATAGTGAATTAATTTGCAGAGTTGTTACAAAATCTTGTATAAAATTCCTGTTTTTTGTTTATTTTTTTATTTTTTAAAATTTATTTATTATTATTATACTTTAAGTTCTAGGGTAGATGTGCATAATGTGCAGGTTTGTTACATATGTATACTTGTGCCATGTTGGTGTGCTGCACCCATCAACTCGTCAGCATCCATCAACTTGTCATTTACATCAGGTATAACTCCCAATGCAATCGCTCCCCCCTCCCCCCTCCCCATGATAGGCCCCGGTGTGTGATGTTCCCCTTCCTGAGTCCGAGTTATCTCATTGTTCAGTTCCCACCTATGAGTGAGAACATGCGGTGTTTGGTTTTCTGTTCTTGTGATAGTTTGCTAAGAATGATGGTTTCCAGCTGCATCCATGTCCCTACAAAGGACACAAATTCATCCTTTATTATGGCTGCATAGTATTCCATGGTGTATATGTGCCACATTTTCTTAATCCAGTCTGTCGCTGATGGACATTTGGGTTGATTCCAAGTCTTTGCTATTGTGAATAGTGCCGCAATAAACATTCGTGTGCATGTGTCTTTATAGCAGCATGATTTAAGAAATAAAAAATATAAAACAAGCAAAGAAACAAAACAAGTGGATTATGCACAGAATAAAGCAGGGTGTTATAACTGCTTTTGAGGCCCCAGAAGTTATCTTGCAAGGGCAACTTCAAAGCATCTCTTACAAATAGTCTCGAAGAGCTAAATAAAACCGTGATTAAAGAAGCACAAGAAAATATAACGATGTTTCATATAAGCAAAAATATTAATGAAGAGATATAAATTATTTAAAAAGGAAATATAAATTACTTAATTCTTCTGAACTGTATACTTAAAAACAGTTAAAATGGTAAATTTTATGTTGTGTAAATTTTACCACAATTTTAAAAATTGAAAAAATGTTTATTTGTATTTAATAAAATCACCAATATTCTTAAATTTCCTAAATTTATATACCAAACTATCAGATTAAAAATTAAACTTGCAAAAAATGAAATTTTGCAGTCAGAAATACAATAACAGATTTTAAAAAATTCATTAGAGTCAGTTTGGGCTGCCAGAGGAAAGAATCATTGAACTTAAACAGAAACAAATAAAATGTATGCAATCTGAAGAATAAAAATAACAAATTAAGAGTAAAAATAAGCAAAGTATCAGATAAATGTAGGACACAATTAAGTGATTCAATGTAAGTATAATTGAAGTATCAGAATAAGAGGAGAGAGAAATTGAGAAGAAAAAATATACATATGAAGAAATGATGGCTGAAAAGTCCCAAATGCAATGAAAACCATCCGAGAAACTCCATGAAGTCAAAGTAGAAGAAAGGTAAGTAGATCTACATCCAGACAAATTAGTAAAAATGATAAAAGACAAAGTCAATGTCTTCAAAGCATCAAGATAAAAATGAGTAGTTACATACAAGGGAACCTAAATAATAACAAATACAAACGTGTTCTCATCAGAAACCATGGAGACCAGATAGTAGCAAGATGACATATTTAATGTTTTGGAAAAAAAACTCTCAACGAAGAATCTTGCATCTTGGAAAGGTATAATCCATAAATGAAAGATGAAGACTACCAGACACAGAAAAGTTGTTTGCAAACTTACCTTATAAGAAAAACAAAGTTCTTTAGGTCAAAAGCAAATAATTTCAGACAGAAATTCCAATACACACAAACAAATCAATAAGGATAGCTAAGTAGATAATTATGAGTAAGTATAATTAAAACTTTTTATTCTAATTTTTTATCTTAACAAAGTAAAATGTTATATATTGAATAAGATCTTGAAATCGATGAAAGACAATGAAGTCAAACTGTCTAAAGTGAAATAATACTGAAAACAGCAAGATAACATTTCATGCAACAACAGTAGAATATTGGGTGTTGCTGGGCGAAATGTTTTTGAATTGAATAGAATCCAATCCCTTCGTTTTCTAGGTGGGGAAACCAGAAGTCATAAGAGAAGAAAGGATTTCTCCAAGGTCTCACAGTGAATTGGTTCCAAATCCCAGACCATTATTTGGGTCGTAACCCAGTTCTCTTCCCTTTCCATTGTGCCAGATTTTGAACTACTGTAACAAAGAATAGGACAGTGCATTTAAGTCATCCACTTAGGTGTATTCCCAAATTTCTCTAATCAGAGGACCAAATGTTTACTTAATCTTGGACCCAGCATTATTTCAAAAGGTGAAATATTTTAATGAATAAATGCAATTTCTTAAAATATACATCAACATTAAAGAGCTGCATAGAGCTCATTTTAAAAATTAGAGTGTAATATTATAGAACAAATTTTCTTCCTGCCATCCTCTTATGATTTTTAGAACTCATAGAATTTCAGGATTGAAAGAAAGAAGATTTCAAGGTTAAATTTAGGCATATTTTCTTGCTTCATATGAGAATATCAGAGCACATAACTTTCCAGCATCTATTTGAACACTTTCCGGAGTCAGGGAGCCCAATTCCTCTCACAAAGCAAACAATTTCTTCCTTGAATCTCTCTAATCATTGTAAAAACCTTTTGTACCACCAGCTGAACTCTGCCTCTGTATACTCTACTCAGACATCCAAAGGGAAAACAAATACACCTCTCTGAATTCAGTCAAGTCTCTGATCAAGACCATTCAAACTGTCTTATATATTAGATTAAAGCAGAATAAGAACAGGTTAGCAATTTTTTCTATGTGCTCATGTTGCTGGCTCCCAAAAAACAAACCCTTTTAGGATTGATAAATGTAATTATTCAACAGCTTGCAAAAGTGTCTCAAAAAGCATAATTTTATATTTCTAGTACTGTGTACCTTGGTGAACGCTAATTTAGGAATCTTAAGTCTACCTGGGGACAAAGTTGTCTACCAGCAGACATTTTATGAGTTCACCTGAGGAAGTGAAGTAGTTATTTGAGTATATTTTACTAGCTTTCTGTCCTATAGTGTTGATTCACTGATTCAAATTATCTATCAGAATTTTTTTTCTAAAATATATAAATATTTATACTCTCTCAGTCCTTTACATGAAGCCAATGCATTGATATTGTCAGAGCATCTAATAAAGTGTCCTAGTGCAGTAGCAAGTCCATTTCTATGCCTGTTCTCAAACCTTCCCTCTGTGCCCCTGGTTCTTGCCTCTTGGATTCTCTCACTACCTTGGCCCCATCCATGTTCTAACTCTTGCTACTTACCTCATTATCTCCCTGTGAATGACCCATTTGCCCCAGCTTTTCCAACTTTTGGATCTCAGCCTTCTTGTTGTTCATCTCTTGAACTTTCCCGGATTATAGGTTTTGATATACATATATATGCTCTATTCTTATCTGCTCCATTCCTCTGGGCCCACACAGGCCCAGGCCAGAACCTCATTCTGTGTTGAGTCCCTTCCTCACACAATTCGGAGTGGACTATTACAAAAATCTTTTTCTATAGCTGAGTCATTTCTTATGCATGCCCTCACAAAAGAAGCATGAAGTACCTACTGCATGCAAGGCCATTCATTAGGGACAGAAAGAGACATCCAAGTGAATTAACCATCATTCCTTTCATCAATGGCATAAAAGTCCAGTAATATTTTTATGACATCTTACTGAACTTACGACTGTCTGACTCCAGACATCAGTTCCGTTCAAAGAGCAGCTTCCTTTAAATGGAGCTACCAATATTTGAGAATAGTGGAATGTTTAAGAAAATGGACTTTGGAATCAGACACATTTGGGTGCAAATTCCAGCTCTGACATTTACCAATTTTGTGACCTCATCTATAAAATGGGATGTATTCATGTCTCTGCCTTTTGGGCTAAGATCAAATGTAAAATGGGATGTAGAAAAAATACATCTTATGAAATCATTTCAAGGATATATGCAATAATGTGTTTAAAGAGCCTACCATAGTGCTTGAAGCTCAGCAAATACTTAATAAAAGACAGCTAATTTGATACTTGCTCTATTTGAGAGAAATGTGGTGAATATTAAGATAATATATAGGAAAGAGCTTTACAAATGAAAAACCAAGTTTTGGCCTATGATTCAATAATAAATTGTACAAAAAGATAGCTATGTTACCATGCTTAGGAGGACATGCGGTGGTTCATCCTTGCTAGGCTTCTGTGAAGGAGAAGTAAAGGATAAAAATGCAAACTACTATTACTAGCTTTAATGAGGAAGAAAGTCCTGGGGCACCATTAGATAGCAGCAGGCTAAGGGGTGAGAAAGAATGTCATGTATTATGTCTATACTATATGGTAGGTGCAACTGCTGATTTGACCCATGAGAAAACTGAACTTGGAAATGTAACTAGCAGTCATGGTCACTGGTATAATACGGCTTTAGCATTGGACAGGCATTGGGGAGTGTACTACATTTAATTCAATGTGACAGACAGATTATTACACTATCCAAGATGAATCTTAGGACTTCTCCCCAGTTCCTGGGCCTGTGTTTCCTCTCTTCTCTGAACTTCTCTGACTATCTTGCCCAGTGCAGCCCTCTCTCTTTCTCTCTCCTCTGTGTTACTCTGCCTCTCATATTTCTCTGCCTCACTGTAGAAACAGTAGACTGGTTAAACTGTCTCACTGTGAGAAGCATGGGGAAATGGGAGAAAAACGGGTGTGAGGAAATCACTCTGGAAACCTTCCATGTCTCGAGACTCACCAATAATAGCCAAATCTCTCATCTCCTGTCCTGCCAGTCCACATACTCATATTCTGACTGGTCTGAAAGAATTCATTTTACTGTGAACTCTTGATCAACAATAAAATTCTTTGGAAACAGGCTAATGTTATAAATATGTAAATGATTATCTAGTAAAACTTTCACTCACATTTGACTTCTACTATAGTTCCCCATTTATGAGTTCGTAAAATCCTCATATTATTAACATGAGACTGTGGCCAGATGGATGTGTATGTAAGTATGCGTGTGTGTGTGTGTGTGTGTCTTTCATTATTGTTCATATTTGACAGCTAAGTAAAGTGAGGGCCAGAAATCAGTTTGACACACTCACACAGCTTAGCAAGTTGTAGAGCTAGCTCCTTTCTTTGTATCAACATTTCTATTTTATTACTTATATACATTTAGTCATCCTTAAACAAACCGATAACTTTCTCCTGTTCTTCAAGCTATACATTTGCTTGCCTAAAAAGGTACCTGAGAGATGAAATAAAATCTGAATGCATCTTACATGCAGGAGAAAGAGAGTCTTGCTTTCTTAATACAATTTACCTCCCTCCTTCTGGGCAAGATTCTTTTGAGACATCTGAATATTCACCCTTCCATTTTATTTTTAATCATGTTACTTCCCTACTCCCACCTCATTGTGAAAGCAAGAGGTTGGGAAGCAAAAAAGAAGGCTTCAGTCTAAGTCCTTCTCTTCCTATCCCGTTCAATATGGTATATTTAAATTAAAGCATCATCAGTTGTGGTCAAACATAAGGTACACTGACTTAACAAATAATGGCCCAAGCTTAGGACCAAAATTGTGTGTGTGTCATCTCTTGGCGTAGTGAGAAACACTAACAAGAATGTTTTGGCAATTACTAAAAACATTTTTATTTTCCTGGGAAACAGATCTCCAGCTTTGCTTTGTAGTACTTTTCAATCTGTACACTGTTTTGAAGTGTTGCTGTTCACAGAAGACCATCTGTGCCTTGAGTTCTTTGTTGCTTCCGCATATTTCAGACAAAGTCAAGACTGCATGGTCTGTCTAGAGTAGCATGGGTATCGTCTTCAATAAGTTTTCTTATGCAGTCTTTTCAGCAAATGTCCCAGGCAGCAGAAGACTATCAGTCAAAACTAAAATTAAGTCTTGCAACCAATAGCAATGTAAGTCCTTGACCCCTCTTTCCACTCTAACAATTCATAATTTAATTGACAAATGGTTGCTCAGGAATTGCCAGTCCAACTTTCTGCTAGTTAAGGGAGTTACAGAAAGGTGAAATTAAACTCTATAGACAGATTGAGGACTCGCAAGGTGCCAAGAAGTTTTGTACTTACCACCTTTAAGGAAAAAGCTATTAAGGAAGGTAGTAACAAGAAGAGCTGCCATTTATGGAGTGCTTAATACACACACCAAGCTCTCTGATAAGCATTATGTATGTATTTAATCCTCACTGCTTGAAAAAGTGATATAACTTAATTTTACACAACTATTAAGCCTCAGAGAGAAAGGGGACTCAAACCTAATTCTGTCCAATACCAAAGTCTGTTCTCAAACACTTGGCAAAACTGCTTCCCCATTTCATAGATGAAGAGGAAAACTACAGTTTGAAGATGGTAAGCAGCTTACTCAAAGTCACAAAGGAGATAGAGCTGATGTTGAGCAGACTGTTGCCAAAGTGCATGCTACCACCTTGCTTTCTGTTGCGTGACTTTCAATATTAGAGTATTTAGTCAGCTAAAGTAATCACTACTCACGCGTCCCTCAAGTAACAAAATTATTTATAAAACTGAGCTCAACCAACAGAGAAAAGGTGGCTCTTGCTAACAGATTTATTTTTGTATATGATGTGATTTTTATATTTCTGATGTTCAGCTTTACTATAAAATTGGTTGACTCCCTTGAGAAGTTTGACTGTGAAGTATGAAATGATGTGCCATCATGCACACTGTAACAATGGGCCTTTTAGGGAGTTAAGGAGTGGAGAGAAGATTCATGACATCATAGACATCCAGCAAATAGAAAGGCAGCTGAAAACAGGGAAGGCAGCAATATGGGCATGTAGGTTATCTACTCTGGGAAATCAGAAGACATAAATCAAAATGAGGGTTAATAAAACCCAGTGATACATTTTTATTCCTGAAAAATAACCAAGATTGAGTAATGCTGTAATTATCACTTTGCCTTTAACAAGTGAAAATCATCTGGAATAAATAGGACTAATGGCACTGAAAAGGGCTGGAGTTCCATAAAGCAGAGAAAGTGCAAGCTAAGATGCTCAGCTGGAATCCTGATAGGTTTCCCTCCTCCCATTAAACACTGTTTTGTTCTTTGGCTGCTGTTTTTTGTTTGTTTGTTTGTTTGTTTTTTGTTTTAATTTGCTTTATATGGTAATGCACAGTTTGTTAAATAATTTTGGGATTTGTTTAACACATTTTTGTTCTATCTAAAAAGTTTGTCTTTTTCATATGTGATTTTTGTCACATTTTTTCATATATCCCAAATAAGCACCACTGATTACCTAAAATGTACCAGGCAGATTACCAGGATGATTTTATTTAATGCTCACAGTCAGCGTTGAAGGTAATGATTAACAGTTATTAAACTGTTACTATGGGTCAAATACTTTACTAGACATTTTGTATTCATTCATCTATTCATTCATTCATTTGAGAAATATTTTAGACTTAATATGTATTAGATACTGAATTATCTGCAGATTTTTATAGCCCTATACTCTCCAATAAGCCTGAAATGTAGGTATTCATTTTAGAGATAGATAAATTGGAGCTCCAAGCAGTCAAAATAACTTTCTCAAGTTCATAAAGTTAGTAATTTGCAGGCACAGAGTCCGGTTATTGTGAATTTGTATCTGGTTATTGTTACATTCTCTGGGCACTGCTTCTGTTGCACTTCTTTGGTACACTAATGAGAGTAAACATGAGTAACAAAGATAAGAAAAAGAGCTTTTATTCTGGCTTCTATGCTTCCAATTAGGCAGACAGCCAGTGAGTCACATTATTTATACAGCACATAGCCCTGTATTATGGTCTTCAGCACCTACTATTGACTAGGCTTTGTGACATGTATTATTTTATTCCACAGCAACCCTAGGAAAAAAGCAATATATATTACTGTTGTTGTTGACATGGACTTTTTATTTGTGGTTGTCCATTTTAGACAGTTGTGCTACATAATTTTTTTATTATTTCAAAATATTAAATTATAACAGAAATATCAATATGTTATAAATTTTATAAATATGAATTTTGTGACTTAGAAATGTATTTCTTCCTACAAATATTATTGTATTACTTAGGCACTTCCTAAGTTTTCTTAGAATAACTAATAAGAATAACTAACGCTATTAACAAACACACTCTCTCATTGTCAATCGATTTATCATATTTTTCTGTATATATAAAACTAACTCATAACCTAATTAAATGACTGAGAGTTACAATGTTAAACATGTACTATATAAGAACATGCCCCTGGACTTCTGACACACCTGCTTTTGAGTTCTGCTCTTCTATGAGACAAATCTATTTATTGCCTGATATATTCAGTATTTAAGCTTACTATCTATAAAATTACTATCTACCTCACAGAATCATGAAAAAGAGTAAATGAGATAATAAAAGTAAAATATTTTATCACTCTCCTTTAAAAATAAATATTAATTTCATTTACATATAAGGTGAATTAAGCTCAGAGAAACAAAGTGATTGGCCCAAGGTAACAGAGCTGGCCAAAGTTCAAGTTCTCTTGGTCAGTGTCCTATACTATTTTTCTTTCAGATGAGCTCATGTATTACCTATCCCTCTGTGAGAACACTGAAAACACATACACACACACACACACACGCACGCACACACACACCACAAAATCACCTTCAGGAGTATGCATGGGCAATTGCAAACACAGCAAGAAACCCAACCAACTTAGTAATTCTATGAGTTTATGAGTGATGTAGAGTTGACAGGTACATTGCTATCAAAGGGAAATAAAATCTTTAAGCATTTCTGGATTTCCTACTGATTTGAACCCAAAGTGAAAAGATGACAGGGCTAAAAGAACTGTGGCATCCCAGAGAGAGGAGTGGTTACTTCTGACTGATTGGGGCCAGGGAATGGACACACAGGGAAAACTTCTTAGAGGAAATGTCACAGGAACTGGAGTTTGAATGGTGAGAAGAATTGACCAGGAGAATGGAATGGCGTGACACTCCAGATAGATAAATTAGGATAAGAAAAGACATGGAGACATGGGCTCACATGGCCTATTCCTGGAATATCAGATACCTCAATGTGACTCGAGTCTAGAGAACATGGGGAGCCACGGAAAAAAGAAATCAAAAAATTAGTGTGCAACCAATTTGTGTAGGACTTTTCATGACTTACTAAAATATTTAGATGATATTATACTGTAGAATAGAATATGGGAAACTACTAATTTGTTTTTAATTAAAACTTGTCCTGGCCCACATTTCTCAGTAAACTTGGTATATGTTTAAATTCATTTCTATAGGTGAGAAGAGAATCCATGCCTCTTTATCTAAGTTTATAGCTTATCTAGATGACAAGAACAATATTATCACTATGGAGATTGGGTGACAGGTTGAGTCAGCCCTGCTAACACAAAATATCAAAAACAGTGAAAAAAAATCCTATCAGTGATAATTTTTATACTATACTTAAAATCACCAATTAAATCAATCTGTAAAGCGTGAAATGCATTATGTTAGAACCATATTAGTAAGGTCTAATTTCCATGCCACCATCTTAAAGTTGAAAGCCAATACCTGCCTATAATATCTTTATTCATATTTCTTCCCAACCTGGCATGCACCATGAGTCAGACCACATCTACTCCTTGTGTCCCCACCCATCTCAACATCCTTTGCCTATACAGAAAGAAGCTGTTAGCCTTGACATTTTCATGATGAAGCTCAGTCTAGCAAAAATAAAAAGAAGAAGTCATATTAAATTAATTTTAACTTTTTAATTTAAAGGGAGATAATAATGTTTTCAGCTTGTAATTTCAAAATCAGAGATCAGAATTTCTCAACTCTTCCAGTCGTAATTAAGGTTTTCACCTTTCTGCAAAAATTTCCCCATCCCTCATCTTTACCAAATCCTACAATGGATAGATGGGTAAGGTGGGAAAGGAGAAGGTTTTCTTTTATTTTGCTCAACATTTTAGATTTCTCTTTCTGATGTGTGCCTGACCTGCGAAATCTTTCTTGCAGTGCCTTGGCTAGTCTGTGACCAAACTTACTGTTTATCCATTCTCTACACCTGTGACATTGGGAGAGAAGTTCCTTCTCCATGATACAGTGCCTCTTCCCATAATCTGTATCTCAAATGCTTCATACCAAAGCACAGAATATTGCCACTTGAAATAGCTGGAGACTCCAGTGGCATTTACTCAGCCATTTTCTGTCCCAAAGCATAGTCCAGCTGCAATGTAGTCCCAACTCTCTTTATCCTACAAAGAAATACATGATGGAAAAAAAAAAAAAAAAACCTTTCAGCCTTGATGATTTTTGAAAGCAATAAACTCCCAGGTAGCCAAGTACATTTCTCAGTGTAAAAATGCATCCAAAATTCCCACTAAGTCAGTTATACATATTCAAACAAGAGGTGGATCACATGTGCCTGGACAGTTGAGCAGTCAAAATCTTAATAAAGGTCAAACCACTTGAATTTTATTCTTTAAACTCCCCCCCCCAAGAAAAAGCCATGAGAAGTAGAATGATGTACCTTGTCACTCAAACAAATTTATAGAGTGAAAACTAGAATGGAAGTTCCATAAGAAAAAAGACTATGCCTATCTTGTCTCCTGCTGTTTTCACAGAGCCAAGAACAGTGTCTGGCAAATAGGAGGTGCTCAATAAACGTTTGTTGAATGGAAGAATGAATGAATAATCCTGCAAGTTAGACACAGTTTGTTTCCTCGTTTCACAGATGGAAACTGAGGCACAGAGTTATTGGCATTGTTTGAATGAATAATGCCATTGTATTTCTACCTGTACCTACTTCATCTCATTTCCCCCAAAGAGATGAGAATCTTCTAATACTTACCTTGCTTTTATATTTCGAAACAGCTTCCGGCATTAACTTATATTTTTAACTCCCATTATTTGGAATATCTTCACCAAATTTCTTATAACCTAGTTAGGCTAATATTGGCTTAAAAATCCCATTGTGGACCATACATTGTATTGTGTTTTATTGTACATCCAAATGGTCATAATGACACTATGAAACAGGTGGTATTTTTTACATATTAAAGCTGAGGAAACCAAGTCTTAGAGATACTAAGAAATTTGCCAGAGGTCACAGAGAAATACTTATTTTGATTTTTATTTTTTGTGGATGCATAGTAGGTATATATATTTATGTGGTGCATGAGATGTTTTGATACATGCATGCAATGCATAATAATCACATTATGGAGAATGGGGTATCCATCCCCTCAAACATTTATCCTTTGTGTTACAAGCAATCCAATTATACTATTTTTGTTATTTTAAAATGCTAATTAAATTAATATTGAGTATAGTCACCCTGTACACAGTAAGATTTCAACCCAGGTCACAGGGAGTTAAGCTAATAGACTCTCAGGTCATACAGGGACTTCTTAATAAGAGAAGTCTTCTAAGTAAAATGGCAAGAACTGCCCACACTGTACTCAGATTGATTTCTGTGAAATAACTTTTCTACCAATTTATTTCCAGAAAGACTCTTAAACCAGTGAGCAAAATCAACAAGGCCAAAGGCAATGAAAGTATTAGGTAACAACTATTGTGACAGACAGAAGCAGGAGGAGCATGGGAACAGAGTTGGGAACACTCTGGATGGCAGGCAAGTTGAGGAAGAATTGCAAAAATGGCTTCCTTGAGCACCTTCTGTTACATTCCCATGTTAGTCATCACTAGTGTTAGTCATCAAATATTTATAGCTTTTTTTTCCATCTGGAAAGTTATAAAATTGCATTTCTCTGCTCTCTTAGTTTGGTTTCTTATTTGCTTTGTCCAAATTATGTGAAAGAAAGCTTTCAAAATGAATGTGAAATTTTTCCACAGCTATTTTTCCAGCCAGAGTTATTGTGAAAATATGTGTTGAGATGGAGTCTTCATCAGCCTGGCTTCTCAAGTGACTGCAATGAGCTCAGCCCTTTGCCAATTTGCATTGTACCCAAAGCATGAGCAAGAAATAAACTTTGTGCTCAGCTACCAAAATTTTGGAGGCTGTTTGTTTACTACAAGATAACTTAGCCCTTCCTGATTGTGACACCATCACTAGAAAAATTACCTTATTGATTGTGTTAGCATGTCTGTCTCCCTGTGAGATTATAAGTATTGGGTCCAGGGGTAGTGTTCATGTGCATATTTTCCCACCTAATACAGAGTGTGGCATATAGTGCACACTCAATAAAGAGTTGAGAGATGAATGATACGAATACAGGACTTGAATTTTGAAAGGTGAGCTCACCTGGTGAAGAAAGAGTGCAACGTATTTCTAGCAGAAGACTAAGCAGTAACAAATAATAATAGCAGATACTTATATATTACTGTATAAAAGAAACTATTCTAAGTATTTTAGATATATTAAGTCATTTAATCCTCAAAATAACCCTGTATTAATAAAAGTTTTCCAGACAAAAAGAAGGAGAGAGATAGAGATGGGTTGGGGGAGTAAGAGAGAGATTTATTTTAAGGAATTGGCTTATACAATTGTAGGAGTCTGCAAGTCAAAATTCTGCAGGACAGGCAGGCTGGAGACCCTGAAAAGAATTTATGTTCCAGTCTTGAGTATAAAGGCAATCTAGGAGCAGAATTCTTTCTTCCTCAAGAATCTTCAGGTTTTCTTTTTTTTTTTTTTTTTTTTTTTTTGAGACGGAGTCTCGCTATGTCGCCCAGGGTGGAGTGCAGTAGCCGGATCTCAGCTCACTGCAAGCTCCGCCTCCCGGGTTTTTACGCCATTCTCCTGCCTCAGCCTCCCGAGTAGCCGGGACTGCAGGCGCCCACCACCTCGCCCGGCTAGTTTTTTGTATTTTTTAGTAGAGACGGGGTTTCACCGTGTTAGCCAGGATGGTCTCGAACTCCTGACCTCGTGATCCGCCCGTCTCGGCCTCCCAAAGTGCTGGGATTACAGGCTTGAGCCACCGCGCCCGGCCAGGTTTTCTTTTTTTAAAACCCTCAACTGATTGATTGAGGCCCATCCACACTATGGAGAGTAATCTGCTTTACTAAAAGTCTAGTGATTTAAATGTTAATCCCATCTAAAAAATATTTCACAACATCTAAACTGGTATTTGACCAAAACTGGGTACCATGTCCCAGCCAGGTCGACACATAATATTAATCATCACAAACTCTGTGAGGCAAGCACTATTATTTACCCCAGTGAATAATAAAAATGAAGCAAAAAAAAAAAAAAAAAAAAAAAAAAAAAAAAAAAAAGGTAAGCAACTTGACCAAAATCCATCCAACTAGGAAATGAAAGAACTGGGCTTGAACTCAGACTCGTTTCATAATCCATGTGTTTAAAGCATTATGCTTTACTGTCTGTGTTCAAGGAATCCTTTTGTAGTTGACTGATTTTCAGGCATCATGGGAAATGTACTAGAAAGGTATACTTTTCGTTGTTGCAAAATATACATAACACCAAATCTACGATTTTAACCATTTTAAGTGTAAAATTTAGCGTCATTAAGTACATTCCTATTGCTATGCAACCATCACCAGCATCCATCTTCAGAATTTTTTCACCTTCTCCAACTGAAACTCTGTGCCGATTAAACACCAGCTCCTCATTCGCCCTACCCTCAGCCCCTGGCAACCACCATTTTACGTTCTCTATCTACGAATTTGACTACTCTAGGTGCCTCATACAAGTGAAATCACATGTTATTTGCTCTTTTGTGACTAGCTAATTTCATTTAGCATAATGTCTTCAAGATTTATCTGTGTTGTAGCAAATGCCTGACTTTCTTTTTATGTCTGAATAATAGTCCATCATATGCATATACCATATTTTCTTTATCTGTTAATTCGTTGATGGGCATTTAGGTTCATTCCACCTTTTAGCTATTGCAAATAATGCTGCTATATACATGGGTGCACTAATATCTGTTTAAGCGCCTGCTTTTACTTCTTTGGGTGTATACTGAGAAGTAAAATTACAAAATAATATGGCAATTCTACATTTAATTTTTTTTTAATTTCAATACTGTTTTCCACAGAGGGTGATCATTTTATATTCCTATCAGCAATGCATAAGTTTCAGTATTAGTCAGATATACTTTTAAGAAGAATATCTATCAAATCAAGAGCAGAAGAATACTGTACTTGAAATTGGTTCCTACCTAGAAGACAGTACCACTTCACTAAGCCTGGGAAGCCAGGAGAATGTAGGGGCAGGATAGTGTTCCCTATCTTAAATGTTACTCAGATTTCCCGCATATTTGTCTTCTCTAAATATATTTATTATTGGCTATCTAGCCAAAGTCACTTCAGGTATGCCATAAATGAGTTGAAGGTCTTGGAGAAAGATAATAATACCCCCAATAGCTAACATTTATTAAATACTTATTATATGTATACACACTGATTCATGTTCGTTAAATGCATTTTTAATTTAATGAAAACAACCCCAGAAAGTGGATTCTATTACTGTGTCATTTTAGAGATAAGAAAAACTAAAACTTAAGAGAGATTAGGTGGTTTTCCAAGGTTAAGTTACTTGCTAGCAATAAGCAGAGACTTTAACATAAGTCTGCCTGATTCCAGAGATCATACTTTTAATATTACCTTCCTATTTCCATTAAATATTTGTAATACTACATACTAAATATTTGTAATGCTAACTTCCTATTTTCATCAAGTCAAATCAAATATTTATTTAGCACCTACTATGTGCCAGAGATTATTCTATGTTTTAGAAATATATCTGTGAATAAAACAGAAAAAAATCCCTGCCCTTGTAGAGATTTCATTCATTTTTAGTATTATTATTATACTTTAAGTTCTAGGGTACATGTGCACAATGTGCGGGTTTGTTACATAGGTATACATGTGCCACGTTGGTTTGCTGCACCCATCAACTCATCATTTATATTAGGTATTTCTTCTAATGCTATCCCTCTCCCAGCCCCCCATCCTGTGACAGGCCCTGGTGTGTGACGTTCCCTGCCCTGTGTCCATGTTTTCTCCTTGTTCAATTCTCACCTATGAGTGAGAACATGTGATGTTGGTTTTCTGTCCTTGTGATGGTTTGCTGAGAATGATGGTTTCCATCTTCATCCATGTCCCTGCAAAAGACATGAACTCATCCTTTTTTGTGGCTGTATTCCATGGAGTATATGTGCCACATTTTTTTATCCAGTCTATCACTGATAGGCTTTTGGGTTAGTTCCAAGTCTTTGCTATTGTGAATAGTGCTGCAGTAAACATACGTGTGCATGTATGTTTACAGTAGAATCATTTATAATCCTTTGGGTATATACCCAGTAATGGGATTGCTGGGTCAAATGGTATTTCTAGTTCTAGATCCTTGAGGAATCGCCATATTGTCTTCCACAATGGTTGAACTAATTTACACTCTCACCAACATTGTAAAAGCATTCCTACTTCTCCACATCCTCTCCAGTATCTGTTGTTTCCTGACTTCTTAATGATCACTATTCTAACAGGCGTGAAATGGTATCTCATTGTAGTTTTGATTTGCATTTGTCTGACGACTAGTGATGATGAGCATTTTTTCATATGTTTGTTGGCTGCATAAATGTCTTCTTTTGAGAAATGTTTGTTCATATCCTTTGCCCACTTTTTGATGGGGTCATTTGTTTTTTTCTTGTAAATTCGTTTAAGTTTTTGTAGATCCTGGATATTAGCCCTTTGTCAGGTGGGTAGATTGCAAAGATTTTCTCCCATTCTTTAGGTTGCTTGTTCACTCTGATGCTATTTTCTCTTGCTGTGCAGAAGTTCTTTGGTTTAATTAGATCCTATTGTCTATTTTGGCTTTTGTTGCCATTACTTTTGCTGTTTTGGTCATGAAGTCTTTGACCATGCCTATGTCCTGAATGGTATTGCCTTGGTTTTCTTCTAGGGCTTTTATGATGTTAGGTGTTACATTTAACTGTTTAATCCATCTTGAGTTAATTTTTGCATGAGGTGTAAGGAAAGGTTCCAGTTTCAGCTTTCTACATATGGCTAGCCAGTTTTCCCAGCACCATTTATTAAATAGGGAATCCTTTCCCCATTGATTGTTTTTGTCAGGTTTGTTGAAGACCAGATGGTTGTAGATGTGTGGTGTTATTTCTGAGTTCTCTGTTCTGTTCCATTGGTCTATATATCTGTTCTGGTATCAGTACCATGCTGTTTTGGTTACTGTAGCCTTCTAGTATAGTTTGAAGTCAGGTAGTGTGATCCCTCCAGCTTTGGTCTTTTTGGTTTTTTTTTTTTTTTTGGCTTGGGATTTTCTTGGTGATGCGGGCTCCTTTTTGTTTCCATATGAACTTTAAAGTCGTTTTCTCCAAAGAGTTTTTATTCTTATGAGATATACAACAGTCTGAGTCCCAGAATGATTTCTACTCATTGACTCTGAAGTGTCAGCCCATATGGCATCTTACACTTATTATAGCACTGTCTCCTTGGCATAGGAAAGCAGTATAACAAAATGTTTAAAAGTATAGATACTCCAACCATACTTCTTAGGGTTCGAATCCTAGCCCTGATACTTACCAAACTTTTCGTTCCACATGGAGGTGGTATAAAGTGTTAATATATGTGATATACTTAGTACAGTTCTTGGAATATATTAATCACTAAAAAATATTTACTGTTACTATTATATGACAGTAAATTGGATCTGTCAGGTCCACAATTACTTTTCATGAGTATCATATGCAATGGGCTACATGGTTGTCCAATGATCAGATTCTAAATATGCACACAGCTCCAGCCTGTTTCCCTGACTCTCCAGAGTTCTTCCTGGATGTTACCTGCAAATAGGTAATTGGTTATCAGGATAACAAGTTCATGCTTTCCAAGAAATCTGCACTAGACTGGACTTAGAAGCAGGTGCTCCTCCCTGACTTAGAGAAGTCCCAAAGAGGGGCCCATTGCAGTCCCTCTGCACTCAATAGCTCATCATAATCTTTTATTCATTCAAAAATATTTCTTGAGCATTTATTCTATGTTAGGCATTGCATTTGGCCCAAGGGATATGGATGTGCCTATACCATCGTCATGGAGCCTATATTCCAGTGAAGGGAGACAGACAATAAACTCATAAACAAGTAGGTAAAACATAAGGCTATAACAACTGGTATAAAAAATCTTGTGAATGAATGCAAATGAGTGACAGTAAAGAGAAAATGCAACTTTACAGAGATTGTCCAAGGGAGGAAGGACCTCTCTGGGGAAGTGAAATTTCAGCTGAGGCCTAAAGAATAAAAGGATTGAGTCATGGAAAGATCTTAAACCCCAGACAGAATGAAAGGCAAGTGAAAAAGCCACAAGAACCAATTTGGGGATATTTAAGGGATAAAATAAGGTGAGTATGGTTACAGCAGAGAGAGAGAGAGCAAGAGAGAGAGAGAGGAGATGGAACTCAAGAAATAAAGAAAAGTCAGACCAAATAGTACTCCTAGGCCATGTAGGCCATGGATTCATTTTGTTTTATTTTTTTAATTTATTTTTTGCGATGGAGTATTGCTGTATTGTCCAGGCTGGAGTGCAGTGGTGTGATCTCAGCTCAACGCAACCTCTGCCTCCCACGTAGCTGGGATTACAGGCGTCTGCCACCATGCCTGGCTAATTTTTGTATTTTTAGAAGAGATGGAGTTTGGCTATGTTGACTAGGCTGGTCTCGAACTCCTAACCTCAAGTGATCCTCCCACCTCAGCCTCCCAAAGTGCTGGGATTACAGGCCATAAGCCACCAAGCCCGGCCATGGATTCATTTTAAATATTCATTGCCCCATATTGTTGCCACCAGTCACATACAGTTATTGAGCACTTGACATGTGGATAATCAAAACAGAGATGTGCTTAATGTGAAAAGCAGAATGTAAAATATCTGGTTCCTATTTTTAGTGTTGATGACATGCTGAAATGACATTTTGTATATATTGGATTCAATAAATTATTAAATTTAATATTAAAATTAATTTCATCTATTTCTTTTCACATCTTTAAATGTGGTTACTAGAAAATTCTAAATTACTTGTGTGGCTTGTATTTGAGGCTCACATATTTTTATCAAGCAGTGCTGTTCTAAGTAAAATTGAAACCTTAGTGTATTTTGAGAAGGAGAGTGATATGATAGATTTGTTTTGAGAAGATCACCCTGACTACTGAATATATTATTAGAGGAGAGGGCAAGAGTAGATGCAGGAAGAGCAATTAAGAGGAGGCTAGTATAGGAAAGAGGTGATGCTGTCCTGAATTAGTGAGGGAGCAGTACATATCAAGAAAAGTGGTCTTTGTCTGAGACATTTTGAGGATAAGGAAGACTTACTAATGAATTGTATGCAGTGATATGAAAGAAATAATAATAAAAATATCTCATGTATTTAACAATTTTTTGTATGTTAAATGGCTCTGTTGAGCACTTGGTACAATCATAATCACTATTTTACAGAGGAGAAAGCTGGAACTTATGATGTATATATATGTGTGTGTGTGTGTGTGTGTGTGTGTGTGTGTGTGTGTGTGTGTGTGTATCATAAGCTAGCAAAGAATCCAGATACTTCCTTACAGAATTACTTATATATCCAGCTTATAAAGTAGAATTTTAAGCTAATATGCAATAAAATAAGTATGACTTGCAGCCCTACAATCCCCTTCTAATATGCTGCTATTATTCTCATACCTAAGCTTCAGGGTCGTAATTAAATGGTAGAGTTCCCTTATTCCCCTTGCAAGACATGCGACAGGGGTGTGGCTCCCTTGGTTGCCTGCTGCCCTACCCCTCAAACCCTAGGGCGAGCATGCAAACAGGCAGGTGCAGAGACTGTGGGGAGTGCTTTTGGGCTTCTGCCCCACAGCAGTGTTTAGGAGTGGGTGTTGGTGATTCCCAAAGCCCAACTGGGCATGTGTCACAGTGTGCTCTTTTGGCTTTGCCATCTGCAGACAGCTTGTGTTGATCATAACCAGCTTAATAGACCCTGTCTTAGGACAGAGGGCCAGCGTGACAGCCTGGGTTCTTGCCCAATGTACTGGAATAATCGAATCACACATGAGATAGAAGGATGAATGCAAAGTTTTATTTTATTTTGTTTATTTATTTTATTTATTTATTTGTACTTATTATACTTTAAGTTCTAAGGTACATGTGCACAGCGTGCAAGTTTGATACATAGGTATACATGTGCCATATTAGTTGTCTGCACCCATCAACTCACCATTTACATTACATTACATTACAACTCATTCCTCCCCCAGCCCCCCTACCCCTGACAGGCCCCGGTGTGTGATGTTCCCTGCCCTGTGTCCAAGTGATCTCGTTGTTCAATTCCCACCTATGAGTGAGAACATATGGTGTTTGCTTTTCTGTCCTTGCGATAGTTTGCTGAGAATGATGATTTCCACCTTCATCCATGTCCCTGCAAAGGACATGAACTCATCCTTTTTTATGGCTGCATAGTATTCCATGGTGTATATGTGCCACATTTTCTTTATCCAGTCTATCATTGATGGACATTTGGGTTGGTTCCACGTCTTTGCTATTGTGAATAGTGCTGCAATAAACATATGTGTGCATGTGTCATTGTACTAGCATGATTTATAATCCTTTGGGTGTATACCCAGTAATGGGTTTGCTGGGTCAAATGGTAATTCTTGTTCTAGATCCTTGAGGAATTGCCACACTGTCTTCCACATTGGTTGAACCAGTTCAGACTCCCACCAACAGTGTAAAAGCTTTCCTATTTCTCCACATCCTCTCCAGTATCTGTTGTTTCCTGACTTTTTAATGATTGCCATTCTAACAGGTGTGAGATGGTATCTCATTGTGGTTTTGATTTGCATTTCTCTGATGACCAGTGATGGTGAGCATTTTTTCATGTGTCTGTTGGCTGCATAAATGTCTTCTTTTGAGAAGTGTCTGTTCATATCATTTGCCCACTTTTTGATGGGGTTGTTTGTTTTTTTCTTGTAAATTTGTTTGAGTTCTTTGTAGATTCTAGATATTAGCCCTTTTTCAGATGGGTAGATTGCAGATTTTCTCCCATTCTGTAGGTTGCCTGTTCACTCTGATGGTAGTTTCTTTTGCCATGCAGAAGCTCTTTAATTAGATCCCATTAGTCTATTTTAGTTTTTGTTGCCATGCTTTTCGTGTTTTAGTCATGAAGTCATTGAGTGCAAGGTTTTATTAAGCAGTGCAGGTGACTCTCAGCGTGATGCATAGGAAGCCGGAGAGGGGAGATGGAGTGGGAAGGTGTTCATGCCCTTGAGTCAGGCTATTGTCCACCAATATTCTGATACCTCATCACTCCTCTGCTGTGCCTCCTTGTTGCTCTCTGCCACTGTTTCTCTGCTCCTCTCACTGTTTAACCACTTGTGTCTGTGCCCGCTAAGATCTCAGGATTTTTTTTTTTTTTTGGATGGAGTTTCACTTTTGTTGCCCAGGCTGGAGTGCAGTGGCCTGATCTCAGCTCACTGTAACCTCCGCCTCCCGGGTTCAAGCAGTTATCCTGCCTCAGTCTCCCAAGTAGCTGGGACTACAGGCACCTGCCACCACGCCAGGCTAATTTTGTATTTTTTAGTAGAGACGCAGTTTCTCCATGTTGGTCAGGCTGGTCTCAAATTCCCAACCTCAGGTGATCCGCCTGCCTTGGTGTCCCAAAGTGCTGAGATTACAGGCATGAGTCACTGCACCTGACCAGGTTTTTATGGACAGAGGTGTGGTGCTCCAGAATGGTGGTCTTGGAAAATGCAACATTTGGGCATGAAAACAAAAGTGCCTGTTCTCACTTTGGTCCATGAACACAGGCCCTAGGGTGGAACCCTTGCCAGGAAACCCGCCCTTCTCTACTCAGCACTTCCAGGTCCCCTACCATATCACTATACCTACCCCTTCCTTGCCCTTTTCCTCTCTTCACTCATTCATCAGAACTCAAGAGTCAACTATTTCCAAGTCCTTCTTATCATTATCTGAGGAGGATAGAATTGGCACCACAGGTCTGCCACCATAGAACCTGGGAACAATTTTTTATCTCAGATTCAAGACTTGATCAGTAAGATTAGGGCCATGTAGGGTATCTGGGTTCCCAGAGTTACAATAACTGCTCCTCTCGTCAGTCAATCCTGGAAATCCAGGAAATGAAGGCCTAGAACTTTCTGGCTTGGCAGAGGTGGAGTTTGCCACTAGGAAATTCAGCGCACAGTTTAACACAAAACTGTTGAGTGTGTGACAATATTGAAGCAGACTGTTTTTCACTTCCAGAAACACGCATGAGGGGATGGGTAAACAAACATAAATAAAAAATTTACCATGCCATACTCTGAAATTACTGGGATGATGGTGTGCATAGGGTATCCTGGGAACACAGAGAAGTTTTCAGTGAGATCAAGGAGGAATACTGAAAGTAATTCCTATTGAGTCCTGAGAGATCGGTAAGTATTTATCCAGGCAAGCAGCTGAGAAAGATGACTGGAAGGAAGAAGTTGCTTCAAACAAAGAAGATATTAACAGTAAAGGCTGCAGGTAGAAGGGAGTGAGGAAGCAACTCCGTTCAAGTCTACAGTATAAGGCAACTATTGGTGAAAAAAAAGCTGGAGAAATAGACAGGAGCCAGTTCATAGAGGACTTTTAAAAAGATGAATCCTTTTTTTGCAGTATATGGAGATCCCATTGAAGGATCAGAAATAAGAAAATAGTGTGATCTATTCTGCACCTAAGAAAAATTTTCATGGATGCCCGTGTTCATAAGTTCATGGCTTATGGAAGACTCAGGACCTGAGTGGAGGCTACGAAGAAGTTTCTTGAAATAGCTGAGTCCCTAGAACATTGGTCAAAGCGTAAAACCTGAAGAGAGTGGAACTGATTCCCCCACCATTTCACTTACTCTGGTGTTAGGAAAGATTTAAAGCACTGTAGCCTTGTAAAAATGACATTACTGTTATGTTCTGTCTTTGATACTTGTGCTCCATCTCGAATCAATGGTCTCTACCACATTGCCTGAACAGAGGGCATCTTTATGTCCTATAAGGAACATTTAGCTTCATAGAACTGAGCTCTGTCTACTTCTGCTCAGTCCCCATCTCAGCCTGTGACCCTTTTTTCCTTGAAAATATATGGTTAATTTATCTTTAAGTTCTTATTTTGTTCTGCTTTCTTCTTAGGAAGCTCATTGCTTCATCTACAACCTCTTGCTCCTTCCCTTCACTTCAGCCACCTCCAGCCCTATGCTGACTATTCAATTTCTGCCTAAGGAGTTAAATTTCCTCCCTGAACCAGCAGTTGGATGTGTTCTAATGTTACTAAACAATTATTTAACAGTATTGTAAAGATTAACACATAGAAAAACACAACTGAAGTGTGCCATAAATTTGACAGATATTAAACACTGGCTGTAATTAATATTAATAAAGAATAATTTTAACAATTTTTCTAGTCTAAGATATTTGATTGCAATAATCATATCTTGTATATTTTAGTCTTCCATCATAGTCACAATTCTGTTTTTATTGTTTGTTTTTTGTTTTGTTTTGTTTTGTTTTAGATGGAATCCCACTCTGTCAACCTGGATGGAGTGCAGTGGCATGATTTCGGCTTGCTGCAAACTCCGATTCCCAAGTTCAGAGATTCTCCTGCCTCAGCCTCCTGAGTAGCTGAAATTACAGGTGCGCCACCAAGCCCAACTAATTTTTGTATTTTTAGTAAAGACGGGTTTCACCATGTTGGTAAGGCTGGTCTCGAACTCCTGACTTCATGATCAGCCTGCCTTGGCCTCCCAAATTGCTGGGATTACAGGCGTGAGCCACCACACCTGGCCCATAGTCACATTTCTTCTGGTCCAGTACTATGCTCTGTTTGCCACTGTGTACAAATGCAATAAATGTTTCTGGAATGACTTTCTTTTGCCCTCGATAATTGTTGAGGAGATTTGAGAAGATTATCTGGATGACTCAGTTATCACTAATAAGCTGTTCAAAAATAATCATAGATATGCTCAACAATATATGTGCAAGCTATGTTCATCCTGTTAATATATATAATCATAATATTAAAAATAACTTAAATACAAATATGAAATTAGTTTCAATTTTTATAATTAATATGGTGAGTCTATTCAAAGAGATATTTTCAAGTATGTTAAGATACAAAGTTAATAGTATGGATAAATTTTATATTATTAAATAAGAAAAACTGATTACAAAATAATTTCTACATACACATTAATAGTGAGAAATCAGCAAATGTTTGTTAAATGACGACACATTCAAATGCATAAAAATATAACACTATTTTTAAAAATGTTCAGATCGCACCCATTTAAAAATACTAAAAAGATATCCGTACACTAAATGTTACAAGTTTTATAATTTTGTGTCATCGGCTTATGGATGATTTTAACTTTATTCTTGTGATTCCTGTTTCTCAAAATTTGTACAACTATAACATATTACTTCTATAATCATATAAAAGAATAACACTTCAAACAAATACTTTTCTTGCCTCTTGATAAACATTCCTGTGTTCAGCAGAAACGTTCGGACTCATTGACCTTAATGCTTAACTCAGCGCTATAAATTTGGGTTGCTGATGGTGATGGCGTTCTGTAACTGACAAACATTATTTTTTTTAATTTTTAATTTTTTTTATTATTATACTTTAAGTTCTAGGGTACATGTGCACAACGTGCAGGCTTGTTACATATGTATACCCGTGCCATGTTGGTGTGCTGCACTCATCAGCTCGTCAGCACCCATCAACTCGTCATTTACATCAGGTATAACTTCCAATGCAATCCCTCCCCACTTCCCCCTCCCCATAATAGGCCCTGGTGTGTGATGTTCCCCTTCCCGAGTCCAAGTGATCTCATTGTTCAGTTCCCACCTATGAGTGAGAACATGCGGTGTTTGGTTTTCTGTTCTTGCGATAGTTTGCTGAGAATGATGGTTTCCAGCTGCATCCATGTCCCTGCAAAGGACACAAACTCATCCTTTTTATGGTTGCATAGTATTCCATGGTGTATAAGTACCACATTTTCTTAATCCAGTCTGTCACTGATGGACATTTGGGTTGATTCCAAGTCTTTGCTATTGTGAATAGTGCCGCAATGAACATACGTGTGCATGTGTCTTTATAGCAGCATGATTTATAATCCTTTGGGTATACACCCAGTAATGGGATGGCTGGGTCATATGGTACTTCTACTTACACTCTCCCAAGACTAAACCAGGAAGAAGTTGAATCCCTGAATAGACCAATAGCAGGCTCTGAAATTGAGGCAATAATTAATAGCCTACCAACCGAAAAAAGTCCAGGACCAGATGGATTCATAGCTGAATTCTACCAGAGGTACAAGGAGGAGCTGGTACCATTCCTTCTGAAACTATTCTAATCAATACAAAAAGAGGGAATCCTCCCGAACTCATTTTATGAGGCCAACATCATCCTGATACCAAAGCCTGGCAGAGACACAACAAAAAAAGAGACTTTTCGACCAATATCCCTGATGAACATCGATGCAAAAATCCTCAATAAAATACTGGCAAACCAAACTGGCAAATCCTTCCTCCCAAGGAGTCTCCAAGCTACTTGTCTCTTTTGTATTGCCTTAACAAATACTGGAATGTCTTCTATCTTTCCCCTGTATTATTCAATAATAATTCCTATTTAACCCTTGTATTTTAATTGCTTCTGTCTTTGTACACTTCTACTTTCTGTACTTGTATTCTCACATTTGAAAGTCTTGGAGCATACTTTGGTTAGAATTCAAATTGTGTTTCCTAGTATTTTTAAGTTATTTTTTTAAAGTTCATAACAACCATATAATCTTTACGACATTTCCAGGACATGCAAAATAATCTGATAACAATCACCGCTTCCTGATGACTTTTGTTTGAGTTGACACCAAATGAAATATTGAATAAACTGAGGAGTTATGGAAGGGTAAAGAAGAATTATGAATCAGCCTTCACTTCAAAAAATGTTTGTCAGTTCTAGATCCTTGAGGAATCGCCATACTGTTTTCCATAATGGTTGAACTAGTTTACAATCCCACCAACAGTGTAAAAGTGTTCCTATTTCTCCACATCCTCTCCAGCACCTGTTGCTTCCTGACTTTTTAATGATTGCCATTCTAACTGGTGTGAGATGGTATCTCATTGTGGTTTTGATTTGCATTTCTCTGATGGCCAGTGATGATGAACATTTTTCATGTGTCTGTTGGCTGTATGCATGTCTTCTTTTGAGAAACGTCTTTTCATATCCTTTGCCCACTTTTTGATGGGGTTGTTTTTTTTTGTTTTTTTTTTCCTTGTAAATTTGTTTGAGTTCTTTGTAGGTTCTGGATATTAGCCCTTTGTCAGATGAGTAGATTGCAAAAATTTTCTCCCATTCTGTAGGTTGCCTGTTCACTCTGATGGTAGTTTCTTTTGCTGTGCAGAAGCTCTTTAGCTTAATTAGATACCATTTGTCAATTTTGGCTTTTCTTGCCATTGCTTTTGGTGTTTTAGACATGAAGTCCTTGCCCATGCCTATGTCCTGAATGGTATTACCTAGGTTTTCTTCTAGGGTTTTTATGGTATTAGGTCTAATATTTAAGTCTCTAATCCATCTTGAATTAATTTTCGTATAAGGAGTAAGGAAAGGATCCAGTTTCAGCTTTCTACTTATGGCTAGCCAATTTTCCCAGCACCATTTATTAAATAGGGAATCCTTTCCCCATTTCTTGTTTCTCTCAGGTTTGTCAAAGATCAGATGCCTGTAGATGTGTAGTATTATTTCTGAGCACTCTGTTCTGTTCCATTGGTCTCTATCTCTGTTTTGGTACCAGTACCATGCTGTTTTGGTTACTGTAGCCTTATAGTATAGTGTGAAGTCAGGTAGCGTGATGCCTCCAGCTTTGTTCTTTTGACTTAGGATTGTCTTGCCAATGTGGGCTCTTTTTTGGTTCCATATGAACTTTAAAGCAGTTTTTTCCAATTCTGTGAAGAAAGTCATTGGTAGCTTGATGGGGATGGCATTGAATCAACAAATTATCTTGGGCAGTATGGCTATTTTCACGATATTGATTCTTCCTATCCATGAGCATGGTATGTTCTTCCATTTGTTTGTGTCCTCTTTCATTTCACTGAGCAGTGGTTTGTAGTTCTCCTTGAAGTGGTCATTTACATCTCTAATAAGTTTGATTCCTAGGCATTTTATTCTCTTTGAAGCAATTATGAATGGAAGCTCACTCATGATTTGGCCCTCTGTATGTCTGTTACTGGTGTATAAGAATGCTTGTGATTTTTGCACATTCATTTTGTATCCTGAGACTTTGTTGTAGTTGCTTATCAGCTTAAGGAGATTTTGGGCTGAGATGATGGGGTTTTCTAAATATACAATCATGTCATCTGCAAACAGGGACAATTTGACTTCTTCTTTTCCTAACTGAATACCCTTGATTTCTTTCTCTTGCCTGATTTCCCTAGCCAGAACTTCCAACACTATGTTGAATAGGAGTGGTGAGAGAGGGCCTCCCTGTCTTGTGCCAGTTTTTAAAGGGAATGCTTCCAGTTTTTGCCCATTCAGTATAATATTGGCTGTAGGTCTGTCATAAATAGCTCTTATTATTTTGAGATACATTCAATCAATACCTAGTTTACTGAGAGTTTTTATCATGAAGTGCTGCTGAATTTTGTCAAAGGCCTTTTCTGCATCATGTGGTTTTTGTCCTTGGTTCTGTTTATATGCTGTATTACGTTTATCGATTTGCGTATGTTGAACCAGCCTTGCATCCCAGGGATGAGGTCCACTTGATCATGGTGGATAAGCTTTTTGATGTGCTGCTGGATTCATTTAAGGTAACAGCATCATCCAGAATATGGATGAGAAAATTTCCATTTGAATATATCTGTGTTTACTCTCAGGGGAAAAGGCTGTAATGAAATAAATCTATGAAGTTAAAATTGTAGGTGTGATCAATAGACAGTCTCCAGAAACTCATCCTTGTTTAATAAGATTCCATTTGGCACAAGAACATGGTAAGGATTTGGGGGAACCTTCATGGGGTTCTGAGCTATGAACTTGATCCACATAGTTGTGCTCCAAATCACCAGCCAGTTTACTCAGCTTTCGGTAACAGAAAGCAGCACAACATCAACACAGCTCAGTGAGCATATTGGGCCAAGGCAAAAATCTTGTAATTGGATAAGCTAAGTCAGAAAACTAAGCACTGGGGGAAGAAGTTTTGTGAAGGTTGCACTCCAATGAGTGAGCTGTAATTTGTGTAATAGGAGATTAGAACAGGCAGAAGAGTTGTTGGTATCAGTATGAAGTGTTGTTGCCAAAATGAAAAAGATATTTTCCTCTTACTATGTATTCTATTTCAATTGCTCATTTAAAGTGATGCTTTGGTACCTGAAATGGTGTATGACTAAGAAATAAATAAGGGTGATACTTTCAAATTATCAGCAACATCTGAAAGTTTCTCTTCTTATATGAATTGGTTAACTATACTGAATATTTCTGTGGAATTCCTATGAAATATGCATCCTCTGAGAAGTAATCTCCTATATATATGCACTGTATCTTCCTTTCATACCCTCCTTTAACTGATATTCCACTTCTCCATTAGATACATTACCTCCACATTAGTTCAGTCCTCTACAGTTATGCTCACTGTCTGGACCTCATAATCACCCAGATATGTTATCATTGATACAATTTTTTCAATATCATTAAGATCTACAGTCCCCAAGATCCTTCAACTTTCATTAAAACTATAGGGCCTTCCTACAACATTTCCCCATTTATCTTTGATCCCATGGCTCACTACTTCAACCACTATCTTGACAACACCCTAATATTCTCTCTCTTTCATCCATCCATTGCACTTACCCAGTAAAACCTCAACTTAAATCATTCTTTCTTCTCAAATCCAAAACTCAGGCTGCTGACAACTTCTATAGAAACATTACTTTGCATATTGTGACCACCGCAAATTAATGGTCATCACTCTTACTTGAACTCCAGACATTTTGTAAAGATTCTCTCTTCAGTTCCCAACAATGTCTATTTCAAGCTTCACGTAGAAAATTGAGACGATTAGTCAAAATTCCTGCTGCTACCCATTCAAAACTTATCTGTGTCCTCCCCCTTATTTACCTTTTCATCTTCAATTCATTGAAAGAGATGATTATCCTTCTGCCAAAGCACACTTGTATTTCCCCCCAGTAGCACTTACAATGATGGAAACATTTGTGTAAATATTTTCTTATATCTCTGTAACTTATCTGTAAGTTCCATGAAAGCAAAGACAGTGTCTGTTTTCATCACACTATCTCAGGCACTTACCACAATAGTATAAGTCTGATTTATATTGGTTTAATTAATATATACTTATTAGAGTTCCTATGTACAATTGTCAGTATCTGCCTTTGGATTACTTAAGTAAAATGGAAATTGTTGGAAGGCTCTGAGAGTAGGATGTGGGCCTCAGAGAATTGACCAAATTTTGGAATTGGCAGATGCCAAGGAAACTCCAGAGAATCAAAAAGCAGACACCATGGCAGTTTTCTTATAGTCCAGTCAAGTTGAATCAGACAGCTACTGTTGCTGCTACTATTCTTATGGTTATGAATGATGACCCACCAATTGATTGCTTCATTCTGTCTGTTTTAAAGCCTCAGGACAAAACATCTGGTTGATAGAGCTTGGATTAACATCTTACACCCTGACTATATGGGGGGCATAAAGAGAAAAACTTCTGGTCCCTGTTGACTCCATAGTGGAAGGCAGGTCCTGGAATAATCCTCCTGTAAAAACCACTGTCATGATTACTTTTATGTCAACTTGATTAGGTAACAGGGTGTCTAGATATTTGATTCAACATTATTCTGATTATCTCTGTGACAGTGTTTCTGAATGAGATTAAGTAGAGTGACCTTTCCAATGTGATGGGCCTCATCCAATCAGCTGGAGGCCTGAAGAAAACAAAAAGTGGCAGGTGGCATAAGGGAGAATTCACTCTCTGCCTGTCTTTGAACTTGGACACTAATTTTCTCATTTTCTTGGACTGGAACTTACATTATTGGCTTTTTTGGTTTGCAAGCCTTCTGATTTGGACTGGAACTACACAGCCAGCTCTCTGGGGTCTCCACATTGCAGACTATGAGACATAGCCTCCATAATCATATAAGCCAATTCCTTGTAGTAAATGAATATCTCTTTCTTTCTCCTCCTCTCCCTAGAAATGAACACACACACACACAAATGTTACAAAATTAATATAGATGATAGATAGATAGATAGATAGATAGATAGATAGATAGATAGATAGCCATGCTTTCTATACTTGAAACCTTCACTACAATTTTGCTGGGATCTGATGACTATATATATATATATATATATATATATATATATATATATATCCTGGTTTAACTAGGTTCAAATACCTTATACTTTCCATTGTATATGAAATTTTGCCTTTTCTAGGACAAAATTACAGTTCCAGTGTGAGAACTGTAATATGGAAGAGGAATCAGAGGCTGAGGTGTCCAATTGATTATATAGATCAAATATGACAGACATCAAAGCCTGACCAAAACATAAATCCCCAGGGCTTATTTCAGAACACAACAAAAACAATATTTATGAAAAGAAAATAATTTTATACCTTTGGACATTGTGTTTGTGTTCACTCGTGTTCTGATAACCTTGGTCTAGATTGGCTCAAAACTTGGCAAAGCCAAACTTTTAGGTAAAAGCTGTCTGTCTTTATTGTCTTACTCTGCCTGCCCCAACCAACCTAGCTTATGAGCAAGAAGTTAATTTTGCTATTCAAGTATCCCATGTATCTGGAAGAAGTCAAACTGGATCCTAGCTTTCCAGAATTTCTAGACCTTGAGATACAGATTGTCAATCTCCACAGAGAAGCTGTCATCCTGTTATTCATAAGAACAACTATGTAAATTTTATAAGTATTGTGTGATATGAAGATGTGGTTATATGTCTGAGCCTATAATGTTATGTGGCCATCTTTTCTGTTCCATGGAAAAGACAGAAGGACTATCAGGACCCTTGGACTATAAGGGTTTCCTGTGAATTGAATGCTTTGGTCTTGGCCATTGACTAGGCTAATGCATTTATATATCATTATAGCATCATTAGCCAAAAAATGTAACTGTTCCTAAATAGAATTCAGCTTTGGCTTGACTTTTTCAAAAATCAGATAGCAATAAAATATATTTATTTTGTGCTGGGCCTTCTCAACAATTAAGTAGGTGTTTGAGCACATATATACTGTCTATATTTCAACGGCTTTTGGAACAATAAATAATTTTCTGATCTACTCAACAGCATTCATGTCTTTCCCTCTTAATCCCTAGTTACTGAAGTTATTTCAAGAACAAATTACCTAGGTCTGAAAAAAATTAAAAATCCGTAAGTGTTCCCAATATCGTAACTAATCACATTCTCATCAACGTTACCCTGTGTAATTGAGACATTCTCTATTTACCTGAAAAGGACCTCACATGTTTATTATTTTGCAGATCATTTAAACAGTGTGTAGCTCAACTCATTTATCATAACATGTAAATAGATTGTACATATTTTTGTTGCTGCATTGAGAGTTCCTATAAAAATAATTTGATCCTTAATTAACATGGACAAAGGCAAAGAACAGTGGTAGTATTTGATAGCCATTTAACAGTTGGCTGCTTTTGAACCAAAGTGATGAAAAAAATCTTATTAGCATCTTGTATTAGTACAAAATAGACAAACTCGTTGTCTTTGGGACTAGGCAAAAATTTACATAAAAAAGAACATGTAAAATTAAACGATGGTGATAGAAATCAGAATAACAGTCACCTCTAGGGAAATACAGACAGAGGGCATTAAAGAGCTTTCTAAGGTCCTGGAAATCATATATGTTGGTATGAGTAGTGGTTATACAAACATATGCACATGTAAAAATTCATTTTGCTGTACCCTCAACATTTATATATTTTATCATATTTTCTAGTTATGAAAACAGAAGACAGAGACTTGATTCCTCAGGGGTTTCAGGAATAAAATGTTTGTTTCCTTTGTTCACCCTGGAAATTTTTCTAAGTCAGACATCATAGGATTTGCTTTTATGTTGTACCCCCACTGCCATCCATTTCCACCTCAATGTCTACATGTTGAACACATAAGAAGTTTTCAGTGTTGACTTTATTTTATGACAGCCACTATGAATTATAAATACCCACTACTGTAATGTATACTCTCAGGCTTCCCTTCCACCAACCAGACCCATTCCTATGAGAAGAGCTTAGAAGTGCTGTGAACAAACATTTGTGTGTGTGTGTGTGTGTGTGTGTGTGTGTGTGTGTGTGAATACATAAATGTCCTAATCTACTCTCACTTCCCATACCCCCACCTACCCCACAAATTGTCCCCTGTCTGTAGTCCCTCTCCTTCTCAACTCAGAATTCACAATCAAACATTAAATTAGTGTACAGAAAAATAGGGAAAGGGTAGAGAATATTTAAAGAAACAGTCACAAGTAAATAAATAACACATACGTCTCTTCGGGGAACCCTAAACAATGTCCATTCTTCTGTTGTAACGCAGTGAGACTTCTCTCATTCCCCTTTGTTAGGATGTCCCATTGCAATTGACCAATGTCTAAACAGGAAATTTTATTTCCGGAGGCATTTAAACACAGCAGCTGCAGCTTGCATAAAAGAATTTGGTAATCTCACAGCCTTATTATCTGGGAGTCTTCAGTCTCACACAGCCCAAATTACCACTAGGTTTAAACCAAGTAGCTAGTATGTGATGTACTTGTACATACGTGCCTAGGATATTTTCCATCATTTCACAGAGCTTGTGAGAAAGGACAGGGAAGTGGTAAAAGCTGAAAAACTTAAAGTTATTAAGTTCAGCTTCATTGCATGGTGAGGAGTCGGGAGAGTGTGTGGAGGGGCACAACTCAGGCAGGTGTTACATTATAAAATAAATTTCACTAACTACCTTATGAAGTCTAAGGGTCATTTATTTTCTTTATTTCTTTTTTGGTGATTTTATTAATATTTTTGCATTTAAATTTTATTTTATTGAGGGATTTTTTTACACTAGAATTTTCTACTGGAGTTCTGAGTTGAAGATATAAAGGCATTGACAAACATAGTCTCTTCTATAAAGCTACAAATAAAGTATTCAAGTTGTCTAACTCTTAATGAAGGTTTTCTACCACCTTTAGATCAGTGTTCAGAGTAGGAAACCCTATAGATAAAAGGTCTTATGGGCCAGCTAGATCTGTGTCTCTCTCCTAGATGCCTTTTAGCATCATCCCATAAAAAAATACCCAAACTGAGAGAAACTTTATTTCCAGCAGGATCTCATCACAAAAGAACAGCAGGATTCACTCCTGATCTGCAAATTCTGATGCTACATTTCAACCAGTCCAATTAACATAATTTTATTTATGTAAATCTAAATACCAGCACTTCTTTCATACCTGAATCTATTACATCAAGAAGCTCACACTAAGTTATAATAATAATTAAACTGTTTCCTCAATGCTCACCTTGGGCATCTAGATAAGGTAATTCTTTCCTTCAACATCAAACATTTTTGGGATGAAAAAGATGACCCTCAGAGCTGTGGAACAGTAGAAGTTGATCCAGTGCTTTGCAGTTTTCAGAGAATATTCCCTTTCACCAGTATATTTGAAAATAAAATCTGCAGTCCTATCCAGGCTCCTCGACATTCTTTAATTTTTAAATATGAAAACTAAAAAAACATTGAGAAGAAACATTTGTTGAAAAATACTAAAAGATCTTATTTTGGAAATCACAAAGTTATCATCATATGCAGGATATTGCTATTACTGTTTCTACTTTTACTATTACAAGATAACAGAGTTTGAACTAGACACAGAAATATCTTAGAACAAGAGTTATCAAATACACAACTTTACCTCCACTTTCATGTTGTCCAGACTGGGTCCATCTTTTCTTCCTCATATGGCCCAGAGAACAGTAGACTTCACCCCATTGTCTAGAGATGTTGTCAGCCATCAGCAGTGGTGGGGTAGCAAATGGATGGTCTGAATGTGTAATTACGGTTCCAGGTAGGCACGTGCTGATATTGTGGCATATACCTCTCCTGACACACAACTACCTATTAGATCAGGTTATAGAGAAACAAACATATCCAAGTTTAAACATGTTCTCAAGGGTGGGCAAGGTAATTTTAGACCTCTGTTCTCTCTTCTACTCCACATGTGCTAAGGAGAGACCAAGTCTACAAGTCCCACTGTCTTACGAATTCCCAATTGCCTACCAACTTCATGTGAGATCTTTTTAATTAAAAGGACACTTAACCTTTAGTAGCCTAGCATGGGCCAGCAAGGTCCTTGTTCTTTCATCAAGGGCTTCTTGAATCTATGTGTGCAACTTTTTGTGTCCACGTATATGCTTATATTCCTCTGTATATCTTTGTGTAATTGTGTATGGATGTCTTTATGTTCATGTGCATTAAAGTTGCTACTCTTTTAAGGTTTTCTGTTTATGTGTATGTAAGCATAAAAATATGCAGGTTTTCTTTAGAACAATAAATATCCAGTTGAAATTGTTACATAGATTTGTAAATGAGACATTTGCCATGCTAGGGTGCTAGAAATGTGAGTGATACAACAGCTTTTAATAAAATAGTGTTAGTGACCACAACAAAGTACAAAACAACCACTGAATCTTCCAGAGAAATTACAAAGATATTGAAAAGTTCAGTTTATTAATTCAAACAGATAATTGAGTGAAAGAATAATGAATTAAAGACAAAATTTAGATTTGAAATTGGCATTATGAAAGATCTGGTTTATTTGTTTTAAAATAGTGTACAATCTGTGTGTGCATTTTTCTGTATGTGTGTGCATGCTTGTGTATGCTTATATATGTGCATGTTTATGTGTGTTCACATGTGATGCATATAGCTGTGTGTATTGGTATATGTGTGTATTTTTGTATATATGTGTGCATACATGTGTGTGATTATGTGTAATAACATAGAAAGATACCTTAACTGCAGAAGGGAAGGGAATTCTCAGTGAAAGAGGCCTTCAGCTGAGAAAACCTATGAGTGAATCTACATGCCACACACAAGTAACCAACACATACGTTTGACTACCAGCAGCTCAGATATCTATATCATAAGATGAATTCCCCCACTCCAATCTGCCTCATCGAGGTGCAACATTGGATGAACTTCATATTGAACTTACTCTTATCAAAGAATTTCTCTAAGTATCCTAGCTTGGATAAACATACAGGTTTTTTATGGCACTGGACAAAGACTAGTATATGTATTTATATGTATTTGTCAACTTCTTCTGCCTTCCATTGCTGTAACTCTTTTTGTTCAATTATATATTTCACAAGTGATGTTCTTCTAAGAAGAAGATGACACTACTAACACAAAGTCAGTAGGAATTACACTTTAAGCTTTTTTATACAGAGGGAAATGGGTTTTGCAGGGTTATTTACACAACAGTTTTGCTGAGTCTTCCAGGGAGCTGATAATCATATTCAGAAAAAGGCCACCTAGGGTGAGTGGTGTGGTCTGTGTAAATGAACACATGTGGGGTTTTGAAATCGCATGACCATAGTTATTTAGCACCATTCTCAAATCCACAGAGCTTAATGGTCATACATGGGTTAGACTCTAGGACCTAGAGTTCATTAGCACCATGTTCCAACCAAATGAGCTCCCATGCCAGAAACTACAGTAGTAGCACCCTCAGACATGGCTGGGTTTGGAGTTCAGATTAGTTGCTGCCAAAAAAAATCTAAACAAAACCCCACATGACACTGAGATTACTCAGAGCCCTAAATCTTCAAACATATCATACATCACCAAAGCTGATAGGCAAAGTTCTGTGTGTGTGAAGTTCACAGCTGAGGCAGCAGCCAACATTGAAGCTGGATCATTTGTCAAGCATTCACCATTCCATATCCCCAGCCTTACTGAGGGTGAAAAAAAAAAAAAAGTCTAATCTTTTGTAGAGAGTAAGAGTGGGAGTAGGAAGGGCTTTTTCCTGGGAATGAGAGAACATTAGGTAAAAATACAATAGCACAATCATCATTTAAATTACAATGAGAGCCCTTTTCACCCAAGTTTCTCCTAAATCTAAGCAGGAGAAAGAAAATATCAGAGCAAAGTGTAATTCCTCAAAGAAGCACCAGGTACCCGGGGGTAATTCCACTCTGCCCTCTTCTTATGCAGAGGCAGAGCCCTATACAGTCAGCTCATTGTCCTGGGATGTATACATCTTGACAAAAGGAGAAGAGAAAAGATATGTCTCTGTCCTTCATTATGTTAATGAGAAGGATTTACATAAGGAGGGGAAAAATATACCAGTAGAAATCACCACTCAAAAAGACCTCTAATCTCAAAGACAGCTGAAGACAAAAGCAAATAATAGGTAGATGTGAAGATTATAGAGGTGAGAACAGCAGATATGATTATCTATTCAGCTCAGGACTTCTCCATGTATCTAGTATTGTACTTGCATGACAAAAGTATTATATATATATAGATATATAGATATAATATATTAAAACGTTTGGATGTTGAGGATAGAAAGGGAGATGAAATAAAGGATTAATTCATGGAATTGAAAATGCAAAGAAACAAAGCAAAAACTACAAGTAGCTCTTTGTCCCCAATTTCTTTTTTATCCAACAAAAAGAATTAAATATTGTAACAAGTGTGGAAATTTACCAGAGATATTTGGGGTTCTGACTCCAAAACACCTACCTTACCCTATAACCAAGTAGAATCAGACTGGCCAAAAGCTAAATTTCCTGTAACCTGCTTCAAGCTCCTGGAAACTAGCTCATTCCATTCCAGAGGAAACCTAAAATGTCATTGAATTATATCCTTGTTAAAAAGAGAATGATTAAGTTGAGGAAAAGGAAGAGAAGATAGTGGAAGAGAAAGAAATGTAAACTGAGGCACACATACATGCACCCTAACAATATGATGATAACCCACTCTAAAAATTGCTAAAACCAATAGGTAGTGTGATGACTACAAAAATTACAGCAAAGGCAGCAGCAAAAGTTGAGAGCCAGTCAGGTGGACATGGGACTTCCAAGAACCTCCAGGGTTGTCCTGTAGTGATAGGAGTCTGTCGTTGTTATTTCTATTACATTTTCAGAAGTGATTTTGTGTCTTTAGGGAAGCAATTAGGGAGAAGGAAGCAGAAAGGGAAATAATCAATATCTAAAATGCTATAGAATAAGAAGAGGTTGAAAAAAAAATGCATAGCCAGAGAAAAGATATGTCTGACTTGGGTACAATTCCTTCAAATTAAACTGGGTCATATTCTTGGAAGATGCTGCACAGTGATACTTCCCAACAGACACAGAAGCTGTGGACTAAGTCCGGATGGTTTCCTCTCTGCTTCTGGAGTGAGCCAGCTCATTCCCCAGGAGGGCATAACGGGCAGCCAACTTCTGACAGTTAGAGTTGAATGAGAAAGAGAGATGCAGAAGAGAAAAATGTAAGCAGTGGCTACCACTCACTTTGACCATCACATATTTTACATGGAGGCCTATGGAATAGTGCAAAGACTTGTTTATATTCAGAGGTTTCAGCTTCCTGGATCCCCAGGCTTCCAGTAATTGTAAAAGAAATCTGAATTCTGAAGACAAGAGAGAAATATGGAAGGGAATTGACAGACAATAGCTAAAACGCAATAAGAAAGCAATATTTTGAACCATACATCAGAATTCAAAGAGATAAAGGATGAAAGATAGATAATGGAGAGGAATGAAGAAAGAATTGGAGAAGGACTGGTGCTAAAGAAGAAAGGGCTCAGGAGGATTGAGGAAAAGTGAGAAGGGGAGGAGGGAGAAGGGGGGAAGAGGAAGGAAGAGGTGAGGAGAGAAGGGAAGAGGAGAATTAGAGAGAGGGGAGAGAATTGGAGAGTGGTGAGAGAAGTGAAAAGGAGGGGGGAAAGAAGATGGGTAGGAGTAGGAGGGAATGGGGAGAATAGGGGAGGAGGAGAACACAGGAGATGGGCAAATGGAAGATAGGAAGAGGCCTGAGGTGGAATTTGAATGAAGAAGAGATGAGAAGGAAAAGGATGAAGAGGAGTAGAAGGGTGGAACAGAGGGGAGGAGGAAAAGGTGGAAGGGAAACAAGAGAATGTGGGAGGAGAGAAAGAAGACAGGCAAGATCAAAATAAAAATGGGAATTCCCAGAGTAATGAGGAAGGGAATAAAGAAGAGGAGGGGAAGAAGATAAGAAGGGGATGAAATCCTACTCTTATCCTGGCATTATCTTGACACACAACGAGCAATACTCTTCAAAGTGCCTTAATAACATTATCTCCAGATGAAAGGCAGTCGCAGGAGGAGGAGATATTACCTCTCTCCCACTGAGTTGAAATTCTCATAGACTAAAGAGATGGGAACAATAAAACAGCAGTGAGCACATTATGTCTCCTCTCTTTCCAGAAAAAGAAAGGCAAAACTAGACAGCACAAATGTACACAAGAGAAAGTATGATGCTAAATGTAGAGTGAGGAAACATGGAGAATATTTTGGATTTTGTAGTGCCAACTTCGGCAATTCAATTTTCATTGCATTCAAAGGGGAGCTATCAGCAAATTATTGTATATCAATTTGGGAAAATAACCATGGTGCAATTCCTCTGCAAGTGTAAGATTTTTCATTCTCACTCTGCCACAAGGGGATAGTTATGACTAACTACCTACACTTATAAGAAGCATTGAGTTTCCAGATAACCCAATACAATTTCAGAAACTATACTTTTCCCTCCTGGCATTTCCCTGGGAATATGATAGACAAATTAGATCTTAATCATCTAAATGAAATATAAATCAGAATTTCTAGGGTCTCTTACACTTCCTGAGACAATGTTTGTGATATCAGATGTCAAGTGTCATGGTCAACTGGCACATAAGGATGGAGAGGGGAATGGTGACCAGAATCAGAGATAGAGTTCAGGAGACCTCTCCCCACACAGGTAAGAATAAAGCTTTCCTTTGAGTGATAGAGAAAGATCTCTGATGAGTCTGAAAATCTAATACCTTCACCTTACTGCTGGGGGAGAGAATAAAGGAAGAAAACTGCACAGGAAAAAAATAAATAAAGAAGAGAGGGAAATGAAAGACTGAGTGACACAAATATGGGGGCTCACATGTCCCCAACTCTTCAAATACCCCTCTGTTCACCTGCCCTCCACACCATGAGAAATGAATGAATCCTATTTATTTTTGTCCCACACTATCTCAGGGATTTTGAGGATGGAGAATCTATTGCGGTCTGGGCATCTTAAAGTCTAGGTACTTGTGAATAGAGAAAGAAGATTTCCACCCCTCGGAATAGAGGGTGATGGGTAGCTCATCAATATCTTTGAATTGTGGGAATTTGAGCATTCTGGGTTTGGAATCTACCCAGTCAAGATGGTGAGTGGGTGAGACAGAGCTGGGTCAGCAGTGCTCCCCTCTCAGGCAGCTGATTTATTTAGCAGCATCTTCTGAATTTCCATGATAACCTTCTGAACTTCAATCCAGAAGTTATTGCTGAGACAGAAGTGGATGTAGGGGTTATAGAAGGAGCTGCTAATTGCCAGCCAGTGGAGGAAGAAGTAGAGGCCATTGTGGCTTGAGATGAATTCTCTGCATAGCAGCACCAGGTAGAGGTTAAGAGGGAGCCAGCTGATTGTGTAGACAAGCACCATTGTCATCAGCATCTTCAGGGTCTTCTTCTTCTCCCCATGCTGCCAGATATAGGTGTGGATGCTGATGCCATCAATAGCATTACGGATCCATAGCTTTTTGGCCACATGACCATAAACAACCACTAGTACCATTAATGGCAAGATGAACAAGAGCAAAAAAAAAAAAAAAAAAAAAAAAATTCTCAGCTCAAGGTATTTCCATGAAGATTTTGAAGTATATGGGAAACTGGGTAGGCAGACAGTTTCTTCAGTTATGTTTCTAGGTTATAAGACAGACGGAAAGAGAAACATCACCTTTGTCTTTTCCCTAGGCCTACAGCCAGCTATTTTATGGAAGTTTGGCCTAAGGGAGATACATATTTACTGTCTGTGTCAGCATTCAGCTTAAAATCTAGAGTTAAAAAGCCGGGAGCCTTTGGGTTCACCTAATCCAGATCTCTCATGTGATATATAAGGAAATTATGACCCCCAAATGTGAAGACTTATTTCTGATTACCAAATGCTATGAGAGTTATTGGAAACTGTTATGATAAATCCCAAGTAAAAGAAATTAATTTTGTACCTATGTTTGGAAATGCACTATTCCAGCCCCTACTCCATAAGTTATTCCATGGGACTTCCAAGGTCACAGGTTGCTAGAATCCAACACTGGTTATACTGTGTTATTCTTACCCAATCTCCACCTGGTGAAACTTCTGGCAAATTGAATGTGGCAAAGGAGCACAGTTACTCACAATCCAGATGATAATGATGCTGACATTGTCTTGCATTGGAGTAATCCAAGATTTCAGGGCATACAGCATCACCTGGAAGAAAAAGGACCCCAGCCCCATTCAACAATTCAAATTAGGGTTACTTGTTAGCCATTCATCAACTGGCATTATGGTACAAACCAGCAAATACTGGGTAGGTAGGTGAGAAGTATGCTTATGTACTAATTCAGGTGGCATTTTGCTTCATGAAAGACCAACATTAGTTAATGATGAGTGAAATCTCTCAATGGGAACAACACACACTAGGCCTGTCAGATGGCAGGGGATGGAAGGAAGAAGAGGATCAGGAAGAACGGCTAATGGATGCTGGGCTTAATACCAGGGTGAGGGGATGATCTGTGCAGTAAACCACCATGGCACATGTTTACCTATGTAACAAACCTGCACATCCTGAACATGTACCCCTGAACTTAAAATAGAAGTTGGAAATTAAAAATAAATTAATTAATAATTAATTCCAGTGCAAAAAATAAAGAAATGCAAGTGGACTGACCTTAAACCTTTTGACTCTGAGCAAGGAGTTCTGTGGAAAAGAGGAATGGATGTTCAAATGTGTGACTCATTTTCCCTTTATCGTATATAAGTGAGTAAGAATTCCACACAGCCATTCATTCTTTCTTCCACTTGGCTTTCTTCATACCCCTTTTCCTTCTAGCTTCGTCCCCTATCCTTTTGATACCTCCATGCTCCCCTCCTCCCTCCCTCCTTCCATGCCCCCTCCTATCTCCCCATTAGCTATCACCTAGATACCTCCATGGACCCTCCCATCTGGCTTCAGTTACAACCTCTTTTATCTACCTTTATGTCCCTCCCACCTCACTCGTTTTCTGGCTCCCTCCTTTTCAAGTGATTAACTATGTAATTCTTTCCAGTTTCTCACTCCTACCCTATTTCCTTCCTTTGAAATCACTTTCAGCCCTCCTCTCAGCTCTTTCCTCTGTAATTCTGTTAGTTCTTTCCCACTTCAGTTCCTCAGCTCTCACTCACACACTTCACCCTCACCGCCCAGACTCAACTTACCACCAGTCCTGAAGCCACACACACCTCTGACTCAACCCTTCCCTCTTTCTTCCCTTAGCCGGTCCTGGAATGCAGCAAATAAGAAATGTTTTCCAAATGAGAAGAAGAGCACTTTTTTATCATTTTGCTCATTGCCACATCTCTGCTCCCATAGCACCATATCAAATATGGTAGCATTTTTATTATTTGAGGCCAGGTGTGATGGTTCATACCTGTAATCCCAACGTTTTTGGAAGCACAAGCAGGAGAATTGCTTGAGCCCAGGAGTTCGACACTAGTCTGGGCAACATACCAAGAACTCCACCTCTATGAAAAACAAAACAAAACAAAAAATTGATTTGTTGAAGGTCTGTATTTCACTATTTTGCAATCCCTCAAACTATACATATACATTTATATATCTTAAACAATTCAAAGAACTCTCTAGGTTATTTTTGATCTTATCTGTATCTAGGAGAAGAACTTGTCCCTTTACAAGACCCGAAGGCCCATGAGAAACACATACCTGATGTTTGTCTAGGGAAACAGAAGCCATGGTAATCACAGTTACATAGGCACAAGAGTATTGGACAAAATGACTGAAGTGACATGTCATTTTCCCAAACACCAAGGAATTACACAGATAATGCACCTATGGGAGAAAGGGCAATGTGAGGCACAGGAAATCACCTCTGAGTCCTCTTACAAGCCCCAAACACAAATAAAGCCCTCTTTGTTATAATAATGGCAAACCACTGGCATTATTGTCTCAGGAAGTGGAAACAAACAAACAAAAATAAAACATTTCCACACTGCAGCTCTCATGCCCTCTCCATCTTCTCACATGCAAACATTCGGGCTTGAAGAAAAGGACATCAAATCACAAAAGCTATTAGCCATCTCGGAGTCCAAGCAATGCATTTGAAAGGTGAGGAAACTGAGGCTGGGTCTTTGTGACATAGCTCTGAAACACATGTCACCCAAAGCTCACCTGCAACATGTCCCTGCTGCAGGCAACCTAAGTCTCTCTCAACAACTGCCAAGGTAGGAGATTAACTCAGCAAGCAACCACAGTCTTGTCTGCTGTAGTTTGTTTTCCCCAATTTGCAAACCCTTTGTGCTGTCTCTCAGCCATTCCCCTCTCTATGCAAACACTTTCCAAATCAGCCCAACCCATTCCGGGGCTCCCTCTAGCCAAAGAGATTTCTCCTTTGCAAATGCAAAGTTGTACCTTTGCTCTCACCCTGCACCCAAGGTCGCCCTCCTCAATTAATATACAGCTTTTCTTAGCTCCCCCTTCACCATGGTAAGCCTACTTACCATGAGCTAAGAAAACATGAGCTAAGAAAAGCCAGCATCATGTTGGTCACAGAGATACAGCAAATGAAGAGGCCAGTGGCGGTGTGCACCCTTTTGTACTTCATAATCACATGGTTTAAGACACAGTTGCCTAAAATGGCAACAACCACCACGGTGTACCCTATTATTAACCACAATTGCACCTGTTCGTACTGAGACACCATCTCCGAAGCTATGCGACCCGATGTGTTGGCCAGGTCGCCAGTGTTCCACGTGTGGTCAGGCAGCTTGTCAATCATGGATAGCAGGCTATCCTAGCCAGCGCTGCCAACTGCACCTGGGAGGTGGTGGAGGTGATTAGACCATTAAAGCCACTGGGCACACTCAGAGCTTCATGACTCATGGTGCCGGGATTCAGGAAAGTGCCATGGGGCGATTCTGTGGTTGGAGTGTCCAGCTCGACTCCTTTGGAGAACAGTGAGGTCCTTAATCTAATGGGTCAGGGAACACCTGGGGAAGGGCAAAGGAGGAGTGGAGCAACCGTGAAGCTCTGGGCTAGCAGAAAGGGAATATTCTAAGGTGTATGAGTTAGGGAGAGGGAAGAAGCGCTGATAACCAGCAAGAAGAACTGGACTGGCTTGGAGTGGGCAAGTGCGCAATGCTGAGCTGGGCAATAGAGTGCTGGGTAGGAGAATGTGGCTGGCTCCAAATGCTCTTCAGCCTGGAGAGCTCAGGCAGCATCCATTCCGAACCTGGGGACAGTGTCAAGCATTACCCTAGCACCACTCCTCCTCTGTGCAGCCCAAGATCGTTCAATTGCCATTGCCTTCAATCAGTCTATGAGTCTGTCCATCCAAGGCCTGCAGGTGCTCTGGGCAGGGCAGAGTCAGACATTGCTACTAGCATTGGGAGCCAGTGCCAGTGCATGTGCCTTCTGCAGCTCTCCTCTACAGAAAATCGAGGGGCCATGCTGGAGCCCTATACCCTAGAAGAGATATTGAATGGGGGCTGGGAATCACTGACTTCTTTGATCCCTCTGCAGCAGTTTCCACAGAAAGACTGCTAAGATACATCAACTGGAAATCCAAGGAGCACGTTCTCTGTATCTGACCTTAAACTGGTTTCCTAAGGGCCCAAAACAGCTTAAGGTTTGTTTGGGGAATGACAGATGTGTTGACAAGTAGCCGAAGACAAGACTTCAGAACTCTGGAGAAGTACAGAGGACTGGTAGAAAGGGGTTAATGTAGGAGGATCAGACAGGCAGAGGCAGGCCAAAGTGTGAAGATGTAGTCTTGGCCTATTAACTGTGGTCCTTGCTCTCTTTGGTCTCTCTGAATGCGAGTTCCTCTCTCTCTCTCTCTGTCTCTCTCTCTCTCTCTCTCTCTCTCTCTCTCTTCATCTCTCCCTCTGTGTTCATTCTTGCCTCGAGAATCAGACATTTAATTTCAGAAAATATGACTTCAATAATTGTTAGAAGGATTCAACCTTTTCTCCAGGGCTTGACTTCCTAGTCAACCCTATCACACAGGGGCTGTGGAAGAGGTCAGCAGCTGCATCTATCTTCTCCTAGAGGATCCGGGAGAGGAGCCACTCAATGTCAATAATGTCAGTAACTACTTATTAAGGCATAAGCAGAAATTTGTTATCACCATTATTATTGTCATAATCATTATCCAGGCATGAGAAGTCACTAAGCAGCCATAAAAGAGGCAAGCAAACTTCAGCCATACACACTTGTGTGTGTGTGTGTGTGTGTGTGTGTGTGTGTGTGTACATGCAGGAACCCTGGTTACAACTTCTTGCTTATGGGTTAAGGAATGATTAAAGAAAAAATCTGAGTGTCTTGGAGCCTTTTTGGAGTGACCCAACTTGTGGGAAGATGGTGGCTGATAGGTTACTACTAAATGGCTAGTCAGAAAATTTAATTGAATCCTGGTATTCTGAGTGGGAGTTAAGCCTTCTGAATTGAGGTAGAATTAGGTTTGGAGAAATTATATGGCTACCAGATAAGTTTTTTGAAAAAAAAAAGAAAAAGGGATGAAAGAATAGGAAAAACAAGCTGTGCCTTTAGTCCACAGAGCAGAGATCATTAAAAACATTTGAAGGAGTTAATAAATGTTGGTTCTACATGGCAAAACAAACTACCATCAGAGTGAACAGGAAACCTACAGAATGGGAGAAAATGTTTGCAATCTACCCATCTGACAAAGGGCTAATATCCAGAACCTACAAAGAGCTCAAACAAATTTACAAGAAAATGACAAACAACCCCATCAAAAAGTGGGCAAAGGATATGAACAGACACTTCTCAAAAGAAGACATTTATGAAGCCAACAGGCATATGAAAAAATGCTCATCATCACTGATCATCAGAGAAATGCAAATCAAAACCACAATGAGATACCATCTCACACCAGTTAGAACGGCAATCATTAAAAAGTCAGGAAACAACAGGTGCTGGAGAGGATGTGGAGAAATAGGAACACTTTTACATTGTTGGTGGGGGTGTAAAATAGTTCAACCATTGTGGAAGACAGTCTGGCAATTCCTCAAGAATCTAGAACTAGAATTGCCATTTGACCCAGCCATCCTGTTACTGGGTATATACCCAAAGGATTATAAATCATGCTACTATAAAGACACATGCACACATATGCTTATTGTGGCACTATTCACAATAGCAAAGACTTGGTACCAACCCAAATGTCCATCAATGATAGACTGGATTAAGAAAATGTGGCACATATACACCATGGAATACTATGCAGCCATAATGAAGGATGAGTTTCTGTCTTTTGCAGGGACATAGATGAAGCTAGAAACCATCATTCTCAGCAAACTATCACAAGGACAGAAAACCAAACACCGCATGTTTTTATTCATAGGTGGGAACTGAACAATGAGATCACTTGGACACGGGGTGGGGAACATCACACACCTGGGCCTGTCACAGGGTGGGAGGCGGGGGAGGGATGAGTTGTAATATAATATAAATGATGAGTTGATGGGTGCAGTAAACCAACATGGCACATGTATACCTATGTATCAAACCTGCACGTTGTGCACATGTACCCTAGAACTTAAAGAATAACAAAAAAAAAGAAAGGAAGGAAGGAAGGAAGGAAGAAAGGAAGGAAGGAAGGAAGGAAGGAAGGAAGGAAGGAAGGAAGGAAGGAAGGAAGGAAGGAAGGAAAAAGAAAGAAAGAAAGAAAAAGAAAGAAAGAAAGAAAGAAAGAAAGAAAGAAAGAAAGAAAGAAAGGAAAGAAAGAAGGAAAGAGAAAGAAAGAAAGAAAGAAAGAAAGAAAGAAAGAAAGAAAGAAAGAAAGAAAGAAAGAAAGAAAGAAAGAAAGAAAGAAAGAAAAAGAAAAAGAGAAAGCCAGGCCAGCAAACTTTGAAATGCAAATGCCAGTAGTTAGAAACTGAGTCCATCCAACATGGCAATTCCTTCCCTCTTCTCTTTGTAATCATGTGTGCCAGGCATCATGGCCACTTCCAGATGACTCCATATGTGCAAGACATCATAGCAACCTGTATTTGCATATTAAAAAGCTAGGATGGGAGGGCCAGTTTCTTCATGCGCTATGTGAATGACACACTTGGTCAAACTAATCCCCTGAGCCGTATGCAAATCAGACACTGCCTTCTCCAGCCTCCCAATATAACCTACTACTTTCCTGCCACGCAGAGGGCTTTTTCTCTCTGTTCAGAGCCCCCCTCCCTCTGTATCTGTATGGGGGAGCTTTTTCCTTCTTTCTTGCTTATTAAACTCTCTGCTCCTTAAAACCAGTCCACGTATGTTCGTGTCATTTAATTGGCATGAGACAAAGGATCCTGATGTTTTTCTATTCATCAGAGCAATAACATTTTGGTGTGTTGGCTGGGAAACCAAGGTACAACATTCACTGAAGTGGTGAGAATGGAGTGAATCTCCACCTCAGATCTGTCCTTTAATTTCAAGGCTCTCTTCCAACTACCCTGTCACCAAATTTCCCTTTCTTTTTTATCCACAGTGGCTGTGTCTATTCTGTCTATGTATGTAATGTGCAGGAATTTTTACAGCCCAAGGAAACAGGTGTGTCAGTAAAAGCAGGCAAATGCCACAGGCGGTAACTCCATAAGCATCTCTCCCTCTCCACCGTTTTTTTGGTGAGCACATGGTATTTCTAGGCCAACAGAGCCACCTAGTGGAAAGAGAAATCCTCTTCACAAGACACATTGCTGGTTTTCTGTGGTACATTGCAACTTCACAACTTCTCCTTTTTGTGCTTTTCTACTGGAAACTAGGCTTTATGCTACCTTTGTGAATGAGAGAACTCTGCCTTCAACAGTTAGGAGCTAAATGTTTCCATAGACAAATTTTAGTCTTGATATTGTCCCATAGGCAGGAAAATCACCACTAGGTTCCCACATCCCTTTAAGGCACATATTCTGTCTCCGATTAAGACAGTACATAAAGGGGATTTTATGTTTGAAAGTTAGTCAGAACTGTTTTTCTAAGGGTGAATGCTTTATTTAGTATGGACCATAATAGTGTTCAATTTAGCACATTTCCTCCATTAAAAGAGCTTTGCCTTTTTATAGTATTTCCCAAGATCCTTTTTTTCCTTTTTCTTTTTTTCTTTTCTTTTTCTTTTTTTTTTTTTTTTTTGGTAGGGAGGCACACAGGTCACACAAGTTTGGGAGATCAAAAGGAAATAATAGGCAGAAGATTAGGGCTTCTTGGGCAAGCATGACTAGGCCTCAAAAGTGTAGTTCCTCTGGTGCCATGGCTTGAAGGGTCATGTCTGCAGCCATGGGTGGCACATTTAACAGGGTGCTAGGACCCAGGAACCAGGGAGGAAAAATACTCGGCGGGGGGGGGGGGGGGGCGGGACACCATCACCTTTTTTTTTTTCTCTCCACCCTGGGTCACATATGGAAAGAAAGAAGACTAAATAGATGCCTTCTCTCACATTTCTTTCTAGATGAGTAAGAGATTATCTTCAGCATGCACTCACCTGGAGTGTATTTTAAAGCACTGGGAATCCTTTGACCCTGAGACTTTGAAAAAAAAACCACCTCATATTCTATTGCACAAGGGTATGACATTCTTACCATCTTGGGGACAGACAAACCTGGCCTGCTGGTGGAGCCTTGAGTTTAATATTATTCAACAGTTCAATCTTTTCTGCAGGTGGAAGGGCAAACGGACTGAGGTCCCCTATGTGCAGACTTTCTTTGCACAGCGAGAAAACCCAGACCTCTACAAGTTCTGTATTATCAACTCAGTTCTTTTAGCAGCCGTGGCAGGCAAGCCCACAGAGCTAAAGCAAATTCCAGGGGAGCAATCTGAGACAGCTATTGAATGTCCCAACCCTTCCAGTCTCCCTCCAATCATACCAACAGCCACTACCTCCTCCAGTTCCACCATTTCCTGTATTACCAACTCTTCCCACTTCATCTTACCTCTGCAGGAAATCCCTGATTGCAATGATGCCATGAGGGTTCAAGTTCCTGTCTCATTACAGAACCTTAGGAAGATAAAAGGAGACTTAGGCTAATTTTCTGACAACCCTAATAGGTATATAGAAGCTTTCCTCAATTTAACTTGGGTCTATGGTGTTTGTCCTTTTTCCACAGTTTAAAATGGCTTTTTTGTAATGTTCTTCCAACGTAGAAAAAGACAATTTTCCAAACCTTGAAGTGCTTGGCTTGGAGTTGAGCTGGGAGGAAGGGAACCCAGAAGCCTGACATCCCAGCAAAAGGGTCAAAATTTCTTACCAGTCAGGCTTTTGGCTTCTCTCTCCCTGTGCAAAACAGTAAAAGGGATAATAAGAATCATTCTTTATTCCCTGTAAACTTTTAATTAATGAAAAAGAATTTGTGAGGTTGGTCATGAGCTGCAGCCAATCTGGTGTGCTTTGTGTGTCTTTCTGTATGGTTCTGTCAAAAGAAGCGGTATCCTATGTTAAGATGCAAGTCCAGAACTCCATAAGCCTGCTGTTCAAGCCAGCACAACAAAATGGTCAGTAACGAACTTGGCTACAGGTCTCTTTCTTGTTTCATGTCCTTGGGAACATGACCTGTAACCATGTGGCAATATCTTGCTTTAGCCTTTGCCATTTTATAGTGGTGACTTTCTTCTTGTGCTAAGTCAGTTCCTGGGTAAGGACTACAAGACCAGATAAGCCAGTTTGTCAACCTGGGTGGTGTCATTTGATCCATCAAGGGCAGGGTTTACAAAATATCTTAAGCACTGATCTTGAGACCGGTTAAGGGAGCATCAGAATCTTGTAGCCGCCAGTTCCATGATTCCCAAGCCATCGTTTTTAAACTTATGGCTAGTTTTTTAATCTGGTTTCCAGGCAAGAGGGAAGCATATTTTAATATGGGGTTATTATCATCTTTGTTTTAGACTATACACTGTAAACAAAGATCTTCCCAAAGTTGGTTCAGCCTATACCCAGAGATAGGCAAGGATAGCTTAGAGTCTGAAAACAAAATGGAGTTGGTTGGGTTGGATATCCTTCACTATCTCAGTCACAATTTTGCAATGACGGTTTCAAAAGCTGCCGCTAACCTCCTTTGAAACTATCTCATACACTCATGGTTAAGTCATAACCTAATTAAGGCTTGTTGGTTTCCACTGTAAGGTTACTTTTTGTAAAGTTCAAAAGCCGAAAATCTTAACTGCTTGGCATGGCTAAAATAGAGTAACAAGAGATTTAACAGAATTTTCTTAAAGAGTGTTCAGCTTAATTAAAAGTGGATATTCAACTTATAGGCATATTTAAAATGTCTTTGTGTTTTTCTCTTCTTGATCTTGTTTTTCTGGAAAAAGTTTTTTCTTTTTTTCTTTCTTCTCAGTCAACTGAATTATTTCTCTTGTTTTCTGTTCTGTCTCTATTAATGCATGCATGAGAGGCTCTAAGATAACCTCTGGTAACAAGGGACTCCATGGCAAGACAGAGGAGATGCCACAGACTCTATGTTTTGGGAAAAACAAAAACAAACAAACAAAAAACTCTGTTTTCCTTACGAAACCCCAGGAAATTAAAAGCAGATAGTTCCCTCTCAAAATCAAAGGCTCTGTTCTGTTTTCCATTGTGTTATCTGATCGTTTTGAGTTTTGGGGTATCAAATTACTTCACATTAGCAGAGAGCTTTGGTGTATAATAATTAGGTAGGAAATACACTTTAAGAAATGGCTTTCCCTCCTGTTGGGGATCCAAAATCCAGTATAAAATGGTATCTTTAATTTTGGGAATCTGTCTTTGCCTTCAGCTGTGCTTGCTTATTAGGCCCTAAAAATGCATAGTGTCCTGGCCCTGTTTCTGCAAAAGCTCCACCCTAAAGCCAGTAATCCAATTCAGAAAGTGGCAAATAAAAAATCTTACAAGTGCTGAATCTTCTGTCTGTTTGTGTTATTTGTAATGTCTATAAAAAGAGCTGAAATTAACTGGGTTCGAGAAAAATTAGCACTTAAATCCATTTTTTAATTATTATACTTAAGTTCTGGGACACATGTGCAGAATGTGCAGGTGTGTTACATAGATGTAAACATACCATGGTGACTTGGCGCACACATCAACCCATCATTTCCATTAGGTATTTTTCCTAATGCTATTCATGCCCTAGCCCCCAACCCTCTGACATGCCCCAGTGTGTAATGTTCCCTTCCCTGTGTCCATGTTTTCTTATTGTTCAACTCTCACTTATGAGTGAGAACATTCAATGTTCAATTTTTTTTTCTTGTGTTTGCTGAGAATGATCATTTCCAGCTACATCCATGTCCCTGCAAAGGACACGAACTGATCATTTCTTATGGCTGCATAGTATTCCATGGTATACATGAGCACAATTTTCTTTATCCAGTCTATCATTCATGAACATCTGGGTCATTTACAAGTCTTTGCTATTGTGAACAGTGCTGCAAAAAACATATGTGTGTGTGTGCCATTATAGCAGAATGATTTATAATCCTTTTGGTACATACCCGGTAATGGGATTGCCGGGTCAAATATTATTTCTACTTCTAGAACCTTGAGGAATTGCCACACTGTGTCACTGTCTTCCACAATGGTTGAACTAATTCACACTCCCACTAACAGTGTAAAAGCATTCTTATTTCTCCACATCCTCTCCAGCACATGCTGTTTCCTGACTTTTTAATGATCACCATTCTAACTGACATGAGATGGTATCTCATCGTGGTGCTGATTTGCACTTCTCTAATGACCAGTGATGATGAGCTATGTTTGTTGACCACATAAATGTCTTCTTTTGAGAAGTGTCTGTTCATATCCTTTGCCTACTTTCTGATGGGGTTGTTTGTTTTTTTCTTGTAAATTTGTTTAAGTTCCTTGTAGATTCTGGATATTAGCCCTTTGTCAGATGGATAGATTGCAAAAATTTTCTCTCATTCTGTAGGTTGTCTATTCACTCTGATGATAGTTTCTTTTGGTGTGCAGAATCTCTTTAGTTTAATTAGATCCCATTTGTCAATTTTGGCCTCTGTTGCCATTGCTTTTGGTGTTTTAGTGATAAAGTCTTTGTACATGCCTATGTCCTGAATGATATTGCCTAGGTTTTTTTCTAAAATTTTTATGGTTTTAGGTCTTACATTTAAGTCTTTAATTCTTCTTCAGTTGATTTTTGTATGAGATGTAAGGAAGGGGTCCAGTTTCAGTTTTCTGCATATGGCTAGCCAGTTTTACCAACACCACTTAGAAAATAGGGAATCTTTTCTCCATTGCTTGCTTTTGTCAGGGACATCAAAGATCAGATGGCTGTAGATGTGTGGCATTATTTATGAGGCCTCTGTTCTGTTCCATTGATCTATATATTTGTTTTGGTAGCAGTACCATCCTGTTTTGGTTACTGTAGCCTTGTAGTATAGTTTGAAGTCAGGTAGCGTGATGCCTCCAGCTTTGTTCTTTTTGCTCAGGACTGTCTTGACTATACAGGCTCTTTTGTGGGTCCATATGAAATTTAAAGTAGTTTTTTCTAATTCTGTGAAGAAGTAAATTGTAGCTTGATGGGGATGGCATTGAATTTATAACTTAATTTCGGTAGTATGGCCATTTTCACAATATTGATTCTTTCTATCCATAAGCATGGAATAATTTTCCATTTGTTTGTGTCCTTTCTTATATCCTTGAGCAGTGATCAAGGACCTTCACATCCCTTGTAAGTTGTATTTCTAGGTATTTTATTCTCTTTTTAACAATTGTGAATGGGAGTTCACTCATTATTTGACTCTCTCTTTGTCTATTATTTGTGTATAGGAATGCTTGGGATTTATGCACATTGATTTTTTTTCCTGAGACTTTGCAGCAACATTACTTATCAGCTTAAGTAGATTTTGGGCTGAGACTATGGGGTTTTCAGATAATCATGTCATCTGCAAACAGAGACAATTTGACTTCCTCTCTTCCTATTTGAATACTTTTTACTTTTTTCTCTTGCCTGATTGCCCTGACCAGAACTTCCAATCCTATGTGGAATAGGATTGGTGAGAGAAGGCATCCTTGTCTTGTGTTAGTTTTCAAAGGGAATGCTTCCACCTTTTGCCCATTCAGTATGATATTGGCTGTACCTTTCATCAATACCTGGTTTATTGAGAGTTTTTAGCACGAAGGGGTGCTGAATTTTCTCAAAGCCCTTTTCTGCATCTATTGAGATAATTATGTGGTTTTTGTCATTGGTTCTGTTTATGTGATGGGTTGCATTTATTGATTTGTGTATGTTGATGCAGCCTTGGATTCCAGTAATGAAGCCAACTTGATCGTTGTAAACATGCTTTTTGATGTACTGCTGGATTTGGTTTGCAGCATTTTATTGAGGATTTTCACATATATGTTCATCAGGGTTATTGGCCTAAAATATTCTTTTTTTGTTATGTCTCTGCCGGGTTTTGGTATCAGGATGATACTGGCCTCATAAAATTAGCTAGGGAGTAGTCCCTCTTTTTGTATTGTTTGGTATAGTTTCAGAAGGAATGATACCAGCTCCTCTTTATACCTCTGATAGAATTCGGCTGTGAATACATCTGGTCCTGGGCTTTTTTTTGTTTGTTTTTTTTTGGTTGGCAGGCTATTAATTACTGCCTCAATTTCAGAACTTGTTATTAGTCTATTCGAGGATTCAACTTCGTCCTGGTTTAGTCTTGGGAGGGTTTATGTGTCCAGGAATTTATCCATTTCTTCTAGATTTTCTAGTTTATTTGCATAGAGGTGTTTATAGTATTCTCTGATGGTAGTTTGTATTTCTGTGGGATCAATGGTGATATCCCCTTTATTGTTTTTTATTTTGTCTATTTGATTCTTCTCTATTTTTTTCTTTATTAGTCTGGCTAGTGGACTATTTGTTTCATTAATCTTTTCAAAACACCAGCTCCTGGATTCATTGATTTTTTGAAGGGTTTTTCATATCTGTATCTCCTTCAGTTCTGCTCTGATCTTAGTTATTTCTTGTCATCTGCTAGCTATTGAATTTGTTTGCTCTTGCTTCTCTAGTTTCTTCAATTTTAACAATTTTTCCTTCATTTCAACCTTGGTGAATCTGATGATTATTTGTCTTGGGACTGCCCTTCTTGAGGAGTATTTTTGTGGTGTTCTCTGTACTTCCTGAAGTTGAATGATGGTCTGTCTCACTAGATTGATGAAATTTTCCTGGGTAACATCCTGAAGAGTGTTTTCCAACTTGGTTCCATTCTCCCCAACACTTTCAGGTACACCAGTCAAACATAGGTTTGGTCTTTTCACATAGTCCCATATTTCTTGGAGACTTTGTTCCATTTCTTTTAATTCTTTTTTCTTTAATCTTGACTTCATGCTTTATTTCACTAAGTTGATCTTCAATCTCTGATATCGTTTCTTCTGCTTGATTGATTCGGCTATTGATACTTGCATATGCTTCAAGAAGTTCATACCACTGGGGTATGAAAATAACTCCTGCAGCTAGCTCGGTGTCTGCTCAAACAGCTTTTATGCTTGAAACCCAGGGTCTTGATGGTGTAGGCACCTGAGGGAATCTCCTGGTGCGTGGGTTGCGAAGACTGTAGGAAAAGCATAGTATCTGGGCTGGAATGTAACATCCCTCACAACGCAATCCCTCAAGGCTTTGCTTGGGTAGGGGAGGGAGTTCCTTGACTCCTTGCACTTCCCGGGTAAGGTGATGACCCACCCTGCTTTGTCTTGCCCTCCATGGGCTGCACCCACTGTCTAACGAGTCCCAATGAGATAAGCTGGGTACCTCAGTTGGAAATGCAGAAACCACCTGCCTTCTGCGTTGATCTCGCTGGGAGATGCAGATTGGAGCTGTTCCTATTCCACTACCTTGCCAGCCACCCAAAATAGATCAAATGTGTTTTAGTTCATGTGACTTTAATCTTCAAGCTTGTACATAATTAATATTGCTTACTAACCAGGTTTTTCACCAGAAGTAAAAGTTGCTAAGAGTTAACAATGTAACATGTATTTGATATCATTAGACAGTTTTACATGCAAGGCATATAAAAACAGTAAAATGTGTTTTTTTTTTTTTAGTAAAAGATTATAAGAAAGTATGGAAATGTAACTTTTTCCCAGGGATAAGTGATTATCTTAAATTTAATAAGATAAAACTAAAAGTTTAAGTAAGTTGTGAAAAGATAGTAAAAATTAATCTTGCAAAAATGTGTAGACATTAAATTCAAAAAGGTATTACATGATCTTTTCATACATTAAGCATTGAAACACAAACTCAACGAGGTTGTCTTAAAACACTAATCTTCCCTTTAGTAAACGAGGTTATAAAAGGTTTGTAAAGATTTCACCTCATGGTCAAATTGATTAAGATTAGATGGAATCATTTATAAGGTTTCATGTAAACGAATTGGGGTTAACATTAATTAAAAAAAAAAAAAAAAAGAGCATTAGTCTTTGCTGCCAAGGAGACCAGGGGTTTTGACTTCCTCTTGGTTCCTTTCTCCTTATATAAGCTAAGTCACCAAGTATCTCTAATTCTTGATTTGCTCAGCAGTAAAATGAGCATAATCATCTCTGCCCTGCTTTCCTCATAAGATGGCTCTGAGGCTCAAATATTTTTATATATAGGGAAGCACTGTTTAACAATATAAGACTGCTATCATTGTACATTTACTCGATTGTTTGGCATCTCTCTAATTCTTGCATGCCTCTGTGTCAGCTACTCATTTCCCTGCCTTGATCATTTCAACTTTTGAATTCAGAAATTATTTTCTAATCTCTGAGGGAGGTGTAAGATACGTGTTGATCATGGAGACTGCTCTGCCATGAACTGAAGAATGAGATTTAACAATTTTCTTTTTTTTTTTACCTGAGACCCAAAAAGAAGAGAATAAGATAAAGACAACTGACACTGACAGACAACTGTTTTGAATAATTCTTTTCTCCCACCTCCAGAAACCAGCATTGCAGATAACCACTAGCCCCTTATAATTCTAAGTGGGTCCCTGGAACAGCAGCATCCAAGTTACCTGGAAGCTCATTAAAAATGCACAACCTCTGGCCCCACTACAAGACTTGCTGAGTTAGAATCTGCATTTTGACAACATCCTTGAGAAACCTTGCCTTATCCCACAAGTTCAAATGGGGCACCCATGGTTTATAAAGAATGCTTGTTTTAAATGGAATAAATGGGAAGCTAATTAGCCTTGTAAATAACAACTTGCCAATAGTTTTTTCAAACTCGGCCACAGATTAAAATCACACAGGTAGCTTTAAATAACGCTGATGCCTGAGTCCAACCTCCAAAGATCTATATATGTTGGTCTTTTAGGAGTTTGGCTATTGGGAATTTTTAAAAGCTCCTTAAGTAATTCTAATATGCATCAAAGTTTGACAACCATTGCAATGCATGTGAAATACTGTGTAAAAGTAGCACGTATGAGCATAAAAGATGCTTGCTTTAATTAGAATACTTAGATTGTGCTTTTTAGAATAAAGAGGAATTAAGAACCATTAAGAGTAGACAACACATGGAGAAAATTCTGGATTCCAAAAAAAAAAAAAAAAAAAAAAAGGTGCCAGAGAGGGGATTTGTTAAATGCAAAATAATAACATATTCAGGGCAGAAGGGGCCTGTCCTTAACTTACCTTAACTTACCTTACCTTAACGTACCATTTGTTTTCATTTTAATAACCATAATTCTACACCTCGAGTTAAACAGGTACATGGAGGCTCCTCTTCTCTGATGCCTAATGAACTTTCTACAACCAGTCCCGAATAGCCATGCTGAATCAAATAGGCCTCAGTGAGAGTTCAGTTAGCAGCATGCTACGTTCACTTCTTGCTTGCCTTATTTTAGTTTTTTTTTCTTTTTTAGCTTTTTGTTTTTTTTTTCCCATGATATCGCTACTAAAAGAGTCTTATTTATTGGAAGACAGGGCCTGGATCTTGCTCATGTCCTTGTACTGATCCTTCTCTATATTTCCTGAATCCTTGGCACATGCCTTGTACAACGCAGATGCTCATGTTTTTCAAAATGCATTCAATTGAAATAGTAAAGAAATACAAAGCACCATTCTGTATTTTGCCAGAATTCAGTGTTGACTTAGTTTTCACAGACTATTTGAGAGGAATGCAGGCTAGCAATGTCTGTTCTTTGCCACCCTGCAGAACAGCCTATTGGTTCTGTCCCCCTTCTATGTGGCTTGCTAGTCTCAGTTGCACCTTGGAAGCTAGCAGGACCTGCCCTGGCTTATTACAAGGCAACAAACTGCAAAAAAAAAAAAAAAAGAAAGAAAAAAAAAATTCTACAAATGAGGTGAAAAAAAAAAAAAATAACTGGAAGCCAAAACTAACTAAACACTGAAATAATGAAAGTTCCCTGGCAAAAAGTCCTTGGATTTACTATATTTAGTCAGGTCTGCCAATCACTCTGTCCATGATCATGCCTCATAAAGAGCCTTAACGGTTTCCAAAGTGGAAGGAAGCATTGATTTCCCAAACCTGAAGATGCCTCAGGGATCACAGGGTGAAAGAGCTGAGACCCAAAACACAGAAGGGACTTGATCAAAGTCACGTAAGCAGTTAAAAGGTTTAGATCTAAAGTTTTGTCCACTACTGCTCCATAAGTATTCACTAATTATTGCCTTTTATGAAGACTTGTTAATGAAGCCACATAGAATAATAAAACCCACACTTGTCCTTCAATCACTCTGTGATTTCATTGTGATGAGTGTTGGGGGGACTCACAGGCAGTCCAGTATTTAACATCGACTAATTGAATGAAAATTAGTTTATCTGTTGGCTTGTAACAACATAAAATATTGCACTTTCATGAATTTTACTGGTACCTGCTTTATTATGCCAACATACTTGGGGGTTTTTAACCTCCTATTGGGGCCACTAAAAGACTGCTTACAGCAGCAGCTCTACTAGGTGCCTCATGAGTCATGGAGGTAGTGCCCATGTCCTCTTGCCTCAGCCCCAAATTTTGGGGCACTGATTACAGTGCCTCACCAGGTTAAGAGTTTCCCCAGAGTTGGAAGTGTGGCTTTATATTTTTCTTTTATGTCAGTGATTGGGCTCTTTGTGTACTGAATACTCCAGTTGTGCTGGTGAATGGAAGTCAGAAAGTCTTTCCTTGGTCTTGAGGGCTGGGTGTATAGGAGGCAAGAGGGAACCAGGTGCAACCACAATTCTTTCTTTTTTTGTGGGGTGGCTTTTGCTTTTTGTCCTTCAACTGTGTATTAGTCCGTTTTCACACTGCTGATAAAGATGTAACCAGGAATGGGAAGAAAAAGAGGTTTAATTGGACTCACGTTTCCACATAACTAGAGAGGCCTCAGAATCACGATGGGAGGCAAAAGGCACTTCTCACATGTTGGTGGCAAGAGAAAGTGAGGAAGAAGGAAAAGCAGAAATCCTTAATAAATCCATCAGATCTCATGAGACTTATTCACTGTCACAAGAATAGCACAGGAAACACCAGCCCCCATGATTCTATTACCTTCTCTTTGGTCCCTCCAACAACAAGTGGGAATTCTGGGTGATACAATTCAAGTTAAGGTTTGGGTGGGGACACAGTCAAATCATATCAAAGTGTTAGTTTAAGTTCAAGGGTACATGTGCAGGGTGTGCATGTTTGTTACATAGGTAAACAAGTGCCAGGTTGGTTTGCTGCATAGATCATTCTACCATCAAGGTATTAAGCCCAGCATCCATCAGCTATTCTTATTGATGATTTTCCTCCCTTACCCCCCGCAACGGGCCCCAGTGTGTGTTACTCTCCTCCATTTGTCCATATGTTCTCATCATTCAGCTTCCACTTATAAGTAAGAACATGCAGTGTGTTGGTTTTTTTATCCTGTGTTAGTTTGCTGACAATAATGGGTTCCAGCTTCATCCATGTCCCAGAAACTGACATGATTTCATTCATTTTTGTGGTGGCATAGTATTCCGTGGTGTATATATACCACATTTTCTTTATCCAGGTTATCATTAATGGGCATTTGGGTTGATTTCATCTCTTTTCTATTGTGAATAGTACTACAGTGAACAAACACATCCATGTGTCTTTATAATAAAATGATTTATATTCATTTGGGTATATACCCAGTAATGGGATTGCAGGGTTGAATGGTATTTCTGCTTCCGGATTTTTAAGGAATCACCATACTGTCTTTCACAGTGGTTGAACTAATTTACATTCCCACCAATAGTGTAAACGTGTTCCTTTTTCTCTTCAACCTCGCCAGTATCTGTTGTTTCTTGACTTTTTAATAATATCCATTCTGACTGATGTGAGATGGTATCACATTGTGGTTTTGACTTGCATTTCTCTGATTTTCGGTGATGTTGTGCTTTTTTTCATATGTTTGTTGGCTGCATGTATGTCTACTATTGAGAAGTCCTTTGCAAAACTTCTCAATTTTTGCAAAGAATCTCATGTCCTTTGCCCACTTTTCAGTGGGGTTGTTTGTTTCTTCTTGTACATTTAAGTTCCTTGTAGACTCTTGATAGTGCACCTTTGTCAGAAGAAAAGACTGCAAAAAATTTATCCAATTCTGTAGGTTGTCTGTGCACTCTGACGATAATTTCTTTTGCTGCACAGAACTTTTTAGTTTAATTAAATCCCATTTGTAAATTTTTGCTTTTGTTGCAATTGTTTTTCGTGTTTTTGTCATGAAATCTTTGCCTGTGCCTATGTCTTAAATGGTATTGCCTAGATTTTTTTTTTCTAGGATTTTTGTAGTCTTGGGGTTTACATTTAAGTCTTTAAATTTTGTATCACGTGTAAAATTTTGTATCACGATAATGCTGGCCTCATAGAATGAGTTAGGGAAGAGTCTTTTCTTTTCAATTTATTAGAATAGTTTCAGTAGGAATGTTGCCATCTCTTCTTTGTATCTCTGGTAGAATTCGGCCATGAATCCATCTGGTCCTGGGCTTTTATTGGTTGGTAGGCTATTTATTACTGTCTTAATTTCAGAACTTGTTATTGACCTATTGGGGGATTCAATTTCTTCCTGGTTCAGTCTTGGACGGGTGTATGCGTCCAGGAATTTATCTATTTCTTCTAGATTTTCTGGCTTATGTGCATACATGTGTTTATAGTATTCTCTGGTGGTTGTTTGTATTTATGTGGAGTAGATGGTGATATCCTCCTTGTCATTTCTGATAATATTTATTTTGTTCTTCTCTCTTTTCTTCTTTATTAGTCTAGCTAGCAGTCTATTTTATTATTATTATTATTATTTTCAGAAAAACTGATCCTGAATTAGTTGATTTTTGAAGGGTTTTTGTGTCTCTATCTTTTTCAGTTTAGCTCTGATCTTAGCTATTTCTTCTCTTCTGCTAGCTTTGGAGTTTGCTCTTGGTTCTCTAAATCTTTTAGTTTTGAGGTTAGATTGTTAACTTGAGACCTTTCTAGCTTTTTTATGTGGGTATTTAGTGCTCTAAATTTCCCTCTTAACACTGCTTTAGTTGCATTCTAGAGATTCCAGTTGCACTGTATCTTTGTTCTCTTTAGTTTCAAAGCATGTCTTGATTTCTGACTTAATTTCATTATTTAACCAAGAGTCATTCAGGAACAGGTTGCTCGATCTCCATGTAGTTGTGTGGCCACCAAAATTCTAATCCGAAGTCCTAACAGAAGGACTTTTAAAGACCACTGTTTCAAGGCCTTACAATCCTGCAAAGAAGGCAAAGTAGAATTTATTGCTCCCATTTTACAATCTCAGAAACTGAAACACAGAGGTTAATGTAATGCCTAAAGTCACAAGGCTACTAAGTACAAAGCAGACATTAAATATGTGTAAATCTGGTAAATAATTTAGAGCTTTTTCATAAAGGCAGATTACCCTCAAGGGGTTTTGTTTTAGAAATTCGAATAAAGGGCAACCCTACAATGGAATAACTTTGTACTAGAGAATCAAGAGTCTTGAGATTTCTTCATTTATTTACACATTTCTTTAATCCAAAAGAATTTACTGAGTATCTAACCTATACAAGGCCCCATCTTTAACCTTAGAGTGCAGAGATAACTAAGACAAAATCTTTGACTTTGAGGAATCCCCTGTCCAATGATGTGACAGAAATGCTTACAGATTATTGCAGTGGGGTATAATAAAGGCATATCCACAGTTAGAGGGGGCACTGATAATCTGGGGTTGCTTCATGAAGGATTTGATGCCTAAACTGAGCTAGTGACACCTCTGTTTCTGAATTACATTATATTGTAAAAGACCCCCTTCCCCTTTTAAAGTGAGGAATTGAACTCTCTGGCCTCCAATAAAGCATCTAGTGTATTTCAACTGGTGGTAATTCAGAATAGGAGAGAGTTACATGTCTTTAAACATTCAAAGGGACCAAGATTACTAATTATGCTTCTTTCTTGTCTTACTGCCTTGATACTTGGAACCACCTGGCATGATGCAGAAATGACATGGCTTAAGATATCTTGAATAACTACACACGGGTGCTGTCTAACTTCTCAGGAATGTTAGGGTCCACAACCCATTGTTCCTGACTCTTGACATTTTCTGGTTCCTACTGGCACAACTCTTTAACAAATACTTTCAACTTTCCCTTCTTTACACCTTTTACCTCCCCAAATCATTTTAAACAGCCCAGCCCCTAACAGGCCCTGTCTTCTTCAGAATTTTAATCTATTGTACTTACCAAAAATGTTTAAATACCTAATATATGCCAGGTATGGTGCTTGTTGCTGGGGATAGAATCAATCATGAACCAAAACAGACTTGGTTCTTTTCTTCACTGACTTTGCATTTTACTTCAGGTAAAACAAATTAATTTTAAAAGTCACACGCATGAAAGTAAAATTACGGGTAGAATAAGTGCTGGGAAGACGTACATGGTGCTATGAAAGTGTATTAAAAAGTGAAACTTTCTTTAATCAGGGATATCAGGGAAGGCTTCTCTGAGCAAGCCACATAAATTAAAATTTGAAGAAAGAACAGAAGACCACCAGGTAAAGAAAATGTGTTTATAAGGATGGGAAAAAATGTTCAAGATACAGCAGTATGTGCAGAGGCCCTGCAGCAAGATGCGTTCAAGGTACTGAAATAAGGGCAATAAAGCTGGAGCCCAGAAAATGTGGAAAAGCATAGCAAAAGTACAGCTGAAGTGGCAGGCCAGGCTAGTCCACGCAGGGCCTTCAGGTCATAGTAAGGATTTTGATCTTCATACTAACAGTAAAATAAATAAGCTCTTAAAGTGTTTCTAAGAAAGGATAAGGGTGGGTGATATTATCAGATTCATGTTTTGGGAAGATAACTTAGGCTGCAGTGCAAAGAACCAATTTGAAAGCATTAATTGAGTTATAATTAATGAGAGATCATTTTAGAAGTCTGAGTGAGAGAATAGAGTTGTGGCAGTAAGATTGGAAATAATATTATTATAAATATTCTAGAAATAATAATAACAAATTTAAAGGGATATTTCAGAGACAGGTGTCACTGACAGGATGATGCAATAGATTGGGTATGTGTATGAGGGAGAAGGAAATGTCAAGAATGACTTCCAGGTCTCTGGGTAGATGGTAAAGCCATCTACATTGAGAAGAAGCCTATAAAAGAATCAGATTTGAAAAGCAAGTTTATGCTGAACAGTGCTTAGATGGAGGAGGATTTGTTATATCCTAATTGAAAATTCAATCTGACTGATATAGAGATCTGCTTTTCAGAAAGGAAGGCTGGGCTGGAAATACAATTCTGGGAGTTTTCAGCATGTGCATGGTAATTAAAGCAACGGACTTGAATAAGATCACCTAGGGAAAGAGTAGATATAAAGATAATGAAGTAAAATGGTAGATCTGGGGCTCATTAAGGACTAAAGGGCACCTGGCCTCTATCAGGTAGAAGAAGCACATGACTTCTGTAGTGCTCCAAGGCGTGAGACAAAGGAGCACTTTCCAATAGCCTGAGCTCTCCTGAGATGGAATTTGATGCCTCGGTAAATAATGCTTGAGGTTTTATCACAGAGACTAGATGGTTTTCCACCAGAGATGCTATACAAAACCTTGAAGTACCAAATGATGGGGCTGTCACTAGATGCCTTCTAAGCTGTCACTATGCCCAAAAGTCAGGTCAATGCAATAAAATTCCACCATCAAATATGCAAAAAGTAAACCAGCAGTGTCTGTGTTTGGGGAAGAAAATTTGACATAAATGCAAAGATCTGAGGAGGCCCAGATCTCTTAAATCTAAACCTTATCCTGGGTGGTCAAATACCTGAAGTGCAAATCTGACTTACTACTCTCTTTATCTGGTAGATATTTGGTATATGAAAATGCTCTAAAACTTTGAAGTCTTTGCTTGAGTTGTTTTTCTGTGAATCCCAGAATCAACCAACAAAGTTTGGAATCCTAAATAACAGCTTTTTTTGTTGTTGTTTTTTTGAAACACTTGAAAGTTCTGGAAAGGGAACAGATACTGAGCACTCACTATGCTCTGGGTACTTTAAATCTCAATGCAACCAGGGAAGAAACTATTATTATCTTCATTTAACATAAATAAACTAAAGTGTCTAGAAGTCAAGAAACTTGTCCAAGATCATATAACTAGAAAGTAGCAGAACTGGGATTTTTACCCCAGATATTCCTGACTCCAAGTCCAGTGGACTGTCTCTGAGGTCCAGGCCATTCACTCCTGCCTCGTAAGCAAAATATACAGTATCATTTACCCTCAGGGCATTCTTATTCACTGCTTTTTATTTTGAAAGGATTTTAGACACATAAAAGCTATAACATGTTACAGAGAGTTCCCATATACCCTTTGTTTAATTTTCCCTGATGATAGCAACTTGCATAGTTATAGTATACTATCAAAGCCAGGAAACTGACATTGGCTTAATACTATTAACTAAACTACACATCTTACTGAAATTTCATCAGTTTTTACATGCAATTATTGTGTGCATTTGTGTGTAGTCTTATGAAATTTTTATCATATTTATATATTTATGTAACCACACAAACATCAGAATATCAAACTCTTTCATTATGACAAAGAAATTCCCTGTGCTACTTCTTTATAATCACACTCTCTCAGAACTCTAACCAATGATAACTACTGATTTGTTCATAATTACAATTTTGCTATTCTGAGGATGTCTTATAGATGGGATCGTACAGTAAGCAATTTTTGGATATTGACTTTTTCACTTAGTATAATTGTCTTTGATCCTCATTCAAGTTGTGTGTATTAATAGTTCATTCCTTTTTATTGTTGAATAATATCAGTATAATACAGTTTAACCATTCACCTGTTCATGGAGAATAGATTGGGGAAAAGAGAGATAGAAGAGAAACTGCCTATTTTAAACTTCTAATTGTGTATGGAGGACTAGAAGAGGGGATAGGACTTACCAAACTTCAGCCAACTATAGCAGAGCTGAGACAACAACAGTAACTGCTAGTCTTTATATAGTACTTATCCGTTGCCAGCCACTATTTTAAGTACTTTATATGTATCAATCCAGGAGGTAATAAAAACAATTATCCCCACATTACAGATGAGGAAACTGAAGCCAATAGAAGTTAAGTAACTTGTCTGATATTATGTTAAGTGAAATAAGCCAGGCACAGAATACAAATACTGCATAATCTCACTTATATGTGAAATCTAAAAATGTTGAACTTACAGAAACAGAGAGTTAAATGGTTGACAGGGCTGGAGTATGGGGATATATTGGTCAAGAGGAACAAAGTTTCAGGTAGACATAATGAAAAATGTCTGTATATCTATTGTACAGCATGGTGACTGTAATTCATAATAATATCTTGTATACTCGAAAATTTCTAATCTTAAACATTCTCAACACAAAAAATATAACTTTTTGTTATCTTATGTGCAATGTGAAGTTAACAAAAAGATAACTTTTTTATCTTATGTGAAGTGATGGGTATATTAATTAGCTTGATTATGGTAATAATTTGTATTATGGTAGACATAATCAAAACATCATGTTGTGTATGCTAAATAAATATTATTGTTGTTTGTTAATTATACTTAATAAAGGCAGAAAAACATCAAATATAAACACTCTTCATAGTGGGAAGGACAATTCAAAAGAAAAGGTCACTTGTCTGGCATCACATAGCTAGTAAGTTTCAGGACCAGGATTAAAACTCAGGTTGTTTGATTCCTGAATAACCATTACACTACACTGCAATGCCTGGCAAGGTGTTCTACCTCCTAGGCCATTCCTATGCATCAAGGCAGTTTCATGGACTTTAAGAGAGGAAAGGTCTTCCTTTACACCAGTAAATTGAATATTTCAGATGTCTTAACTGCTACTTTAGTCTTGAATGCCTCTGACTTCTCCACTCATACTTATACCCAAGTAACTCAAATTTGGCTTTCTATGGAAAATAGTCTTTAACCACTCCAGACTGCATTTACCAGAGAGTAATGAGACGGCAAATTTGGGATGCCCCCACTAGATACTACTTGGCCCATGCCCCACATAATCCAAATGGATAAACCATGGCCCACGTGGGTGGGGAACGACAGGTGGGGATAGATTTTGTCCAAACATTAATTTGTTAAAAACTTTTCATTCGGGTAGTTAATTCAACAAATATTTACTAGGAGTTTAGTATGTGTAAAGTACTATATTAGATGCCGTGTGTACAGGAGTGAGCAAAATATCGAGAATTTTTGCTCCCTAAGAGCTTATAAATTAATGAGAAGAAATATAATAATAATAAATTTATACTGTATCAGGTGATGATCATTGCTAAGGGAAAGAAAAGTTGATTAAGAAGAATAGAAAGTGATGATTTGTGGGTTGTGTTATATTAGATGGTCAGGAAAGTCTCTGAGGATGTAATCTTTGAGCAGAGAACTGAAGTAAGGCGTGAGGATATCTGGGAGAAGATCATTCCAGGCAGAGCCAACAGAACGTACAAACACCCTGAGGCAGGACAATATTTGGTATGTTCAATGAATAGGGCTTCATATTTCACAAACCACAGTCACATACATAACTCCATTTGATCTGTCAAATGACCATATGGCACAAGCAAAGTAGAACAGTTATTATTGTACATTTTTGTAATTGAGATTCTAATAGGTTAATGACTTGTCAAAGATAGCATAGCAAGTTATTATAAATTTTTCTATCTTCTAATAGTTGCAATTGGTATCCTTTTCTTACAACTACCTTGTAAAGTTCTTTAGTAACTTGATGTGCTGTATAGATGATTCTGAACAATGAATCACCTCCTTGGGCATGCCAGGATCTGTATAAGGAAGTATGATTGGGGGGCATATCAACAATAACTTTCTGCCCCATAGGAATCATAAACTCATGTATGTGAGGTGGAGAAATACAAAGGCCAGCTTGCAGAAAAGTGGTACTCCATTGCGCAAGCTTCCTTAGATAATGTACATGTTGTACTGTTAGGAAAGGGCAATATTGGACACTGATAGTCTACAAAATCTTCATAATTCAGTGGATTCTACTTAACTAGCCATACTAGTTGTGCTGTGTTTCAAGCATTTGGTTCTGACTTTTGACTCCATTAGCGCAAACCATGATCTCTATTTGTGTAATCTCACCCAGGAAGCTACAGGAGTGTGTTTTTCCCTACCCTCTTCTGATTTACTTTCCACCCCAGGCTTCTTAAAAGTTGATGTTTCATTCTTAGGTCATCAGGACATGGAATGAGATGAACACATTGCAACAGTTACCATTAAACAAGTATTTTCTTGAGTCCTGTGTGCTGAAAGTTATCTTATGTGAAGAGATGGATGCATTAATTAGCTTGATTATATACAATATGCAAGATAAGTTTATGGACAGGTAAATAGAATCCAGGAAATCCATGCCACATCTCCCATCATTGATGCAGGAAACTAGGAGTTAATGGGTAGAAAAAGGGGGCATCTAGCTTCTTACTAATGATTGGTCTGGCATTCACTCACAGTGTTCCTGAGAGTCGTAGAAACAAGTAATCAGTCACCTGCCGGGTAAAGCATCTGCACGAGATTTAACAGCTGCCAGGAACCAATAAAAGTGGATATGTAATTTTCCTACAGGAGGTTAATGGAGAGTCACTACTAGGAGAGCAACTTACAGACTTTAAATTAAACCAAAAGCTGGGAGTTATTTCCTAAGATGGCAGAATATCCACATCTTGGGTGGGTGTCACCACCAGGACAAGAAAGCAATGAAGGTGACAGAAAAGTAGCAACCAGAATAAGGAGTTTGGGAAAACACAATATAAGGAGTTTGAGAAAACACAATGTTACTAAAAACAAAGGAAGGAGATCTGGGGACTGCTTTGGTTTAAATTCGAATGTTTGGGGCCAGACAAGACTATAGATGAGGGAGAATAAAACCAGACACTGTGAAAAATAAAAGCCATTGGTCTTGGAAGTAAGCATGCTATTGAAGAGGAGCAGGTTGGAGTCAGAGCCATCTGGGGATAATGAAAGGTAGGAACAGACGAATATAGACTGTTAGGGAAGAGATAGGAACATGCAGGCACAAAGTACAGACTCCACATTTATGTTTTCATACGTGCTCTCCCACACACTCTAGATTTCTACAGTCAGAGGTGTGGGATTCAAAATAATAATATACTTGGTGAGTTTGGATTTATCTGATACTGCAGCTCAGAGTAAAGGAATATGGGGCTTAGGAACAGCACAGACAAAATGACTTGTGATTTCAGGTGATAGTCAGTTTAATTGGAGTTAGCTATGGCTGGTGCTGCCAACAAAGCAAATAGAAAAAAAACCTGCATTTATGGGATATTGGGTCCCAGAACAAATGCAGTGCTGGCCCCTCTTTACTCCAAGCAGCTCAGACTTTACCCGTAGCACTTTTGGCAGCCCTAGACCCATGCTTAGATAAGGACCTGCAAAAGCTGATCTTATCTATAAGAGAACAATTAGGATGGATCCAAGATTTTGTGAGGACCAGTTGAAGGAGCTGGGGCTATTTAGCCTGTGAAAAAGATGGAGGTGGGTAGAGGCTGGATGTGTTCTCTGTATTCAGACCTCCAAAGGGTCATCATGGGAAAGAAATAATATACAGGACCTGTGTGACTGTAGGGGAAGAATTAAATAGTTAAAGTTATTCAAAGATAAAATGAGTTGCCTCAGAAAATAGTGAGCTCTACCTCACTGAATATTTCCAAGTTCCAAATCCACAATTAGTTATTGGAGATGCAAGAGTCAGTTGGTGAAAGGGTGAGTTTTTGAATGCTCTGAAGATTAAATGAATTCAGGTCTGATTATCCTGAAGAAGATGACTCAGGGGTCACAGTCTCAGTCCTCAGACTTCTCAAAGGCCATCACAGGGGAGAAAACAATTGGTGTGGCCCCAGGAGGCAGAGCTGGGACTCATGAGTAGAAACTACAGTTGAGACAAATTTTGACTCAAGTGGAAGAGAAATTTTAGAAGAGGCAGTGCTGTCCACAGATGGAATAGGCTCCTTTGGAAAGCTCCTTGTCTCAGAAGATGAGCAATGAGGGGCTATCAACTTACCTTTTACTCAATCCTGGCTGCTCATTTTAATCATCTGGGAGCCAATCTCCCATCCCCAGAGATTCAGATTAATTAGTTTTGAGTGTAGCATGGGCATAGAGATTAAGTTCCCTAGGTAATTCTAATATGTAATCTAGGCTGACAACCACTACAGAGAAATGCCTACAATGGTAGTGCGTAGTGGGAGGAGAGCTTATGCAATGAGAAATGAAGTTAGGACCTGATGTGATTGAATAAAGTAATTTCTAAGATCACATCCAGCCTGATACTGTAACATTGAATGAGTCAAAATATGTTACCCCTTTTCAAAGAAATTTGCATTTAAAGAAGTCCATAGTAATCCAACAGTGTTAACCCTAAACAAATGAGTTCTGATTGGTATAATTTCAGATCCCATAGTGCCCAGTGAGCAACATAGTTTGGAGCAGCTTTTAAATCACACCGTGTAGCTTGCAGTCTATATTGTTCTTCCTCAACACAGGCCCAGGGAATGAGAGTTCCTTGAGTTACATCTGAAACTCATATGGAAGCCTTTGACTCCCAACTTACTGACAATGAGCTGTGTTTGGGTTTGATTCAAAGTCCCAGGAGCTTTCTCAAGAATTACAGAGATGACTGTCCAGCAGATGTGGATGGCAATATGCAGTATGTATTTAGAGAGGAGGTGGGTAGGGGAGCAAAAGACAGAGCTAATGTGGATAAAGTAAAAGTCAAAAGAGACAGAAAGAGAGAGACAGAGAAACAGATGGAGAAAACAGAAAGAGATGGACAGAGATAGAGAAGCAGCAATAGAACACACACACGCACATGTGAGAAATAAGTAAGAACATCTGATCAGTAGTCCCCATTCCATTCGGCATCTAGATTTTTCTACAGACCTTCTCTTTTCTTCTTCAGAGCCTAAGGAATACCAGACAATATTCTAGGAAATCTAGCGTTCATCATATATTTCCAGCCAGAAAATCCATCATGCTCCTAAAGACCCAGTGCCTCCAGCACTTCCAGTGTATCCATTTGAATCAGTGCCTTATAGGTCAGATCTGTTGAAAATACAAACTATTTCGTGACCAGCCTGGCCAATATGGTGAAACCCTGTCTCTACTAAAAATACAAAAGTAGCCAAGCGTGGTGGCCATCGCCTGTAATCCCAGCTACTCAGAAGGCTAAGGCAGGATAATCACTTGAACCTGGGAGGCGGAGGTTTCAGTGTGCCGAGATCATGTCATTGCACTCCAGCATGGGCAAAAAGACAAATTTTGTCAAAAAAAAAAAAAAAAAAAAGAAAGAAAGAAAGAAAAGAAAAGAAAAGAAAAGAAAAGAAAAGAAAAGAAAAGAAAAGAAAGAAAATACAAACTATATGTGGCTTTGGTTAAATCCACACTCCACATGGGAATCCCCAAGCAACACGTGTGGGATCTCAGGAGGCTGAAAAAATTTCTTCAGAATTCTAAAAAACAAAACCGCCTAGGGAAAGGTTCACTGTCATCCAGGACTCCCAATATTTCATCTGTATGTTCTAACCTTCTTCCCATGGAGTTGCACCTACATTTGGGGGCAGGGAGGTGTCAAATGTAAACTGTCTAAAACATCAACCTCAGCCTAGCACTGGGCTTTGGTCAATTTAAAAAGCAGAAAGGCTAGGTCTAAAGAAGTCTGACCAATGCAGAACTTCAAAGGTCTCTCATTGTTTTTTGACCATTTCCCATTGGATGCTTACTTATCTCAATGTTTACCTGGCAGGAACTCTGGCTTCAAGCCTTCTGTTTCACTGCACTTATGTCTCCCAGACACTTCTCATATTTGTAAGTTTTCCCAGTGTGACCCGGAACTGGCTCTGTTTGTCTGCTCTTTCTTTCTTGTAGTCTTGACTTCAAATTTCTGAAGACCCATGGATCACAGTCGCACTCTATCAAGTTCCCTAGCAGGGCAAAAATGTGAAGTCCTGAAATGTAACCCTAGAACAGCCCATACAAGAAACTCTTTGGGGTAACATTTCCTCTTCCACTTTGAGTAATTTTTTCTGACCCTGATATACTACCCTGGGCAGCTAGAGATTCTTCTGAAGTTATGCCTTCAAAGATGTTCCCCTACTTTGCCTACTGCAGCTCAGTGTATACACAGTCCACTTAATTGGAGACTTCCTACCCATAGCACTAACACATCAGAAGTTCTGCCAGTACATGCCAGTACGATCTTACCTGTTATCTAGGGTTTGTGACAATTCTGAACGATCATATTTCCTGCCATTAGTTGGTGCTATTGTCATATCAATTAATTACTGTTTTAATCTCTTACTAGTAATAAACATTATGCCTCCTACTGAATAACTTAGCATATGTTAAAACATTGCTGAAAATCTTCTCAGTCTTCAGAATTTTGCCTCCAAATATATGGATGCTCCATCTCAATCTCAGCCTCTTGGGAACAATGATCTCCTCTATTTCTACTCATCTTATTATGTGGCTCTCAGAGACCAAATTCCTTCAAGCCATCCCTGCTTTAATTTTCTTCCTTTGCTTTTTTTCTGTTTTAAAGTAGTACCTATTCAACATTTATGTCAGTCTACCTGGTTTTCTGAAAACAATGGTTTTGGATTCCCCTCCGCCGTGCTCCGAAACTATGAATCTCCACAAAGAGTGACCTGTCATCCAGGACTCTCAATCTTTCATCCACATATCCTAACCCCCTCCCTCATGAAACCAAACAAGATTCTGTCTTAAACATTATAACCTTGGAGTTATGAAATCCTAGAATGTCAGCTTTGGGGGGATCTTTAAGATAATCTATTCTAACCTTTCTGTTTTCAACAAGTGGAGAAACTGAGGCCTGGAAAGAGGGATGATGTTATGTAAGATCCCATATAAATTATGTGAAAGTTTTTTATCTGTCAGAGAACACTTAACTACTCATTGGGGTCTGTTTGTCTACACTGACACAGGCTCATATCTTTCTTGTTTTTGCTTGTTTGTTTGTTTTAACAGCTTTCTTTTGAAGTGCAATTCACAAATCTAAAGTGTACAAATTAAAGGATTTGGATATATCACTGATATAGTTTAGATGTTATTCCCTCTAAATCTCATGTTGAATTGTAATCCTCAATGTTGGAGTTAGAGCCTGGTGGGAGGTGTTTGGGTCATGGAGGTTGATTCCTCATGGTTTTGTGCTGTCCTTAAGATAGTAAGTAAGATCTCACGATATCTGGTTGTTTAAGCGTGTGGAACCTCACTCCCCAACTCTCTCCCTTGCTTCTGCTCTCAACATGTTATGTGCCTGCTCTTGCTTCACCTTCTGCTATGAGTAAAAGCTCTCTGAGGCTTCCCCAGTAGCCAGGTAGATGCTGGTGCCATGCTTATACAGTCTTTTGAACTGTCAGCCCATTAAACTTGTTGTCTTTATGAATTACCCAGCCTCAGGTATTTCTTTACAGCAATACAAGAATGGCCTAACAAAAAGTTGGTACCAATAGTGGAGTATTGCTGAAAAGATACCTGAAAATGCGGAAGCAACTTTGGAACTGGGTAACAGGTAGAGGTTGGAAAAGTTTGGAGAGCTCAGAAGAAGATAGTAAAATAAGGGAAAATCTTGAACTTCTTAAGAACTAATTAAATCGTGGAGATAAAAATGCTTATGGTGATGTGAATGGTAAAGTCCAGGGTGATGAGATATCAGTCAGAAAGAAATGAAGAACTTTTGGTGAACTAGATCAAAGGTCACTCTTCTTATGCCTTAACAAAGAACTTGGCCGTATTGTGTTCATGCCCTAAATATCTGGGAAAGTTTGAACTAAAGAGTGATGACTTTGAGCATCTGTTGAATAAAAGTTTCTAACTAGCAAAATGTTCAAGATGTGGCCTGGCTTCTTCTAACAAACTATGCTCAGATGTGAGGACCAACAAGTGACTTAAAGTTGGAATTTATATTTAAAAGGTGAGCAGGCACATCACATGACAAGAGCAGGAGCAAAAAAAGAGAGAGAGAATAGAGGGAGGTGTCACAAACATTTACACAATCACATCTCATGAAAACTCATTCACTATCATAAGGTTAGCACCATACCACGAGAAATCTACCACCATGATCCAAACATCTCCCAGCAGGCTCCATCTCCAACATTGGGGATTACAATTCAACATGAGATCTAGAAGGGACAACATCCAAACTATATCACCTACATTATTAATTTTTAAAAATTGTGGTAAATATGCATATACATTGCATACAAAATTAGACAGCTTAACCAATTACAAGTGTACAATTCAATGGCACTAATTACATTTATAAGATTGTGCCACAGTCACCACTATCAATTTCCAAGACTCTTTTACTACAAACAGTACTTCTGTACTAATTAAGCACTAAGTCTCCATTCCCCTTTCTCTATAATTTTGCCAACCTCTGATCTACTTTCTGCCTCTATACATTTGCTTCTTTTATGTGATTCATACAAGTGGAATTATATAATATTTGTCCTTTTGTGTCTAACTTATTTCACTTAGAACAGTGTCTTCAAGTAAACAGTCATGCTTTAGAAAATACCAGAACATTATTCATTTTAATTGTTGAATAATATTCCATTGTATGTATACAGCACATTTTGTTTATTCATTCATTTGTTGACGGACATTTGTGTTGTTTTAACCTTTTAAATAATACAAATAATAGCTTAATGAACATTAGCATATAAGTATCTGTCCGCATCTCTGCTTTCAATTTATTTGGGTATATACCTAGGAGTAGATTGCTTTAATTTATAAATGGTAGTGATTTCTCTTCATTCATTTCTTACTTTGCTTATTGAGTCTTCTCTTTTTTTCACAGTCAATCTAGATAAAATTTGGTCAATTTTGTTGATAGTTGCAAGGAACCAACACTTCATTTTTCCTATTTTTCTATTTTCTATTTTACTTATCTCTGCTTCACTCTTTATTACTTTATTCCTTCTACCAGTTTTGAATTGTTTGTTCTTTTTAAATTTTGTCACAGGGTAATGTTAAGTTGTTGATTTGAGGTCTTTATTCTTTTTAATGTAAGCATTTATAGCTATACACTTCCAACTTAGGACTGTCTTCACAGTATTCACTAAGTTTTGGTATGCTGTGTTTTCATTTTCATGTGTTTCAAGACATGTTCTAATTTATTTTGTGATTTCTTCCTTGACTGAATGGTTGTTTAGAAGTATGTTGCAGAAACCACGGAGAGGGCAAGATGGCCTACTAGACACAGCCAGGTGAAACGGCTCCTACCAGGGAACTGAGATGACTGGAGGTGCTCCTAATAGATCTTCAGAGGGAAGGCAACAGGAGTGGAGGTAGGGAAGACACAGAAGTTAGGCTGAATTGGAAGAAAGCTGGGAACACTACACAGGGCTGCAGTGCACCCAGACTTATTCCTGGTCACCAATGGCTCCAGGGGAATAGGTGAGTTGAACTGGCAAAGAGCAACCCACTCTCAACATAGGCCTTGGGACCCCAGCAGCAGTAGACCCCTTGACCACCACAGACACTCCAGTTGGCAGGAAGAGCTTCTTAAATAAGTGGTAGGAGCAGCAAACCAGGTAATGTGGAACCCTGAGCGTTTGATGCAGGAGCGTCTGTACAGAGAATGGCCAGAGACAGCCATCCTTCTAGGCTCAACTTGCTCCTGTAGGAGTTGTTAGCCTTAGGAGAACTGTCAGTCCTGAACTCTGCAGAGTGGTCTTGCCAATCAGAAGGAGCTGGTGAGAATTGAGCACCGTTTGGTCTGCTGGCCTGTCCTGGGGTGTCATCTGGCCACACCTGCTTGCAGGGCAACCTTGGGTGTCCTAGGGGCCCACACTATACATTCTGCACTGGTGGACCATGCCTGACCGGCCAAGAGCTTCAGCAGGAAAGTCCCTAGGGTCATGCAAGCCCACATGCTCCCTCCCCACACTGCACCCTCCCCTGGAATGGAAACTTCTCAAATTGCTTTGCTGACGCATGTCTGTGCAGGTGGATTTTGCTTTCCTTTCCCTGCCAGCATGCAAAGGTACAGCCTGAACCACCTCACCCAAACTGGCATTGCAGACAAACCATTGGTGGGAAAAAATCCAGCCAGCCCTGTAATTTCCATCATTCCATCCTTACACTAACAATGCACAGAGAACAGAAGATGATCTCCTGCCCTGAACAACTAATCCTACTTGTAGGCCATAGAGAAGGCACCCAGACTTGCACTCATCAGTGCCCACCCCCCAAGCCACCACCATCTTCAGCATGACCACACACACTAGCTAGCAGTGTACCCCCTCATCCTAGCTGTGTTGCCTCCACCACTTTTGTGAAAGCTCACAGGTATCCAGGCACACCAGCATCTACTAGCACTCTGCTGCAGCTGCCAATACTGCTGTTGCTGCTGGCATGTGCAAATGAGAATGGATTTCACTGTCACTGCACAATGAAATGCTTTGGCTGACACCACCCATCGAAGTGTAGTGGCTAGCTGTCCAGGAGCACTTTGTCCCCACAGCACAGTGAATTTCTAACCTCAAAGACCCAGAGAACAAAGTCAAGGCCCGATACAAGTGCCCCAGAATTAGAGCATGCAGTCTGGAGTTGGGAGCTAAGCTTTGGACCACAAAAGTCTTCCAGAAATGAAACCATTCAGCTGAATCCACCTTAAACTACAATCAAACCCTCAAGTTTATCAAATAAAATAAAACAAAAAAATCCAAACATCACCAACTTCAAAGACTGAAGAAAGATAAGCCCACAAAAATGAAAAAAAAAAAAATCAGTGCAAGAATCCTGACAACTAAAAAACCATAGTGGGTTCTTTTCTCCAAATGATCACATCACTTCTTTAGCAAGGGTTTTGAACTGAGCTGAGATGGCTGAAATTACAGAAAAAGAATTCGGAATATGGATAAAAATAAAGATCATTCAGCTATAGAAGTACAATGAAACACAATCCATGAAAGAGAAAAATTATGATAAAACAATGCAGAGATGAGAGACAACATGAATAGTATAGAAAAAAAAAAAAACCAACATCATAGAGCTGAAAAGCACACTACAAGAATTTCATAATGCAATCACAAGTAGTAATAGCAGAATAGACCAAGTGGAGGAAAGAATCTCAGAGCTTGAAAACTGAATTTTCAAATAAGTTTCAAATAAGTTTTCAGAAAACTTATTTCTGAAATAAGACAGTCAGATAAGAATAGAACAAAAAGAATGAAGGAAAAAAAATTCTGATAAATGTGAGATTAGGTAAAGACACCAAATCTTTGCTGTTCCTGAAAATGATGTGGAGAAGAGAACCAACTTGGAAAAAATATTTCAGTATATCATTCATAAGGACTTTCTCAACCTAGCTAGAGAGGCCAACATTTAAATTCGGGGAATACAGAGAACCCCAGTAAAATATAAAAAGATTATCACCGAGACACATAATCATCAGGATTTCCAAGGTCAAAATGAAAGGAAAAAATGTTAAAGGCAACAAGTGAGAAAGCTCATGTCACCTACGAAGAGAGGCCAATCAGAATAGCAGTGGACCTCTTAGCAGAAACCCTACAAGCCAGAAGAAATTTGGAGGCAATATTTAATATTCTAAAAAAAAAAAAAGAAATTCCAACCTAGAATTTCACAACAAGGCAAACTAAGCTTCATAAACAAAAGATAAATAAGATCCATCTCAGACAAGCAAATGCTGAGGAAATTCGTTACCACCAGAGCTGCCTTACAAGAGTTCCTAAAGGAAGCACTATATATAGAAAGGAAAGGAAAGCTTGTTACCAGCCACTACAAAAACACATTAAAGTACACAGACCAGTGACACTATAAGGCAACCACATAAACTATTCTGCAAAATAACCAGATAAAATTATGATGATAGGATTATATCCACACATACCATTATTATCCTTGAATGTAAGTGGACTAAATGCCCCAATTAAAAGGCACAGAGTAACAAGCTGCATAAAGAACCAAGATACCCACTGGTATGCTGTCTTCAAGAGACCTATTTCACATGCAGTGACACCCACAGGCTCAAAATAAAGAGATGAAGAAAAATCTACTAAGAACATGGAAAACAGAAAAAAGCAAGGGTTGCAAACTTTCTTTCAGGCATAACAGACTTTAAACCAATGAAGATCAAAAAAGACAAAGAAGGGCATTGTATAATGGTAAAGGGATTAATTCAACAAGAAGACCTAACCATATATATATATATATATATATATATATATATATATATATATATATATATATATATATAATAGTGGAGGAAAGAATCTCAGAGCTTGAAAACTGAATATATATATGTATATATGTATATATCATGTATATACATACATAATATATATATGTATCTCCAACACAAGAGCACCTAGGTTCATAAAACAAGTTGTTGTAGACCTTAAGAAACTTAGACTCCCACACAGTAATAGTGGAAGACATCAACATCCCACTGACAATATTAGACAGATAATTGACACAGAAAATTAACTAATATATTCAAGACTTGAACTCAACACTGGATCAAATGGACCTGATAGTCATGGAGAGAATGCTCCACCCCCCAATAAAAACAGAATATACACTAGTCTCATTGCCATGTGTCACATACTCTAAAATGAATCACATAATCAGAAATAAAACACTACTCAGCAAATTCAAAAGAACTGATAACAATGTCTCAGACCATAGTGCAAGCAATTTAGCAATCAAGACTAAGAAATTCATCCAAAACCATAGAATTAAATGAAAATGGAACAACCTGCTCCTGAATGACTTTTGGGTAAACGATAAAATTAAGGCAGAAATCAAAAAGTTATTTGAACTTAATAGAAAGATAAATACAACATACCAAAATCACTGAGACACAGTTAAGGCAGTGCTAAGAGGAAAATTTACAGCACTAAACGCTCACATAAAGAAGTTAGAAAGATCTCAATTTAACAACCTAATAACGTAACTAAAAAAACTAGAGAACCAAGAAAGAAATCCAAAAGGTAGCAGAAGACAAGAATCAACATCAGAGATGAACTGAAAGAAATTAAGACACAAGAAACCATTCAAAAAGACAAACAAATCCAAGAACTGGTTTTCTGAAGAAGAATGATAAAATAGATAGATCACTAGTGACACTTATAAAAAACAAAGGAGAGAAGATTCAAATAAGCACAGTCAGAAAGAAAAAATGGTATTACCACTGACACCACAAAAATACAAATAAACAGAGCATAGTATGAATGCACACAAGCTAGAAAATCTAAAACCAAATGGATAAATTCCTGCACACATACATCCTCCCAAGACTGAACCAGAAAGAAATTAAATCCCTAAATAGACAATAGCAAGCTCTAAAATTGAGTCAGTTATAAACAGCCTACCAAGATGCCCAAGAACAGATGAATTCACAGCTGAATTCTACCAGCTGTACAAAGAAGAGCTGGAACTATTTCTGCTGAAAGTATTTCAAATAATTGAAAAGAAGGGATATCGTTCTAACTCATTCTATGTGTCCAGCGTTATCCTGATACCAAATCCTGGCAGAGACAAAACAGAAAAAGAAAACTTTAGGCTGATACCCTTGATGATCACTGATGCAAAATCCTTAACAAAATACTGGCAAAGTGAACCAAGCAGCACATCAAAAAGCTTACCCACCACAATTAAGTAGGCTTTTTCCTTGGAATGCAATGTTGACTCAACATAAACAAACCAATAAATGTGATTCATCACATAAACAGTACTAAAGACAAAACCACAGGATTATCTCAATAAATGCAGAAAACTCTTTCAATAAAATTAAACACCGCTTCATGTTAAAATCTCTCAATAAACTGGATATTGTGGTAACATACCTCAAAATAGTAAGAGCCATATATGACAAACCCACAGCCAGCATTATACCAAATAGGCAAAAGCTGAAAGCATTCCCCTTGAAAACTGGCACAAGACAAGGATGTCCTCTTTCACCACTCCTATTCAACATCGTTTTTAAAGTCCTGACCAGAGCAATCAAGCAAGAGAAAGAAATAAAGGGCATCCAAATAAGAAAAGAGAAAGTCAAAATATTCTCTTTTCCAGATGACATGATCCTATAATCACTGACGTTTCTATACACCAACCAATAGTCAAGCTGAGAAGCAAATCAGGAAACCAATCTCATCCACAATTGCCACAAAAAATAAAATAAATTACCTAGGAATACGGCTAACAAGGGAAATAAAAGATCTCTATCAAGAGAACCATAAGCCACATCTCCAAGAAATCAGAGATGACACAAATAGGAAAACATTCCATGGCGATGAATAGGAGAAACTAGTATAGTTAAAATGATCATATTGCCTAAAGTAATTTATAGATTCAATGTTATTCCCATTAAACTACCACTGACATTCTTCACAGAATTAGAAAAAAACTATTTTAAAATTCAGATGGAATCAAACAGGAGCCTAAATAGCCAAGGCAATCCTAAGCAAAAAGAACAAAGCTAAAGGCATCATGCTACACAACTTCAAACTGTACTACAGGGCTACAGTAACCAAAACAGCATGGCACTAGTCCAAGAACAGACACATAGAACAATGAAACCAAATTGAGAAGCCAGAAATAAAACCACACCTACAACTATCCATTCTTCAACAAACTTGGCAAAAACAGGCAATGGGGAAATGACTCCCTATTCAATAAATGGTGCTGAGAAAACTGGATAGTGATATGCAGAAAATTGAAACTGGACCTCTTCCTTAAATAAAAATCAACTCAAGGTGGATTAAAACTTAAATGTAAATCCCAAAACTATGAAAATATTGGAAGACAACCTAGGCTATACCGTTCAGAATACAGGCATAGGCAAAGATGTCATGATAAAGATGCCAAAAGCAATTGCAATGCAAGCAAAAACTGACCAGTTGGATTTGATTAAACTGAAGAGCTTCTGCACAGCAAAAGAAACTATCATCAGAGTAAACTGATAACCTATATAATGGAAGAAAAATTTTGCAAACTATGTATCTGACAAATGTCTAATATCCAGCATCTATCATGAGCTTAAGCAAATGTACAAAAATATAACTATTAAAAAGTGAACAAAGGACATGAACAGTTTTCAAAGAAGACATACATGCAGCCAACAACCATACTAAATAAAGCTCAACATCATTGACTATTAGAGAAATGTAAATCAAAACCACAATGAGATACTGTCTCACACCAGTCAGAATAGCTATTAATAAAAAGTCAAAAAATAACAGTTGCTGGCAAGGCTGTGGGGAAAAAGAACGCTTACACACTGTCGGTGAGAGTGTAAATTAGTTCAACTATTGTGGAAGACAGTGTGGTGATTCCTCAAAGGCTTAAAGTCAGAAATACCATTCGACCCAGCAATCTCATGACAGAGTATATACCAAAATGAATATAAACTGTTCTACTATAAAGACACATGCACACATATGTTTATTGCAGCACTATTACCAATAGCAAAGACATGGAATCAACCCAAATGCCCATCAATGATAGGCTGGATAAAGAAAATGTCATACATACACACTATGGAATACTATGTAGCCATAAAAATGACTAAGATATGTCCTTTGCAGGGACATGGTTGGAGTTGGTGGCCATTATCCTTAGCAAAATAACACAGGAACAGAAACCCAGATACCATACATTCTCACTTATAAGTAGGAGCTAAATGATGAGAACACATGGATACATAGAGGGAAACAATGCACCCTGGGGCCAATCAGAGGGTAGAGGGTGGGAGGAGGGAGGGGATTAAAAAAATGACCAATGGATACTAGGCTTAATACCTGGGTGAAGAAATAATGCTTACAATAAACATGTTCACCTATGTAACAAACCTGCACTTCCTGCACATGTACCCCTGTACTTAAAATAGAAGTTTAAAAAAATAAAGTACATTACTTAATTTCCACCAATTTTCAAGATTCTGGATTTTTTTTTCTTTATGATTTCTGGCTTTATTCTACTTAGCTTCAAAAGCTACTCTTTATTTCAATATTTTAAAAAACATAAAGACTTGTTTTTCGGCTTAGCATGTACAATATCCTGGAGAATGTTCCTTGTGTGCATTGAGAAATATGTGTATTTTTCTGTTGCTGGCTGGAGTACGTCTGTTAGATCAAGTTTCCTTATACTCTTATTTAAGTCCTCTCTTTCTGTATTGATTTTCTACCTGGTTATCTATTCATTATTGAAAATGAGATAATGAAGTATGCTTCCATTAATAAAGAGATGCCAATTTCTCACTTTAATCCTGTCTATATTTACATTACGTATTTTGGAGTTTTGTGCATATATATTTGTAATAAATATTACTTCTTGGTAAGTGGATTCTTTTATAAACATCTAGTATCTTTTCTGGCTTCTTGTAATAGATTTTGACTTAAACTCTATTTTAGCAACATAGCCACCCATGTTCTCTTTTGATTACTTTTTGCATGGAGTATGTTTTTTCATACTTTCACTTTCAACTTATTTGAGCTTTTACATCTAAATTGAATCTCTTGTAGACAGCATATAGTTAGATTGATAATATATATCTTTTAAATTGGAAGTTAATCAATTTTATTAAAAGTAATTACTGATAGAGAATGACTTCCTTTTGCCATTTTGTTACTTGTTGCTGTATATATTATAGCTTTTTTAAAATTCTGCCTGCCTCTATTACTACTTTTCATTGGGTTTAATTGATTTTTCTGGTAGCATATTTCAATTTCTTCTCATTTCTATCTATATTTTCTCTATAACTAACCTGAGGATTGCATATAACACCTAAAGTTATAACATATTTTATATTAATACCAACACAACGTTATTACATTCAAAAACTCTACACCTTTACTGTTCCACTCCTCCCTTGATTTTATTGATATTACTAACTGCATCTTTATGTATTATATACCCATAACGTAAGTTTATAATTATATTTATGCATTTATTTTTTAAGTTTGTAGAAAATAAAAGTAAAATTAAAAAATTAAAAAGTGGAGTTATAAATCAAAATTACAATAACACTTTCAAAAATATTTTTATGTGCTCAGTTTTACCAAAGAACTTCATGTTTTCATATTGATTATTACTGTCTAATGTCCTTTAATTTTAACTTCAATTACTCCCTTTATGATTTTATACAAGTTATGTCTAGTGGTAATAAAATGCCTCACTTTTTGTTTATCTGGGAAGTTATCAGTTTATGCTCCATTTTAGTAGAACAATTCTTTTTCAGATATAAAATTCTTGGTTGACATTTTTTTTCTATTCTCAGTACTTTAAATATATCAACCCACTGCCTTCTGGCCTTCCAGTTTCCTGGTGGGAAATCTACTAAGAGCATTATATAGATTTCTTGTACTTAATTTGTCATTTTTGTTTCTCAATGCGTTTAAAATTGTCTCTTTGACTTTGACTTTGGACAGTTTGATCATATGTGTTAGTGTGAATATTTCTTTTTCATTCTACTTGCAGTTGGCTAGACTTGCAAGGAAAGATCTACATCCTTCCTCAAATATGAAAGATTTTCAGCCCTTATTTCTTCAGTTAAAACTTCTTCCCATTTCTCTCTTTCTTCTCTCCTAAAGCATGTATAATGTGTATATTTGTCTGCTTGATGGTGTTTCAATATGTTTCTTAGGCTCTTTTCAGGTTTGCTGATCCTTTGTTCCACCTATTCAAATCTGCTATTAAACCCCTCTGTATTAGTTAGGGTTCTCTACAGAGACAGAACTGATAGGATATACATAGATAGACATAAAGGGGAGTTCATTAAGTATTAACTCACATGATCAAAAGGTTCCACAATAGGCCGTCTGCAAGCCTATTGTGGAGCTAGGAGAGCCATTCCAAGTCCCAAACTGAAGAACTTGGAGTCCAGTGTTTGAAGGCAGGAAGCATCCAGCATGGGAAAAAGGTGTAGGCTGAGAGGCTAGGCCAATCTAGTCTTTTCACGTTTTCCCACCTGTTTTATATTCTAGCTATGCTGGCAGCTGATTACATCGTGCCCACCAAGATTAAGGGTGGGTCTGCCTTTTCCAGCCCACTGACTTAAATGTTAATCTCCTTTGGCAACACCCTCACAGATGCACTCACAAACTATAATTTGCATCCTTTAATCTGATCAAGATGACACTCAGTATTAACCATCACAAGCACACCTCTTGTAAACTTGAACCCATACACATCTTCTGAGATCATACACAATCTTGAAATAAAGACAATAATGTCATAATTACACCAAACAATATATGACTATCCTTCATACAACCAAAAATACACCAATATCCAACCCAAATACTATAATGTAAACTTAACAATATGTTCATGTTGATATGATGTCAATTAATCTTATGTCACATGATAAAAGACACATAAAATAAAAAGATATTTTCTTAGTATAAGTGTATATACATGCACAAACCTGTTTTTAACTAAAGAAAGAGAAAATACTCATGACAATTGCAGTCCTCATTTCTGCAGCTAGTCACATGGTCATAGCTGGTATTGATTACTGCCTTCCTATACTACCCAATCTGTAACCGTTTGCCTTCAGCAAGCACCTCAGCAGGTCATTTTTTTTTTTCTGGTGAAATGAACCAAATCTTCATTCTTAAAGCGTCTGGGCCATTTGTAGTCCTTCCTAGCTTGGACTGTTGTAGCTTTCCATTGACCTTAATCACAAGGCATGGTAATACCAAGAGATGCCCTGATGGATCTCCTGTATTTCATGTATTCTCCTCCTTACCTCCGTTGTGGAGTACTAGACTGATTTTATCTTGAGAGTCTGGGTCAATCACCCCAGTCAGCACTGTAACTCCCTTCCTAGACTGTTGACTTCAAGGTAGGAGGGGCCCAAAGTGTCCAGGTGACAATCTTAACTTCTAGTATAATGGAATCATTGTTGTGTCTCTTGGTTGCAGTGTTCCACCCTCTAGAACTAAGACATCTAGGCACAGCAGAATGTAATGTCACTGGAACAGGAAGCAAAAAATTTGCTAGTGGATCACTAGAAGTCATAGTGAATGGTGCCTCTTCCACTTCCACCCCTTGATTCCTGGACCCATGAAACCTGGCTATGGGAGAAACAGTACCATACATTGGAAGCTGATTAAGAAGACACATCGCTCTCTGGAGAACTTTTCCGCAGCCCTGCAAAGTATTGTCACCTACTTGGGATTTTAATATGAGTTCAAGAGGCCATTCTACCATTCTATCAATCCAGCTGTTTCGGGATAATGGGAAACATGGTAAGACCAGTGAATTCCATGAGCATGAGCCCACTATTGCACTTCTTTAGCCTTAAAGTGAGTGCCTTCATCAGAGGCAATGCTGTGTGGAATACCATGACGGTGGATAGGGCATTCCATGAGTCCACAGTTGATAGTCTTGGCAGAAGCATTGCATGCAGAATAGGCAAACCCATATCTGGAGTTAAGTGTCTATTCCAGTGAGGACAAAACTCTGCCCTTTTCATTATGGAAGAGGTCCAATATAATCAACCTGCGACCAAGTAGATGGCTGATAACCCCGAGGAGGGGTGCCATATTGAGGGCTCAGTGTTAGTCTTTGCTGCTGACAAATTGTGCATTCAGCAGTGACGGTACCCAGGTCAGCTTTGGTGAGTGGAAGTCCATGTTGCTGAACCCATGCAGAACCTCCATCCCCGCCACCATGGCCACTTTGTTCATGGGTCCATTGGGTGATGACAGGGGTGGCTGGAGAAAGAGGCTGTGCAGTGTCCACTTGATTATTAAACTCCTCCTCTGCTGAGATCACCCATTGGTGAACACTCACATGGAATACAAATATCTTCACAGTTTTTGACACTCAGAGAAGTCCATTCACATACATCTTCCATAAATTTCTCTGTCATCAATTTTTCAATCATGCTTCTTTTAAGTCCCTGGCCATCCAGCCAAACCTTTAGCTCATGAATCAGTATGTAATCACACATCTGGTCATTTATCCTTCCATGAAAAGTACACAACCAGTTGCACTGCTTGATGTTCTGCCCACTAGAAAGATTTTCCTTCACTGCTGTCCTTCAGGGATGTCCTAGAAAAGGGCTATAGTGCTGCAGCTGTCCACTTTTGGGTGGTACCTACATATTGTGCAGAACCGTTTGTGAACCAGGCCCTAGTCTTCTCTTTCTCTGTCAACTGATCATAGGGAACTCCCTATGAGGCCTTCAGTGCAGGCTGGGGGAGAGAAGACAGGGTGATAGGAGTGGAGGGTATGGGCATTTGAGACATTTTCTCATGTAACTTACTTGTGCCTTCAGGACCTGCTCAAGACCAAACACATATATACCACTTCCAGTTCATGATGGAATGCTTGTGTGCAGAACCCACTTTATGACTAGATGGGTCAGAAAACACCCAGTTCATTATAGGCAGTTCAGTTTTGCCTACTGACTTGAATACACATAGTCAAACATTCAGTTTCCACCAAAGCCTAGTAACAGGACAAAAGCTCTCTCAAGAAAAGAGTAGTTATCTGCAGAAGACAGCAGGGCCTTGCTCCAAAATCTTAGAGGCTTCTGCTATGATTCACATATGGGAGCCTGCCCGAGGCTCCAAACAGCATTCCTATCTGTGACTGACACCTCAAGCACCATTGGATCTGCTTGGTCATATGGCCCAAGTAGGAGACCAGCTTGCACAGCAGCCTGGATCTGTTGCAGAGCACTATCCTGTTCTGAGTCCCGACTTAAAAGTGTCAGCCCTTCAGGTCACTCAGTAAATGGGCCAGTGTAACATACCCAGATGAGGAATGTGTTTCCTCCAAAATCCAAATTGGCCCATAGGCATTGTGCCTCTTTCTGGTTCTAGGACAAATGCAGCAACTTATCCTTTACCTTGGAAGAAATAGCTCAACAGGCCTCATGCAACTGTACCCCTACAAATTTTATTGAGTTAGAAGGTCCCTGAATTTTAGTCAGATTTATTTCCAATCCTCTGTCATGTAAATGTGTCACCAATAAATTCAGTGTGTTACTTCTTGCTTATTGGATTCAATCAACATAATGTCATCAATGTAATGGACCAGTGTGATATCTTATGGAAGTGAAAAGCAATCAAGTTCTCTCTGAATAAGAGTATGACACAGAGCCGGAGAGTAGATATACCCCTGTGGTATAACAGTAAAGGTATATTGCTAGCTTTGCAAGCTGAAGCCAAATTGCTTCTGGTGGGCCTTGTGGACAGAAATGGAGAAAAAAAAAAGCATTTGCCAAGTGAATGTCTCCATACCAGGAGATGTGTTCATTTGCTCAAGTAGTGGAACCACATCTAGTATAGCATCTGCAATTGGAGTCACCACTTGGGGAAGCTTACAATAATCTACTATAATTCTCCAAGATGCATCTGCCTTCTGCAAAGGCCAAATAGAAGAGTTGAAGACAGATGTGGTGGGAATCACCACCTCTGCCCCTTTCAAGTACTTGATGGTGTCACTAATCTCTGCAGTTCCTTCAGGGATGTGATATTGTTTTTGATTTACTATTTTTCTAGGTAGAGGCAGCTCTAATGGCTTCCTTTCTCACCATAGCAGACCTCATTCTATTAGTCAGGGAGTCAATGTGGGGGTTCTGTCAGCTGCTAAGTATGCCCATGCCAACTATGCATTCTGGCACTGGGGAAATGACCACAGGATGAGTCCGGGACACACTGAACCCACTGTATGTCAGACCTGATATAAAACTCCACTTTGCCTATTGCCTATTGCCCAGTTCCAAAGTCACTCCCACATTTTCTGGTATCTTTTCAGCAGTGCCCCACTCTACTAGTACAAATTTACTGTATTAGTGCATTTTCATGCTTCTGATAAAGACACAACCGAGACTGAGCAATTTACAAAAGAAAGAGGTTTAATGGACTTACAGTTACACGTGGCTGGGGAGACCTCACAATCATGGCAGAAGGTAAAAGGCACATCTCACATGGCAGCAGACAAGAGAAGAGAATGAGGAGGAAGTGAAAGCAAAAACCCCTTAAAAATACGTCAGATATTGTAAGACTTCCTACCAGAAGAACAGTATGGGAGAAACTGCCCCCGTGATTCAATTATCTCCCATGGGTCCCTCCCACAATACATGGCAATTATGGGAAAAAATTCAAGATGAGATTTGGGTTGGGACACAGAGTCAAACCTTATCAGTTGTTGTAGTTCTTTTTATTGTTTTCTAGAGCTCCTTTAAAGAAGCTTTAGAGAGTCTTCAGGTTTTAAAAAAACATGTTTTCATAGAATGACAAAGAGTTTGAATTTCTGAAATTTCCTAGTTTCCTCAGTTCATCCTGGCTGCTATAACAAAATACCTGAGGCTTGATAACTTATAAACAACAGAAATGTATTGCTTACAGTTCTGGAGGCTGAGAAGTCCACGATCAAGTTGCCAGGGGATTTTACATCTAGTGAATGCCTTCTGTCTCATAGTTGGCATCTCCTACCTGTGTTTTCACACAGGAGAAGGAGCTAGCTAGCTCTCTGGGGTCTTTTATTAATAAGGTCACAAATCTCACTCAAGAGGACTCTGCCCTCATGACCTAATCATTTCTTAAAACACCATTTTCTAAAACTATTACATTGGAGATTAGGTTTTGATTTGTAAATTTTGGGAAGGGAGGACACAAACATTCAGTTATCATGATGAGGTCATTCATTAATTTTTACTATAAGGATGATTGTGGTTTTGGATAATGGTTTTCTAATATATTTCCATTCTCATGTCTTTATTTCATTATCTGTAGAATACCTTTATGTTCACTTTATTTCATCTGTGGCCTCAAGTAGGCTAGACTTTTCCTTTTCAACTTCAAATTGACGGATTTTCCATAGAATAATAGTGGTGGCATCCGCAGGAAAAAAATCCAACTAAACTAAACAAAAACAGATCTTGAGCGTTTACTTTGTACATGGAGATAACTTTTACTCACAATTATCTTATTAAATGATCTGAAACACTTTCTGGCACAGGTAAATTATTGTCTTCTCATTTTTGTAAATAAAGGGGACTTCTTTGGAGAAGAGGTAAATGACATGATAGTTTTGCAGCTAGTAATAAAGGGCTGGATTTTGAGACTAAATCTGTCTGATTTCAAATTCCATGCTTTGAATTCCTACCTTATGCTACCCCTTCCCAGTGTCAATTGTTTGCTTTGCAACTTATTATCTCTGCCCACCTAGTGGAACAGTTGGCGCCTTCATCTTGAAATTTTGCTACTTCTTACTAGCCAGCCTATTGGAGCTGTGGGCTGCCAGGGCTGTAATTTTATTGTGCCCTGTGTGGTAAATACTGTTGTGTGCCTACTTAAGAGCCATTACCCACTTTTTGGGTAAAATAACTCTGATTTTTTAAAAACTTTTATTTCATGTGTTTCAAGGGATGGTGCTCTCAACAGCCTTATGGAATAAATCCTAATGGAGTTAAGCCAATCAAGAGGACATCATGCTTTTTGTCAATGATTTGTTTAGGTATTGGCAAGTAATAAAAAACTGGTCAGTTAGACATGAGAAGTCCACTGGAGATTCACTGAGAAAAGTTTTTCTTAATTTTAAACATAAATTTTTGCAAGAAACAGTCTTTTTTAATACCTCTGGATGTTGATAAGTGGGGGATATTGGGCCTGGGTCTGTCATTGCCTTTTTATCAGGTGAACGTTCATACTAAAATATAGTAAAGTAAACAACGAAAAATTGAGTTTTGATGATATTTTTGAGCTACCGAATCAACCAATCCAAGAACTGTCCTGTCTCTTCACTTTCAGTTATGTGAAATAAAAATATATTCTGAACCCTCAAGCCAGTAGTTCTCCTCAGCTGATCATTAGATGCACATAAGAACTTTAAAAATAGTATACTAGTGCTTGTGTCACACTTTCAGAGATTGTGATTTAGTCTGGGGATATACGTTTGTCCAGGTTTCTAGTTTTTTTTTTCTTTTATTGTATTGTATATTTTTAATTTATATCAACATAGTGTTTTGATATATTTTGCATTCCTGCTTCACTTTTGCCCCCAATAATGCACCATCCACTAATCTTCTAAGCTCAATTCCATCCCCGATTTTCTGTATTATCTTGGAGAAATTATTTTCTTTTTCTGGTCCTCACAATTAGATAGTGGATTGAATAGATGATCTCTAAAGTCTCTTCTACCTCTGATGTTTGAGTAATGATTTAGTGGGTGAACGCTCTGAAAGAGAACACAGAGAAAAGAAAAAAAGACTAGAGAACTGAACCTCAAGCAATAGCAGCATCTAAACCATATAATTTTATGGAGTGAAACTTAATTGCTCCTTACACACTGATAAGTCACAAATTTATACCTCTGAGAAATCCCTCTGGGAAGAGATTCATGTACCCCACTATATAATAGAAAGCTGCATTTGAATATACAACAAACATTTCAAATTAGCATATTCTTGTATGATTTATTGGTTTATTTGTTCTCACAAACCTCCATTCATTGTAATTTCAGGAAATTACACCATTGCCATGTAGCTACTCAAGCCCAAAAGCTAGAGATTATTTTTGATTCTTCTCTCTTTCCCTACATACCAAAACCAACAGCAAATTATGCTGGCACTAACTTCAAAACATATCTTGAACGTGTCCTTTTAACTCAATTTCCACTGCACAATCCCAATCAAGGCTGCCATCGTCTTTTGCAGAAACGATTGCAAGTCTTGTAACAGATCTTCCTGCTTCACTCTTAACCTCTACAATCCATTGGCCATACAACAGTCAATGGAAGATTTTAAAAGCAAATAATAAAAGTATGCTACTTCTCTCCTTAGAACCCTCTATCTGCTTTTCTCACAGCACTATTTAAACTCATATGATGTATTTATTTGCTTATTTATTGTTTGTTTATAAACTCCCATTTGAATAGGAGCTTATGATGGCATGTACATAGTTTTTATTGATGGCATTTTTATCTCCATCTCTTGACACTAGGCACCAGACACAAAGCATTACATAGATAATTGTTGAATGAATGAGTCAAGAGAAAAAAAGAAACTAAAGCAAAAGGAAGCTTTCTTAAGCAGGCACACCACTATTTTCAACCCCATCACTTTCAAATCCAGATAGGAGACAAAAAGATAATTATTATTTACTGAATGCATACTATTTGCCTAATGCTATAATGGAAACTTGGTAATGAATGGGATTCATTAATTTCATGAATGAATGTAATTCAGTAACATCTCTACCAAGTTCTCATTATAGCATCAGGCACATAGTAACTTCTCTGAAAAACCATATTAAGTAGATAGGCCTACATTTTACAGATGAGAAATCTGTAAAGGTTATGATTGTTTAAGTCCCTTTTCTACAGTAACCAAGCTAAATATGGCTGACTCTGAAGTTAAAATTCTATTTGCCTTTTCTTATTCCATTACACGATTCTATCCCTCCCTTATCTCCCTCTACCCTGCTACTGTTTGCATGGTTCCTGTTTCCCAGTTTCCAACACAGCAAGGGTCCTTGCAAGTACAGAGCCCAATGTGACCACACCAATTTGATCTACCTTTAGGCTTATTTGATTGTGCTAGTCTTCAGGGAAACAATCAAACATCATCCTCTAAAGAAAGTAAAGCAACCTGGCAGCCTGACTGGAGCTGCCTGTTTCCAAGCAGTGCCAAGTGGACATTAAAGGAGTCCAAGTGATGAAGTCATTATCTAGAAGTTCATCCAGGGACATTCTTAGCCCTCTTCCCTGTAATGTGGTAAGTCTTCTATTGACCCTTAGCACCACTTCATAAGAGCATAAATACCACAGTTAAGGAGGTCATCATTTGTTCATTAATTCCAGAAATATTAATTGAGCACCTATTCTTCACCAGGCAAGAATATAAGGATTCACACAAGTACATTTCTTACTTGCATGGAGCTTATAGTCTAATGGAGATTGACAGATAATAACATATGTATAGATAGATAGATAGATAGATAGATAGATAGATAGATCAGTGATAATTGCCATAACAAAGATAAAGAGAGGAAGGAAACAAAATAATGTAGGAGGAAAATTTTAGATAGTATGAGTGGTCTAAGGTATCTCTGAGAAGGTATAATCACAGATGAAATATTAATAACAAGTAGCTTCTAATGAGTGAATACAGTAGAAAAACAGTTTAGACAGAGGGAGTAGCAAGTATAAAACTCTCAGATAGGGCTAAGCTTTGTATGTTTAAGGAACATCTAAAAGGCAGAGGTGACTAGAGAAAAAAGTTAGAAAAGTAGAAAAAATAAGAAGAAAGTTTTATGAAGTGAAGATAGTAAAGTTAGCAAGGTCTAGATGAATTTGATTTAATTAAAATAGGAAGTAATTGGTAGATATTAAGCCAGAGAGTGACATAATTTAGCTTATATTTTAGCAGGAAAAACTGGCATAAATGTGGAAAGTGGATTGTAAGGTGCAAGAGTAGAGCCACAGAGACTGCTACTGTAATCTAGGTAAGATATGACAGTGGCATGGACAAGAAAAGTACAATGGAGGTGGAAATAATTGACTAGATTCAAAATATATGTTGGAGGTAGAGCGGATGGAAACATAGTGGTTTAGAAACATGCAGAGGCCCGGGAATTCCGATTTAATTCAGTCACGAACCAGTTTTGTGACTTGGAGCCAATTTTGCTCCCCTCCCTTCAGCTTCAATTTCACAATGTCTACTTCACATGATATGGTGAAATCCTTATTTAAAAATACACACATTTGGGCAGCATTTATAAAATGCCTTCAAATCATTTTCCCATTTTCATTTTGAGCCTCACAGCAACCCTGTGAAATAGTTAGACCAAGGGTAATTAGCCCCAATTAAATGGTGAGAAAAGTGAGATTAAGTCTAGTAGAATCCAGAGTGAAAGCTTCAGGGAAGTCATACAGCATCTGTAGATTTCATGAAAACACCTGGGGCTTGGAGCCAGAACACCGGAGATTTAATCATGGCATGGGAAAGTAACTTCTCTCAAATTTAAGTATTTTTATGTGCTATATTTACCTCTGAAGTTTGGTGGACAGGTTTGTATAAACTCTACCCTTTATAGCCAACATCACTGTTACATGGGTTTATCTTCCAACACATTGAGTTCATCTTAACAGCTGAGTTATTTATAGCTCTGGAGGCTACAGTCTCAGATTTTTCAGTAGTTCAATTATGATCTCTTGTTATATGATATAATACCAAGAAGTCAAGCTTTATCCATTTTGTATATCTGAGAATAATGGAAATAATCATACATTGGATATCTACTCTTTGCCTATTCCTTTGCATGCTTTGCCTCATTTAATCTTCACAGAAACTCTGGGAGGTAGGTTTTGTTCATTTCACTTGCTCCAAGTTACACTGTTACTCAATAATAGAGCTAGGCTGTCTGGTTTAAATTCTATGTTTACTTCACTCTGCCATATTCTTGGTAGCCAGCCATTGCTTGTATCTCTCATTTCAGTCAGGTCCAAAATGGATTCACCTACCAAACTTCAGAAAATATCAGGGATCTTATAGAACTTCTAGGTTAGTAATTAGATTCTGTCACTTTGGTATACCAGTAACTGGTGTTGTGCATGAAATATAATATATTTTCACGAAGCTTGTTGTTGAGCCAATCCATTAATTAAACATTCATACAATCATCTATTCATATAGTCATCAACCAAGTATCTAGAGTGTGATGGTTGAGAGTATAGGCCTTTAAGTCAGATTATATGAATTTAAATCTCAGATCTTGCTTTCAATAATGTGACGATCTGGGCAATTTGCTTAATCTCTCTGTTCCTTGATTTTCTTATCTGTTAAATGATGGTAAAATTACCTTTTTTGTAAGCTTGTTGTGGGGATTAAATGAATCAATCTACGTAAAAGTTCTGAAAATAGTGCTGGGCATGTAGTAGATACTCAATAAATATTAATTCTTATTTTTAAGTGTTTCATCAATAAATCCATTTACTTAAAATGATATGTTACAATTAATTACATTAAGTGATATTACCAAACAATTTTAGAGTGGTTAGATCTAGAACAAGAAATGACACACTCTCTTGACCCAGTAATCCCATTACTGGGTATATACTCAAAAGATTATAAATCATTCTACGATAAAGACACATACACACATGTGTTTGCTGTGGCACTGTTCACAAAAGCAAAGACTTGAAACCAATCCAAATGTCCATCAACGATAGACTGAATAAAGAAAATGTGGCACATATGCACCATGGAATACTATGCAGCCATAGTAAAGGGTGAGTTCATGTCCTTTGCAGGGACATGGATGAAGCTGTAAACCATCATTCTCAGCAAACTACCACAGGAACAGAAAACCAAACACTGCATGTTCTCACTCATTAGTGGGATTTGATCAATGAGAACACATGGACACAGGGAGGAGAATATCAGTTGACCAAGTAACCCAACCCCATATTACTCCTCTCTTCAATTCTATTCCTTCCCAGGGTCCTAAGCTTCCCATACACCCTAAACATTGCTAAGGAGTGAGCTGATGCTGTCCTGGTATGAATGAGGCCAGGTATAATATGCTCAGGTTTATGGAAAGAAGATGACAAGAAGTGGACCTGGAAGATGGAGAGCTAAAAAAGCACACGAACTGATTCTATTCACTTTCCCTCTTCCTCTGAGTATTCAACCACACCATCCCTCCAACAAAAGGAAACTAATGTAACACAATGAAGCTGATGAAGAAATAACAGTGTTATGGTGTCCTCCCCTTGTCCTAGTCCTAAGCACAGATACAGATATGTATATGCTAAGGGAAGCTTCTAGACATGAACGGAGCTCTAAAGGAGGAATTGGATAAATACTTCAAGGTCTTCATGCCTGGTCCATTTAATTTTATCCTTTAGTCACCTAGGCAAATAGCTTTGGGCTCCCTCTTGTAGTTCCAAACCCAATGCTTGGAGCAGCCAAATGGGGAACTGAGAGATGAAATCCCTCTTATCTAAGAATTTGCCACCTTATGGGCTAGGCACTTGGGAGGCAGTTTTCTTAAAGGGGACCACATCCTAGTTGATCTGAAATCTTTAGGCATGGAGGGACTACTGTGCCCTCCTTTCTCTCCATCATGCTGTATGGCTAGAATTATTCAACAGGAGAAACTGTTTGGTCTCTTTGACACAAGTATACTTATATTTCTTTAATTAATATTTATTCTTATTATTTCTATGTGCCAGGCATTATGCTAAACACTAGGTGTATATTTATAAGTAAAGCAGACAAGGCCTCTGCACTCTTGGAATTTATAGTTTAGTGTTGGAGACAAGCATTAAATAATTAAACAAACAAACATGTAAATACAGATTTTCATAAGTTGTAAAATGTAAATAAATATAACACAGTAATATAAAATAATTGTAAGGGGAGAGTATGGTGCCTATTCAGAACAGGCATGGAAGACCTCTTTGAAGAAGTATCAAGTAAGCCTGAAGGTGAAAAAGGACCAAGTCATGCAATGAGCTGATGACAGAAGAAAGGCCAAGACATAAGTAGGATGCCCATATTTCCTAATTTTCTCAAAGACAGTTTCTTTCTTTACTTGTCCCAGCACAGTTACCATAGCACTCTCCCTCACTCTCAAAACTTTTACAGATTACAAGTGAAGAATGATCCAACCAATTAACTGCAAACCTCTCAAGCCCCAGTGTTTATTACCAGGTACCAACTTTGCTTTCTGAGTGAAAGCAGCAGTGTATGCTTGGAGACCTTCTGGGCTGTTGTGCACAAAAGAAACAGTGGCCCAGAAGTATTTCTGAGCCCATGTCATGGGTACCTGGACTGATCTATCTGGGAGAGGAGACTAGATTTGAGAAGCAGAAATTCCTTTCATGTGGCACGTCAGACCCCTCAAGAGTTTTTGAACCAGCAGCCAAGCTACCTGCATCCATATTTTCCAGTGTAGAAGGTAACAATTCTTTAAAGAGTGACATTGGGAGAATTTTCCACCTAGATTATTTAAAGTCAGACAGATTAGGGTTACTTGAGTTTCAACACTGATTTTCTACTAAGCTAAAGAACCTTGGAAATGTCTCTGCATCTTTCTGATCCTCATTTTGCTTATCTGTGAAACGGAGAGAAGTCAGGCTCATCACTCTCATGAAATTAAAGTGAAAATATGTGAATCATCTAGCACAGTTCCTTCTATGTAGAAAATAGTTGTGAGCATTGATAATAACAATAATAACTCCCACTACCAAAAGCTAGCTGAGCCAGTCCCAGTACTGGCCTATCAGTCTTCAGCCTTCTTAAAAACTTCAGCGGCCGGGCGCGGTGGCTCAAGCCTGTAATCCCAGCACTTTGGGAGGCCGAGACGGGTGGATCACGAGGTCAGGAGATGGAGACCATCCTGGCTAACCCGGTGAAACCCCGTCTCTACTAAAAAATACAAAAAACTAGCCGGGCGAGGTGGCGGGCGCCTGTAGTCCCAGCTATTCGGGAGGCTGAGGCAGGAGAATGGCGTAAACCCAGGAGGCGGAGCTTGCAGTGAGCTGAGATCCGGCCACTGCACTCCAGCCTGGGCGACAGAGCGAGACTCCGTCTCAAAAAAAAAAAAAAAAAAAAAAAAAAAAAAAAAAAAAAAAAAAAAAATCAGCCATCACTTGTACAGCCTCTGACTCTGCTGAGATTCTCCATTTCCCTGCCCTGAAATGTCAACCACTGCCCTGCCTTTCCAAATGCTTCTTTTCAGCCCTAGCTGAAACCCTTTTCTATCTAGTAAGCCATTTTCCTCACCCCAGCTAACACATAGTACACTCTCTCCAGAGCCTTCAAGATTGCAAAGGCTGTCAGCAGCCTTTGCATCCACTCCTAGGCTGCCTGATATCACTTTATTTTCTCACGTGTATGTTGCCTCATCTTTCCAATTTGTTGTAAACCTTCCACGGATACTTTGTACTTAAACTGAAAACAAGAATGCATCCCTGTTGACCCTCTTAACTCCTCACTGCAAAGCGATGGAATGCTGAATTTATCGCAACACCGAGCAAGTGGATTTCACTCAGCCTCTCTGCCATTCCTTCCTGTACGGTTAAAGAAGGTGTTATGGATAACTGGTGTTTCCACATTGAGTCCACGGGGACCTTCCATTTTCCATTTCCCTTCTCTCTCTCTCTCTCTGCCACAAGAAATGCAGCAAGAAACTTTGCTGTGATACATTTAACATTTACATTCTCCTGGAAAGGGGGCTGAAGCCAGGGAGTCAAGTGGTCTAGCTCAGAGGAACCCACCCCCATGGAGCCAAGCAAGCTAAGATCCACCGGCTTGAAATTCTCATTGCCAGCACAGCAGTCTGAAGTCAACCTGGGACTAGCGAGCATTGTGGGCTTGAGTAGGCAGGTTTTCCCCTCACAGTGTAAACAAAGCAACTGGGAAGTTCAAACTGGGCAGAGCCCACCGCAACTCCACAAAGCTGCTGTAGCCAGACTGCCTCTCTAGATTCCTCCTCTCTGGGCAGGGCATTTCTGAAAGAAAGGTAGCAACCCCAGTCAGGGTCTGATAGATAAAACTCCCATATCCCTAGAACAAAGCACCTGGGGGAAGGGGCGGCTGTGGGCACAGCTTCAGCAGACTTAAATATTCCTGCCTGCTGGCTCTGAAGAGAGCAGTGGATTTTCCAGCACAGCTCTCAAGCTCTGCTAAGGGACAGACTGCCTCCTCAAGTGGGTCCCACAAACCCATGCCTCCTCACTAGGGGATGCCTCCCAGCAGGGGTTGATAGACACCTCATACAGGAGAGTGCTGGCTGGCATCTGGTGGGTGCCCCTCTGGGATGAAGTTTCCAGAGGAAGAAACAGGCAGTAATCTTTGTTGTTCTGCAGCTTCCGCTGGAGATACCCAGGCAAACAGGGTCTGCAGTGGACGTCCAGTAAACTGCAGCAGACCTGCAGGAGAGGGCCCTGACTCTTGGAAGGAAAACTAACAAACAGATAGGAATAGCATCAACATCAACAAAAAAAAAAATCATCCACACAGAAACCCCATACGAATGTCACCAACATCAAAGACCAAAGGTAGATAAATCCATGAAGATGAGGAAAAAAACAGTGCAAAAAGACTGAAAATTCCAAAAACCAGAAAGCCTCTTCTCCAAATGATCACAATTCCATGCCAGCAAAGGAACAAAACTAGACAGACAATGAGTTTGATGAACTGACAGAAGTAGGCTTCAGAAGGTGGGTAATAACAAACTCCTGCAAGCTAAAGGAACATGTTCTAACCCAATGCAAGGAAGCTAAGAAGCTTGAAAAAAAAATTAGAAAAAATGCTAACTAGAATAACTAGCTTAGAGAAGAACATAAATGACCTGATGGAACTGAAAAACAAAGCACAAGAACTTCGTGAAGCATATACAAATATCAATATCTGAACTGATCAAGTGGAAGAAAGGATATCAGAGACTGAAGATCATCTTGATTAAATAAAGTGTGAAGACAAAATTAGAGAAAAAAATGAAAAGGAATGAACAAAGCCTCCAAGAAATATGGGACTATGTGAAAAGACCAAACCTAAGTTTGATTGGTGTACCTGAAAGTGAGGGGGAGAATGGAACCAAGTTGGAAAACACTCTTCAGGATAGTATCCAGGAGAACTTCCCCAACCTAGCAAGACAGGCCAATATTCAAAGTCAGGAAATACAGAGAACACCACTAAGATACCCTTTGAGAAAAGCAACCCCAAGACACATAATTGTCAGATTCACCAAGGTTGAAAAGGAGTAAAAAATGGTCAGGGCAGCCAGAGAGAAAGGTCAGGTTACCCACAAACGGAAGCCCATCATACTAACAGTGGATCCCTCTGCAGAAACTCTACAAGCCAGAAGAGTTTAGGGCCAATATTATACTCTTAAAGAAAAGAATTTTCAACCCAGAATTTCATATCCAGCCAAACTAAGCTTCATAAGTGAAGGAGAAATAAAATCCTTTACAGACAAGCAAATTCTGAGAGATTTTGTCACCATCAGGCCTTCCTTACAAGAGCTCCTGAAGGAAGCACTAAATATGGAGAAAAAAAAAAGTACCAGCCACTGCAAAAATATGCCAAATTGTAAGACCATCAACACTATAAAGAAACTGCATCAACTAATGAGCAAAATAACCATCTAGCATCATAATGACAGTGTGAAATTCACAAATAACAATATTAACCTTAAATGTAAACAGGCTAAATGCCCCATTTAAAAGACACAGACTGGCAAGTTGGATAAAGAATCAAGACCCATTAGTGTGCTGTATTCAGGAGACCCATTTCATGTGCAAAGACACACATGGGATCAAAATAAAGGGATCAAGGAGTATTTACCACATAAATGGAAAGCAAAATAAAAGCAGGGATTGCAATTCTCGTCTCTAATAAAACACACTTTTACCCAATGAAGATCAAAAAACACAAAGAAGAGCATCACAGTTAAAGGAAATAGAGAAGGAAGAGCAAACAAATTCAAAATCTTGCAGAAGACAAGAAATAACTAAGATCAGAGCAGAACTGAAGAAGATAGAGACATTAAAAACACTTCAAAAAATCAGTGAATCCAGGAGCTGATTTTTTGTAAAGATTAACAAAGCAAATATCCCGCTAGCCAGACTAATAAACAAGAAAATAGAAAACAATCAAGTAGACTCAGTAAAAAATGATAAAGAAGATAACACCACTGATCCCACAGAAAGATAAACTACCATCAGAGAATATTGTAAACACCTCTAAGCAAATAAACTAGAAAATATAGAAGAAATGGATAAATTCTGGGACACACACACCCTCCCAAGACTAAACCAATAAGAAGTCAAATCCCTGAATAGACCAATAACAAGTTCTGAAACTGAGGCAGTATTAATAACCTACCAACCAAAAAAAAAGTCCTTGACCATACAGATTCACAGCCAAATATTACCAGAAGTACAAAGAGGATCTGGCACCATTCCTTCTGAAACTATTACAAACAATAGAAAAAGAATGACTCTTCCCTAACTCATTTTATGAGGCCAGTATCATCCTGATACTAAAACCTGGGAGAGACACAACAACAAAAAAAGAAAATTTCCGGCCAAAATCCCTGATGAACATCCACGCAAAAATCCTCAATAAAATACTGGCAAACCGAATCCAGTAGCACACTAAAAAGCTTATCCACCATGATCAAACCAGCTTCATCCCTGGCATGGAAGGCTGGTTCAACATACACAAATCAATAAACATAATTCATCACATAAACAGAACCAATGACAAAAACCCTATGATTATCTCAATAGATGCCAAAAAAAAAAAAGGTCTTCAACAAAATTCAACACCCCTTCACGTTAAAAACTCTTAATAAACTAGGTATCGATGAAACATATTTCAAATTAATAAGAGCTATTTATGACAAATCCACAGCCAATATCTTACTGAATGGGCAAAAGCTGGAAGCATTCCCTTTGAAAACCATCACAAGACAAGGATGCCCTCTCTCACCACTCCTATTTGACATAGCATTGGAAGTTCTGGCCAAGGCAATCAGGAAAGAGAAAGAAATAAAGGGTATTCAAATTGAAAGAGAGGAAGTCAAATTTTCTCTCTTTGCAGATGACATGATTGTCTATTTAGAAAACCTCATAGTCTCTGACAAAAATCTCCTTAAGCGGATAAGTAACTTCAGTAAAGTCTCAGGATACAAAATCAATGTGCAAAAATTACAAGCATTCCTATAAACCAAAAATAGAGAGCAAAATAATGAGCAACTCCCCTTCACAATTGCTACAAAGAGAATAAAATACCTAGGAATACAATTTACAAGGGATGTGAAGGACCTCTTCAAGGAGAACTACAAACCACTGCTCGAGGAAATAAGAGAGGACACAAACAAATGGAAAAATATTCCATGCTCATGGATAGGAAGTATTAATACCATGGAAATGGCCATACTGCCCAATGTAATTTATAGATTCAATGCTACTCCCATTAAGCTACCATTGGCTTTCTTCACAGAATTAAAAAACTGCTTTAACTTTCATATGGAACCAAAAAAGAGCCCGAATAGCTAAGACAATCCTCAGCAAAAAGAACAAACTGGAGGCATCATGCTACCTGACTTCAAACTATACTACAAGGCTACAGTAACCAATACAGCATGGTACTGGTACCAAAACAGATATATAGAACCATGGAACAGAACAGAGGCCTCAGAAATAACGTCACACATCTACAACCATCTGATCTTTGACAAATCTGACAAAAACAAGCAATGGGGAAAGCATTCCCTATTTACTAAATGGTGTTGGGAAAACTGGCTAGCCATATGCAGAAAACTGAAGCTGGATCCCTTCCTTACACTTTATACAATAATTAACTCAAGATGAATTAAAGACTTAAACATAACATCTAAAACCATAAAAAAATAAAAATAAAAAAGAAAGAAAGAAAGAAAAAAGAAAAAAAAAAACCCTAGAAGAAAACCTAGGCAATACCTTTCAGGACGTAAGCGTGGACAAAGACTTTATGATAAAAACATCAAAAGCAATGGCAACAAAATTCAAAATTGACAAATGGGATCTAATTAAACTAAAGAGCTTCTGCACAGCAAAATAAACTATCATCAGAGTGAACGGGCAACCTACAGAATGGGAGAAAATTTTTGCAATCTATCTATCTTACAAAGGGCTAATATCCAGAATCTACAAAGAACTTAAACAAATATACAAGAAAAAAGAAAACCCATGAAAAAGTGGATGAAGAATATGAACAGACACTTCTCAAAAGAAGACATTTATGTGGCCAACAAACATGAAAAAAAGCTCATTATTACTGGTCATTAAAGAAATGCGAATGAAAACCACAATGAGATACCATCTCTCGCCAGTTAGAATGGCAATCATTAAAAAAATCAGGAAACAACAGATGCTGGAGAGGATGTGAAGTAAGAATGCTTTTACACTGTTAGTGGGAGTGTAAATTACTTCAACCATTGTGGAAGACAGTTTGGCAATTTCTCAAGTATCTAGAACCAGAAATACCATTTGACCCATACCTAATGTAGATGACGGTTTGGTGGGTGCAGCAAACCACCATGGCACATGTATACCTATGTAACAAACATGTACATTCTGCACATGTATCCCAGAGCTTAAAGTATAATAAAAAAAAAAAAAAGAAAAGAGGAGAAAGAATGTGTAATTATTGTTTACTGTGTGAAAAAGCTTGACTATTTTGGTGTTAAAGATTGTAAAATAGAGAGGATGTAATCAGTGCCACTAAATTTTCCATATAAAATTGTAAAAATGGTATGTTTTATGTTACATACTGTTTACTGTAACAAAATAAAACAAGAGAGTTCTAAAATTTATAACCTGACTTTACATCTTCTAAAACTAGAAAAAAGAGTGCACACTAAAACCAAAAGAAGCATAAGAAATTAAATAATAAATAATAGAATTAAGAAAAATGAGACAGAGAATAAATCAAAACAACAATACAGAGAATCAGTGAAAACAAGATTGGTTCTATTAAAAGATCAATAAAATTAAGAAACCTTTATAAAAACTTTAGACTGAGAAAAGATAGATGACTTAAATTAATTAAATCAGAAATGAAAACACAGGCATTGCTTTCAAATTTATAGAAGTAGAGTTGATTTTAAGAGAACATCTTGATAAATAGTAATTCAACAAATTATATAATCTATATCAAATGAACAAATTTATAGAAACAAACAACCAAAACCGAATCAAGGAGAAATAGACAACTCACATAGGCCTAACAAGTACAGAAATTGAATTAGTAATCAAACACCTCTCAAGTAAGAAAAGCTCAAGACTAGATAGTTTCATGGTGAATTTTCTTGTTTAAAGAAAATTAACATAAGTCTTTTTTGAACTCCACCAGAAAATATAGCAGATAATGGAAAACTTCTAAACTTATTCTTGTGAGAACAGATGTAACTTGATACCAAAATCAGGCAAAGATATCAGAAGAAAATTACAGACCAATATCTCTTATCAATAAATATAAAACAATTCTCAACCTACAAGCAAATCAATCCATCAGCATATGAAAATCATTGCACACAATGATGAAGTGGAATTTATACCAGAAATACAACAGTTTCCACACTCAAATATCAATCAGTGTAATACCCACATTAATAGGAATAAAAAAATAAAAGAAACACATGATCATCTCAACTGGTGCTGGAAAAATATTCAATACATCATAATGAAATGTATTTTTTATGATACAATATCATAAAACAGCAGTAGAAATAGATCTTAAACCCTAAAACTCATACAAGAAAACAGGTAAGTCTCCATGAACATTTGTTAGATAATAATTTCTTAGATACAAAACCAAGCACAAGAAAAAGGTGAATAAATATAACTTCATCAAAATTTAAGATGTTTTGCTTCAAAGGCAAATTCAAGAACATATAAAAACAACTCACAGTATGGTATATAATTTGCAAGGCATGTATCTGATAAGAAACTTGTGAGTAAAACACATAAATAACTTTTACAACTAAACAATGAAATGTAAAAGGTTAATAAAATATGCATAAAATATTTGCATAAATCTTTCTGTAAAGAAGATACACTAATTACTAATAAACATAAAAATGATGTTTGAGATTATTAGTCATCAGGGAAATCAATATCAAAATCTAAATGTAATATCACTTAATACTCACTGGGAAGAGTATAATAAAAACTGAACAACAACATGTGGTGTCAAGGTTACAGATTTATCAGACCACTCGTACACTGATGGTAAGATAGAAGATAATGGTATTTACAGTATGCAGAACAGTCTGGCTGTTCCAAAAATGGTTAAACATAGCATTACCATATGAAGCAGCAATTCCACTCCTAGGTATAAATCCAAAAGAATAATAAACTATGTTCAAGCAAAAGTTCTACACCAACGCTCATAGCAGTATTTTTCATAGTAGCCAAAAAGTGAAAAGCAACAAATTACCATCAATCAAAGAATGGATACATAAAATGTAGTATATCCATACAACTGATATTATTTGGTAATATAATAAATGAAGTATTGGTATATACTAAAACATAAATGAACCCTGAAAACATCTTAAGTGAAAGTCAATCACAAGCAAGCACATATTGTATTGTTCCATTAATACAAAACATTAAAATAAACAAATCTATAGAAAAAGGAAATACATTGTTGGTTGGCTATGACTAGAAGAATTGAGGGAAAAATAAGACTGACTGATGAGGAGAGCAATATCTTTTGGGGTGATAAAACTATTTTAAAAGCAACAATGATGATGGTTGCATAGATTTGTGAATATTTCAAAAACAAACTATACACTTTAAATGAGTAAATTATGTAAATTATATGTCAGTAAATCTGTTACTAAGATGACATCAAAACAATAGAAGCCTTAGGAATAAAACTAACAAAACCACAAACTTGTACAACAAAACGCACAAGTATTATTTAAAGAAATTGAAAGGGGCAGAGCAGGATGGTAGACTAGAAGGCCCCACTGTTCGTGCCCACCAAGAGGAAAACATAATTTAACAACTATCTACACAAAAGAAGCACCTTTGAGAAAACCAAAAGTCCGGTGAGCACTCACAGTAACTTGTTTTAAATTTGTATCACGGAAAGGGGCATTGAAGAGGGTGTGGTGTTATAACATATATTTGTTTTCATCCATGATTCCTGGTTCATTACTCCTATAGCCCTTGTTAGTCTTTTGTTATAAGATTGGGTGTGTTAGACCTCAGAGGCACTCCTCTGCTCTTCTCCTGCCCTTCTTTAACTCCAGTGTTTCTCTGACTTTCTGATTGTGAATCTTAAGACTCTTCCATGAGAGGGTCTCACCCTATACCCTGGAGAAGAAGAAATGCTGATGTCATGAAGCTTCCATAAAAACTCAAAAGAACAAGGTTCAGGGAGCTTCCACATGGCTGAAAACAGGCAGGTTCCTGGAGAGTGGTACAACCAGAGAAGAAATGGAAGTTCTATGCCCATTCCCCCATACCTCACCCAATGCCTCTCTTCATCTGTATCTTTTGAAATATTCTTTATAATAAACCTGCAAATGTAAGTGTTCCCCTGAGTTCTGTGGGCCACCCAAACAAATTAATGGAAACTGAAGTGGGGGTCATGAAAATCCTAATTCAAAGTCAGTTGGTCAGAAGTTCTGGAAGCCCAGACTTATGACTGCTGTGTAGAGGGATCAGTCTTTGGGACTGAGCCCTCATCTTGTGAGATTTGACACTGTTACTGGGTAGATAGTGATAGAACTAAATTATAAAACACCCAGCTGTTTTTCACTACTTGCTGTGTGGGGAAAACCCCACACACATTTGGTCACAGAAGTCTTCTGTGTTGATGATTGTTTTTGTGTGAGAGTTGAGGGAAATCACGGTTAAAGGGTGATTTCCCTAAGCATTTTGTGTCAAGAGTGGAATTTGCCAGATAGCCCTGACTCACAGAAACATGCAGTTTGAAGAGAGAAAGGATAAAAGGGTGGCGAATGAGAAAACTTTGATTCCTGGATGTCCACATGATCATCCATGGTATGAAGCCACGGTTATGTTGACATCAGTTTCAAAAGACAAAATTGACCAGTGGAATTTAGAGATGGATCCAACTCCCCAGGAACTGATCTACTAAATGCATAAGGAAATGGGAAATAATAAGAGAAAAGTGAAATATTCAGTCCCTTGGTTATTGTTATCTATAATAACTAAAGTGAAGTTAAAAGAGAATACGGGGTCAGACTTTAGTGCTAGAGCAAGCTCATATTTCAGTCTGTCTGAGCTCAGGCCCCTAGCCTCAAAGTTACCTACGCAGCAGAAAATTATGCAGGGACAACAGAAAGTATCTCTGAGACCTGTGGTTATCAAGGATGTAGTGAATGTGAAGGAAGAGCAAAATCAAGTAACTGTTGATATCATATGATATATTGTGAAGCAATTGTTTCATTTTGTAGATCAGTATCATCAACTTACTGGGGGATGTTTGTTAGAATGGATTATTAGAGTGACTAATGTAGAAGCATTATCTTTGTTTTTAAATGTTGCAGGGTGAAAGAGAATGTTTGAGTTGATGTAGGACCCACAGCTCACCATTGAACAAGCAAAGATGAGTATATATGATCCAGACACAAAGGAGGTTATTCTTGAGGAAACAGACATCCTGGTGGACTGGATAAAAGCCACCATAAGGTCTCTTTACCCTGAGAATTGGGACTGTCCAACTCTACCTATAAATGCCAAGTGGAACACCCTAGATGAGGCAGCTGATATGCTTTGGATGCAAGCTGTGTGGGACTGGCTATTTAAAGACAAGAATATTTACCCACTGAATAAACTGATTCCCCATTCATGGTAAATCATACCGTGTTTAAGGGGCACATGTGATGTTGATCCTGAAAAATCTAACAACAGTTTGTGAAGGCTTATCAAATTTACTGTCTCATCTTCCCTTCACTGGTCTTACAGATGTTGATAAAAACAATAGGTTAGTTAACATGATAATGGGGAAAGGCAAAAGTGAGAGTCAAATGACTCATTCCAGAAAGGTGGAAATATTTAAATGGTTATTAAGAAAAAAGGTGAACAGCTCCAGTTCCTTTGCTCTCTTTGTTCCACTAGGGGAAGGAGGAGAAGGAAAAGGACTGGGTGTCACCTGCCCACACTCTCTTTGGATGCTGGAGGCAGTGAGGCAGTATGGCAGCAACAGCATGAGGCAACTTTGGAGTGGTGTCATAGTGACCTTGCCTTTCATTGAGCTTCTTTCCAGAGCCCAAGAAGCCCCGAGCATATGACAACCAGCGCTAAAATGAGGAGCAGGCGGCCCAGGAAAAGAATTAAAGAAATAATCAGAATGTTTCAATATTTAAGACCATATATTTGCTGGTGAAGAAGTGTGCACTGCAAGGACTGACCATCTGATCTCCACCGCATAACACAACTTTCTTGGGAATGGTCAAGTGACAAAGTGCAGTGATAGTAGGATGTGCATAGGTAAAATTCATTGTACAGGGTGGTGAGCTCAGTGTGAAAGTCATGACAGCCAGAATATAAGAAGGAAAAGGAGGCAGTGCCTCAAATAAAGGCTGGAGTGCAGTGGCATGATCATGGCTCATTACAGCCTCAACCTCTGGACTCAAGCAATCCTCTAACCTCAGTCTTCTGAGTAGCCGGAACTACAGGTATACACCACCACACCTGGCTAATTTTTGTATTTTCTGTAAAGCCTCACAATAAATTTAGACAGAAATCAGACAGAAAGTCTGATGCTGCAGGCTGTTGAATTGTAAGGTTCTTGCAGAAGCAACTTTCGTGATAACAGAGGCAGTGTGGCTTTGGGAGCTATTCAGATTTAGTCCTGCTCCTCTTGACTTTCCAACAATTTTATTTGATCCCTCTTCAAGATGACTAGAAGCAGCTGCAGTATGTGGCATTCACTGAGAGGAAGAAAAGGGGCCAGTGAATACAACACATTCAATTGGAATATCTAGGTTCTCATGTGCATTGGGACTAATCAGGAAATCAACTTGACCCCTGGAGAATGAAGAAAAGCAGGGTAGGGTAATGGCCCAACTGGGAGTGACAAGGAGCCAAGGGAATCCCCACTCCCAGTCAAGGGAAGTGGCGAGAAATTGTGCAACCCTGGGAAACCACACTTCTCCCATGGATCTTTGCAACCCGTGGATCAAGAGATCCCTTAGTGAGTCCATGCCAACAGGGCCTTGGGTCTGACACACACACCTATGTGGAGTCTCAGCAGAGCAGCTGTTCAGGCATGCACAGAGACCTGGGAGCTTTACATATTTCAGCCCCAGGATCCACAATAAAGGTATCTGCAACTCAGGCAATGCGAGAAGTCAGTACACAACCCTAGGAAGGTGGCTAAATTCAGGGAGCCAAGCAGCATTGGCCTGCAGACCCCACTTCCATGGCATCCACCTATGCTGCTTGGTCGACTCAGTTTTTCCAGTCTACAGGCTTTGGAGAGTCCAAATGATCCAGATGAGGAAGGTTCCCCATAGCACAGCACAACTGCTTTGCCAGAACATGGCTAGACTGCTTCTAAAAGTGAGACCCTGATCCATTCCTACTCAATGGGGCAAGACCTCCCACCTGGACCCTCCACAACCCTGCCTGTATTCTATAGGTAGAGTGAACTCTCCCTGGGACTGAGTGCCCAGAGAGAGGCAGGCTGCCACGTTGGTTTTTTGGATGATTCAGCTGCTCCAGCCTGTGGGATTTGGAGTGTCTAAACTGACATGGGTAGAGGTGGTTCCCAAGCATGACATGGATATTTGGTTGAGGCATGGTCAGACTGCTTCTATAAGCAAGACCCTGATCCACTCCTCCTTGTGAGGTGGGTACTCACAACCAGGGCCTCTGGCCACCCCTGCCCGTGTTCTATGACAGAATTCTAATTTCTCCCTGGGATGGAGTACTAAGGGGGTGGGGCAGGCAACCTCCTTGGCTGTTTGGGTATCTCAACCAGTCCAACCTGTGGGCCTTGGAGAGACCACACAAATCAGGGGCCGAAGGAATCCCCAACACAGCACAGCTCCTGTATCAAAAAGCAGCCAGGCTGCTTCTTTAATCAGATCCCTGATTCTATTCCTCTTGAATGGTTGAGACCTACTAACTAGGGTCTCCAGCCACCTCCTACAGGTGCATTCAGACTGGCAATAGGTCAGTAACCCCCTGGGACATAGCTCCCAGAGGAAGGAGCAGGCTGACATCTTTGCTGTTTTGCAGACTTCACTGGTGATACCTTCAGGTACAGGAAAATCTGAGGTAACTAGGGTCTGAAGCAGACCCTATCAAACTGCACCAGCCCTATACAAGAATGGTCAGACTGTTAAAATAAAAATAAACAATCAGAAAACAACAAGAAAAACCAAAAAAAATCCAGAAAAAAAAAAAACCTATCCAGAAGTCAGCCATGATGATGGGGCAGCATTGAGTTACATGTAAAGTCTCCCAGCCACTGCACTATCTCTCCCGAAAGTGCACAGACTCTCAGTGTCACACAACCACTGCTGGGGGATGGGACATAAATGGCCTCAAGAATTCAGGACTTTCTATTCGACCCTCTTCAATATCTCTTTCAAAGATATAAAGTTAAAATCAGGTACTGTGATTGCTCACCTGAAGTGAAACATGGCTAGGATGCTCACTTTTACCACTTCTATTCAGCAGAGTAAATGTCCTAGCCAGAGCAATCATGCAAGAAAAAAAGTATAAAAGACATTAAAATTGCAAAAGAGTAAGTTAAATTGTCCCTCTTTGTAGATGATGTAATTTTATATCAAGAAAAACCTGAAGACTCTGCCAAAAATCTCTTAGGTATGATAAATAAATTCAGTAAAGTTGCAGGATACAAATCAATATACAGCAATCAGTAGCATTTATATACACCAATAATGAACAAGTTCAGAAATAAGTCAGTAAGTTAATCAAATTTACAATAGCTACAAAAGAAATACTTAGAAATAAATTCAACCAATAAGATAAAAAACACTACAAGAAAAACTACAAAACACTGATGGAAGAAATTGAAGACAACACAAACAAATGGAAAGACATCCCATGCTCATACATCAGAAAAATTAATATCATTAAAATGGTTATATGGCCCAAAGCAATTGACAGAGTCAATACAATTTTTATCAAAATACCAATGTTATCTTTCACACAATTGGAAAAAAATTCTAAAATCCATATGGATAGAAAAAAAGAGCCTGACTAGTCAAAGAAGTCCTGATAAAAAAACAACAAAGCTAGAGGCATTATACTACCAGACTTTAAAAATATATTACAAGGCTGTATAATACAAACAGCATTGTTTGAGTATAAAAACGGGCATGTCAACCAACAGAACAGAAAAAAATAATCCAATAAAGCCACATATTTAAAGCCAACTGATTTTCAACAAAGGCAACAAGAACACATATTGGGGAAAGGGTACTCTCTTCAATAAATGGTGCTGAGAAAACTGGACATCCACATGCAGAAGAATGAAACTGGATCCCCATCTCTTGTCATATAAAAAATCGACTCAAAATGGATTAAAGACTTAAACATAAGACCTAAAACTACACAATTACTAAAAGAACACATAAGAATAACACTTTAGGGCATTGGTCTTGGCCAATATTTCATAGCTAAGACCTCAAAAGCACAGGCAAGAAAAGCAAAAAATAGATGAATGTGATTGTATTAAGTTAAAAGACTTCTGAACAGCAAAGGAAATAATCAACAGAGTTAAGGGCCCATATCTTAAATTGGATATGTGCAAACTATTCATTCAACAAGAGACTATATACAAGAAACTCAGACAAGTCAACAGTAAAAAAACAAAAATAATCTTATGGAGAAGTGGGAAAAGGACATAAGAATATATTTCACAAAAGAAGACATAGAAATGATCAACAAGTATGTAGAAAAATGCTCAACATCACTCATTCCCAGGAAAGTGCAAATAAAAGTCACAACGAAATATCATTATACTCCAATTAGAAAGCCTATTATTAAAAAAAGAAAAAAATAGCAAATACTGGTAAGTATGGAGAAAAAAGGAAACTCTTATACACTGTTAGTTGAAATGTAGATTAGTATAGCCACTATGGAAAAGAGTATGGAGATTATGGGAATTAAAAAAAAAATAGCTAAAACTAAAAATAGAACTGCCATACGATTCAGTAATCTCAGTACTATATATTTATTCAAAGTAAAAGAAATCTGTATATCAAAGGGATACCCGCACTTGCATGTTTATTACAACACTATTCACAATAGCAAAGATATTGAATTAACCAAAGTGTTTATCAATGGATTAATGGATAAAGAATGTGTGGTACTCAAGGGAGTACTATTCAGACACGAAAAGGAATAAAATCATGTCATTTGCAGCAACATAGATGAAACTGAAGGTCCTTATGTTAAGTGAAATAAGCCAGGCATAGAAAGACAAATATTATATAATCTCATTTATATGTGGGAGCTAAAGAAGTTTATCTTGTGGAGGTAGAGAATAGAATGATAGATACCAGAGGTGGGAAACTTGTGTGGGTTGGCATTGGGGTGATAAAGAGAGGTTCAGTAATGGGTAAAAAAATAGTGTTAGACACGTATGTTTATTGCAGCACTATTCACAATAGCAAAGACTTGGAATCAACCCAAATGTCCATCAGTGACAGATTGGATTAAGAAAATGTGGCACATATACACCATGGAATACTATGCAGCCATAAAAAAGGATGAGTTTGAGTCCTTTGTAGGGACTTGGATGCAGCTGGAATCCATCATTCTTAGCAAACTATCACAAGAACAGAAAACCAAACACCGCATGTTCTCACTCATAGGTGGGAACTGAACAATGAGATCACTCGGACTCAGGAAGGGGAACATCACACACCGGGGCCTATCATGGGGAGGGGGGAGGGGGGAGGGATTGCATTGGGAGTTATACCTGATGTAAATGACGAGTTGATGGGTGCAGCACAGCAGCATGGCACAAGTATACATATGTAACAAACCTGCACGTTATGCACATGTACCCTACAACTTAAAGTATAATAATAATAAATAAAAAAAATAAATAAATAAATAAAAGAGAGGAGTTTTATAAAAAAAAAAAAAAATAGTGTTAGACAGAAGAAAGAGGTTCTAATGCTTGATAGCAAGGTAAGGTGTCCATAGTTAACAACAATGCATTGTATATTTCAAAATAGCTAGAAGAGAGGAATTGAAATGTTTTAAATACATAAAAATAAAAAAAATACTTGAGGTGATGCTACCCCAAATATCATTACTGGATCATTACAAAGTCTACACATGTAATAAAGTATCTCATATACCTCAAAATATGTACAGATATTATGTACCAATAAGAAATAAAAATAAAATATGTTTAGAGAGGTGAAGAAAACTATATCTAAAAAATCAAGGAAAACAAGTCAAGAAGGGGAGAAGGTGCTGGCTGTTGCATGTCTGAGTGAGATGGTTGGACCATGCACTGCTATGTATCCCTCATGTACTTGAGGACACTTTGCATCTAAGTGTTTGGCTGGATTAATAGCCTAATTGGGATGATTTTCCAACAAGTTGAAATAAGCATGGAATCAGTATTTTGGCCTGGGAAGCCATATGGTTTGTCTCTAAGTATCATGAAGAAAATTGTTACTATTAATAATTTATCTCTGATTCAGTGTCCAAGCTTGCCTGCCATGCAACAGAATCGGGTCCCAACCACCCAGGAGAGGAGGCAGTGGTGTCTTTTGTGGCTGTTGAATGGGTAGCCAAAGGAGAGTGTTCAACAAGACCAAGAACAGAAGCCAGGTCAAGGCCATCCTTTCACGATGACCTTTTCTTTAAAGAGGCCCCAAGCAGACAGATTTCCTTACCAGACTTGTCTCAAGAAGAGCCTCAGCTGAAAACCCCAGCCTGGTAAATGAGGAGGCACTGCAGAAGATTTGTGCTCTTGAAAATGAACTTGCTGCTCTCAGAGCCCAGATTACCAAAATTGTGACTCAGCAATAGCAGGAAAATCTCATTGAAAGGGACTTAGATTTTACCACATCTGTTACCACACCACCATCCCCTCCACCTCTCCTGCCACTCTAGCTCCCCTCTCCACTGGGACTCCACCAAAGTATATTTGATACTGATCTGATTAGAGGGTGAGGATGGAAAAAAGCCAATGCTGGAAAGACGTTGGCTAAGAACAATCCAAAAAAAAGCTGACATGGCAAAAAAGTTAGGGATTCTTAAAGATATGATCAGTGTAGAACTTTAGTCAGTAAAAACGTCAGAGCAAGATGTATAGCCCAAGTCAGTGGATGCTGCTGGCCCTGGTCCCGTCATAGCAGACGCTCTGAAAAAGAAAAATTTGCTTGTTGGTATCCAAGATGAACTTGAAAAAGGAGTTCCAAAGTCTGAATCAGAGGCCACCTCAGATACAGAGTTGTTTGCGCTACACATGTTTAAGTCAACAGGAAAAATAAAGACTTCAGTTGAAAAATTAACAAACTCCTAATAGACAATGAACCACAAAGGACTATCCTGGTTCAGCTGTTGGTTTGTGAGGGGTAACTTTGACTAGTATAAATCAACACTAATTAGCAAATACCTGATTTTAGTATTCAGTGGTCTCCTTTTCAGTCTAATTAGAGGATTAAACAATAATAAAAGCACAATCAGTTTGTTTTTGCTTTTATGAGATGGTCAGTTTTGACATTCTCCACAGCATATGTGCATTCAGATGTGTTTCTAATGTGAAGCCAGGGTGTACAGATTTCCAGTTTTGAAAACAATTGTATAGATTTTAGAACACAGAGAGGACATTTGTGGATGTTACTGCACATATTTATTCTTAACACTAGTTTATCTGCATAAATGTTTATACACATACTTTGGACAGTTTATGTAAAATTAGTAATGAATGATGACAATAGCTTTAGCCTATAACTGTTACTGTTATAGGGTACTGTTATCTTTGCTTGTTTTCAATAGTTCAATAATCATTTAGAATTCAATGGTGGAACAGCTAGTATAACATAAGTTGTTGGCATGAAATACTTGAGATTGGAAACTTCTTGCCTGAAACACAATTTGTATACTAGATCCTCTCTCTCATTTTCTTGGAACTGGGATTTGAGTAGAAACCAGATGATATTCACCGCTGAAATTCCATAATGCTTTCCATTAAAGGGAAGTTCAGAACTAGGAAAGCTGTTTTCACCTCATTGTCATCCAGGACAGAAGAAGAAAATGTAGTTTTCAAATCGTAACAAATCAAATTAGTGAGTTAAATATCCTTTTAAGTAAAACCCTGAATGTGTCATCTTTTCTTTCAATTTAATAAATAACATTATAAATATTACTTTGCTGAGTTAATACTTCTGGAAATGTCAGAATAGAGTTTTAAAATCTTTAATATTGGTCAAAGTATTAACTTTACAATGAAACATTAAGCAAGTAATTTTTCTATAAATTGTTTATCATTGGTCAGAATGCTATTTTGTTTAATTGTGTTATGCAATATAAACCATAGGTGTTATAAAGTGGAGAATTGCTTTTCTCATATAGAGCTTTTAAGCACTTGATGTAAATGATTATTTTTTAAGTATCTTATAAATCTTAATGATTTTTCTATTTCTTATAAACTCAGCTACAGTTAGTGCCAGAATATCCTACCGTGACTAAATATTTGTGTGTGTTTTTAACATTTTGGTGTATTTCAATTTTGTTCTTTTTTTATTTTCAAGTTTTGTGGGTACGTAGTAGGTATATATATTTATGGGGTATAAGAGACATTTTGATACAGGCATACAATACATTATAATCACATCTGAGTAGATGGGGTATCTATCACTTCAGGTGTTTATCCTTCCTTTGTGTTGCAAACAACCTAATTGTACTTTTAGCTACTTTAAAATGTATAATTAAATTATTATTAACTATAGACACCCAGTTGTGCTATCAAATACTAGATCTTATTCATTACAGTTCAATACACTAACTATACTTTTGTAAACATTAATCATCCCCACTCCCCCCACCTCACACTGCCCTTCTTGTTATCTTCTGATAACCATCGTTCTGTTCTCTATCTCCATTAGTTTGTTTTAATTTTTAGCTCCCAGAAAATAAGTGAAAACATGCAGTTTATCTTTCTGTGCCTGGCTCATTTTACTTAACATGACTTCAATTGCCACACATGCTGTTGCAAATGACAGAATCTTATTTTTTATGGCTGAAAAATATTCCATTGTATATATATGTATATACACTTCATTTTCCAGTCTTGAAAACAATTGTATAGATTTTAGAACAAGAGAGGACTTTTGTGGATGTTACTGCACATTTTTATTCTTAACACTAGTTTATCTGCTTTTGTTTTAAGTTCAGTGTTACAAGAGTAGATTTGTTACATAGGTAAATTTGTGTCACGGGGATTCATTGTACAGATTATTTTGTCAGCCAGGCATTAAACCTAGTACCTACTGGTTAGTTTTCCTGATTCTCTCCCTCTTCTTACCCTCCACTCTCTGAAGGGTCCCAGTGTGGGTTGTTTCCTTCTATGTGTCCACGTGTTCTTATCATTTAACTCCCACTTAGAAGTAAAAACATGTGGTACTTGGTTCTCTGTTCCTGTATCAGTTTGCTAAGCCACCAGCTCCATCCAGTTCTCTGCACAAGACATGATTTCATTAATTTCTATGGCTGCATTGTATTCCATTATGTATATATATCACATTTTCTTTATCCAGTCTATCATTTACAGAAATTTAGGCTGATTCCGTGTCTTTGCTATTGTAAATAGTGCTGCAATGGACATACACATGCATTTGTCTTTATAGTAGAATAATTTATGTTTATTTGGTTATATGCCTAATAATGGTATTTCTGAGTCAAATGGTATATCTGTCTTTAGGTCTTTGAAGAATCACCACACTGTTTTCCACATTGGCTGAACTAATTTACACTCCCGACAGTGTATAACCAAACATTTTCTCTACAACCTAGCCAGCATCTGTTATTTTTTGACTTTTTGATAATAGTCATTCTAATTGCTGTGAGACAGTATTTCATTGTAGTTCTGATTTGCATTTCTCTAATGATCAGTGATGTTGAACTTTGTTTTCATATGATTGTTGGCAGCATGTACGTCTTTTGAAACGTGTCTGTTCATGTCTTTTGTACACTTTTTAATGGGGTAAATTTGTTTAAGTTTCTTATAGAGCTTCATATTATATTTTTATCAGAAGCATAATTTCCTAAAATTTTCTAACATTGTGTAGGTTGTCTGCATACTATGTTGATAGTTTCTTTTGCTGTGCAGAAGCTCTTTTGTTTAACTAGATCCCATTTGTCAATTTTTGATTTTGTTGCAATTGCTTTTGGCATCTTCAACATGAAATCTTTGTCCTTGTCTATGTCCTGAACGGTATTGCCTAAGTTGTCTTCCAGGGTTTTCATACTTTGGGATTTGATATTTAAGTCTTTAATCCATCTTGAATTAATTTTTGTATATGGTGTAAGGAACGGGTCTAGTTCAAATCTTCTGCTATCCCAGCACCATTTATTGAATAGGGAATACATTTGCCATTGCTTGCTTTTTTCAGGTTTGCCAAAGATCAGATTGTTGCAGGTGGATGGTTTTATTTCTGGGTTCTTTATTCTGTTCCATTGGTCTATGTGCCTGTTTTTGTACCAGTGCAAATACCATGCTGTTTTTGTTACTGTTACCCTGCAGTATACTTTGAAGTTGAGTAGCCTGATGCCTCCAGCTTTGTTGTTTTTCTTAGGATTATCTTGTCTATTTGGGCTCATTTGGTTACATTTGAATTTTGAAATCGTTTTTTTCTAGTTCTGTAAATAATGTCAGTGGTAGTTTAATGGGGATAGCATTGAATCAATAAATTGCTTTGGGCAATATGGCCATTTTAATGATATTAATTATTCCTATCCATGAGTATGGATTGTTTTTGCATTTGTTTGTGTCATCTTTGATTTCTTTGAGCAGTGGTTTGTAATTCTTGTTGTAGAGATTTTTCATCTCCCTACTTTGTTGTACTCCTAAGAATTTTATTCTTTTTGTGGCAATTGTGAATGGGAGTTCATTCCTGATTTGCTCTCAGATTGTCTGTTGTTTGTGTATAGGAATGCTAGTGTTTTTGCACATTGACTCTGCATCCTGAGACATTGCTGAAGTTGCTTATAATCTTAAGAACTTTTTTGGTTGAGATGATGGAATTTTCCAGATATAGGATCATGTTATGTGCAAATAGGGATATTTTGACTTCCTCTCTTCCTATTTGGATGCCCTTTGTTTCTTTCTCTTGCCTGATTGCCCTGGCCAGAACTTCCAATAGTATGTTGAATAGGAGTGGTGAGAGAGGGCATCCTTGTATTTTGCTCATATTCGAAGGGAAGGTGTCCAACTTTTGCCAATTCAGTATGATATTGGCTGTGGGGTTTTTATAGATGACTCATCATTTTGAAGTATATTCCTTCAATGCCTAGCTTATTGAGAGTTTTTAACATGAAGCCATGTTAAATTTTATCAAAGGTCTTTTCTTCATCTATTGAGATAATCATGTGATTCTTGTCTTTAGTTCTGCTTGTGTGATGAATCACATATATTGATTTGTGTATGTTGAAACAACATTGCATCCCAAGGATGAAGCCAACTTTATCATGGTGGATAGCTTTTTGATGTGCTCCTGGATTCAGTTTGCCAGTATTTTGCTGAGGATTTTTGTATAGATGTTCATCAATCATATTGCCTTGAAGCTTTGTTTTTGCTGTATCTCTGCCAGGATTTGGTATCAGGATAGAATGGGTTATGGAGAAGTCCCTCCACCTCAATTTTTTGAAATAATTTTAGTAGGTATGGTACCAGGTCTTCTTTGTATGTCTGGTAGAATTCAGCTGTGAATTCGTCTGGTCCTGGGCATTTTTTTTTCTTTCTTTGATAGGCTATTCATTACTTCCTCAATTTCCGAACTTGTTATTGATCTGTTCAGAGATTCAATTTCTTTCTGATCCAGTCTTGGGAAGGTTATGTGTCCTGAAATGTATCCATTTATTTTAGATTTTCTAGTATGTATTCATAGATATGTTTATAACATTCTCTGTTGGTTGTTTATATTTCTGTGGGGTCGGGGTTATATTCCCCAGGTTGTTTCTGATTGTGTTTATTTGACTCTTCTCTCTTCTCTTCTTTACTAGTCAATCTAGCAGTCTATTTCATTATCTTTTTTACAAAAAAAAAAAAAAAAAAAAAAACAGCTCCTGTATTTATTGATGTTTTGAATGGTTTTTTGTTCCTATTTCTTAGCTAATGGAGTCACAATAAATGTCAGTCCTTGTCTCAACAGTGACACTTTTGAAGGCAGTCCTGGGCTTTGGAAGCTAACTTATCTTCTTACACTGACTATTGTAGACATCTCATATAAGTGGAATTATACAATATATGTTATTTCCTTTGTGTCTGGCTTATTTCACTTAGCATAATGTCTTCAAGGATCATCTACATTGTAGCATGCCCCAGAATTTTTCTTTTTATGGTTGAATAATACTCCATTGCATATATACTACATTTAGTTTATCCACTCATCTACCGGTGGACACTTTGATTACTTCCATCTTTTGGCTATTATGAATAATGCTGTTATGAACATATCGTACAAATATCTTTTTGAGGCCTTGCTTATAATTCTTTCGGGTAAATAGCCTAAAGTGGAATTGATGGATCATGTTAATTCTATTTTTATGTTTTCTCTTTTTATTGTATTTTATGGTATACAAATAGATTATTTGATATAAGTATACATTGTGGAATCATCATCACAATCATGCTAAATTAACATGGTCATCACCTGATATATTACCTTCTCTTTGTGTTGAGAATACTTAGCCTCCACTTTTTTTTAGCAAATTTCAAGTACACAGTATTATTACCTATAGTCACCGTACAATGTATTAGAACTCCAGATCTTATTCATCTTAAATAACTGAAACTTTGTAACCCTAGTTATTTTTACATTGTATAAACACATTATTAAAATGTACGTGTTGAAATTTGATTATACTGTTGAAATTTAAATATAAGTTTTCTGTTTCTTTGAATATATCTTTCCACTCCCTCCTGGCCTGCAAGGTTTCATTTGAAAAGTTGGGTGATATCCTTTTGAGGTTTCTTTGCGTATGATCAGCTGCTTTATTTTTTTCTGTTCTCAAGATCATTTCACTGTCTTGAATGTTTGACAATTTGACTATAATATCACTTAGTAAAGATCTCTTGATGTTCAGCCTATTGGCGTTTCTTTCTGCATCAGGGATCTGAACATTCACTTTACCCCCAGACTGAATAATTTTTTGTCATTCTTTCTTTAAATATGCTTTCTGCCCCTTTCTCTTCTTCTCTGCTTCTATTAAAAATTCCATAATGTGTACATTGCTTCACTTAATGGTGTCCTGTACTCTCTTTGGCTTTCTTTATTCTTCTTTTGATGTTGTTCCTATGACTGGGTAATTTCAGATAGTTTGTCTTCAAGTTCGCTGATTATTTCTTCTATTTGATCTAGTTTGCTGATAAAACTAAATCTTTTTTTCAGTTTGTTCAGTGTATTCTTCAGCTTCAGAATTTCCATTTGGTTATTTTTCTAAATGGTTTATATATGTTTATTGAATTTATCATTTTGTTGATATATTATTTCTTTGAATTCTGTTAACTTGTCTGCATTCTCTTGTGGCTTACTGAGCTTCCTTAGATAATTATTTTGAATTCCATGTCAGGCAATTTTTAGATCTCCATTTTGGAGGATTAGCCATTAGAACTGTCATTTTGTTCCTTTCATGGAAATGTTTTTAGTTGTTGTTGTTTTGTTTTTTATGTCCTTGAAGTCTTAACTTGCTGTATTATCTGATGAAAAAACAGTTCACTCCTTCAGTGTTTACTGAATGACTAGAAAAGCAAGACACCCACCATTCAGCCTAGCTAGAAATCTGGGGAGTCTCTCAGGTCTTTTATTTTGATGTGCCTGCACCACTACATTTTTCCTCTGTTGAGAAGAAGTCTTAGGACTGTGTATCTTCTCTCAATGTTGTGAAGTCAGAACAGGTGACGAAAGCCTCTTCATTATCTTTCCCAGGGGAATGCCCCCAAGTTTTCAGGTTTGTACACCTTTACCCACCCACACAGCATCATGCCAGCTGCTAACATCTGTGTCCTCTCTATGGGTTTTTTTTTTTCCACACTTTTAATGGAGTTTCATGTTTGCCATCTACAAAATCACTTGCATATTGTCTGCAGAGGCTCACATTTACTGACTCAGGGGCACTTGTGAGTGCTGGGAACATGCCTCAGCCAGTACTGGGGAATGTTTCAGATGATGTGTCTTATGGGGTTTCTGAGTTGGCTTCTTGGTGAAGTCTATGAGCATGTAAGTAAGATCTTCAGTTAGATTTTGAAATCTGTGTGGTTATTGCATAAATCCTCACTCCTTTTTATTGTGTTTATCTCCCTTAGACTATTCAGCCATACCTACCTAGTCAGTGATCTGGGTGCTGTAAGGAAGAAATAGTCCTTTTGAGCAGCTTTCTGGAAGCCTAGGGAAGCTGGTCATTTACTCCTTAGTCACTGTCATCCATGGAAAAAATTCCAGGCTGAGAGATGTGACACCTTGTGAGAAGAATGATGTGGATAAAGTGAAATTGTTCTTTTTTTCCCTTTCGATGTGTCTATTCTTGAATTGTTCCTTAAATACAGTGCTAGAGTCTCTCTATTTGACTCTCGCATTCTCTTAAAAATATCCCCATTGGTCTATATCTCTGTTTTGGTACCAGTACCATGCTGTTTTGGTTACTGTAGCCTTATAGTATAGTTTGAAGTCAGGTAGCATGATGCCTCCAGCTTTGTTCTTTTGACTTAGGATTGTCTTGGCAATGCGGGCTCTTTTTTGGTTCCATATGAACTTTAAAGCATTTTTTTTTCCAATTCTGTGAAGAAACTCATTGGTAGCTTGATGGGGATGGCATTGAATCTATAAATAACCTTGGGCAGTATGGCCATTTTCACGATATTGATTCTTCCTATCCATGAGCATGGTATGTTCTTCCATTTGTTTGTGTCCTCTTTTATTTCACTGAGATATAGACCAATGGAACAGAACAGAGTCCTCAGAAATAATACCACACATCTTCAGCCATCTGATCTTTGACAAACCTGAGAGAAACAAGGAATGGGGAAAGGATTCCCTATTTAATAAATGGTGCTGGGAAAACTGGCTAGCTATAAGTAGAAAGATGAAACTGGATCCTTTCCTTACTCCTTATACGAAAATTAATTCAAGATGGATTAGAGACTTAAATGTTAGACCTAATACCGTGAAAACCCTAGAAGAAAACCTAGGTAGTACCATTCAGGACATAGGCATGGGCAAAGACTTCATGTCTAAAACACCAAAAGCAATGGCAGCAAAAGCCAAAATTGACAAATGGGATCTCATTAAACTAAAGAGCTTCTGCACAGCAAAAGAAACTACCATCAGAGTGAACAGGCAACCTACAGAATGGGAGAAAATTTTTGCAATCTACTCATCTGACAAAGGGCTAATATCCAGAACCTACAAAGAACTCAAACAAATTTACAAGAAAAAAACAAACAACCCCATCAAAAAGTGGGCAAAGGATATGAACAGACATTTCTCAAAAGAAGACATTCATACAGCCAACAGACACATGAAAAAATGCTCATCATCACTGGCCATCAGAGAAATGCAAATCAAAACCACAATGAGATACCATCTCACACCAGTTAGAATGGCAATCATTAAAAAGTCAGGAAACAACAGATGCTGGAGAGGATGTGGAGAAATAGGAACACTTTTACACTGTTGGTGGGATTGTAAACTAGTTCAAGCATTATGGAAAACCGTATGGCGATTCCTCAAGGATCTAGAACTAGATGTACCATATGACCCAGCCATCCCATTACTGGGTATATACCCAAAGGATTATAAATCATGCTGCTATAAAGACACATGCACACGTATGTTTATTGTGGCACTATTCACAATAACAAAGACTTGGAATCAACCCAAATGTCCATCAGTGACAGACTGGATTAAGAAAATGTGGCACATATACACCATGGAATACTATGCAGCTGTAAAAAAGGATGAGTTTCTGTCCTTTGTAGGGACATGGATGCAGCTGGAAACCATCATTCTCAGCAAACTATCACAAGAACAGAAAACCAAACACCGCATGTTCTCACTTATAGGTGGGAATTGAACAATGAGATCACTTGGACTCAGGAAGGGGAACATCACAAACCGGGGCCTATCATGGGGAGGGTAGAGGGGGGAGGGATTGCATTGGGAGTTATACCTGATGTAAATGACAAGCTGATGGGTGCTGTCGAGTTGATGGGTGCAGCACAGCAACATGGCACAAGTATACATATGTAACAAACCTGCACATTATGCACATGTACCCTAGAACTTAAAGTAAAATAATAATAATAAATAAATTAAAAAAAAAATCCCCATCTATGAAGTTTGTCAGAATCAATATTTGTGTGAGTTTATAAGGGCTAGAGTCTCCTATTCTGTCTCTTCCTGATGCCACTTTTGATTTTCAAATTATTTTATAAACTGTCACACTATTTTTATAGTGGCTGCACAATTTTAAATTTCCTCTAACAATGCACGAGGTTTCCACTCTTTTTCCATCACCACCAATGCTCGTTTTTATTTTTTTCTGATTTTTTAGTAGTAGCCATTGTAAGGGGTGTGGGACAATACATCAGAGTAATTTGATTTGCATTAATAATAAGTGATGATGAGCATCTTTTATATATTTATTGGCCTTATGCATATATTGTTTGGAGAAGTGCTTTTCAACTTCTTTGCCCATTACAAAAAAAAAAAAGGTTCTGTGAGGTTTTTGCTGCTGAGTTGTAGGAGTTCTTTATATATTTTAGCTATTAACCCCTTAACATATATCACGGCTTGAAAATATTTTCCACCATTCCATAGACTGCCATTTTACCCTACTGATTGTGACCTTTGATGTGGGTAATTTTTTTTTCTTTTGATGTAGTCCAATGTACCTATTTTGCCTTTATTTTTGGTGTCATATCCAATGAAAATATTGTTGTTTCTAATGTCATGAAGCTTTCCCTCTTCATTTCCCTCTAAGTATTTTACAGTTTTAGGTCTTATAATTTGTTCTTTGATCTACTTTGAATTTTTACCTGTGGTATAAGGTAAAGGTCCTACTTCATTTTTTTTTTTGCATGTGGATATTCAATTTTTCCTTAAATTGTTTGTTGAGACTGTTCTTTCTTAATAAAATCTTAGCACCAATGTCAAAAATTATTTGGCCATATATTTGAGGGCTTATTTCCAGGTCATGTATTCTATTTTATTGTTCTGTATGCCTGTCTTTATGCTAGCACCACACTGTTTTGATTACTGTAGTTTTGCAATGACTTTCGAAATCATAAACTGTAAGTCAACTAACTTTCTTCTTCATCAGAATTGTTTTGACTATTCACTACCCCTTGAAATTTATATACATTTTAGAATAAAATTTTGTATTTCTGCAAAAAATAAGCCATTAAAATTTTGACAAGTTTTATTAAATCTCTAGATTTCTTTGGATAATGTTGACATCTTAACAATATTGTCTTATAGTCTACAAAAATGGGATGGCATTCCATTTACTGGTGACTTTTTATTTCTTTTAGTAATGTTTTGCGGTTTTCAGTGTACAACTATTTTATCTTCTTAATTAATTTTGCTAGTATCTTAATTTTTTGATGCTACTATAAGTGGAACTGTTTTGTTAATTTCCTTTTCAGATTGTTCACTGTTGGTGGATATAAAAACAGCTGAATTAGTGTGTTAATTTTGTATGTTGTAATTTTTTAATTTATTAGTTTTTACACATCTTTTTGTTGAATCATGAGAGGTTTCTACATATGTTTCTCTCATCCGTGAACAAACATGATCTTACTTCCTCCTTTTCATTTGGATGCCTATTCTTTTTCCCATCTAAATGCTCTACATAGCTCTACCTAGGACTTCTAGATTATATTAAATTAATGAGGTAAAAGGGAGCACTATTTTTTTACTCCTGATCTTAGAATAAAAGCCTTCCAACTTTCACCATTGAATATAATGTTGACAGTAAACTTTTCTAATCTGTCTTTTATTATATATAGGTAGTTTTCTTGTACTCAGTTTGTCAAGAGTTTTCATCATGAAAGGGCATTAAATTATTGAATTTTGTTTTTATTTGCAGAATTTGTTGAGAGAATCATGTTTTTACCTTCCTTTTTATTACATATTATTTGCTTAATGTCATATGACAGACCATCTTTGTATTCCAGAAATAGTTTTCAATTTGTCATGATGTATAATCCTTTTATACTCTCTTAAATTCTATTTGCAAGTATTTTGCTATGGATGTTTGCATCTATATTTATCAGAGATATTGGGCAGAAGAGTTTGTTTGTTTGTTGTTTATTTGTAGTGTCCTGGTCTGGCATTAACAGCAGGGTAATGCTGACTTCAAAGGATGAGTTTAGAAGTGTTTTCTGTCATCTTCTGAAGAAAGTTTGAGAAAATTTGATGTTAATTCTTCTTTGTATGTTTGGGAGATTTCACCAGTGAAATCATCTGTTTCTAGAATTTTGTTGTTGCTGTTTTTGGAAAGTTTTTGGTTATAGATTCAATCTTCTTATTAGTTATGGGCCTTACTAGTTATGAATCCACTTGTGCTCATTATTCTTACTAGTTATGCTTCCACTGTTTTCAGTGGTCTTCAATCTGTTATTTAAACTGTGCAATGGTTCCTATCAGTACTTTAAGTCAGATGGGACAAAAGCTAGACCCTCAGACAGCTTTCAAACAAGTCAAAATGCTGAAAGCAAGTTGCATCTTTTTATTTAATTCTCAGGGAGGATCCATAAATTGGTTGGCTTTCTCCAGTCTGCATCTTACTGTACCAGAGAAGGGGTGGGGCAAAGATGAACTAAAGTTCCACAAATCCCTACCAGTTTGATTGCAGCTTTTTTGGTTAGGTGCTTTTGTTGTTGTTGTTGTTTGTTTGTTTGTTTTGTTTTTTGAAGCTTCTTAATTAGTCTAGAGTTCTCACAAAGCTACATTGGTCAATCTGTTTTTATTTATTTTTTGTATTCATGGAAGAACAAGTGTCTGGATTTTTCTAGTTCTACATCTTGCATCACCCTTGCATTTCCATATTTTTACTATTTTACATATCAATAGATTATATTTGGGATTGCCTGTCAGGACAGAATGTTGTAGACTCATTTTCACTGCTTCTCCCTGATTAGTACACTGAGAAATCTTGAAATAACACAACAGTCAACAAATGGAGAGTTCTGATTGGTGGGAAAAAAAGGTAAGATAGTTATAGAATCAAAGACTAGAGGACAAAGATTAGAGGACATATAACTATACGACCCATTCCACCCAAAAGAAAAAAAATGTCTAGAAATGACATTGTCTAAGCACAAAACTATGAATCAAAGGCTAACCAGGTAAGTTATTTTCTCTTCCAATTGAATAAGAGTACCTCTGAGAATATCAGGAAGCCAGACACCATGAGCAAAAATAGATAGATTGGGAAACCTGAAAAAAATAAGTGGTGTAGTGTAGGAGGTGACTACTAAAACATGAGATTTAAATAATATCCAGAAAGCACTATTGAGTATCTAAAATGTTCAGTATACAATAGAAAAATACTAATTATACTAAGAATCGGGAAAGCCTTAACTCCAATGAGAAAAGACAATCAACATATACAAACACCAAGATGACACAGATGTTGAAATTATCTAACAAGGATTTTAAAGAAGTCATTATAAAAATTCTTCAATAAGGATTTATGAATTTTCTTGAAACAGTTAGAAAACTAAAATTTTATCAAAAAAATACAAGTTATAAGAGAACCAGGAGAAGCCAAAATGTCTGAATACGAGCAACTCCGGTCTGCAGCTCCCAGAGAGACCAATGCAGAAGGTGGATGAATTGTCCATTTCCAACTGAGGTACCCTGTTCATCTCATTGGGACTGGTTAGGTAGTGGGTGCCACCCATGGAGGATGAGCAGAAGCAGGGCGTGGTATCACTTCACCCAGGAAGGGCAAGAAGCTGGGGGACTTCCCTTCCCAGCCAAGGGAAGCCGTGAGGGACTGCGATACCCAGCCACAGGTGCCGTGAGGGACTGTGATACCCAGCCACGGGTAGTATGCTTTCCCCATGGTTTTTGCAATCTGCAGATGAAAATATTCCCTTGTGTTCAATTCCTGGATATCCTTTTTAACTTTCTGTCTCGTTGATCTGTCTAATGTTGACAGTGGGGTGTTAAAGTCTCCCATTATTATGTTGTGGGAGTCTAAGTCTCTTTTTAGGTCTCCAAGTACTTGCTTTATGAATCTGGGTGCTCTTGTATTGGGTGCATATATATTTAGGGTAGTTAGCTCTTCTTGTTGAATTGATCCCTTTACCATTATGTAATGGCCTTCTTTGTCTCTTTTGATTTTTGATGGTTTAAAGTCTGTTTTATCAGAGACTAGGATTGCAACCCCCGCCTTTTTTTGTCTTCCAATTGCTTGGTAGATCTTCCTTCATCACTTTATTTTGAGCCTATGTGTATCTCTACATGTGAAACGGATCTCCTTAATACAGCACACTGATGCATCTTGATACTTTATCCAATTTGTCAGTCTGTGTCTTTTCATTGGAGCATTTAGCACATTTACATTTAAGGTTAATATTGTTATGTGTGAATTTGATACTGTCATTATGATGTTAGCTGGTTATATTTCTCGTGAGTTGATGCAGTTTCTTCCTAGCATCAATGGTCTTTACAATTTGGCACATTTTTGCAGTGGCTATTAATGGTTGTTCCTTTCCATGTTTAGTGCTTCCTTCAGGAGCTCTTGTAAGGCAGGCCTGGTGGTGACAAAATCTCTCAGCATTTGCTTGTCTGTAAAGGATTTTATTTCTCCTTCACTTATGAGGCTTAGTTTGGCTGGATATGAAATTCTGGGTTAAAAATTCTTCACTTTAGGAATGTTGCGGGCAGAGCAAGATGGCTGAATAGGAACAGCTCCAGTCTCCAACTCCCAGCACGAGCGACACAGAAGAGCGATGATTTCTGCATTTTCAACTGAGGTACTGGGTTCATCTCACTAGGGAGTGCGAGACATTCTGTGCTGGTCAGCTGCTGCAGCCCGACCACCGAGAGCTGAAGCAGGGCGAGGCATCGCCTTACCTGGGAAGTGCAAGGGGGAAGGGAATCCATTTTCCTTGCCAGGGGAACTCAGACACACAACACCTGGAAAATCAGGTAACTCCCACCCCAATACTGCACTTTAACAAGGATCTTAGCAAACAGGCACACCAGGAGATTACATCCCACACCTGGCCTGGAGGGTCCCACGCCCACGGAGCCTCCCTCATTGCTAGCACAGCAGTCCATGATCTAACGACAAGGCAGCAGCGAGGCTGGCGGAGGGGCACCCGCCATTGCTGAGGCTTAGGTAGGTAAACAAAGCGGCTGGGAAACTCGAACTGGATGGAGGTCACAGCAGCTCAAGGAGTCCTGCATGTCTCTGTAGACTCCACTTCTGGGGACAGGGCACAGCTAAACAACAACAACAACAACCAAAAAAAAAGCAGCTGAAACCTCTGCAGATGCAAACGACTCTGTCTGACAGCTTTGAAGAGAGCAGTGGATCTCCCAACATGGAGGTTGAGATCTGAGAATGGAAAGACTGCCTGCTCAAGTGGGTCCCTGACCCCTGAGTAGCCTAACTGGGAGACATCTCCCACTAGGGGCAGAACAACACCCCGCACCTCACATGGTGGAGTACAACCCTGAGAGGAAGCTTCCAAAGCAAGAATCAGACAGGTACACTCGCAGTTCAGCAATATTTTATCTTCTGCAGCCTCTGCTGCTGATACCCAGGCAAACAGGGTCTGGAGTGGACCTCAAGCAATCTCCAACAGACCTACAGCTGAGGGTCCTGACTGTTAGAAGGAAAACTAACAAACAAGAAGGACACCAAAACCTCATCAGTACGTCACCATCATCAAAGACCAGAGGCAGATAAAACCACAAAGATGGGGAAAAAGCAGGGCAGAAAAGCTGGAAATTCAAAAAATAAGAGTACATCGCCCCCTGCAAAGGAATGCAGCTCATCGCCAGCAACAGATCAAAGCTGGATGGAGAATGACTTTGACGAGATGAGAGAAGTAGCCTCCAGTCCATCAAAATTATCAGAGCTAAAGGAGGAATTACGTACCGAGCACAAAGAAACTAAAAATCTTGAAAAAAGAGTGGAAGAATTGATAACCAGAATAATTAATGCAGAGAAGGCCATATACGAACGGACAAAGATGAAAACCATGACACAAGAAATAAGTGACAAACGCACAAGCTTCAGTAACTGACTCGATGAACTGAAAGAAAGAGTATCAGCGATTGAGGATCAAATGAATGAAATGAAGCGAGAACAAAAACCTAAAGAAAAAAGAAGAAAAAGAAATGAACAAAGCCTTCAAGAAGTATGGGATTATGTAAAAAGACCAAATCTACGTCTGATTGGGGTGCCTGAAAGTGAGGGGGAAAATGGAACCAAGTTGGAAAACACTCTTCAGGATATCATCCAGGAGAACTTCCCCAACCTAGTAGGGCAGGCCAACATTCAAATCCAGGAAATACAGAGAATGCCACAAAGATACTCCTCGAGAAGAGCAACTCCAAGACACATAATTGCCAGGTTCACCAAAGTTGAAATGAAGGAAAAAATCTTCAGGGCAGCCAGAGAGAAAGGTCGGGTTACCCACAAAGGGAAGCCCATCAGACTAACAGCAGATCCCTCAGCAGAAACTCTACAATCCAGAAGAGAGTGGGGGTCAATATTCAACATTCTTAAAGAAAAGAATTTTCAACCCAGAATTTCATATCCAGCCAAACTAAGTTTCATAAGTGAAGGAGAAATAAAATCCTTTACAGATAAGCAAATGCTTAGAGATTTTGTCACCACTAGGCCTGCCTTACAAGAGACCCTGAAGGAAGCACTAAACATGGAAAGGAAAAACCGGTACCAGCTATTGCAAAAACATGCCAAAATGTATAGACCATCAAGGCTAGGAAGAAACTGCATCAACTAACGAGCAAAATAACCAGTTAATATCACAATGACAGCATCAAGTTCACACATAATAATATTAACTTTAAATATAAATGGACTAAATGCTCCAATTAAAAGACACAGACTGGCAAACTGGATAAAGATTCAAGATCCATCAGTCTGCTGTATTCAGGAGACCCATCTCACATGCAGAGATATACATAGGCTCAAAATAAAGGGATGGAGGAAGATCTACCAAGCAAATGGAAAACAAAAAATAGCAGGGGTTGCAATACTAATCTCTGATAAAACAGACTTTAAACCATCAAAGATCAAAAGAGACAAAGAAGGCCATTACATAATGGTAAAGGGATCAATTCAACAGGAAGAGCTAACTATCCAAAATGTCTATGCACCCAATACAGGAGCACCCAGATTCATAAAGCAAGTCCTTAGAGACTTACAAAGAGACTTAGACTCCCATACAATAATAATGGGAGACTTCAACACTCCACTGTCAATATTAGACAAATCAACGAGACAGAAAGTTAACAAGGATATCCAGGAATTGAACTCAGCTCTACACCAAGCAGACCTAATAGACATCTATAGAACTCTCCACCCCAAATCAACAGAATATACATTCTACTCAGCACCACATGACACTTATTCCAAAATTGACCACATAATTGGAAGTAAAGCACTCCTCAGCAAATGTACAAGAACAGAAATTATAACAAACTGTCTCTCAGACCACAGTGCAATCAAACTAGAACTCAGGACTAAGAAATTCAATCAAAACTGCTCAACTACATGGAAACTGAATAACCTGCTCCTGAATGACTACTGGGTACATAACGAAATGAAGGCAGAAATAAAGATGTTCTTTGAAACCAATGAGAACAAAGATACAACATACCAGAATCTCTGGGGCACATTTAAAGCAGTGTGTAGAGGGAATTTATAGCACTAAATGCCCACAAGAGAAAGCAGGAAAGATCTAAAATTGATACCCTAATATCACAATTAAAAGAACTAGAGAAGCAACAGCAAACACATTCAAAAGCAAGCAGAAGGCAAGAAATAACTAAGATCAGAGCAGAACTGAAGGAGATAGAGACACAAAAAACCCTCCAAAAATTCAATGAATCCAGGAGTTGGTTTTTTGAAAAGATCAACAAAATTGATAGACCACTAGCAAGACTAATAAAGAAGAAAAGAGAGAAGAATCAAATAGACGCAATAAAAAATGATAAAGGGGATATCACTACCTACCCCACAGAAAAACAAACTACCATCAGAGAATACTATAAACACCTCTATGCAAATAAACTAGAAAATCTAGAAGAAATGGATAACTTCCTGGACACTTACACTCTCCCAAGACTAAACCAGGAAGAAGCTGCACCCCTGAATAGATCAATAGCAGGCTCTGAAATTGAGGCAATAATTAATAGCCTACCAACCAAAAAAAGTCCAGGACCAGATGGATTCACAGCTGAATTCTACCAGAGGTACAAGGAGGAGCTGGTACCATTCCTTCTGAAACTATTCCAATCAATAGAAAAAGAGGAAATCCTCCCTAACTCATTTTATGAGGCCAACATCATCCTGATACCAAAGCCTGGCAGAGACACAACTAAAAAAGAGAATTTTAGACCAATATCCCTGATGAACATCGATGCAAAAATCCTCAATAAAATACTGGCAAACCAGATTCAGCAGCACATCAAAAAGCTTATCCACCATGATCAAGTGGGCTTCATCCATGGGATGCAAGGTTGGTTCAACATACGCAAATCAATAAACGTAATCCAGCATATAAACAGAACCAAAGACAAGAACCACATGATTTTCTCAATAGATGCAGAAAAGACCTTGGGCAAAATTCAACAGACCTTCATGCTAAAAACTCTCAAAAAATTTGGTATTGATGGAACTTATCTCAAAATAATAAGAGCTATTTATGACAAACCCACAGCCAATATCATACTGAATGGGCAAAAACTGGAAAAATTCCCTTTGAAAACTGGCACAAGACAGGGATGCCCTCTCTCACCACTCCGATTCAACATAGTGTTGGAAGTTCTGGCTAGGGCAATCAGGCAAGAGAAAGAAATCAAGGGTATTCAGTTAGGAAAATAAGAAGTTAAATTGTCCCTGTTTGCAGATGACATGATTGTATGTTTAGAAAACCCCATCATCTCAGCCCAAAATCTCCTTAAGCTGATAAGCAACTACAGCAAAGTCTCAGGATACAAAATGAAAGTGCAAAAATCACAAGCATTCTTATACACCAGTAACAGACAAACAGAGAGCAAAATCATGAGTGAACGTCCATTCACAATTGCTTCAAAGAGAATGAAATACCTAGGAATCCAACTTACAAGGGATGTTAAGGACCTCTTCCAGGAGAACTACAAACCACTGCTCAGCGAAATAAAAGAGGACACAATCAAATGGAAGAACATACCATGTTCATGGATAGGAAGAATCAATATCGTGAAAATGGCCATACTGCCCAAGGTAATTTATAGATTCAATGCCATCTCCATCAAGCTATGGGATCTAATTAAACTAAAGAGCTGCTGCTCAGAAAAAGAAACTACCATCAGAGTGAACAGGCAACCTACAGAATGGGAGAAAATTTTTGCAGTCTACTCATCTGACAAAGAGGTAATATCCAGAACGTACAAATAACTCAAACAAATTTACAAGAAAAAAACAAACATCCCCATCAAAAAGTGGGCAAAGGATATGAACAGACATTTCTCAAAAGAAGACATTCATACAGCCAACAGACACATGAAAAAATGCTCATCATCACTGGCCATCAGAGAAATGCAAACCAAAACCGCAATGAGATACCATCTCCCACGAGTTAGAATGGCAATCATTAAAAAGTCATGAAACCAGGAAGAAGTTGAATCCCTGAATAGACCAATAGCAGGCTCTGAAATTGAGGCAACAATTAATAGCCTACCAACCAAAAAAAGTCCAGGACCAGATGGATTCACAGCTGAATTCTACCAGAGGTACAAAGAGGAGTTGGTACCATTCCTTCTGAAACTATTCCAATCAATAGAAAAAGAGGGAATCCTCCCTAACTCATTTTATGAGGCCAACATCATCCTGATACCAAAGCCTGGCAGAGACACAACTAAAAAAGAGAATTTTAGACCAATATCCCTGATGAACATCGATGCAAAAATCCTCAATAAAATACTGGCAAACCGGATTCAGCAACACATCAAAAAGCTTATCCACCATGATCAAGTGGGCTTCATCCCTGGGATGCAAGGCTGGTTCAACATTCGCAAATCAATAAACATAATCCAGCATATAAACAGAACCAAAGACAAGAACCACATGATTATCTCAATTGATGCAGAAAAGGCTTTTGACAAAATTCAACAGCCCTTCATGCTAAAAACGCTCAATAAATTCGGTATTGATGGAACGTACCTCAAAATAATAAGAGCTATTTATGACAAACCCACAGCCAATATCATACTGAATGGGCAAAAACTGGAAAAATTCCCTTGGAAAACTGGCACAAGACAGGGATGCCCTCTCTCACCACTCCTATTCAACATAGTGTTGGAAGTTCTGGCTAGGGCAATCAGGCAAGAGAAAGAAATCAAGGGTATTCAGTTAGGAAAAGAAGAAGTCAAACTGTCCCTGTTTGCAGATGACATGATTGTATATTTAGAAAACCCCATTGTCTCAGCCCAAAATCTCCTTAAGCTGATAAGCAACTTCAGCAAAGTCTCAGGATACAAAATTAATGTGCAAAAATCACAAGCATTCTTATACACCAGTAACAGACAAACAGAGAGCCAAATCAGGAATGAACTTCCATTCACAATTGCTTCAAAGAGAATAAAATACCTAGGAATCCAACTTACAAGGGATGTAAAGGACCTCTTCAAGGAGAACTACAAACCACTGCTCAGTGAAATCAAAGAGGACACAAACAAATGGAAGAACATACCATGCTCATGGATAGGAAGAATCAATATTGTGAAAATGGCCATACTGCCCAAGGTAATTTATAGATTCAATGCCATCCCCATCAAGCTACCAATGAATTTCTTCACAGAATTGGAAAAAACTGCTTTAAAGTTCATATGGAACCAAAAAAGAGCCCGCATCTCCAAGACAATCCTAAGTCAAAAGAACAAAGCTGGAGGCATCACGCTACCTGACTTCAAACTATACTACAAGGCTACAGTAACCAAAACAGCATGGTACTGGTACCAAAACAGAGATATAGACCAATGGAACAGAACAGAGTCCTCAGAAATAATACCACACATCTACAGCCATTTGATCTTTGACAAACCTGAGAGAAACAAGAAATGGGGAAAGGATTCCCTATTTAATAAATGGTGCTGGGAAAATTGGCTAGCCATAAGTAGAAAGCTGAAACTGGATCCTTTCCTTACTCCTTATACGAAAATTAATTCAAGATGGATTAGAGACTTAAATGTTAGACCTAATACCATAAAAATCCTAGAGGAAAACCTAGGTAGTACCATTCAGGACTTAGGCATGGGCAAAGATTTCATGTCTAAAACACCAAAAGCAACGGCAGCAAAAGCCAAAATTGACAAATGGGATCTCATTAAACTAAAGAGCTTCTGCACAGCAAAAGACACTACCATCAGAGTGAACAGGCAACCTACAGAATGGGAGAAAATTTTTGCAATCTACTCATCTGACAAAGGGCTAATATCCAGAACCTACAAAGAACTCAAACAAATTTACAAGAAAAAAACAAACAACCCCATCAAAAAGTGGGCAAAGGACATGAACAGACATTTCTCAAAAGAAGACATTCATACAGCCAACAGACACATGAAAAAATGCTCATCATCACTGGCCGTCAGAGAAATGCAAATCAAAACCACAATGAGATACCATCTCACACCAGTTAGAATGGCAATCATTAAAAAGTCAGGAAACAACAGGTGCTGGAGAGGATGTGGAGAAATAGGAACACTTTTACACTGTTGGTGGGATTGTAAACTAGTTCAACCATTATGGAAAACAGTATGGCGATTCCTCAAGGATCTAGAACTAGATGTACCATATGACCCAGCCATCCCATTACTGGGTATATACCCAAAGGATTATAAATTATGCTGCTATAAAGACACATGCACACGTATGTTTATTGCAGCACTATTCACAATAGCAAAGACTTGGAATCAACCAAAATGTCCATCAGTGACAGATTGGATTAAGAAAATGTGGCACATATACACCATGGAATACTATGCAGCCATAAAAAAGGATGAGTTTGAGTCCTTTGTAGGGACTTGGATGCAGCTGGAATCCATCATTCTTAGCAAACTATCACAAGAACAGAAAACCAAACACCGCATGTTCTCACTCATAGGTGGGAACTGAACAATGAGATCACTCGGACTCAGGAAGGGGAACATCACACACCGGGGCCTATCATGGGGAGGGGGGAGGGGGGAGGGATTGCATTGGGAGTTATACCTGATGTAAATGACGAGTTGATGGGTGCAGCACAGCAACATGGCACAAGTATACATATGTAACAAACCTGCACGTTATGCACATGTACCCTACAACTTAAAGTATAATAATAATAAATAAATAAATAAATAAATAAATAAAAAAAAGTCATGAAACAACAGATGCTGGAGAGGATGTGCAGAAATAAGAAAACAACACTTTTACACTGTTGGTGGGATTTTAAACTAGTTCAACCATTATGGAAAACAGTATGGCAATTCCTCTAGGATCTAGAACTAGAAGTACCATATGACGCAGCCATCCCATTAGTGGGTATATACCCAAAGGATTATAAATCACGCTGCTATAAAGACACATGCACACGTATGTTTATTGCGGCACTATTCACGATAGCAAAGACTTGGAATCAACCCAAATGTCCATCAGTGACAGACTGGATTAAGAAAATGTGGCACATATACACCATGGAATACTATGCAGCCGTAAAAAAGGATGAGTTTCTGTCCTTTGTAGGGACATGGATGCAGCTGGAAACCATCATTCTCAGCAAACTATCGCAAGAACAGAGAACCAAACACCTCATGTTCTCACTCATAGGTGGGAACTAAACAATGAGATCACATGGACTCAGGAAGGGGAACATGACACACCAGGGCCTATCATGGGGAGGGGGGAGGGGGTAGGGGAGAGGGATTGCATTGGGAGTTATACCTGATGTAAATGACGAGTTGATGGGTGCTGATGAGTTGATGGATGCAGCACACCAACATGGCATAAGTATACATATGGAACAAACCTGCACATTATGCACATGTACCATAGAACTTAAAGTATATATGTAAAAAAAAAGAACTCAATCAATTTACAAGAAAAGAACAAACAACCTCATCAAATAGTGGGCAAAGGATATGAGTAGGTATTTCTCAAAAGAAGACATGCATACAGCCAACAGACACATGAAAAAATGCTCATCATCACTCGCCATCAGAGAAATGTAAATCAAAATCGCAATGAGATACCATCTCACACCAGTTAGAATGGCAATCATTAAAAAGTCAGGAAACAACAGGTGCTGGAGAGGATGTGGAGAAATAGGAACACTTTTACACTGTTGGTGGGATTGTAAACTGGTTCAACCATTGTGGAAAACAGTATGGTGATTCCTGAAGGATCTAGAACTAGAAATACCATATGACCCAGCCATCCCATTACTGGGTATATACCCAAAGGATTATAAATCATGCTGCTATAAAGACACATGCACACGTATGTTTATTGCAGCACTATTCACAATAGCAAAGACTTGGAATCAACCCAAATGTCCATCAGTGACAGACTGGATTAAGAAAATGTGACACTTATACACCATGGAATACTATGCAGCCATAAAAAAGGATGAATTCGTGTTCTTTGTAGGGATATGGATGCAACTGGAAATCATCATTCTCAGCAAACTATCACAAGAACAGAAAACCAAACACCGCATGTTCTCACTCATAGGTGGGAATTGAGCAATGAGATCACTTGGACTCTGGAAGGAGAACATCACACACTGGGGCCTATTATAGGGAGGGGGCAGGGGGCAGGGATTGCATTGGGAGTTATTCCTGATGTAAATGATGAGTTGATGGGTGCTGACGAGTTGATGGGTGCAGCACACCAACATGGCACAAGTATACATATGTAACAAACCTGCATGTTGTGAACATGTACCCTAGAACTTAAAGTATAATAAATAATAATAATAATAATAATAATAATAATAAAAAGTAAGACAACCAAAAAATCAGACACTAGTGAAGTTGCAGGGTAAAGAGAATGCTTATTCACTGCTGGTGGAAATGTAAATTAAGTCAGCCATTATGGAAAGCAGTGTGATTTCTTAAAGAACTAAAATAATGCTACTATTCCACCCAGCAATTACATTTCTGGTTATATATACAAAAATATAAATAATTTTACTGTAAAGGCACATGCACACACATGTTCATCACAGAACTCTTCATTATAGGAAATATATTAAATCAATCTAGATGTTCATCAACAGTGGACTAGATATATCATTAGAATATCATGTGGCCTTAGAATGAAAAAGATCATGTTTGCAGAAACATGCATGGATCTGGAAGTCATTATCCTAAGAAAATTAACACAAGAACAGAAAGCTAAATACACCATGTTCTCACTTTTAAGTGAGAGATAAACATTGAGTACCCATGGACTGAAAGAAGGGAACAGTAGACAGCGGGGTGTACTTGAGTTTGGAGGGTGGAATCATGGTGAGGATTGAATATTTATCTATTGGGTATTATGCTGATTACATGGGTGACAAAATTATCTATACACCAACCTTCTAAGATATACAATATACCCATGTCAGAAACCTGCACATTACCCCTTCAACCTAAAATAAAATCTGAAAAGTAAAAAAAAAAAAAGTAGAATGTAGATGTAGCAATCCTGAGTAGATTTATCACACTAAATGTTTCCATTAGAATAATATAAAGGTCTGAAATCAATAATAAAATTCTGCTTCAAAAACCTAGAAGAAAAAGAGTGAAATAATATGAAAGCAACCGGAAGGAAGAAAACCATAAACATATGAGTGGAAAGTAATAGAATTGAAAATACATAGACAGTAGAGAAGATTAATGACACGGAACTCTGGTTCTTTGAAAAAAATCAATGAAATTGATAAACCTTTAGCAATACTGAGAAAGAAAAATGAGAGAGGTGACACAAGTTACCAATGTCAGGAATGAAGCAGGAGACGTAACTAAAATGTTGCAGGCATTAAAGTAATGATAAGAGAATACTGTCACAATCAAAATGTCAACAAATGTAGTTTAAATATTGAATGGGCTTTTATTAGAAATTCATCAATCAGGTGGCATTTCATCTATGAAATAATAAGGTTTGATGAGCTGAGCAGAAGAGGTGGGCTTTATAGGCAGAAAAAGCCAAAGAAAGAAGAAACAAGGAAAAAAAAAGTGGGTTGGTAATTTCAAAGTTATTTTACTTACAATGCTAAAGCAGATTGAACTTCCTTAGTATATCAGGTTGATAGAATCCCTTATAGTTGTTTGCTGTGAATCTCCTTTTCTATGAAAAACTGGTCTGCTTTTAAGTTCAGATTGATCACATGACACCTAGCACGAGTTACTCCATTCTGTTTTGATCTGGTCTATTGAGCCTAGAGCATAAGCTTAGTCTGGGACAGTTAACCCCTATCGACTTTATTTAGCAAATCTATGGGCAATTTTATATTCATAAATTTGACAACTTAGAAGGAAAAGACAAATTTCTCAGAAACCACCCAGTCCTAAAGTATAACCTATAGAAAATAGTGTGAGTAGTCTTATAATCATTAAGGAGTTTGAATTTGTAATTACGAGCCTCTCTAAAAAAAAATCTCCTAGGCCTGTTTGCTTCATTGGCAAATTCTACCAAAGACGTAAATACAAATTAACATCAATTTTACACAATCATTCCAGGAAATAGAAGAAGGAACATTTCTCAAATCATTTTATAAGGCTAGTATTACCCAGATGCCATAATTGGACAAATAGAATACAGAAAAAATCAAAACAAAACTATTGACCAATATCTCTCTTTAACTTATATGCAAAAATCCTCAGCAAAATACTTGTAAATCAAATCTAGAAATTTATAAAACCTTATGCAACCTAGCCAAGTGGGATTTATTCCAGGTATGCAAGACTGATTCTACATTTGGAAATCAACCACTATAATTCATCATGTCAACAAACTAATGAGAAAAAAAATCACATAATTATATAAATTGACATGGAAAAAAGTATTTGAAAAAATCCAATAGCCATTCATGAGAAAAAACAAATCTCAAAAATTAGGAATAGACGTGAACTTCCTCAACTGGATAAAGATAAACCTACATCTAATATTACACTTAATGGTGAAAGACTGAACACTTTTCCCCTAATGTCAGGAACAAGACAAGGAGATGTGCTTGTATGACTGATATTCAACATAGTGTTGGAAGTTTTAGCTGGAAACATAAAAGAATAAAAAGAAATGTAAAGCATTCATCTTGTAAGGAAAGAAATAGATTTTATCTCAGTGGTGAGATCCTGGGTGATTTTTGGTTTTCTTTTGTGGGGAGAGGCAGCATAACGTAGTGGTTAATAACCACTGGGATAGATTGCCGGAATTTGAATCTTGGTGTTGTCTCTTATTGACTGCAAGACCTTGGACAAGTTTCATTTAATTTCTCTCATAGATATTTTGTCTTCCACAAAAGAGTTTAAGCCTTGAGGTTGGCTTAAACAGTATGAGTTAATATTTTTAAGTGATTAGGCCAGAATATGTCGCATGGTACTCTATAAAAGTATCTGTGAAATAAATGAATCCTTGCATTAATAAAGCAAAGTAACAGACTCTCTCTCTCTCTCTCTCTCTCTCTCTCTCTCTAACAGAAACTAAGACTTTGTTTTTACTCATTATCTATTTCCAGTTGCTAGCTCATGATAGTAACAGCTAATGCCACTGCTCCATTTTACTGTTGATTAAGACAGGTTAAGTGACTTGCTGAAGGTCATACAGCTAGAAAGTAGATGGTCTGGCTCAGGTTGTAAGCTTTAACCATTATTATACACTGCCTGTGTTATAAGTACTTAAATATTTATTGAATTAGGGAATAAATGAGTACATGCCTTAGCTCATTTAATCTTAATAAAAGCCAATAGAGTCTGTCTTATTATCCTTATTTCACAAATTAGGAGGCACAGGGAGGTTATGTGACTTGTCCAAAGTCTGATAGCTAGTTAAGTGGTGGAACCAAAAATCAAACCCATAATTATTGGAATCCAAAGCAAGTGAACATTTCTCTAATCCATAGCTACTTCAGGCATGAACCACTATATGGGTTCACTATTGTTATGCCTCCTACAGTGGGTCCACTGAGAATATAAACCCACCTTGAAGATGTATTGTGTAGAAGTTAAGACAAGACCTCTAAAGCCAGACTGTCTAGGTTGTATCATGGAACTACCTTTTACTAACTCTGGGACTTGGGACAAGTCATTTTACCATTCAATGCTATTTGACTAACAGTGAAATAAATATTATAATAATAAGTAGCTTCCATGATTTCATGTATGTCTGATGATTAGAACAGTGCCTGACACATAGTAAGTGCTTAAGATATGTGGTCAGTGAAACCTTACAAACTTAAAATTACAATGGGCCATATCCTTTACCCTGCTTTGTTTTTCCATAGCACTTAGCACCGTCTAATAAACTAAATATTTTGCTTTACTATTTTTTGTCTTTCTCTATCCCAATGAGAATATAAATCATAAGGATAAAAGATTTTGTCCATTTTATCCACCCATGTATCTCCAGTGCCTAGCACCATGACAGTGCATAGTAGGCATTCAAATATTGGTTGAATAAATAAATACACTTTTATTCACTATATTATTCATTAATACTATTATTATCATTTCATCCATGAAGATCTCACTTCACCTCCTCTCTTTAAGTTGGACAGCCATATGCGTCTTCTTCTTTTTTTTATATACCATCCAGAAAGGCCCTTCTAACCCATCCACATCCTTTCCCTGATATTACAGATGAGGTGCCTGGGGCTCAGAGAGGGTAAGGCACTTGTCTAGTGTCACCCATCAAATGACACAGTCCAAACCTATTTTATGAACACAGAGTCAAACCAGATTCTTGTCAGAGCCCTCAAATTTTATCTCACTTTAGCAAAGGTCATACAAGTTCTTCTGGTTCTGTTCATTTGGAAAGCAGTAGATGACTCAGTCCAGCATTATGGGTGGCCATAATCTCCTCTATGGAAAGCGGTTGATGGTAGAAGCTAGATTGAGCACTGGAACACTGTCCTGGCTGAAGAAATAAATGCCTCAGCATATGGTTGTGTACACTGTGTGCATGCAAAGGCTGGTACAAAAACTATTTAGGTCTGGCTTTATCTCTCCTCCTACAACCCCCACCCATGCTATCATCTCTGCTACATTGTGGGTTTTTTTCCTGGAACTTAGAGTCTGGAGATGATAAGAACTTGGATAAAATAAAAATGTGAGTTCAGACTCATGGTTCAAAATCCTACAGTTAAAAGATAGAAATATATGGAAACTGATTGAAAACCAGCAGAGCAGCAGTTAGAATTTAAGAAATAAAAACCTTTAGAAGGAGCACGTGTTCTGTTGTGAAGTGCCTACAGGGAGGCCAAAACATGTGAATTAAAATTGAACTCCATAGTGTTCTAACTTCACCTACTTCTTCCCCTCCTCCTCCTCTTCTGGAGCCATAAGACTCACCCTAACTTTTCAGTTCTGCTTCTAGGGATGAGGGTACGATGACAGGCTTAAATCTAAGAGTTTGAATGGGAAGAAAGAATGAGAGATGGGTAAAGGCTCACAGATGCCGAAAATATCATAGCCATAAGGGTCGTTAGAAATTTTCATTTGAGCCTTCTTGCAAGTTTTACATGTGGAAAAACTGAGCCCCATGTTTAGAGTGTTATACCTCCCTTCACCAAAAGAATAGTGGCACAGAGAGGGTTGTGCTAAATATAACCAGAGAGCCCAGCCTGTGTGAAGGCCACCAAGGAGGGGACACTAGGGACAAACTTACCACTAAGATATTAATGGGAGAGACAGACAAACCGATGCATTTAAACCTCACAAATATTGTATACAGTGTCATGATTCGTATTTTAAAGATGTGAAGAGTGAAAACAGAGGCTTAGCAAAGAGAAGGGAGTTACCTAACGTCACAAAGCTAGAAAGTGGTAGGGCTGAGATTTGGACATAAGATGGTCTGACTGCTTGCCTTCCCCCCAGCTTCACCCCCACAACTAAGTAAATTGTAAGACAACGCTACATTGCATAATATATTAGATTGAGTTGAATGCCTCTCTTGATTTAACTGACAAGGAAACTGAAACCCAGAGAAGAAAATTCACTTTCCCTAAGCCACACACAGAACAGAGGTCATCCCACTCCACAGTGATCATATCATTGAATGAGTTAAAAAGAACGATTAAATGCTCTGTGTGTTGAACTCAGTGCTGAGAAGGGAGAATATGGCAGTGAGGGGTGGAAAGAAACAAAACAGAAGATTTGGTTGATGCTTTGCCTGGAGGCTCTAACTGAAGAGATTACAAATGCACTAATGGAAAAGACGTATTAATATTTATTTATTTTTAAAATTACTTTACTGAGGTATAACTGGCATACATAAAACTGCATGTATTTAATTTATACAATTCAATGAATTTGAAGGTATGTATATACCCATGAAACCATCACAATCTATGTAATAAACATATCCACCCACTCCAAAAGCTTCCTCCCACTCTATTTATGATTCTTATGTGTGCAAGAGAGAGACATAAGAACACTTAACATAAGACCTACACTCTTAGCAAATTTTTAAGTATATAATACAATATTTACTATAGGCACCATGCTGTATAGTGTATCTCTGAGACTGTTAAATATTGTATAACTGAAGCTTTATACTGTTTGACTAATTCCTCCACTTTTTTCTTCCCTTTTCCCCTGGCAACCACCATTCTATCTCTACTCCTATAAATTTTACTATTTTAGATTCTCCATACCAGTGGTATCATGTGGTATTTGTGTTTCTCTATCTGGCTAATTTCACTTAACATAATGTCTTCCAGGTTCATCCATATAGTAACAAATTATGGAATTTTCTTATTTTTAATGCTAAATAATATTCCATTATATGGGTATGCCACAGTTTAATTTTTAGTTTTAATTTTGGGGGTACATAGTATATATATTTAAGGGGTACATGAGGTGTTTTGATACTGGCATGCAGTGTAACAATTACATCATGTAAAATGGGGTATCCACCCCCTCAAGCTTTTATCCTTTGTGTTAAAAACAATCCAATTATATTATTTTAGTTATTTTAAAATGTACAATTAAATCATTATTAACTATAGTCACCCTGTTGTGCTACCAAATAGTAGATCTTATTCATTCTTTCTATTTTTATACCCATTAACTATCCCCATGTCCCCCAACACCCACACTCCTTCGCCACTTCTGGTAACCCTCTTTCTATTTTCTATCTCCATGAGTTCAATTGTTTTGATTTTTAGATCCCACAAGTAAAAGAAAGCATGAGGTTTTCTTTTTGTGCCTGCCTTATTTTACTTAGCATAATGACCTCCAGTTCTCCAGTTACATACATGTTACATACATACATGTTGTTGCAAATAACAGCATCTCATTCTTTTCTAAGGCTGAAGAGTACTCCATTGTGTATAAATGGCACATTTTATTTATTCATTCATCTGTTGATGGACACTTAGGTTACTTCCAAATCTCGGGTATTGTGAACAGTGCTGCAACCAATATGGGACTGCAGATATCTCTTCCATATACTGATGTCATTTCTTTTGAGTATATACACAGAAATGGAATTGCTGGATCTTATGGTAGCACTACTTTGAGTTTTTGAGAAACCTCCAAAATGTTCTCCACAGTAGTTGTACTAATTTATATCCCCACCAAAAGTTTATGAGGGTCCTCTTTTCTCCACATTTTTACCAGCATTTATCAATGCCTGTCTTTTGGATATAAGCCATTTAAACTGGGATGAGATATCTTATTAAAGTTTTGATTGGCATTTATCTAATGACTGATGTTGTTTAACACCTTTTCATATGCCTGTTTGCCATTCATATGTTTTATTTTATGAAATGTCTATTTAAATATTTTGCCCATTTTTAATCAGATAATTAGATTTTATTTCTATAGAGATGTTTGAGCTCCATATATGTTCTGATTATTAATCACTCATCAGATAGGGAGTTTAAAAATATTGTCTTCCACACTGTAGGTTGTCTCTTCACTTTGTTTGTTTCCTTTCTTGCACAGAAGCCTTTTAACTTGATGTGATTTCATTTGTTCATTTTTGCTTTGGTTGCCTGTGCTTGTGCAATATTACTCAAGATATTTTTGCCCAGACCAATGTCTTGGAAGTTTTCCCCAATGGGTTATCTTTTAGTAGTTTCATAGTTTGAGGTCTTAGATGTAAGTATTTAATCCATGGTGATTTGATTTTTGAACATGGTGAGAGAAAAGCATCTAGTTTTATTCTTCTGCAAATAGATACCCAGTTTTCCTGGCTCCATTAATTGAACAGGCTGTCTTTTCCCCAGTACATTCTTGGCACCTGTGTCAAAAATGTGTTCAGTGTAGGTGTGTGGATTTGTTTCTTGGTTCTCTACTCTGTTCCATTTGTCTATGTGTCTGTTTTTATGCCAGTACCATGCTGCCTTGAATACTATACCTCTGTAGTACAACATGAAATCAGGTAATGCGATTCCTCCAGTTTTGTTCTTTTTGCTTAGGATAGTTTTTTCTATTCTGGATCTTTTGCAGTTCCACACAAATTTTAGAAAGTGTTTATTCTATTTCTGTGTAGAAAGTCTCTGGGATTTTGACAAGGATTGCATTGAATCTCTAGATTGCTTTGGGTAATATGGACATTTTAATAATATTGATTCTTACAGTTTAGGAACATGGAATATCTTTCCATTTTTTGGTGTTCTTTTTTTTTTTTTTTTTTTTTTTTGAGACAGGCTGGAGTGCAGTGGCACAATCTTAGCTCACTGCAACCTCTGCCTCCTGGATTCAAGTGATTTTCCTGCCTCAGCCTCCCAAGTAGCAGGGATTATAGGCATGTGCCACCATGCCCAGCTAATTTTTGAGTTTTTGGTAGAGATGGGGTTTCACCATGTTGGCTGGTCTGGTCTCCAATTCCTGATCTCAAGTAATCTGCCCACCTCAGCCTCTCAAGGGCTGGAATTACAGACGTGAGCCAACGCGCCTGGCCTAGAAATGTTACTAATTTTTGTATGTGGATTTTGTGTTGTGTAACTTTCCTGAATTTTTTAATGAGTTCTAATTCTTTTTTGGTGAAGTCTTCCAAATATGAGATCATACAATCTGCAAACAAGGATAATTTGACTTCTTTCTTTCTAGTTTGAAAAACCTTTATTTTTTTTTTCTTTTGTCTGATTGTTTTATGTAGGATTTCCAGTACTATGTTGAGTAACTGTGGTGAAAGTGGTCATCCTAGTCAAGTTCTAGATCTTAGAGGAAAGGCTTTCAGTTATTTTGTATTCAGTAGGATCCTATCTGTGGGTCTGTCATGTATGATTTTTATTATGTTGAGGTATGTTCCTTCTCTATACAGTTTTTTTTTTTGAGGATTTTTATCATGAAGGGATGGTGAATTTTATCAAATGCTTTTTTAGCATCAATTGAAACTATTATATGCTTTTTTGTCTTCATTCTGTTGATATGATGCATCCCATTGACTGATGTGCATGTGTTGAACCATCTTTGTATCCAAAAATAAATCCCACTTGGTCGTGATAAATTATCTTTTTAATGTATTGTTGAATTTGACTTGCCATTATGTAGCTGAAGATTTTTGCATCAATATTCATCGGAGATATTAACGTGTAAATTTCTTTTTTAATGTGTTTTTGTCTGGTTTTTGTATCAGAGTAATGCTAGCCTCACAAAATGACTATGAAAGTATTCATTCCTCCTCTGTTTTTCAGAATAGTTTGAGTAGGATTGGTATTCATTTTTATAAATTTTTGGTAGAATTTAACAGCGAAGGTATTGGTTCCTGTACTTTTCTTTACTAGTAGGCTTTTAATTATGGCTGCAATCTCATTACTTATTATCAGTCTTTTCAGGTATTTTTATTTCTTCTTGATTGAATAGATGTTCATGAATGGAAAGAATTAATATTATTAAAATGCCAATATTACTCAAAGCAAGCTACAGATTCAATCCAATCCCTATCAAAATACCAAAAGACATACAACCTGGTTGGTTGTATATGTCTAGGAATTTGTCCATTTCTTCTAGATTTTTCAATTTAATGGTATATAGTTGCTCATAATAGCTACTAATGGTTCTTTGAGTTTCTGCAGTATCAGTGGTAACATCTCCTGTCACCTCTGATTTTATTTGGACCTCCTTTCTTTTTGTCGTTAGTCTAGCTAAATGTTTGTCAATTTAGTTTTACTTTTCAAATAATTCACCTTTTATTTCACTGATCTTTCATATTGTTTTCTTCATTTCAATTTTGTTTCTGCTCTGAGTTTTATTATTTTTTTCTTCTACTAATTTGAGTTTGGTTTGCTCTTTCTTTTCTAGTCCTTTAAGGTGTATCTTCAGTTTGTTTATTTCAAGTTTTCCTCTTTTTGATATAGGCACTTACAGCTCTAAATTTCCCTCTTAGTATTGCTTTTGTTGTATTCCATAGGTTTTGATAAGTTGTGTTTCCATTATCATTTGTTCCAAGAATTCTTTTAAGATTTATTTCTCAATATCTTTATTGACCCAGTGGCCATACAGGAGCATATTGTTTAATCTCCATTTATTTGTATTGCTTCCAAAATTCCTCTTGTTATTGATTTCTAGTTTTATTGCATTGTGGTCGAAGAAGATGTTTGATATTATTTCATTTTCAAGAAATATTTTAAGACTTGTTTTGTGATCTAACACATGATCTTTTCCTAATATTGATTCATGTCCTGAGGAAAAGAATATGTATTCTATAGTTGTTGGAGGATACGTCCAGTGAATATCTGTTAGGTCCATTTGGTCTATAGTGTAGATTAAGTCTGATATTTTTGTTGTTAATTTTCTCTCTGGAAGATGCGCCCAGTGCTGAAAGTGGGGTGTTGAAATATCCAGGTATCATCTCTCTTTTAAACTTTAATAATATTTGCTCTATGTATGTGGGTGCTCCAGTGTTTGGTGCATATGTATGTAAAATTATTACATTCCCTTGCTGAACTGACCAGTTTATCATTATATAGTGACTTTTGTTGTATCTTCTTACAGTTGTTGTCTTAAAATCTATTTTGTTTGACATAAGTTTAGTAACTCTTGCTCTTTTTTTGTTTGTTTGTTTCCATTAGCATGGAATATCTTTTTCCATCCCTTGATTTTACTCTATATGTGTTTTTATAGGGACAGTGTGTTTCTTGTAGGAAACAGATCATTAGATCATACATTTATATCCATTCAGCCATTGTATGTCTTTGGTTAGAGAATTTATTTAGTCCATTTACAGTCATTGTTACTATTGATAAGTAAGCACATACTCCTGCAATTTTGTTATTTGTTTTCTGGTTGCTTGGGGTCTTCTTTTTCCTTCCTGTATTCCTTTTAGTGAGGTTGAGTTTCCTGGTGATGTTAATTAGTTTCTTGCTTTTTATTTTTTGAGTGTTTTTTTTATGCTTCTTGGTTTGAAATTACCATGATGTTTGCAAATACTCTTATGTACCATTATTTTAAACTGATAACAAATTAAAACTGTTTGCATAAACAAACACCTAACCAAGCAAAAATTAAACCAATACTCTATGCCTTAATCTGGACCCCACACTTTTTAAACTTTTTATTGTTTCTATTTATATTTCATTGTACTGTCTGTGGCTTGAAAGCTCGCTGTGGTTATTATTTTTGATTGGTTCATTATTTAGTTTTCATACTTAAGAGTAGTTTACACACCACAGTTACAGTGTTATAATATTCGGTGATTTTTGTGTGTACTTACTATTACCAGTGAGATTTTTACCTTCACATGATTTCTTATTACTCATTAACATTCTTTCTGCTTGAAGTACTCCCTTTGGCATTCTCTTTTTTCCCCTTGGAATCTAATTAAACTAATGAGCTTCTGCACAGCAAGGGAAACCACCAACAGAGTGGAGATAGAACCTCCAGAATGGAAGAAAATTTTTGCTTTATTTTCTTTTTTCATGTATTTTTATTATACTTTAAGTTCTGAGATACATGTGCAGAATGTGCAGACTTGTTACATAGGTACACATGTGCCATGGTGGTTTGCTGCACCCATTAACCCGCCATCTAGGTTTTAAACCCTGCATGCATTAGGTATTTGTCCTAATGCTCTCTGTTCCCTTGCCCCACTAACACAGGAACAGAAAATCAAACACTGTATGATCTCACTCATAAGTGGGAGTTGAACAATGAGAACACATGGATACAGGGAGGGGAAGAGCATTCCTTATAGAATAGGTCTGGTGTTGGTAAAATTCCTCAGCTTTTGTTTATATCGTAAAATCTTTGTGTCTCCTTCATATTTTTATTTGTTTGTTTGTTTGTTTGGTTGGGTTTTTTTGAGACAAGGTTGGACTCGTCAAGGCTGGAGTGCAGCGGTGCAATCTTGGCTCATTGCAACCTCTGCATCCCAGTCTCAAGCCATCTTGCTGTCTCAGCATCCCAAGTAACTGAGATTACAGGTGAACACCACTGTGCCTAGCTAATTTTTGTATTTTTTGTAGTGTTGAGGTATCACCGTGTTACCAAGGCTGTTCTCAAACTCCTGAACTCAAGCAATTTGCCCACCTCAGCCTCCCAAATGCTGGGATTACAGGCATGAGCCACTGTGCCTGGCCACTCGTGTTTGAGGGGTATTTTCACCAGATATACTATTATAAGGTAAAATGTTTTTGTTTTTGTGTTTCTTCAGTAATTTAAATGTGTCATGCTACTCTTTTCTGACTTGTAAGGTTCCACTGAAAAGTCTGCTGCAAGACATATTTCATTATATCCTATTTGTTTATTTCTCTTGCTGCTTTTAGCATCCTTTCTTTATCCTTGACTTTTTGCACCTTGAATGATTATTAAGTGCCTTATGGTAGTCTTCTTTGGTTAAGTCTGCTTGGTGTTTTATAACCTTCTTGTAGTTGGATATTGTATTAGTCAGTTCTCACACTGCTAGAAAAAAAATACCTGAGACTGAGTAATTTATAAAGAAAGAAGTTTAATTGTCTCATGATTCTTCAGGCTGTACAGGAAGCATGACAGCTTCTGGGGAGGCCTCAGGAAAGTTATGATCAAGGCAGAAGGCAAAGAAACCGGTGTCTCACATTGCCAGAGCAGCAGGAAGAGAAAGAAGGATATGTTACAAATTTATAAACAACCAGATATTGTAAAAATGCTATCATAGGAACAACAATAGGAGGATAATGTCAAACCACTTATGAGAAACTACTCCATGATCCAATTACCTCTCACCAGGCCCCACCTTCAATATTTAGGATTACAATTTGACATGAAATTTGGGTGGTGGCACAGATACAAACCATATCATTCCACCCCTGGCTTCTCCAAAATCTCATGTCCTTCTCACATTGCAAAATTTAATCATGGCTTTCCAACAGTTCTCCGGACTTAACTTATTGCATCACAAAAACAAAGAGTCCAAAATCCAAAATCTCATCTGAGAAAACACTAGTCCCATTAATTCCTGGACACATACACTCTCCCAAGACTAAAACAGGAAGAAGTTGAATCCCTGAATAGACCAATTACAGGCTCTTAAATTGAGGCAAAAATTAATAACCTCCCAACCAAAAATAATCCAGGACCACATGGATTCACAGCCGAATTCTACCAGAGGTACAAGGAGGAGCTGGTACCATTCCTTTTGAAACTATTCCAATCAACAGAAAAAGAGGGACTCCTCCCTAACTCATTTTATGAGGTCAACATTATCCTGACACCAAAGCCTGGCAGAGACACAGTGAAAAAAGAGAATTTTAGACCAATATCCCTGGTGAACATCGATGCAAAAATTCTCAGTAAAATACTGGCAAACTGAATCCAGCGGCACATCAAAAAGCTTATCCACTATGATCAAGTGCGCTTCATCCCTGGGATGCAAGGCTTGTTCAATATACGCAAATCAATAAACATAACCCAGCATATAAACAGAACCAAAGACAAAAACCACATGATTATCTTAATAGATGCAGAAAAGGCCTTGGACAAAATTCAATAAACCTTCATGCTAAAAAAAACACTCTCAAGAAATTCGGTATTGATGGAATGTATCTCAAAATAATAAGAGCTGTTTATGACAAACCCACAGCCAATATCATACTGAATGGGCAAAATCTGGAAGTATTCCCCTTGAAAACTGGCAGAAGACAGGGACCTTCTCTCACCACTCCTATTCAACATTGTGTTGGAAGTTCTGGCCAGGGCAATCTGGCAAGAGAAAGAAATCAAGGGTATTCAATTAGGAAAAGAGGAAGTCAAATTGTACGTGTTTGCAGATGACACGATTGTATATTTAGAAAACCCCTTCATCTCAGCCCAAAATCTCCTTAAGCTGATAAGCAACTTCAGCAAAGTCTCAGGATACAAAATCAAAGTGCAAAAATCGCAAGCATTCTTATACACCAATAATAGGCAAACAGAGAGCCAAATCATGAGTGAACTCCCATTCACAATTGCTTCAAAGAGAATAAAATACCTAGGAATCCAACTTACAAAGGATGTGAAGGACCTCTTCAAGGAGAACTACAAACCACTGCTCAGTGAAATAAAAGAGGACACAAACAAATGGAAGAATATTCCATGCTCATGGATAGGAAGAATCAATATCATGAAAATGGCCATATTGCCCAAGGTAATTTATAGATTCAATGCCATCCCCATTAAGCCACCAAGGACTTTCTTCACAGAATTCGAAAAAACTACTTAAAAGTTCATATGGAACCAAAAAATAGTCCACATTGCCAAGACAATCCTAAGCCAAAAGAACAAAGCTGGAGGCATCACGCTACCTGACTTCAAACTATACTACAAGGCTACAGTAACCAAAACAGCATGGTACTTGTACCAAAACAGAGATAGAGACCAACGGAATAGGACAGAGTCCTCCAAAATAATACCACACATCTACAACCGTCTTATCTTTGACAAACCTGAGAGAAACAAGAAATGGGGAAAGGATTCCCTATTTAATAGATGGTGCTGGGAAAACTGGCTAGCCATAACTAGAAAGCTGAAACTAGATCTCTTCCTTACACCTTATACAAAAATGAATTCAAGATGGATTAGAGACTTAACTGTTAGACCTAAAACCATAAAAACCCTTGAAGAAAACCAAGGCAATACCATTCAGGACATAGGCATGGGCAAGGACTTCATGTCTAAAACACCAAAGCAGTGGCAACAAAAGCGGAAATTGACAAATGGGATCTAGTTAAACTAAAGAGCTTCTGCACAGTAAAAGAAATTACCATCAGAGTGAACAGGCAACCTACAGAATGGGAGAAAATTTTTGCAATCTACTCTTCTGAAAAAGGGCTAATATCCAGAACCTACAAAGAACCCAAACACATTTACAAGAAAAAAACAAACAACCCCATCAAAAAGTGGGCAAAGGATGTGAACAGACACTTCTCAAAAGAAGACCTTTATGCAGCCAACAGACACAGGAAAAAATGCTCATCATCACTGGCCATCAGAGAAATGCAAATCAAAACCACAATGAGACACCATCTCACACCAGTTAGAATGGCGATCATTAAAAAGTCAGGAAACAACAGGTGCTGGAGAAGATGTGGAGAAATAGGAACACTTTTACACTGTTGGTGGGGTTGTAAACTAGTTCAACCATTGTGGAAGACAGTATGGCAATTCCTCAAGGATCTAGAACTAGAAATACCATATGACCCAGCCATCCCATTACTGGGGATATACCCAAAGGATTATAAATCATGCTGCTACAAAGACACATGCACACATATGTTTATTGTGGCACTATTCACAATAGCAAAGACTTGGAACCAACCCAAATGTCCGTAGTGACAGACTGGATTAAGAAAATGTGGCACATATATACCACGGAATACTATGCAGCCATATAAAAGGATGAGTTCATGTCTTTGTAGGGACATGGATGCAACTGGAAACCATCATTCTCAGCAAACTATCACAAGAACAGAAAACTGAACACCACATCTTCTCACTCACAGGTGGGAATTGAAAAATGAGAACACTTGGACACAGGAAAAGGAACATCACACACTGGGACCTGTTGTGGGATGAGGGAAGGCGGGGGGATGTAGCATTAGGGGATATACCTAATGTAAATGACGATTTAATGGGTGCAGCACACCAACATGGCACATGTATACATATGTAACAAACCTGCACTCTGTGCACATGTACCCTGAAACATAAATTATAATAATAATACAAAAAGAAAACACTAGTCCCTTTAGCCAATTAGTCTGGAGAAAAAATAAAACTTGTTAGTTATTTCCAAGATGCAATGAGCATACAGGCGTTGGTAAATACTCCTGTTACAAAGGAAGAAATCAGCCAAAAGAAAGGGGCTACAGGCCCCATGCAAGTATAAAACCTAGCAGGGGTGTCATTAAACCTAAAAACTGCAAAATGATCTCTTGGACCCCATGTCCCACTTCCAGGGCACCCTGGTGTAATGCGTGGGCTCTCAAAGCCTTAGGCAGCTCTGCACTTGTGACTTTGCAGTGTTCAATCACCATGGCTGCTCTCAAGGGTTGGTGTTGAGTGCCTACAGCCTTTCCCAGCTCAGGTTGCAAGCTGCCAATGGATCTAGCATTCTGGGGTCTGGAGAAGAGCAATGGTGGCTCTCTTCTCACAGCTCTGCTAGGCAGTGCTGCAGTGAGGACTCTATGTGGAGGCTCCAATCTCACATTTTTCCTCTGCACTGCCTTAATGGAGGTTCTTTATGAAGCCTCCACTTCTGCAGCAGGCTTCTGCCTGAGCATCTAGGTTTTCCATATATCCTCGGAAACCTAGGCAGAGGTTCCCAAGCTTCAACTCTTGCACTCTGTTTACCAGCAGGATGAACACCACATGAAAACTGTGAAAGTTTATGGGTTGCACCCTGTGAAGCAGTGGCCTCAGCTATACCTGTCCCTCTTTGAGCCATGGCTGGAGTTGGAGTGACTGGGATGGAGAAAACAATGTTTTGAGTCTGTACAGGGCAGTGGAGACCTGGTACGGGCCCAGGAAAATATTCTTCTCCCCTTGTTCTCTGGGTCTGTGATGGAGGGACTGCTGTGAATGTCTCTGAAATGCATTCAAAGCATTTTTCCCCATTGTCTTGACTATCAACAGTTGGCTCCTTTAAGTAAAAAGAAACAGACTGCATTAAGTAAATGCAAATTTCTGCAATCAGCTTGAATTCCTCCCCAGTAAAAGCATTTTTTGGGGCGGAGCAAGATGGCCCAATAAGAGCAGCTCCAGTCTCCAACTCCCAGCGCCAGCAACACAGAAGACCGGTGATTTCTGCATTTTCAACTGAGGTACTGGGTTCATCTCACTGGGGAGTGCCCGACGATCAGTGCTGGTCAGCTGCTGCAGCCCGACCAGCGAGAGCTGAAGCAGGGCGAGGCATTGCCTCACCTGGGAAGCGCAAGGGGGAAGGGAGTCCCTTTTCCTAGCCAGGGGAACTGAGACACACAACACCTGGAAAATCGGGTAACTCCCACCCCAATACTGCGCTTTAAGCAAACAGGCACACCAGGAGATCACATCCCAAACCTGGCCGGGAGGGTCCCACACCCACGGAGCCTCCCTCATTGCTAGCACAGCAGTCTGTGATCTACCCGCAAGGCAGCAGCGAGGCTGGGGGAGGGGCGCCCGCCATTGCTGAGGCTTAAGTAGGTAAACAAAGTTGCTGGGAAGCTTGAACTGGGTGGAACTCACAGCAGCTCAAGGAAACCTGCCTGTCTCTGTAGACTCCACCTCTGGGGACAGGGCAGAGTAAACTAAACAAACCCAGCAGACACTTCTGCAGACGCAAACGACTCTGTCTGACAGCTTTGAAGAGAGCAGTGGATCTCCCAACACGGAGGTTGAGATCTGAGAAGGGACAGACTCCCTGCTCAAGTGGGTCCCTGACCCCTGAGTAGCCTAACTGGGAGACATCCCCCACTAGGGGCAGTCTGACACCCCACACCTCACAGGGTGGAGTACACCCCTGAGAGGAAGCTTCCAAAGCAAGAATCAGACAGGTACACTCGCTGTTCAGCAATATTCTATCTTCTGCAGCCTCTGCTGCTGATACCCAGGCAAACAGGGTCTGGAGTGGACCTCAAGCAATCTCCAACAGACCTACAGCTGAGGGTCCTGACTGTGAGAAGGAAAACTATCAAACAGGAAGGACACCTACACCAAAACCCCATCAGTACATCACCATCATCAAAGACCAGAGGCAGATAAAACCACAAAGATGGGGAAAAAGCAGGGCAGAAAAGCTGGAAATTCAAAAAATAAGAGCGCATCTCCCCCGGCAAAGAAGTGCAGCTCATCGCCAGCAACGGATCAAAGCTGGACGGAGAATGACTTTGACGAGATGAGAGAAGAAGGCTTCAGTCCATCAAATTTCTCAGAGCTAAAGGAGGAATTACGTACCCAGTGCAAAGAAACTAAAAATCTTGAAAAAAAAAGTGGAAGAATTGATGGCTAGAGTAATTAATGCAGAGAAGGTCATAAACGAAATGAAAGAGATGAAAACTATGACACGAGAAATACGTGACAAATGCACAAGCTTCAGTAACCGACCCAATCAACTGGAAGAAAGAGTATCAGCGATTGAGGATCAAATGAATGAAATGAAGCGAGAAGAGAAACCAAAAGAAAAGAGAAGAAAAAGAAATGAACAAAGCCTGCAAGAAGTATGGGATTATGTAAAAAGACCAAATCTACATCTGATTGGGGTGCCTGAAAGTGAGGGGGAAAATGGAACCAAGTTGGAAAACACTCTTCAGGAGATCATCCAGGAGAACTTCCCCAACCTAGTAGGCCAGGCCAACATTCAAATCCAGGAAATACAGAGAACGCCACGAAGATACTCCTCGAGAACAGCAACTCCAAGACACATAATTGCCAGATTCACCAAAGTTGAAATGAAGGAAAAAATCTTAAGGGCAGCCAGAGAGAAAAGTCGGGTTACCCACAAAGGGAAGCCCATCAGACTAACAGCAGATCTCTCAGCAGAAACTCTCCAAGCCAGAAGAGAGTGGGGGCCAATATTCAACATTCTTCAAGAAAAGAATTTTCAACCCAGAATTTCATATCCAGCCAAACTAAGATTCATAAGTGAAGGAGAAATAAAATCCTTTACAGATAAGCAAATGCTTAGAGATTTTGTCACCACTAGGCCTGCCTTACAAGAGACCCTGAAGGAAGCACTAAACATGGAAAGGAACAACCAGTACCAGCCACTGCAAAAACATGCCAAAATGTAAAGACCATCGAGGCTAGGAAGAAACTGCATCAACTAACGAGCAAAATAACCAGTTAATATCATAATGGCAGGATCAAGTTCACACATAACAATCTTAACCGTAAATGTAAATGGACTAAATGCTCCAATTAAAAGACACAGACTGGCAAACTGGATAAAGAGTCAAGACCCATCAGTCTGCTGTATTCAGGAGACCCATCTCACATGCAGAGACATACATAGGCTCAAAATAAAGGAATGCAGGAAGATTTACCAAGCAAATGGAGAACAAAAAAAAGCAGGGGTTGCAATACTAGTCTCTGATAAAGCAAACTTTAAACCATCAAAGATCAAAAGAGACAAAGAAGGCCATTACATAATGGTAAAGGGATCAATTCAACAGGAAGAGCTAACTATCCTAAATATATATGCACCCAATACAGGAGCACCCAGATTCATAAAGCAAGTCCTTAGAGACTTACAAAGAGACTTAGACTCCCATACAATAATAATGGGAGACTTCAACACTCCACTGTCAACATTAGACTGATCAATGAGACAGAAAGTTAACAAGGATATCCAGGAATTGAACTCATCTCTGCAGCAAGCAGACCTAATAGACATCTATAGAACTCTCCACCTCAAATCAACAGAATATACATTCTTCTCAGCACCACATCGTACTTACTCCAAAATCGACCACGTAATTGGAAGTAAAGCACTCCTCAGCAAATGTACAAGAACAGAAATTATAACAAACTGTCTCTCAGACCACAGTGCAATCAAACTAGAACTCAGGACTAAGAAACTCAATCAAAACCGCTCAACTATATGGAAACTGAATAACCTGCTCCTGAATGACTACTGGGTACATAACGAAATGAAGGCAGAAATAAAGATGTTCTTTGAAACCAATGAGAACAAAGAGACAACATACCAGAATCTCTGGGACACATTTAAAGCAGTGTGTAGAGGGAAATTTATAGCACTAAATGCCCACAAGAGAAAGCAGGAAAGATCTAAAATTGACACTCTAACATCGCAATTAAAAGAACTAGAGAAGCAAGAGCAAACACTTTCGAAAGCTAGCAGAAGGCAAGAAATAACTAAGATCAGAGCAGAACTGAAGGAGATAGAGACACAAAAAACCCTCCGAAAAATCAATGAATCCAGGAGGTGGTTTTTTGAAAAGATCAACAAAATTGACAGACCACTAGCAAGACTAATAAACAAGAAAAGAGAGAAGACTCAAATCGACGCAATAAAAAATGATAAAGGGGATATCACCACCGACCCCACAGAAATACAAACTACCATCAGAGAATACTATAAACACCTCTACGCAAACAGACTGGAAAATCTAGAAGAAATGGATAATTTTCTGGACACTTACACTCTTCCAATACTAAACCAGGAAGAAGTTGAATCCCTGAATAGACCAATAGCAGGCTCTGAAATTGAGGCAACAATTAATAGCCTACCAACCAAAAAAAGTCCAGGACCAGATGGATTCACAGCTGAATTCTACCAGAGGTACAAGGAGGAGTTGGTACCATTCCTTCTGAAACTATTCCAATCAATTCAAAAAGAGGGAATCCTCCCTAACTCATTTTATGAGGCCAACATCATCCTGATACCAAAGCCTGGCAGAGACACAACAAAAAAAGAGAATTTTAGACCAATATCCCTGATGAACATCGATGCAAAAATCCTCAATAAAATACTGGCAAACCGGATTCAGCAACACATCAAAAAGCTTATCCACCATGATCAAGTGGGCTTCATCCCTGGGATGCAAGGCTGGTTCAACATTCGCAAATCAATAAACATAATCCAGCATATAAACAGAACCAAAGACAAAAACCACATGATTATCTCAATAGATGCAGAAAAGGCTTTTGACAAAATTCAACAGCCCTTCATGCTAAAAACGCTCAATAAATTCGGTATTGATGGAACGTACCTCAAAATAATAAGAGCTATTTATGACAAACCCACAGCCAATATCATACTGAATGGGCAAAAACTGGAAAAATTCCCTTTGAAAACTGGCACAAGACAGGGATGCCCTCTCTCACCACTCCTATTCAACATAGTGTTGGAAGTTCTGGCTAGGGCAATCAGGCAAGAGAAAGAAATCAAGGGTATTCAGTTAGGAAAAGAAGAAGTCAAATTGTCCCTCTTTGCAGATGACATGATTGTATATTTAGAAAACCCCATTGTCTCAGCCCAAAATCTCCTTAAGCTGATAAGCAACTTCAGCAAAGTCTCAGGATACAAAATTAATGTGCAAAAATCACAAGCATTCTTATACACCAGTAACAGACAAACAGAGAGCCAAATCAGGAATGAACTTCCATTCACAATTGCTTCAAAGAGAATAAAATACCTAGGAATCCAACTTACAAGGGAAGTAAAGGACCTCTTCAAGGAGAACTACAAACCACTGCTCAGTGAAATAAAAGAGGACACAAACAAATGGAAGAACATACCATGCTCATGGATAGGAAGAATCAATATCGTGAAAATGGCCATACTGCCCAAGGTAATTTATAGATTCAATGCCATCCCCATCAAGCTACCAATGAGTTTCTTCACAGAATTGGAAAAAACTGCTTTAAAGTTCATATGGAACCAAAAAAGAGCCCGCATCTCCAAGACAATCCTAAGTCAAAAGAACAAAGCTGGAGGCATCACGCTACCTGACTTCAAACTATACTACAAGGCTACAGTAACCAAAACAGCATGGTACTGGTACCAAAACAGAGATAGAGACCAATGGAACAGAACAGAGTCCTCAGAAATAATACCACACATCTAGAGCCATCTGATCTTTGACAAACCTGAGAGAAACAAGAAATGGGGAAAGGATTCCCTATTTAATAAATGGTGCTGGGAAAATTGGCTAGCCATAAGTAGAAAGCTGAAACTGGATCCTTTCCTTACTCCTTATACGAAAATTAATTCAAGATGGATTAGAGACTTAAATGTTAGACCTAATACCATAAAAATCCTAGAGGAAAACCTAGGTAGTACCATTCAGGACATAGGCATGGGCAAAGACTTCATGTCTAAAACACCAAAAGCAACGGCAGCAAAAGCCAAAATTGACAAATGGGATCTCATTAAACTAAAGAGCTTCTGCACAGCAAAAGAAACTACCATCAGAGTGAACAGGCAACCTACAGAATGGGAGAAAATTTTTGCAATCTACTCATCAGACAAAGGGCTAATATCCAGAACCTACAAAGAACTCAAACAAATTTACAAGAAAAAAACAAACAACCCCATCAAAAAGTGGGCAAAGGATATGAACAGACATTTCTCAAAAGAAGACATTCATACAGCCAACAGACACATGAAAAAATGCTCATCATCACTGGCCATCAGAGAAATGCAAATCAAAACCACAATGAGATACCATCTCACACCAGTTAGAATGGCGATCATTAAAAAGTCAGGAAACAACAGGTGCTGGAGAGGATGTGGAGAAATAGGAACACTTTTACACTGTTGTTGGGATTGTAAACTAGTTCAACCATTATGGAAAACAGTATGGCGATTCCTCAAGGATCTAGAACTAGATGTACCATATGACCCAGCCATCCCATTACTGGGTATATACCCAAAGGATTATAAATTATGCTGTTATAAAGACACATGCACACGTATGTTTATTACAGCACTATTCACAATAGCAAAGACTTGGAATCAACCCAAATGTCCATCAGTGACAGACTGGATTAAGAAAATGTGGCACATATACACCATGGAATACTATGCAGCCATAAAAAAGGATGAGTTTGAGTCCTTTGTAGGGACTGGGATGCAGCTGGAATCCATCATTCTTAGCAAACTATCACAAGAACAGAAAACCAAACACCACATGTTCTCACTCATAGGTGGGAACTGAACAATGAGATCACTCGGACTCAGGAAGGGGAACATCACACACTGGGGCCTATCATGGGGAGCGGGGAGGGGGGAGGGATTGCATTGGGAGTTATACCTGATGTAAATGACGAGTTGATGGGTGCAGCACAGCAACATGGCACAAGTATACATATGTAACAAACCTGCACGTTATGCACATGTACCCTACAACTTAAAGTATAATAATAATAAATTAATTTAAAAAAAAGAAAACAACCCAAAAATCAGAAAATGTAATTTTTAAATAAAGCTAAACTTTTTTGATTTAAAAAAAAAAAAAAAAAGCATTTTTTTTTTTTTTTTCTACCACATGGCCAGGCTGAAAATTTTCCAAACTTTTATACCCTTCTTCCCTTTTAAATATAAGTTCCACTTTCAGGTCATTTCTTTGCTCATGCATATGAGCACAGGTTGTTGCCACTTAGAAATTTATTACACCAGATGCCCTAAACCATCACTCACAAGTTCAAAGTTCCATTGATCACTAGAGCAGGGGCACAATGCAGGCTAACGTCTTTGCTAATGCATAAGTGACTTTCACTCCAGTTCCCAATAATTTCCTCATCTCAATCTGAGAACACCTCAGCTTGGCCATCTCTGTCTATATCACTATCACCATTTTGGTCACAACCATTCAATAAGTCTCTAGGAAGTTCCAAACTTTCCCTCATCTTCCTGTTTTCTTCTGAGTGCTTCAGACTGTTCCAACCACTGCTGGTTACCCAATTCCAAAGCTGCTTTCACATTTTCAGTTATATTTTTATCAATGTGCCCCCCGGTACGAATGTTCTATATTAATCCATTATTGCACTGCTATAAAGAAATACCTGAGATGGAGTAATCAATTTAAAATGATGTTTAATTAGCTCATGGCTCTGTAACCTGTACAGAAAGCATAGCAGCTTCTAGGGTGGCCTCAGGAAACTTTCAATCATGGCTGAAGCTAATGGGGAAGTAGACTCCTCTTACATGGTCAGAGCAGGCAGAAAGGAGGGGGAGGTGCCACACGCTTTTAAAGAACCAGGTCTTGTGAGACTCTATCATGAGAACAGCATCAAAGGGGGAAATTCACCTCCATGTCCTAATCAACTCTCACCATTCCCCACTTTTAACATTGGGGATTACAATTTGACATGAGATTTTGGTGGGGACACAAATACAAATCATATTAAATATTGATATATTTTTCTACGTTTGGTAAATTCTTTGTTATTATCCCTTTGAACAAATTGTCTACCCCATCTCTTTCTCTACCTTCTCTTTAAGTCCAATAACTCTTAGATTTGCCCTTTTGAGACTATTTTCTAGATCTTATATGTGTGCCTCATTGATTTTTCTTCTTTTTTTTCCAGTCTTTTCTTACTATGTATGTTCAAGCAGCGTGTCTTCAAGATCACTAATTCTCTCTTCTGCTTGATCAATTCTGCTACTTAAAAGACTCCGATAAATTTTTTACTATACCAATTGGCTTCTTTTAGCTCCAGAATTTCTGCCTGATTCAGTGTAATTATTTTAATTTCTTTAAATTTTTTTTGTATAGTTCTGATTTTCTTCTTTGTGCTATCTTGAATTTCTTTGAATTTCCTAAAATCTGCTATTTTGAGTCTTTTGTCTGAAAAGTCACATATCTCTGTTTCTGCAGGATTGGTCTCTGGTGCATTATTTTGTTCATTTAGTGAGGACATGTTTTCCTGTATGGTCTTGATATTTGTAGATGTTCATCTGTGTCTGGGCATTGAAGAATTAGATGTGTATTGCAGTCTTCTCTGTCTGGGCTTGCTTGTACCCGCCCTTCTTGGGAATGGTTTCCAAATATTCAAAAAGACTTGAGTACTGTAATTTAAGCTGTATCTGCTAGGCACCTCAACGCAGTAATGCCATAATTCTTGCAGACTTATAGTCGTACCTCCTTGATGGTCTTGAAGGAGACCTGGAAAAATTTTTTGAGTTACCTTGCTGAGACTCTTGCTCTTTTCCCTTAATCTCTTCCAAATAGACTCTTTCTTTTATGAGCCATCTGGTGCTTGGGTTGGAGTGCCAATAGCAGACCTTTCACTGCCACCAGTAGGATTACACTGAGTCAGACCTGAAGCCAGCCGAGCACTAGGTCTCACTCAGGCACACTGCGATCAGTCCCCAGCTACTCTCTATCTTCACTGAAGACTCTACAATCAGCAGGTGAAAAAATGAGCCAGGCCTGTGCCTTTTCTTTCAGGGTGTTGTGTGTTTCCCAGGCCCCATGTGAGGTCAGAGTTGCCATGTGGGAGGCACAGACTAGATTAAAAAACCTCAGAAGTCTACCTGGTGTTTTATTATACTGTGATTGAACTGGCTGTCAATTCACAAGAAACAATCCTTCCCACTTTTTCTTCCCTTTTCCAAAAAGATGATCCTCACCCGGGGCCACTGCCACTGCAGGCCTACAGAGAGTACTGCCAGACTACTGCCAATGTTCTCTTAAAGCCCAATGGGTTTACAATCAGCTTGTGGTGAATGTTGCCTGGTCTGGGACTCATACTTAAAGGCAGTGGGCTCCCCTCTGCCCCAAGACAGGTCCGTAAATTCCATTCAAAAGCCAAGGCCTGGAATTAGGAACCCCAGGAAAACGCTTAGTGTTCTACCCTTTGCATGCTACGTTTTCTTTATCCATTATTCTGTCAATAGACATTTAGTTTGCTTCCATGCCTTCATTATTGTGAAAAATGCTGCAATGAACATGGTGCAGATGTCTCTTCAAAATTCTGATTCCAGTATCTTTGGTTATTTAAACAGAAGCAAGATTTCTGTATTATTGGTAATTCTACTTTTAATTTAATGAGAGCACTCTGTACTGGTTTCCACAGTGTCAGCATCCATTTACATTCCCACCCACAGTATACAAAGATTACCTTTTTTCAACATCCTCACCAATATTTGTTATCTTTTGTTATGTTGATAATAGCTGTTCTAATAGGTGTGAAGTGATATCTCATTGTTTTGACTTGCATTTCCCTAATTATTAGTAATGTCAAAAATTTTTTTAATACACCCAGTGGTCATTTGTATGTCTTATTTGGAAAAAATGTCTGTTCAGGTTCTTTGGCAATTTTTAAGTTACATTTCCCTGTATTTTGTCTTTTTGTTCTGCTCATTGTTTCCTTTGCTATGCAGAAGTTTTTTAAGTTTGGTGTAATCCCATTTGTTTATTTTTGAATTTGTTGCTTGAGTTTTTGGTGTCATATCTAAGAAATCATGCCAAAGTCAATGTCAAAAAGCTGTTTCCCTAAGTTTGCTTATAGGTGTTTCTCAGTTTGAGGTCTCATGTCTAAATAATTAATACATTCTGAGTTGATTTTTGTATACAGTGAGAAAAGAGTCCTTTTTCTTTTGGATGTAGATATACAGTGTTCTCAATGTCATTTGTTGAAGAGACTTTTTTCTTCATTGTGTATTATTGGCTCCTTTGTTGATGGTAAGTTGACTGTATGTGCATGAGTTTATTTCTGGGCTGTCTATTCTGTTCCATTGGTCTATATGTCTGCTTTTATGCCAGTGCCATACTCTTTTTATTACTGTAATTTTGCAACATATTTCAGAATTAGAAAATGTGGTTCCTGCAGCCTAGTTCTCCTTGTTCAAAATTGCTTTTACAAATTAGTATACTTGGTTGAGTGGAGGCGGCGGGGGGAAGCAGACCTTATTAATGCTGTAATGGCAATGAATAAATAAGATATCAGAAGCTAGGTAGATTTGGCAGAGGGGATGAGTTGAACAAAGTGAGCATGTAAAAATAATAAGAAGGGAATCTGTTAAAATTAGAAGGTGGCTCTTCTCTGGGCAGAAGCAGCATGATGTAATGAAAAATAGCATGAGTTTTACATTTACATACATGTCAGTTTTGATTGTCCTGTCTCTTCCTACCACTTGCTTGCTATGTGACTTTGAGCAAGTAACTTAATCTTTCTGACTTTACAGTAAAGCAGTAACAATGACATGTGTTGACATTTAAAGGACACAAGGGGATGTAAAAGTGACTTGCCTGAAGCTTATCATAGAAGAGGTGTCAAAATATATTATCAAAATCAAAACAAAGACCAAAAACCTCTGTCCTAGTTTGTTTTCTACTGTTGTAACAGAATACTACAGACTGGCTATTTTAATACCTTTATTCTCATTTTCATCTGAGACCTCATCAGAATGGCCTTTTAAGTTCACATTTCTTCTATCAGCATTCTGGTCATGATCATTTAAGTTTCTCCAAAAAGATTCAGACTTTCCCTACGGTACTCCTCTTCTCGGCCTTCACCAGAATTGCTTTTAATGCTCATGGTGATTCAAGCTTTTTCTAGCCTGCTCCTTCAAAATTTTCCATCCACTACTCATCATCCTGTTCTAAAGCTGCTTCCAAATTTTTACATATTTGTTATAGCAACAATCCTCCTCTTGATACCAACTTTCTGTCTTTGTCTTCTTTCTCTTGCCATAACATAATACCTAAGACTAGGTAATTAATAAAGAAATAAATATTTAATTTACTCATCGTTCTGGAGGCTTGGAAGTCCAATATCTCACCTAGTGAGAAACTTCTTCTTGCATCATAACATGGTGGTAGGCCAAGTAAGCATTTGAGACAGAGAGGAAAAGGGGGTGACCTTCTATAACAATTAAACTACTCCTGTGATAATGGCATTAACACATTAATAAGGGCAAGGCCCTCATTAGCTAGTCACCTTTTAAAGATCTCACATCCTCATACTGTTCTGATAAAATTAAATGTCACTACAAGTTTTGGAGGGGCATTCAAACTATACCACACTGTCTCCTATGAATCTAATGAGCTTTCGGCATCAGCGCTCTCCTTCTTTGACATACAAAAGCAGTGAAGACTCTGTTCCATTGCATTAGTTTTGAACACAAAACAATGGAAAATCAAATCAGTAAAGTTGAGAAATTTTTATTCTGTACTCTAGGATATATATGGACTTTAGGGTCCATGATTCCCCTACAATTTAAGTAAAGCATTGTTTTATGTGTACTTTTATACACATAAAAGAGTGACATTGACTTCCATTAGTTTTTCAAAAATGTTTAAGAACACTGATCCAGTTGTTCTCTCATTGCATAGATGGGAACCTGACATTCAGAGAGAGAGAATAGAATATAGTCACATGCCGAGAAATAGAGGAGCTACATTTCAAAGTTGGGTATTCTCATTATCAATCCTGTACTCTTTTCTGAAAACACTTTTTAATAGATGAGCAAACAAAAACCTGAAGATTATAGTGTTCAATCTAAGGTCTCACGGTGAGTAGGTATTGGAGACAGGATCCAAATCTGAAATCCTAGTCTAGTATTCTTTACAGACCTCTAGATCTCGAGCAAGTTTGTGTATGACCCCAAAGATGTAATTGTGTGACAAACACATTTTAAAGAGGGATAGGAAGGAAGGTCCTGGGCTGACAGACCAAAATAGTTTTTCAAAAAACATTTCTTTCTAATTCACAAATAATGCATGTTGATTGCATTTGGAATATACAGGCAAGGCACAGTGGCTCACACCTGTAATCCCAGCACTTTGGGAGGCTAAGGTGGGTGGATCACCTGAGGTCAGGAGTTTAAGATCAGCCTGGACAACATGGTGAAACTTCATCTCTAGTAAAAATACAAAAATTAGCCAGGTGTGGTGGCAGGCCCCTGTAATCCCAGCTACTCAGAAGGCTGAGGCAGGAGAATCACTTGAACCCAGGAGATGGAGGTTACAGTGAGCCCAAATGGCACCACTACATTCCAGCTTAGGTGACAAGAGCAAAATTCCACCTCAAAATAAATAAATAAATAAATAAATAAATTTGGAATATACAGAAGGACACGTAAAATCTATTTGCTTGGAATCTCAACAGATTTTTTACATTATGATATCTTTTTTTCTCCAGGGCTTCTGACAGAATTCAAATTTATATAGTCTAAACTTTGGGTTCAACATGACTCTACCTATGGCTAAGGCATAGGCTCCTTAGGCTAGAATGGACATCACACTGTTATCAAATGCATCATCCTGCCTCCATTGCAGAGAATGGTTTATTAGCACAGAGGAAACTTTCATATGCCTTCTCCCATGTAGTCACTCCGTTTTCTCCTTCCTATAATCTCAGCCTTGATTTTTTTCAGTGGTTCTGTGGAAACTGCGAGGTCATGCTCACCTTTAAGAGCAGAGCACATATCAAGCAGCACAGTCCCTCTCCCAGGAAAAAATAATTAGTTCAAGAGTGAGCATGTGACCTATGTAGATCCTGTCAGAAAATACCAGAATTTTTGATGGGAATTCTGAGGCACAGGTATTTCCCTGACTTCCGTACAGTTTAGTGTGATAATGTGAAGTCTGAGACTGCTGCAGTTACTTTATTACCACAAGAGAAATCAACATGAAAATATGTTAACAGATAAAAGAAGGAAGAGTTGGGAAAAACTTCATAAAAAGGGAGATGAGCCTAGACAGATTGGAACTCAAAACTCCTTCGACCATTTGAATTACATGAGCCATTAATTTTCTTTTATCCATTAAGCCAATTTCATTTAAGTTTTCTATTAATTGGAACTGAAAGCATACCAACTGATGTAAATAGGGCATTTTGGTTTTCAGTAACAGAAAACAAACTATTTTAAGCCATGAAAAGGAAATTCATTGGCTCAAAAAAGCCCAAACTTAGAATTCTAGTCATAGCAATGTAGGAAATGCAGCAGGATTTTAGGAACAATTGGACCCCAGTTTCAAATGCCATCAGAATTTTTTTTTTTCTGGTACTTTGTGTTCTAGAATAGTGGTTCTTTCATTTTAATGCAGTCATTGTGGTGTCTTCCTTAAAGGTATATTATTGATTTCCAACAAACTTAACAGAAGATGTTGTGCTATTGGTGCACAGACCACATTTTAAGTAGCAAGGTTCTAGATAAAGATTTGGCAAATGTTTTCTAAAAGTGCCCGAACAGAAAATATTTTAGGTTTTTAAGGCCATGAAGTAAAATCAAAGACATTATGTAAGTATTTAACATAATCATTTAAGATGTACATAACCATTTTTTTCACTCTCAGTTTATTAAAATTTCCATTAAGCATCTCAAATGTAAAATGTCCAAAACAGAGTTATTTTTCCACCTTCACAGAAATTTAGTTCACTTCCAGTGTTCTCAAACCTAGTGTATGACACTGCATTTACCCAGTTTCTTTGACCAAAACCCACTTCCTATCAGAAAATTCCCAAAATCGATCCTTGAAATGTAATAAAAACCTAACCACTTTTCACCCTTTCTACTGCTACTAACCTAGTCTCATTCTTATTATATTTTACCTTATGTTATTTTCAAATCTCTAAAACTTACTTGTTATTTTATTGAGAAAACTTGAAAGGAAAGATAACTAAAAGATAAATTTTACAAAATTCTACCACCACATCTTCCTATTTATCTCCACATATGCCAGTGTACTCTCCTATTTGTCCTATTTTTATGAGTAAAATTTCCATATTCCAGGCTAAAAGCCAATCCGCACCCCTTGATTTGTGGACTACATCATTTTCCCCCTTGCTAACTCAAAAATATTCCTCTAGCAATTCTTAAATCTCGTAATTATATATTTTATTTTTCCACTACTAGATTTTTCCCATAAGCATAAAGGTATACTAATATTTCTTCCATCCTGAAAATCCTTTCTTGACCTCACTCCCTCCTCCAGCTCCATTTCTCCCCTTTCCTTTACAGACAAAATTTCATAAAATAATTTTCTACAATAATTTTCTCCATTTTTTTCCTCTTAAATTCTGCACAATTTGGATTTTATCCCTACTACTTTATTTAAATTGTTCTTCTCAAGGTTTTAATAATCTCTGTGTTGCTACGTCAGTTCTCATTCTTCATCTTAAAGTATCAGCAATGTTTGGCACGACTGATTATTCTCTTTTTAAAATACTTTATTTGCATTATTTTCAGACACACACATTCTCTAGTTTTCCTCTTATGCCTCTGGCTGCTAAGTCTCAGCCTCCTTTGCTGGTGTCTCCTCTTTACTATACCATTTTCAGTGCCCCAGGCTTAGTCCTCACATTTTTTCTCTTCTTTATCTATGCTCCTTCATCCTGATGATCTCATTTAGTTTCATGGCTTAAAAGCCGAATATAAGCTGACAACTATTGATATACTCCACTCATACCTCTTACATGAACTCTAGTGTAACTACCCAATATTTCCACTTCAATGTCTAAGGGGCATTTCAGCCTGATTATATCCAAAATTGAGCTCCTACATTCCCCCCCCCCAAAAAAAAAGAAAGAAAAAAAGAAAGAAAAGGAAAAAAAAGAAAAAGATAAAAAACCCCTCATACTCCTTTATTTTTCTACATATGAATTAATAGAATCTTCATCTTTGTATTTACATAGGCAAACCAAACTTGTGGCCATCCATGCTTCAGTCTCCTCATTATTTTATATCATGATCTATCAGCAAACCCTCTCAGCTCTGTCTGCAACACATACTCTGAATTTTGCTACTGTTTAGCAACTCCAACTCCATCTTTTGACTCTCCCTCTTATAAAAGTCTGTTTTTGTATCTCACAATTTCACATAATTTACATCTTCCAGTATCTCAGAAATCCCTTTTCTTACCTCTCCTCTACTCTCATTCTGACTTTGGTAGATAGCCATTCTCTCCAAACATTGTTGGGACTCATTGTTCTGCCTCAGTCAGAAAAAAAGAAGTTGGTTCCTTTTGCTGTGCAGAAGCTCTTTAGTTTAATTATATCCCATTTGTCAATTTTGGCTTTTTTTGCCATTGCTTTTGGTGTTTTAGACATGAAGTCTTTGCACATGCCTATGTCCTGAATGGTATTACCTAGCTTTTCTTCCAGGGTTTTTATGGTTTTAGGTCTAACATTTAAGTCTCTAATCCATCTTGAATTAATTTTCATATAAAGAGTAAGGAAAGGATCCAGTTTCAGCTTTCTACTTATGGCTAGCCAATTTTCCCAGCACCATTTATTAAATAGGGAATCCTTTCCCCATTTCTTGTTTCTCTCAGGTTTGTCAAAGATCAGATGGCTGTAGATGTGTGGTATTATTTCTGAGGACTCTGTTCTGTTCCATTGGTCTCTATCTCTGTTTTGGTACCAGTACCATGCTGTTTTGGTTACTGTAGCCTTGTAGTACAGTTTGAAGTCACGTAGCATGATGCCTCCAGCTTTGTTCTTTTGGCTTCGGATTGTCTTGGCAATGCGGGGTCTTTTTTGGTTCCATATGAACTTTAAAGAAGTTTTTTCAAATTCTGTGAATAAAGTCCTTGGTGGCTTAATGGGGATGGCATTGAATCTATAAATTACCTTGGGCAATATGGCCATTTTCACAATATTGATTCTTCCTATCCATGAGCATGGTATGTTCTTCCATTTGCTTGTGTCCTCTTTTATTTCACTGAGCAGTGGTTTGTAGTTCTCCTTGAAGAGGTTCTTCACATCCCTTGTAAATTGGATTCCTAGGTATTTTATTCTCTTTGAAGCTATTGTGAATGGGAGTTCATTCATGATTTGGCTCTCTGTTTGTCTGTTACTGGTGTATACAAATGCTTGTGATTTTTGCACATTAATTTTATATCCTGAGACTTGTGGAAGTTGTTTATCAGCTAAAGGAGATTTTGGGCTGACATGAAGGGGTTTTCTAAATATACAATCATGTCATCTGCAAACAGGGACAATTTGACTTCTTCTTTTCCTAACTGAATACCCCTGATTTCTTTCTCTTGCCTGGTTACCCTAACCAGAACTTCCAACACGATGTTGAATAGGAGTGGTGAGAGAGGGCATCCCTGTCTTGTGCCAGTTTTCAAAGGGAATGCTTCCAGTTTTTGCCCATTCAGTATGATATTGGCTGTTGGTTTGTCATAAATAGTTCTTATTATTTTGAGATACATTCCATCAATACCGAATTTATTGAGAGGTTTTAGCATGAAGGGCTGTTGAAATTTGTCAAAGGCCTTTTCTGCATCTACTGAGATAATCATGTGATTTTTGCCTTTGGTTCCGTTTATATGCTGGATTACATTTATTGATTTGTGTAGGTTGAAATAAACAACTAAAGAGCTTCTGCACAGCAAAAGAAACTACCATCAGAGTGAACAGGCAACCTACAGAATGGGAGAAAATTTTTGGAATCTACTAATCTGACAAAGGGCTAATATCCAAAACCTACAAAGAACTCAAACAAATTTAGAAGAGAAAAACAAACAAGCCCATCAAAAGGTGGGCAAAGTTATGAACAGACATTTCCCAAAAGATGACATTCATACAACCAACAGACACATGAAAAAATGCTCATCATCATTCGCCATCAGAGAAATGCAAATCAAAACCACAATGAGACACCATCTCACACCAGTTAGAATGGCAATCATTAAAAAGTCAGGAAACAACAGGTGCTGGAGAGGATGTGCGGAAATAGGAACACTTTTACACTGTTGGTGGGATTGTAAACTAGTTCAACCACTGTGGAAAACAGTATGGCAATTCCTCAAGGATCTAGAACTAGGAATACCATATGACCCAGCCATCCCATTACTGGGTATATACCCAAAGGATTATAAATCATGCTGCTATAAAGACACATGCACACGTATGTTTATTGCAGCACTATTCACAATAGCAAAGACTTGGAATCAACCCAAATGTCCATCAGTGACAGACTGGATTAAGAAAATGTGGCACATATACACCATGGAATACCATGCAGCCATTAAAAAAGATGAGTTCGGGTCGGAGCAAGATGGCCGAATAGGAACAGGTCCAGTCTCCAACTCCCAGCGCTAGCGGCACAGAAGACCGGTGACTTCCGCATTTTCAACTGAGGTACTGGGTTCATCTCACTGGGGAGTGCCGGACAATCGGTGCTGGTCAGCTGCTGCAGCCCAACCAGCGAGAGCTGAAGCAGGGCGAGGCATTGCCTCACCTGGGAAGCGCAAGGGGGAAGGGAATCCCTTTTCCTAGCCAGGGGAACTGAGACACACAACACCTGGAAAATCGGGTAACTCCCACCCCAATACTGCGCTTTAAGCAAACAGGCACACCAGGAGATCATATCCCAAACCTGGCCGGGAGAGTCCCACACCCACGGAGCCTCCCTCATTGCTAGCACAGCAGTCTGTGATTTACCCGCAAGGCAGCAGCGAGGCTGGGGGAGGGGCGTCCGCCATTGCTGAGGCTTAAGTAGGTAAACAAAGCTGCTGGGAAGCTCGAACTGGGTGGAGCTCACAGCAGCTCAAGGAAACCTGCCTGTCTCTGTAGACTCCACCTCTGGGGACAGGGCAATAACAAACACAGCCGAAACCTCTGCAGACGCAAACGACTCTGTCTGACAGCTTTGAAGAGAGCAGTGGATCTCCCAACACGGAGGTTGAGATCTGAGAAGGGACGGACTCCCTGCTCAAGTGGGTCCCTGACCCCTGAGTAGCCTAACTGGGAGACATCCCCCACTAGGGGCAGTCTGAAACCCCACACCTCACAGGGTGGAGTACACCCCTGAGAGGAAGCTTCCAAAGCAAGAATCAGACAGGTACACTCGCTGTTCAGCAATATTCTATCTTCTGCAGCCTCTGCTGCTGATACCCAGGCAAACAAGGTCTGGAGTGGACCTCAAGCAATCTCCAACAGACCTACAGCTGAGGATCCTGACTGTGAGAAGGAAAACTATCAAACAGGAAGGACACCTACACCAAAACCCCATCAGTACATCACCATCATCAAAGACCAGAGGCAGATAAAACCACAAAGATGGGGAAAAAGCAGGGCAGAAAAGCTGGAAATTCAAAAAATAAGAGCGCATCTCCCCCGGCAAAGGAGCGCAGCTCATCGCCAGCAACGGATCAAAGCTGGACGGAGAATGACTTTGACGAGATGAGAGAAGAAGGCTTCAGTCCATCAAATTTCTCAGAGCTAAAGGAGGAATTACGTACCCAGTGCAAAGAAACTAAAAATCTTGAAAAAAAAGTGGAAGAATTGATGGCTAGAGTAATTAATGCAGAGAAGGTCAAAAACGAAATGAAAGACATGAAAACCATGACACGAGAAATACGTGACAAATGCACAAGCTTCAGTAACCGACTCGATCAACTGGAAGAAAGAGTATCAGCGATTGAGGATCAAATGAATGAAATGAAGCGAGAAGAGAAACCAAAAGAACAAAGAAGAAAAAGAAATGAACAAAGCCTGCAAGAAGTATGGGATTATGTAAAAAGACCAAATCTATGTCTGATTGGGGTGCCTGAAAGTGAGGGGGAAAATGGAACCAAGTGAGAAAACACTCTTCAGGAGATCATCCAGGAGAACTTCCCCAACCTGGTAGGGCAGGCCAACATTCAAATCCAGGAAATACAGAGAACGCCACAAAGATACTCCTCGAGAAGAGCAACTCCAAGACACATAATTGCCAGATTCACCAAAGTTGAAATGAAGGAAAAAATCTTAAGGGCAGCCAGAGAGAAAGGTCGGGTTACCCACAAAGGGAAGCCCATCAGACTAACAGCAGATCTCTTGGCAGAAACTCTCTAAGCCAGAAGAGAGTGGGGGCCAATATTCAACATTCTTCAAGAAAAGAATTTTCAACCCTGAATTTCATATCCAGCCAAACTAAGTTTCAGAAGTGAAGGAGAAATAAAATCCTTTACAGATAAGCAAATGCTTAGAGATTTGGTCACCACTAGGCCTGCCTTACAAGAGACCCTGAAGGAAGCACTAAACATGGAAAGGAACAACCGGTACCAGCCACTGCAAAAACATGCCAAAATGTAAAGACCATCGAGGCTAGGAAGAAACTGCATCAACTAACGAGCAAAATAACCAGTTAATATCATAATGGCAGGATCAAGTTCACACATAACAATCTTAACCTTAAATGTAAATGGACTAAATGCTCCAATTAAAAGACACAGACTGGCAAACTGGATAAAGAGTCAAGACCCATCAGTCTGCTGTATTCAGGAGACCCATCTCACACGCAGAGACATACATAGACTCAAAATAAAGGGATGGAGGAAGATTTACCAAGCAAATGGAGAAAAAAAAAAAGCAGGGGTTGCAATACTAGTCTCTGATAAAACAGACTTTAAACCATCAAAGATCAAAAGAGGCAAAGAAGACCATTACATAATGGTAAAGGGATCAATTCAACAGGAAGAGCTAACTATCCTAAATATATATGCACCCAATACAGGAGCACTCAGATTCATAAAGCAAGTCCTTAGAGACTTACAAAGAGACTTACACTCCCATACAATAATAATGGGAGACTTCAACACTCCACTGTCAACATTAGACTGATCAACAAGACAGAAAGTTAACAAGGATATCCAGGAATTGAACTCAGCTCTGCAGCAAGCAGACCTAATAGACATCTATAGAACTCTCCACCCCAAATCAACAGAATATACATTCTTCTCAGCACCACATCGTACTTACTCCAAAATTGACCACGTAATTGGAAGTAAAGCACTCCTCAGCAAATGTACAAGAACAGAAATTATAACAAACTGTCTCTCAGACCACAGTGCAATCAAACTAGAACTCAGGACTAAGAAACTCAATCAAAACCGCTCAACTACATGGAAACTGAACAACCTGCTCCTGAATGACTACTGGGTACATAACGAAATGAAGGCAGAAATAAAGATGTTCTTTGAAACCAATGAGAACAAAGATACAACATACCAGAATCTCTGGGACACATTTAAAGCAGTGTGTAGAGGGACATTTATAGCACTAAATGCCACAAGACAAAGCAGGAAAGATCTAAAATTGACACTCTAACATCGCAATTAAAAGAACTAGAGAAGCAAGAGCAAACACATTCGAAAGCTAGCAGAGCAGAACTGAAGGAGATAGAGACACAATAAACTCTCCAAAAAAGTCAATGAATCCAGGAGTTGGTTTTTTGAAAATATCAACAAAATTGACAGACCACTAGCAAGACTAATAAAGAAGAAAAGAGAGAAGAATCAAATCGACGCAATTAAAAATGATAAAGGGGATATCACCACCGACCCCACAGAAATAAAAACTACCATCAGAGAATACTATAAACACCTCTACGCAAATAAACTGGAAAATCTAGAAGAAATGGATAATTTCCTGGACACTTACACTCTTCCAAGACTAAACCAGGAAGAAGTTGAATCCCTGAATACACCAATAGCAGGTTCTGAAATTGAGGCAATAATTAATAGCCTACCAACCAAAAAAAGTCCAGGACCAGATGGATTCACAGCTGAATTCTACCAGAGGTACAAGGAGGAGTTGGTACCATTCCTTCTGAAACTATTCCAATCAATAGAAAAAGAGGGAATCCTCCCTAACTCATTTTATGAGGCCAACATCATCCTGATAGAAAAGCCTGGCAGAGACACAACAAAAAAAGAGAATTTTAGACCAATATCCCTGATGAACATCGATGCAAAAATCCTCAATCAAATACTGGCAAACCGGATTCAGCAACACATCAAAAAGCTTATCCACCATGATCAAGTGGGCTTCATCCCTGGGATGCAAGGCTGGTTCAACATTCACAAATCAATAAATATAATCCAGCATATATTTGAGAAACAAGAAATGGGGAAAGGATTCCCTATTTAATAAATGGTGCTGGGAAAATTGGCTAGCCATAAGTAGAAAGCTGAAACTGGATCCTTTCCTTACTCCTTATACGAAAATTAATTCAAGATGGATTAGAGACTTAAATGTTAGACCTAATACCATAAAAATCCTAGAGGAAAACTTAGGTAGTACCATTCAGGACATAGGCATGGGCAAAGACTTCATGTCTAGAACACCAAAAGCAACGGCAGCAAAAGCCAAAATTGACAAATGGGATCTCATTAAACTAAAGAGCTTCTGCACAGCAAAAGAAACTACCATCAGAGTGAACAGGCAACCTACAGAATGGGAGAAAATTTTTGCAATCTACTCATCTGACAAAGGGCTAATATCCAGAACCTACAAAGAACTCAAACAAATTTACAAGAAAAAAACAAACAACCCCATCAAAAAGTGGGCAAAGGATATAAACAGACATTTCTCAAAAGAAGACATTCATACAGCCAACAGACACATGAAAAAATGCTCATCATCACTGGCCATCAGAGAAATGCAAATCAAAACCACAATGAGATACCATCTCACACCAGTTAGAATGGCGATCATTAAAATGTCAGGAAACAACAGGTGCTGGAGAGGATGTGGAGAAATAGGAACACTTTTACACTGTTGGTGGGATTGTAAACTAGTTCAACCATTATGGAAAACAGTATGGCGATTCCTCAAGGATCTAGAACTAGATGTACCATATGACCTAGCCATCCCATTACTGGGTATATACCCAAAGGATTATAAATTATGCTGCTATAAAGACACATGCACTCGTATGTTTATTGCAGCACTATTCACAATAGCAAAGACTTGGAATCAACCCAAATGTCCATCAGTGACAGATTGGATTAAGAAAATGTGGCACATATACACCATGGAATACTATGCAGCCATAAAAAAGGATGAGTTTGTGTCCTTTTTAGGGACATGGATGCAGCTGGAAACCATCATTCTTAGCAATGTATCACAAGAACAGAAAACCAAACACCGCATGTTCTTACTCATAGGTGGGAACAGAACAATGAGATCACTTGGACTCAGGAAGGGGAACATCACACACAGGGGCCTGTCATGGGGGGGGGGGGGAGGGATTGCGTTGGGAGTTATACCTGATGTAAATGACAAGTTGATGGGTGCAGCACACCAACATGGCACAAGTATACATATGTAACAAACCTGCACGTTATGCACATGTACCCTACAACTTAAAGTATAATAATAATAAATAAATTTAAAAAAAAAAAAAGATGAGTTCGTGTCCTTTGTAGGGACATGGATGCAGTTGGACGCCATCATTCTCAGCAAACTATCACAAGAACAGAAAACCAAACACTGCATGTTCTCACTTATAGGTGGGAATTGAACAATGAGATCACTTGGACATGGGAAGGGGAACATCACACACCAGGACCTATTGTGGGGAGGGGGGAGGGATTGCATTGGGAGTTATACCTGATGTAAATGACGAGCTGAAGGTTGCTGACGAGTTGATGGGTGCAGCACACCAACATGGCACATCTATACATATGTAACAAATCTGCATGTTGTGAACATGTACCCTAGAACTTAAAGTATAAAAAAAAAAGAAGTTGAGTCCTTTTTTTATTGGTTTACCTACCACACAAACCTCAAAGCAACCTCAACTCAAACTCTTATGCAAAATGATGAACATTACAAACTCCATTCCAGCCATCCAATTGATCCCTCTGAAGGCCATTCTGGCCACAAATTGCATTCAACCTCTTAAAAGTTGTTTCTTCAGATCATGTTTAGACATAGACCTGATGGCAGTACTGATCCTGTAAGTAGAAAGATCAGATGGTTTCAGCTGCAGGCAATGTTAATCCTGTCTGTAATTGAGGGAGTCCAAGTAGTCAAGCTGTAGGAAGAGGGGATAACATTCTAGACGACTGATTTTTTTTTTATTTTAAAATATTTATTTGACAAATAAAAATTGTATATGTGAGTAACAATATATAACATAACTTGATATATCTATTCAGTGTGTAATGATTACTACAGTATAGTTAATTAACACATACATAACCAGCCATATTTACCATTGTACATGTGTGTGTGCATTTGGTGAGTACATTACAATATGCTTTTTTATCAAATTTTAAATAAACAATATAGAATTACTAACTACAGTCACCATTCTAAACATTAAAGCCACAGAATTTATTCATCTTGTAACTTAACTTTGTATTGTTTAACCAACATTTTTCCATTTCCCCTTCTCTTCAGTCCCTGGCCACCACCATTGTACTCTGCTTCTGTAAGTTTAATGTTTTTAGATTCCACATGTGAGTAAGATTATATAGTCTTTGTCTTCCTGTGTCTGGCTTGTTTTATTTAGCTTATATATACTTATATTTATATGCTTATATATGTATACATACCACATTTTATTTATACATTCATCCATTGACGGCTACTTAGATTGTTGTCATAGCTTGGCTATTGTGATTAATGCTTTAAAAGGCAAGAGGGTGCAGATATCTCTTTGAGATACTGATTTTATATGCTCTGGACACAAATCCAAAAATAGGATTGATGGATCATACAATAGTTTTATTTTTAACTTTTTGAGGAATGTTCATACTGTTTCCATAATAGATTTACCAATTTACATTGCCACTAACAGTGTACAAGTATCCTCTTTGCTCCAAACCCTTGCCAACACTTACCTTTTATGTTTTAATAACTGCTACCCAACAGGAGTGATGAGATATCTCATTGAGGTTTTCATTTGCATTTCCCTAATGTTTAGTGCTGTTGAACACTTTTTTATATACCTGTTGGCCATATTTTTTCAACTTTTTAGTTTCAGGGGGTACATGGGCAGATTTGTTACATGGGTAAATTGTGCATCATTGAGGTTTGGGGAATGAATGATTCTGTCACCCACGTATGAGCATAGAACCCAATAAGTAGATATTTTTGCCCCCTCCTAGTGTCCCCACTCTAGCAGTCCTCAGTGTCTGTTGTTCCCATGTTTATGTCCTTGCGTAGTCAGTGTTTACCTCCCACTTTTAGGTGAGAAAATGTGGCATTTGCTTTTCTGTTCCTGTGTTGATTTGTTCAGATAATGGTCTTCAGCTGCATCCATGTTGTTGTAAAGCATGATTTTATTTCTTATGTCTGCATAGTGTTCCTTCATGTATAAGAACCATATTTTCTTTGTCACTTTGTCTAATCCACAATCTAGACATCTAGATTGATTCCATGTCTTTGCTATTTTGAATAGCACTGCGATGAACATGCGAGTGTATGTATCTTTTTGGTAGAACAATTTATTTTCTTTTAGGTGTATACCTAATAATGGGAATGCCGGGTTAATTGTAGGTCTGTTTTATATTCTTTGATAAATCTTCAAACTGCTTTCCACTGTGACTGAACTATTTACATTCCCACCAGCAGTGTATAAGCATTCCCTTTTCTCCACAATCTCGGCAACATCAGTTATTTTTTGACTTTCTAATAATAGCCATTCTGACTGGTATGAGACGGTTTCTTATGTGATTTTGATCTTCGTTCCTCTCGTGATTAGTGATGATGAGCATCTTTATAAGTTTGTTGGCCAAATGTATACCTTTTTTTGAGAAGTATCTGTTCGTGTGTTTTGCCCATTTTTAATGGGGTTATATGATTTTAGATTGTTCAATTTTTTTAAGTTTCTTATAGATTCTGGATATCAAAGTTTGTCAGATTTTTAGTGTGTAAATATTGTCTCCCATTCTGTAAGTTATCTGTTTACCCTGTTCATCATTTCTTTTGCTGTGAAGAAGCTCTTTTGTTTAATTGAGTCTCATTGTCAATTTTTATTTTAGGTTGCAATTGATTTTGAGAACTTGGTCATACATTATTTGACAAGACCAAAGTCCAGAATGATATTTTCTGGGTTTTCTTCTGGAATTTTATAGTTTGAGGTCTTACATTTAAGTCGAATTCATCTTTAGTTAGTCTTTCTATGTGGTGACAGGTAAGGGTCCAGTTTTACTCTTCTGCATATCGCTTGACAAATATTCTAGCACCATTTATTGAATAGTGAGTTTTTTCACCATTGCTTGTTATTGTAGACCTTATTGAAGATTAGATCATTGTGAATGCACAGATTTATTTCTGCATTCTTTATTCTGTTATATTGGTCTATGTGTCTGTTTGTGTAACAGTGCCATGCTGCTCTGGTTATTCTATCCTTGTAGTATAGTTTGAAGTCAGGTAGTGTGATACCTCTGGGTTTGCTCTTTTTGCTTTGGATTGCTTGAGTTACTATGGCGCTTTTTGGTTCCATATGAATTTTAGAATAGTTTTTTTTTTTTCTAATTCTATGAATAATGTCATTGGTAGTTTAATAGGAATAGCATTGAATCTTTAAATTGCCTTGGGTGGTATGATCATTTTAATAATATTGATTCTTCCTATCAATGAGCATGGAATGTTTTTCCATTTGTTTGTGTCATCTCTGATTTCTTTCAGCAGTGTTTTGTAATTCTCCTTGTAGAGATCATTTACCTCCTTGGTTACATGTATTCCTAGGTATTCCTGTTGACCATTTGTGTGCTTTCTTCTGAGAAATGTCTATTTGGGTCTTTTCCCAACTTTTTCAATTGGGTTATTTGTTTTAGTATTTTGTTGTTGTTGTATTTCTTTACTACTATTTAGTTACTTAGTTTCTTATATATTTTGGATATTCATCTATATGTATATGCATATTCGTAAACATTTTCTCCCATTCTATAGGTTGTCTTTTTATTTTGTTGATTATTGTCTTTGCTGTGCAGAAGCTTTTTAGTTTGATGTAGTCCCACAGGTTTATCTTTGCTTTTTTGCCAATGCTTTTGGTGTTCATATAAACAAAATGATTGCCAAGACCAATGTCAAGAGGCTTTCTCTTTATGTTTTCTTCTGAGAGTTTTATGTTTTCTAATCTAAAATTTAAGTCTTGTATTATTTCTGAGTTTTTTATGGTATAAGACAAGAGTTTAAATTAATTTTTCTGCATGTGAATATTCAGTTTTCCAAACTCCATTTATTCTTCTTTGTGTATTCTTGTCTCCCTTGTCAAAGATTATGTCACCATATATGCCTGGGTTTATTACTGAGATTTCTACTCTGCTCCATTCATTCATGCGTCTGCTTTTATGCCAATACCATACGGTTTTTACTATTACGATGGCTTCCTAATATAATTTTAAATCAGGGAGTGTAGTGGCTCCAGCTTTGTTCTTTCTCAAGATTATTTTGGCTATCCTGGGTCTTTGTGGTTCCATGTAAATTTTAGAATCATGTTTTCTATTTCTGTGAAAAATGACACTAGGATGTTTTGTTGTTGTTGTTATATGAGTAAGTTATTTAGTGGTGATTTGTGAAATTTTGGTGCACCCATCACCTATGTATACACTGCACCATATTTGTACTCTTTTATCCCTCCCCTCTCTCTTCCCCTCAAGTCCCAAAAGTCTATTTTATCATTTGTATGACTTTGTGTCCTCATAGCTTAGCTCCCACACGTAAGTGGGAATGTATAATGTTTGGTTTTCCATTCCTGGGTTACATCATTTAGAATAATAGTCTCCAATCTCATCCAGGTAACTGCAAATGCTGTTAATTCATTCTGTTTTATGGCTGTGTAGTATTCCACATTATATATATATATATATATATATATATATATTATATATTATATATAACATATATATCACAGTTTCTTTATCCACTCGTTGTGTGATGGGCATTTGAGTTGGTTCCACGATTTTGCAACTGTGAATTGTGCTGCTGTAAACATACGTATGCAAGTTTATTTTTCAAATAATGACTTCTTTTTGTCTGGGTAGATACCCAGTAGTGGGATTGATGGATCAAATGGATCGTAGCTCTACTTTTAGTTCTTTAAGGGATCTCCAGACTGTTTTCCATAGTGGCTATACTAGTATACATTCCCACCAGCAGTGTAGAAGTGATCCCTGTTCACCACATCCATGCCAACATCTACTGTTTTTTGATTTTTTAATTATGGCCATTCTTGCAGGAGTAAGGAGGTATTGCATTGTGGTTTTGTTTTGCATTTCCCCAGTCATTAGTGGTGTTGAGCATATCTTCATATGTTTGTTGGCCATTTGTATATCTTCTTTTGAGAATTGTCTATTCATGTCCTTAGCCCACTTTTGGATGGGATTGTTTCTTACTGATATGTTTGAGTTCATTGTAGATTCTAGATATTAGTCCCTTGTCATACGTATACATTGTGAAGATTTTCTCCCACTCTGTGGGTTGTGTTTACTCTGCTAACTTTCCTTTTTCCATACAGAAACTGTTTAGTTTAATTAGGTCCCAGCTATTTATTTTTGTTTTTATTGCATTTGCCTTTGGTTTCTTGGTCATTAAAATCCTTGCCTAAGCCAATGCCTAGAAGAGTTTTTCCAATGTTAATTTCTAGAATTTTCATAGTATCAGGTCATATGTTTAAGTCTTTAATCCACCTTAATTTTTTCTTTTTTTTTTTTTTTTTTTTTTTGTATAAGGTGAGAGATGAGGATCAAGTTTCATTCTCCTATATGTGGCTAGCCAATTATCCAAGCACTATTTGTTGAAAAGGTTGTCCTTTCCCCACTTTTTGTTTTCTGTGTCAAAGATTAGTTGGCCTTATGTATTTGTGTTTATTTCTGGGTTCTCTATTCTGTTCCATTGGTCTATGTGCCTATTTTTATACCAGTACCACACTCTTTCGGTGACTATGGCCTTATAGTATAGTTTGAAATCAGGTTATGTGATGCCTGCAGATTTGTTCTTTTTGTCTGGTCTTGCTTTGGCTATGTGGGCTCATTTTTCGTTCCATATAAATTTTAGAGTTATTTTTTTCGAATTCTGTGAAGAATGATGGTCATATTCTGATGGGGATTGCACTGAGTTTGTAGATTACTTTTAGCAGTATGGTCATTTCCACAATATTGATTCCACCCATCCATGAGCCTGAGATGTATTTCCATTTGTTTGAGTCATCAATGATTCCTTTCAGCAGTGTTTCATAGTTTTCCATGTGGAAGTTTTTGGATCTGCTCCTTTGTTAGGTATATTCCTAAGGTTTTTTGTTTGTTTGTTTGTTTTTGTTTTGTTTTGTTTTGTTTTGTTTTTTTGCAGCTATTGTAATTTGATTCTCTGCTTGGTTGCTGTTGGTGTATAAAAGAGCTGCTGATTTGTGTACGTTAATCTTGTATCCAAAAACTTTGCTGAATTATTTATCAGCTCTGGGAGCTTTCTGGATGAGTCTTTAGATTTTTCAAGGTGAATGATCATATTGTCAGCAAACAGTGACAGTTTGACTTCCTCTTTACCAATTTGGATGCCCTTTCTTTCTGTTGTCTCGTTGCTCTGGTTAGGACTTCCAGTACTCTATTGAAGAGGAGTGGTGAGAGTGGGCATCTTTGTCTTGTTCCAGTTCTCAGAGAGAATGTTTTCAACTTATACCCATTCAGTATTATGTTGGCTCTGTGTTTGCCATAGATGGCTTTAATTACATTAAGGTATGTCCCTGGTATGCCAATTTTGCTGAGAGTTTTAATCATAAAGGGATGCTGGATTTGGTTGAATGTTTTTTATTTTTCTGCATCTATTGAGAAGATAATGTGCTTTTTGCTTTTTATTATGTTTATGTGGCGTATCACATTTCTTGACTAGTGCATGTTAAACCATTCCTGTGTCCCTGGTATGAACACATTTGATCATGGTGGATTATCTTCTTGATATGTTGTTTGATTTGCTTAGCTAGTATTTTCTTAAAGAATTTAAGACCCATGTTCATCAAAGATATTGGTCTATAATTTTCGTTTTTGGTTATGTCCTTTCCTGGTTTTAGTATTAGGATGATGCTGGCTTCATAAAATAAATGAGGGACTTTTCCTTATTTCTTTATGTGGAATAGTGTCAAAATATTTGGTACCAATTCTCTTTGAATGTCTGGGAGAATTCTGCTGTGAATCTGTCTGGTCCTGGACTTTTTTTGTTGGTAACTTTTTAAATTACAATTTCAACCTCACTGCTTGTTATGGTCTGTTCAGGGTATCTAATTATTCCTGATTTAAGCTGGGAGGGTTGTATTTTTCCAGGAATTTATCCATGTCTTCTAGGTTTTATAATTTATGTGTATAAAGTTGTTAATAGTATCCTTGAATAATCTTTTCTATTTCAGTGGTGTCAGTTGTAATACCTCCTGTTTTATTTCTTAGTGAGATTACCTGGATCTTCTCTCTTATTTTCTTGGTTAATCTTGCTAATGGCTGATCAACTTTATTTATCTTTTTAAAGAACCAGTTGTTTGTTTCATTTACCTTTGTATTTTTTGTTTGTTTGTTCATTTCTATCTAATTTAGTTCTGCTCTGATCTTGGTTATTTTCTTTCTTCTGCTGGGTTTATGTTTGGTTTGTTCTTGTTTCTCTGATTCCTTGAGGTGTGACCTTAGAATGCCAGTTTGTGCTCTTTCAATTTTTGTGATACTGGCATTTACGGCTATGATCTTTCCTCTTAGAATTATCTTTGTTGTATTCCAGAAGTTTTGATACATTGTGGCATTATTGAAATTCAGTTAGAAGAATGTTTTAATTAGCATCTTGATTTTATTTTTGACAAATGATAATGCAGGAGCAGATTATTTAATTTCAATTTATTAGCATGGTTTTGAAAGTTCCTTTTGGAGTTGATTTCCAGTTTCATTCCACTGTGGTCTGATCAAGCGCTTTATAAAATTTCAATTTTCTTAAATTTATTGAGCCTTGTTTTATTATCTATCATATGGTTTATCCTGGAGAAAGTTTCATGCACTGTTGAATAGAATGCATATTGTGTGGTTGTTGGATAAAATGTTCTGTATATATTCCAAGGTATAGTTTAAATCCATTGTTTCTTAGTTGATTTTCTCTCCTGATGACCTGTATAGTACAGTCAGTAGAGTATCGAAGTCCCCCACTATTATTGTGTTGCTGTGTATCACATTTCATAGGTTTATAATGAACTGTTTTACAAATTTGGGAGCTGCAGTGTTAGGTGCATATATGTTTAAGATTGTGATATTTTCCTGTTAGACAAGGCCTTTTACCATTATATACTGTCCCTCATTGTCTCTTCTTTTTTTTTTTTTTTTTTTTTTTTTTTTGAGGCGGAGTCTCACTCTGTCGCACAGGCTGGAGTGCAGTGGCGCGATCTCGGCTCACTGCAAGCTCCGCCTCCCGGGTTCCCGCCATTCTCCTGCCTCAGCCTCCCGAGTAGCTGGGACTACAGGCGCCGCCACCACGCCCGGCTAATTTTTTTGTATTTTTAGTGGAGACGGGGTTTCATTGTGTTAGCCAGGATGGTCTCGATCTCCTGACCTCGTGATCCGCCCATCTCGGCCTCCCAAAGTGCTGGAATTACAGGCTTGAGCCACCGCGCCCGGCCCCTCATTGTCTCTTTTAACCACTGTTGCTTTAAAGTTTGTTTTGTCTGATATAAGAATAGCTACCCCTGTTCACTTTTGTCATCCATTTGCATAAAATGCCACTTTCCTCTCCTTTACTTTTTTTTTTAAAATTTATTTATTATTATTATACTTCAAGTTGTAGGGTACATGTGCATAACGTGCAGATTTGTTACATATGTATACTTGTGCCATGTTGGTGTGCTGCACCCATCAACTCGTCATTTACATCAGGTATAACTCCCAGTGCAATCCCTCCCCCCTCCCCCCCATGATAGGCCCCGGTGTGTGATGTTCCCCTTCCTGAGTCCGAGTGATCTCATTCTTCAGTACCCACCTATCAGTGAGAACATGCGGTGTTTGATTTTCTGTTCTTGTGATAGATTGCTAAGAATGATGGTTTCCAGCTGCATCCATGTCCCTACAAAGGACACAAACTCATCCTTTTTTATGGCTGCATAGTATTCCATGGTGTATATGTGCCACATTTTCTTAATCCAGTCTGTCACTGATGGACATTTGGGTTGATTCCAAGTCTTTGTTATTGTGAATAGTGCTGCAATAAACATACGTGTGCATGTGTCTTTATAGCAGAATAATTTATAATCCTTTGGATATATACCCAGTAATGGGATGGCTAGGTCATATGGTACATCTAGTTCTAGATCCTTGAGGAATCGCCATACTGTTTTCCATAATGGTTGAACTAGTTTACAATCCCACCAACAGTGTAAAAGTGTTCCTATTTCTCCACATCCTCTCCAGCACCTGTTGTTTCCTGACTTTTTAATGATCGCCATTCTAACTGGTGTGAGATGGTATCTCATTGTGGTTTTGATTTGCATTTTCTGATGGCCAGTGATGATGAGCATTTTTTCATGTGTCTGTTGGCTGTATGAATGTCTTCTTTTGAGAAAGGTCTGTTCATATCCATTGCCCACTTTTTGATGGGGCTGTTTGTTTTTTTCTTGTAAATTTGTTTGAGTTCTTTGTAGGTTCTGGATGTTAGCCCTTTGTCAGATGAGTAGATTGCAAAAATTTTCTACCATTATGTAGGTTGCCTGTTCACTCTGATGGTGGTTTCTTTTGCTGTGCAGAAGCTTTTTAGTTTAATGAGATCCCATTTGTCAATTTTGGCTTTTGCTGCCGTTGCTTTTGGTGTTTTAGACATGAAGTCTTTGCCCATGCCTATGTCCTGAATGGTACTACCTAGATTTTCCTCTAGGATTTTTATGGTATTAGGTCTAACATTTAAGTCTCTAAACCATCTTGAATTAATTTTCATATAAGGAGTAAGGAAAGGATCCAGTTTCAGCTTTCTACTTATGGCTAGCCAATTTTCCCAGCACCATTTATTAAATAGGGAATCCTTTCCCCATTTCTTGTTTCTCTCAGGTTTGTCAAAGATCAGATGGCTGTAGATGTGTGGTATTATTTCTGAGGACTCTGTTCTGTTCCATTGGTCTCTATCTCTGTTTTGGTACCAGTACCATGCTGTTTTGGTTACTGTAGCCTTGTAGTATAGTTTGAAGTCAGGTAGCGTGATGCCTCCAACTTTGTTCTTTTGACTTAGGATTGTCTTGGAGATGCGGGCTCTTTTTTGGTTCCATATGAACTTTAAAGCAGTTTTTTCCAATTCTGTGAAGAAACTCATTGGTAGCTTGATGGGGATGGCATTGAATCTATAAATTACCTTGGGCAGTATGGCCATTTTCACGATATTGGTACTTCCTATCCATGAGCATGGTATGTTCTTCCATTAGCTTGTGTCCTCTTTTATTTCACTGAGCAGTGGTTTGTAGTTCTCCTTGAAGAGGTCCTTTACATCCCTAGTACGTTGGATTCCTAGGTATTTTATTCTCTTCGAAGCAATTGTGAATGGAAGTTCATTCCTGATTTGGCTCTCTGTTTGTCTGTTACTGGTGTATAAGAATGCTTGTGATTTTTGCACATTAATTTTGTATCCTGAGACTTTGCTGAAGTTGCTTATCAGCTTAAGGAGATTTTGGGCTGAGACAATCGGGTTCTCTAAATATACAATCATGTCATCTGCAAAGAGGGACAATTTGATTTCTTCTTTTCCTAACTGAATACCCTTGATTTCTTTCTCTTGCCTAATTGCCCTAGCCAGAACTTCCAACACTATGTTGAATAGGAGTGCTGAGAGAGGGCATCCCTGTCTTGTGCCAGTTTTCAAAGGGAATTTTTCCAGTTTTTGCCCATTCTGTATGATATTGGCTATGGGTTTGTCATAAATAGCTCTTATTATTTTGAGGTACGTTCCATCAATACCGAATTTATTGAGCGTTTTTAGCATGAAGGGCTGTTGAATTTTGTCAAAAGCCTTTTCTGCATCTATTGAGATAATCATGTGGTTCTTGTCTTTGGTTCTGTTTATATGCTGGATTATGTTTATTGATTTGCAAATATTGAACCAACCTTGCATCCCAGGGATGAAGCCCACTTGATGGTGGTGGATAAGCTTTTTGATGTACTGCTGAATCTGGTTTGCCAGTATTTTATTGAGGATTTTTGCATCGATGTTCATCAGGGATATTGGTCTAAAATTCTCTTTTTTTGTTGTGTCTCTGCCAGGCTTTGGTATCAGGATGATGTTGGCCTCATAAAATGAGTTAGGGAGGATTCCCTCTTTTTCTATTGATTGGAATAGTTTCAGAAGGAATGGTACCAGCTCCTCCTTGTACCTCTGGTAGAATTCAGCTGTGAATCCATCTGGTCCTGGACTTTTTTTGGTTGGTAGGCTATTAATTATTGCCTCAATTTCAGAACCTGCTATTGGTCTATTCAGGGATTCAACTTCTTCCTGGTTTAGTCTTGGAAGGGTGTAAGTGTCCAGGAAATTATCCATTTCTTCTAGATTTTCTAGTTTATTTGCATAGAGGTGTTTATAGTATTCTCTGACGGTAGTTTGTATTTCTGTGGGGTCGGTGGTGATATCCCCTTTATCATTTTTTATTGCATCTATTTGATTCTTCTCTCTTTTCTTCTTTATTAGTCTTGCTAGTGGTCTGTCAATTTTGTTGATCTTTTCAAAAAACCAACTCCTGGATTCATTGATTTTTTGGAGGGTTTTTTGTGTCTCTATCTCCTTCAGTTCTGCTCTGATCTTAGTTATTTCTTGCCTTCTGCTAGCTTTTGAATGTGTTTGCTGTTGCTTCTCTAGTTCTTTTGATTGTGATGTTACAGTGTCAATTTTAGATCTTTCCTGCTTTCTCTTGTGGGCATTTAGTGCTATAAATTTCCCTCTACACACTGCTTTAAATGTGTCCCAGAGATTCTGGTATGTTGTATCTTTGTTCTCATTGGTTTCAAAGAACATCTTTATTTCTGCCTTCATTTCATTATATACCCAGTAGTCATTCAGGAGCAGGTTATTCAGTTTCCATGTAGTTGAGCAGTTTTGATTGAGTTTCTTAGTCCTGAGTTCTAGTTTGATTGCACTGTGGTCTGAGAGACAGTTTGTTACAATTTCTGTTCTTGTACATTTGCTGAGGAGTGCTTTACTTCCAATTATGTGGTCAATTTTGGAATAAGTGTGATGTGGTGCTGAGAAGAATGTATATTCTGTTGATTTGGGGTGGAGAGTTCTATAGATGTCTATTAGGTCTGCTTGCTGCAGAGATGAGTTCAATTCCTGGATATCCTTGTTAACTTTCTGTCTCGTTGATCAGTCTAATGTTGACAGTGGAGTGTTGAAGTCTCCCATTATTATTGTATGGGAGTCTAAGTCTCTTTGTAAGTCTCTAAGGACTTGCTTTATGAATCTGGGTGCTCCTGTATTGGGTGCATATATATTTAGGATAGTTAGCTCTTCCTGTTGAATTGATCCCTTTACCATTATGTAATGGCCTTCTTTGTCTCTTTTGATCTTTGATGGTTTGAAGTCTGTTTTATCAGAGACTAGTATTGCAACCCCTGCTTTTTTTTTTTCTCCATTTGCTTGGTAAATCTTCCTCCATCCCTTTATTTTGAGCCTATGTATGTCTCTGCGTGTGAGATGGGTCTCCTGAATACAGCAGACTGATGGGTCTTGACTCTTTATCCAGTTTGCCAGTCTGTGTCTTTTAATTGGAGCATTTAGTCCATTTACATTTAAGGTTAATATTGTTATGTGCGAACTTGATCCTGCCATTATGATATTAACTGGTTATTTTGCTCATTAGTTGATGCAGTTTCTTCCTAGCCTAAATGGTCTTTACATTTTGACATGTTTTTGTAATGGATGGTACCGGTTGTTCCTTTCCATGTTTAGTGCTTCCTTCAGGGTCTCTTGTAAGGCAGGCCTGGTGGTGACAAAATCTCTAAGCATTTGCTTATCTGTAAAGGATTTTATTTCTCCTTCACTTCTGAAACTTAGTTTGGCTGGATATGAAATTCTGGGTTGAAAATTCTTTTCTTTAAGAATGTTGAATATTGGCCCCCACTCTCTTCTGGCTTGGAGAGTTTCTGCCGAGAGATCTGCTGTTAGTCTGATGGGCTTCCCTTTGTGGGTAACCCGACCTTTCTCTCTGGCTGCCCTTAAGATTTTTTCCTTCATTTCAACTTTGGTGAATCTGGCAATTATGTGTCTTGGAGTTGCTCTTCTCGAGGAGTATCTTTGTGGCGTTCTCTGTATTTCCTGGATTTGAATGTTGGCCTGCCCTACTAGGTTGGGGAAGTTCTCCTGGATGATATCCTGAAGAGTGTTTTCCAACTTGGTTCCATTTTCCCCCTCACTTTCAGGCACCCCAATCAGACATAGATTTGGTCTTTTTACATAATCCCATACTTCTTGCAGGCTTTGTTCATTTCTTTTTCTTCTTTGTTCTTTTGGTTTCTCTTCTCGCTTCATTTCATTCATTTGATCCTCAATCGCTGATACTCTTTCTTCCAGTTGATCGAGTCGGTTACTGAAGCTTGTGCATTTGTCACGTATTTCTCATGTCATGGTTTTCATGTCTTTCATTTCGTTTTTGACCTTCTCTGCATTAATTACTCTAGCCATCAATTCTTCCACTTTTTATTCAAGATTTTTAGTTTCTTTGCGCTGGATATGTAATTCCTCCTTTAGCTCTGAGAAATTTGATGGACTGAAGCCTTCTTCTCTCATCTCGTCAAAGTCATTCTCCGTCCAGCTTTGATCCGTTGCTGGCGATGAGCTGCGCTCCTTTGCCGGGGGAGATGCGTTCTTATTTTTTGAATTTCCAGCTTTCCTGCCCTGCTTTTTCCCCATCTTTGTGGTTTTATCTGCCTCTGGTCTTTGATGATGATGGTGACGTACTGATGGGGTTTTGGTGTAGGTGTCCTTCCTGTTTGATAATTTTCCTTCTCACAGTCAGGACCCTCAGCTGTAGGTCTGTTGGAGATTGCTTGAGGTCCACTCCAGACCCTGTTTGCCTGGGTGTCAGCAGCAGAGGCTGCAGAAGATAGAATATTGCTGAACAGCAAGTGTACCTGTCTGATTCTTGCTTTGGAGGCTTCCTCTCAGGGGTGTACTCCACCCTGTGAGGTGTGGGGTGTCAGACTCCCCCTAGTGGGGGATGTCTCCCAGTTAGGCTACTCAGGGGTCAGGAACCCACTTGAGCAGGCAGTCTGTCCGTTCTCAGATCTCAACCTCCGTGTTGGGAGATCCACTGCTCTCTTCAAAGCTGTCAGACAGAGTCGTTTGTGTCTGCAGAGGTTTCTGCTGGTTTTGTTGTTGTTTACTGTGCCTTGTCCCTAGAGGTGGAGTCTACAGAGACAGGCAGATTTCCTTGAGCTGCTGTGAGCTCCACCCAGTTCGAGCTTCCCAGTGGCTTTGTTTACCTACTTAAGCCTCAGCAATAGCAGGCGCCCCTCCCCCAGCCTCGCTGCTGCCTTGTGGCGAGATCGCAGACTGCTGTGGTAGCAATGAGGGAGGCTCTGTGGGCGCGGGACCCTCCCTGCCAGGTGTGGGATATAATCTCCTGGTGTGCCTGTTTGCTTAAAGCGCAGTATTGGGTTGGGAGTTACCCGATATTCCAGGTGTTGTGTGTCTCAGTTTCCCTGGCTAGGAAAAGGGATTCCCTTTCCCCTTGCACTTCCCAGGTGAGGCGATGCCTCGCCCTGCTTCAGCTCTCGCTGGTCGGGCTGCAGCATCTGACCAGCACCGATCGTCCGGCACTCCCTAGTGAGATGAACCCAGTACCTCAGTTGAAAATGCAGAAATCACCGGTCTTCTGTGTCGCTCGTGCTGGGAGTTGGAGACTGGAGCTGTTCCTATTCGGCCATCTTGCTCTGCCCCCCAGGTTATTAAATTAATACTTGCAAGGTGCTTAAAACTAGGCCTGATCCGTGGTTAGTTATCAGTAAATGGTAGTTACTACCAGTATTATTCATTGTCTGATTTTTTTTTTATATGTTTCAAATATGCTCACCTGCAATTCACTACCCAAACTGAAAACACAATGTACTCACTTGCTAACACCAGTTATAACATAAATTTGCCCTGGAATTTCCATGATAAAATTTAAATTTCTTTATTTAAGTCACAGTTGTTTGTTGTTGTTGTTTGTGATGGAGTCTCTGTTGCCCAGGTTGGAGTGCAATGGCATGATCTCGGCTCACTGGAACCTCTGCTTCCTGTGTTCAAGCGATTCTTCTGTCTCAGCCTCCCAAGTAGGTAGTATTACAGGCATGCACTACCACACTCAGCTAATTTTTGTGTTTTTAGTAGAGACAATGTTTCACCATGTTGGCCAGGCTGGTCTCGAACTCCCAACCTCAGATGATAGATGATCTGCCCACCCTAACCTCTCAAAGTGCTGGGATTACAGGCATGTGCCACTGTGCCCAGCCAAGGCCAAAGTTTGTTTGTTTGTTTTCATAAAGTTGTTGTACATTTTCTTCTTTTTTTTTTTTTTTATTCTTTTCTTGAAAGTTTAGCAACCATTGGTCTCACAATTTGCTTCTCCCAGGTACCTGGGGTCACTAAAAACCTGGTTCAAATTAACAAAATATATTTAACATATTATTTTATTCTTTATTTACCTTATAATATATATTATAGGCAGTATAAAAGAAAGATGTAATTTCCACCTAATACTTTAGAGTGTTTTACATTATGCAAAGTCACACAGAAACAAGTTTATTAAGTGTTAAATGATTAGGCAATTGGCGCTATAAATGTTTTATGCCATACAGAATTTGTTGGTGGTCAATTATATAGGTGTTCAAGGATATTTTAATAATACTCAAGGGAGTTATATGGGTTTTTACTAAGTATGAAATACTTTTATTTTGCCTTTTAAAATAATATACTCTATGCAATGGTGTGAATGTCACCTAGAAAACTCATATTGAAACTTAATCACCAGTGTGGCAATATTGAGAGGTGGAGCCTTTCAAAGTTGATTGGATAATAAGGGTTCTGTTCTCATGAATGGTTTAATTCATTCATGGATTAATGGGTTAATGTATTAATCAGTTATCATCAAATGGGAATTGGTGGCTTTATAAGAACAGATGAGAGGCCTGACCTAGCACATTAACATTCTCAACCTCCAATTTTTGCTATGTAATTTCCTTCACCACCTCAGAACACTGTAGAGAGTCTCCACCAGCAAGAAGGCTCTCTCCAGTTTTTTCCCCCTCAAAACTAGTCTTCCCAGACTCCATAACCAGAGAAATATATTCCTTTTTCTTAAAAATTACCAAGTTTGGGGTGATCTGTTATAAGCCACAAAAAAAATGGATTGCGACACTATAGTGTAGTTCTCACAATTCAAAAATGTACTATCCAGCATGGATTTAAAAGATGATTGAATTCATATAATGAGAGATGTCTCTATGTGATAACAATAGCAACTGGAGTATGGGGTGAAAGACATGCAGACATGGCAGTCTTAAGCTGGGCAAGGTCTCACATTCTGGTAGCAAGAGAAAGCAGGTTCACAGAGCGACAGGAAGAGATTGAACTCCAGAAATGAATTTGGAGTTCAAAATTAAGGGCTGAGGACGAGTTCTGAACAGTGACTGTTGTTAAACTTCAAAAAGTAAGATACTTAAGGTGGCTCCATACTCTATCTCTAGGTCTCTATTGCCCTGGATCTAGCCAAGGCTGAACCTTCAAGCAAAACTTTTATTTTTATTACTGTATTCCTTGTACGTCTCACAGTAAACGGCATGCAGTAGAAACAAAATGTCTGTGCGCCCAATGAATGAGTGAATAATATGGTTTGGCTGTGTCCCCACCCAAATCTCATCTTTATTGTAGCTCACATAATTTCCACATGTTGTAGGAGGAACCCAGTGGGAGGTAATTGAATCATGGGAGCAAGTCTTTCTCGTTATAGTGAATAAGTCTCAAAAGATCTGATAGTTTTATAAAGGGAAGTTCCACTGGCTCTTTTTGCTTGCTGTCATGTAAGACTTGCCTTTCTCTTCCTTTACCTTCCTCCATGATTGTGAGGCCTCCTCAGCTATGTAGAACTGTGAGTCCATTAAACTTCTTTTTCTTTATAAATTACCCAGTTTGGGGTATGTATTTTTATTAGCAGTGTGAGAACAGACTAATACAGTGAATAATAAAGGCAGGGGTATAAATAAGCCCACCACTCACAGAAATTGTGTGAAAAGCACACATAATTTTGGATGGAGGTGAGGACAAAAAGGATAAAGAAAAGTACTTTGGCTACAAACAGATAGGGATTTTAATCCTGCCTGTTGATCCCTTACTAGTTATGTGATCTTGGCTGTCTATTTATAAGTGAATCTGGGTGTAGGGAGCTGTAGCAGCTAGAAGAGAACAGAACAAACAGGGACCAGCATGGAAGTGAGAGCATGGAGTAAGTATAATGAAGTGACCTCGTTATCTTAAGAGACAAAATGTAACCCAACAAGTGATGTCAGCAAAATGACTGAGCAAGCAATTCTAAGCTCCTATTCATCCACATAGACATTTACATGAAAATAGAAACTGTCAGAACAAAATTTTTCAGACTCTGTAAAACAGTCACATGTTTATAACAAACAAGTGGACACCAAGTAAAGACAAAAGCAACTTAAAAATAATTAAAACATTGAGACATTTTTTATTTTTCATTTTTCCCTTTCTCATTGGCTCAGCAGTGGTTTTCAAGATGGCAGCCCACATTTCCAGTGTGGTACCTCAGTCAACGATTCTGGAGGGAGCAAAGCTGACCTTATTTGCAGGTTATTGTGTAGCTGTATGTATTAGGGTTCTTTAGAGGGGCAGAACTAATAGTATAGGTGTATATATAAAAGGGAGTTTATAAAGGAGTATTGGCTCATACAATCACAAGATGAAGTCCCACAATACGTCATCTGAAAACTAAGGAGTAAGGAAGCCAGTCCCAATCATGAAACCTCAAAAGTAGGGAAGCAGAGAGTGTAGCCTTCAGTCTGGGGTCGAAGGTCCAAGAGTCCTGGAGTCCAACATTTCAGGGCAAGAAGAATCCAGCACAGGAGAAAGATGTAGGTCAGAAGACTTAAGCCAGTCTACCATTTCCATGTTCTTCTGCCTGCTTTTATCCTAGCCATGCTGGCAGCTGATTAGATTGTGCCCACCCAGATTGAGGGTGGGCCTGTGTCTCCCAGTTCACTACTTCAAACATTCATCTCTTTTGGCAACACTCTCACAGACGCACCCAAGAACAACGTTTTGCATCCTTCAATCCAAACAAGTTGGCACTCAATATTTACCATCAAAAGTTCACACCTTGTCAACTTGAACCATACACATCTCCTGAAATTATATACAATCTTCAAATAAAGACAATAAAAAGTTCATAATTACACCTAACATAATACAGCTATTCTTCCTACAACCAGAAATGCACCAATCCCCAACCCAAATATTATTGCATAAAGTTAACAACACTTAATGGTTGATATGAAGTCAATAAATGTGATGTCACATGATAAACAAAAAGAAAGAAAATAAAATGAAAATATTTTCTTAGTACAAGTGTATACATGCACAAACATGTTCTTAACAAAAGAAGGAGGAAATACTCATGATAATTACAGTCCTTGTTTCTGCAACTGGTCAGGTGGTCATAGCTGGTATTGATAACTACCTTCTTCTACTACCCATTCTGTATTCCCTTTGCCTTCAGCAAGTACCCCAGCAGGTCATGGTGTTTTGCCTGGTAGAGTGACCCAAACCTTCATTCCTGAAGGGTTCGTGCCATTTGTAGTTCTTCCTGGATTGGGCTGTTCTATTTTCCCATTGACCTTAATCATTGAGCATGGTAATAGTAAGAGATGCCTTAATGGATCTCCTGTATTCCATGCATACTCTTCCTTACCTCCTTTGTGGAGTAGTAGACTGATTTCATCTTTAAAGTCAAGGTCAATCACGCCAGCCTACACTGTAACTACGGTAACTCACTTCTTAGCCTCTTCACTTAGAAGTAGGAGCAGCCCAAAATGGCCAGGTGGCAATCTTAACTTCCAGTTTATTGGAATCTGGTGGTATCTCCTGGTGACAGCATTCCTCCCTCTAGAACTAAGTCCTGTAGGCCAGCAAGACGCAATGTCGTGGGAACAGAAAGCAAAATTTTTTCTACTAGGTCATTAGGGGTGATTGTAAGTTGTGTCACTTTCACTTCCACCCCTTGATTCCTGGATCCTTAAATCTTGGCTATGGGAGAATCGGTACCATACACTGCATGCTAATTCAGAGCAAACACAGCCTTCTGGAGAACTTTGCCACATCCCTGCAAAGTATTGTCACCTAGTTGGCATTATAATTGTGACTTCAAAAGGTCATTCCACTGTTCTATCAATCCAGCTGCTTCAGGATGATGGAGAATACGGTGAGACCAGTGAATTCCTCAGCATCAGCCCATTGCTGCACTTTCTTAGCTGTAAAGTGAGTGCCTTGGTCAGAGGCAATGCTATGTGAAATACCATGATGGTGGATAAGGCATTCTGTGAGTCCACAGATGGTAGTCTTGGCAGAAGCACTGCATGCAGGATAGGCAAACCCATATCCAGAGTAAGTGTCTATTCCAGTAAGGACAAGCTACTGGCTTTTCCATGATGGAAGAGGTTCAATATAATCAACCTGCCACCAAGAAGCTGGCTAATCACACCGAGGAATAGTGCCATATGGAAGACTCAGTGTTGGTCTCTCTGCTGTTGACAAATTAGGTACTCATCAGTGGCTGCAGCCAGATCAGCCTTGGAGAGTGGAAATCTATGTTGCTGAGCCCATGCATAACCTCCATCCCTGCCAATATTGCCACTTTGTTCATGGACTCATTGGGCAATGGCAGGGGTGGCTGAGAAAAGATGCTGAATTGTATCTACAGAACAAATAATAATATCCACTTGATTATTAAAATCCTCCTCTGCTGAGGTCACCCTTTGGTGAGCACTCACGTTAGATACAAATTTCTTCTCAGTTTTTGACCACTTAGAGAGGTCTATTTACATACCTTTTCCCCAAATTTGTAATCAATTTTCCAATCTTTCTTCTTCCAAGTCACTGACAATTTAGCCAAACCATTTGCTACAGCCTATGACTCAGTATATAATCGCACATCTGGCCATTTCTCCTTCCAAGCAAAGTGCACAATATGGTGCACTGCTCAAAGTTCTGCCCACTGGAAAGATTTCCCTTTGCCACTGCCCTTCAGGGATGTCCCAGAATGGGGTTGGAGTGTTGCAGCTGTCCACTTTCAGGTGGTGCCTGCATATCATGCAGAGTCATCTGTAAACCAGTCCCCACTCTTCTCTTCCTCTGTCAACTGATCATAGGTAACTTCCCATGAGGCCATCGGTGAAAGCTAGGGGAGAGAAGGCAGGGTGGCAGGAGTAGGAACCATGGGCATTTGAGCCACTTCCTCATGTAACTTGTGCCATCAGGACCTGCTCAAGCCAGATCACATATATACCACTTCCATTTGATGATAGAATGCTGCTGTGCACATCCCACTTTATGGCTAAATCGGTCAGAAAGCACCCAGTTCATGATAGGCAGTTTAGGTCACATGGTGACTTGATGACCCATAGTCAAATGTCCAATTTCTACCAAGGCCCAGTAACAGGCCAAGAGCTGTCTCTCAAAAAGAGAGTAGTTGTCAGCAAAGGTGGCACGGCCTTGCTCCAAAATCTTAGAGGCTTCCACTTTGACTCACCTATAGGTGTCTGCCAAACGCATCAAACAAGCACCATTGGATCTGCTGGGTCATATGACTAAAGTGGCAAAGAAGCTTGCACAGCAGCCTGGACCTATTGCAGAACCTTCTCCTGTTCTGGACCCCAATCAAAACTGGCAGCTGTTTGAGTCACTCAATAAATAGGCCAGAGTAACACATCCAAATGAGGAATGTGTTGCCTCCAAAATCCACATGAGCCCACTAGGTGTTCTGCTTTGTTCTTGGTTGTAGGAGGAGCCAAATGCAGCAACTTATCTTTCACCTTAGAAGAAATATCACCACAGGTCCCATACCACTGGATCCCTATAAATTTTACTGAGCTAGAAGGTCACTGAATTTTAGTTAGATTTATTTCCCATCCTCTGGCATGCAAAAGTCTCACAATAAGTCCCGTGTGTTTGCTACTTCTCACTCACTGGATCCAATCACAAAGTCATCAGTGTAACGGACCAGTGTGATATCTTGTGTAAGGGAAAATCAATCAAGGTCTCTCCAAACAAGATATGACACAAGGCAGAAGAGTTGATATACCTCTGAGGTAAGACAGTAAAGATATATTTCTTTTTTTTTATGATTATACTTTAAGTTCTAGGGTACATGTGCATAACGTGCAGGTTTGTTACATATGTATACTTGTGCAATGTTGCTGTGCTGCACCCATCAACTCGTCATTTACATCAGGTATAACTCCCAATGCAATCCCTCCCCCCTTCCCCCTCCCCATAATAGGCCCCGATGTGTGATGTCCCCCTTCCCGAGTCCAAGTGATCTCATTGTTCAGTTCCCACCTATGAGTGAGAACATGCGGTGTTTGGTTTTCTGTTCTTGTGATAGTTTGCTAAGAATGATGGTTTCCAGCTGCATCCATGTCCCTACAAAGGACACAAACTCATCCTTTTTTATGGCTGCATAGTATTCCATGGTGTATATGTGCCACATTTTCTTAATCCAGTCTGTCACTGAAGGACATTTGGGTTGATTCCAAGTCTTTGCTATTGTGAATAGTGCCACAATGAACATACGTGTGCATGTGTCTTTATAGCAGCATGATTTATAATCCTTTGGGTATATACCCAGTAATGGGATGGCTGGGTCATATGGTACATCTAGTTCTAGATCCTTGAGGAATCGCCATACTGTTTTCCATAATGGTTGAACTAGTTTACAATCCCACCAACTGTGGAAAAGTGTTCCTATTTCTGCACATCCTCTCCAGCACCTGTTGTTTCCTGACTTTTTAATAATCGCCATTCTAACTGGTGTGAGATAGTATCTCATTGTGGTTTTGATTTGCATTTCTCTGATGGCCAGTGATGATGAGCATTTTTTCATATGTCTGTTGGCTGTATGAATGTCTTCTTTTGAGAAATGTCTGTTCATATCCTTTGCCCACTTTTTGATGGGGCTGTTTGTTTTTTTCTTGTAAATTTGTTTGAGTTCTTTGTAGGTTCTGGATATTAGCCCTTTATCAGATGAGGAGATTGCAAAAATTTTCTCCCATTCTGTAGGTTGCCTGTTCACTCTGATGGTGGTTTCTTTTGCTGTGCAGAAGCTTTTTAGTTTAATGAGATCCCATTTGTCAATTTTGGCTTTTGCTGCCATTGCTTTTGGTGTTTTAGACATGAAGTCTTTGCCCATGCCTATGTCCTTAATGGTACTACCTAGGTTTTCCTCTAGGGTTTTTATGATATAAGGTCTAACATTTAAGTCTCTAATCCATCTTGAATTAATTTTCGTATAAGGAGTAAGGAAGGGATCCAGTTTCAGCTTTCTACTTATGGCTAGCCAATTTTCCCAGCACCATTTATTAAATAGGGAATCCTTTCCCCATTTCTTGTTTCTCTCAGGTTTGTCAAAGATCAGATGGCTGTAGATGTGTGGTATTATTTCTGAGGACTCTGTTCTGTTCCATTGGTCTCTATCTCTGTTTTGGTACCAGTACCATGCTGTTTTGGTTACTGTAGCCTTGTAGTATAGTTTGAAGTCAGGTAGCGTGATGCCTCCAACTTTGTTCTTTTGACTTAGGATTGTCTTGGAGATGCGGGCTCTTTTTTGGTTCCATATGAACTTTAAAGCAGTTTTTTCCAATTCTGTGAAGAAACTCATTGGTAGCTTGATGGGGATGGCATTGAATCTATAAATTACCTTGGGCAGTATGGCCATTTTCACTATATTGATTCTTCTTATCCATGAACATGGTATGTTCTTCCATTTGTTTGTGTCCTCTTTTATTTCACTGAGCAGTGGTTTGTAGTTCTCCTTGAACAGGTCCTTTACATCCCTTGTAAGTTGGATTCCTAGGTATTTTATTCTCTTTGAAGCAATTGTGAATGGAAGTTCATTCATGATTTGGCTCTCTGTTTATCTGTTACTGGTGTATAAGAATGCTTGTGATTTTTACACATTACTTTTGTATCCTGAGACTTTGCTGAAGTTGCTTATCAGCTTAAGGAGATATTGGGCTGAGATGATGGGGTTTTCTAAATATACAATCATGTCATCTGCAAAGAGGGACAATTTGATTTCTTCTTTTCCTAACTGAATACCCTTGATTTCTTTCTCTTGCCTGATTGCCCTAGCCAGAACTTCCAACACTATGTTGAATAGGAGTGGTGAGAGAGGGCATCCCTGTCTTGTGCCAGTTTTCAAAGGGAATCTTTCCAGTTTTTGCCCATTCAGTATGATATTGGCTGTGGGTTTGTCATAAATAGCTCTTATTATTTTGAGGTACGTTCCAACAATACCGAATTTATTGAGCGTTTTTAGCATGAAGGGCTGTTGAATTTTGTCAAAAGCCTTTTCTGCATCTATTGAGATAATCATGTGGTTCTTGTCTTTGGTTCTGTTTATATGCTGGATTATGTTTATTGATTTGCGAATGTTGAACCAGCCTTGCATCCCAGGGATGAAGCCCACTTGATGGTGGTGGATAAGCTTTTTGATGTGCTGCTGAATCTGGTATGCCAGTATTTTATTGAGAGTTTTTGCATCGATGTTCATCAGGGATATTGGTCTAAAATTCTCTTTTTTTGTTGTGTCTCTGTCAGGCTTTGGTATCAGGATGATGTTGGCCTCATAAAATGAGTTAGGGAGGATTTCCTCTTTTTCTATTGATTGGAATAGTTTCAGAAGGAATGGTACCAGCTCCTCCTTGTACCTCTGGTAGAATTCAGCTGTGAATCCATCTGGTCCTGGACTTTTTTTGGTTGGTAGGCAGTTAATTATGGCCTCAATTTCAGAGCCTGCTATTGGTCTATTCAGGGATTCAACTTCTTCCTGGTTTAGTCTTGGAAGAGTGTAAGTGTCCAGAAAATTATCCATTTCTTCTAGATTTTCTAGTTTCTTTGCGTAGAGGTGTTTATAGTATTCTCTGATGGTAGTTTGTATTTCTCTTGGGTCGGTGGTGATATCCCCTTTATCATTTTTAATTGCATCTATTTGATTCTTCTCTCTTTTCTTCTTTATTAGTCTTGCTAGCGGTCTGTCAATTTTGTTGATCCTTTCAAAAAACCAACTCCTGGATTCATTGATTTTTTGGAGGGTTTCTTGTGTCTCTATCTCCTTCAGTTCTGCTCTGATCTTAGTTATTTCTTGCCTTCTGCTAGCTTTTGAATGTGTTTTCTCTTGCTTCTCTAGATCTTTTAATTGTGATGTTAGAGTGTCAATTTTAGATCTTTCCTGCTTTCTCTTGTGGGCATTTAGTGCTACAAATTTCCCTCTACACACTGCTTTAAATGTGTCCCAGAGATTCTGGTATGTTGTATCTTTGTTCTCATTGGTTTCAAAGAACATCTTTATTTCTGCCTTCATTTCGTTATGTACCCAGTAGTCATTCAGGAGCAGGTTGTTCAGTTTTTATGTAGTTGGGCGGTTTTGATTGAGTTTCTTAGTCCTGAGTTCTAGTTTGATTGCACTGTGGTCTGAGAGACAGTTTGGTATAATTTCTGTTCTTGTACATTTGCTGAGGAGTGCTTTACTTCCAATTATGTGGTGAATTTTGGAATAAGTCTGATGTTGTGTTGAGAAGAATGTATATTCTGTTGATTTGGGGTGGAGAGTTCTATAGATGTCTATTAGGTCTGCTTGCTGCAGAGATGAGTTCAATTCCTGGATATCCTTGTTAACTTTCTGTCTCGTTTACCTGTCTAATGTTGACAGTGGAGTGTTGAAGTCTCCCATTATTATTGTATGGGAGTCTAAGTCTCTTTGTAAGTCTCTAAGGACTTGCTTTATGAATCTGGGTGCTCCTGTATATGGTGCATATATATTTAGGATAGTCAGTTCTTCCTGTTGAATTGATCCCTTTACCATTATGTAATGGCCATCTTTGTCTCTTTTGATCTTTGTTGGTTTAAAGTCTGTTTTATCGGAGACTAGTATTGCAACCCCTGCTTTCTTTTGTTCTCCATTTGCTTGGTAAATCTTCCTCCATCCCTTTATTTTGAGCCTATGTATGTCTCTGCGTGTGAGATGTGTCTCCTGAATACAGCAGACTGATGGGTCTTGATTCTTTATCCAGTTTGCCAGTCTGTGTCTTTTAATTGGAGCATTTAGTCCATTTACATTTAAGGTTAATATTGTTATGTGTGAACTTGATCCTGCCATTATGATATTAACTGGTTATTTTGCTCGTTAGTTGATGCAGTTTCTTCCTAGCCTCGATGGTCTTTACATTTTGGCATGTTTTTGCAATGGCTGGTACCGGTTGTTCCTTTCCATGTTGAGTGCTTCCTTCAGGGTCTCTTGTAAGGCAGGCCTAGTGGTGACAAAAGCTCTAAGCATTTGCTTATCTGTAAAGGATTTTATTTCTCCTTCACTTCTGAAACTTAGTTTGGCTGGACATGAAATTCTGGGTTGAAAATTCTTTTCTTGAAGAATGTTGAATATTGGCCCCCACTCTCTTCTGGCTTGGAGAGTTTCTGCTGAGAGATCTGCTGTTAGTCTGATGGGCTTCCCTTTGTGGGTAACCCGACCTTTCTCTCTGGCTGCCCTGAAGATTTTTTCCTTCATTTCAACTTTGGTGAATCTGGCAATTATGTGTCTTGGAGTTGCTCTTCTCGAGGAGTATCTTTGTGGTGTTCTCTGTATTTCCTGGATTTGAATGTTGGCCTGCCCTACTAGGTTGGGGAAGTTCTCCTGGATGATATCCTGAAGAGTGTTTTCCAACTTGGTTCCATTTTCCCCCTCACTTTTAGGCACCCCAATCAGACATAGATTTGGTCTTTTTACATAATCCCATACTTCTTGCAGGCTTTGTTCATTTCTTTTTCTTCTTTGTTCTTTTGGTTTCTCTTCTCGCTTCATTTCGTTCATTTGATCCTGAATCGCTGATACTCTTTCTTCCAGTTGATCGAGTCGGTTACTGAAGCTTGTGCATTTGTCACGTATTTCTCGTGTCATGGTTTTCATCTCTTTCATTTCGTTTTTGACCTTCTCTGCATTAATTACTCTAGCCATCAATTCTTCCACTTTTTTTTCAAGATTTTTAGTTTCTTTGCGCTGGATATGTAATTCTTCCTTTAGCTCTGAGAATTTTGATGGACTGAAGCCTTCTTCTCTCATCTCGTCAAAGTCATTCTCCATCAAGCTTTGATCCGTTGCTGACGATGAGCTGCGCTCCTTTCCCGGGGGAGATGCGCTCTTATTTTTTGAATTTCCAGCTTTCCTGCCCTGCTTTTTCCCCATCTTTGTGGTTTTATCTGCCTCTGGTCTTTGATGATGGTGATGTACTGATGGGATTTTGGTGTAGGTGTCCTTCCTGTTTGATAGTTTTCCTTCTCACAGTCAGGATCCTCAGCTGTAGGTCTGTTGGAGATTGCTTGAGGTCCACTCCAGACCCTGTTTGCCTGGGTGTCAGCAGCAGAGCTTGCAGAAGATAGAATATTGCTGAACAGCGAGTGTACCTGTCTGATTCTTGCTTTGGAGGCTTCCTCTCAGGGGTGTACTCCACCCTGTGAGGTGTGGGGTGTCAGACTGCCCCTAGTGGGGGATGTCTCCCAGTTAGGCTACTCAGGGGTCAGGGACCCACTTGAGCAGGCAGTCTGTCCCTTCTCAGCTCTTAACCTCCGTGTTGGGAGATCCACTGCTCTCTTCAAAGCTGTCAGACAGAGTCGTTTGCGTCTGCAGAGGTTTCTGCTGCTTTTGTTGTTATCTGTGCCCTGTCCCCAGAGGTGGAGTCTACAGAAACAGGCAGGCTTCCTTGAGCTGCTGTGAGCTCCACCCAGTTCGAGCTTCCCAGCGGCTTTACCTACTTAAGCCTCAGCAATGGCAGGCGCCCTTCCCCCAGCCTCCCTGCTGCCTTGCCGCGATTTCGCAGACTGCTGTGGTAGCAATGAGGGAGGCTCCGTGGGCATGGGACCCTCCCGGCCAGGTGTGGGACATTATATCCAGGTGTGCCTGTTTGCTTAAAGTGCAGTATTGGGGTGGGAGTTACCCGATTTTCTAGGTGTTGTGTGTCTGAGTTCCCCTGGCTAGGAAAAGGGATTTCCTTTCCCCTTGCACTTCCCAGGTGAGGTGATGCCTCGCCCTGCTTCAGCTCTTGCTGTCAGGCTGCAGCAGCTAACCAGCACCGATTGTCCGGCACTCCCTAGTGAGATGAACCCAGTACCTCAGTTGAAAATGCAGAAATCACCGGTCTTCTGTGTCGCTCGGGCTGGGAGTTGGAGACTGGAGCTGTTCCTATTCGGCCATCTTGCTCCACCCCCTATATTTCTAACCTTGCCAGCTGAAGGCAAATTGCTTCTGCTGGGCCTTATGGACACGAATGGAGAAAAAGGCATTTGCCAAATCAATAGCTACATACCAGTTACCAGGAGATGTGTTAATTTCCTCAAACAATGACACCACATCTGTTACAGCAGCTGCAACTGGATTCACCACTTAGTTAAACTTATGATAATCCACAGTCATTCTCCAAGATCCATCTGTCTTCGGCATAGTCCAAATAGGATAGTTGAATGGGAATGTGCTGGGAATCACCACCCCCACATTTTTCAAGTCCTTGATGGTGACACTAATCTCTGCAATCCCTTTATGAATTCAGTATTGTTTTTGATTTACTATTTTTTCTAGTTAGAGGCAGCTCTAATGGTTTCCATTTGGCTTTTCCCACAGTAATAGCCCTCATCCTGCCAGTCAGGGAGCCAATGTGGGAGTTCTGCTAGCTGCTAAGTATTTTTATGCCAATTAAGCATTCTGGCATTGAGAAAATGACCAGAGAATGAGTCTGGGGACCCACTGGATCCACTATAGGTCAGATATGAGCTAAAACTCCATTAATTCCCTGATCTCCATAAGCTCCTACATTAACTGGAGGATCACAATGACTTTTTGGGTTCCCAGGAATCAATGTCAGCTCAGAGCCAGTATCCAGCAGTCCCCAAAATGTCTGATTGTTTGCCTTTCTCCAATTCACAGTTATCCTCATAAAGAGCCAGAGGTCTCCTTGGGGAAGGATGGGAAGAAGGTTAACAGCATATATTTTCAGTTATGTAGTGGGGTCCTTCCTCAAAGGGATATGGCCTCCTCTTCATTCAAGGGATTCTGGGTCTGTAAAGTGGTCCAAGTCTGGTAATTGATTGAAGGTCCATGACTCTCTGTTTTTACAATTCAAATTACCCTCTGGTTCACTCAACCTGGAAGTTTTCTGCTTATGTAATTAAGCAAGAATGCAGTAGGCTTCCTATCTATTTTACTTCTGGGAATACCATGATTAGTCAATGCAATAGTTCCATATGAATCAGAATATTCCGATTGCTGCTTTGCCTCTCCTGTCCATTATGGTAGCTACGCCTACCTTGCCTTTGAGGGTTGAATGCTGCCACTCGGGCACTGCCACCTTAGGATCCAATTATTCTCATTGCATTTAAATTTTGTAGTTGAGTGATGGGGTTCCCACTGTAAGATCTGGCATACAGAGAAGAGTAATCACAAATCTCTTCAAGGATGCAGGTGCTGCTTTCACAAATCTATTCCACAAAGCATTGGTCAAGGGTATATCTTTTGGACCCTCCCAGCTGGGATGAATAGGTCTAAATGTGACTAATTGACTCCAGCATCCCAGTCTCCCTAAACCTTTGGATCTCTTCCTCTACATTAAACCGAAGAATGTTGGGCATTTTCAGCTCGCTCATGGTGGGCCATCTCTTAATCCATATTTCAGCTAACCAAGCAAATTAACTATTAGAGCCTTTTTTTAACTCCCAAGCTACAACATTAAATGCAGAATCCCTGCTTATTTGGCCCAAATCAATTAATTTAGCCTTATCCAACTTTATGTTCCCTCCACTATTATCCCACATGCTTAATATCTATTCCCATGCCTGTTCTCCAGGTTTCTGCTTTATGTGACTAGAAAACTCAGCCAGTTCTTTTAGAGGGTCATGCACCTCCTCATGAATCACACTTTCCTCTAGGGGCCAGCCGGGGCTTTAGTCAAGTTATAGGCCTAGAAGCAAACAGGTGTTGGGTGCATTTCCTGAGAAGAATCAACACTGTCTTGCCTGGAAATTGCCTCAGGGGAGACCATCACTGTTGTCTCAGGCAGTACAGAGTTTATCTTCTCAGACAAAAATTAAAAGGCTGATGGCAGCATGGGTCAGGGAGGGGATGTTGCCAACACGGGGATAAGGAAGCTCTTTCCTCTGGCAATAAAGGCTCATCAAAGTGTACAAGCTCAGTGTCCCCAGCTTCATCAGGGTCTTCCCATATGTCCCCATTTCAAGTTTCAGGGTCCCATTCTTTTCCAATCAATTACCTCAATTTAATGGTAGACAACTGGTGAGGTTGTGCATGCACCTTTCGTTACAGGTCACCCACTATCATGATAAGAGCTTGTGTCTGATTTTCCACAATTTCAGCTCTTTCTCTTCAGGAGATAAGACTCTTGCTCAGGGCAATCTTAGAAGATTTGAGGCTCAGTATGTGCTTTTGAAGCTGGGAGTCAGAATCCCTGAGTTTATCATTTTCTTTCCTCACTTTGTCCAGTGAACTTAGGGGCAACCAACCAACTTCATTATATTCCTTGGTTCTCCACATATGGTCAAAGGTATTATGTATAGAGTCACTAAACTCTTAGGAATATCAAATGCATTTGTTTTGCATAACTCTCAAAAGAGTTCATGTCAAGGACTATCAGTGTTCTTTACACTATTAGAAGTAGAGTCCTTAGCATTTTGGGGTCTAATCATATTAAGATTCCATCTCCATAAACCCCAAAACGAATGAAAGAACCCCATCCTTAATACTCTGTTCCTTTAGAACCATTCCTGGTACGAACGTTTGTATTAGGGTTTTCTAGAGGGACAGAACTAATAAGATAGAAGTATATATAAAGAGGAGTTTATTAAGGAATATTGACTCACACAATCACAGAGTAAAGTCCCACATTAGGCCATCTGCAAGCTGAGGATCAAGGAAGCCAGTCCGAGTCCCAAAGCTGAAGAACTTGGATTCCAATGTTCAAGGGTAGGAAGTATCCAGCATGACAGAAAGATGTAGGCCAGAAGATTAAACCAATCTAGTTTTTCCATGTTCTTCTGCCTGCTTTTATTCTTGCCGTGCTGGCAGCTTATTAGATTGTGCCCACCCAGATTGAGGATGGGTCTGCCTTTCCTAGTCCGCTGAGTCAAATGTTAATCTTCTTTGGCCAACACCCTCACAGACACACCCATGAATAATACTTTGCATCTTTCAACCTAATCAAGTTGACGCTCAATATTAGCCACCACTGTGGTTTCATGATGTATTTTATTGCTAAGTAGTAAACATAATATAAATGTGCTACAGTTTCTTTAAGCATAGCAAGCAAAGCTGTTAATAACATTCTGATACAGGTTTTTGTGTGAACATAGGTTTTCATTTCTCCAGAGAAAATGTCCAAGAATGTCATTACTGAGTTGCAGAGTATTTGCATACTTTGTTTTCAAAAAATTGTCAAGCTGTTTTCCAGTGTGGCTATATTATTTTACATTCCCACCAGCAATGTATGAGTGATCCAGGGTCTGTGCCTCCTCACCAGCATTTGATGTAATTATTATTTATTAATATTTTACCTTAGTCACTATGGGAAGTGTGTAGTTGTATTTCATTGAGATTTTAATTTGCATTTCTCTGATGGCTATTAACGTTGAATATTTTTCCTATGCTAATTGGTCATCTGTATATCTTCTTCAGTGAAATATCATTTGTTTATGTCTTTTGCTCATTTTCAAATTAGGCTGACTTTTTTTACTGTTGTTTTCTTTTTTCTATTTTCTTTGTTTAAATTAATGTAAAAGTTACATAATATAAAATTAACAAGCTTAAAATGGAAAAGTCAGTGTAATTTAGTACACTTATGATGTTTTTCTTTTTTCCCAATTCATATGCTTTTTATTCTTTTTGTTGCATTATTTAACTGCCTAAAACTTCAAGTACTGTGGTAAATAAGATGAATGTATTTATAAAATAAGTTTTATTCCTATACACTAGTAGCCATGATGGAAGGAAACTTAAAAAATTCCATTCATAATAGTATCAAAAAGAGTAACATACTTAGTAACAAATTTAACAAAAGAAGCAAGAAACTTGTATACTGAAAACTACGAAACATAGAAATAATAAAACCTAAATGAATGGAAAAATATTATATGCTCATGGGTTGAAAGAATTAATATTGTTAGGATGGCAATACTCCCCAAATCAATGCAGATTCAATTAATCTTTATTAAAATCCCAGTTGAGTTTTTTTGCAGAAATGAAAATGCTGAACTTAAAATGCATATAGAAATTTAAGGAACCCATAATAGCCAAAACAATCTTGAAAAAAGAACAAAGTTGAAGAACTTACATTTTCTAATTTCAAAACCTACTACAAAGCTACAGTGAACAAGACTGGCATCAAGTACTGGCATAAGGCTAGATATAAAGATCAACTGAACAGACTTGAGAATATATAAGTAACCTTACACATCTATGATCAACTGATATTCAATAAGGGTGAAAGATTATTCTATAGGTTAAGAATAGTTTTTTCAGACCAGGTGCATTGGCTCACACTTGTAATCTCAGCATGTTGGGAGGCTAAGGTGGGAGGATCACTTGAGGTCAGGAGTTCGAGACCAGCCTGGACAACATGGTGAAACCCCATCTCTACTAAACAAAACAAAATAAAACAAACAAAACTAGCCGGGTTAGGTGGTAGGCGCCTATAATTCCAATGCACTCCAGGCTGGGTGACAAAGTGAGATTCCATCTCAAAAAAAAAAAAAAAAAAAGTAAAAAGGTAGTCATTTCAACAAATAGTGCTGAAACCACTAAACATCCACAAGTAAATCAAATAGATTGAACCCCTGCCTTGCGCTATATAAAAAAATTAACTAAAAATGAATCAAAGACTTAAATGTAAGAGCTAAAACTATAAAATTCTTAGAGGAAACCAGGGTTAAAGCTTCATTACCTTGTATCAGGCTGTTTTTTTAGAGACAACACCAAAAGCACAGGTGATAAAAGAAAAATACATAAATTGAACTTCATCAAAATTAGAAACTTTTGCATTAAAGGCCACTGTCATAGAAGGGAAGAGACAACCTACAAAATAGAAAATATTTGCAAATCATATATCTGACAAGAGCCTAGAATTCAGAACATATAAATGGGGCTTACAGATCAATAATAAAAAGACAAACAAACCAATTAAAAAGTAAAGTAGAATTAGAATATAAATTTTCCAAAGAATATATCAATGGCCAATAAGCATATGAAAAGCTGCTCGACATAATTAGTCATAAGAGAAAATGCAATCAAAACCATAATACCACTTCACATTCACTGGAGTGGCTTTAATCAGAATGACACACAATAACACATGTTGGTGAGTATATGGAGAAATTGGAACCATCATATATTACAGGTGGAAATGTAAAGTTGTGCAGCTTTTTGGCAAACAGTTTATTAATTCTTCAAAATGTTAAACAGAACTACCATTGATGCAGGAATTCTACACATGTCTACGCAAAAATTTGTACACGAATGTTCATGGCAGTGTTATTCATAATAAACAAAAGCATAAAAAACTAAAATTTCCACTAACTGATAACTAAAATTTGGTATAGTTCACAATGATTTTATTTAAGAATAAAAAGGAATGCATTACTTGTACATTCAGCATCATGGATAAACCATGAACACTTTATTCTTTAGTGAAAGAATACATACAAAAAACTTCATATTTTGTGAGCCCATCAATATGAAATATCCAGAATAGGGAAATCCATTGCGACAAAAATTTGATCAGTGACTGCTAGGAACAAGGGAGTGGGAAGAGTAGGTAGTACAAATTTGGGGAATGATGAACGTGCTCTAAATTATGATAATGGTGTTTGTTGCACAACTCTGTTAATATATTTGAAACAATTATGCACTATAATTTGGTGAATTGAATGGTATATGAATTATACGTCAATAAAACTCTCAACAACAATAAATTCGCACAGGGTCCCACATTCCCTTTCAGTTAAAAATTTTTACTTTTTACCTTCCTTCATACCCAAACCTCCAAAAACAGCTGCTGACTCTACATTCACTTCCATATCTCCCTTTCACTCCTCAGTCCATCTAACCTGACTTCTGTTCCTATCATTCCATTGAAATAGCCGTTGTCAAGGTCACCAGTGACCTCCATGGTGCCAATCCAATGGTATTTTTCCCCCAAACTCCTTCTACCTCTCAGTAGCACATGACACATATAACCACAACCTACTTTTCAAAATATTCACCTTTCTGGCTGCGTGTGGTGGCTCACGCCTATAATCCCAGGACTTTGGGAGGTCGAGGCAGGCGGAACATGAGGTCAGGAGATCGAGACCATCCAGGCCAACATGGTGAAACCCCATCTCCACGAAAAATCCAAAAATTAGCTGGGTGTGGTGGCATGTGCCTGTAATCACAGCTATTCGGGAGACTGCAGCACGAGAATTACTTGAACCCAGGAGGTGGAGGTTTCAGTGAGCCAAGATTGTGCCACTGCACTGCAGCCTGGAGACAGAGTGAGCCTCAGTCTCTAAAAAAAAAAAAAAAAAAAAAAAAAAAAATTATATATATATATATATATTTATATTTTTCACCTTTGCTTTCTTGGTGTTGCACTTTTCTTGATTCCTCCTACCTTCTGGTCATCTTCCCCACGTGACATTTAAATGCTGCAGTTCGCAGTTCCCCGGAACTCAGTCCTGGTCCTTATTTGCTCAACACACTCTTCCTAGGTTATTTAATTCAGTCACATGTCTTTAAATATAATCTGAGGCAGGAGAATAGGGTCTGGAGGAAAGGAACTTAAGGCCAACTCATGCTGACTGGATATCAGAGGCTACTCCATTTTCAACCCTCCTTTTTCTGCATGGTAGTTGTTGCCTGGCAGTTGTAACCCTTTCTTTTGCTGTGTGGCAGTTGCCACGTGACAGTTGGAGAATGAAAGTACCTCTGATTGGTCCACTCTTGCAACCAATCAGCCTGGTAGTTGGAGAATGAAAGTACCTCTGATTGGTCCACTCCTGCAACCAATCAGTCTGGTGGCAGGCCTACTCTTCAACCAATCAGACTGGTCATGGGGCCACTAGCGTGAACCCATGGGAAATCTCTAGAGGGTATGTAAACCCCAGAAAATTCTGTAACCAGAGCTCTTGAGCTGCTTGCTTGAGCCCGTTCCCACCCTGTAGAGTGTACTTTGGTTTAAAATAAATCTGTGCTTTGGCTGCCTTGCTTGTTCATTTTGTCCAATTCTTTGTTCAAAACACAGAGAACCTGAACAACTAACTTCAACCGGTAACATAATCTACATGTTGACACCTTCCAAATGGATATCTCCAGCCCAGTTCGTTCACACTCATACTTCTCATGTGTTTATACATCTGTTTACCCGACACCATTTCATAAATGTCTCATAGGCATCTAGAAATTAATGGGTTCAAAACAGAACTCTTGCTTTTCTCCTTAAACATGGTACTCACCTAGCTTTCTCTATCTCAGAATATAGCTCTGCAGCTTACCCATTTACTAAAGCGATTCATCCTGAATAAAAACGTGGTGTCCTAAGGCCGGGAGCTGTGGCTCACGCTTGTAATCCCAGCACTTTGGGAGGCCAAGGCTGGTGGATCACAAGGTTAAGAGATGGAGACCATCCTGGCCAACATGGTGAAACTCTGTGTCTACTAAAAATACAAAAATTAGCTGGGTGTGGTGGTGCAGGCCTGTAGTCCCAGCTACTCGGGAGGCTGAGGCAGGAGAATTGCTTGAACCCAGGAGGCAGAGGTTGCAGTGAGCCGAGATCGTGCCACTGCACTTCAGCCTGGTGACAGAGAGAGACTGTTTATGGTCTATATATTATTAAATAATAAGGATTTCCTTCAATCTTGCTTTAGGCTATTCTTCCTCTTGTCCACTCTGCTCCATTTCAAGTTCTAAATTCCTTGTGAATAGAATAATCCTCCTTCTCCTCTTCCTATTGCTGGTCTGCAGGGATTGGTTTAAATGTCAATGCGTTAGAGATCTACAGCACAATTTTTTTCTCAACTTTAACATATACATATAAATGTACGTGTGTGTGTGTGTGTTTGTGTATGCATGTGTGTTTCATTATTATCTGTTCTCAAACTGGATTATAGATTGTACGATAGTAGGCTATAAGCTACATTGAGGGCAAAGCCCTGTTTGTTCCTTGGTGCATCTCCATTGCCTAGAATAGCACCTCAATATAGTATGCTGTCAGATAGACATTAAATGGACACTATTATAGAATAATGAAGATAATAAGCAGATTTAACATGGAAGTCATGGTGGTGAATTTGCTTGGTTCTGCTAAGTCACAGTGGAATATTACGGCTTCATTCAATGTTTCAGGAAGGTACTGTAAATTTTAAAAATCAAATGTTTATGTAAACACTATTCTAAGCACTTTACATTGTATTATCTTATATAATCTTCACAACAATCATATAAAATAGATTTCCACTATTATCACTATTTTAACAGAAGGTAAATATGAAATACAAAGAGATAGTTACTTGCCTAATAATTCCAAATAGTTTGTAGTAGAGAGAGGATTTGAACACAAGAAGGCTTTCTAAATCCCATATACTTAAAAAGTGCATTGTGCTACCTTTCTGTCCTCTAAAATAGATGATAGTGCTCTATAATCTGTTGTAGAAGATAAATGAAGGCTAGTACTTTTCCGGACTTCGGTCTAGGAAATGGGCAATGCAGAACCAGAGGAATCCACAAGGCAAAAGGATAGTTTGCAGATTTGATGTCTTTCAAACTAAATAGCCCTTTCACCAGCAATGTGTTTGTTCCACAGATAATAAAAATCGAATGGTTTTAGAACTTCAAGAACACTTAGAGAGTTTCAACTGCCCTCTTCAGTCTGCCCTTCAATAGACAAATGGTGAAAATGTTTCAGTAAGGAGACAAAATGATCTCTCACAGTGAATTACTGTGAGCCAACCTCTATTGATATTTCCAGCTCTAGGTGCCTTCTTCCACTCCAAGTATAAGAAACCCTGGCAGCTGGGCATGGTGGCTCACACTTGTAATCTCAGCACTTTCGGAGGCCGAGGCAGGTGGATCACGAGGTCAGGAGTTCAAGACCAGCCTGTCCAACATGGTGAAACCCCACCTCTACTAAAAATACAAAAATTAACCTGGCGTGGTGGCGCATGCCTGTAGTCCCAGCTACTCGGAAGGCTGAGGCAGGAGAATTGCTTGAACCTAGGAGACAGAGGTTGTAGTGAGCCGAGATCACACCACTGCACTCCATCCTGGGCAACAGAGCGAGACTGTCACAAAAGAAAAAAAAAAAAAAGAAAGAAAGAAAGAAAAGAAGAAAGAAACCCTGGCTTAGCAGTCTCAGCATTCCCTGCTGGTCCTGACTTCACTCTCCCAGTAAAATACCATTGTAAACATCCTGGTGCCTTTTGGTAAGGACTATTTGACTGATGCCAGAGGTGTCTGCTACTATTGTTAAGACTTGATGTTTGCTTCTTTCCTTTTTGAGTTCAAATCTTTGTTGTTTAAATGGTTATGTTAAAAACTGTGTTCTAGAATGGGCCAGGAATCAAAGAAACAAAAATGAGTACATAATATACATTTTATTTTCTTTTTCTGCAAAAGCAATTATTGACTGAAACCTGGTGTTATTGCCTTTTTTATGATTTCCTGAAAAATAAATTTATCATTCCTCTTCCTAATCTTTCATTTTTGAAGCTTGCTGCGCTCTGCTAACAGCTTCTTTCTGATTTAGCTTTTGTTTAAGTTCCAGAGTGTACATGCAGATTTGTTACATAGGTAAATTTATGTCATGGAGGTTTGTTGTACAAATTATTTCATCACCCAGGTATTAAGCCTAGCACCCATTAGTCATTTTTCCTGATCATCTCCTTGCTCCCATCCTGCAGTCCCCGATAGGCCCCAGTGTGTGTTATTCCTCTATATGTTTTCATGTGTGCCTATAAATTAGCTTACATTTATAATTAAGAACGTGCAGTATTTGGTTTTCTGTTTCTGTGTTAGTTTGCTATGGATAATGGCCTTCAGCTCCATCCATGTTCCTGCCAAGGACATGATCTCATTCTTTTTGATGGCTGCAAAGTATTCCATGGCGTATATGTACCACATTTTTAAAATTCATTCTACCATTGGTGGGCATGTAGATTGGTTCCATGTCTTTGCTATTGTGAATAGTGCTGCAATGAACATATGTGCACATCATGTGTCTCATAATAGAACAACTTTTACTCCTTTGGGTATATACCAAGTAATGGAATTACAGGGTTGAATGATATTTCTGTTTTTAGGTCTCTGAGGAATCACCACACTGTCTTCCATAGGGGCTGAAATAATTTACACTCCCACAAACAGGGTATAAGTGTTCCTTTTTCTCTGCAAGCTTGCCGGCATTTGTTATTTCTTGACTTTTTAATAACAGCACTTCTAACTAGTGTGAGATGGTATCTCGTTGTAATTTTGATTTGCATTTCTCTAATAATCAGTGATATTGAGCTTTTTTTCATATGATTGTTGGTCAAATGAAGAGTGTCTTATGAAAGACACTTATGAAAAGTGTCTTATGAAAAGTGTCTGGTTATGCCCTTTGCCCACTTTTTAATGGAGTTGTTTCTACTTTTCTTGTAAATTTGTTAACATTCCTTATAGACGCTAAATATCAGACCTTTGTCAGATACACAACTTGCAAAACTTTTCTCCCATTCCCTAGGTTGTTTGCATACTCTGTTGATAGTTTATTTTGCTGTGCAGAAGCTTCTTAGTTTCATTACATCTTATTTGTCAGTGTTTGCTTTTGTTGCAATTGCTTTTGACAACTCCGTCATGACATTGTTGACCATTCCTATGTTCAGAATGGTATTGCCTAGGTTGTCTTATAGGTTAGAATTTTGCATTTAAGTCTTTAATCCATCTTGAGTTAATTTTGCAGAGGATAAAAGAAAGAGGTTCGGTTTCAGTCTTCGCATATGGCTATCCAGTTACCCTGGCACCATTTATTGAATAGGGAGGGCTTTCCCCCATTGCTTTTTTTTTTTTTTTAATATTTGTCAAAGATCAGATAGTTGCAGGTGTGTGGCCTTATTTCTGGGTTCTCTGTTTTGTTTTGTTGGTCTATGTGTCTGTTTCTGAACCACTACCATGCTATTTTGGTTACTATAACCTTGAAGTATACATTGAAGTCAGGTAACATGATGCCTCCAGCTTTTTTTTTTTTTTTCAATTTCCATTTATTTTTGGCTCTTGGGGTGATGTCATCTTTTCAATATATAAAAAAAGCAACAAGTTCAACACAAAATAGAAATATAAAATGTAGGATAGAACAAAACCAAGTGTGGAGGGGGAAGCAACAGCAAAATGAATAAAGATGTTGCAAAAAAGATGGAGGGTTCCCCTCTCCTCTGGGGATTGACTCAAACACTGATGTGGCAGTATACACCATTCCACAGTCAGGGATGTTCATTCTTTTTGGGGGGGTAATAAAAAGTGGGGATTAAGAGGACATTTCTGGAGGCTTAGGGACCAAGGCTGGTCTCTTCTCCACCGCCCCCACCCTGCCCTTGATTCCTTTCTCTGATCAGGGGAAAGGAGTTCGAGTAAGGGATGTAGAGTTGGAAAGGGAAAGATTCCACTTGACAGAGTGGGACAGACCCCTCCAAAGAGTAGAGCTTGGAGGGAGATTGAAAAAGGAGATAATACTGCTGACACCTCCCTTGAAGCTGAGATGGGAAAAGGATATACATAGAGATTAGTGACTTTAATAGCCTGGATTTCCCTCTCCAAAACTTTTAGAACAGGAAATCCCATTCCCTTCATTATATAGTGACTTCTATCCATTACCTTCTGCCATTTTCTACTTTGGGCTTAGGATGGTGGCCGTTATCTACATGGGTTTTCAGCACCTGGTTGGTTCTCAATGGGATCTGGATGAGACCCAGCTTCTTGGAGATTTTTAAGAGGGAAATATTAACTGGATAGATGGAAGGAATGGACACCAGAAGGAAATACAGGGTCACCCAGAATGACAGAAATCTAGGTTTCCCAGAGTGGAAAGAGAGAGGAGACTTTCAACAAACAAGTATTTATTGAGTGCCTGCTATGTGCCAGGCACTGTTCTAGACTCCCCTCCCAGAAGAAAAAACAAAAAACAAGATAGCGGCAGCAAACACAAATTCTGAGGGAGAGGAAAGGGGCCGTTGAGTAAGACGGCTAAGGGAACTGAGAAACCTGAGGTGATGGGGGCTCTGGCTTAGGCCTCCTCTTCGGCCTCTTCACCCTGAAATGCTCCTCCTCTTCTACGGTGGCATCCTGGTACTCCCGATGCTCAGAGACGAGGTAGTTCATGTTGCTCTCAGCCTCGTGAACTCCATCTTGTCCATGCCTTCGCCTGTGTACCAGTGGAGGAAGGCTTTCTGGCGGAACATGGCAGTTAACTGCTCCGAGATGCGCTTGAAGAGCTCCTGGATGGCAGTGCTGTTGCCGATGAAGGTGACTGCCATCTTGAGGCCACGTGGTGGGATGTCACAGACAGCTGTCTTGACGTTGTTGGGGATCCATTCCACAAAGTATCTGCTGTTCTTGTTCTGCACGTTAAGTATCTGCTCATCGACCTCCTTCATGGACATCCGACCACGGAAGACAGCAGCCACGGTGAGGTATCGGCTGTGGCGGGGGTCACATGCAGCCATCATGTTCTTGGCATGGAACACCTGGGTGAGTTCCAGCACTGTGAGAGCTCAATACTGCTGGCTTCCATGGCTGGTGAGAGGGGCAAAGCCAGGCACAAAGAAATGGAGGCGTGGGAAGGGGACCATGTTGACTGCCAACTTGCCGAGGTCAGAATTGAGCTGGCCAGGGAAGTGGAGTCAGGTGGTGACACCGTTCATGGTGGCTGAGAGGAGGTGGTTCAGATCCCCGTAGGTTGGTGTGGTCAGCTTCAGAGTGTGGAAGCAGATATCATAGAGGGCCTCGTTGTCAATGCAATTGGTCTCATCAGTGTTCTCTACCAACTGATGGACGAAGAGGTGGCATTGTAGGGCTCAACCACGGTGTCAGACACTTTGGGTGAAGGCACCACACTGAAGGTGTTCATGATGTGATCAGGGTTCTCTTCTCAGATCTTGCTGATAAGGAGAGTGCCCATTCCAGAGCATGTGCCCCCGCCCAGTGAGCGGGTCAGCTGGAAGCCCTGCAGGCAGACACAGCTCTCTTCCTCCTTCCAAACCACATCCAGAACAGAATCAACCAGCTCCGCTCCCTCTGTGCAGTGGCCTTTGGCCCAGTTGTTACCTGCCCCAGACTGACCAAGTACAAAGTTGTCTGGTCTAAAGATCTGGCCAAAAGAACCTGAGTGAACAGAATCCATGGTCCCAGGTTCTAGATCCACCAGGATGGCACGAGGAACATATTTGCCACCTGTGGTTTCATTGTAGTACACAGAGATATGGTCCAGCTGCAGGTTGCTGTCCCCATGGTAGGTGCCGGTGGGGTCGACGTCATGTTCATCACTGATCACCTCCCAGAACTTGGCACGGGGATCTGGTTGCCACACTGACCAGCCTGGATGTGCACAATTTCCCTCATGGTTAAAATTTATTTATTTTTGCTCGCTTCAAGGTATGTATGGGGCAAGAAAATAAGTAATTTTTTTCTCTGCAGGTCGCAGGCTGCAAGGTTGGAATGCACCCCAGAGGCTGGAACAGCGAGGGTTTTTTGTTGTTGTTGTTGTTGTTTTGTTTGTTTGTTTTGCTTAGGACTGCCTTGGTTATTCAGGCTCTATTAGGTTCTATATACCTTTTTAAATAGTTTTTTTTTTAGTTTTTGTGAAAAATATCATTGGTAGTTTGATAAGAATAGCTTTGAATCTACACATTGCTTTGAGCAGTATGGACGTTTTAATTATATTGACTCTTCCCATCCGTGAGCATGGAATGTTTTGCCATTTATATGTGTCATCTCTGATTTATTTGAGCAGTGTTTGGTAGTTCTTGTAGGGATCTTTTACCTCCCTGGTTAGCTGTATTTCTAGTTATTTTATTTTGGAGCCGGCAGTTGTGAATGGGATTGGCTCCCAGCTTAACTGCTGTTGGTGTATATGATTGGTAGTGATATTTGCACATTGGTTTTTGTATCCTGAGACTTTACTGCAGCTGCTTATCAGCTGAAAAAGCTTTATGACTGAAACTATGGGGATTTCTAGATAAATAATTATGTTATCTGCAAACTGGGATAGTTTGACTTCCTCTCTTCCTATTTGGAACCTTTATTTTTTTTTTCTCTTGTCTAATTGCCTTGGCTAGGACCTCCAATACTATCTTGAATAGGAATGGTGAGTGAGGGCATCCTTGTCTTATGACGGTTTTCAAGGGGAATGCTTCCAGCTTTTGCTCGTTCAGTATGATGTTGGCTGTGTTTGTCATAAATGGCTCTTATTGTTTTGAGGTATGTTTCTTCAATACCTAGGTTATTTAGAGTTTTTAACATGAAAGGGTGTTGCATTTTTATTGAAAGTCTTTTTTACATCTAATGAAATAATCATGTAGTTTTTGTCTTTAGTTCTGTTTATGTGATGAATCATATTTATTGATTTGCATATGTTGAACTAACCTTGTGTCTCAGGGATAAAGCCAACTTGATCATGGTGGATTATCTTTTTGATGTGCTGTTTGACTAGGTTGACCAGCATTTTGTTGAGGATTTTTGCATCAGTGTTCATCAAAGATATTGACCTGAAGTTTTCTTTCTTTGTTGTATCTCTACCAAATTTTTGGTATTAGAATGATGCTGGCCTCATAGAATGAGTTGGGGAGAAGTCCCTTCTTCTCAATTTTTTTGGAATAGTTTCAGCAGTTATGGCACCAGTTCTTTATACAACTGGTAATATTTATCTGTTAATCTGTCTGGTCCTGGACTTTTTTTTTTTTTGGTTGGTAATCTATTTGTTACTGACTTAGTTTCAGAGCTTGTTATTGGTATATTCAGGGATTCAATTTCTTCCTGGTTCAGTCTTGGGAGGATGTATGTGTTCAGAAATTTATCTATTTGTTCTAGATTTTCTAGTTTATCTGCATATAGGTGTTCATAATATACTCTGATACTTCTTTGTATTTCTGTGGGGGTCAGTTGTATTATCACCCTTGGTGTTTGAGTGTGTTTATTTATATCTTCTCTCTTCTTCACTAGTCTAGCTAGCAGTCTATTTATTTCATTACTCTTTAAGAAAAACACATCTTGGATTTATTGATCTTTTGAATTTTTTGTGTCTCAATATCCTTCAGTTTCGTTCTGATTTTGGTTTTTTTTTTGTCTTCTGCTAGCTTTGGGGTTGGTTTTCTATTGCTTCTCCAGTTCTTTTAGTTGTGAAGTTATGTTGTTAAATTGAGATCTTTCTAACTTGTCGATGTGGGCATTTAGTGCTATAAATTTCCCTGTTAACATTGCCTTAACTGTGTCCCAGAAATTCTGGTACATTGTATCTTTGTTCTCATTAGTTTCAAAGAACATCTTGATATAAGCCTTAAATTTAATATTTACCTAAAAGTCATCCAGGAGCAGTTTATTCAATATCCATTTAATTGTATGGTTTTGAGTGAATTTGTTAGTCTTAATTTTAATTTGATTGTGTTGTGGTCTGAGAGACTGTTTGTTATAATTTCACTTCTTTTGCATTTGCTGAGGCATGTTTTACTTCTTACTATGTAACTGATTTTAGAGTATGTGCCATGTGACAATGAGAAGAAGGTATATTCTGTTTTTTTTTCTTTTTTTTTTCTTTCTTTCTTTTTTTTTTTTTTGTGGAGCAGTCTCCCAATGTCTATCATGTCTATTTGATCCAGTGCTGATTTCAGGTCCTAAATAACTTTGTTAACTTCCTGTCTTGATAATCTGTTTATTATGGTCAATGTGGTGTTAAAGTCTCTCAGTATTATTTTGTGGTAGCCTAACTATCTTTGAAGGTCTCCAAGAACTTGATTTATAAATCTGGGTACTCCTGTGTTGGGAGCATATTATGTTTAGATCTTGTTGAATTGAACCCTTTATCATTTTGTAATGCCCTTCTTTTATCTTTTTTAATCTTTGCTGCTTTAAAATCTTTCTTGTCAGAAACTAGGAATGCAACCCCTACTTTTTTTGTTTTCTATTTTCTTGGTAGATTTTTCTCCATCCCTTTATTTTGAGGCTATGTGTGTCATTTCATATGAGATGGGTCTCTTGAAGACAGCAGACCAATGATTCTTGGTTATTTATCCTGCTTGCCACTCTGTGCCTTTTAATTGGAGCATTTAACCCATTTACATTCAAGGTTAGTATTGTTATGTGCGGATTTCATCCTGTCATCATGATGTCAGCTGGTTATCATTCTGACTTGTTAGTGTGGTTACTTTACAGTGTCAGTGGTCTGTGTACTTCAGTGTGTTTCTGTAATGGCCTTTAACAGTCTTTTCTTTTCATATTTAGTACTTACTTCAAGAGCTATTGTAAGGCAGGTCTGGTGGTAACAAATTTCCTCAGCATTTGCTTGTCTGAAAAGGATCTTATTTCTACTTTGATTATGAAGCTTAAGTTTGCTGAATATGAAATTCTTGTTTGGAATTTCTTTTCTTTAAGAATATCAAATATAGGCCCCCAATCTCTTCTGGCTTGTAGGTTTCTGCTGAGAGCTCTGCTGTTAGTTTGATGGACTTCTCTTTGTATGTGACCTTCTCCTTCTCTCTAGCTGCCTTTATTCTTTTTTGTTTCTGTCTTGCAGAATCTGGTAACTATATATCTTGGGGATAGTCACTCTGTTGATCATCTCACATTAGTTCTCTGTATTTCCTGTATTTGAATGTTGGCCTCTCTAGCAAGGTTGGGAAAACATTCATGTATTATATCCTGAAATATGTTTTCCAAGTTGCTTACTTTCTATCCTTCTCTTTCAGGGACACCAATGTGTCATATATTTGGTCTCTTTACATAATCCTATATTTCACTTTTCTTCATTCTTCTTTATTGTTTTTTATTTATTATTGTTTGACTGGCTTAATCCAGATAAACAAACTTTGAGCTCTGAGATTCTTTTCTCAATTTGGCCAATTCTGTTATTAATATTTCTGATTGTATTCTAAAATTCTTGAAGTGTTTTTTTTAGCTCTATTAGATCAGTTTGGTTCTTTCTTAAAATGTGCATTTTATCCCTTGCTTCTGCATCATTTTATTGTATTCCTTAGATTCCTTGAAGTAGGATTCAACTTTCTTCCTAAATGTCAATGATCTGTTTTTCTTTCTGTATTCTGAATTCTATTTCTGACATTTCAACCATTTCAGCCTGACTAAGGACCGTTGCTGGAGAAATGGTGAAATGGTTTGGAGTTAAGAGTACATTCTGGCTTTTTGAGTCACTGGAGTTCTTGCACTAGTTTTTTCTCATATGTATGGGCTGATGTTCCCTCAATTTTTGAAGTTACTGTCCTTTGGATGGGTTTTTGTTTTTCTCTTCTTTGATACCCTTGGCGGTTTGATTGTAGTATATGGTGAGCTCAGTTGATTTGTTTTGGATCCAGTCCACTCCTGGATCTTTGGGTAGCCCCCTCTGATTACATGACTCCATGCTCACATATCTTTTGTTGAGTGTTCTGCTCCACAGTGCTCCCTCAGGCAGGGACCACAGTTGGCAGACAGACCATATTCTCGCTAAGTCACCCCATTCTGCAATCCAAGTACTTCTTAGGGGAACACAGAGATGTGCCTGCCTATACAGTTCTGGCAGAAGCTGGAAGCTCTAGCATGTGTAGCCTGTCATGCTATAAGAGTCAGGATTGAATAAAGTTGCCTGCCATGCCATCTAGGTGTTATGAGTGCAAAAGGAAGTATACCCCTTTACACTCCAAATATTTTAAACCATTATCTGATCCTGGGCCAAGGGAAGGGGGCAAATATTACTTAAAATGGATATAAAGTTATATTTTAAACTGTATTTGACTTACTCCAAATATCTGCAAGTAACCAGAATAATATAGCATCCATCCAAGATATCATCAAGAAAGGAGAACTAAACAGAACATAATTTAAAGACTGAATAATAAATTCAAACCATTTTATCCTACCATTCCTACTGTTGAGACTACTCTGTAAGCCAGTTTCACCTACAAAATGATAAACACTAAACACATACCATCCCCTCCATGATGTAGTTTATGCTTATGTTTTCAAACCTGCTTATTACCACTCTAGGACCACCTTATACTAATGTCACACCAATATGATTCTTTTTCCTGAGCACATCAAGTTTTCTCACTCCTTAGTGTCCTTGTACTTGTTGTTCCTTCTGACTGGTATAATTTTTCTAAACCCATGCTGACTTATAATATCATCTTCTCTTTCAATATTCAGTTAAAATGACACCAACTCTCTGAAGCTGACCTGATTCCTAGATGATTACTCATCTGCCCTTTTCCATTCCATTCCCCACCCTGGTCCCCTAATCCTTCAGTCATTATTTTTTTTCAACACTAATAACTACAATTTAGAGTTATTTGAGAACTTGCCTGTCTCCTCCAATAGACTTGGTGCTCCAGTGTCTGACCCGTTGTTTTGTTTATTTGGTTTTCTATAAATATAAAAACAATTGAAGTTTGATTTTAAAATAAGATCCTAATATTTTTATATAAGCACAGCTGATCATGGAAACTAGGTACCATGCTAGAACAGATACATAAATTATTTTTCTGAACCAGTTCTTCTCAGAGTGAAAACTTTATTTATTCATGCACCAAATATTTATTTTGTTCTTATCATATGTTAGGATTTTGCTCAACAGTGAATAATTTGTTATATTTTATAGATTAAAAAGCTCTTTCATATTTACTTTTATCCTAAGAATTCAGTAAATATTTGCCAAATTGAATGAATTAATAATAATAATAACAATAATAATGGCAATTGCAGTTAGAATGAAGTCTATACTGGGCGCTTGCTAAACATCTTGGTTAATCTTCATAACAGCTTTAAAGGGTCAGGTATCATTAACTTAATTTCACAGATGAGGATACTAAATCCCAAAAGGTTAACCTGCTATGGTTCCACAGCCAGTAAAAGGCAGAGTTATCATTGAAATCTAGGTTATGCTGGGGGTGTCTATGCTTGGGACAACTATACTCCATGGTTGAAATAGTGAATAATTACATGAAGGATCAGTTGTCATTTATGAACCACAGGCTAAGAAATAAAAACTGCTTTTTGTTTTGTCCATTTCAATCCAATGTTCTTGTCTTATTTTTTTTTTTTGGAATGCAAAATCCTGCTGTATGAATGCAAGATGCCAAGTTGACATTTTAGAAAAGTAAATCAGTTACAGCAAAACCAGCAGGGAAGATTTCTAGAAATCCTCTTGCCAAGTCTTACTTTTATAAATAAAAGAAATTCCAAAGAGACTGAAAATCAAGGCACGAGTTAGTGACAAACCTGAGATTCTGTATGATCTGTAGACAAACAACTTAACTTTGCTGATCCTCAATTTTCCCATGAGTAAATTAAAGATGCTATTATTATACTGTTCAAGATTGTTTAAAAAAAAAAAGGTTTAAAAAGAGACTGCAGGTGAAAGTCTCTTCTATCATGACTATCTCAAAACAACTGCTCAATAAAGGTTTGAGAAAATGGTAAGGATCAATTTCCACTGTCTTAGTTTAGAAGCCCCTATAAATCAGAATGGCACTTTTCATTGTTTTTCTCCTCCACCCCCAAAACTCTGTAACACACATACACTGTTTCTATAGTGAGGCTTATCATCACTTGAGATGACATGTGACTTGACAACTAGTTTTTCAGTGAAAAATTAGTAAAGAGATTTGAGTTGCCTCCAAGCTCTGGGTGAGTTATGTGAGAAGGGACTACCAAAAAACCGAATGTCATTTTATATTGTGTTAATAGAAGCCTAATGTCTGCATAAGAGAACAACTATCAAAGGGAGCCTTCAAAGCTGCTTCAGACAGATACACATGGCAACAAGGAAGGGGGCTTGGCTTTGCATGGTCCCAAACTCAATTTAAACAGTTCGCCCAAAGTTGAATAAGATCAGAAGCACTGACTCATGTTTCCCAAACTCGGTGGCACTCAGTGCAAAGATCATAGCCAACTTATCAATGAACCCCAAGAGGTATGCATGACGGGGCCCCTGACATGAGCCATTTATCAAATGTTCTGTCTCCTGAAGATGAGTCTGCTAAGAAGAGCAAATTACACCAGGAAGACTTCTAAGAGGATAAAGCATAGAGAAAATGGGGTTTGGAAACCCCTATGGGGAATTTTTTCAAAACAAAGTTATCTGGAAGAAATTATGTTCCCCAGTTTTAAGTTTTGTCTGTATGGCCTAAGTCAAGAGATAAATTAAGTGGCCTCTCAAGTTGGACAGAACCAAAATTATGATGATATATTACTTTTTCCTTGCTTCTCTCTCTGTTCTCCACAAAGAACTCTCTTTCCATTCCTCTGTTAAAACCACACAACAGTTACCAAGCCAGGTTGCAACACAATTGAGTAAGCTAGTTTTCTTAACATCTTTTTGGCTGAGGAGTAATTTGAACAGCAAGCATAAAAATTATACTTCTTACTTCCAGTTCTGCCACTTGATGAGACATTAGGCAAATAAGTAGTAATCTCATATCTTTGAACCTCTGTTTTCTCCTACATCAAATAGAATTATCAACCACTGATGTGTCTTTCTCTTATCATCAGAATAAGAATCAAATCAGTTAAAATATGGAAAAGAGCCTTGTAACCTCTGACAACCTGTGCACATATAAGGCACTGTTACTTTTGTCATTTACATTCCAGATGTCAGTTACATTCCTTAAGTCTATACCATAGACTTTTTCATGTATTCATTCAAAAATATTTTTTGAGCTTATAGTATCTGCCAGGCATTGTGGTAGTGTCTGAGAATATAGCAGTAAAAAAAAAAAAAAAAAAAAAAAAAAAAAAAAAAAAAACAAATAAAAATCTCTGCTTTTGTGAAGTTTTATTAATGAATAGAAAATAAATGAGGAAACAAACCTATATGAACAAGATACTTTCAGATGGTTATGGGTGCTATGAAAGAAAATGAATGAGGAATTGTGATGAAGAATGTCTGGGATGAGGAAGCTACTTTATATCAAGTGATCAGAGAAAGACATTTCAGGAAAAAAGAATCACATTTAATATTGAGCATAAAGAAGCTTAGTGGACTCAGTAATAGAAAAACAATTGCTGACACATTTGACAATGTGGATGAGTTTGAAAAACATTTTGCTGAGTGAAAGAATCTTTACACAAAATAATACACATTGTATGATTTCATTTAGATAAAATTCAAGAACAGGTAAAACTAATCTGTTGGGGGAGAGGTTAGTATATTGGTTACCCCTACTGCTGACGTATAGGAATTGACTGAAAAGATGCATGAGGAAACTATCTGGGACTATGAAAACCTGTGCCTTGTTTTGAGTGGCGGGTAAATCACTTTATATATTTTTCAAAATGCATCAAACTGTACACTTAAGATTTGCTTATTTTACTCTGTGTAAATTGTATCTCAGTTAGGTAGAAAGAAAGGAAGGGAGGAAGGAAGGAAGGAAGGAAGGAAGGAAGGAAGGAAGGAAGGAAGGAAGGAAGGAAGGAAGGAAGGAAGGAAGAAGGGCAGCTAGTGAAGTGTTAACGATCAGGGAAGAAGGGGTATGAGATAAAATCATAAGAGACAAGAAGAAACCAAATCAAGTAGACTGTGATAAGTTTGACTTATACTCAAAATGTGATGGAAACTCAGTGAAGCGTTTTGAGCAAGAGTTATGTTATTTGGCTTAAGTTTATAAAAATAAATATCTGGCTTCTGTGTTGCAAACAGATTGTAGGGCAGGAGATGGAAGGGTGATGGTGCATGGAAGCAGGGCAACTAGATGAAAGTCTTCTGCAGCAATCTAGGCAGAAAATAGTGGCTCAGACCCTGGTGGTAGCAGTAGAAAAAATAAAGAAGTAAATGGATTAGTGATACATCTTAGAGGTAGAGACTACTAGACTTTTTTGTTTTTTAAACTGGTGAGAAAACAAGAGAAATTAAGGCAGACTTCTAAATATTTAGGCCTAGGCAACTTGTTACAACATATTTGCGTATGGGAAATACTGGAGCTGGAGCAGATTATGGTCATGTTAGGTTTAGCAATTTCTTAGGTCTCCATAAGTCCCAGGTTTACAGTTCAAGCTGCAGTGAAAGGTGATGCAAGGGAGATCACATATGAAATTGTGTCACTTTTATGTCACAGCAGTATCTTTCTGAGACTTTGTAGCCTACTTCTGAATGTGTTCCTCATTTAGAAACTGGCTCTCTATGTATTTTTTAAAGTGACCAGAAGTGGAAAACAATTTTCTACTTGCCTCTGAATTGATCATGACTCACTTTAATGCTTTTGGTCATAGGTTCCACACATTTAAAAAGAGTCACAGATAGACCTGTGCCATGTGGGAGACAGCAAGCTGAAGACAGGGGTAAAATGTAGATCCTAGGAGAAACGTTTGAAGGAGTTGGATCAGTTTGGCCCTGAGAATATTATAAAAGATATGACTAATGCCTTCAAACGTCTAAGGAGTTATTACAGTGCAAAGAGTACAAAAGACAGAAACTATGTCAAACCTGGAAACCATGGGCAGAAGCCACAAGATGACAAAATTCAGATCAACGTAAGGAAGAATTTCCAAGCAATCACAGCTATCTATGAGCACAAGGCTGATTTTAGAGGTGGTTAGCTCCTTTACATGAAAATGTATAAGCAAGAGGCTGTTTTAAGTATTATGATGACAACACCCTCTGGATGAAATTTCAGTCTCATAGGGAAGGCTTATGGCATATTATGCCAATGGTATATTTGATACACATAGGAGCCAATGAATCTATTGTTATTCTCTTCGTGATTAGCATCCCAGTCACTAATGCATATCTGCTTTTTAGTCAAATCTTTTCTTCCCCCCCCCCTTCCTCTTTGGATGTAGTGCATTATTTTTCACTGCTGCAGTGTCACTAAGCCACAGAGTCCCCAGCTAAAATTCTGAAAGGGCACATGGAAATCTCCCAGGGCCTGACTCCCCCACACACCTATGAAACTCCCTTTCACAGTGGCAAGAAGCAGAATTACATCCCAACTGTAAGCTGATGTAAGTCTTCCTTCTCCTTTCCTTTCTTTTTCTTTTTCCTCACTCTTTACCTCTCTCAAATCTTCCCCATCTACCCCCTCTTCTACCACCTATGCTCTCTCTTCCTTTCTTCATCCTTCTACCTCTCTTTCCTTTGCCCCTACTTTTCCCTTAAACTTTGCTGCTATTTCTACGTCTTGAATATCCTGTTCTTGTAAATATGGTTCACAAGCTACTCCAGGTTAGACACAAAGTGATTATAACCCGCCAGTGATCACTTTCTTTTACCTGTTTCCTCCTGTCCTTTCCACCGCATCTCCAGTTAAAGGCTAGTTGGAGGTCAGTGCTCTCTTTCTAATATGGCCCCAAGTTCAGTAGGCGTGTATACCACTGAGAGTTAATGCTATCACTTCCTCCTGATAGCAACATTCACTCATTAAGTAGTTGATTTATTCAACAAGATCTGCTATATGTCAGGTACTATTCTAGGTGTTGAAGATATAGTGGTGAAAAAGTCTCTGCCTTCATAAAGCTTACATTCTAGTAAGGGAAGACGTACAATAAATAATGAAAAATACAACAGGGTACACAGTTTCACACAGACTAGAGAGAGATATTTTTGTGATCTATTGCACTGCATGGTGACAACAGTTAATAGTAATAAACGTTCTCACCACCAAAAATTGATAAGTTGATGAGGCAATAGATATGTTAATTAGCTTGGTTGACTCTACAATGTATGAATAGATCAAAACATCACATTGTACCCCATAAATCTACACAATTATTATTTGTTAGATAAAAATTACTTTAAGAAGTAAAAATACAAATGAATAATATATTCTACATAGTGATTTGGCTTATAAAGAAAATAAGATAGAACAAGCAGACAGAGAATGACCAAGGGATGTCTATTCTTCTTAACAGAATGACCAGGACAGACTTATCTTGGTCAATGGCATCCGAAAACAAAAATATGAAGGAAGGGAAAGAGTGAACCAAGAAAATACTGGAGAAAAAGCATTCCATGCATGGAAAACAGCAAATGCAAAGGCTTCGAAGGGGCAGCTTCCTGGTTGTTTTTCACAAATCACAAGAAGGTCAATATAGGTGAGGCGGAATAAATGAGGGGGTGAGTTGTAAGAGATAAGGAGATGAGAGACGAGATCATGTAGGCCTTAGAAGCCATTGTAGGAACTTAGCTTTTATTCTGGGAGAGGGTTTTGAGCTGAAGAGTAACTTGATCTGATGGACCTAGTAAATAAAGGAATACTCTGGCTGGTGCATAGAAAATATTTTGTCAAAGATAGAAACAGGGAGGGTAGTTAGAGGGCTACTGAAATAATCCAAGAAAGAGATGATGGTGATTTATAGTAAGGTATTAGTACTGGAAGTAGTTGAATGTGGGATATATTTTGAAAGGACAGTATCCTCAGAGGGCTAAAGGCAATGAGTAGAGGCAGAAGCCATCCCCAGGAATCAGGAGATTCATGACAATTAACAGGGACATTCTGGATATGGGATCTTCATTCTACCACCTACAAAGGTCACTTTATTGATTGGAATTTAAGGCCCTGAAGCAGGTTTATGGAAGAGAGATTTGAAATTAGGTGAACTTTATTCATTTACAAATCCAACCTATCCCGGTGAAAGATTATACAAGGACGGTGCTTTATCCATTGCTGCCCACCCTTGTTCCTACCTACACTATTTCTCCCTCCTCCTCTCCTACCAATCCAGTGCTGGGCACATTATCTGCTATGAGATAGGTCTTCAGTAAATCTCTAGTAAATAACATGTCCTGCCTGTGGCAGAGGAAGAAAGTAGCAGATTCTCAATAGAGGAGGTAGGAAGGCACCCGTGACCAAGGCCAGTAACCTGCTTGGGAAGGTGCACTCTGCTTATAACCATAAGTAACCAAGGCTCAGGACCTAACCTCTTATTTCTGTTTCTCCTTTATGCAACCTAGCATTTGCTTAGGCAGCCAGCACATGTTCTGGAGCTGTGCTAGAGAACTATGACTCTCAAGAACTTTCTGGGGGATGCCTACTGTGTGGAGAGTGTCTGGACTACTCATATTGTGAACTTTGTGCTGAGGCAGAGAGACAGAATTTATGCTCAACCAGGAAACAAAATAACATTTTTAACTACTGAAAAGTAATGTGTAGGTGGACAACAGTGACCACTGAGCCCTGATGACAGGAGACTGGAATGGGGCCTGAGGAGCCAAGTGTAATTAAAGTTCAGACTAAGAGTTGCTATGTGTAATAGAGCTGAGTGATTACATCTCAGAAAATGAGATATAATGCCGTAACACAAAACACTTGATCAATATGAAAGCTAACTGAATTTTGCTTTGTTGAGTCATAAGGCATTTTGAGGTCTTTTAGAATCTCTGGGTTAATTATGGAAAAATTTAACTGCTGACACACAGGATTTCAGGAAGTTTCATTCAGTATTAACTCAGCAAATAGTTTTTGGGTAGCAGGCACTGAACTAGTCAACTAACACCAAAGGCACAAAGAAAGGGAAGCAAACTATAATCTTGCATTTTAAAAAGTTCACAGTTTAACCAAGTAGATAGGCATTTATGCAGATAATTATTGCTGAAGAGAGATTGTGTTGCATGCTATAAGGAAAGCATTAAATAGGTCCCTGAGAGAACAAAGCAAGACTAGTGGAGTTTTATTTATGCTTGAAGGTATTTCAGGAATTTTTTAATGGCTTAAGTTGGCTCTTCAAATTAGAGACAGCTTTCTGTAGGTGGAAAAGGGAGAGAAGGCATTACAGATGAGTGGTACAATACAAGGAAATGCGCAGAGGTTTTTCTTTTGTTTGTTTGTTTGTTTGTTTTTTTAAAGACAGGATATGTTGGGGGACATATTGACTTTTCAGCTAGAGCTTTCTTTCCAAGGATAAGATATGTCAGATAAGGAAAAATTAAACAAAACTAGTCTGATGCCATGTCAAGGATTGGCAGGAACTGACATTTAATAACTATTTGCTGAGTACCCCCACTACATACTGTACACAGTACCTCATGATGCTGGGTTAAGGGTTTTGACAGGACAGGAGTGAGCTATAGAAATATTCTGAGCAGGTTAGTCACTTTATCAGAGCTGTGCTTTAGAAAAATGTCTCTGAAACCTACATGACGAGAAAGAGAGACTATAAATGGAAAAATCCAGTGACAGACTGTTGCAGTCATCTAAGAAAGCAATGACTGGGTAATCAGTCTCATAGATAATGTTTATAACCATTCTGTTTTGGTTTTCTGTTCTTACCTCTCCGAATTTGTTTCTAAGCCTTTTCTTCCTGCTCTGTGTCCTTGGAGGCTGATCTCTATATGCTGCATCACCTAAAACTTTTTTTGCCCTCTTGTTTCTTGTTGTTTTCAGGCAATGGGAGACACTGGCTAAGGGTTGGAAGATAAGAGAAGAGAGAAGTCAGTGTATTAATCAACCCCTTTCACTCTCTCACAGTCAAATTAGCTCTGATATTGGCAGTATTCTTCTACCTACAGCCATAGATGGGGTTGGGCAGCCCCTCTCCCAAAGTTAACAACTTTCTCTAGATTCTAGTAAGACTATTTCTTTCCCAAGTCCTTTAAGGCCTATGGGAGGTAATGGCTTCCTCATATTGCTAGAAACTGGATGCTTCACCATCACTTTTTGATTCCTTGATTCCCATAAATCTTCCCTTGCCTCTGTAAATATTCCTTCATTAAATTTATTGCAAAATTTTTTAGCATGCCTTCTGTTTCCTGCCAGTATTCTGATTGATATATATTAATTATCTTCCTGACCTGTAACCTCACTGGTAATAATTTCTCAGATATCTACAGGACCTTAGTGTTTACAAAACGCTTTCACATTCCTTATCTCATTTGATTTGCACACAGAAACCAGAATGATTTTACAAAACGTGAATAAGATCTTATCACCTGCTCAAAACTCTCCAATAGCCCCGCCACACTTAAAATACATCTAAAGTCATTATCATAGCCTAAAAGACTTCACATGATCTGGCTCCCAACATATCTCTGAGTACATATTCTACTACTGACTATGCCCCCTGCAATTAAAGCCCAACAGTCAAAGACCATAATGAACACATTCTCTCTTTCTCTCTCTCTCTCTCTCTCTCTCTCTCTCTATATATATATATATATATATATATATATATATATATACACACACACACACACACACTCATACACATATATGTTTATATATAATATATATATATATATATATATATATATATTTCTTGTTGTTATATTCTCTTTCATCTCCACAAGGAAATTGATTTAGTCTAGCTTGGACATTTTTGTCCCAAAGGGCTAGCACAGTGCCTCACACATTATGAACATATATATTCCTGCCCTGGGAATTAAATAAGCTAAGTTTTGTTCTTTCCATTTTACAGATAAAGAAAGTGAGGCCAAAAAAAAAAAAAAGAAAAAAGAAAATGAGGCCACAAAAAATGAAGTGACTGGCCCATGATAAATGGTGCATTAATGGTAGACCTAGAACTGAGTCTCAGGCAAATACCCTGGTCAGTGTCCCAGTTTTACAGAGAGCTAGACAAACAATGATAGCAGGCGAAAGACTAAAAATTTAGGAAGGAGGCTTGGACTATCAGTCTTCCAAATAAAATGCTGCTTCCAGAGTGAGAAATGGTTCACAATAAGTTGATAATTTACTTTGCAACTGAGACCTGAATTTGTATCAGAGAAATGGTATCAGAGATAGAAGCAAGTTCAGACAAGTTTGGACTGCTCACTCTTTATGCTTTTTTTTTTTCCCCCCAGAGAAAGAGATCATGTGGGAGTCAGTATGTGTGGATGTGTCCTATGAGGAAGAGAAGTGAAATGGTGTGATTATGGTTACTTATACACAGCTACCATGGAGAACCCAGGCAGACAGTTGGAATTCTTGCAGTTGAAGGCCCTTTGGAGGTATCAGGCCCACTTTGTGAATTTGTGACTCTATCTACGGCCTTAAAGATTTAACACATAAGCCGGGCGCGGTGGCCCAAGCCTGTAATCCCAGCACTTTGGGAGGCCGAGACGGGCGGATCACGAGGTCAGGAGATCGAGACCATCCTGGCTAGCACGGTGAAACCCCATCTCTACTAAAAAATACAAAAAACTAGCCGGGCGAGGTGGCGGGCGCCTGTGGTCCCAGCTACTCGGGAGGCTGAGGCAGGAGAATGGCATAAACCTGGGAGGCGGAGCTTGCAGTGAGCTGAGATCCGGCCACTGCACTCCAGCCTGGGCGACAGAGCGAGACTCCGTCTCAAAAAAAAAAAAAAAAAAAAAAAAGATTTAACACATAACTGAAGAAAGATGCACTTGAGTGAAATTCAGAAATGGATAACCCAGAGAGAGACAGCAAAATCCAATGAGAAAAACAAAGCAAGATAGGGCTGAATTTCCATCCTGGTTCTATGACTAGCTGTGTTATAAGGGTTAATTTGTTCAGCTTCACTGAGCTTCAAGTTTTCTCATCTGTATAAAGGTGGTCATCATAATACCTATTCCACAGGGTAGGTATGAGACATCACAAGTCAAATATCTGGCACATACTAAGATGGGTATTCTCAGATTGTTTTAAGAATGTATTGGATGCTTTCTAAGAACAGTAAAAAATAAATGTTGTCTGTACAGGTTATGTTATGAGCTCTCCTACCATACTTTATGGTGGGGTTGAACTGGACCCTGGAGTCCCCAGGTAGGTCCACTCAATTCTGTTCAACTACATAGACAGCAGTGTAGGAAGGGCATTCTGTGGAGCATAAATACCAAGAGCAAAGAAAACACACAATTAGAAAACATTAAGTAATCCAGCAGGACTGAAACATAAAGTAGAGGAAGAGAGAAAGAGGCACATGAGGCTGGAAAGGAGAGTATAGATAGAAGCACTGTCACCAAGGTAAAATTGCAAGAACTCCTAAAATATGTATGGCATTTTACTATTCACAATGACTTCTGTACCCACTTACAAAAACTTCTACATCTGCTATATAACTTTGTCTTTGCAAAGACCCTGTGCATATATTTATTCATCCATTAAAAGTATTTATTCAGTGCCAGAAACTTTTCCAGGTGCAGAAATGTATCACTGAACAAAAGAGTTTAAAACTCCTGCCTATGTGGAGCTTATTCCCTGATCCATGAGGCATGTTCTACACTACAGGCATGCCCTGTTTTATTGCATTTTATTTTATTTTGCTTACCAGATATCACATTTTTTACAAATTGAAGGTTTCTGGCAACCTGCATCAAGAAAGTCTATTTGTGCCACTTTTCCAACAGCATATGCTTACTTCATATGTCTGCGTCACATTTTGGTAATTCTTACAATATTTTGAACTTTCTAAATTATTATATCTGTTATGGCGGTCTCTGAGCAGTGATCTTTGAATTTACTATTGCAATTTTTGGGAGTGCCATCAACAACATCCATGTAAAACAGGACACTTCATCAATAAATGTTATAAGTGTTCAGACCATTCTACTGACCAGCAGTTCCCCTGTTTCTCTCCCTCTTTTAGGTCCTCCTTATTCCTTGAAAGACAATAATAATAAAATCTGGCAAATTAATAACCCTACAATGGCCTCCAAGTGTTCACGTGAAAAGAAGAGTTTCATGTCTCTCACTTTAAATCAAATCTAGTAATTGTTAAACTTAGTGAGAAAGGCATGATGAAAGTCAATACAGGCTGTAAACCAGGCTTCTGGGCTAGTCAGCCAAGTTGTGAATACAAATAAAAAGTTATTGAAGATAATCAAAAGTGCTACTCAAGTGAAATGATAAGACAAAACATCTGTATTACCGAGATGCAGAAAGTTTTAGTTCTCTGGATAGAAGATTAAACCAGCTACAGCATTCCCTTAAACCAAAGCCTAATCCAGAGAAAGACTTTAACTCTCCTTAGTTCTATGAGGGCTGGGAGAAATGAGGATGATACAGAAGAAGAGTTGAAAGCTTTTCACGGGGTTCATATGGTTTATTGTTTCATGAGGTTTCAGGAAAGAAGCCGTGTCCATAACATAAAAGTGCAAGATGAAGAACCAAGTGCTGATGATGAAGTTGTAGCAAATTGTACAGAAGATCCAGCTAAGATAATTAATGAAAGTAGTTACACGAGGAGTAGATTTTTTTTCTTTACAACTTTTATTTTAGGCTTGGAGAGGGGTACATGTGCAAGTTTGTTACATCAGTAAATTGCCTGTAACAGTGGTATGGTGTACAGCTTGTTTCATTAGCTAGCTGTATTAGTTCATTCTCATGCTGCTAATAAAAACATACGTGAGACTGGGTAATTTCTAAAGGGAAGAGCTTTAATGGACTTGCAGTACCACATGGGTGGGGAGGCCTCACAATTATGACAGAAAATGAAGGAAGAACAAAGGGACATCTTACGTGGTCGCAGGCAAGAGAGCGTGTGCAGGGGAACTGCCCTTTATAAAACCATCAGTTCTCATGAGACTTATTCACTATCATGAGACCAGCACAGAAAAATTCTGTCCCCATGATTCACTTACCTCATACCAGGTCCCTTCATGACATGTGGGGATTATGGGAGCTACAATTCAAGATGAAATTTGGATGGAGGCACAGCCAAACTATATTACCAGGTAATGAGCATAATAACCAATAAGTAGATTTTCTATTCTAACACTCCTCCTACGCTCTACTCTCAAGTAGTCCCTGGTATCTGTTCCCTTTTTTGTGTCCATGTGTATTTAATTAAAAACATAGATTCTCAATGTAGGCAAAGCAGCCTTCTATTTGAAGAAGAAGAAATCTAAGGCTTTCAAAGCTGTAGAGAAGTCAACGCCTCACTTCAAAGCTTCCAAGGACAGGCTATTGCATAAGGACTAATGAAGCTGGTGACTCTAAGTTGCAGCCAACGTTAATTTACCATTCTGAAAATCTTTGGGGCCTTCAGAATAATGCTAAATCTATTCTATTCTGCCTCTGTCCTATAAATAAATTTAAAAAAGCAAAGCCTGGATGACAGCGTATCCATTTACAGCATAGTTTACTGAATATTTTAAGCCCATTGTTGAGATCCACTGCTCAGAAAAAGATAATCCTGTCAAAATATTACTGTTCAGTAACAATACATCTAGTCACCAAAAAGTAGTGATAGAGAGGTACAAGGAAGTTAATGTTGTTTTCATGTCTCCTAACACAACATCCATTCTGCAGCCATAGATCAAGGAGTAATTTTGACTTTCAAGTTTCATTATTTAATAAATACATTTTGTAAGTCTATAGCTTCCGTAGATAGTGATTCCTCTGAGAGGTCCGAGAAGAGTACATAGAAAGCCTTCTGTAAAAAAATTTTTCTTTCTGGATATTATTATGAACATTCATAATTCATGGAAGGAGCTCAAAATATCAAAATTAAGAGGAATTTGGAAGAAGTTGATTCAAACCCTCCTAGATACCTTTGAGGGTTCAAGACTTCAGTGGAGAAAGAAACTGCAGACGTGGTAGAAATAGCAAAAGAATTAGAATTAAAAGTGGAGCCTGAAGATGTGACTGAATTGCTGCCATGTCATAATAAACTGTAACAGACAGGGAGTTGCTTCTTATAGATGAGCAAAGAAAGGAATTTCTTAAGATAGAATATACAACTGGTGAAGAATGATGTAAACATTGTTGGAATGACAACAAAGGACTTAGAATATTATGTAAACTTAGTTGATGAAGCAGTGACAGGGTTTGACAGGATTGACTTCAATTTTGAAAGAATTTCTACTGTGGGTAAAATGTTATCAAACAGCATTGCATGCTACCCTGATCAGTCAGCAACCACTAATATTGAGTCAAGACTCTCTACCATCAGAAAAATTACAACTCTCTGAAAGCTCAGATGATTATTAGCATTTTTAGCAGTAAAGTATTTTTCAGTAAGGTATGTGCATTTTTTAGACAATGCTATTGCATACTTGACAGGTTATAGTATAGCATAAACATAATATTTTTATGCACTGGGAAACAAAAAAAAAAATTCATGTGACTTGTTTTATTGCAGTTGTCTGAAACAAAATCACACTATCTCACATGCCTGTATCGTAAATCTAATTTTACAGAACAGAAAATTTAGGCTTAGGTTGGGAAAATAATTCTCTCATTGTCCTATAAATGATAAATAGACTAACATTCAAACTCATAAGTCCAAGCTCCAGGCCCAGCGTCCTTGGCATGAAACCATGCTGTCCACCGGATCAAATTTATAAACTAACCAAATGAGGAAAACAAAGGAAAGAAAAATGTTCATTTTTGTTTCTGATGGCTTGTGAGTGGAATGTTGGCACTCACTGGGTAGGCTTATTAGAAGTCAAGCATTGCTCTCTGTGTCTTACAAATAATAGTTCATTTAATTCATTTAAACTTCTCCTCACAAAAGTCCTAGAAAAAGGTATTTTTAATCCTCATTTTACAGATGAGAAAATAGAAGCACAGGGAGGTTAAGTAACTTGCCTAAAATCATACAGCTGTTAAGCAGCAGAGATGAGCGTCATCTCTGGCAATCTAGCTACAGAGTCTGTATTCTTAACTCCATCACTATCAATGAAAGGAGATGAGTCCTATGGTTATAAAACATAGGTACACAGCTTCTCTAAAGCCTGTGAAAGCGTAACATAAAGTTAAGAACACCATTTCAATCTCCGGGACCTTGTTCTCTGCTGCTAATTCATGGCTGTGAAGCTTTAGATAAATCCCTTTCCCTCTCTAAGCTTTAACTTATTCATCGAGGAAAAAAACAAAACAAAACAAAACAAAACAAAAACAAAACAAACAAACAAAAAAACCTTAAAATCCAAGTTCTACTTTCCTCCTACTAGATAGATATTAGAAAAAAAATGAAATTAAATAACAGATTTAAAGGTGCTTTGTGAGGTGTCAAACACTACATTCATATGATGGATGGCTGACGCTACACAGTCCAGCTCACCCAGAAGGAGTAGAAAAGGAATTTCTTGTATTCGTCCTGGACCAGAAAACCTGCCGAACAGCCTTAGTTCCTAAGGGTGGAGGGAATGCACAGGACGAGAGTATGCAGAGAGCTTTGGTGTTGCCCACTTTTGAGGCATATACTGCTGCCTAGGCTGTTGCCCTGTTTTCATTTGGCTGCCTACTTTTTACTCTATTATCAGAGCTAATTTTAGGTACCTTACCTGGCAGAGGAAGAAAAAAAAATGATGCATTTATACCAATATGAATTAACATTTTCCTGCATTTTCTGGTGGGCAGAGGAGAGAGGAGAAGCTGGAACAGCAGAACCCAAGTGGGGTGTTAACAAAGAAGTATGAATCTGAAACCTAGTGGAGGTAGCTAAATTCAGAGACCTGAGACAGAGGGAGTGGAGAAGAGAGAGAAAAAGGAAAGGGAGAATAATGGAGGAGGAAAGATAGAAAACAGAAAAACTGGAAAGATCAACACATTTTGGGCTCAGTGGCTTTGAAAATATGGAAAATCTAAGTGGCCCCCTTGATCTCTGTTTTACCCTTTCTCCATAGTCCCTTCTTCATTTCTGACTTCCTTGGCTAATGAGTTGCTTGACACTCTTGTAGTTGTTTTACTGTGTTTTATCCAAGCCTACCTACCCCAGAGCAAACTATTATGAGGAAGGCCTTTTGTTACTTCCTTCCAACCTACCCCATCCTTGTTCCATCCATTAAAATTTACCTTTCCTATTTGCTGTTAAAATTCATCTTAAGAAATTCATCTCTCCTGAGATGACCTAGTACAGAGCCTGAAACAAAGTAGGTACTTAATAAATATTTGCTGAGTGAATGGCAGAGGAAAAATCTTAAAGACTTTAAAGCAATAAGAATACTGAGCTCAGAGATGGCAAGTGAGTTGCTTAATGTCACACAGTAGGTTATTTAAAGAGAGGGATTAAAATTCAGGGCTCTTGACTTTTGGTCCTGTGTTCTTCCCACTGCACTGCACTTTGGGAAAACATATGAGAGTCCTATGCTTGTCCCAAGTTCCTGCCTGCATTCCAATTTAATATTTCATATTCTGAAGTCTAATTTTAGAGAGGCTTTGCTTGAAGTGATGAATAAATTGCCCAGGAAGTGTTGCCTCTCAGCAGAATGGTGATATTAGGGAAACATGTCTACCATATTCTCCATCCCACCCTTCTGTTGAACAAAAATTAAGTTTGACCTCTAACTTGCTTATCTAATACAAATCATTTTCCTTCTCTGGAACTCAGTTTTCCCTCCTGTACAATATGGAGCTTGAACTAGACAATCTCTAAGACTCCTTCTAATTCAAATATTATAGAATTTTATAAATCACATCACTGTGACATTCAACAAACATGATTACTTGAAGAAGTAATCATGGCACCACTGTTGATCATCTTTGAGGAAGTGTAGAAACAAGAGAGGTGCTAAAAGACTGGTGCTAAATTTTTTTTTCTCTTTTCCAAAAGGTAGTGATAATAATTCCAGGAGCTAAAGCCTAGTGAACTTGAAAAAGGTTCCAGAAAAAAATATTATAAACAGATAGTTTCTGAGTAAGTCAGGCCTCTGCATGCATGGGTTCTGCAAATTCAGATTCAACCAGCTGCAGATCAAAAATATTTGCAAAAAAATAATAATAATAATAAAGAAATAAATAAATAAAGACCAGGCATTTTGGCTCATGCCTGTAATCCCAGCATTTTGGGAGGCCGAGGCAGGCAAATTGCTTGAAGCCAGGAGTTGAAAACCAGGTTGGGAAACATGGTGAAACCCCATATCCACTGAAAATACAAAAATTAGCTGAGTGTGGTGGTGCACAGCTGTAATTCCAGCTAGTCAGGAGGATGAGGTTGGAGAATCATTTGAACTCAGGAGGCGCAGGCTGCAGTGAGCTGAGATTGCATCACTGCACTCCAGGGTAGGCAACAGAGCAAGACTCTGTCTCAAAATAAATAAATAAAAAATAAATATAATTTCTAATTTGATTGCACTGTGGTCTGAGAGACTGTTTGTTATGATTTCCGTTCTTTTTCATTTGCTGAGGAGTCTTTTACTTACAATTATGTGGTCAATTTTAGAACAAGTGTGATGCGGTGCTGCGAAGAATGTATATTCTGTTGATGTGGGGTGGAGAGTTCTGTAGATGTCTATTAAGTCCGCTTGGTTCAGAGCTGAGTTCAAGTCCTGAATATCCTTGTTAATTTTCTGTTTTGTTGATCCATGTAATATGGACAGTAGGTGTTAAAGTCTCCCACTATTATTGCGGGGGAATCTAAGTCTCTCTGTAGGTCCCTAAGAACTTGCCTTATGATCTGGGTGCTCCTGTATTGGGCGTACATATATTTAAGATAGTTCGATCTTCTTGTTACATTTATCACTTTACCATTTTGTAATGCCCTTCTTTGTCTTTTTTCATCTTTGTTGGTTTAAAGTCTGTTTTATCAGAGACTAGGATTGCAATCCCCTGCTTTGTTTTTCTTTCCATTTGCTTGGTAAATATTCCTCCACCTTTCATTTTGAGCCTATGTGTGTCTTTGCACATGAGATGGGTCACCTGAATACAGCACACTGATAGGTCTTGACACTTTATCCAATTTGCCTGTCTGTGTCTTTTAATTAGGACATTTAGCCCACTGACATTTAAGGTTAACATTTTTATGTATGAAGCTGATCCTGTCATTATGATGCTAGCTGGTTATTTTGCCCGTTAGTTGATGGAGTTTCTTCACAGTATCAATGGTCTTTACAATTTGATATGTTTTTGCAGTGGCTGCTACCAGTTTTTCCTTTCCATGTTTAGTGCTTCCTTCAGGAGTTCTTGTAAAGCAGGCCTAGTGGTGACAAAATCTCTCAGCTTTTGCTTGTCTGTAAAAGATTTTATTTCTCCTTCACTTATGAAGCTTAGTTGGGCTGGATATGAAATTCTGGGTTGAAAATTCTTTTCTTTAAGAATGTTGAATATTGGCCCCCCCTCTCTTCTGGCATGGAGATTTCTGCAGAGATATCCCCTGTTATTCTGATGGGTTTCCCTTTGTGGGTAACCCAATCTTTCTCTCTGGCTGCCCTTAACATTTTTTTCCTTCATTTCAACCTTCGAGAATCTAACGATTATGTGTCTTGAGGTTGCTCTTCTCAAGGAGTATCTTTGTGGTGTTCTCTGAATTCTCTGAAATTGAATGTTGGCCTGTCTTGTTAGGTTGGGGAAGCTCTCCCGAATAATATCCTGCAGAGTGTTTTCCAACTTGGTTCCATTCTCCCCATCATGTTCAGGTACACCAATTAAACATAGGTTTGGTCTTTTCACATAATCCCATATTCTTTGAGATTTTTTTCATTTTAGAAACTCACTGAAAACTGTACAACTACATGGAAACTGAACAACCTGCTTCTGAATGATTACTGGGTAAATTAAGGCAGAAATAAAGAAGTTCTTTGAAACCAATAGGAACAGCGAGGCAACGTACCAGAACCTCTGGGACACAGTTAAAGCAGTGTTTATAGGGAAATTTATAGCACTAAATGCTCACAAGGAAGGTGGGAAATATCTAAAATCAACACCCTAATATTACAATTAAAAAAAATAGAGGAACAAGAGCAAACAAATACAAAAGCTAGCAGAAGACAAATAACTAAGGTCAGAGCAGAACTGAAGGAGATAGAGACACAAAAAACCCTTCAAAAAAATCAACGAATCCAGGATCTGATTTTTTGAAAGATCAACAAAGCAGGTAGTCCACTAGCCAGACTAATAATGAATAATAGAGAGAATAATCAAATAGACACAATAAGAAATCACAAAGGGGATATCACCACTGATCCCACAAAAATACAATCTACTATCAGACAATACTATAAACACCTCTACACAAATAAACTAGGAAATCTAGAAGAAATGGATAAATTCCTGGACACATACACCCTCCCAAGTCCAAACCAGAAAGAAGTCAAATCCCTGAATAGACCAATAACAAGTTCTGAAATTGAGGCAGTAATTAATAGCCTACGAACCAAAAAAAGCCCAGGATAAGATGGATTCACTGTCAAATTATACCAAAGGTACAAAGAGGAGCTTGTATCATTCCTTCTGAAACTATTCCAAACAATACAAAAAGATGGACTCCTCCCTAACTCATTTTATGAGGCCAGCATCATCCTGATTCCAAAACCTGGCAGAGGCACAACAACAACAAATAATTACAGGCCATTATCCCTAACGAACATCGATGCAACACTCCTCAATAAAACACTAGAAAACAGAGTCCAGCAGCACATAAAAAAGCTTATTCACCATGATCAAGTCAGCTTCATCCCTGGGGTGCAAGGCTGATTCAGCATACACAAATCTACAAATGTAATCCATCACACAAACAGAACAAATAACAAAAACCACCTGATTATCTCAATAGAAGCAGAAAAGGCCTTTGACAAAATTCAACAGCCCTTCATGCTAAAAATTCTCAATAAACTAGGTATTGACGGGATGTATTCCAAAATAATAAAACTATTTGTGAAAAACCCACAGCCAATATCATACTGAATTGGCAAAAGCTGGAAGCATTTCCTTTGAAGACCAGCACAAGACAAGGATGCCATCTCTCACCAATCCTATTCAACATAGTATTGGACGTTCTGGCCAGGGCAATCAGGTGAGAGAAAGAAATACAGGATATTCAAATAGGAAGAGAGGGAGTAAAATTGTCTCTGTTTGCAGATGACATGATTATATATTAAAAAACCTGGTCGTCTCAGCCCAAAATCCCCTCAAACTGATAAGGAACTTCAGCAAAGTCTCAGGATACAAAATCAAAGTGCAAAAATCACGAGCATTCTTATAGGCCAATAATAGACAAACAGAGAGCCAAATTGGGAGCCAACTCCCATTCTCAATTGCTACAAGGAGAATAAAATACCTAAGAATCCAACTTACAAGGGTTGTGAAGGACCTCTTCAAGGAGAACTACAAACCACTGCTCAAGGAAATAAGAGAGGACACAAACAAATGACAAAACATTTCATGCTCATGGACAGGACGAATCAATATCGTGAAAACTGCCATACTGCCCAAAGTAATTTATAGGTTCAATGCTATCCCCATCAAGTTACCGTTGACTTTCTTCACAGAATTAGAAAAAAGCTACTTTAAATTTCATATGGAACCAAAAAAGAGCATATATAGCCTAGACAATCCTAAGCAAAAAGAACAAAACTGGAGGCATCACTCTACCTGAATTCAAACTATACTACAAGGTTACAGTAACCAAAACAGCATTATTCTGGTACCAAATCAGATAGATCAATGGAACAAAACAGAGGCCTCAGAAATAACACTACACATCTACAACCATCTGGTCTTTGACAAACCTGAAGAAAACAAGCAATAGGGAAAGGGTTCCTTATTTAATAAATAGTGTTGGAAAAACTGGCTAGCCATATGGAGAAAATAAAAACTGGATCCTTTCCTTACACCTTATAAAAAATTAACTCAAGATGGATTAAAGACTTAAATGTAAGATTAAAACTGTAAAAACCTTATAAGAAAATCTAGGCAATAGCATTCAGGACATAGGCATGGGGAAAGGCTTCATGACCAAAACAGCAAAAGCAATTGCGACAAAAGCCTAAATAGACAAATGAGATCTAATTAAACTAAAGAGCTTCCACACAGCAAAAGAAACTATCATCAGAGTGAACAGGCAGCCTACAGAATGTAAGAAAATTTTTGCAATCTATCCATCTGACAAAGGGATAATATCTAGAATGTACAAGGAACTTAAACAAATTTACAAGAAAAAAAAACCCATCAAAAAGTGGGTGAAGGATATGAATGGACACTTCTCAAAAGAAGACATCTATGTGGCTGACAAACATGTGAAAAAAAGGTTATCATCACTGGTTGTTAGAGAAATGTAAATCAAAACCACAATGAGATACCATCTCACGCCAGTTAGAATGGCAATCATTAAAAAGTCAGGAAACAATAGATGCTGGAGAAGATGTGGAGAAATAAGAATGCTTTTACACTGTGGGTGGGGGCGTAAATTAGTTCAACCATTGTGGAAGACAGTGTGACAATTCCTCAAAGATCTAGAAGCAGAAATACCATCTGACCCAGCAATCCCATTACTGGGTATATGCTCAAATGATTATAAATCATTCTACTGTACAAGACACATGTACACATATGTTTATTGCAGCACTATTTACAATAGCAAAGACTTGGAACCAACCCAAATGCCCATCAATGATAGGCTGGATAAAGAAAATGTGACACATATACACCACGGAATACTATGCAACAATCAAAAAGGATGAGTTAATGTCCTTTGAAGGGAGATGGATGAAGCTGGAAACCATCATTCTCAGTAAACTAACACAGGAACAGGTAACCAAACACTGTATGTTCTCACTCATAAGTGGGATTTGAACAATGAGAACACATGGACACAGGGAGGGAAACATCACACACTGGGGCCTGTCAGGGGTGAGAAGCTAGGGGAGGGATAACATTAGGAGAAATACCTAATGTAGATGACGGGTTGATGGGTGCAGCAAACCACCATGGCACATGTATACCTATGTAATAAACATGCACGTTCTGCACATGTATCCCAGAACATAAAATATAACAATAAAAAATAGATAGATAAATAAATAAATAAAATTTAAAATAACAATAACAATATGACAATAAAATAAGAATTTTAAAAATACAGTATAACAACTATGCATATGCCATCTTCATTGTGTTAGTTATTACAAGTAATCCAGAGACTATTTATAAAGGTGGAATCACATAGATTACATGTAAACATTATATATAATGTGTGTTTACATGTATTATATGTAATGGACTTTTATATAATGGACTTGAACATCCACAGATCTTCCTATCTATGGGGGTCTTGAAACCATCATCCCTATGATACTGCAGGATGATCACACTTGGAAAAGTAATGATCACCAGAGATTCCAACGGTTTCACTAGAAACAACTTATTCCAAAACAATTAAATTTTCTTTGTTAATAGGGTCCCTATACTGGTAAATGATAGGAATGATGAAGACTTTAGGGCTTCATGGTTTTAGGAAACTATTTTACAAAGTTTGCTGTCACAGGCTAGTGTGCAAACCCAAATGTCAATTGAACTGGATAATGGCCCAGTTTAGTGGATGTTTATGCCTGTGAGAAACACCAAAGAGTATGAATTGATGACTTGTCAAGTGGCACACAATTTAGACTCTTGTCTAATCTATCCTCAATTTGTAACAAGGTTTGGATAAAGACACTAACATTTTGCTGATCAAATTTGCATCTGACACAAAGTTGGGAGGAAAAACTAATGTAAGGGATGATAAAATTGAGATCCAAAGAGATCTTAACTGAAACAATGGACCAATTTTTGCAAGATGAAATTTAATAGGAATAAATGTAAAATCAGGCACTTCAATTCAAAAAATCAGCTACCCAAGTACAAGATGGTCAAAATGTGGCTTATAGTCAAGATGCTCATGTGAAAAAGACCTTGGGAGTTTAGCTGGCAACAAAGCCTCCTATGAGTCAAGGGAAACTTAGTTGCATAAAAATGCTAATATCCTCTTAGCCTTTGTAGGTGTATACTAATATCTCCTTAGGCTATATTAATGGAAAAGAGTGTTGCTATAATCAATAGTAATAGCTCCCCTTTACTCTGCTCTTCGTTGTGTTTTGAGTTCGGTTCTGAACCACAGAAAAACAGGAGCTTGTTAATAGGAGAGTGAATATGAGTGCTCAGGGCAATCCAAATGTGCTCTGGAGAATTTCATCCTGGATGTGGTGGTGTGGAGAGACAAGAGACCTGAGTGTTTTCTTAAAATGTCAGATTAACTGTTTATGAAAAGAGTTTCAAATAATTCCTATGGCCCTATGGAACTAGGATTAAAAGTAGATCTATTGAGGGTCTACTTAACAAATGTTAGCACAGTGCACAGTACCTGAAATAGTGAAGGCTTGAGAGAGATTTGTTTACTATAGAAGCAGATAATATATTAATGTCTAACACAATGGAAACCTTTCCAACTACTGAGAGACAGACAACAATTGAGTGATGAATATATGAAGTCATAAATTCACCATTACTAGAGGTATGTGAGCCAAGGCTGTTTGTATAATTGCCACAGTGTTGCAGGGCAGATGCAAATATTGGATGGGAGTTGGACTAGAGGGCCTCTAAGGCTCCTTTCAATCGCAAAATTTTACAAGTGTGTGAATGTCTCTCTAATGGTGAGCTGTAACAGGCACTTTCAAGGTTATTTGGTTCAGAAGGTTCTTACACATGTTCCCTAAAATCTCTGGGTATGTATCCAAAAATTCTGCCTGTAAGTTGGGTTTAGTCTACAGTGATGCTGAACCATCATGGTAACAGATTTTTGCCTTTCTATCAAATGGACATCTTGGGTCCTTGAAACTGATCTGCATTTTTCCTCCTCTAAGATTTTGTTCACCTGTTGCTCTCTTTACCTTGAATAATTGCCTCAGTACTTCCTCATAGACTTCTACAATATCTCAACAACTAAAGATCCTTAGGGGAAATTTACCCCCAACATTTTTTGTTGCTCAGGTATACACTGCTGGTGCTCAGAAAGATGTCTTGACCACTAACCCAGTGCTATTGCAGTTCTACTGTATTATGTTATGGGACTAAAAATCTTACTCAGTGATTCATAGGAAAAGAAAACCAAATAACTCAATAATACAGAGAGATGCTCTACCTGGCACATTATAATTTGCACTTAAAACTACATTTATTTTTTACACATCTTACTGGCAGGCACTAAAATGAATGAGAATCCTCTTTATATATTGAAGTGGAGCAATCTCCAAGCTATCTTAAATGGAAAAAGGGTCATAGAATATCTTGTATAGTGTGTGCACTGTCATTTATATTAAGAAAAAGGGGGGAGAGGCATAAAGATATAAATACATATACATGTATAAATGTTTGCTTGTATATTTGAGGTAGCAGATAAGCAAGGCTTGTTTTCATGAACCTGCTGATCAAAACAGGTTGTAGCAAATAAATTGGCTAAAACAAGTCAGGACTAGTAATTATAATACATTTTCATAGGGCACTCCCACTGGCACCATGACAGTTTACAAATGCCATGGCAACAACCCAGAATTTACCGTATATTGTTGCAGGAAATTCTCGTCCTTTTTCTAGACAATTTGTCAATAGCCTGCTCCTTATTTAGTATATAATTAGGAGTAAGTGTGAATGTAGCTAACCGGCACTCGACAAGTGCTACACTCCCTGTGGCATAGCCCTGCTCTGTGTATGGAGCAGCCATCTTGCTGTACACTGTTGCTCTAATAAACTTGCTTTCTTTCACTGTTAGCTCACTCTTGAATACTTTCCTGAGTGAAGCCAATAATCCTCTTGGTCTGACCCCAGTTTTAAGGTTCACTTGCATCATATTTATATTATAAATTTGGAAAGACATTTAGAAAACTAGACATATTGGTAGCCACTACAGAGGGGAATTACATGGTTGGGGAATATAGGTAAAAAGAAGAATTTTCACCATTTATCTTTTTATAATTTTTGAATGTAGTACAGGTAAAATCCAACTACTACATTACTATTATAGGACGATTCTACATTTCTGTCCACACATTCAAAAAATATTTAAGAGGTACCTTTCGGTGGAGGCAAAATTACCACTTGGACACTTAAAGGAATTAATTTTGTCTACTTTGGATAAAGCAGTTGATTTCTTAAGTAAAAGCAAATTATAAAATATCATTTGGTTTGGAATATTAAGTAAGCAAATAAAAAACATGTTATGAAGCAAAAAAAGTTTGATGGGGAGAGAAAGAGGAGTTGGGTGGAGTTGGTCGAAATTAAGAGCATTCTGCTCCCATCATCTAATCTTGAACTTAACTGCAAAGCCAAGATTATCATACCGCTCAGAATTGTTACTTGTTGTGTGAAGCTTTACAGTTACAAACCTTGACATAAAGCTGAATGAAAATCACCATATATATCAACATAAAACAAACTTTCCTTTCTCTTAATCAGTTCCTCGCCCCCCAAGGTAGAAAAAACTCAGTGGAATAGCCATGAGCTTGCTCTCTGGTTGCAGAGGTCAATGATCAATGGAACTCTGAGTAGTAGATTTGCTAGACATGGTTGGTTGCTACAACGTCCCCAGCAAGTGTAAATGCATCACCACTTCTACCTCCAGACCTTTTCTTATGTCATTTTCCCATTTCTACCAATGGAGGACCCTCACTTCTTCTCCTATCTTACCTGAATTTTCATCATCCTTTAAGGCTGGACTGAAAGCTCCCTCATTCCTGCAAGTTTTTTATAACAACCTCATGATTTTGTCCATCTCTAACCACCTGCAGTCCTTACTGTCTTCATTAAGCACTTGATTCTTCTTTCCAGGGGACATTGTCAGCATCTTAGATATGCAGACATATTGTATTCCCAAGAAATAAGACAAAGTCACTTGTTAGGGACTATGTGTTCCTCCTTGTGGTGGATAAGAAGAGCAAAAACGGTCTGTTTCCTACTCCTACCCTGGGTATGGAGTGCAGCAGAATCAAGTTAATTCCCAAATAATTATAACAGAAGTTCAAGAACAACAGGAACCATAAGAGAGAGAGATAACACATTGAAGCTTCAGAGGATACTCTTGCATCAGTAGGTCCAAACACTACAAAATGCCACTTTGCAAGATATTCAGATCTTTTTAGTGGAGTTATGATCATCATAATGGAAGCAATGTAATAAATGGAGGTGGGGCTTGAAACCGATTAATTAATTCAACAAATATTTATTAAGCCCATATCATGTGCTAGGCACAATACTCAGCACTAAGGATATATCAATGACCAAAAAAAAGAGACATGGACCCTGTGATAACAGAACTTACATTCTAGTGGAGGGAAACAGACAATAAACAAATAAACAAATATAGTAGCAAGATTCTATCAGAAGTGATGCAAAATGCTATAAATAATATGACATATGGTAAATGTGATAAGGAGTGGGCTGGTGGTCCAAGAGCTACTTTGGATAGTGCTATGGACTGAATGTTTGTGTCTCCCACAAAATTCATGTGTTTAAGCCCTAACCTGCAATTTGATGGTACTTGAAAATAGGACATTTGTTATGCAATTAAGGTTAGATTAAGTCATCGAGAGAAATCTTAGTACAATGGAGTAAACGTCCTTGTAAAAGAGATGTAAGAGAACTTGCTCTTGTTCTTTCTTTGTGTAAACTCAGAGGAAAGGTGATGTAAGCACATGGTAAGAAAGCATCCATCTACAAGCTAGTATAGGACCTTCACCAAAAGCCAACCATGCTGGCACCTTGATCTTCAACTTTCCAGCCTCCAGATCTGTGAGAAATAAATTTCTGTTCTTCATATCATCCAGTCTGTGGTATTTTGTTATTTTCAGCCCCAGCGGAGTATTACAGATAGGATGGTCAAAGAAGATTCCTGCGTGAAGGTGATTTTTGAGCTGATATCTGAAGTGTTCTGAAAAAGTCATGTGAATATTGAGTGAAGAGCATTCCAGAAAAATAGGAGCAAATAATGCAAGCCAAAGGATCTTGGTATGCTAGAGGAATAAAAAGGCCAATGAGACTGAAGAAGTGTGAGGAGAGGATAGGTAGGAGATAAAGTTGGAGAGATTGACATATATCAGGTCATACGGGGTAATGTAAGCCATGAGAACAAATTCACTGGAAAGTCACTAGAGCATCTTAAGCAGCAAGATAATACAATCTTATGAAAAGTTTAAGATGACTTTTTGCTGCTGTGAAATGCTGACAAAAACAGAAACAAAAGGCAAGATAGATTTATTGCAGTAGTCCAAATGAGAAATAATTGTAGCAGTGGCAGAGATTGAGAGAAGTGTCTAAATATAGGTATGCTTCAGAAATGACCAACTTTAAGTAAGACTGGCAGATTAAATGCCAGAATGGCCCCTAGGTTTCTGGTCTAAGCAACTGAGTGCAAGATGGAGACTTCACTGAGATGGGTAGTACTGATAGAGGAACACATGTTCTGGTCCCGTTCAGTTTGAGATATCTGTTAGAAATTCAAATAAAGATATCAAATAGAAAGTTGCATATAGAAATCTTGGAGTTCATTGGAAAAAATATTTTCTATCTTCTACCATATATTCTGCTGCTCACTATATAACCTATATCTCCTCTAATTTCTCCACAGTAAAGAAAAAATAAAAAAAGTAGGCCAGGCCTGGTGGCTCACACCTGTAATTCCAGTATTTTGGAGGGCCAAGGTTGGTGGATCACTGAAGCCCAGTAGTTCGAGAACAGCCTAGGAAACATGGCAAAACCCTGTTGTTAGTCAGGCATGGTAGTGCTCACCTGAAGTCCCAGCTACATGGGAGGCTAAAGTGATAGAATGACCTGAGCCCAAAATTCGAGTCTGCTGTGAGCTGTGATTGTGCCACTGAACTCCAGCTTGGGTGACAAAGCGAGAACCTGTCTCATAAATAAATAAATAAATAAATAAATAAATAAATAAATAAAATGTACTGTTTAGTCATCAGCTGTTCTTAGAATTTGATACTGGCTCAAGTCTCAAAACTAAGACCAAAAGGCAGTGGCCTTCCAAAAAAAAACAAAAAAACAAAAAAACAAAATGGTGAAGCTGGCTTGCTAGTAATAACACTAAGTGCCTGAAAGTACTTATAATACCGCATACCTAATACACTTAGCAGCAGGAAAGCCTTTGGCCTATCGTTAGTCGAGTGGAGGTGGGGAGGTAACAAAAACCGAGTACAAGACTTGAGCCAGTTCTCACACCTGGACACTCTTATCCTTCAGTATATGGATGATTTACTTTTAGCTGTCTATTCAGAAACCTTGTGCCATCAAGCCACTCAAGTGCTCTTCAACTTCCTCGCCACCTGTGGCTACAAGGTTTCCAAACCAAAAACTCAGCTCTGCTCACAGCAGGTTAAATACTTAGGGCTAAAATTATCCAAAGGCACCAGGGCCTTCAGTGAGGAACTTATCCAGCCTATACTGGCTTATTCTCATCCCAGAACCCTAAAGCAACTAAGGTTTCCTTGGCATAACAGGCTTCTGCCGAATATGGATTCCCAGGTACGACAAAATATCCAGGCCATTATATACACTAAGGAAACTCAGAAAGTCAGTACCCATTTAGTAAGATGGACTCGTGAAGCAGAAGCGGCTTTCCAGGCCCTAAAGAAGGTCCTAACCCAAGGCCCATTGTTAAGCTTGCCAACAGGGCAAGATTTTTCTTTATATGTCACAAAAAAATAAAAGAAATAAAAGCAGGAATAGCTCTAGGAGTCCTTACACAGATCCAAGGGATCAGTTTGCAAACCGTGGCATACCTGAGTAAGGAAATTGATGTGGTGGCAAAGAGTTGACCTCATTGTTTATGTGTAGTGGCGGCAGTAGCAGTCTTAGTATCTGAAGCAGTTAAAATAATACAGGGAAGAGATCTTACTGTGTGGACATCTCATGACGTAAAATGGCAAACTCACTGCTAAGGGAGACTTGTGGCTGTCAGACAACCATTTGCTTAAATATCAGGCTGTATTTCTTGAAGGGCTAGTGCTGCGACTGAGCCCTTGTGCAACTCTTAACCCAGCCACATTTCTTCCAGACAACAATGAAAAGATAGAGCATAACTGTCAACAAGTGATTGCTCAAACCTATGCTGCTTGAGGTAAATATATATACAGACTCTAAGTATGCTTACCTAGTCCTCCATGCCCATGCAGCAATATGGAGAGAAAGGGAATTCTTAACTTCCGAGGGAACACCTATCAAACATCAGAAAGCCATTAGGAGATTATTATTGGCTGTACAGAAACCTAAAGAGGTGGCAGTCTTACACTGCCAGGGTCATCAGAAAGGAAAGGAAAGAGAAATAGAAGGGAACCACCAAGCAAATATTGAAACCAAAAGAGCTACAAGGCAGGACCCTCCATTAGAATTGCTTATAGAAGGACCCCTAGTATAGGGTAACCCCCTCCAGGAAACCAAGCCCAAGTACTCAGCAGGAGAAATAGAATGGGGAACCTCACGAGGACACAGTTTTCTCCCCTCAGGATGGCTAGCCACCAAAGAAGGAAAAATACTTTTGCCTGTTGCTAACCATTGGAAATTATTTAAAACCCTTCACCAAACCTTCCACTTAGGCATTGATAGCACCCATCACATGGCCAAATCATTATTTACTGAACCAGGCCTTTTCAAAACTATCAAGCACATAGTCAGGGCCTGTGAAGTGTGATAAAGAAATAATCCCCTACACAGCAGCCCATGCATTTCAATCCCTGTATGTTTAACCTCCTTGTTAAGTTTGTTTCTTCCAGAATTGAAGATATAAAACTACAAATGTTTCTTCAAATGGAGCCCCAGATGCAGTCCATTACTAAGATCTACCATGGACCCCTGGACTGGCCTGCTAGCCCATGCTCTGATGTTGATGACATCGAAGTCACCTCTCCCAAGGAAATCTCAACTGCATGACCCCTACTATGCCCAATTCAGCAGGAAGCAGTTAGAGTGGTCATCAGCCAACCTCCCCAACAGCACTTGGGTTTTCCTGTTGAGAGGGGGGACTGAAAGACAGGACTAGCTGGATTTCCTAGGCCAACTAAGAATCACTAAGCCTATCTGAGAAGGTGACTGCATCCACCTTTAAACACAGGGCTTGCAACTTAGCTCACACCTGACCAATCAGGTAGTAAAGAGAGCTCACTAAAATGCTAATCAGGCAAAAACGGGATGTAAATAAGTAGCCAATCATCTATCACCTGAGAGCACAGGGGGAGGAATAATGATCAGGATATAAACACAAGCATTCAAACTGGCAACGGCTACCCCCTTTGGGTCCCCTCCCATTTTATGTGAGTTCTGTTTGCACTCTATTAAATCTTGCAACTGCAAAAAAAAAAAAAAAAAAAAAAGAAAAAAAAAACCTGAGTACACTCTGGGCATTCCAGTCAATTGGGTGCTATAATGTGCATGTAACATCCTTAGGTCAGTTATCAGTACGAATATGAATAATAAAGCATGGTTGAGGTATCTCCTCTGGAATCAATTTCTGCTTAGGAAAGGTAACATCAAGTTGTACTTTATGTATCTGTGAAAGATAGAGATATGGGAAAATATATGTAGAGAGTTGGGATGGAAAAAGTTCAACTATGATTAACACAAAGGTGAATACATACTCATTCTTAACTCTTTCTCACTATATAGAGGCTAAAAACTTTAACACCTGCTTTATAAGGCTCCCTTGCAGCTAGAAATATGACATGATATAGGTCTTACCAAATAGACCTAAGGGAAAGGATGCTGGGAATTCTAGGAAGCTTATTTTTTGCTTATTTTAAAAAGACAGATGAGGAGCAAGATAGTGGAATAGAAGGTTCCATCAATTGTCGCTCCCCCAAAGACACCAATTTAACAACTGTCTACACAGAAAAAAAACACCTTCATAAGAACCAAAAATCAGGTAAGCATGCATAGTACCTGGTTTTAACTTTATATCACTGAAAGAGGCATTGAAGATACAGAAAAAATAGTTCTGAATCACTAACACCATCAATTCTCCACCCCTGGCAGTGGCAGCCTGGTGCAGAGAGCTTCTCTGGGTGCTGGGGGAGGGAGAATACAGAAATTGTGACACACTGAACTTGTGTTACCCTGTTAGAACAGAAAGGAAAACCAGACCAAACTCAGCTGATGCCCACCCATGGAGGGCATTTAAAGAATCCCTAGCCAGAGGGGAATCTTCAATCTCAGGGGCCTAAACATGAGTTCTGATAAACCTCACCACTGAGGTCTACAGTGTTCTGTGTCTCCAAGTAAATTTAATAGGCAGCCTAGGCAATAAGGACAGCAACCTTAGGTGAGTCCTAGTACTGAACTAGTACCAGAGAGAATGGACTGAAGGGGCACACAACATACTGAGGCACCAGCTGGGGCAGCCAAAGGAGTGCTGGCATCACTGCTCCCTTAAGTCCAGGCTGCACAGCTCATGGCTCTAAAGAAACATGTTACTTCTGCTTGAGTAGAGGAGAGGGGTAAGTGAAGAGATCTTTGTCTTACATTTTGGGTACCAGATCAGATCAGCCACAGTAAGATAAGTTACTGATCAGAGTCATGAGGCTTCTGTTCCAGGCCCTAGTTCCTGGAAAACGTTTCTAGACATGCTCTGGGCCAGGAAAGAACCCACTGACTTGAAGGGAAGGATTCGGTTCTGGCAGTACTTATCATCTACTAACTGAAGAACTCTCCCACACTGAATAAACAGCAGTGATACTCAGTTACTACGTCAAGGGCTTTGGGTGAGCCTCTGAGACTTGCTGGCTTCAAGTGAGACTCAGCACATTACCAGCTGTGGTGGCTTGGGGCAAAACTCCTTCTGCTTGGGAAAAGCAGAGGGAAATGTAAAGGGGACTTTGTCTTGCACCTTAGGTACCAGCACAGGCACAGATTAGTAGAACAGCAAGTGGGCTCTTGGGATCCCTAATTCCAGGACTTGACTCCTGAATGGCATTTCTAGACCTGCCCTTGGTCAGAGGGGAGCCCACTTCCCTGAATGGTGAGTCTCAGGCAAGGCAGCATTCACCACAAACTGACTCAAGAGCCCTTGGGCCTTAAGGGAACATCTGAGGTAATCTGGCAGTACTCCTCTTGGCATGGAGTGACAGCAGCTACAGGGTGAGGGCCCTCTGTCTTTGGAAAGCAGAGGGAAAAGTGGAGAGGTTGCATCTTGTGGTTTTAGTGCCAGCTAAGCCACAGTAAAACACGAGGTGTACTTCTAAAGGGTTTGACTCTACTCCCTCACTCATGAATGGCACCTATTGACCTACTCAGGGCCTGAGGGAACTTACCATCCTGAAAGGAAGAACACAGGCCAGGCTGGCTTTGCCGTGGGTGGGTGTGGAGCCCCAGGTGATAGAGTGAACACAGGCAGTTGCCAGTGAATGATTACAGTGGTCCTTGGGCAAGACCCAGGGCTGTGCTGGCTTCAGGTCTGTCTCAGGCCTGAATTCACAGAGAATTCAAAACAACTGTGATGGGGAAACTAAAAAATTCAAGATAACACAGGAAAGAATGCAGAATTTTATCAGATAAATTTAACAAAGAGATTGAAATAATTAAAAAGAATCAACCAGAATTTCTGCAGCTGAAAGATGCAATTGGCATACTGAAGAATGCATCAGAGTCCTTTAATAGCAGAATTGATAAGGCAGAAGAAACAATTAGTGAGCTTGACAAAAGGCTATTTGAAAATACACAGTAAGAGAAGAGAAAAGAAAAAGAATTAAAAACAATTATTTACCCCTATAGGATCTAGCAAAGAGCTTCAAAGGGGCAAATCTAAGAGTTATCAGACTAAAAAAAAAGGTAGAGAAACAGATAAAGATAGAAAGTTTATTCAGAAAGTAATAGGAGAGAAATTCCAAAACCTAGATAAAAATATAAATATACGAGTACAAGAAGGTAATGGAACACCAAGCAGATTCAATACATTGAAGACTACTTCAAGGCATTTAGTCATCAAAATCTCAAAGGTCAAGAATAAAAGCCTAAAAGCAGCAAGAGAAGAGAAACAAACAACATGCAATAGAGTTCCAATACATTGAACAGCAGACTTTTCAGTGGAAACCTTACAGGTTAGGAGATAGGTCCATGGCATGTTTAAAGTGCTAATTGAAAAAACTTTTACCTTAGAATAGTAGATCTGGCAAAAATATCCTTCAAATGTGTAGGATAAATAAAGGCTTTCCCAGATAAACAAAAGCTGAGGGATTTCATCAATACCAGATCTGTTTTACAAGATACACTCAAGGAGTACTTTAATTAGAAATAAAAGGACGTTCATGAGCAATAAGTAAGCACCTAATGGTATAAAACTTACTAGTAATGGTAAGTACATAGGAAAACACAAAATATCATAGCACCGTAACCGTGATCTGTAAACTACTCTCAAGTAGAAATACTAAACAATGAATTAATAAAAAATAATAACTGCAACAACTTTTTGAGACACAGAGAGTACAATAAGATATAAATAGAACCAATGAAATGTTAAAAAGTTGGGGGCAAGGTTAAGGATTCGAGTCTTTCTTAGTTTTCTTTTTGCTTGTTTGTATATGCAAACAGTATTAAAATATCAGCTTAAAATATTGGGTTATAAGATAATATTTTCAAGCCTCCTGGTAACCTCAAGCCAAAAAGCATACAACGGATACACAAAAAATAAAAAGAAAGAAACTAAATCGTGTCATGAGAGAAAAATTATCAATAAAGGAGTACAGGAGAGAAAGAAAGAAGGAAGGAAAAGAAGACCACAAACAACTAGAAAACAAATAACAAAATGACATAACCAAGTCCTTACTTATCAATAACAACATTGAATATAAATAGACTTCCCAATCAAAAGACATATAGTGGTTGAATGGATGAAAAGACAAGACCCATTGACCCATTGCCTACAAAAAATACAATTCAGCTATAAAGAAAGACATAGGTTGAAAGTAAAAGGATAGAAGAAAATATTATATGCCAATAGAAAGCAAAAAAGAGCAGGAATGCCCATACTTAGAAAAAATAGATTTCAAGATAAAAACTATCAGAAGAGACAAAGAAGGTCATTATATAATGATAAAGTGGTCCATTCAGCAAAAAGATATCACAATTTTAAATATCTTTGCACCCAAAACCAGAGCACCCAGATATATAAAGCAAATATTAGATCTAAAGACAGAGGCAGGTCCCAATACAATAATAGCTGGAGACTTGAACACCCCACATTCAGCGTTGAACAGATGTTCCAAACAGAAAATCAACAAACATTGGACTTAATTTGCACTACAGACCAAATGGACCTAATAAATATTTACAAAGAATATCATCCAATGCCTGCAGAATACACATCCTTTTTCTCAGCACACAGATTATTTTCAAAAATAGACCATATGTTGGGTCACAAAACAATTCTTAAAACATACAAAAACAATTGAAATAACATCAAACATATTGTCTGACCACAATGGAATAAAACTAGAAAACAATAAGAAGAGGAATTTTGGAAACTATACAAATACATGGAAATTAAACCATGTGCTCCTGAATGACCAGTGGGTCAATGAAGGAATTAAAAAGAAAAAGGAAATATTTATTGACAGAAATGATAATGGAAACAGAACATATCAAAACCAATGGGATATAGCTAATGCAGTACTCAGAGGGAAGTTTATAGCTATAAGCCTGCATCAAAGAAGAGGAAAATCTTTCAGTAAACAATCTAATGATGCATCTTAAGGAAATAGAAAAGCAAAAAATAAAATAAAATAAAATAAAAACCCAAATTGGTTTTAAAACAAGAAATAATAAAGATCAGAGCAGTAATAGATAAAATTCAAATTAAAAAAATGCAAAGGACCAATTCAACAAAAAGTTGTGTTTTTAAAAAGTTAAACAAAACTGACAGACTTTTAGCCAGACTAAGAAAAAAGAGAAGAGCCAAATAAATAAAATCAGAAATGAAAAGGATACATTACAACTGATATGGTAGAAATTCAAAGGAACATTAATAACTACTATGAGGAACTAAATGCCAATAACTTGGAAAATCTAGAGGAAATTGACAAATTCCTAGACACATACAATCTACCAGGATGGAACCAGGGAGAAATTTAAAACCCAAACAGACCAATAACAATTAATGAGATCAAAGTCATAATAAAAAGTCTCTCCATAAAGGAGAGCCTGGGAACCGATGGCTTCACTCCTGAATTCTACCAAGCATATCAAAAGAATTAATCCCAATCCTACTCAAACTTTTAAAAAAAAGAAAGGAAGAGGGAGGACTTCCAAACGCATTTGAAGAGGATAGTATTACTCTGATATCAAAGTGAAACAGAGACACATGAAAAAAGGAAAACTACATACAAACATCTGCTGAATATTGATGCAAACATTCTCAACAAAATACTAGTCAGCCAAATTCAACAATACATAAAAAATATCATTCATCATGACCAAGTGGGATTTATCCCTGAGATGCAAGTATGGTTCAAAATATGCAAATTAACCAATATGACACATCATATCAACAGAATGAGAGATTAAATAACATGATTATTTCAATTGATACTGGAAAATCATTTGATAAAATTCAACATCCCTTCATGATAAAAACTCTCAAAAACATGGTTATAGAAGAAACATACCTCAACATAATAAAAGCCATATATGACAGTTCCATAGCTAATATTATACTGAATGGGGGAAAACTGAGAGCCTTTCCTCTAAGATTGGGAACATTACATGGATGCCCACTTTCACTCCTGCTATTTAACATAGTACTGGAAATCCTAGCTAGAGAAATCAGACAAGAGAAAGAAATAAAAGACATTCAAATCGGAATTTAAAAAGTCAAATTATCCTCATTTGCAGATAATCAAATTTTATATTTGGAGAAACCTAAATATTCCACAAAAACTATTAGAACTGATAAACAGATTCAAAAAATTTCAGAATAAAAAATCAACATACAAAAACAGTAATATATCTATATGCCTACAGTGATTAATCTGAAAAAAAAACATTTAAACTCCACTTACAAAAGCCACAAATAAAATTACATATCTAGGAATTAACCAAATAACTAGAAGATTTTTATAATAAAAACTATAAAGTGCTGATGAAAGAAATTCAGAGGATACCAAAAATGGAAAACTATTCCATGTTCACAAATTGAAAAAATATTGTTAAAATTTTAATACTATCCAAAACAATCTACAGATGCAATGTAATCGCTATTGAAATACCAATGACATTCTAGACAGAAACAGAAAAAAAAAAAAATTCTAACGTTTATATGAAACCACAGAAGACCTAGAATAGCCAAAGCCGTCCTAAACAAAAAGAACAAAACTGAAAGAATCACATTACCTGACTTCAAATTGTGCTACAGAGCTATGGTAAACAAAACAACATGGTACTGGGAGAAAAAAGAAAAAAAGACACATAAATGGAACAGAATAGAGAACCCAGAAACAAATCTACACACCCACAGTGAACTCATTTTTGACAAATGTGCCAAGAACATACACTGGGAAAAAGACCGTCCCTTCAAGAAGTGATGCTGGGAATACTGGATATTTCTTATGCGGAAAAATAAAGCTACTCCCCTATCTCTCACCATACATAAAAATCGAATCAGAATGGAGTAAAAACTTAAATCCAAGACCTCAAACTACAAAACTACTATAAGAAAACATTGGAGGACATCTCCAGGATATTGGTCTGGGCAAAATTTTTCGAGCAATACCCCATAAGCACAGGCAGCCAAAGAAAAAATGGACAAATGGGATCACATCAAGTTAACAAGCTTCTACATAACAAAAAAAAACAATCAACAAAGTGAAGAGACATCCCACAAAATTGAAGAATATATTTGCAAACTACCCATCTGACAAGGGATTGACAATCAGAATACATAAGGAGTCTCAAACAACTTTATAGAAAGAAATCTAATAATTTGATCAAAAAATGGGCAAAAGACCTGAATAGACATTTTACAAAAGAAGTAATACAGGTAAACAAACAGGCATATAAAAAGATGCTGAACATCATCAATCATCAGAGAAACATAAATCAAAAGGACAATGAGATATTATCTCACTCCAGTTAAAATAGCTTACATCCAAAAGACAGGCAATAACAAATGCTGGCAAGGATGTGGACAACAGGGAACACTTGTATGTTGTTGGAGGGCATGCAAATTAGCATAACCATTATGGAGAACAGTTTGGAGTTTCCTGAAAAAAAAAACAAAAAACAAAATATTTACCTACCACACAAGTGAGCAATCTCACTTCTGGGTATATACCCAAAAGAAAGGAAATCAATATATTGAAGCTATATCTACCTTTCTATGTTTGTTGCAACACCATTTACAATAGCTAATATTTAGAAGCAACCTGTGTCCATTAACAGATGAATGGATGAAGAAAATGTGGTACATATACACAATGAAGTACTATTCAGCCATTTAAATGAGTGAGATCCACTTACTTTCAACCAAATGGATGGAAGATCATCATGTTAAGTGAAATAAGCCAGGCACAGAAAGACAAACGTAGTATGTTCTCACTTATTTCTGTCATCTAAAAATCAAAATAATGTAACTCATGGGCATAGAGAGCATAAGGATGGTTATCAGAGGCTAGAAAAGGTAGTGGGAAGCTGAGTGGGGTGATGGGGATGGTTAATGCGTACAAAAAATAGTGAGAAAGAATAAGCAAGACCTAGTGTTTGATAGCACAACAGGGTGAATACAGTCAATAATAACTCAATTGTACATTTTAAAACAACTTAAAGGGTATAATTGCATTGTTTGTAACTCAATGGATAAATGCTGGAGAGGATGGATATGCCATTCTTCATAATATGCATATTTCACATTGCATGCCAGTAGTACAAAATCTCATGTATCCCATAAAAATATACACCTATGTACTCACAAAAGAAATTAAAATTAAAAAAACAAATGTGTGAGCATTACTTCTTCCTCCTTCTTCTTGCCTTAAATACAGTTATGATGGCTGCAGCAGCAGTAATCATTTTGTGTTTTTGAGGAAGATATCAAAATTATGTTACCTCAGCCCTGAAATGATTGAGTTACTGAACCAAAGCAACCACTTTATATTTCTTGATATGTGAGAAATAAAAACTTCTGTTTTTTTGTTTTGTTTTGTTTTGTTTTTTAAAGCCAATATATTTGGGTTTCTTGTACTTACAGCCAAATGCAACCCTAAGTTAAACTACTGGTTAGTGTGGGGTAGAAATTTATTACAGGTGTGCCTGAATATAAGTCTCATGTTCTTGACCAGTATCCTATACCATCTGCCCCACTGGGCACAATTTGTAAACAGCTCACAATACAATAGACTAAGAGATATGTAATGTGGTACAGATTCTTTATGGTATGGAAGTGTGGAAGCTCAGGTTACTGAAGGCTGGTGTAATCAGGAAGGGCCTCTTCCAAGGATGGAGACCTGCTGGAGAGACAAAAGGATAAAAAAGAGGGCATTCTATGTAAAAGAATGTGCATTAAAAATTGGCATTACTTTTTCTCCTGTCCTCTGGTAAACATCCTTCTGCTCTCTATGTCCATCAGTATAATTATTTTTATTTTTAGACAACAGAAATAAGTGAAAACATACTATGTTTTCCTTTCTGTGCCTGGTTTATTTCAGACAGGTGCAATGTCTGGCTTCTGTCCTCAGACCAAGATTCCTTCCTAGGTTCCATTTGTTTCCCAAAAGAGTCATCATCCCTTGACTCCATAAAACCAGGCATCTGACTTTTACCTCACAACTATCTATAAATAACATCCCATTCAACGTTAAAGTAACGTAAGTGGTAGGCCTGTTATATTCCCTAGGGCAGAGAGCTCTGGAGATGTGGTAGCCCCATCAGCACTGTTCAGCTTCTCTTGATAGATATCAACATCGTGTGTACAGGCAGGCCACAAAAGAGATCAAGGTGAACTATGGAAACAGTTACTGTAGGGTCTGTAGGGTCTCTCTAAAAATCTTCATAGTCAACTTGGAGCCAAAATTCCTCAAACTTCCCACTCTGCCTCCACCGCAATGAAATGGTTGGGCCTAGCCTCACTTCTTTATGATTCTCAGTTTCAGCTCCCACACAACCATCCCCAAAACTTCATGCCACACTGGTTCAATCTCAGCTCGCAGATTCATACTCCAGATATGTGGTCCCTACTATTGGACTTGTCATGGGAGGTAATTAAGAAGGAATGAGGGCCGGGTGCATGGCTCACGCCTGTAATTCCAGCACTTTGGGAGGCCAAGGTGGGCATATCACAAGATCAGGAGTTAAAGACCAGCTTGGCCAACATGGTGAAACTCCGTCTCTACTAAAAATACAAAAATTAGCTGGGCATGGTGGCACGTGCCTGTAATCCCAGCTACTCGGGAGGCTGAAGCAGGAGAATTGCTTGAACAGGGACCCGGGTGGCGGAGGTTGCTATGAGCTAAGATCGCACCACTGCACTCCAGCCTGGACTACAGAGCAAGACTCCATCTAAAAAAAAAAAAAAGAAAGAAAGAATGAGACAATGGGAACTAAACAAAATTTTCATGCCACTTGTCTTTCATTTTTTAGTTCCATCACCTTAGGTTATTGCATTATCACACCAAGATTTACTTTACAAAATGGAAAATATTTCTGAATCAGATTATGCCTTCATCTGCTAACAGTCATTAATTCTAAACTGTAAAATAGTAATCTGAAAGAAATGATAAATGCTCTAAAAGAATGAGAATTCTGATGAGAAGAGGGAAGAATACATTTGAAACATGGGACATTATTCTAGGAGAGCATCATCTATGGCCATTACTGAAAAATTAAGCATGATAATTTTGAGAGAGAGTAGGGAGGATATCAGGATGTATGTGATATTTGTCTTTGTTTCACTTTTTCTTAGTGGCGAGGAGACTACTCAGTCTCAAGACCACCTTCCTATGTTTACAGAATCCATCATTGTGTGAGATGAGTCCTGGTGGAACATAAGAAGCATTGGCCAATTAGATATTCTTACCTAGGACTTTAAAAATGCAATGATGGCAAATAATCAGGGAAGGATTTGGAACGTATTTTACCAGGAGTGGCCAAAAAAAAAAAAAAAAAAAAAGTGTCGGGGTACCCTAAAGTGACCCTTTTCACCAATTCTTTGAGCCATCCAATAGTCTATTAACAAATTATTTTTCTTATAATGTTAACTAGAAAAAGTTTCCATTATTTGCAACCAAGAACACTGGCCAGAACAAAGGAGATGAAAACTGATGGACAATGCTTTTTGCAACAATATCATGAATCAGGCAAGGATTAATGCCAAGATGGGAAATAGATAATTGCACTTGAGTGACACAGGCACCTGGTAGGGATGCCTGGATAACAAATGGGAGGGAGTTCAGACTTGCTCTGCATTTAGAAGAGTATGCTTGGAATCGAGACGAGTATGGTAACAGATTTGAGATAAGTTTTAGGGCAGCCCAGTAAAAGAGGCTGATCTGTGAAGCACTTAGAATGCTTCCAGTGGTGAGATACACAATATGCAACTAAAAGTTGCATTTTTTCTATGCTTATTTTCCATCTGACTATCTTATGTGGTGAGGTATAAGTTCAGGGCTTTTTCCCATTTTTAAAATTTGGTTGTTTGGTTTTCCATTGCTGTATTTTAAGAGTTTATTTTATACTTTATTTGGGGAAGTTTTTGTTTTTTTAATTTTTTTACTAAATCTGAAATGAACAAATTTTTAAATTTTTAATTATATTTATTTTTAGAGACTGGGTCTTACTCTGTCACCCAGCTGGAGTGTGGTGGCACAATCATAGCTCCCTGCAGTTTCAACCTCCTGGGCACAAGTGATCCTCCCACCTCAGCCTCCCAAGTAGCTAGGGTGACAGGCACATGCTATCATGTCTGGCTAATGTTCTATATATATATATATATATATATATATATATATATATAAAATCACGCACATATATATGAGATGGGGGTCTGTTTAGCTTGCCCAGGCTGGTATTGAACTCCTGGTCTCAAGCAATCCTCCCACCTTGGCCTCCCAAAATGCTGAGATTACAGGTGTAAGTTGTAATGCCTGGCCTCTTTTTATATTTTAGATAATAGTCCTTTATCAGATAGGCCTTTTGTGAATATTTTCTCTAATTTTGTAGCTCGACTTATTGCTTGACAGTCTTTATTTTAACCATTTAGGAAGGGGCACTATTTACACGTTGTAAGTAGCAAATGTTACATTTGAAAATTATATTAAAATCCTCTTTTTCTATAGCCTGAGAGTTACGGTTTTGTTCTATTTATTTGTTAATTTAAATGAGATACAATCCCGGAGCAAGATGGCCGAATAGGAGCAGCTCCAGCCTCCAGCTCCCAGTGCGAGTGACACAGAGGATAGGTGATTTCTGCATTTTCAACTGAGGTACCAGGTTCATCTCACTGGGGAGTGCCGGACAATCGGTGCTGGTCAGCCGGTGCAGCCCGACCAGCGAGAGCTGAAGCAGGGCGAGCCATCGCTTCACCTGGGAAGTGCAAGGGGGAAGGGAATCCCTTTTCCTAGGCAAGGGAAACTGAGACACACAACACCTAGAAAATCGGGAAACTCCCACTCTAATACTGCACTTTACCAAGGGTCTCAGCAAATGGCACACCAGGAGATTATATCCCACACCTGGACAGGAGGGTCCCATGCCCATGGAACCTCCCTCGTTGCTAGCACAGCAGTCTGAGATCTAACTCCAAGGCAGCAGGGAGGCTGGGGTAGGGGTACCTGCCATTGCTGAGGTTTAAGTAGGTAAACAAAGCCTCCAGGAAGCTCGAACTGGGTGGAGCCCACCACAGGTCAAGGGGGCCTGCTTGTCTTTGTAGACTCCATCTCTGGGGACAGGGTATAGCTAAACAAAAAGCAGCAAAAACCTTGGCAGAGATAAATGACCCTGTCTGACAGCTTTGAAGAGAGCAGTGGATCTCCCAGCATGGAGGTTGAGATCTGAGAATGGACAGACTGCCTGTTCAAGCGGGTCCCTGACTGCTGAGTAGCCTAACTGGGGGACATCCCCCACTAGGTGCAGACCGACACCTCACACCTCACACGGTGGGATACATCTCTGAGATGAAGCTTCCAGAGCAAGAAAGAGACAGCAACACTTGCTGTTCAGCAATATTCTATCTTCTGCAGCCTCCACTGCTGATACCCAGGCAAACAGGTTCTGGAGTGGACCTCAAGCAATCTCCAACAGACCTACAGCTGAGGGTCCTGACTGTTAGAAGGAAAACTAACAAACAGAAAGGACACCCACACCAAAATCCCATCAGTTCATCACTATCATCAAAGACCAAAGGCAGATACAACCACAAAGATGGGAAAAAAGCAGGGCAGAAAAACTGGAAATTCAAAAAATCAGAGCGCATCTCCCCCTCCAAAGGAACACAGCTCATCGCCAGCAACAGATCAAAGTTGGACGGAGAATGACTTTGACGAGTTGACAGAAGAAGGCTTCAGTCCATCAAACTTCTCAGAGCTAAAGGAGGAACTATGCAACCTTTAGCACAAAGAAACTAAATCTTGAAAAAAGAATGGAAGAATGGATAACTAGAATAATCAATGCAGAGAAGGCCATAAACGAACTGACAGAGATAAAAACCGTGATATGAGAAATATGTGACAAATGCACAAGCTTCAGTAACTGACTCGATCAACTGGAAGAAAGAGTATCAATGATTGAAGATCAAATGAATGAAATGAAGCAAGAAGAGAATTCTAGAGAAAAAAGAGGAAAAAGAAATGAACAAAGCCTCCAAGAAAAATGGGATTATGTGAAAAGACCAAATCTATGTCTGATTGGTGTGCCTGAAAGTGAGGGGGAAAATGGAACCAAGTTGGAAAACGTTCTTCAGGATATCATCCAGGAGAACTTCCCCAATCTAGTAAGGCAGGCCAACACTCAAATTCAGGAAATACAGAGAATGCCACATTCTTCTCAGCACCACATCGCACTTATCCCAAAATTGACCACATAGTTGGAAGTAAAGTACTTCTCAGCAAATGTACAAGAACAGAAATTATAACAAACTGTCTCTCAGACCACAGTGCAATCAAACTAGAACTCAGGACTGAGAAACTCAGTCAAAATGGCTCAACTACATGGAAACTGGACAACCTGCTCCTGAATGACTACTGGGAGCATAACGAAATGAAGGCAGAAATAAAGATGTTCTTTGAAACCAATGAGAACAAAGATACAACATACCAGAATCTCTGGGACACATTTAGAGCCGTGTGTAGAGGGAAATTTATGGCAGCAAATGCCCACAAGAGAAAGCTGGAAAGATCTAAAATTGACACCCTAACATCACAATTAAAAGAAGTAGAGAAGCAAAAGCAAACACATTGAAAAGCTAGCAGAAGGCAAGAAATAACTAAGATCAGAGCAGAACTGAAGGAGATAGAGACACAAAAAACCTTCCAAAAAATGAGTGAATCCAGGAGTTGGTTTTTTGAAAAGATCAACAAAATGATAGACCGCTAGCAAGACTAATAAAAAAGAAAAAAGAGAAGAATCAAATAGACGCAATAAAAAAAAAGCTGAAGGGGGTATCACCACCGACCCCACAGAAATACAAACTACCATCAGAGAATACTATAAATGCCTATGCAAATAAACTAGAAAACCTAGAAGAAATGCATAATTTCCTGGACACTTATGCTCCCCCAAGACTAAACCAGGAAGAAGATGAATCCCTGAATAGACCAACAGCAGGCTCTGAAATTCGGTCAATAATTAATAGCCTACCAACCAAAAAAAGTCCAGGACCAGTCGGATTCACAGCTGAATTCTACCAGAGGTACAAGGAGGAGCTGGTACCATTCCTTCTGAAACTATTCCAATCAATAGAAAAAGAGGGAATCCTCCCTAGCTCATTTTATGAGGCCAACATCATCCTGATACCAAAGTCTGACAGAGATACCAAAAAAAAGAGAATTTTAGACCAATATCCCTGATGAACATCCATGCAAATATCCTCAATAAAATACTGGCAAACCAAATCCAGTAGCACATCAAAAACCTTATCCACCATGATCAAGTGGGCTTCATCCCTGGGATGCAAAGCTGATTCAACATACGTAAATCAATAAACATAATCCAGCACATAAACAGAACCAAAGAAAAAACCACATGATTATCTCAATAGATACAGAAAAGGCCTTGGACAAAATTCAACAGCCCTTCATGCTAAAAACTCTCAATAAATTCGGTGTTGATGGAACGTATCTCAAAATAATAAGAGCTATTTATGAAAAACCCACAGCCAATATCATACTGAATGCGCAAAAACTGGAAGCATTCCCTTTGAAAACTGGCACAAGGCAGGGGTACCCTCTCTCAACACTCCTATTCAACATAGTGTTGGAAGTTCTGGCTAGGGCAATCAGGCAAGAGTAAGAAATAAAGGGTATTCAGTTAGGAAAAGAAGAAGTCAAATTGTCTCTGATTGCAAATGACATGACTGTATATTTAGAAAACCCCATCATCTCAGCCCAAAGTCTTCTTAAGCTGATAAGAAACTTCAGCAAAGTCTCAGGATACAAAATCCATGTGCAAAACTCACAAGCATTCTTATACACCAGTAACAGACAAACAGAGAGCCAAATCATGAATGAACTTCCATTCACAATAGCTTCAAAGAGAATAAAATACCTAGGAATCCAACTTACAAGGGATGTTAAGGACCTCTTCAAGGGGAACTACAAACCACTGCTCAGTGAAATAAAAAAAGACACAAACAAATGGAAGAACATACCATGCTCATGGATAAGAAGAATCAATATTGTGAAAATGGCCATACTGCCAAAGGTAATTTATAGAGTCAATGCCATCCCCATAAGCTACCAATGACATTCTTCACAGAATTGGAAAAAACTGCTTTAAAGTTCATATGGAACCAAAAAGAGCCCGCATCTCCAAGACAATCCTAAGTCAAAAGAACAAAGCTAGAGGCATCACGCTACCTGACTTCAAACTATACTAGAAGGTTACAGTGACCAAAACAGCATGGTACTGGTACCAAAACAGAGATAGAGACCAATGGAACAGAACAGAGCCCTCAGAAATAATACCACACATCTACAACCACCTGATCTTTGACAAACCTGAGAAAAACAAGCAACGGTGAAAGGATTCCCTGTTTAATAAATGGTCCTGCGAAAATTGACTAGTCATAAGCAGAAAGCTGAAACTGGATCCTTTCCTTACTCCTTATATGAAAATTAATTCAAGATAGATTAGAGACTTAAATGTTAGACCTAATACCATAAAAACCCTAGAAGAAAACCTAGGTAATACCATTCAGGACATAGGCATGGGTAAGTACTGCATGTCTAAAACACCAAAAGCAATGGCAAAAAAAACCAAAATTGACAAATGGGATCTAATTAAACTAAGGAATTTCTGCACAGCAAAAGAAACCACCATCACAGTGAACAGGAAACCTACAGAATGGGAGACAATTTTTGCAATCTACTCATCAGACAAAGGGCTGATATCCAGAACCTACAAAGAACTCAAACAAATTTACAAGAAAAAGCAAATAACCCCATCAATAAGTGGGCTACCTTTTGTTCATATACTTTTATGAACAGACATTTCTCAAAAGAAGACATTCATACAGCCAACAGACACATGAAAAAATGCTCGTCATCACTGGCCATCAGAGAAATGCAAATCAAACCCACAATGAGATACCGTCTCACACCAGTTAGAATGGCAATCATTAAAATGTCAGGAAACAACAGGTGCTGGAGAGGATGTAGAGAAATAGGAACACATTTACACTGTTGGTGGGAATGTAAACTAGTTAACCCATTGTGGAAAACAGTATGGCGATTCCTCAAGGATTTAGAACTAGAAATACCATATGACCCAGCCATTGCATTACTTGGGTATATACCCAAAGGATTATAAATCATGCTGCTATAAAGACACATGCACAGGTATGTTTATTGCGGCACTATTCACAATAGCAAAGACTTGGAATCAACCCAAATGTCCAACAGAGGCAGACTGGATTAAGAAAATGTGGCACATATACACCATGGAATACTATGCAGCCATAAAAAAGGATGAGTTCGTGTCCTTTGTAGGGACATGGGTGTAGCTGGAATCCATCATTCTCAGCAAACTTTCACAAGAACAGAAAACCAAACACCGCATGTTGTCACTGAAAGGTGGGAATTGGACAATGAGATCACTTGGACATGGGAAGAGGACCATCACACACTGGGACCTATTATGGGGAGGGGGAGGGGGGAGGGATGGCATTGAGAGTTATACCTGATGTAAATGACTAGTTGATGGGTGCTGATGAGTTGATGGGTGTAGCACACCAACATGGCACATGTATACATACGTAACAAACCTGCTATTGTGCACATGTACCCTAGAACTTAAAGTATAATTAAAAAATAATAATAATAAAATAAATGAGATACAGATTTTTTCATTCCTCGCTTATAAGAAATCTTGCAGGGTCATCAGATTATTTCATGGGAAGAACTATTTCAGTATTATTAACCTAGGAAAGTTGCTGAAACAGCCCCTTGGAACTCCCAAACCTGAGTGTTTGGAGGCACTTTCACAGGGCATAGTAACAACTTCTGAAGTTTTGGTATCATTAAACATAGCACTCACAAGGACCACTTTCTGATACAGAATTGTGGCTTCCTTTTAAGTTTTGGAGGAAGAGGAACATTTTCTACTCACCTTGCTGCGATATCTCTTGACTACCAGTTAGGAGCCTGTAGATTTCAAGGTCAACTATGGGATTCCATTAGCACTTGGTGAGGAAAAATTGTGAACATCAAAATGTACAATGTGGAAAGTGAAAGGCCAAAGGAAGATTATTATACTGTAGACTAAGGGCAAGCAGAATTTTGCTTCCTCAATCCTTCACTAAGGGGCCTGTGTTTGACCCCTTACCTTAGATTTGAATCCTTCTGAGGTCCTTGTTCCTGACCTCAACATTCCTTCCCTTGCTTATTTTGTGTCCAGGGGAAGGGTTTGTTATGCAGCATTTAAGGTATAGTTGGACCTCATTCAATAAGGATTCATGCTGCCTATGAATTAGGGATTCTAGCATTCCTGCAACTCCTTGTATAATTGATTTATCCCAGAAATGTCCTCAAAGGTCCCCAGCCTCTCTGTCAGGCATGTTGTGGCTACTCCTTCCTAGCTGAGGCTGATTGACTCTTGGGTGACCTGTGTTGTGGCAGGATAAGGTTACTTATTCTTTGCCAGTAAAAGACCCCTCACATTCTTTCTCACTGGCCAAGGTGAAGTTTAAGACCATGTGGTTCTAATGTCCAAAGTCTTGAATGATCTCCAGTTGATACATTCAATTTGGTTGGTACTGACTTGTCCTAAATGGAATCTAGGCCCTGAGTCCTTAGAGTTTGCAGTCCCACGGAGTGGCTGTGGTCTCTGCTTGTCTTTGCTTTAGTTATACCATGGGGTCATATTGAAAGATGTGGCATGAAGCGGGAGTGGGCCACCAAGACCGACGATCTATTGGCATATACAGACACAAACTATTTCTGGCCTGGCAGGAATTCTCCAGGATGGCGCACAGCCTCTAGCCAGGGCCTTGTTAAATATTTTCAGCATTGTTCTACATTCAACATTGTATTCAACATAGTATTGCCTTTACTCCTTTGTCAAAGATCAGTTGACTATACTTATGTGGATCTATTTATGGCCTCTCTAGTCTGCTGAATTATCTACTTGTCTATTCTCTCACCAAAATCACATTGTCTTATTACAATTGTATAATAAGTCTTAAAGTCAAGTAGTGTCATTCTTCTGATTTTGTTCTTTTCTTTTAATATTGTGTTAGCTATTCTGTCCTTTTTCTTTTCATATAAACTATAAAATAAATTTGTTGATATCCACAAAACAACTTGATGGGATTTTGATTGGAATTGCATCGAGTCTATATATCAACTTGGAAAAAGTAACATCTTGACAATACTGAGCCTTCCTATCTAACTCTTCATTATTTAGTTCTTTGATTTCTTTCATCAGTTTTGTAGTTTTCCTAATACAGATCTTGTACTTTTTTATTAGATTTATACATAAGCATTTTCTTTTAGGGGATGCTAATGTAAACAGTAATGTGTTCTTAATTCAAAATTTTTACTTCTTGTTGCTGGTATATGAGAATGTGACTTACTTTTATCCTGTCACCTTGCTATAATTGCCTTCTAGTTCCAGGAGTTTCATTATCTATTCCTTCAAATTTTTTGCACAGACAATCATGTCATTTGTGAACAAAGACTTTTATTTCTTCTTTCCCAATCTGTATAAATTTTCTTTCATTGTCCTGTCTTATTGCATTGACTAGGACTGTCAGTACAATGTTGAAAAGGAGTGGTGAGAGGAGATACCTTTGCCTTGTTCCAGACCTTAGTGGGAAAGTTTCTAGTTCATCATTAAGGGTGATGTTAACTGTAGGTTGTTGTAGATATTCTTTATCAAATTAAGGAAGTTCTTGTATATTCTTAATTTGCTGAGAGTTTTTATCATGAATGGGCACTGGAAGTTTTCAAATACATTTTTCTTCATTTATTAGTATGATCATGCGATTTTTCTTCTTAGTGTGTAGATAAAATTAATTACACTTATTGATTGTTAAACCTTGAACCAGCATTACATACATGAAATCAATCTCCCTTAGTCATGGTGTATAATTTTCATACATGATTAGATTTGATTTGCTAATATTTTGCTGAGAATTTTTACATTTATGGTCATGTGAGATAGTAGTCTGTAGTTATTTTTTCTGCATGTATTTGCTTTTTGCAATACAGTAATGCTGGCTGGCCATATAGAATGAGTTAAAAAATATTCCTTCTTCTGAAAGAGATTATGGAGAATTTGTGTGATTTCTTCCTTAAATATTGATAGACTTCACCAAGTAAATCCATTGGGGTCTAATGCTTTCTTTTTAAAAATATTGTTAATTATTGATTCATCTTTTCTAATAAATATGGGAGTATTCGGGTTATTTCTTCTTGTGTGAGATTTGGCAGATAATGTCTTTCAAGGAATGGGTCAATTTCATCAAGGTTTTAACGTATAGGCATATAGTTGCTCATAGTATTCATGCATTTTCCTTTCAATGTCTACAGAAACTGCAGTAATGACTCCTCTTGAATTTTTGGTATCAGTAATTTGCATCTTCTCTTATTTTTTGGTTGGCTTGTCTATTGTTATCTTCCAATCATCTATTTTTGGTTTTGTTGATTTTCTCTATTGATTTTCTATTGTTAGTTTCATTGCTTTCTGCTCCAATTTTTATTATTTTCTTATGTTTATTCTTGATTTAATTTGCTCTTCTGTTTCTAGTTTCCTAAATTAGGAAATTAGTTTATTAATTCTAAATCTTTCTCCTTTTCTAATATACTTATTCAATGCTATAAATTTTCCTCTAAACACTGCTTTAGCTGCATCTCACCAAGCAATACATTTATATTTAACACTTAGAAGCAATATACTGTAGTGGAAAGGGCACTCAACAACGCCAGCAGACCACCATTTGAGTCCCACCCTGGCTTTACAGCCTAATAAAGACCCCTATTATCTTTGACTCTTAGTTTCTTCATCTGTAAGAATGGAATTTGTTAGAAATTATAGAACAGCCCAAAGCCGTGAGTTGTAAATGATAAATACTGCCCATTTTTAGATACTTTAAATCACTGTGAAGTGGAATGGTAATTAATACTCTATGGAGGGGGCAAGGCTTGACCTCTTCTAATGTAAGCATTTTAGTTCTACAAATTTCCTATTTAGCATGAGTATGGCTGCATCCCACAAATTTTGTTATGTTGTATTTTCACTTCCAACCAGTTCTATGTATTTCTTTAATTTCCTTTAAGAATTCTTTGATCCATGAATTATTAAGAAATGTGTTTTTAAATTTCCGACTGTTAAAGATTTTTCCTTTCTCTTTTGGTTAGTGATTTCTAGTTTGGTTCTATTCTTATTGGAGAACACACACTGTATGATTTCAGTTCTTTTAAATTTGCTGATGTTTGTTGTATGGTATATCCTGATTAATGCCATGGTTACTTGAAAACGTGTATTCTGCTATTCTTGGTAGAGTATTTTATATATATCAGTTAGATCTTGTTGATTGATGGTATTGTTCAAACCTTCTGTGTCCTCATTTATACATAGTTTTGCTTTCTGTTTCTGTTTTTTTTTCTTTCCTTCCTAATGTTTCAGAATTTTTTTCCTTTATCATGTATTTTGCGTTTGAAGAACTTTCTTTTAGCCATTCTTTAAAAGTATGTCTGATACTAAAAATGTATCTTAAATTTTCTTAGTCTGAGAATGTCTTTATTTCTCCTTCATTCTTGATGCATAGTTTCACTGGATATAGATAATATTTTTTATTCATCATTTAAAAAATGGAATACAGGCCAGGTTCAGTGGCTCATGCCTGTAATCACAGCGCTTTGGAAGGCCGAGGGTGGTGGATCACCTGAGGTTAGGAGTTCCAGACCAGCATGGCTAACATGGTGAAACCCTGTCTTCACTAAAAATAGAAAAAAATTAGCCAGGTGTGGTGGTACGTGCAGGTAATCTCAGCTACTCTGGAGCTGAGGCAGGAGAATTGCTTGAACCTGGGAGGTGGAGGTTGCAGTGAGCCAAGATTGCATCATTGCACTCCAGCCTGGGTGACAGAGTGAGACTCTGTCAAAAAAAAAAAAAAAAAAAAAAAAAAAAAAAGGCATGCCACTTCCCTCTGGCCTCTAGAACTTCAGATAAATGCCCACTGTTATTCAAATTGATGTTCCACTATAGGTCATATGCTGTTTCTCTTTGGATCTTTTCAAGATTGGTTTTGGTCTTTAGTTTTCATAATTTAAGAATGTTGTGTCTTGGCATAGACTTATTTGGGATTATCATATTTGGGGAAAACTCAGCTTCTTAAATCTGTAGGAGCAAACCTTTTCCTAAATTTGGTAAGTTTTCAACCATTATATCTTCAAATACTCTTTCAATTTCATCCATTTTTCCTTTTCTGAGACTCCTATAATATGAATTATGAATCTATTGTTATATAAGCCCCTGGGACTCTGTTCATTCAAGTCTGTTTTCTCTGCTGTTTGGATTTAGTAAATTTTGTTGACTTGGCCTCAGGTTCGCTAATCCTATCTTCTGTTATCTCCATTCTACTGTTAAGTCCATCAATCTAGTAATCTTTTTTAATTTCAATTATATTTTCCAGATCTGTTTTTCACTTGTTTTCTTTTTCTAATGTCTGTTGCTTTGTTGAGATTTTATATTTTTCATTTTATATGGTTTGACTCTGTATTCTCACCCAAATCTCATATCGAATGGTAATCCCTATAATCTCCACATGTTGAAGGCAGGACCTGTTGAGAGGTTATTAGATAACGGGGAAGTTTTTCCCATGTTAGTGAGTTCTCATAGTTTTCATAAGATCTAATGATTTTATAAATGTATGACCATTCCTCTTACACACGCTCACTTTCTCTCTCTTGCCTGCCACTGTGTAAGTTATGCCTGCTTTCCCTTCCACCATTATTGTAAGTTTCCTGAGGCTTCCTCGACCATGTGGAACTGTGAGTCAATCAAACTTCTTTTCTTTGTAAATTACCAAATCTCAAGTAGTTCTTTATAGCAGTGTGAGAATGAACTAATACAGGATATTGGTAGTGAGAGTGGAGCACTGCTGTAAAGATAACCTAAATATGTGGAAGCAACTTTGAAACTAGGCAATGGGCAGATACTGGAACAGTTTGGAGGCCTCAGAAGAAGACAGAAAAATGTGGGAAAGTTTGGAACTTCCTGGAGACTTGTTGAATGGTTTTGACCAGAATGTTGATAATGACATGGACAATGAAGTCCAGGCTGGGGTGGTCTCAGATGGAAATGAGGAACTTATTGGGAACTGGAGTAAACATCACTCTTGTTATGTTTTAGCAAAGAGATTGGTGGGCATTTTTCCCTGCCCTAGAGTTCTGTGGAATTTTGAACTTGAGAAACATGATCTGAAATTGGAAGTTATGTTTAAAAGGGAAGAGGAGTATAAAAGTTTGGAAAATTTGCAGGCTGACAATGTAATAGAAAAGAGAAACTTATTTTCTGGGGAGAAATACAAGTTGGCTGCAGAAATTTACATAAGTAACAAGGACCCAAATGTTATTTACCAAGCCCATAGGGAAAATGTCTCAAGGGATGTCAGAGATCTTGAGAGCAACCTCAGCCATCACAGGCCTAGAGGCTTAGGGAGAAAAATGGTTTAATGGGCTGGGCCCGGGGCCCCAGACCCCACTGTTGAGTGCAGCTTTGGAACTTGCTGCCCTGCATTTCAGCCACTCTAGCTCCAGCTGTGGGTAAAAGAGGCCCAGGTACAGCTCCAGGTTTTGCTTCAGAGGGTGCAAGCCCCAAACCTTGGCAGCTTCTATGTGGCGTTGGGACTGTGGCTGCACAGAAGTCAAGAATTGAGGTTTGAGAACCTCTGCCTGGATTTCAGAAGATGTATGGAAATGCCTAGATGTACAGGCGGAAGTCTGCTGCAGGGCCAGAGCCCCAATGAAGAACCTCTGCTAGGATAGTAGAAAAGGGAAATGTGGGATTGGAGCCCCCACACAGAGTCCCCACTATGGCACTGCCTAGTAAAGCTGCAAGAAGAGGACCACCATCCTCGAGACCCCAGAATGGTCAATCCACCAACAGCTTGCACTGTGAACCTGGAAAATCTGCAGGCACTCAACCCCAGTCAATGAGAGCAGCCACGGGAGCTAAACCCTGCAAGGCCACAGGGGAAGAGATGCCCAAGGTGTTGGGAGCCCATGCTTTGTTTGCATTTGGATGTTATAACTGCCCTATTAGATATTGGACCGGCATGGAGCCTGTAGCACCTTCGTTTTGGCCAATTTCTCCTATTTGGAATGAGTGTATTTACCCAATGCCTGTACCCCCATTGTATCTTGGAGAAAGCTAACTTGTTTTCTGGTTTTACAGGCTCACAGGTGAAAAAGACTTTCCTTGACTCAGATGAGACTTTGGACTGTGAACTTTTGGGTTAAAGCTGTAAGGAGTTAAGACTGGGGGACTGTTGGGAAGGCATAACTGGTTTTGAAATATAAAAAGGACATGAGGTTTGGGAAAGTCAGAGATGAAATAATATGGTTTGGCTCTGTGTCATCACTCAAATCTCATCTCAGACTGTAATCCCCATAATCTCCATGTGCTGAGGGCAGGACCTGGTGGGAGTTGATTGGATCATGGGGGAAGTTTTCTCCATGCTGTTCTCATGATAGTGAGTGGATTCTCATGAGATCTGATGGTTTTATAAGTGCTTGACAGTTCCTCCTACACACACACTCTCTCTCACCTGCCACTATATAACATGTGCCTGCTTCCCCTTCCATCATGACTGTAATTTTCCTAAGACCTCCGCAGCCATGTGGGACTGTAAGTAATATGATTTGCCTCTTTTTCCCCACCCAAATTTCATCTTGACTTGGTCTCCCATAATTCCCACATGTTGTGGGAGGCACCCAGTGGGAGATAATTGAATTATAAGGACAGTTTCCCCCATACTGTTCTTGTGGTTGTGAATAAGTCACACAAGAGCTGATGGTTTTATCAGGGGTTTCTGCTTTTGCATCTTCCTCATTCTCTCTTTGCCTGCCACCATCCGCATGAAATGTAACTTGCTCCTCCTTGCCTTCTGCTATGATTCTGAGGCCTCCCCAACCACATGGAACTGTAAATCTCTTTCATTTGTAAATTACCCAGTCTTGGCCATGTCTTTATTAGCAGTGTGAAAATGGACTAATACCGTGAGTCAATTTAACCTCTTTTCTTTATAAATTACCCAATCTTGGGCAGGTCTTTATAGCAGTGTGAAAACAGACTAATACATCATTTGTTTCAGGAGCATTTATAATTGCTCATGGAAGCATTTTCATGATGGCTGCTGCTTTAAAATAATTTTTGGGTAATTCCCATACCTGATTGATATCAGTATTTGTGCCTACTGATTGACTTTTTTGAGTCAAGTTGTAATTTTCCTTGTTCTCCATATGATAAAATTCTGGGCTATATAGAAATTCTCTGTTTTAGCAGGCTGTCTCTCTGTTTATGTTTAGCAAACAGATCATGGCATAATTTTGAGTTCCAGTAACAAAATAATTTTCAGAGATTTTGATGTGCTGTATTATTTTGCCTGGATTCTCTGGTGTCATGAAGGCAAGGCTCGTATTGATCTTTGCCAGAGCCAACTGGTGTCTCTGGACAGTGGGAGGGATTCTCTAGCTTGAAGGAACAAAGAGTGCTTTCTGGGTTGGGCACCTTGCTGGGATGCGATCCACCCTTGCAAGTGCCACATCGTGTCTATTTGGGAGAGTGGAGTCACTGGCTAGTGGAGAGGAAGAGCAGTTCCCCTGACCACTTAGTGTTAACAAAGCTTCCCAGTGTCTCTTGCCACTGCTGCCAGGCCCACCTGGAATTGTCAGTAGGACTCTCCTTTAACCTCAGGCTACATTTTGCTACATTGGGAGAGACTGGGCCTATATCAACTTCAATTTCTGGACTGAGGCTTCTGTGATGTCAAGTTTCTGTATTGCTCTCCCAGGTCTGTCCCTAGCCAGTCTGCCTTTCTCTTTTTAACATTTTAAATACTTTTATTGTTGTCTATATCATAATTTCCAGTGTCTGTTCATCTTAGAGGAGAGACAAGTCTATGACATTTTGTCCAAGACAGAAGCCTAATTTATTTGCAAAATATTACTTTTCTTTGTGAAGAATGGATGGGATGGAGCTAGAGAGAATGTGAGAAAATGAAGCCGAAGACTACTATAATAGTTCAGGTAACATATCATTGTGGGAATTTTTAATTTTTAGCATTCATGGGTACAAGTAAGTGTATATATTTATGAGGTACATGAGTACTCTCGATACATGCATTTAATGCATAATAATCACATTGTAGAGAATGGAGTACCCATCTCCTCAAGAATGTATGTTTTGTGTTACAAACAATACATTGATGCCCTTTCAGTTATTTTTAAATGTACAGTTATATTATTGTTGACTATAGTCACCCTGTTTGGTTATTAAATAAGTTTATGCATTTTTAAACTTTTTTACCCACTAACTTTATCTATCTCCCTGCTCACTACCCTTCTTGGCCTCTGGTAACCATCCTTCTACTCTCTATGTCCAGGAGTTCAATTGTTTTGGTTTGTAGATCTTAAAAATAATGAGAACATGTGAAGTTTGTCTTTCCGTGTCTGTCTTATTTCACTTAACATAATGACCTCCAGTTCCATCCACATTGTTGCAAATGACAGGATCTCATTCTTTTATGGCTGAATAGTACTCTATTGTGTATTTGTACCACATTTTCTTTTTCATTCATCTGCTGATGGACACTTAGAGTGCTTTCAAATCTTCGCTATTGTTAACAGTGTTGCAACAAACATGGAAGTGCAGGTAGCTCTTCAATATACTAATTTACATTCTTTTGGTATACATACAGAAGTGAGGTTGCTGGATGCTATGGTACCTAAATTTTTAGGTTTTTTCTTTTTTTCTTTTTCTTTTAGGCTTGCAGGGTACATGTGAAAGTTTGTTACATAGGCAAACACCTGACACCAGATTTTTTTGTACATTTTTTTGTCACCCAAGTATTAAGCCCAGTACCCGATGGTTACTTTTTCTGCTCCTCTTCCTTCTCCCACCCTCCTGCATCAAATAGACCCCAGTGTCTGTTGTTTCCTTGTGTTCATAAGTTCTTATCATTTAGCTCCCAGTTATAAGTGAGAACACATGGTATTTGGTTTTCTGTTCCCGCCTTAGTTTGCTAAAAATAATAGCCTCCAGCTCCATCCATGTTCCCACAGAAGACATGATCTTGTTCTTATTTATGGCTGCATAATATTCCATGGTTGTATGTGTACCACATTTTCTTTATTCAATCTGTCATTGATGGGCATTTGTCTTCATTGCAGGTCGTTGCTATTGTAAATAGTGCTGCAGTAAACCTTCACGTGCATGTGTCTTTATGGTAGAATGATTGATATTCTTCTGGGTATATACCCAGTAATGGGATTTCTGGGTTGAATGGTAGTTCTGCTTTAAGTTTTTTGAGGAATCACCATCTGGTGATTCACTATACACTGTTGGTGGGAGTGTAACCATACTGCTTTCTGCTATGGTTGAACTAATTTACACTCCCACAAACAGTGTATAAGTGTTCCCATTTCTCCACCACCTCACCACTATCTGTTGTTTTTTGACTTTTTATTAATAGCCATCCTGACTGGTGTGAGATGGCATCTCATTGTGGTTTTGATTTAAATTTCCCTAATGATCAGTGATACTAAACTTTTTTACATGCTTTTTTGGCCACATGTATGTCTTCTTTGGAAAAGTGTCAGTTCAAGTATTTTACCTTCTTTTTAATGGTGTTTTTGCTTGTAAATTTAAGTTCATATAGATGCTGGATATTAGACCTTTGTCAGGTGCAGAGTTTGCAAATAATGTCTCCCATTCTGTAGGCTGTTTACTCTGTTAATAGTTCCTTTTGCTGTGCAGAAGCTCTTTAGTTTAATTGTATCCTACTTGCCAATTTTTGCTTTTGTTGTGACAGGTTTTCGTTTCTTTGTCATGAAATCTTTGCCCATTCTTACGTCCAGAATAGTATTGCTGAGGTTGTCTTCCAAGGTTTTAATAATTTGGGGTTTACATTTAAGTCTTCAATATATCTTTATTTGGTTTTTGTGCATGGTATATGGAAGGGGTCAGCTTCAATCTTCTGCATATGGCTAGCCAGCTATCACATCACCATTTATTGAATAGGGAGTTGTTTCCTCCACTCCACTGCTTGTTTTTGTAAGCTTTGTTGAAGATTAGATGGTCATAGATGTGTGGCCTTATTTTAGGGCTCACTATTCTGTTACATTGATCTCTGTTCCTGTTTTTAATACCAGCACCATGCTGTTTTGGTTACTGTAGCTTTGTAGTATAGTTTGAAGTAGAGTAACATGAGTTCTCCAGTTTTGTTCTTTTTGCTTAGAATTGCCTTGGCTATTTGGGCTCCTTTTTGGTTTCATATGAATTTCAAAACAGTTTTTTTCTAGTTCTGTGAAGAATGCCTATGGTAGTTTCAGAGAAATAGCATTAAATCTGTAAATTGCTTTGGGAACTATGACCATTTTAATAATATTTATTTATTTATACTTCCTATTCATGAGCATGGGATGCTTTTTCCATTTGTTTGTGTCTTCTCTGATTTCATTGATCAGTGTTTTGTAATTCTCATTGTAGAGGACTTGCACCTCCCTGGTTAGCTGTATTCCTAGGTATTTTATTCTTTTTGTAGTAATTGTGAAAGGGATTGTCTTTCTGATTTGGCTCTTGGTTTGGCTGTTGTTGGTGTATAGAAATGCTAGTGATTTGTCTACATTAATTTTGTATCTTAAAACCTTTCTAAAGTTATTAATTGGCTGGAAGAGCTTTTGGGCTGAGATTATGAGATTTTCTAGATATAGAATCATGTCATCTGCAAATAGATACACTTTGACGTTCTCTCTTCCTATATGAATGCTCTTTATTTTATTCCCTTGCCTGACTGCTCTGGTTTGGGCTTCCACTATGTTGAATAGAAGTGGTGAGAGAGGGCATCAATACCTTATGCTGATTTTAAGGGAAAATATTTCCAGCTTTTGCCTATTTGGTGTAATATTGGCGGTGCATTTGTCATAGATGACTTTTATTATTTTAAGATATGTTCCTTCAATACCTAATTTATTGAGAGTTTTTAATATAAAAGGGTATTGATATTTACTAAAAACCTTTTCAGCATTTATTGACATAGTCATGTGGTTTTTGTCTTCAGTTCTGTTTATGTGATGAATCACATTTATTGATTTGCATATGTTGAATCAATCTTGCATCCTGGAATGAAGCCTACTTGATGATGTGGATTGGCTTTGTGATGTGCTGCTAAATTTGGTTTGGAAGTATTTTGTTGACAATATTTGCATTGATGATCATCAAGAATATTGGCCTGAAATTTTTATTTTTTTGTCTCATCAGGTTTTGTTATCAAAATGATATTGGTCTCATAAAATGAGTTTGGAAAGGGTCCCTCCTTCTCAATTTTTAGAAATAGTTTTTTGTAGAAATGATACCATTGTTTTTGTAGAATTTGGCTGTGAATCCATCAGGTTTCAGGTTTTTTGTTTGTTTGTTTGTTTGTTTGTTTGTTTTTTGTAGGTAGACTATTCATTACTCATTCAATTTTGGAGCTTATTATTAGTCTGTTCAGGGAATTGATTTCTTCCTGGCTCAATCTTGTGAGGATGTAAGTATCCAGGAATTTATTCGTCTCTTCTAGGTTTTCTAGTTTGTGTGCATAGATGTGTTTGTAGTAGTTTTTGAGTGTTGTTTTTATTTCTGTGCAGTCAGTAGAAACATTCCCTTTACCATTTCTAATTGTGTTTATTTGGATCTTCTCCGTCTTATTCCTTATTATTCCAGCTCATGTCCTGTTTTATTAATTTTTTCAAAAAACCAACTCTTGGATTCACTGATCTTTTGGATGGCTTTTCGTGTCTTAATTTTGTTGAGTTCAGCTCTATTTTTGTTGTTGTTGTTTCTTGTCTTCTGCTAGCTTTGGGGTTGATTTGTTCTTGCTTCTTCAGTTTTCAAGTTACATTATTGAGATCCAAGTTTTGGTGTTGGTATTTAATGCTATGAATTTCCCTCTTAACACTGCCTTAGCTGTGTCTCAGTGATTGTGGTATGTTTCATTTCATTATTTTAAAAGATCTTCTTGATTTCTGCCTTAATTTCATTATGTACCCCAAAATCATTCAGGAGCGTGTTGTTTAATTTCCATTTAATTTCATGGCTTTGACAAACTTTCACAGTGTTGACTTCCATTGTCATTGTGTTGTGGTTTGAGAGTATGTTAGGTATGAATTTGATGTTTTTTATATTTCATGAGAATTGTTTCATGTCTAATTTTGTGGTTGATTTTAGAGTATGTGCCATGTGGTGATGAGAAGAATATATATTCTGTTGCTTGGGGTTGAGGGTTCTGTAAAGGTCTATCAGATGCATTTGGTCCAATGTTGAGTTTAGATCCTGAATATCTTTATTTTTTGCCTCATGATATATCTAACACTGTCAGTGGAGTATTGAAATCTCCCAGTATTATTGTGTGGGGATCTATGCCTCTTTGAAGGTCTCTAAGAACTTTTTATGAATCTGGATGATTATGTGTTAAGTGCATATATATTTAGGATCATTATTTCTTGTTGTTGAATTGAACTCTTTACCATTATGTAATGCCCTTCCTTGCTTTTTTAATTTTTGGTTTGAAATCTCCTTTGTCTGAATTAAGGATTGCAACACTTGCTTTTTTGTTTTGTTTTGTTTCCCATTGGCTTGGTATATTTTCCTCCATCCCTTTATTTTGAGCCTATGAGTGTCCTCACGTGTTAGATAGATCTCTTGAAGACAGCATACCATCCAGTCTTGCTTCTTTATCCAGCTCACCACTCTGTACTTTTTAAGTGAGGCATTTTGCCCATTTATATAAAAGATTAGCATTGATATGTGTGAATTTGATCCCGCAATTGTGCTGTTAGCTTTGTTTGTGCAGTTGCTATGCATTGACACGGCTCTGTGTGTTTGAGTGTGTTTTTGCATTAACTGGTATCAGTTTTTCCTTTCCATATTTAGTGCACCTTTCAACATCTCTTATAAGGCAGGTCTGGTGGTAATAAATTCCCTCAACATTTGCTTGTCTGAAAAGGACATTATTTCTCTTTCACTTAGGAGGCTTAGTTTGGCTGGATGTGAAATTGTTGGTTGAAGATTTTTTTTTCTTTAATAATGTTGAATGTAGGCTCCAAATGACTTCTGGCTTGTAGAGTTTCAGGTATAATGTTAGCCTGATGGGGTTCCCTTTGTAGGTAACCTGCCATTTTCTCCTAACTGATTTTAGCATTCTTTCTTTCATTTCAACCTTAGAATTTCTGAAAATTAAGTGTCCTGGAAATGATTTTCTTGTGTAGAATCTTGCAGGAGTTCTCTGCACTTGTTGAATTTGACTTTTGACATCTCTAGCAAGGTTGGTAAAGTTTTCATGGATGATATTCTGAAATATGTTTTCCAAGTTGTTTGCTATCTCCCCCTCCCTTTTAGGGATGCCAATAATTTGTAGATTTGGCTTTTTTACATAATCTCATACTTCTTCGAAAGATGCAGGTCAGCAATAGCTCAGTGCAATCAGCCCAGGATGGGGTACCTGTGCTGTGGGCCCAAGGTAGGAGTTCTCTGGTGATGAGCAGTAGCTGTGTGTGGGGGACTCATGGGGGACAGACTTGCCTCCTCTCCTTGGGTCCACTGCAGTTTGTTGGAGGTGTGGATAGGGGACTTAAGAGTCTTTGCTCCTGCATTAGTCCATAAATGGCAGGAGCAATTCCACTGCAGAAGTAGTGGCAGAAAGGCTTTCAGTTGCTCCTGGAGGCTCTGTCCAGAGAGTTGCTGAGTTGTTACTGGCTCAATAGCTCTGGCAGGAAGTGGCTGGAGGCCCAGGTCTGGAGGACCTTTCTGGTGAGGAGAAACAGGAACAGGCAGTTATGTAACACTCTGGCCACTTTTCCACAGGGTTGCTGCAGTATGCTTGGAACCTGCTCCAGTCACTTCAGATTTTCCAGTACCTGGAAGTATCACCAGTAAAGGCAGTGAAACAGCAACAACAGCAGTCTGTTCCTCCCTCTGGGAGCTCTGTGTCAGGGAGATATGGGCCTGTTTCTAGCCCAAACACACCTATAGGAGGTGGCTGAAGACCCCAGTTGGGGGGTCCCACCCAGTGAGTAGGAACAGGATCAGTGATCCACTTTAAAAAGCAGTCTGGCCACATATTGGTAGAGCAGCTGTGCTGTGCTGGGGGTATGCTTAACCACACAAGTTGCCTCAGACACTCTGAAGCCTGAAGGCTGGAATAGATATGTCACGCAGACAGAAAAGATAGTGGCCCACCCCTCCCTCTGGGGGCTCCATCCCAGGGAGGGTACAAATCTCTGTATGCTGTAGAATACCAACAGCAAAGGCTGGAGGCTCCAGTTGGATGTTCCCAAACCAGCGAGGAGAAATGAGATCAGGCACCAGATTAAAGCAGCAGCCTGGCCACGTTTTGGTAGAGCAGCTGGGCTGTGTTGATGGATCCCTTCTGCCGCCGATCAGCTTGGACTCTACAAAGCCTGAAGGTTGGAATGGCTAAGGCACCCAAACAGTAAAGATGGCAGTCCACCCCTCCTCCCAGGACCTCCTTCTTAGGGGGTGCAATGCTGTTACTGGAGGCTGGCTGGAATTACAAGCCAGTGGATCTTATCTTGTGACGTGCCATGTGCCATGGAAGTTGGGACTGCAGGCTGTTGCTGCTCAGCCCTGTGAATTTAGCCTCTTTCCCAGGGTCAATCAGTTATCCACCGATTTCCCTTATTTTCAGGTTATACACTTGACCAAAACTATGTCAAAGCCCACTTTGCCATTATATTTATAGGTGTAAATTTAACCTTCTTTCCACAGCATTTTCTCAGCTTATCTGGAATACTCCAGCGTTATTTCGATTACCCTGATGTATGGGGGTCTAACCTCCCACTTTGCCCAAGTTGCAGCTATTTTGCCAAAAAAACCCAAATACCTAAGGCTCCAGGGTCTCCAAGCATACCTGAGCAGATGCCCTGCCAAGACTCCATGTAGCCCTGCATGTTCAGACTGAAGGCCACAGTGGAGTGGCTTCACCAGGTGATATCCTGACCTGAGGGCTGTAAAGATCCTTGGGAGAACCATGGTACCTCGGGGACAAACATTCACCCACCACTTCCCTAGGTGGGAGAAGTTCCCCTGGCTCTTTGTCGCCCCCAGGTGAGCCATTGTTCTGTATTGCTTTTCTTCAATCTCCATGGGTCAAGTTGTTTCCTTGATTAGTCCCAATGTGAGTACCTGGATATTTCAGTTTAAAGTACTGTATTTCCTCGCCCCTTCCATTCCTCTCCATGAGAGAGAGAGCCATACACACTAGCTGCTTCTAGTGAGCCATCTTAGCCACTCTCTAACTTTTAGGCTTTTTTTTTTCTTTTTCATAAGTTCCAAACTGTTCTCTACAGTGGTTGTACTAATTTACATTCCTACCAAGAGTTATGAGGGTTACCTTTTCTCCTTTTCTCCACATCCTTGCCAGCATGTTATTGCTTATCTTTTGGATATAAGACATTTTATCTCGGGTGAGATGATATCTCACTGTAGTTTTGATTTGTATTTCTCTGATGATGGATGATGTTGAGTACCTTTTCACATGACTGTTTGCATTTATGTGTCTTCTTTTGAGGCATGTCTATTCAAATATTTTGCCAATTTTTGATTGGATTACTAGACTTTTTTCCTGGAGACTTGTTTGAGCTCCTTATATATTCTGGTTATTAATCCCTTGTCAGATGGATAGTTTCCAAATATTTTCTTCTATTCTGTTTGGTGTCTCATCACTTCATTGATTGTTTCCTTTGCTTTGAAGAAGCTTTTTAACTTGATGTGGTCTCATTTGTCCATTTTGGCTTTGGTTGCCTGTGCTTGTAGGGTATTCCTTGAGGTATTTCTGCCCAGACCAATGTCCTGGAGATGTTGCCTAATTTTTTCTTGTAGTAGTTTCATAGTTTGGGGTCTTAAATTTAAGTCTTTAGTCCATTTTTATTTGATTTTTATATATGGCAAGTGATAGTGGAACCAGTTTCATTCTTCCCCATAGGGATATCCAGTTTTCCCAGCACCATTTATTGAAGAGACTTTCTTTTTCCCAGTGTATGTTCTTGGCACTTTTGTTGAAAATGAGTTCACCACAGGTGTGTGGATTTGTTTCTGAGCTCTCTATTCTTTTCCAGTGGTCTATGTGACAGCTTTTGTTACTATAACTCTGTAGTATAATTTGAAATCAGGTAACGTAATTCCCCCAGTTTTCTTTTTCCTTGATAGCTGTGGGTATTCTGTGTCTTTTGTGGCTCTGTATAAATTTTAGGATTTTTTTTCTATTTCTGTGAGGAATGTCATTGGTATTTTGATAGGGATTTTATTGAATCTGTAGATTGCTTTCGGTCAGATGGTTGTGTTTTAAACTTAAGTGGTAGCAATGGAGATGGAAACAAATGGATAGCAATGGAGATAGAAACAAATGAATAAGATAATTATATTTTGGACATAAAACCAAGACTCACTGATGTGTTACACTGATAATTTCCAGCTTGAAGTGGCGGAGCAAGATGGCCGAATAGGAAGAGCTCCAGTCTCCAGCTCCCAGCACGAGCGACACAGAAGACAAGAGATTTCTGCATTATCAACTGAGGTAGTCGGTTCATCTCACTGGGGAGTGCCGGACAATCGGTGCTGGTCAGATGCTGCACCCCAAATAGTGAGAGCTAAAGCAGGGCAAGGCATCGCCTCACCTGGGAAGTGCAAGGGGGAAGAGAATCCCTTTTCCTAGCCAGGGGAACAGAGACACACAACACCTGGAAAATCAGGTAACTCCCTCCCCAATACTGCACTTTAAGCAAACAGGCACACTAGGAGATTATATCCCACACCTGGCTGGGAGGGTCCCATGCCCACGGACCCTCCCTCATTGCTAGCACACCAGTCTGCGATCTAACCGCAAGGCAGCAGCGAGGCTGGGGGAGGGGCACCCACCATTGCTGAGGCTTAAGTAGGTAAACAAAGCCCTGGGAAGATCGAAGTGGGTGGAGCTCACAGCAGCTGAAGGCAGCCTGCCAGTCTCTGTAGACTCCACCTCTGAGGACAGGGCACAGCTAAACAACAACAACAACAACAACAAAAGCAGCAGAAACCTCTGCAGACGCAAGCAACTCTGTCTGACAGCTTTGAAGAGAGCGGTGGATCTCCAAACGCAGAGGTTGAGATCTGAGAACGGACAGACTGCTTGCTCAAGTGGGTCCCCTGACCCCTGAGTAGCCTAACTGGGAGACATACCCCACTAGGGGCAGACCGACACCCCACACCTCACACGGTGGAGTACACCCCTGAGAGGAAGCGTCCAAAGCAAGAATCAGACAGGTATACTCGCTGTTCAGCAGTAGTCTATCTTCTGCAGCCTCTGCTGATGACACCCAGGCAAACAGGGTCAGAGTGGACCTCAAGCAATCTCCAACAGACCTACAGCTGAGGGTCCTGATGGTTAGAAGGAAAACTAACAAACAGGAAGGACACCCACACCAAAACCCCATCAGTACGTCACCATCATCAAAGACCAGAGGCAGATAAAACCACAAAGATGGGGAAAAAGCAGGGCAGAAAAGCTGGAAATTCAAAAAATAAGAGCACATCTCCCTCTCCAAAGGAACGCAGCTCATCACCAGCAATGGATCAAAGCTTGACGGAGAATGACTTTGACGAGATGAGAGAAGAAGGCTTCAGTCCATCAAACTTCTCAGAGCTAAAGGAGGAATTACGTACCCAGCACAAAGAAACTAAAAATCTTGAAAAAAGAGTGGAAGAATTGATAACCAGAATAATTAATGCAGAGAAGGCCATAAACGAACTGACAGAGATGAAAACCATGACACGAGAAATAAGTGACAAATGCACAAGCTTCAGTAACCGATTCAATCAACTAGAAGAAAGAGTATCAGCGATTGAGGATCAAATGAATGAAATGAAGCGAGAAGAGAAATCTAAAGAAAAAAGAAGCAAAAGAAATGAACAAAGCCTGCAAGAAGTATGGGATTATGTAAAATGACCAAATCTACGTCTGATTGGGGTGCCTGAAAGTGAGGGGGAAAATGGAACCAAGTTGGAAAACACTCTTCAGGATATCATCCAGGAGAACTTCCCCAACCTAGTAGGGCAGGCCAACATTCAAATTCGGGAAATACAGAGAACGCCACAAAGATACTCCTCGAGAAGAGCAACTCCAAGACACGTAATTGCCAGATTCACCAAAGTTGAAATGAAGGAAAAAATCTTAAGGGCAGCCAGAGTGAAAGGTCGGGTTACTCACAAAGGGAAGCCCATCAGACTAACAGCAGATCTCTTGGCAGATACTCTACAAGCCAGAAGAGAGTGGGGGCCAATATTCAACATTCTTCAAGAAAAGAATTTTCAACCCAGAATTTCATATCCAGCCAAACTAAGTTTCATAAGTGAAGGAGAAATAAAGTCCTTTACAGATAAGCAAATGCATAGAGATTTTGTCACCACCAGGCCTGTCTTACAAGAGACCCTGAAAGAAGCACTAAACATGGAAAGGAACAACCGGTACCAGCCATTGCAAAAACATGCCAGAATGTAAAGACCATCGAGGCTAGGAAGAAACTGCATCAACTAACAAGCAAAATAACAAGTTAATATCATAATGGCAGGATCAAATTCACACATAACAATATTAACTTTAAATGTAAATGGATTAAATGCTCCAGTTAAAAGACACAGACTGGCAAACTGGATAAAGAGTCAAGACCCATCAGTCTGCTGTATTCAGGAGACCCATCTCACATGCAGAGACATACATAGACTCAAAATAAAGGTATGGAGGAAGATCTATGAAGCAAATGGAGAACAAAAAAAAGCAGGGGATGCAATACTAGTCTCTGATAAAACAAACTTTAAACCATCGAAGATCAAAAGAGACAAAGAAAGCCATTACATAATGGTAAAGGGATCAATGCAACAGGAAGAGCTAACTATCCTAAATATATATGCACCCAATATAGGAGCATCCAGATTCATAAAACAAGTCCTTAGAGACTTACAAAGAGACTTAGACTCCCATACAATAAAAATGGGAGACTTCAAGACCCCACTGTCAACATTAGACAGATCAATGAGACAGAAAGCTAACAAGGATATCCAGGAATTGAACTCATCTCTGCAGGAAGCAGACCTAATAGACATCTACAGAAATCTCTACCCCAAATCAACAGAATATACATTCTACTCAGCACCACATCACACTTATTTCAAAATTGACCACATAATTTGAAGTAAAGCACTCCTCAGCAAATGTACAAGAACAGAAATTATAACAAACTGTCTCTCAGACCACAGTGCAATCAAACTAGAACTCAGGACTAAGAAACTCAATCAAAATCGCTCAACTACACGGGAACTGAATAACCTGCTCCTGAATGACTACTTGGTAGACAACAAAATGAAGGCAGGAATAAAGATGTTCTTTGAAACCAATGAGAAGAAAGATACAACATACCAGAATCTCTGGGACACATTTAAAGCAGTGTGTAGAGGGAATTTATAGCACTAAATGCCCACAAGAGAAAGCAGGAAAGATCTAAAATTGACACCCTAATATCACAATTAAAAGAACTAGAGAAGCAACAGCAAACACATTCAAAAGCTAGCAGAAGGCAAGAAATAACTAAGATCAGCGCAGAACTGAAGGAGATAGACACACAAAAACCCTCCAAAAAATCAATGAATCCAGGAGTTGGTTTTTTGAAAACATCAACAAAATTGATAGACCGCCAGTAAGACTAAGAAATAAGAAAAGATAGAAGAATCAAATAGACGTAATAAAAAATGATAAAGGGGATATCATTACCGACCCCACAGAAATACAAACTACCATCAGAGAATACTATAAACACCTCTACACAAATAAAGTAGAAAATCTAGAAGAAATGGATAATTTCCTGGACACTTACACTCTCCCAAGACTAAATCAGGAAGAAGCTGAATCCTTGAATAGACCAATAGCAGGCTCTGAAATTGAGGCAATAATTAATAGCCTACCAACCAAAAAAAGTCCAGGACCAGATGGATTCACAGCTGAATTCTACCAGAGGTACAAGGAGGAGCTGGTACCATTCCTTCCGAAACTATTCCAATCAATAGAAAACAAGGGAATCCTCCCTAGCTCATTTTATGAGGCCAACATCATCCTGATACCAAAGCCTGGCAGAGACACAACAAAAAAAGAGAATTTTAGACCAATATCCCTGATGAACATCGATGCAATAATCCTCAATAAAATACTGGCAAACCGGATCCAGCAGCACATCAAAAAGCTTATCCACCATGATCAAGTGGGCTTCATCCCTGGGATGCAAGGCTAGTTCAACACTCGCAAATCAATAAACATAATCCAGCATATAAACAGAACCAAAGACAAAAACCACATGATTATCTCAACAGACACAGAAAAGGCCTTGGACAAAATTCAACAGCCCTTCATGCTAAAAACTCTCAATAAATTCGGTATTGATGGAACGTACCTCAAAATAAAAAGAGCTATTTATGACAAACCCACAGCCAATATCATACTGAATGTGCAAAAACTGGAAAAATTCCCTTTGAAAACTGGCACAAGACAGGGATGCCCTCTCTCACCACTCCTATTCAACATGGTGTTGGAAGTTCTGGCTGGGGCAATCAGGCAAGAGAAAGAAATCAAGGGTAATCAGTTAGGAAAAGAAGAAGTCAAATTGTCCTTGTTGGCAGATGACATGATTGTATATTTAGAAAACCCCATTGTCTCAGCCCAAAACCTCCCTAAGCTGATAAGAAACTTCAGCAAAGTCTCAGGATACAAAATTAATGTGCAAAAGTCACAAGCATTCTTATACACCAGTAACAGACAAACATAGAGCCAAAACATGAATGAACTTCCATTTACAATTGCTTCAAAGAGAATAAAATACCTAGGAATCCAACTTACAAGGGATGTAAAGTACCTCTTCAAGGAGAACTACAAACCACTGCTCAGTGAAATAAAAGAGGACATAAACAAATGGAAAAACATACCATGTTCATGGATAGGAAGAGTCAATATCATCAAAATGGCCATACTGCCCAAGGTAATTTATAGATTCAATGCCATCCTCATTGAGCTACCAATGAGTTTCTTCACAGAATTGGAAAATATTGCTTTAAAGTTCATATGGAACCAAAGGAGCCCACATCTCCAAGACAATCCTAAGTCAAAAGAACAAAGCTGGAGGCATCACGCTACCTCACTTCAAACTGTACTACAAGGCTACAGTAACCAAAACAGCATGGTACTGGTACCAAAACAGAGATATAGACCAATGGAACAGAACAGAGTTCTCAGAAATAATACCACACATCTACAGCCATCTGATCTTTGATAAACATGAGAAAAACAAGAAATGGGGAAAGGATTCCCTATTTAATAAATTGTGCTGGGATAATTGGCTAGCCATAAGTAGAAAGCTGAAACTGGATCCTTTCCTTACTCCTTATAAAAAAATTAATTCAAGATGGATTAGAGACTTAAATGTTAGACCTAATACCATAAAAACCCTAGAAGAAAACCTAGGTAATACCATTCAGGACATAGGCATGGGCAAGGACTTCATGTCTAAAACACTAAAAGCAATGGCAGCAAAAGCCAAAATTGACAAATGGGATCTAATTAAACTAAAGAGCTTCTGCACAGCAAAAGAAACTACCATCAGAGTGAACAGGCAACCTACAAAATGGGAGAAAATTTTTGCAATCTACTCATTAGACAAAGGGCTAATATCCAGAACCTACAAAAACTCAAACAAATTTACAAGAAAAAAACAAACAACCCCATCAAAAAGTGGGCAAAGGATATGAATAGACATTTCTCAAAAGAGGACATTCATAAAGCCAACAGACACATGAAAAAATGCTCATCATCACTGGCCATCAAGAAATGCAAATCAAAACCACAATGAGATACCTTCTCACACCAGTTACAATGGCAATCATTAAAAAGTCAGGAAACAATAGGTGCTGGAGAGGATGTGGAGAAATAGGAACACTTTTACACTGTTGGTGTTGGTGGGATTGTAAACTAGTTCAACCGTTATGGAAAACAGTATGGCGATTCCTCAAGGATCTAGAACTAGAAGTACCATAGGACCCAGCCATACCATTACTGGGTATATACCCAAAGGATTATAAATCATGCTGCTATAAAGACACATGCACACATATATTTATTGTGGCACTATTCACAATAGCAAAGACTTGGAATCAACCCCAATGTCCATCCGTGACAGACTGGATTAAGAAAATGTGGCACATATACACCATGGAATACTATGCAGCCATAAAATAGAATGAGTTTGTGCCCTTTGTAGGGATATGGATGCAGCTGGAAACCATCATTCTTAGCAAACTATCGCAAGAACAGAAAACCAAACACCACATGTTCTCACTCATAGGTGGGAACTGAGCAATGAGATCACTTGGACTCGGGAAGGGGAACATCACACACTGGGGCCTATCACGGGGAGGGGGGAGGGGGGAGCGATTGCATTGAGAGTTATACCCGTTGTAAATGACGAGTTGATGGGTGCTGACGAGTTGATGGTTGCAGCATACCAACATGGCACAAGTATACATATGTAACAAACCTGCACGTTATGCACATGTACCTTAGTATAAAGTATAAAAAAAAAGTATTAAAAAAAAAATTCCAGCTTGAGCAACTGAATAAATGGCAATGTCACTTGACTATCAAAAATAGCTACTTGCATCCCTACTTGGAGCAAACTTACAACAGAAATATATTTCTTTCTTAAATACATGGGCTCTGAGTTTCTATTCCTTGACCTGGAGTAAGATTACAGAATAAGAAGAAATGCACTCCATCTCATCCACCACTCCTAGTCTCTTAGATTTACAATTGAGACCAAGCTAAGAACCTCCCAGTTGCATGTAAAATATAACCATTAATTGACTGGAATTCCTAGCATGTACTTCCTCTTCATTAACATCCATGTTAACTGCAGGCCAAAAGAGTTCTGCTGCTGTTAAATGCATTGATTCTTCAATGGCTTAAATACTAACCCTTGGATAACTAGCCATCTAAATCCCCCTTCCACCCACATTGTATTTCTGAGATTCTCAGTAAAGCTCTCCAGGAACCCACTGACCATGGAAAAATAAGAGGAATAATACCCTCTGGATTGTGTTTTCCCCTCCAAACTTTAACATTATATTTTAACTGAACACCAGCTCTGTGGGTTTCTACATTTTATCTGCAAGAGGTTGCTATCTAGACAGACAGATTGCTGGACAGACAGAAAAGCTGGAATCAATATGGGTAAGGTGGATGGAGATTAGTGGATGTTTTCATGATATAGGAGGATGAAATAGGTATTTGGAGTCAAATAGATGAATATTTGAATCCCTGTTCAACTTCTAGCTGAGGGGTCTTGGATGAAGTTACTTAATGTCCATAAGTTTTGTTCATTCAAATGTATTAAGTGTATAACATTACTCAAATGTAAAATGTCTTGCTCTGATGTAATCCCAATGCAATCAGGAATTAAAATGCTTTTTAAAGTGTAAAACAGTGCATAATTGAATTATCATCTTTACTCTCCTTGATATCTCTTCTATTCTCCACTTGCCATGTGGTACAGTATTATGGATACTGCAGTGGGGTGGGCCATCTTACCCAATTTAAAATTTATCACTTATCTGTGCTCTCTAACCAATATTTTACAGAGGCTCAAATTTGCATGTAACAAAGGAATATTGCTGTAAAATACCAGAAAGAATGACTCCATCCTATAAGGAAGCCCCCAAAGTTGCAACTAGACCTTTCACACCACCACTGCCAAAAAGGCCCCACAAGATATAGTCCTACTTCTCCTGTCCCACTGGACAAGTTTGAGTCTCATCTCAGACTTCTATTTCCCTCTGACAAATTTTCTTGGCATGCAGAAAATTTTTGTCATTTATGCGATAGCTCCTTTTCTAGGGTGGTACCCAACACTCTTTGATGCTTCCTCTGGAACAGTTTCCTCATTTCTAAAACAAAAACTTGTAGGTTCTACAAAGGCTAGACAAATGCATACTATACTCACTCACACCCTAAGTGTTTTCTGTTTCAATCACAGAGACAGAAGTCACAGAGACCATCAAAAATCACCAAATTCAGTCTTTCAGGGTTCTAACAAGTACTTTAATGGATAGGGTTTGCTGTCTAAAACTTGAAGAGGTGACTCAACATTCCTTTCAGTGCCACTGTTCAGGAACGTGGAGGACTGCCTTTCTTGAGGAGCTTCTGGCTCCAGAGGTTGTACGTGCTCACAGCAGCAACAACCCATTCACCACTTCTCCAAAATAGTTCACTGCCAAGGAGAATCAAAATTCAATTTGGATTCCCAGTCCTCAGACTACCTTCAATTTCCCATCAAGCCTAAATTCTTAGCCTTTAGTTTAAATGTGGGTTATCTTAACAGCTCACTTGGCCTCAGTTCAAAGTGAACTTTCCTGAGTCCTTGAAAGAAGTAGAAACCCAACCAATGAGTTTTTCTCTTAGTATCCACTTTGTGAGAAGGATACATTTCTAGAAATTTCAAGACCTCCCAAGTGTCAGAAGGCAATATAATGTAGCTGTTGAAATTTGTGATGTAAGATACTAAGGTATTCCCTTAGCCCCAGGTGCCCAAGTAGAGCAAAGAAACTAAAGAAAAAGTAAAATCCTATTATTTCCATGTAAAATAAATAAAGAAAGAAATATCCAGATAAGCTTAATTCCCCCCCCCCCCCGACCACCCATGCCCCTTTGACACTGGGGTTAGTGATTAGTCCATGGCCTGCTGGGAGTGCATTACAGATGTGCTTCCTGAGGATATCTCCAGGCTCCAGATGTTACTGCTTGAAAGACAGAAGCTTGAAGCTGTCATCCAGGATGGACCTCCTATTGCGTCGTAGCTTTCTCTGTCGATGTTGGTACCAAACCATACCACCAAGAGCCAGAACAACAAGCAGGAGGGTGACACCAATGGCAACCAAAACAGAGGCCAGTATCTCAACATTCTTTATGGGGATCTGCATGCCCAGCATCTTCACATTGCCTTCTTCAATGTCTCTGGGGGTCACTGCTGAAATGGAGAAAGAAAAAAATGGGCATCCTGAGATGGAGAGTACTCTAAAAGGTAACTTTCTATAGTCATCACCTGACAAAACAAGTCAATCCAAATAGGACAGGAGACCTGTCCTTATCCTTCACAAAACCAGCTGATGAAAACGGATTTAGAGGTTAAAGTAAAGAATCAAGGAAACATGATGTTATAGCTATAAGGGTCCTTGAGAATCACTGAGGCCCCAGGCCACCCATGGAAAGAGCTAAGACTCAGATTGGGAAGGCCCTTGATACATTTTCTCAAATATCTAAAGGACTGTGATATAAAAAAGGATGAATTTTACTTGTTCTGTATGGTTTCAGAGGGTAGAATTGGAAGCAATAAGGGAAACTTCAGAAAGAAGTTTGACTCAATCATCCAGCTTATCAATAGCAATTTTGACCATTAAACTATGACAAGAACCTGCTACTAGGCTGTCCAGTCTTACCTCTTTGGGTCATATTAACACTGATGTCACATAGACCTTTCCAAGTGAAATATCTGATTGTTAGTTCTTGGCATACAAATTTTTGATGATTCCCAATTAGCCTACAGAGAAAAGCTCAGACTTTTAAATCAGACATTCCAACTCTCACTATCAGACTCTAATCTATCCTTCTAGTCCTATCTACTACTTTTCAGCCATAGTAACTCATTCTTTCCTCCTCATAAACAGTGATCCCCTTTCAGGCTTCTAAGACTTTGCTTATGCTAATCCTTTTGTCTGAACACACTTTACTCCTTCTTATCTTTCTAGCCCTACCTTAAATGTTACATGTCTCTGCAATGTTTTCTTTGACTTCATTAGAAAATTAATTGTTCTTTCCTTTATGTTTTCCAAGCACCTGTACCTTGTACTCCCATAATTTACTTATTGTGTGACCTTGGACCAAGTGACCCAATCTCTCACTTCCCATCTAAACCTCAGTTCCCTCTTTTATAAAATTAGAATAATAACCATACCTAATACAAAGGCATATTGTAAAATTTAAGTGAATCAATACTTATAAAATATCTAGTATAGCACCTAGCAGACAGGAAGTGCCCAATAAATGTTAACTGTTATTATTGTTTGCCCTTTTTGTACAGCAAACAGCATCCAGCATTGCAACTATTATTTCTCTGCCTCATTCCATTTTTAGACGCTGAAAAATAGCGACTATGTCTTACTTGTTTTGATATCCCTGGTACCTGACACTTCTTTGATGATTGTATAACTGGATGAATTAATGTTATAACACAACTGAGAGAAGACAGAATATAATGAGTTCTAATAGAAGCTCAAAACTTCCTGGTTCTGAGTTTACATTCTACCACATACTCTTTTTGTGACACTGAACAAATCACTTTCAATTTCTCAGCTTGTCATGTAGAAAATTATTAGGTTTTATTAGAACAACAGTTTCAAAGGCTTTTTTCCCCATTGTGAAAACTTTTTAACAAATGATAGCTTATGAGTAATATATATATGTACACAAAATATGTATGTATATATACAAATATACACATAAAGTATGTATGAATGCAAATATATATGTAAAATATTTAAATATATATAAAATAATTGAGTTGCTCAGGTTGAAAGAGATATGGCCTGAAGGCCCACCCACACAATCACACCTTACCTCTCCCCAACCCCTCCAGGGCATATCCTGGTCCCCTGGTTAACAGTCCATGTGATACTTAGGCAGATCATTAAGACTTCTCCAAAACAGCTGTAAAACCTCAGACTAAACTACTAATTATCTCTAATGTTCTTTTTAGCTCTCATAACTTTCTGGATCTTTCCTAGTCCAGAGACAAATGAGGTGGAGAATAACACACTATTTGGACCCAGGCTGTGCAGAAAAATAATCTCTATAGTATTCAATGTCAGAAATGGCTGGTTCCAAAGGTTTAAGTCCTTGGTATTCCATAGATGAAAGGGAAAGAGGCAAGAATAAAAATAGCTGTTGAAGAACATGTGGTGCTTCATCTAGTTTCACACTGTCCCTAGGGGGAATTCATATTTGTGCTACAACTTTTCCATGTCCCACCCAGCAGGACCTAGATTTTATATATATATATATATTCAACAGCTTTAGGAGTACAAGTACAAGTGGTTTTTGGTTACATGGATGAATCGTATAGTGGTAAAGTCTGAGATTTTAGGGCACCCATTACCCAAGTAGTGTACATTGTACCTAACAGGTAGTTTTTTATTCCTCACTGCTCTTCTACTCTCCTTGCTTCTGAGTCTCCAATGTCCATTATGCCATTCTGTATACCTTTGCCAACTCATAGCTTAACTCCCATTTATAAGTGAGAACATGCAGTATTTGGTTTTTGACTAGCATCTAGAATTTTCTTCTCCTCTTACATGTTAGATGAAAAGCTAAAATAGCAGCCTTTAAATGGGGAGGAGGCTGTTTTCCCCAACTCAGGAGGTCTGGGGTGGAAGCCAGAGAGAATTAACCTGCTGAGGGAAGTTAAACCTTCATTCTTTGGCTTCTGAAGTCTTGCGGACGTCTCAGGATACTTTCTGCTGATGTATTCTAACTTTCAGTCACATAAGTCCCATTCCCTAAATGTACCTCACCCACCCTACACACAGACACACTACGTATAAGTACCCAGTCTGTGCATCATTTTACGTACCTTTTTCAGCCTCTTTGGTGATGGTGGTGATAGTGCTTAAGTGCTCTGGTTGGGAGGGAAAAAGACAAGAGGTTAGCCTTGTTGTTCTTCCTACCAATTCATAGACCCCCCTATGAAAGGTCAACATTGGTTGCAGAATTTCTCTGTGATATAGTAAGCAAAATAAAGGTAGAATTTACTACTTTATAGTCAAAGTCAATATTAGCATGTTGATTTGATTTTGAACAGTGATATGAAATATGGGCAAGATAACAGGCTTGGAGTCCAAAATGTAAATCACCCCTCTGCTATTATTTACATATTTCTTGGCACTTCCTCTATTCCCATTATTGCTCTTTTTCCCACCATTTGCCACACTTCCTTCAGGAAATCCCTGCTCCTTGCCAAACATACTTCCCTACACATTCAACATCTTCTCAGAACACTTCTTCCTCTCCTTGATTTAATAAAGCTGAGTTCTTCTCTGAGGACCATACTTCATTTACATCCCCTCAATGCTTCTTTGAGATAATTGTTTCTCCTCTTTTTGTAAAGATATATCTCTTCTGAGGCTCATATTATTTGGCTAGAACTACAGTCATTTCTTATTATTGTTAGCTAGCAGTTCTCTTCATTTATGGAAGTCTTTAGTAGCTGGCTCAGTCTTCATCTCCCTCAATTCCAGCCATGGGTGCTGACACATCAAATACTCAAGCCTCACAGTTTCCGGACCTTTTAACTCCAATAACTTTGATGTCTACTCCAATTCTACCAACCACTCAAATGGTCACATTAACCTTGTTGTCAAGAATTGTTACATCTCAGAAATCTAAAATCTAACAACAACCTCCCATCCTTTCAGTGCTCTAATACACTGTATTTCAAAAACTTGTTATCCTCCCCTGCCATGAGACCTCTAGCTTTCAAACCCTTCAATTTTTTTCCTCAACCTAATAGCTTCATCCTGTCTTTTCTTCCATTCCTGACCAAGTGAGACTCCAAGGTCTATCACTTCAACTCCTAATCTACCAAGAGTGTTGCAATAATCTACTCAAACTCCAGTAACTGTAATTTCCCTGTATTTTGTCTGGTATGCTGAATGCTGCCAGAGAAAATCACACAATTGTAAAGATTAATATTCTTCGTGTCCAATTTCAGCTAAATCATCAATGCTGCCTGGCGATAATTTATTTCCCATTCACCAGAGTGGCTATTTCAAACTTTTGTCCACTTTTCTCAAACCCTGTACCCTATCACCTGCCCTTCATTCTCAGCAGATGACTCTATTTGCTCCATCAGAGAGAAGAGAAAGACCATAGGCTGAAATTCTCTGTCAGTCTGTCAAACCCCCTGGCCAAACCTACACATTGATCCTTATATTTTCTGTCTTCTTTCTTCTTACAGTAGAAAGATTACTTTCCTCCACTCTTGCACTAATCTTTCATGTTAGCTCTGATTCTCATTCCCTGCTGCCTTATCAGAAACCTTGTTTCAAGAATTAGTCTTTTCCCTCTATCTTTTCAACTCTTCCTTCCTGTTGACCTGTGAACACATATGGAGTTGAAACAACATGAAATTAGGCCATAGTGGGTTTAAAAAAAACCGAAAAGGCAAATAGAAAATATTTATGGGCTGGCTCATTGTCACAGAGAGACATGAGCTATACTTCCTCATGGAAGTACCCTGGCAATATGTATTGAAATGGTCTCATATATTGGATGGCTCATATTTGGGATATCCCATTACTACATATAGAGAAAACCTGTTGTTCTGGATCTATATCTCCCTGATGATGTATCAATTGATCACTTGACTTTTGTTCTATGTACTTACAACAAAACAAAGAAGTTTCTGTAAATCTGGGTGCTAGGGAATAGCTCCTGAGTAGTTAAGTGGAAGCTGCATTCTAGGAGTATTAGTTGACAGAGAATAAATCTTTTAAATGATATAGGAAGTCATAATGTACAATCATTCATCTCCCTCCCTGAGGATAAACAGAAGATTTGTGTTCTCTACCCTCATTTGCTAAGTTTATTTGAATATTCAAAGACATTTTCCCATTCACTATTCCTGTTGATAGAGTGCCAGTGACTGACAACCCCAGAATACCATTTTTGTTTAAATAGTGTCTATATATTCTTTAAAAGCATAGGAAAAAAAAAACAGCCTTGATTTCTGTGGACCCCAAAAGGCTCTATAGGGCTTCTTGGAAGGCAAATAGTGTTGGCAGCTGGACTCGGGTCAAGAACCTTAAGAAGTAAGATATTTGACCCTTTAATTACCCAAAGACACAAAAGCCAACACAGCCTACCCATCTACATTTTTTGGTGAAGAACAAAGAGTGGCTGGTGAAGAAATTGCCCCAGCTGCTCCCTCTCCATATAAAATATAAAGAAAAAGTTTTTTCCACCCTTGGTAGTAACTCTGAGATAAGCTGTAATTGAAGGTCAATATCTCTTTCTAGCCTTAGATGAAGATATTCAAAAACCAAAAAGAACTGTCTTGCTAGATGTGGGGGCTCATTCCTGTAATCCCAGTGACTTGGGAGGCTGATGTGGAAGGATGGTTTGAGCCCAGAAATTTGAAACCAGCCTAGGCAAAACCCTATGCCTAAAGATAAAAGCTAGGCCAGGTGCAGTGGCTTATGCCTGCAATCCCAGCACTTTGGGAGACCAAGGCAGGAGGATTGCTGCTGCAGAAGGAGGCCAAGAGTTTGGAACCAGCCTGCGTAACATAGGTAGACCCTCTTCTCTACAAAAAGTATAAAAATTAGCCTTGTGTGGTGGCACATTCCTGCAGTCCCAGCTACTTGGGAGGCTCATGTGGTAGGATCGCTTGAGCCTAAGAGTCTGAAGCTCCAATGAGCCATGATTGCACCACTGTACTCCAGCCTGGGTGATAGATCAATACCCTGACTCTAAGAAAAAAAAAAAAAAAAAAAAGAAAAGAAAAGGAAAGAAAAGGAAAGAATTGCCTTTCACAATCCCACAAAACAAATTAATTTAATGGGTGACTGTTAGACTTATTTTTATTCTCTTTTTAGAAAGACTAATTAGCAATATTCCTTGAAATAATCAGTTACTCTAATACAGTCAAGTAATACATTTGTATATAAGTTAAATTTATTTGAAAAGAAGCAGACCTGCACTAGACTTCAATGCATAGAGCCAAACCAGTTTCAGGCTGGGTCAACCCATGCGAGCTCAACAGGTTTTGAAGTAATTAGGAGAGGGACAGGTGTCAGGGGATTAGAAATATCAGTTGGGGCAATGGAGGGACAGGTGGAATGGAGGATTAGAAATATTGGTTGGGGCAATATCTAGAGGGAGTCTATGCTCTGTCTTAAGACATGCTTATTCTGGGATCAGGAGGAGACAATCAAGAGGCTTTTTGGTATTATCTGGTTCCTATAGGCTAAAGTGTTAAAAGATGATCGTTTTGGGGAAGTTAGGACTTACCTGTTCGAGAAAAAACAGTGAAGAGGGTCTCCATGCCAGCATGGACATGGTCAGTCACATGGCAGTGCAACAACCATGTCCCAGGGTTGCTGGCCACCATCTCTACCACCTCAAAAGTCCCTGGGAACAGATCCACCACATCTGCCCGGTAGTTCTCACCATTCTGCAAGAGAGATTGGGAATGAGGAAGAGGAAGTGAAGGATATAAAGATCATCTTAGAGCTTTCAGGAACTAAAAATTTGTGATGTCCACATTAGGGAGCTGAGACTCCAAGATTCCTAGACCAGTGAATGGCTTTAAAAGTCTACTTTATCGAAACCATCCTGGCTAACGCAGTGAAATCTCGTCTCTACTAAAAAATACAAAAAAAAAAAAAAAAAAAAAAAAATAGCCTGGTGTGGTGGCAGACGCCTGCAGTCCCAGCTACTCAGAAGGCAGAAACAGTAGAATGGTGTGAACCTGGGAGATGGAGCTTGCAGTAAGCTGAGATCACGCCACTGCATTCCAGCCTGGACGACAGAGTGAGACTCCATCTCAAAAAAAAAAAAAAAAAAAAAAGTCCACTTTATTCGTATCTCCAATGAACCCACCCACAGAAACTAAATCAACAGAGGTGACTTTCTCCTCTTAAAGTGTCCCAAAGTAAGATAATTTCTAGGTTACTTTAGAGAGTTCAAAACAAGTATCTTTATAATTTTCAGCAGGCTAAAATATGAAGAATTTGGTGTAAGCTTTCACCCCTATGAATGAGGCATATATTTCCTTTAGAAATTGATTCAAATAGGCCAGGCGTGGTGGCTCAAGCCTGTAATCCCAGCACTTTGGGAGGCCGAGACGGGCGGATCACGAGGTCAGGAGATCGAGACCATCCTGCCTAACACGGTGAAACCCCATCTCTACCAAAAAATACAAAAAAAAATTAGCCAGGCGAGGTGGCAGGCGCCTGTAGTCCCAGCTACTCGGGAGGCTGAGGCGGAGCTTACAGTGAGCCAAGATCCAGCCACTGCACTCCAGCCTGGGCGACAAAGCGAGACTCCGTCTCAAAAAAAAAAAAAAAAAAAAAAAAAGAAAAGAAATTGATTGAAATAAAGTTATCTTTGCCATTGTCTTTTTCAGCACTTCTAAATCTCGAAGTCTATATCAGTGCCCCCAACTCTTCCACCTTTACCTAAGACTAAACTGTTTTCAAAATCTACATATTGTTCCATGTGCCCTCTAAGTTGAAGCTCTTCTTTTAATAGATTAAGGACTTTCAGCAATTCTGAGATGCCACTCTGAAATTCCTTGTTCTTAAAAATCACTGCTCATTGAGTCTCAAGTCCTTGACATTGATTCCTTGACATTGAGTCCTTGACATTGAGTCTTGATATTGATTCCTTCAGTCTCCTTACCGATAAATGAACCATTTTTTCTCTTCCACATCAGAAGAGAAAGCTAGGGCCTAGCAGGAAGTTATTGACCCTGGGATATACAGCCAGACTAAAATTTCCAGCTCAGTACTCCATGTACTAGACCTCTGCTCTTTTAACTAGTTGTTACCTTGTTCCACGCTATTACCCTTTTTCTCAATTGCTGCTAAACCACTGTTCTAATCATCCTTGAGGGACTCAGCCCCCTTTCCAGCTCACCCGATAGAGGAAGCTCTCTGCATGAAAGTGGATGGTATGCAGGTCCACATCTTGGCCCATGCCCAGCATGTACCAGGCCACTCGTTCTCCTTGGTACATGGTAAGACCCCTAAGGTTGGCATAGAGTTTCCCATTGATTGCTGTCAAAAAAGAAGAAGAAGAAGAAGAAGAAGAAGAAGAAGAAGAAGAAGAAGAAGAAGAAGCTTCTTACATCTCTCCTTTTGACTTCCCATTGCCACTGACCTGGTCCTAATCTTTTTTCTCGAAGATAGCAATGGGCTCCTAATTTGTCTCATCTTTATTCCATCTGTCCCTTTTCAAGGTATCTTCTTACATTAATATTATCAAAATTATCTCTCTAAATAACTGAATGTGATGACATAATTCTGCTGCTTCAAATATTTTAATTACTCTCTCCTGCTCCAAAGAGCAAATCCATGGATCCTTACTTCACCCAACAAGATCCTTCAAAATATAACTTCAAACCACCTTCCCAGATTTAACTCCCACTACCCAACATGCTTATTCTAATTAGGGTGATTTCTTCACCATCCCTCAAATGGTCTATGCATGTTCTTTTTATCCTTGTGTTTCTAAGATTCCCTACTAGAAATCCTGCCTTCTTTTATAAAATTTTTAAAGCCTAGTCAAGTCTTCACTCCCCCAGAAAGACTTTCCTGATCTCCTAGTTCCTCTCCATACCTCTCATTCCCTGCATGCCCTTCCACCTGTGAACTCCTCCAGTACTGTCTCATGACTCATTGGAACTCATAAGAAATTGTCTTCTACATTTACCTGTCTTTTCATGTGTGAAAGCTTACATCTCTAATTAGACTATAGGTTCCTAATATGCAGAAAAGGATGTATGTATACACTGCATTACTATGGCTTCCTTGTGTTTTTTCAGAACACCCAGTAGACAGCTGAGTCAACATTAAATGTTAAAAAAAAAAGACCTGCCACATTCATGGAATTAATAACATTAATGCATAGAATAGTGATATTAATGCCTGGGATAATAACATATATTAATGTATGGGTCTCTTCCCAGGCCACATCTTATGCTCCAAGGACATCAAAGTACTTATTGTTATAAAAATTCACACTTCCAGGACTTTTCCCTGGACAATTTTCCCCCACTTCTCATGTTCTTACAGAGGGAAGATAATTTCCACTTTATTCCTCAAGAGAGGAAGCAATCATTTATAATCCGTATCTGTGTCTACCAAATTGTGGATTTCAGAGAGGAAACTAAACATGATCAACTCATCCTCTTATTGATCTTTTCTCTCACTCATCAGTCGGGCCACAGAAATGGGCAATAGCTGATTCATTATTTCACTGTGGGTATGATTCTCCCTCTGCCAAAGAGGAAAGTATTGCTGTCCATCTATGTCAATGACAAGGTGGAAATGTCTATCTGTTGCCAGAGAAGTGTGAGTAAGCCTATTTAGTTGTAGAACTGAAATCAGTTTTTCCATTAGCCTTCTTAGTAATAAGGTTCACATTTGATCTTAAGCATCTGTCTTTCTCAGTTGGTTCAGGAACCTGAAAAGGAAGAGAGGGATATTATTTATTTACCCCTCAGATGCAAATATCTCCAGTGTTAGCACTCTGAAACTGCACAACAAATACCTGCTAGATGGAAAGTTAGGTATATTTATACCTGAAGAATGTGGATAGACACATAAACAAACAGAAGAAAGTAAGCATTAGCCAAACCCCTGCATTAACAGGATGTAACTGTGCCCTCTTTCCCTTTTTGTCCTGGGTCATTTCTTTGATTTGACAGGTGTTAAAATGTCTGCCCTGTGAAGTGTGTGAATCATCTGTTGTAATGTGAATCATTCATCACTCCATCAGGGAGAAATAGCTAAAATCTGTGGGATAATAATATACTACTTTTTAGTTCCATTAGAATCACTATCAAAGGTACATATCCTCAGATCAAAGAAATCTTGGGCTAGAAGGAATAGTGAGAGATCACTTCATTCTACTGCACTTATGCTCTCCCCTCTTTCTCTTGTTTTTGAAAAGCTACACAGATCTCTTGAGCAAAGGAAGGCTTTGATGCACAATTTCTCTCCAAAATCCATTCAAGTACCAGAAAGTTCTTCCCTGTATCTGACATAAATCCAGTATGCTTCTCACTGAGGCTGTCTTCTTCAATTCTTCCATCTATAAATGGAAACTCTTTTAAAAAGAGACTAAAATACAAGCTTTCATCTGGCTGTATTGGAATCCATTGAGATAACTGGTCCCAAATTTAGAGCAGTAAATAAATAAGATGATATTGGGAAACTAAACTCAGGGTTTTAAAATAGAGAGGCACTAAGCAGTCAGCTTGACAAGTACATTGAAGGTCATACATGTCCATTTTGCCTTCTCTAATATGTTAAAATTTGCTGGTATCACCATGGCAACTTTACACAGTCAACTTCCTGCTTTCTGGGCACCCAATCTAACCTGGACCACATATCTGCCTTTGTATATGTAAATGTACGATAGTAGGAAATGCTTCTTCTGACTCATTCTCATTTCACCTTACCATGTTCGTGTCCTTTCTGGGATTATGTTCCCTTATAGTAATAGGCCTATTAGATATCCCCATGTAACCAGTAGAGACTGCTTTGGAAAAAGAGTAGGTTTTTTTTACTACTGACCATGCATTTTATTACTCTCCAAGAAAGTTTCATCCTGTAGATTAATACTGCCTGGATCCTGGGACCCATGGGTTGCCACATTTTCCTCCAAATACCAAGACTGATTTTCATCAAAAATCAAAAACAACAACGCAAATTCCCGATCCATGTCACTCCGTCCTCCGTGGGGCTCCAGGATGCCCTTTCGGCAGATAGTCAAGGGCCCCACCAGGCCACTATACATGTCCTGAGGAAGGGAGGAAGTGGGAGAGACAGAAAGAGATGGAGTTGTTTCTGGGTAGCAGTACTCTGCAGGGAGCCAGTTTCTCATACAAGCCCACTGTGCCTCTCAGCATTTCCTCATGATATCTTACATTTATAAGTACCCCACTATGTTATTTGAATTCATTCTAACAATTATCTTGGGACTTAGTTAAGATGCACTATCTGACCTATGCTTTATCTAGGCTAAAGTATTTATTGACCTCTTAGCCTACCCAGCATCTTTACAACCTAGTGTCTTTTTTGTGCTGTTTCCTCTGCCTGCAATGCCCTCCCCATCATCGTATCGCTTATCTGATGGCATAATGTGACTCAGCTTTTAAGGCCAAGAGTACATGCACCTCCCATTGTGATGCCTTCTCCAGGTTCTCTCTTGCTTAACTAGACAATACTCTTTGAAGGTGGAAATGTATCTTAAATTTATATCATCCAAAGCACCAAGTAAAATGCCTAAAATGTGGTAGGCACTCAATAAATGATTGTTAATGGCTGGCTGTAGATGGATGGCTAGATCGATAAATCCATTTTCCAGATGAGGAAACAGAGGCAGAATGACTTATTTAAGGTCATTCTAAAAGCATGCTATAATCAAATTTGGGACTAGAGCCTCAATCTCTGTACAACCAACCCCAGGTTTCTTTTGTGTTTTCTGTTTGCTTGTGTGTGGTTTTTTTTTTTTTTTTTTTTTTTGTAATGAGAGCATGTTACTATATAGGATCCAAAATGAAAAGATAAGAAAGAAAATCTTTGTGACAAGTATCTGGTGCTGCCCATTCCCTTCCTCCCTCCTCCTGTCTATTAAAATAAGTCCAGCTTTTGAGGAATGTTCCCCAAATTCTAGGCTGTAGTATCTCAGGAGCAAGCTTCTTACTACACCTGGTTAATAGCTTCTTTTTGCCGGGAGTTTGACCCACTTCCAGGTAGCCAATCTTGTATTTACCTTGATGGGATCCACTGCAGAATAATAGATCCAGGAAACACAAGCAGAGTCATTGGGCCCAGGGCCAGATCTTTCTGGGATGTTCCACTGATAAGTGAGCACCTCACCTAGGAAGTGTAACAAGGAACCTCCAGTTGCACTGGGTCAGAAATTTCTCTCAATTCCCAGGTCTCCCCAAGAGGCAGTGGTGGGTGAATCCCATCCTCTTTAAGATCTTCATCCTTTCTCCATCATTTTATTTTTGTGATCTTGTGCTTCTCCCTCCTGGGACACCCTCAACCTTTCTTTTCTGCTTTCCCTTAAAGGCCCAGGTCCAATACTCTGGTAAGGCAGCCTTGCTATTTTTTTTTCCTGCTTTTAATATCCTCTTTATCTTTGCGGGGAAGGCAGGGGACAGCGGAGGCAGGGTGAGATTCTCTGCTGTGGTTTATTTTTTCCAGCTGCTGTCTCCTAAATGCAGTTGTTTGCACAAAGTTCTGTCTCAGTTCTCTTCTCTCTTTCCATACTCTCTCCTTGGAACCTTTAGTCACCTTTCTGATGTCAACTATGATCTGTGCATCAATGACTCTTAAATACTTAGTTCCAGCCAGACTCACCTTGTTACTCAGCTCCAATTCCAAATATTCTATTAGATACTGAATATATTTTAAAGATTGTCCTGACAGCACCAGGAAAATAGATTGTATGAACTCACCTCCCTCCTTTGAAAAACCACCCTCTTTCCCAATCTGTGCTCCCAGTGTCTATCTAGAAATAACACTATCACTCTTGTACTTACTCAGACTCAAAACTTTAATCTTCTTTACTTCTTCACTTTCATAATTCAACATCTAACCAAATGGCAGGTCTTATTGATTCTACCTCTACATTATATTTTAGAACCATCCTCTTCTCCTTTCAATTATCATTACTCTTGCCCTAGTTTAGACCCTTGTTTTCTTAACTGAACCATTACAAAGCCTCCTAACATGTTTCTCTGCCTCCAGCCTTGCCCTCTCCAATTCATCTTCCAAATAATGTTACATTAATCTTTTCTAACAACTTTATTGAGATATAATTTGCATACAATACAATTCAACCATTTAAAATGTTCAATTCAATGTTTTTTAGTATATTACCAGAAGTTTGTAACCACCACGATTCATTTTGCATTTCATTACCACCAAAAGAACTCCTGTACTGCCCTCACCCTCTCATCCACCCACCCACCCCCACCACACCCCACCCAAGGTAATCAATATTCTACTTTCTGTCTCTATAGACTTGTCCACTTTGGGCATTCCATAGATATTGAATTATATCATACATTTCATTTTGTGACTGATTTTTTATTTAATATGTTTTCATTGTCCATCCACGTTGTAGCACATATCAATACTTAATTGTGTTTATTGACAAATATTCCATTGAATAGATATACCACATTTTATTCATTCATTCTTCAGTTGATGAACATTTGGGTCATTTCCACTTTTTAGTTATTATGAATAGTGCTGCTATCAGCATTTGTTTACAAGTTTTTATGTGGATATATGTTTTCATTTATTCCTGAGTTTATGGTAACGCTGTGTTTAACCACTTAAAGAATTGCCAAACTGCTTCCAAAGCACCTGCACCATTTTGCATTCTCACCAGCAACATATTAGGGTTCCAATTTCTCAACATCTGCATGAACACTAGCTATCGTCTGCTTTTAAAAAAAAATTATTTTCGTTATCCTAGCATGTGAAAAGTGTTATCTCACTACAGTTTTTATTTCCAATTCTCTGATGGCTAACAATATTGAGCATCTTCTCTTGTGCTTAATAGCCATTTTAACATCTTCTTGGGAGCAATGTTTATTCAAATCCTTTGCCCATTTTAAATTCGGTTATGTGTTTTTTGATAATAGCATTGTCAAATAACAATGACATCAAGCAATAGTTCCTTATGGATTCTGGATACAAGTCCCTTATCAGATATATGATTATGGAATTATTTCATATCCTGTGGATTGCCTTTTCACTTTTTATGGTGTCCTTTAAAGGATACTTTAAATTTTAAGCTATTTCAATTTATTTGTTCACTTGTGCTTTTAGTGGTGTATAAAGGAAACCATTGCCTAATCCAAGGTTATGAATGTTTGCTCATTTATTTTCTCCTAGAAGTATAGCTTTAGCTTTTATATTTGGGTCTTTGATCCATTTTGAGTTGATTTTGATTTTTCTGTATGTTGTGAGTTAGAGGTTCAATTTCATAGTTTTGTATGTGGATATTCAGTTGCCTCTGCACCATTTATTGAAAAGACTATTTTTTTTTTCCATTGAAAGGTCTTGGCACTTTTGTTGAAAATCAGTTGACCAAAATGAGAGGGTTTATTTCTGGATCTTCAATTCTATTCTGTTGATCTATCTGCCTATCCTTATGCCAATGCCACACAGTCTTGAGTTCTACACTTTGTAATAAGTTTAGAAACCAGTAAGTATGAGTTCTCCAACTTTGTTTTTCTTTTGTGACATTGTTTTGGCTGTGTGATATTAATCTTTCAAAAATCTTTCTTTGTTCATGTCACACCTTTTGTCAAAGACCTGTAATGGCTCTCTCATATTCAAATAATAAATTCCAAAAATTTCCCCATCAGCTAAGCCCTCTCTAACTCAGCCCTGGCCTGCCTTTCCAGCAATGTCTCTTACTCTTTCTGGTTCTACAAAATATATACTGGTCAAACGTAACCACTTGCTCACCTCTGGTCATACCTCATACTTTCATAGCTCTGTATCTTTTGTCATGTTGTTCTGTTTACATGAACTTCTCTCCAACCTCTCCACTGAGTTCAAGACTTATTCAACAGTCTTCTTGGCACCTCCATTTGTCTAGTTTTTATCTCAGACTCAACATATTAAAAATAAATATTTGACCTCTCACCCAAACCTTCTCCTCTTCAGTCTTCCTTTTCTCACTAGAGAGTGCCACCAGTTATGAAAGCCAAAACCTCAAGAGTTATCTTTGATTATTCTCACTCCCTCACATCTCATATCCATCATCAAAATTCTGAGGGATCTACCTGAAAAGTATATGCTACCACCATAGTCTGTGCCATTATGTTCTGTCACCTGAAAAACTACAATTGTCACCTATCTTGTTCCTCTCATAACATGTGATTCACATAACAACAAGTGTAACCTTTTAAAATACAATATAAGCCATGCCACATCTCTGCAACAGCTCCTCACTGTGAGTAAAACTAAATAAAAATTCCCTACCATGGCTTGCGAGACTCTACATGATCTTACTTATCCTTCTTTATATCTACAAACTCATTTCTTATTATTCTTCATCTTTCTTAGTATACTACAGCCACACTGTCTTCTTCTTATTCCTTAAATACACTGAGATCATTCCTGTCTCAAGGTATTTACACCTGCAGTTGAAGCTGTCCTGTAGCTTTCTTAATATGGCTGATTTCTATGCTACATTCAAGTATCAGCCTAAATATAATTTCCTCAGAGAGCCTGGGACTGACCGTAGTAGTCAAGGCTTCACTCTTGTATCCAAAATACATAAAGAACACTTAAATTTTAACAAAATAAAAACAACCCAATTAAAAATAGGCAAAAAATCTGAACTGATATTTCACAACACAAGATATAAGAATGACAAATAAACATATGATAGATGTTAAACATTATTAGCCATTTAGAAAATGCAAATCAAAATTACAACGAGATATCGTTACATACCTGTCACAATGGCCTTTAAAAATCAGTGATAACACCAAATGCTGGCAAGGATGTGGAACAACTAAATCACTCACACTTTGCTGATGGGAATGTAAAATGGTTCAGACACTCTGGAAAAATTTGTCAGTTCCTTATAAAGTTAAATATCCCCTTACTGTATGATCCAGAAATCCTAGTTCTAGGTATCTACCATAGAGAAATGTGAATGATGTTCACACAAAAGCTTCTACACAGCACCTGTAATCCCAGCACACTAGGAGGCCAAGGCAGGTGGATCACTTGAGGTCAGGAGTTTGAGACCAGCCTGACCAATATGGCAAAACGTATCTGTGCTAAAAATACAAAAATTAGCTTAGTGTGGTGGCAGGCACCTGTAATCCCAGCTACTCAGGAGGCTGATGCACGAGAATCACTTGAACCTGGGGGGCAGAGGTTGCAGTTAGCCAAGATCGTGCCACTGAACTCCAGCCTAAGTGACAGAGCGAGACTCTGCCTCAATCAATCAATCAATCAATGCCTCTATACACATAGTCGTAGCAATTTTATTAATAAGAGCCAATAACTGGATAAAATCTAAATTCCCTTTAACAGTGAAAAGTTGTACAAAATGTGATACATTCATACCATGAAATACTACTCAGCGCTAAAAACAGTAAACTATTGACACATACAACAACTTAGAAGAATCTGCAGAGAATTATGCTGTGTGAAAAAGGTTAATCCTGAAAGATTGCATACTGTATTATTCCATTTATATGTAGATATCACTTACGTAAATCATAGAATATGTATACATATATATGCATCTTTTTTTCTAGGAAAGATGTAATAATAGGGATTGAGAACAGATCAGTGGTTCAAAGAGGGTGGGAATAGCAAGAGAGTTAACTGCTCTAATTCCTAATTGCGGTGGTGATTATACTAATCTATACATCAAAAAAGTTAATTATACTGTAAGACTTTAACAACTATAGGAGTTTAGATTTATTAATCCCTGGAGAAAGTGTTATAGGAGAGTTTAGGCTTGGTCTGAATCTCAAGGAATGAGGAGAGCTTAAAGAAGAAGAGTCAGAGGTGAAAGCATGCAATTTTTTTTTTCACCCATACAATCAACAAAGCTGTATTGAACACATACTACATGTTGAGTGTTGGAAAGAGTCATAAACAAAACAACATAGTGCCTGTCCTCTTAGAATCTAGTTGGGAGAGGAAACAACATACAAGTAAACCACCAACAACAACAACAACAACAAAAAGAAAACATGTAGAATTACAAACTGGGATAAGTGCTATGTCCTTGTGAAGATCCCTACCCTCCTTTACCTTTTTAAATCAGGTCCCTCCTGACTCCATCCTTTTCCCTATCTGGTCCAAATTCCCTCACTGCCATGGTCAGCATTTGAACTACTCTTTTACAAATATCCTGCACTCTCATGTATTCTTGCCTGTTACTCTATTCTACACAATGCATCCCCTTCACCACTCCCACTCCATAATAACTTCATGGAAATCAGTGGTCCTCAAAGTATATTGCTTCCACCAGCAGCATCAGAATTCACTTAGCAGTTTGTAGAAATGCAAATTATTGGGAATCTCTCCACACCTGAAGATTCAGAAACTCTGGGCGTGGGCTCAGCAACCTATGGGCAATATAACAATCCCTCCAAGTGATTCTCATGTTCACTAAAGTTGGGTACCAGTAACCTCCCTAGGTGTATCTTATAATCTGCCTCTTCTGATCTTAAACTGTGGTTGAACACAGCTGGGGAAAATTGTACAGCCTTCTGTAGTGTTGCTCCTTCAAATTTCAATTTTCCAGTCTCATTGTGTCCTCAGTGCTATTTGGTTCGATAGCTTTTAATCCTGTTCCTCTTGGTGACAATTCCAGACTTTCACTACACTCCTCAAGCCTCATTTGTTCCTTACCTTCTCACTCTAAAAAACTGAATTCAACTCAGATTTCACAGAATAAGAATAATATTGTCAAAAACTTGCATAGCATTTATAAGACATTAATTCAAAATCCCTATGAGACAGATATTACTATTAATTTCATTGTATATATGAAATAACTAAGGCTTCAACTCTTAGATATTATATCATTTTCTAAGGATCACACATCATAGCTGAAATTTGAGCCCATGCAGTTTAGCTTCAGAATTCCTTTTACCACTACTCTACAAAGACTCTCATCCTTTAAAATTCCATTCTTTATCCACATCTACCAAGCCCTGGAGCCTCAGAGGGGGAAGTGATCCTACTCCAATTCAAGGTTCATACTTTCTCCCACTTCTTGACAGATTTGAATTTCCTCTTCCTCCTGGATCTTCTACTTCTCCTCTGCTTGTTCCTTTCCCCATGTAAGCCATGATCAAGTCTCTCCTTTCTCTCTCCTGTGACCCTCAAGCTACTGCAATCCCTTGTTCTGTCTTCTTCAACGGCAAAGTATTTTTAAAGTCCTGCCGACATCTACTTTCTTTACTTCCTCATTTCCTGTATACTCCTTAATGAGTCTTTCTTCATAGTCAAAAAAAAAAAAAAAAAAAAAAAAAAAACAAAAACAAAACAGAAAAAACTGCTGACACCTTGATTTGGAATTCTGGCCTCCAGAATTATGAGACAATACATTTATGTTGTTTAAGTCACTCAGTTTATGGTACTTCATAATGGCAGCCCTAGCAAACTAACACAGCCTCCAACACTTTCATGCTATCTGATGTAGTTTGAATTTTTGTCCCCTCCAAATATCATGCTGAAACTTGATCCCCAGTGCTGGAGGTGCCACCTAATGGGAGAGTCATAGGAGTAGATCCTTCACGAATGGCTTGGTGCTGTCCGCTCAGCAATGAGTGAGTTCTTGGTCTATTACTTCACACAAGAGCTGATTGTTTAAAAGATCATGGCACCCCTCCTCTCCTTCTCTCTTGCTCCCTCTCTCATCATGTAACACACTTGCTCCCCTTTCACCTTCCATTACAACTGAAAGCTTTCTTGGGCCTTCAGTAGAAGCAGATGCTGGTGCCATGCTTCTTATATAGTGTGAAGAAACATGAGCCAAATAAATCTCCTTTATTTATAAATGACCCCGCTTCAGGTAATCCTTTATATAGCAAGCAAAATGGACTAAGACACTATCAAAAGAAATAGATAATTTAAATCCTTTCTTTCTTTCTTTCCTGATCTTGTGTCTCATTCCTGAAAGCTTAGCTAAAACAATATGCTAACACACAATCATCCAAAAATATGCAAATGTTTGATACCATAAAGGTGTCTCCAGCAACTACTCAGAAACCTCCTCTCTTAGCTCCTGATGCTCTCTTACTCTGATTCAAGTCTCTTTCTCCACTTCACTTCTGCATGTTAGGTCCATCTCCCATTGCAGCTTTGCTCCTGTACTTTAGAATCTAGCTTTTACAATTGAATGAATGGAACTAGCAGTGCCTGACCACTTCCATTTTCACTGAAGGTCCCAAACCTGATATCACATCTTCATTTGCTCTGAGCTACTTCTTTACTAAATGTGCTCCAACCTAAGAAGTTAGCCATATGAAGTTTATGAATCATCTGCTGTAATGTCAAGCATCCATCTCCTCATTAAGGAAAAGTAGCTAAAACCTGTGGAGCAATATGATACTGAGTCAGACTGCATTAGAGTAAATGTTACAGATACGTTTTGTTTTCAGATTTAAAAAACAAGCAAACAAACAAAAAAAAACTTTTGTTCATTCTTTCAAGAATCAGAGGTTAATTAAAGAAAGTGAGTTCCAAACTGTATCTCCTCTGGCACTTCCCATATTGGGCTGTCTTCCAGTCTACAATAGAACCTTCTAGCTATAGCATCTCAAAACAACTTCCAAGCCAGTCTGCCTACCTGGTCAGCCAGATGAAGACTTCCTAGCCGTTCAAGGGTGAGGAATGGAAATATGGATGGAATTCAGACACTATTCTTACCATTTGCACTATCTGACCCCTTAGACCATCCTTTTCTTAAAACTCTATTTGACTTCCAAACACCATTGCCTCCTGGTTCACTCACCAATCTTGCATTCCCCTTTCATTGCTTTATTTTTCTCTACCCATCTCTTTCTTTTTATTTTAACATAAAGTTAACAAATAACAATTTTTAGTTATTAAAGTAATATATTTGTATGAAAGTGTATGCAAATACAGAGAAAGAAGACTAGATGGAAATGCACCAAACCAATAAGAAGTCTAGATGGAAATGCACCAAACTTTCAAGAGTGGTGCACATTACACTGTATTCCCAGTAACAGGATAATTTTTAAAAATCTTTGCAAATTGAAAATCAAAAGACAAAAAAAAAAACAAAAATAAAACAACAAAATTGACTTTTCTTGGAATTCATTATCTGAAACCTCACGTGGGTCCTCTGTGCTGTTCATCAGTCTTATTCCATTTCTCAGAAAAGTTTGTTTTTCTACCCTTTGAATCAACAATTTCACACATTTTTTCCTTTCCTTCAAACCTCCTACCCCAGCGCACCCACCTCCACAACACTAATGGCCTTTACTCAGATCTGAATCAGAAAATTGAAACCATCAGACAAAAACTCTCATTACACTATTGTAAAATCCGCAAATTTCTCTCACTATACGGTAGTCCCCTCTATCCATGCAGGATACATTCCAAAACCATTGGAAATCTGAAAGCACAGATAGTACTGAAGCTGATTACTGTCAACTGAAACACATTTCTGTTTTTATCTTCCACCCACAAATGTAATGCCTTTTTCGTCTTAACTAAGCACTTATCATACATTGTGGCCATAGCCTTTGTAGTTTGAGGTGCTACAGAAAAACTTGCATGAATTTATTTTTCCTTCTTCACAATTCCATAGACAGAATATTCGTTCTTACCATCAATCTTGGCAACCTTAGCATACAACTTTTTTCATTATTAATTCAAGAATTTTCACCTTTTCACTAAAAGCAGCACTATATGGCTTCTCTTTGGCACATACAAATTGCCAGCATCACTACTCTAGCACTTTGGGGCCTTTATTAACTAAAATAAAAGCTACTTTAAAACAAGCATTGCAAAACTGTGACAGTTGATCTGGTAACTGAGACAGCTGAGTGCCAAATGGGCAGGTAGCATATCCAGTGTGGATATGCTGGACAAAGGAAAGATTCACATCCCAGGTGGGATAGTATGAGATGTTATCACAGCACTTATAATGATACAAAATTTAAAACTTTTAAATTGTTTATTTCTGGAAGTTTTCACTTAATATTATCAGATTATGATTGACCATGAATAACTGAAAGCATAGAAAGTGAAACCAGGAATGAAGTAGTACTACTGTACTAGAGTGTGTCGATCTAGCAGAGAGGGAGAGACTGATAATTAGGTGGAAGAGAGAGAGAGATAATAACCATAGGACTTAGGTAAGTAAAAAAAAAAAAAAAAAAAAAAATGGAGAGGAAATGGGATCCAGAGCATGAATGATAGGAATTAATATTTAATTAGAGAAAAGATGCCTTATTATTTGTAACTGGAAGAAAGAAAGGGAAGATGGTGCAAATTAGAGGAGCTTTCAGTGCTGTCCAATACAGTAGTCATATGTAGCTAATATAACTGAAGAACTTAATTTATAATTTAATTATAATGAATTTAAGTTTATATAGCCATATGTAACTAGTGGCTGTGGTATTGGGCAGTTCAGCCCAAACTATGCCATTTAAAAAACCTACCTTAGTCACACATTTCTATCGAACTACAATATCCCATTTTTTAATACCCTTTAAAATAAGCCTTGAGAAAAGTTGTTGATACTCCCTATTTTCATTCCCACAACTCCTTTTCACTCTTTGGTTCATGTAACTTGACTTTTGTTCCCACGATTTCACTGAAATAATTACTTATAACAGCTGTTTAAATATGCTTAAAGAACTGAAAACATAAATAAAAAGTAAAGAAAAGCTCCTAAAACTGTATCTGAACAAAATTCAAATATAAATAAAGATACAGAAATAAGAAGGAACCAAACAAATTCTAGAATAGAAAAGTAAAATTGAAATTTTAATTCACTAGAAGAGTTAAACAGCGGATTTGAGCAGGCAGAAGGCAGAGTCAGATAACTTGATGATAGGACAATTTAAAATATCTAGTATGAGGAGCAGGAGGAGAGAATAATGAAGAAAAGTGAACAGAGCATACAGGACCTGTAGGATAACATGACAAGTGGATTAATACATACATTATGGAAGTCAAAGAAGGGGGAGAGAGAAAGGAGAAAAAACATCTGAAAAAATAATGGCTAAAAATGTCTCACATTTGACAAAACATATGAATCTATACATCCAAGAAGCTCAACTGACTAAAAGTAGGCTTAGCAAAACTCTACCCACACCAAGGAGCATTGTAATGAAACTATTTAAATAAAGATAAAG